>NC_139000.1:20677130-23077130 GCF_964374135.1 Grampus griseus | reverse complement strand
TCGGTTAGGAAAAGCAGTTGGGGATTCACAAACAGCATGACTGAAAAAGCAGAACACTGTAGCACCTAACCCAGTTTGTGATGCCCCTGTGAAGTTTTATTTTTAATCACTGTCTGCTGGAGGGAAGTCCCCCTCAGAACGTCTCCGCAGGGGAAACTGTCCAGCTCAGGGCCAGTGACTCTCCAGTGTATGTACCCTGTTTAAGGGCCTCAGCCCTGCATGAAGACCCAGTTTCCTGGGAACTTGCCTGTTCACTTGAGCAGCATATCTGGACATGTGTTGCATCACCCCAGTGTCCATAGAGTGTCCATATGGTACAGACTGTCAGCATCACCCATGTGGGAGGAGCCTGGATACTGCCTTTTAAACTGGTTTTGCTGGTGATGCCAAGACCAGGGGATGGTGGCAATCCTGGTGCTCTGTCAACAGGTCTGTGAATTCTACTTGCACGTTCTGCCCTGTGGAGCACCCAGCGTCCCTATCTGCTACGTATGATTGGCGAGCAGTTGAGTCAGTGTATATCAATGGTGGTCCAGAACTATTAACCTCTTTGAACTACATAAGGATGTTTTTTCTTGCTCTGCGTATGCTTTAGCGAGGAAGCCTTGAAAAGGATTATTACTGTGCAGAGCAAGGATAAACAGTGATGCTAGAGCAGTTTTTCCTGGGTTGTCAAAGGGTGCTGGACTGGACGTTACCCCACAGGCCTTAGAGCGCCCTGGGTTGGTGAGGTTTAGAGGAGAACTTTGCCAGACCTTCCAGGGTTATTGTGTTGTGTCGGTTAGAAGGAAGAGTGTGTGCGTGGAACTGGTACCCACACCACTCCAAGTTCTGTGAAGAGAGAGCGTTTCCTTAGGTGGCCATCCTGTCCATCGCCATGGCTTTTCCCAGGGTGTTTGTGATGATCCTGTGGGCCTTGGGCTGAGCTAGCGCTTCCTGCAGCAGAGACCAGCCCTGCAGACTCTGGGGGAAGCCCCGACCCTCAGATGCCTTTCTTCCCACCCAGCCTGACCAGCCTCAAATGCAGAGGTCTGCCAGGGCCGCCTGAGCCCCGCACCTGGGTGTAGGTGGAGGAAGGCCAAACCACACTTTCAGTAGGCGATTAACTGCCGGCTTGCTGCCCCTTTCCCAGCGCAGCTGACTGTCGCGGCTTCTGTTCTCATGACGACATTTGCACAGTGGAATCATGCAGAAACTTACTTTGTTTGGAGCAATGCCCCACATACATTTTTTCTGATACAGCCTACAAATGGAGAAAGACACCATTGTTGAGCACTTTTCGTGGGGGGGGTGGGGATGGTGAGAGAGTGATTTTCCCAAAGGAATACATCTTACTTAAGATTCTAGAAAAATCAAGTACTACACAACCCTGAATTCAAAAGCTCTCTCTGTATGTATGTTAAAATCAAGGTCTATGTGTCACGTGCTGTGTGATCCCAAGGCTGTATTTAGCCTGGCAAATTAGTATTTTTGCATTAGAACATTTTATCCTCGCAAAGGATAGCAAGGATTCTCCCCGTACACAATTCTAGATGAGTAGAATTCATTCATTTGGGGAGGAATATGAAGAAACTGTTTTGGAAATTGAGATCCAACCCACAGCACTTGCGATTATTCCTGTTTGAGATCATTTTTCCTTTTGAGAAAAGTTTAAATCAGTGTTAAATGCAGCATGGAGGTGGACCCAGAGAGTGGGAGGCATTGCTTTTGCATGAAATCACAATGTGTACATTGTTGAAAAATATTCTTTTCATCGTATGCTTCATTACCAAAAGCATCACAGCCTCCAGAGGACGACAGATGTTATGGTGTAAGCGGTGTAAGAGAGAGTATAAACTAGAAGAAAGGAAAGGGAAGAAATCCCTCCTTCTCCAACCACCACTCAGAATGGAATTGGTTTTTTTCTTCTAGGGAATTCCCTGTAATCCCCAGGGATGGCTTGACCTTGAGGTTTCTAGGCTTGGTTCTGGGAGGAGCTAAGAGGAAATGGGGAGGGAATTAACATTTTCTGAGCGCCAGACACCAAACTGGTTGCTTTATCTTCAATGTCTTACCTAATGCTAGCAGTCACCACCATTTTTCAAATGAGGATGCTGAGGCACTGGGAGGTTATCAGGTAACCAGCCGAGCTGTGCAGACGCCAGCCAGTTTTCTTACGCAGTTTTCCCTCTTGTTACTAAACCAGCGCTAAAGGGCCCTGGTGCTCAGAGTGTGGTCTGAGGACCTGCGGCATTAGCATCACCATTACCCAGGGGCTTTGTTGAAACTAGAGAATCCTGAGCCCCATTCCAGACCTGCGGAGTTGGAATCTGCATTTGTAACAAAATCCCTAGGGACTTGTATGCACAGTGTGGTGTGAGAAGCTCCACTACCCCGGACTTGGAGGGCGAAGGTCTGGCAGATACCACCGAGAAAACTAGCCAAACCTCAGGACTGCGATTAGCAGACTGACTTGAGGGATTGGTGTATCTGGGAGCGGGGATGGGTGCAACTATGAATAGAATCTAGCAGGATGCAGCTAAGCATCTTAAAATGCGCAGGATGCCCCCCTCCCCTCGCAACAACGAATTATCTTGCCCCGAATGTCCACAGTGCTGATGCTGAGAAACCCAGATCTAGTCGTCCATATCTGGAATTCACATCCTGTAGATATGTTTCCATAGCTTCCGATGCCTGCAGCTCTCTAGCAAGTGTAACTTAGATGATACTGATTGCATTTTGCTATGCAAATGTGATTCTCTTTACTGGGACTTGGAAAGAGTAAAAGAGCTGAAATTGCAGCATGATAGATTTCTGTTAGGGTTATGAGAGTGTCTGGCTCTGGTACCCAGGATGTTGCAGAAATGTTTCTGAGCGTGGGGGTCACTCCGCCCCCTCCAGTCCTGCCTGGCAACAGTACCTTTTGTTTGTTTTTACCCCCCAAACTTGCCCAGGCCTCTGTTCTATTTCTCAGCCTCCAAGCAAGCTGTGTTGGGTCAGCTGTGATACCTGGAGGCTGGGGGAGGAAAGGGAATAAACGCAAGACTGGTGAAGGGAAGCAAAGCCTCTTTCCTACCACCTTGCCTCCCTGCCTGCCCCTGGGATCTACTCATCTCCCCCTTTTCTCACTCAGCTCCTCTAATTCCAGCACCTCCACTGACAAACACCTCTCCTCTCCTCTCTCCCTGCCCCTTCTCTTTCTCTCTAGATTCTGGTCCAGAACATCTGGAACTCTCTCCCCTCCATCCCCTCTGCCTCCCTCCCTCCTTTTCTCTCTGTCTTCCGTTTGTGAGCTGAAAATCAACCTGAATCACGACTGGGAAGTGAAACCAGGATGCCCAGTGTATATTAAGGGAGGGAAAAGTTTTGAACTGAAATTCTATCCGATAAAGAACCCTTGGCATTTATCTCCGTCAGAATGGCTACAAACACCTCTACCTACTTTCTTGTTCTACTCTGATTAAAACTTGCTTTTTCTCGAGCTCTAGAGTTGGAAAACAGAATTCTTTCTTGGTTCTAGTGTGTTTTCCAGCTTTCTTTCACTGTCGATATTATAACGATCATTTTCCTATACTTTTAAATGAACATTGTCATTGAAGTAGATTGTTCTCAACAAGTTTTAGATTTATCACCGAGGCATCCCAAGGAGAAGAAAATCTCTTCGCAACTTCTGTGTACCTTCTTTTCATAACTCTCATGATCCTTTGCAAATGAAAGGGGACGCCTTGGGGAGTGACGGCAGGCTACACAGAACGTCCAGCTCCAGCATTTGGAGCCAGAGGCCGGGGCAGATGAAGCTGGAGTGCTGGGCTTCTGGCCAGAGTGGAATGAATCTTCCCAGCACTGGGAAGCCTGTGTTTCTCCAGCAGACCAGCTGATCGGCTCCAGAGGGCTTTAAATTGGGAAATGTGGAGTTCTGGGGAACAGTGGAAATCAGAGAATAGGAGATTATGGAGGAGTATTGGTTATGTCACAAAAAGGGGGAGATTTGACATCTGGTAACTGATTCCTAGTAACTGTTTTGAGAAAATAATTGGGAAATCAGTATTAGAAACAATTTTGTCTTTAATATGAGTCCTAAAGGTGTATAAATGAGAGGAAGAGGACTTTCCTGGTGGTCCAGTGGTTAAAACTCTGCACTTCCACTGCAGGGGGCGCAGGTTCAATCCCTGGTGGGGGAACTAAGATCCCACATGCAGTGCATTGCGGCCAAAATAAATAAATAAATGAGAGGAAGAAAACCTTAGAGGACTTTGTCCCCCGAGGTACCCCTCCTGTCTTCAGCCCACACCCTCTAAGTGTGTTGTCACGTCTCATGAACGCCTCAAGGGTCCTCTTGGGCTTGATAATGTATGCCATCTTTTGAAAGATCCACTAAATTCTTTGGGCCACAAATTATGCCTTTCAGAATTGTCCTGGAAGAATGCTAGTAAGAATCATTACACAATTGACTACTGCAAATCCTTGGACACATACAGAGTAACAATTACTGGGGCTTTATGAAGAATGGGTCCAAACCAAGGGCACAGTTTACATGAACAGAGGAAAACATAATTCAATATGTGTACAATTGAATAAAACCTTGAACCTTTAACATGGGCCCATTTTCATACACAAATTGGGATGAAGCTTCTTTCAAAAGAGCGTAACTTTGAAAAAGCTCAGATTTTCATATTTCTTCAGTGAGTTGAATCTTCCATAAGTGCAGATACTGGGAGATTAAAGGGGATTTAAGATGCTTCTGATAATGAATATTCATTGAAAATCAGACCCTGTTCCAAGTGCCACATATGAATCGCCATCTTTCTTTCTTTCTTTTTTTTTTTTTTTTTTTTTTGCGGTACGCGGGCCTCTCACTGTTGTGGCCTCTCCCGCTGCGGAGCACAGGCTCCGGACGCGCAGGCTCAGTGGCCATGGCTCACGGGGCCCAGCTGCTCTGCGGCATGTAGGATCTTCCCGGACCGGGGCACGAACCCGTGTCCCCTGCATTGGCAGGCGGGCTCTCAACCACTGCGCCACCAGGGAAGCCCTATATTGCCATCTTTAACCCTCGTAACGTCCTCCTGTTGGGAAGATACCAGTATTAGAAATTTTTGTTACAGATGAAGAAACTGAGCACAGCGGTTTAAGACAAGGGCGTGTATCTAGTAGCACAGTCAGAATTTGAATCCTTGTAGTCTGGCTTTTATACACAGTCTCTTAATCTTTACCAAACTTATTCTGCCTTCTTTGTACTTAAGACAAACTAAACTTGCCGTCTCCTACTGCAGTTGAGGGTATGGGTCTCAGTCCACAAGCAAAGGCTTGCAAAAAACGTAGCATTTTATAACTTTTGTAAATTAACTATTTTGTCTCCAAGGCTTCAGTCTGTCCGGCTAATAGAAAATTTAACCTCAGTTATCTTGGGAAGACGCCCACCTTATGATTGCATCCAAGGTCTAAGGTTTTAGGAAAAGGGCCATCTAGACACCTCCCGACACCGGTTTTAGTTGTGATTTCCAGTCACGTGTCTATATTGCTTTGACTGTTTCTGTCCCCATGGGCAAGTTTGAGGCTCTCGGCTGTTCCACACAGGCATGGGATGGAGCCTGGGAATCCTTGGCAAATCTGGGAACCTGGAGCCTGGAGTCTTTCCTCTCTGAAGTCTTGCCAGCTCTACTGGGAGCTTCCAGGGAACAGAGCAGAACACCCAGAGGTAGAGGATGGAAGGGTGCTTTCTAGAATGCCTTGCATAATCTTGTCTATAGCTTAGATTTTTACAAAAGCTAGGAAGAACCTTGACTCCTTGACACCAGATCTCCAAAGCAAGCATCCTGCTGGCTGCCTGCCTGCCTAAGGGGGAGGAAGGAGGAGAGCACGTAAAAGGAGAAGGCATTCATTAAGATCTCAGAAATATTCATGGACTAGAGTGGTGGTTGCCAGGGGCTGGGGGGAGGGAGGAATGGGGAGTTAGTGTTAAATGGGTACAGTTTCAGTTTTGCAAAATGAAAAGAGTTCTCTGGATGGGTGGTGGTGACGGTAGCAGAACAATGTGAGTATACTTGATGCCCCTGAGCTGTACACTTGAAGATGGTTAAAATGCTGAATTTTATGTTTGTATATTTTACCACGATAAAGCATAGTCATGCACACAGAAATTTTATTTCATTGGTACCAATTTTGACTTTTATTAAAAACAGTCAAAAGATAAATCCAAATGACAGAAATAGAAAATAAACATCACCATCAAAAAAAAAAAAAAGTTCATGAAAAACTATCTTTGGAAAGCTAAAGGAGAGCAGTAGATTTGAATCCTCCAGTGGTGGGTGTGTTCACTTCCTTCAAGGGAAGCGCTGGTCTTGTCTGACCTCTGAGCCCAGCCTTGGTCTTGAAGACAGTGGGCCCCGAACACCCAATGGTAAAGTGGCCTCAGAAAGTGTTTGAGGTCCAGCTGGTCCATTCCCTTGAAGAACACTCAGCAAGATGGGCCTGTGTGGTTCATGGTACCCTCTTTGGAGCCCACAGGACTGATTCGAAGAGGAGAACATGTGTTGAGCTGTGTTTTCCTACTGTCTAGGCTGCTCTCTGGCCCTGGGATGAGGGCAGCTCCATAATTACCACACCTCTGTCATCAAAGGAATCCCGAGTTGTCACATTTCTCAATATTGTTTCCTTTGCAAATTAATTCTGGTTTGTCATATTTCCAAGGTGGAAACTACCTCTCCTCGCTTTTTTTTTTCCCCACTGTAGCTCCATGATAAGGGAAATGATGGATGCCTGGACTTGTCTTCCAGCATCCAGGGCACTGTATATCTGGGCCCTGCAGGGGCCCAAGCTCTGAAACAGGAAGAGGTGCCTGTCGAGGTCTCAAAGACACACTTTCTTAGAGTTTGCTGTCTTCTCATGCTTCCCCGGCTGTCAGAAAGGGCATGAGAGTGACCTGGGGGTTGCGAGGCTGTGGAAACACAGTGGGGGCAGCCTTGGATGGCTCTTCCCCTCTGTGGGCTTTGGTGTCACCCCAGCAGGGTGACTTCCAGGCGGAGGGCCAGCTCCCCGACACCCATGACAGCAGGGTCCCTTCTGCCTGCCGGCCCTGAGAAGCATGCTGGGGCATTTCTGTGATGGCACTGCTAGTTCTTCCCCTTGCTTGCTTGTTTGTCATTTTAATTGTGGTGAAATACACATAACATAAAATTGACCATCTGGACCATTTTCAGTCACATTAAGTACATTCACATTGTTGTGATACCATCACCATCCATTGGTCCACAGAACTTTTCATCTTGTAAAACTGAAACCCTGTACCCATTAAATACCAACTCCCCCTTCCCCTCTCCCCTTCTAGCCCCTGGTAACCACCGTCTACTTCTGGTCTCTCTTAGTTTGGCTACTCGAGGTAACTCATCTAAGTGGAATTACATAGTATCTCTCCTTTTGTGACTGGCGTAATGTCCTCAAGGTTCCCCCATGTTTTAGCAGCTGTTAGAATTTCCATCCTTTTTAATATTGGTGAATTATATTCCAGAGTATGTCTATACCATATTTTGTTTATCCGTCATCCATCGATGGACACTTGGGCTGCTTCCACCATTTGTCCCACCCTTGTTGTTGAGACGCATGAGCCATCTGTGAAGTCCTCTGGAGACCAGAAGAATTCCCCAGTCCCTACTTTCAAGGAGTTCACTTCTCTAGCAAGTGCCAAAGTACTCATACAGGAAAAACTAAATCACAGTATATCATCGTATATTATGAGACATCTGTCAGGACACGTCACAAGAGGATGTGGATTTGCAAAATGCATGGCTTAGAGAGAGTACACTCTCTAGTGTGGATTCCAGAGGTAGGTAGCCCAAGCCCCAATCCTGGCTTTGTCTTTAGTATCCATGTCACTTTGAGGGAATTATTGAATCTTTTCTAAGCTTCAGTTTCTTTCAGTCTGTAGAATGGGGATAATAGTACTTTCCCCATAGAGTTGTTGGGAGGTTTAAATGAGAAAACATTGATAAAGAGTTTAACAGAGAGCCTGGCATGTGGTTAGCGTTCAAGACTAACATATAGAGGAAGCAACCTATTAGCCACTAAATGCCAGTCAGTTCTTTTTAATATATTGTTCTTGTTCTCTTAATCTGACTGTAAACATTAGTATCTGCATTTGCCACAATTTCGCAAATACTTGTGGTTCCTATTCTTTCCTCTTCATCTCCCTTTAAGATTATGGTCGTTTGCGTGGTAATCGATTTTGGAGATTCTCAGATTATTCAGTAAGAATAAGCTGTTTTTATCAGATAATTGATAATAAAAGTGAATATGGCCTGGCTTTCTTATCCATGGGAGGATATAAAATGAGGAAGGGAATGACCGTTAGTAGATAACCTTTATCTAACTGGCGAGGGAGTTAGCTTTCCCTAACTCTGGGCCCCTTAGGGAGAGGGGGAGGCTGGGTTCCATCTCTTGGTAACGTAGGTCTGATAACATTGCCTAAGTGGCTGTTCTCTCAGTTAAAAATTTCATATTTAGATTATTTTAATCTCAAAGATGGAAATACTCTCATTTTTTCTAGTAATGCTTAAGAAAACTTTAAAAAATTAAATTGATAGTTTTGCTGAATGAAATATTTTTCTCTTCAAGGGTGCCCTAAGGCATTCTAGAATGTAGGTCTAAGGCATGTCATCTGGCTGGTGCATTACTTTATTCTATTCCTGTTTGTCTGCTTGGTATTTCCAACCCAGGAGTCCACCGACTTCAAGGCAATTGAATCCATTATTACCCAGGAGAAAAAAAGTCTGAGTCTCCCTTGCCCCAACAGTAGATTTCTCTCTAAAAAAATAAAAATAAAAAAAATAATAATAAAGGCATTTGAGAGGAGCGGGTGCAAACACAGGAACCTCCTCCTCCACCCTAGCTGTTGCTAAGCTGTAAGCTAATATTGTGAGAGAGAAAAAATATCAAGTTCTCAACTTTCTTTGCCATACCGCTTTGTATTTTTTACTAGCATTAACGAAGGTTTTCCCCCAAATGCTGGTTAAAGCTGAATGGTTTGTCCTTTAGTTTGTAGACTAGGGAGCTTTGCTTAGATTAACTCAAGGTGCCCAGGCTTCTTCCACTCCTCTTGGAGTTCTTTTTACACCTTCCCAATTATTCTGGTGGTATCTTTCAATCAGCTTTTCTGATCAAGTATTTATGGTGACGATTACTCAGTCTGCTGGGGTGGGTAAAGGAATGTTGTGGTGCCTTTAAATATATTTGTCTATTTGTCATCAAAAGTGAAAACCAAACTTGGAGATTTCTTTTCTCTATTTAAATTTGGAGACTTTTCTTTTTGCCACAATCTCTGGAGAATGATAAGGTAGCGGTGGTTGAAATACTTCTGCGGCTTTTAGCAAGGGAGGATTTAGCAAGTGAGAGTTTCCCAGATTGGGTTTAGATTCATATTTGTTTATGTTCCAAACTTCTTTTTTTTTCTATAATACCACAGTTTTGAGTATCAGCAGAACTTGGGGCAGATGGTATTTCATGGAATGTGTGTAATCCTTTGGGGTTGTACATTTTACTCAAATAAACTTTCATGACGGGTTGGTTAAATAGGACAAAGTCTCCAGCAGACTTCACTTGACTGTTTTTGTTCTTTTCCTGTTTTCCTGATCAGACTTCTGTCCAGCCCCCTTTAAAGAGGGCAGCTGAGTAGCGTGAAAATAAGGGTTTTAGGTGGTGGTGCAGTTAAGTTACTGAGGGGTGTTGTGGGTTTGGTCTTACTTGACACTAATAGTGAAGCGATATGGGAACCCCCCACTCCATCTGCTCCAGTGGTGGGTCTGGGGAGCTCTCCAGTGATGGAGAGTAACTCCTCTCTTGGTTTTCTCACTTTTGGGTACCAGAAATAATTAGCCCTTGGTTGGCAGAATGTAGAACTGCCCACCAATGAGGAATCTTACAGTATGGAAGCAAGAGCATAATGTAGGAAGGAAGTTGACATTTTTCAGGGTCAGCTCTACCTAATTTGCAAAATGTTATGTTTTCGAAAGCCATCAAGTAATCCACAGACTCATCAAATCAAAGGGCTAGGTTGTAGGGAAAGAATCCTGTAGAATTGGGGAGTTCAGAACGACTTGATCAAGTTATTCTACCTCCCAAAGCCTTGGTTTTGTAAACTGCAAAATGGGCTAATAACACCTATGATTAGTTGTTGCCGTGCAGTAACCAATCCAGAGTGGCTGGTGTATTTTCAATAATGTATATATTTTTAAAAATAATAAATTAATTAATTTATTTTTGGCTGCATTGGGTCTTCGTTGCTGCACACGGGCTTTTTCTAGTTGCAGCCAGCGGGGGCTACTCTTCGGTGCGGTGTGCGGGCTTCTCATTGTGGTGGCTTCTCTTGTTGCGGAGCATGGGCTCTAGGCGCGTGGGCTTCAGTAGTTGTGGCACGTAGGTTCAGTAGCTGTGGCTTGCGGGCTCTAGAACGCAGGCTTAGTAGTTGTGGCGCATGGGCTTAGTTGCTCCACGGCATGTGGGATCTTCCCGGACCAGGGCTCGAACCCATGTCCCCTGCATTGCAGGTGGATTCTTAACCACTGCATCACCAGGGAAGCCCTCAATAATATATTTTTAATAAATGTAAATTTCCCTTCCTCGACCATTCAGGATCAAGTAAGTTGCCATGTAAAAGTGTTTTGAAAACTGCGGATATTAATTATTATTTGTGTTTGCCTCTTAGTTGACTTTAAAACATTTGTTTGTCCCAGGAACAGAAGAAAAATATCCCTTGATTGTGAGACAGGTGCATTTTTAGTATGTTAAGTCCACTGCCTATCTTTCTTTTTTTTTAAATTTATTCATTTATTAATTTTTATTGGAGTATGGTTGCTTTACAATGTTGTGTTAGCCTCCACTGCACAACAAAATGAATCAGCCATACACATACAGATATCTCTTCCCTTTTGGACTTCCTTCCCGTTTAGGTTACAACAGTGCATTAGGTAGAGCTCCCTGTTCTATATTCCCAGTGTGTTCCCATCAGTTGTCCATTCCTCCCACCCTACCCCTCTCCCCCTTGGTATCCATATATTTGTTCTCTACATCTGGGTCTTCATTTCTGCTGTGCAAGTAAGACCATCTGTACCATTTTTCTAGATTCCACCTATATGCGTTATTATACAATATTTGCATTTCTCTGTCTGACTTCCTTCACTCTGTATGGCGCTCTCCACTGCTTATCTTTCTTGTGGCTCATAAACATGGTCGATTTCAACCCTTCAGTATTCCTGGCACAGAATCTTCAGCTGTTTGCATCAAGTATGTTCTTGGGTTGTAAGTTATCAGATGATCTTGTGGGTGGGTCTCTGTCGGCTCCAAAATTAAATGACACGTGTGAGTTTTCTTACTGACTTAACTCAAAAACCATAGGATGACTGGGAGGCACTGAGGAAATGACAGCTTCCAGATAGTCCATCGGCTTTCCAGAACCTGTGTCTTTGGGGAGACAAGTGAGGCAGAGCTAGAACTGCAGTTAAGTGACTCCCAGAGGCCCCTCACACTCACTGGTTTCCGCCGGGTCTGATTTATCAGGAGTGATGGGAACATGATTCAGAGGTGGTCGTATAAGTATTTTTATTCTGGTTGAATCATATCTGGTGGTTATTTCCATTTTTCTAATGTTATCTGATTAGCCCAGGGATGCCCAACCTTTATTGTCCTGACTCACTGAGGGACGCTGCTTGGTCATGAATGGGGAGACGCTGGGGAGGAAGAGGGTTGGCAGGCATTCCCCCCTGGTGGGTATCCTGGCAAATTCCAGGGAGGGAAGCATGTGATCATGACTCCCAGCAAAGCCTTACTCAAACCTTGCAACACAACCCATTGTGGAAACCCTTTCATCGACGCTAATACATTCATCTTCTCCTGAAAGGAGGCTGAGCTGACATCACCCTATCCCATATTGCACACCAAGAAACTGAGTCTCAGAGAGGCTAAGGGAATGGCTTAGAGTCCCACCCTTAGATCTGGTAAAATTCCAGGTGGATACAGACCACCAAAGTTAGAGGAGAAAGGAAAGTCTAGAAAGACTTTCTCCTTCTACTTTAAACTTTCCTGTATTGGTTGGTTAGCTTCCAAAGAGTGATGATAATTTTTTTAAAAATCATTTTTTAAAAAACTAAAAATGTATTATATTTGTGATTATTATTCAAATTCAAAGAAATGAAAAAGGAGCTCATCAATCCTCTAGTTCAGTCCTCTCATTTTTACATATCAGAAGACTAAGACAAGTGCCATTAAGTAATTTGGTCAAGGTGATACATAAGCTGGCAAGTGGTATAAAATATATTTCAAAAACTTCATAGACTACCTGCGATTATTAAAGCTCTGTGTGCCACTAAATACACCTTTAGCTGCCTGAACTACCCCAGATGACTCTGAGCTGTACTGTTTTTTTTTTTTTTTTTTTTTTTTGCGATACGCGGGCCTCTCACTGCTGTGGCCTCTCCCGTTGCAGAGCGCAGGCTCCGGATGCGCAGGCTCAGCGGCCATGGCTCACGGGCCCAGCCGCTCCGCGGCATGTGGGATCTTCCCGGACCGGGGCACGGACCCATGTCCCCTGCATCGGCAGGCGGACTCCCAACCACTGCGCCACCAGGGAAGCCCTGAGCTGTACTCTTGAAAGAAAGGCTCCTGACCCTTGGCTTTGGGGTCTGTGAGACTTGGGGTGAGAACTTGGTGCTTCCTGGTACTTGCATGACCTCGGGGCATGTGACGCTTCTTACTTATATTTCTTCATCTGCAAATGGGAATAATAATTCCCATCTTGCAAAGTTAGAATTAGAAATTAGAGATAATGAATAAGGGAGAATCCATCTGAAATCGCCGTGTTTATAGATTAAGATGGTCAGGTATTGGGAATGTTGTATAGTTTAACCTAAAATATAAAGAGTCTGATAGATGCTCAGTAAATAGTAACTGTTCACATCATAATAGGGGATACAATAGAATTTTTATGAATATTATAGTGAGGTCCCAAATGTCTGTTTTCTTTTTTCAAGGAAACGGGGAAGACCAAAATGGCTCTGCGTTTTCTTAAATTTTACAGGTGATCTCTGACTTTGGAAAGCTTCTTACTTGAGTGCCCGCCCTCCCCCCATGGCCCTTCAGGACGTGATCATTCTTTTGATGTCTTTGACGGTTCATGGCTCAGTTAACTGTCTTCCCTTGCTCTTGGGGACAGGTCCTCTGTAACCCCTCCTTCCGGTTTTCTTTCATTGAAAATCAGTCATTTTTCTTTTATTTATTTATTTTTAAAATTTTTATTTTATTTATTTTTGGCTGTGTTGGGTCTTCGTTTCTGTGCGAGGGCTTTCTCTAGCTGTGGCAAGTGGGGGCCACTCTTCATCGCGGTGCGCGGGCCTCTCACTGTCGCGGCCTCTCTTGTTGCAGAGCACAAGCTCCAGACGCGCAGGCTCAGTAGTTGTGGCTCACGGGCCCAGTTGCCCCACGGCATGTGGGATCTTCCCAGACCGGGGCTCGAACCCGTGTCCCCTGCATTAGCAGGCAGATTCTCAACTGCTGCGCCACCAGGGAAGCCCCCGAAGATCAGTTATTTTTAGGTTAGAAACTTTTCTGCACAGTAACTGCCCTGCCTCACTAATGCATAGAAAATGGATATCCTTTCAGGATTTTTAGCACTGTTATAGTTTCTCTTCAGATAAATTTTGGCTAAAACTCTATAAAATTCACCTAGACTGAAGTAATAGCATTGAGTTATAAGAGCCTGAGGATGATTTTGGGGATTTCCTGTGTTCTGGACGTCACTGTGTAATTACCTAAATGTTTTGTCTTGGGCTTCATATGACTAGTTTATAAATATACAAGATTTATAAGGTCATTCTAAGTAAAAAATTTGGTTATTTATGGTTTTTCTCGGCATTATATATTCATAGATAGTGCAGACATTGAGCATTAAGGAAACAGTGAGGGGTGAGTTATTATTAGTTCATATTATTATTTCATTTTATTGGATTTTTGAATTTTTTCTTCTCAGACTTTCTCTGAACCCGTATAACACTACATCCAGGGAAATGTGCTACTTAAGCTTGTTGGTAAAAGAAATTTAACCATGTTTCGCTATAAAACAAACCACTGACATGGGCAGAGGTGGGGGGAGAGGGGAGAAAGAAATAGAAGAAAATAATGAGAAAATCCTAAATCTTCATCATTTTCCATAGGCTTCAACCCTTCTACTCCCCAAAGTGACAGGCTAAGCCTTTTTATTTGTTGTCTTTTGAACGATTAAGAAAAAGGAAGCTGACAGTCATGTAAAACTTAACTCATTCAACAACTTCAGATACCTGGTGGTAACATCACTCTGCACACATTTTCAAGATTTATCTTGTTTCATTAAAACTGCAGGTGTTATGTCATCTGTTTCACTTGTCTACATAGTTTTATGACCAGGCAACTTAGTAGTCTTGCAGTCTAGGTAAAAACAGGAAAGAGAAGAAATGGGAAAGTTGGAAGAATAAATTCCACCACCTCCAGTGTGGCGGTGATGGTTAGTAATGAAACATGAAAGAATCAGGTCCCGTGCATTTAGATGCCCTATGAGGAAAGCAGATCTAAGGTAGTAACATTCAAACTTTTTGCAAAGTTTTATCATTGAGTTAGATTTCCCGGGTGGCCACTAGAGAGTGGAATTGGAGGAGCTTGCAGTGGTCCAAGGCCAGTGAGGGCTTTTGAGGGCAGTGGCGGGGATAACAAGGAAGACCTGACCTTTCCTGTGACCCCTCCTTGGCTCCCTTCCCAGGCTTCCTCCTTTTGTCTTTTTCTCCTCTGTAAGGGCAGGATTCCACGGCAGCCTTTGAAGATCTGGCACTTAGCTTATGCTCTGAGAATGTACCAAGTGAATTCTTGCTTCTCGTAAATAGGAACCCACCAGCCTGGGTAGCATGTAGGAGAAACAGGATGGGATGTCCAGCCGTGGACCAGGTTGCCAGCGCTAACGCGGGGCTCATTGCAACATAGCGCTTTCTGCCTGTGTGTGAAGGATGGAGGAATGCTGAGCTTGAATCGTTGAGGGTAAAAGTAGCCTCTCAAAATACCCTGCAGCCATGCTGGGATGGATGGGATGAGGGACTCACTCTGGACCAGCTCCACGGCTTGCCTGGCAGGTGGCCAAGCAGAATGGGGCGGTCCCTGATTGATCAGAGGTCTCCAAAAACTGCCTGCTGCTAACCTTGGATCTTTCTAGAATCATGTAGATGATAGAATTTGCCTGTGGTGTCAGTTGTGGAAAAGGAAGAAAAACTGAAGGTGGACCCGAGAGCAATGAGTTGTCCTGGGTCCTCCCTGTTCTGAGAATGGCACTAAGGGTTTGAAGGAAGGGATGGGGAAGACATTGGTTGTGAGAGATTGGTAGTTAGGACACAGGCATCCTTACGTGCAGGAGTCATGTGTTGTTTGGGGAAGCAGTGTTTATATAGCATAAACGCTCTGGAAGTATATGGACCACCAGGAGGCATAATCTATCCATATGATGGCTGCCCCTACAAAGGCAGTCAGCCTGCCCAGATAACCCACTGCAGAGAGCAGCCAGCTTTTAGACTGCTCTCTAATTAAATGACTTTCTTCCCCGTACCTTGCTCTCACTTTGTGGGCTACTCAGTTCATTTCCCCTGTCTCTCGAGTTCGGCCCCAGTTCCACCTTGGTCGACACCCCAAATGACCCTATTTTTTGGGCTCACCCAGCTGGCGTTCCTCTTTCCTTCCTTACTTAACTTTATATGTCAACTTCAATGTGATTCTCTAAAGAGAACATGTTATTAAAAAAATGGAAATCTGAGACAATGAGGAAGAGGAGAAATACATCACTGTTTATTTTTAGGCCCAAGGATTCACACAGCAACAAACCCAAACTGTTAATTATTGCCTTAGGAAAGGTTTCTACGAGTGTGCTTGCCAGGTACAAGAAAGAAAAATTATAATTGATTTCTGCATTACTCTTGGAATAACCTCATCATAGATTTTCAAGCACAGACTGCCTTTTTGTAAAGCCCTGAAGCTTCTATCTGCAAGTCCATCTGAAGGACAGATTCCCTGTCCTAAGCAAGAATGTGTCATCGCTGGCCTTGTGTTTTCAGATTGACACAGAGCTTTGGGGGAAAAAATGCTTTAGTAAAAAGACTAAGGGTTGTTCTTCCATGGGAGTTCCTGGAAACTTCTCAACTGGGACATTTGAAGCAAGCCTCATGACCTGACCTGAGAATTGCCACAGCTGACATGCTTTTTATAGGATGTTCTACAAGGACCTGTTTTTGTGATCCACAGACTTGGACCATGGTTAGCCTAGCTTGTTGTTTTATCTCAGTTAAAAGACTTTTATTAAAAGAATAAACAAGAAAGTTCAGATGAGTCAAGAATGTATTTTAATAAAGAAGATGTGGTAGAGATATACAATGGAATATTACTCAGCCATAAAAAAGAATGAAATAATGCCATTTGCAGCTACATGGATGGACCTAGAGATTATCATACTAAGTGAAGTAGGTCAGAAAGAGAAAAACAAATATCATATGATATCACTTATATGTGGAATCCAAGCAAACTAAGTCAGAAAGACAAATACCATGTGATATCACTTAGTGTGGAATCTAAAATACGACACAAATGAACATATCTACGAAACAGAAACAGACTCACAGATGTTGAGAACAGACTTGTGGTTGCCAAGGGGGAGGCAGGTGGGGGAAGGGAAGGATTGGGAGTTTGGGGTTAGCAGATGAAAACTAGTATGTATAGGATGGATAAACAACAAAGTCCTACTGTATAGCACAGGGAACTATATTCAATATCCTGTGATAAACCATAATGGAAAAGAATATGGAAAAGAATGTATTTGCCTGGGCTGATATAACTGGCTGTATAACTGACTTACTTTGCGGTACAGCAGAAATTAACACAACATTGTAAATCAACTATACTTCAATAAAATTATAAAAAGAAAAGAATGTATTTTAGATGCCAGCTCTAAGGATGTAACTAGAGGGCAAATGATATTAAATTTTCAGTTTCTCCAGGGACTCGGGTTTACATCCAACGTCATCACTTCTATATGGAAGATTCTACCCAAAAGTCTTTTCTCTGTGCAGGTTCTGAAAAAACTTTGGGGTGTACTATATTTCTTAAATGTAACTAGCAAATATATTATGAAGATGTGTTAGTTATTTTCTAAAGGCTGACTTGATCGCTACTTGGCATAAACTTTTAACTGTTCTTTTGTTCCGTCAGGATGTTTATATAGCTTCACGTATCTCTCCACAAAATACATATTAATTGCCGAGGGAACAGAGTAAATTTGCAGTGGAGGAACCTGGCAGACACCACCCTAGTCTGAAATTAAAAACTACCACCATCAGTAATTGGACAAATTGACATTGATCACCATCTGATGAGATGAGCAAGAGAAAAACACAGCATCACTTCTGTGATATTCCTACAAAAACTTGTAACTTGGATCTAATCATGAGAAAATATCAGATAGCCCCAAATGGAAGAGCATTCAGCAAAATAAGTGGTTTGTAATTTTTTAAAGCATCGAGATTATGAAAGACCAAGAAAGTGCCCCAAATTGAAGGAGACTAAAGAGACATGAGAATAAATGCCACATGGGACCCCGGACTGAACCATTTTTTGATAAGAACATCATTGGGATAACCGTTGAAATTTGAATGGGGTCTGTAGTTTAGATGGTGGGATTCTGTCAATGTTAATTGCGTGATTTGGAGGCGGTACTGTGGCTAGGTAAAAAAAGGGTCCTTATTTTTAGGAAATGTACATTGAAGTATTAGGAATAATGAGCCTTACATTTGCAGCTGACTCCAGTGGTTTAGAAAAGAATTATATACACACATATTCTAATAAAGTTTTAAGGTAAAAGACGTTATTATAAGAGACGAATTAGAAGGATATGCTCTTTCATGCAGGGACAGTTATTTTTGCTGTCAGTTTGACAATCTTGAGAAAATTCTAGCTGATGCTTGGAGTGCCAGTGTTTTCATACACCAGTCCTGTAGTCTGCCCCTGCTCTTCTGAGATTTGAGTGGAAAGTAATTTCAAATATGTTGTGAAATTTACCAGTGTAAAATTGCTGCTGTGAACAGGATTTAATCTGTTTAGGGCTTAGACACCTTATCTTCAAATTCCTCTGACATGAAGTATTGAGCTAGCACTACATAAAAGTGTTTGAAGACTGAATCAGATGTGTGTGTGATTCATATAAGTGTATAATTTATCTATAATATTTATTTTTCCTGGTTATGAAAATACTACTGTAAAAACTGTAGATACACAAAGTATAAAAACAATAAAAAGAAAATAAAGTTCAAATAGAATCTCACCACTCAGAAACCACAGGCCACTGGTAATATTTAGGCTTCTTTCTAATATATATTTTTTAAACTGTCCCCATTTTTTTTTTTTTTTTTTGCGGTGTGTGGGCCTCTCACTGTTGTGGCCTCTCCCGTTTCGGAGCACAGGCTCCGGACGCGCAGGCTCAGCGGCCATGGCTCACGGGCCCAGCCGTTCCGCGGCATGTGGGATCTTCCCGGACCGGGGCACAAACCCGTGTCCCCTGCATCGGCAGACGGACTCTCAACCACTGCCACCAGGGAAGCCCATAAACTGTCCCCATTCTTGAGACAGCATGCTGAATGTATAGTTTTTCCTATAAACTCAAAAAATATTAAATATCAAAAACATTTGTTTTGTATCCTAATGTTTTTATTCATTTTAGCATAAGCATTTTCCCAGTAAAGAAATTTCAGATATTTTTTAAGCTTTTCATTTTCACATAATTTTCAACTTAGAAAAGAGTTGCAGGAATAGTACAAAGAATTTTTGTGTTCCTTTAACCAACTGCTAACATTTCTCATAGTTGCTTTCCCTCTCTCTCTTCATATTCATGTATATGTGAATTTACATATATAATGTACGTGTATTACATATATTTAGGTATTATTTTTAATGCAGCTTTTTTCTGAACCATTTAAAAATAAGTTGCAGATATCATGCCCTTTTATGTTATAGTCATAATAAAGTTTGAAAATTCAGGAAATCTGATATTGATACAGTACTAATATCTAATATAAACAGCATTTTCATATATTGCCAGTTTTCTCCAAAATGCTCTTTATAGCAATATTTTTTTAACCCCCAAACCAGGATCCAATTCAGGATCATTTAGATGTCATGTCTCCTTAGCCTCTTTTCTTCTGGAAAAATTCTTCAGCCCTTTTCTTTTTTTTTTTCTTTTAATTTTTCTTTTCTTTTCTTTTGGCTGCTTTGGGTTTTCGTTGCTGTGCGCAGGCTTTCTCTAGTTGTGGTGAGTGGGGGCTACTCTTCGTTGCGGTGCGTGGGCTTCTCATTGCAGAGGCTTCTCGTTGCAGAGCACGGGCTCTAGGCATGTGGGCTTCAGTAGTTGTGGCACGCAGGCTCAGTAGTTGTGGCTCGCGAGCTCAGTTGTTGTGGCACATGGACTTAGTTGCTTTGCGGCATGTGGGATCTTCCCAGACCAGGGATTGAACCTGTGTCCCCTGCATTGGCAGGAGGATGCTTTTTTTTTAATTAATTAATTTTTTTTACATCTTTATTGGAGTATAATTGCTTTACAATGGTGTGTTAGTTTCTGCTTTATAACAAAGTGAATCAGCTATACGTATACATATATCCCCTTATCCCCTCCCTCTTGCACCTCCCTCCCACCCTCCCTATCCCACCCCTCTAGGTGGTCACAAACCACCTAGCTGATCTCCCTGTGCTATGCGGCTGCTTCCCACTTGCTATCTATTTTACATTTGGTAGTGTATATATATCCATGCCACTGTCTCACTTTATCCCAGCTTAACCGCTGCACCACCAGGGAAGTCCCAGCCCTTTTCTTGATGTTGACGTTTATGAAGAGTACAGGAAATGTCCCTCCATGTAGATTACTCGGTTTTCTACACACGGTGGTAATAGCTATTAAACATTCCATTGAAATATATTTAGATAATGGTTTATGTTGGGCAGTTAGGTAGCTTCCAGATGTTTGCCTTTATAAATAATATTTCAGTGAACAGCCTTATACTTACGTTTTTGTAAGCATCCCTGATTATTTTTGTCTAAAAAAATCCTGGAAATGAAAATGCTGGGTAAATTAGCCTGGGTATGACAACATATTTCCAAATTGCTTTTCAGAAGGGCGAAAAGGGCAGTGATAAAATCTCACAGGTTGCCAAATGAACCTCCATTTTTGAAAGCCAGGAATCTAAAAGAAAGACCTATGGAATATATTTTATGTTGTTACTGTTTTTAAGTTTTCTCTCATATTTTTGTTAGATGTGCTGTGTTAAGTAAAAATGCAGGGTCCAAAATTATGCACACTTCATGTTTAGAAGTGTAGAGAAGACAGAGTTGCCAAAGTGGCCTCTGAGTTGTGTAGGCACGCCAGTTGTTCTGGGTTGTTTATTCATTTGAAATTGATCCTGGCACCCATCGAGGTAAGATTACTGTATCTTTGCTTGGGGCTTCTTTTCACTACCCATATAGATAAAGCTTTAATATTTATTTTATGGGCAATTTTTAACATCTAGCACATGAGTGAGGCTGTCACACAGATTGTACCCCTCCAGTGCCAGGCCCAAGCACAGCACTTGTCTCAGAAATGATACTAGTAGGCCTTTGTTCAATGAAGTGGATAGATTTGGTGGAGAGCTCTCAGTGAGTCAGAGTTTGGGGAATCAGTGCTCTTGGTAGTTAACAGCATAAGCTCTGGAGTCTGACTCTTGGGTTTGAGTCTCAGCTTACCACTTACTTGCTGTGTGACAATGGGCAAATCCCTTAACCTCTCTGAGCCTTGGTTCCTTTATCTGTAAAAGGGGGATCATAATGGTACCCATCTAATAGGGTAGTTGTGAGGACTAGGTGAGATGACACATAGAAAGTCCTAACGTGGCACATTCTAAACCCACATTCAGCGTGAGCTTTCATGATTACAGTGACTGTCCATTCACTTTGAGGTTGTGCTTTTGAGGTTGTGCTTTACAGTGGCAAAATCACTTTTGCATCTTGTGAGGTGGGTAAGGCAGGTGTTAGTTCTTCCCTTTGACAGGTGGGAAACCCAGGTTCAGAGAGGAGCTGTCACCTGCCAAGGCTGTGGGGCTGGTACACGGCAAGGCCAGGCGTTCATCCCTGTTCTGTGACTCATAGGTCAGGGCTCTTGTTCCTGAGATCTGCTGCCTCTTTCATAACTCTGTACCTGGAAGTCCAAAGCTATCTGGGCAAATGTTAAATAAACACCGGGATATGTGTTGATATAGACCAGGCATCAGCAAACATTTCTGTAAAGAGCAGGCAGTAAATATTTCAGGCTCTGCCGGCGGTGTGGTGCGTGTTGGAATTACTCTGCTCTGCCTTTGGAACTTGAAAACTGCCTTAGACAGTATGTAAATAAGTGGGTGTGGGTGTGTTCCAATAAAACCATATTTACAAGAACCTGTGGCAACCAGATTTGGTTCCTGCATGGGCTGTGTTTTATCAAACCCTCATTTAGACAGTTGGTGCACTTCTGGTGGGGGGAGCATGTACATTTCATTATGTCGGCCACTCAAGAACCTTCTTTTGAATCCTTAGACATAGTGATAAATGAGCCAGTAGCTTAGGCCTGGCACTTAGTAGGTACTTGGTCACTGCTTGCCAAATACATGAGAATTTCTTCTATCAGTCTGTATTTTCCTATGGAGAACTTTTCTAAAGTTACATATTCCTAGATTTTAAAAAAGATCGTGGTTTATTTAGCATTTATGAATTTTCAACTTTGTTTTGTTTTTGTAGTATGTCATTCTGAAATGACATTAAAAGCACATTGGGGGCTTCCCTGGTGGCGCAGTGGTTGAGAGTCCGCCTGCCGATACAGGGGACACGGGTTCGTGCCCCAGTCCGGGAAGATCCCACATGCCGCAGAGCAGCTGGGCCCGTGAGCCATGGCCGCTGAGCCTGCGCGTCCGGAGCCTGTGCTCCGCAACGGGAGAGGCCACAGCAGTGAGAGGCCCGCATACCGCAAAAAAAAAAAAAAAAAGCACATTGGGAAAAGAGCTCTTATCCCCAAATGTGTATGAAAAAAATTTTTTCAGATATTTTTAGTTTTTATTATATATCAGTTTATTTGATTTTCATTCTCTTGCAGTGAGGGTAATTTTTAATAAAAACTCTCTTTGGGGATTTAGACAGTGTTTGTTTTAATTAGAAAGATATCTCATTTTGTACTCTTAGACTACTGTTGACTCAAATAATTTAAAAAATAAGGGCTGAGGACACATTTGTTCTTTCAAATTAAACAACTACCCTTTGTAACCTAGATAAAAGCCAGCCTGTGGATATGCATGCATGGGGTTTTGCTCCAAGAATATTTCTCGTGGTGTGGGAAATGGCAGTGGTGGCCTCTTGACCCTCAGGCCAAAATACATTTAGTTGTACTTCGACCATGAGAGCAATCCCATATGACAACTAATTTTAGGAGATTTGTGTAGTTAATTTGAAATATTGCCCCGGGCAGTCCAACGTTGGCTGAATAAAGATGTTTTCTTTTAAAATCAGTACTTTGTTGCCTTCAATGATTATTCTGTATCAGTCTGCCAAGAACTATTACTTCCCATTTGTAGAATCTGATGAGGTCCCTCAGAATCTCCTGGCTGTGGTCAACATTTCATCTGAAAGGCAGCAAATATACCTTTCTGTTGTACAGCAGGGAGTGAAAACATGTAGCTTTTTCTTTCTGGCTGCGCCGCGCAACTTGTGGGATCTTAGTTCCCCGACCAGGGTTGGAACCCGTGCCCCCTGCAGTGGAAGCACGGAGTCTTAACCACTGGAGTGCCAGGGAATTCCCATATGTAGCTTATTTTAATCTTCAAGCTGAGATATTAGGTTAATCATCGGTTTGCCTTGGTTTTTCCACAAAGAATCGTATGGAAAAGACTTTGATACAATCATTGTGATCCAGCCAGTGAATGGAGCAGTACCGTCCAGTTCCATTCTAGGGGTTGCACAGCATTGCACTGTGCATTTGTCTCTATGTACTCGTTGCCAGCTGGGAGAGATAGAGACTTGGGTTGGACGCTTGAGGTTCCCTGCCTCAAAAAGTATCTTTCTTCTCTGTCTCTTCATCATTCACTTTTGTGAACCTAACATTTGGCAGCTACCAAGTGCAAGGCACTGTGCTAGGTAACCCTGGGGATATAAGCATGTAACTCATCGCTACTGTTAACCTGCTGTATCCCAGAAGGGATTTGAAGGCAATTTGAAGGCTGCATCCCAGAAGGGAGACCAATGGTAGTCACTGGCAAACTGGCAGGCAAGGTCTTCAGTGTCTTCTGTTTTTCTAAAAGAAAAAAAACTTGGGAGGGAAAAAGAAGTCATATGTTCCATCAGTTTTCAACCCTGTGTTTTATGTCACTAGGAAAGATTCAATAGACGTTGCCAAGAATATTGACAGCTCTAGATAGTCAAAACCGTTGAGGTGTGATGTCAGCTAGGGTAAGAGATGGGGGAAGCCCAGTGCAGCCTGTCTGCTTAGCACACATAGTGGCTATGATTAGACGTGGAAAGCGTGTACTTAGAGCACCGTCATCCCTGGTCATTTTTCTGATCCCTCCGTCTATAAAAGCTGTGCCCACTGGTAATTTAGAAAGAATTGGATAAGCTGAATATTTAAAGTGTTTTGAGCTCAGGAAACCAATAAACAGAAAGTTGAAGAATTTGTGGTTTGTGTTAAAGTATTTTGTATCTTTCCAGAGATGGAATGAAAGGTACATATTTAAAGTGAATGCAACCGGGACTTTCCTGGTGGGCACAGCCAAATAAATAAATAAATAAATATTTAAAAAAATAAATAAAGTGAATGCAACCTACTGTATAGCACAAGGAACTATACTCAATATTTTATAATAACCTATAAGGGAAAAGAATCTGAAAAGTTTTATATTTATATGAATCACTCTGCTGTATACCTGAAACTAACACGACATTGTAGTGAAAGTGCGGGGTCCTAACCACTGGACTGCCAGGGAATTCCTCTAACACCACATTGTAAATCAACTATACTTCAATTTTAAAAAAGGACAAAACTTTAAAAATATATAAAAATTAAAGTGAATGCAGTAAGTAGAAAGAAGTACTGCTTCAACCTGGTAACATTGCAGAAATTGCTTTGGGAGTGCTGCAGAAAGACTATGTACCTTCTAATAAATAAGAGAAGGTGATTCTTCTGACACTCTATTTGCTTAATTTTCCAAAGCCTTCTAGAAGATGTCTATTTTGGAATGTCAACCAAACTAGCTCAAGTTGAAGGTTTTCCTCTTGATGAAAAGTAATGAAGCCAATGATATTTTTTTTCCAGGGGGAAAAATTTACAACTTGCATGAGAGCATTTGGTAGAGAATTACTGTCATTTGGGTTTGGAAATTCACATCGTTAAAAAGAGGAATTTTGGAAAGGCAGGGGTGGACTAGAATTGTGGCTTGTATGTTGCCTGTAATCCTGTATTCCTTTTCTTAGGAAGCTATTTTTCTTAGGGGACTATGTTCTGAAAATAGAGCACACCACACTTAACCACCTGGCTTGGTGGGACACAGCATTTTGTTTACTGTTTGGGCTTATGTTCTGTGGACATGAGTATTTTCACAGACAATCCCAGGACTGAAAGGGCTCTTAAAGGTCAGCTAGTCCAGCCCCAGCATCCCCGTCCCAAGTGGTCTTTCTGCCAACAACTAGAACCTGATTTTCCAGTGGCAGTCCAGCCTGTATTTGGACAGTGCCCAGGTGACAGAAAATTCTCCCGTATATGAACTGGAATCTCACGTTGGCTTCTCTTCCTGTGCTTCCTCATTGTTGGGAGTTTCATCAAGACTGTGCAGTTAGATATTACAGATTTGAGGAAATGTTTTCACACTCACACCATACCCCCACCCCACCCAGCCTTCCCCATCACGCCCCCATTCCTCCACCTGTATCTCATTTGATAGTTAAAGCCCTTTACCGCCAACCTCAACCTTCTTAATATGTGGAGTCAAGAAAGGAACCTGTGTTCTAGTCCAGAATATCACTTCTCTGGCTCTTAGTTTTACACTTTTGTTAATATAGCCCAAGGTAATATGGGAGGGTCAGGCTCTAAAGGGTAAGGCTTGGTGTGGCAAATAAAAGTCACCCCTGGAATCACCCATGAAGTACAATCTATAGAAAAAACACATGGTTTTGTCTCTGTAGCCCTTACAATAAGTCCTGTTATCCTAAGGTTTAGAACTACTGATCTGGCCTAAAGAATGGAATTAAAGAACAAAAAAAACTTATCTGCAAGAGACTTCTGTGTAAAGAGAGTGGATTGAACACATGCACCTTCTTTTGCTCCCAGCCAAACAAAACCTCATTAAAGTGAGGTTTAAAGGGAGGTTTTATTGGGCTTTTGCTTTTTTGTGGTAAAATGTGTGTAACATCAAATTTACCATTTAATCATTTTGAAGTGTACAGTTTAGTAGTAAGTACGTTCTCATTGTTATACAACTATCACTACCTTCCTTCTCTAGAACTTTTTCATTTCTTCAAAGTGAAGCGCTCTACCCATTAAATACCGATTCCCCACTCCTCCCTTCCTCTAGCCCCTGGCAACCACCATCTCCTTTCTGTCTATGGATTTGACTCCTCCAAGTCCCTCGTGTAAGTGGAATCATAGGTATTTGTCCTTTTGTGGCTGGCTTCTTTCGCTTGAGGGAGTTTTCTTAAAGGCATAAACCTGCAAACACAAGGGCAACAGGAAAGGAGACGATAGGAATAAAATTTTTGGCACCAAGTTGAAGGAGATGTATGGTTAAAGTAAGGAGGACTGATCTGTTTCAAGAATGTCTAAACATTCCTGAGTCCTTTGCAGTCTTTCATATGAATCAGTTGGCTCTCAGCCTTCCCCAGTTGACAGCTTAGGATCCTGTTTTTTCAGGTCCTAAGAGTTTTGTGTTTTTTGTTTGTTTTGCGGTACGCGGGCCTCTCTCTGCTGTGGCCTCTCCCGTTGCGGAGCACAGGCTCTGGACGCGCAGGCTCAGCGGCCATGGCTCATGGGCCCAGCTGCTCCGCGGCATGTGGGATCTTCCCGGACTGGGGCACGAACCCGTGTCCCCTGCATCGGCAGGCGAACTCTCAACCACTGCACCACCAGGGAAGCCCTTGTTTGTTTTTTTTACTACTTATGTGTCTGCTTTCTGTCTTCCAGTTTTATTTTAAAATTTCATTGGTGGCATACTGGTTGTCTAGGTCTGGACGGGAGGGGAGGGGAGGAAGAGAGAAGGGAGGAATGGAAAGTGACTGCTAATGGGTATGCATTTGTTTTGGGGGTGATGAGAATATTCTGAAACTGATTATGATGGTGGTTGTCCAGCTCTGTAAATGGCTGAATTGTATGGTATGCAGATTGTCTCCCAGTAGGGCTTCCCTGGTGGCGCAGTGGTTAAGACTCCGCCTGCCAATGCAGGGGACACGGGTTCCAGCCCCGGCCCGGGAGGATCCCACATGCCGCGGAGCAACTAAGCCCGTGCGCCACAACTACTGAGCCTGCGCTCTAGAGCCCAAGAGCCACAACTACTGAAGCCCTCGCGCCCAGAGCCTGTGCTCTGCAACAAGAGAAGCCATGACAATGAGAAGCCCGCGCACCGCAAGAGTAGCTCTCACTCGCCACAACTAGAGAAAGTCCGCGCACAGCAACAAAGACCCAACGCAGCCAAAAATAAATAAATAAATAAATTAAAAAAAAATTGTATCCCAATAAAGATGTTATTTTAAAAATAATTCATTGGTGGCAAAGAGAAGATCCTATAAGCTTCCAGGGTTTAAAAACAAAAAAAAAGTTTATCACAGGCAAAGATCAGGAATCAGAATGGGTCTTGACATCTCAATAGCAACACTGGCAGTTAGAAGGCAGTCGAACAGGACTTCCCTGGTGGCGCAGTGGTTGAGAGTCCACCTGCCGATGCAGGGGACACGGGTTCATGCCCCGGTCCGGGAGGATCCCACATGCCGCGGAGCGGCTGGGCCCGTGAGCCATGGCCGCTGAGCCTGGGCGTCCGGAGCCTGTGCTCCGCAACGGGAGAGGCCACAGCAGTGAGAAGCCCGCATACTACAAAAAAAAATAAAAATAAAAAGAAGGCAGTCGAGCAGTGCCCTCAATAGTCTGGAGGAAAATGATTTTAAAGCTAGAACTTTCTATCCAGCCAAACTCTTAATAAAGTATGAGGGTAGAACAATGACATTTTCAGACATACAAGCTTTTCAGGAAGCAACTGGAGGGAGGTTGTTCACTGAAATGAGAGAGTAAACCGGGAGAGAAAACTACAAGTGATACAAGAAATAGGAGATCCGGCATGGAAGAAGCAAAGGAAGTTTCCAGGTGCTGACAGTGGGAAATCCCAGCTCTGCTCCCACAGTGCGTCAGAAGGCTCAGGAAGTGATTTCTTTCCCAAGGTGGAATTAATAGGATATTTGATGCATTTCAGTGTCATGAGAAGAGATTTAAAGATATGGTTAAAATTTAGGGCTTGAATTAGTGAGAAATATATAAAATACTGAGTAAAGGGAGCAAAGTACTGGAGAAAACAGTAAGATATTCAGAAGAGTTATCATAGTTTACCACATGGCTCATGGCTCACCTGAAAGTAGTGTTATGTAATCATAATAATACTGATCTTTAAAAGTTTTAATATAATTATATTGTGAGGATAGGGGCCATTGTGTAGTGAGGACATAGAAAAAATCATGAAATCCTCATTTTCCATACTGGGAAGTCAAAAAATAGTGCCAACAACTGAGAAACCGCAAAGAAACAATATAAAATTGTTACTAAAAATTATCTAAAAGAGGTTAAAGTACTTTCCTCTTGGGAGGAAGAATTGATGGGGAGGGGAGTGAGGGGATGGAGTTAAGGAATTGTGTTCTACAAAAGCCATAGAACTCTTAGGCACTTTAAATTATGTGCCTATATAACCTTCATAAAATAGTAATTAAAATTAAAGCAGATGTGAGGAAAGGAAAAAGAAAGGTACTGGAGGATATGCTCCAGCAAAATGAAAGAGCCAATAAAAAAAGTGGGCAGCATGCAGAAAACAAGGGATCCCACAAAGTGAAGTCTAGTGATCAACCAGGCAAGACAGGAGCAGGAGGACAAAGGGCTGTGGGACAGAGCGGAGCTAATAAATTTTCTGATCAACTCAACTATTCAGAAAATGCTATCAGGAGGTTTTACAGACCTTCTAGAATTGTGGGAAGCGTTAGTAATAAACATAGAAAACTAAGAATTGGGGAGAATGAGGTACTTCTTAACTCTAGAGAAAAACCCCATAAAATTAGACAAGAAAATGTAATTATAATGTACTTCTTAGGTCAGCAGTATACAAAATTTACATGATCCTAATAATGTAAAAACTGAAGAATTAACCAAAATTTGTGAAGTACAGAGACTTCCCTGGTGATCCAGTGGTTAAGAATCCACTTTCCAATGCAGAGGACTCCGGTTCGATCCCCGGTCAGGGAACTAAGATCCCACATGCTGCAGGGCAACTGAGCCCAAGCGCTGCAACTACTGGGCCCACGCACTCTGGAGCCCGCGCACCGCAAAAAAGAGCCTGCGTGCTACAACAAAAAGATCCTGTGTGCCACAACTAAGACCTGATGCAGCCAAAAATAAATAAATAAATAAATATAAAAACAAAATTTGTGAAATACATAAAAATATCGGGATAACAAGCACAGGGGGAGTCAATGGATAATGTTTAAAACTGAAAAATAAAAAGCAACATGACATAAACATCTTATTTATTAATTTATTTATTTTTGCTGTGTTGGGTCTTTGTTTCTGTGCGAGGGCTTTCTCTAGTTGTGGCGAGCGGGGGCCACTCTTCATCGCAGTGCGCGGGCCTCTCACTGTCGCGGCCTCTCTTGTTGCGGAGCAGAGGCTCCAGACGCGCAGGCTCAGTAGTTGTGGCTCACGGGCCTAGTTGCTCTGCGGCATGTGGGATCCTCCCAGACCAGGGCTCAAACCCGTGTCCCCTGCATTAGCAGGCAGATTCTCAACCACTGCACCACCGGGGAAGCCCATAAACATCTTATTTAAAAGTCTGACTTTAAAAAAAAAAAAGTTTGGTGAGTAATGTAAGAAATAACTATAAAGAGTTGAAAGTGGTGTGAGGCTAAGGGATGGGAGGAAGTGGGACAACAGTTTTGACACTTTAACCCTTCTATTGCCATTTGATTTTAAAAACCATGTGCATGCTCTGTGCATTTTTATCTAATGAAGATTAAAAGTAATTTAAAATATCAAAAAGGAAAACTACAGCTGTGTGGGCCGTATAAAGGATCTTTAATCTTGTTAAGAGATGGTTTATTATTGTGGTTATTGAAGGAGATCATGTTTGTAAGAGCACCTAGCATACCAGCTGGCTCTAAATAAGACAAATCCGTAAACCTAAATGGATTTATTTATCTAAATAGATGGATTTGCATCTGAAGCAAGCATGCTTGACCAGTCCCACTTAGAGACAGTCCCTTGAAAAGCTGCAGAGAGTGACTTGGCCACCATTTCCTGACCTTCCAAGATGGCGTTTCTTGCTGCGGTAGATTATCACTGTTGGACCATGGGCATTGGGCTCATGACCCCACAGGTGTGTGTGTTTGTGTGTGTGTGTGTGTGTGTGTGTGTGTGTGTGTGTGCGCGTGCGCGCGCACATGCATTAGATTGTAAAATCAGTCCAAAGGATGTGACTGCATCAGCCTGTCTTGGCAGCCATATCGCTTCTAGCCCACTTGACACCATCAGGCTTCTGGACACACTGGCAGTATTTTCCATCCCTGTCCTACATAGTATAATTGTCTCAAGTGTTACGCTCCTTTCCAATTCCTTCACCACCAATACATCTCTAGGATCATGAAGATCATTAAAGAGCCAATAGTCGTGTCATCCTTCTTCTTAAAGCCTCTTGCCCATTGCCCTAAGAATAAAATCCCCAATCCTTGGCATTCAAGGCCTGTATGAGCTCTGATTTCACCCTGCACCCATTTCTCTAGGCTTATTTCTTGCCACTCCAGACCTCACCCTTTACACACCAGTGAAACCAAAGTACTGGCAGTTCTCTGTGAATAGTTTGCCATTTCATGCCTAAGTATCTTTGCTCTTGCTATCCTTCCTGCCAGGAATAGCCATTCCCTGGCACCTTGTCCCTTCTAACCCCCAACGCATACCACTATGACAGCCCTGACTCTATCCCCCTTCAAGATGTAGGCTAATCAGCTCTTCCTCCAGGAAGCTTTCCCTGACTACCCCATGCTAAGTGAAGTGTCCCCTTTTGTGCTTTCATAGCACTGGTACAGTCCCCCCTCACAGAGTCTCAGAAGTAAAGCATCATCTTAGTAGTGCTAATGTGTCCATCTCTTCCAGAGGAGGTGAGCACCCACAGGGTGGGGTGTCCTGTCTGTCTTGATCACTGACCTGTGTCCAGTACCTGACACAGCTCATTCCCACGAGGACTGGCACTAATTGTGTGGGTCCTCAGGGTTGCAGCCGTTTCTTCAGAAGTGACTCTTACCCTCCATGAGAGGAGCTTCATGTCTGTTCTTGGGGGATCCCAAGACCATGGTCTCCAACCTTGTGATCCTGGTTGGAGGCTTCTTTACCTCCTTACCACTTGAATGCATGCTCTGGATGAGCTGTGGAATGTGGTTCCCTGGGTCAGAGTTCTGATAAAGCAATTCACACTTCACTCGCCAGCTTGGGTGGACTTCCTTTTTTTTCCATTCCAGCAAGGAAACACTTGGGCCAGGTGCATTGATTGACTCATTGATCGACTCAGCAAATATTTAGAGTGTCTGCTCTATGCCAGGCACTGTTCTGGGTAGTTCTGGAGAGGCAGCAGTGAATTAGAGAGGCAAGGTTTCTGTCCTCAGCGACCTTACATTCTAAAGGAGAGACGCGAACAATACAAAGCAAACACAGGCAGGGTCATTTCAGGTGGTGCTAAGTGCTGAGAAGAGAAGAAAAGGGAGTGTGGGGTAAGGAGGCTACTTAGATGTGGTGATCAGGGGAGGGTCCCTCAGCCTTTGGGCTGAGGTCTGAACCCGGAAAAGAAGCCGCTCAAATGAAGAGCTGTAGCGGCACTGTCTTAGCTGGTTGCCACTGGCCACCTGTAGCTATTTAAATTTGCATTTAAATTAATGAAATGACATTTAAAAATCAGTTCCTCAGTCACACCGGCCACATTTCAAGTAGTTAGTAGCCAGCGTATGGCTGGTGGCTACCGTATTGGACAGTGCGGATATAGCACATTTCCGTCACCGCAGAAACATTCTATTGGGCAGAGCTGAGCTAGAGAAAAAACGTTCAGGGGAGAGGGAACAGCAAGAACAAAGGCCATGGGGCAGGAACAGATTGGGGTTGGAGGGGCCATTGTGGTCAGAGTGTCGTGAGCAGTGGCAGAGAGAGGGCATTGGTTAGGCTGATGGGAAAAGCGGGGGAGAAAGGAAAATGAGATTGCAGAAGAGCAGGTGTATCTACTTCAAAGAACTGCCTCTTTTAATTTCACATGCAGAAATTGGGACTGAAGTCAAGACTAGATTTGTCTGATAGAATTTTTAAAAGTAGAATGAAAATGATCTCCAGAGATGATATAACGCATGTAAAAACCAATTGAGAAAAGACCTCTGCAGTATTGAAGAATACAGCATGGATCCGGTAAGTCATGACTTGGAGAGATAATACTGGTTGATTCCAGTGGCCAGTGGGTGAGGTCATGGCGCTGCCCCTCGGCCTTAGAAGGAGGTAGCCAGCCATCCTAACTGAGGCCAAGAGCATAGCTTCCTGTATCTTTCCCCAAATCTCTTAAAAACAGGACAACAGTTTTTGTTTGTTTTGTTTGTTTTAATTCTCCTTAATATTGGGTTGGCCAAAAAGTTTGTTCAGTTAGCGAATACATTGTTCAATAAAATTCTTGGTGAAAATGAAAAACGTGTCTTTTATTTTTACTTAAAACCGAACGAACTTTTTGGCCAACCCAATAACATTTCTCGGTAAAAGTAGGATTTGGACTCTGTGCCTTAGGAGGCTAGAATTATAATCCTGTTCCATTAACAGGAGCGTCTGTGACTTCATTTCGTATCACTTTTCATGAAGGGCTTGTCCCTTTTTGCACCTGCCTCTTTGCTAAACAGGTTTTCTTCCTCTCTTTGTAAAGGTGCCTTTGTCTGAACCAATAGAGTTACTTGTCTTTACTGTAAACACAGTGTCCAGTGACTCTCCTTACTGTGGAGAGCCAGTGGTTTTGCAGGAGGGAAAGCGTCTTGAAGGTCACTTTCTGGTGTTTATTATAAAGTAAATCATCCGAACTTTAAAAAACAAAACAGGAACTGCCCACTGCCTCCCCAGGGCTCTGTTATCCCACTACCTTTGAATTCAACTCACAGCTAGCATTTGTCGAATCATAATTGATCTGATAAAATGTAATCCGATAATTAGTAGCTGTGTACAAATAAATACACTCGACTCCTGTTTCATTTGCCCTTGAAGGCTCTAACATGGTTCCAAACTGTACCTTTGAATCGGAGAAGTCGGGCCGGTTCACATTGCAGTGTGTGTGCTTCGTCTGGGGCAGTGTCTACCAGGTACGTGTGTGCACAGGATGCCAGCTCCGTCCCGCTTCACCTGAAACGTGGTGACCTGGCAGAGGGCTGTGTCCTTACGTCGGACATCTGACCGAGGACAGGGAAACCCGGGCGAAGCTTTAGGAGCAGCTGCTTCCCAAGATCAGGTTGTGACTGAGGGAGAGTCAAGGTCATGATTGCCGCCTGGATGTTCTTCTCTCTCTTTACGGTAGGTCTCCTGGGTTTCTTCCTTTTACTCTGGAGTTCTGCCGGGTGCCGCCCAGGGAACTTTAGTGCACCTTTAGTGCCTCAAACTCGTGAATGGACTTTTCCTGTTATTCTTTAGGGAACTTACCTTTCTGAACTCAAGGTACTGTAGTCGTCCAGAAAGAAAGATCACATCCCTGACGTTTCAGACACTGGAAAGTTCTAAATAGCTAAAGGTGTGTTTCTCTGGGTGACTCTTCTGTAAGAAAGCCAAAGCAGAACAGCTCTGAGTCTGCAAAAATGCTCTTCGGGGTCAAGTTCCGATTTTGCTGTAAATTATTTCTCTTTCCCTAGTAATTACTGTAATACCTTAGGACCTTCCATTTATATAGCACTTTTCTTCTCAGGGAGGCACAGCTTAAGTGGGAATGTTCTCTGGGCTTTTTACCTGTGATTTAATGCTATAATTATTTCTAAACTAGTTAGTAATGATTGTGGATGCATTGTCGGAAAGCTAGGCATACAGCCCATGAACTGCAAATACATGAAAGCTATACAGGCCCTGATTTCAAATCTGATCAAATTATTTGCCACTGACCTTGAACCTGTTGGTAAAGTAGGTCAACGTGGGGGTCGAGCTAAAGAATATCCTTCTTAGGGTTTGAAAACTATTACAGGAACTCCTTTTCAGACCCACTTCTGGCCAGGCATCCTGTCCCCAGCAGGGCTTGGGGGGCAGTTTTCGTATTTGTGTGCTTCTCCTAGCCCAAGTCAAAGAGTGGAGGGAGATAGTCTATATTACCTCTAGTGAGAGTGAAGTAGAGAAAAGAAGTGTGGATTACACACTTGAACTTTTTCAAGTTCACAAAGATCAGGTATTGTCCGTGATCAATGCAGACTGTGAAAAAACATCCTCTTAGCTCAAGAGAGGTGACTTCACTTTCAGAACTCTTTGAAATTTGTGTGTGCTGATTTATAAAGTAATGTGTGTAATCTTTGTTGCTTTTCTGATCCCAGAGAGTTTTGTGTTGTTGAGATATACTGATATATATCGTTTAAGATTTATTCACTTTTTATTTACGCACAGTAAAACCCACTCTTTTTGCTATATAATTCTGTGAACTTGGACAAATGCATACAGTTGCAGACAAGGGACAGAACGGTTCAATTATCTCAGTATATTTTGTTTCAAATTTCTATTTGCATGTTTTGGTATTGAGTTTACTCTTAACTTCTGAAGATGGAGCCAAACCATTTTGTAACGAATAACACAGCAGGTGTCTGACGCTTTCCAGGCTTAGGATTGAGTGAGATGTTAGAAGCAAGGTCTCATTTGCTGATTCTTTTCTCAAAGAGTTATAATAGGAAAATTGCACTATCCGATTAGTTGTTTCTTCCTGTTATCATGAGCGGATTAGACTGGCATAAGGTATTGTACAATATATTAAAAATAACTGAAGAAATTTATAATCAGTACTGTAATTAGTAAAAGTAATACACTAAAAATGAAAAAAGTTGATGTTTTTGCAGTTTAGGTTGTTTTAATGTAAATTGAGTTCTGTGCGATTTTTAAGGGAAGGGAAATGCTGCTAGAAGCAAAGGACTGCATAACTTAAACTGAAGAGGATTAAAAGCTCAGATCACTGAAAAGTACAAGGATGGGTTTCGGGCATGGTGGAATCCACGGGTTCAGATGACATCATCAATGTCCCTCCATCCCCATTCAGCTGTGCTTTCCTCTGCACTGGCTCTATTCTTGGTAGGCTCTTTTCCTTACGGTATCAAGATGACAGCAGCTCTAGGCTTTTATCCCATTTTCTCAGTTCCTCTCAGTTCCAACCAGAGTCTCAGAATGGAGTCTCATTGGCTGTGATTGGTTCTCTTACCCATCATGGCTCCAGAGAGAGAGAGAGAGAGAGAACGTGGTGGGGAAGGTGCAGTGTTCTGATTGGCCAGGCTTGGGTCACATGCTCACTCTTGGAACTGAAGGGGTATCAGCTCCCCTGGACCATAGGGCAGAAGGAGGTAGTGGCAGAAGGAATAGTTCTTTAAGGAGAATCCAGGGGCAGACAAATCAAGACAACACTTATATGTAATGAAGCCTCCATAAAAAACCAAAAAGACAGGGTTCACAGAGTTGCTGGGTTGGTGAACGCGTGGAGATTTAGGGGGAGTAACTCACTGGGAGAGCGCATGGAAGCGCCATGCTTTCTCCCCGTACCTTGCCCTCTGCATCCCTTCCATCTGCCTGTTCCTGAGTTATATACTTTTTTTTTTTAACCTTTGACTTTTTTTTTTTTTTAACCTGAGTTATATCCTTTTATAATAAACCAGTAACCTACTGAGTAAACAGGTTTCCTGAGTTCTGTGAGCTGCTTTGGCAAGTTAATGGAGCCCAAGGCAGGGGTCATGGGAACCACCGATCTGTAGCTGATTGGTAAAAAACACATATAACAACCTGGGCTTGCAATTGGCATCTGAAATGGGGCAAGGGCAGTCTCGTAGGACTGAGTCTTTAGCCTGTGGGATCTGATGCTGTCTCCAGGTAGATAGTGTCAGAACTGAGTTGAATTGCAGGTTTTCCAGCTGGTGTCTGAGAATTGCTTGTTGGTGTGTGTGGCCGGACGGGGTGGTGGGTGGAGGGACCTCCCTACTCCCACCAAACACACACACACATTGGAATTGGTGAGCAGAACTTTTTATTAAAGTAATATGTCTTCTGATTAGGAATGATTTAGAAATGAACAAGCTGTTCAGATAGATTTTCACAGATTTAGAATCTGAGAAATCCACAGAACACCACAACCCGGAATGGTGGGCACCTAGCATAGATTAGATGCTCACTAAATGTTTTGAATAAATTTAATCCTTACGCTTTAGTTGAGGGTTGTAGAAAATTACTCCAAAGACCCCTTCCAAATCTGTACATTTTCTATAAAGTAATACTGACTTTGAAGTCTTATCGAGAGATGTCTCTATCTTCTTGTGCCAACTAGATGTGTGTCTGGGGCCATTTTAATGTTGTGTTAATGACCTAGGTTATAATGCCAGTGTTCAGCTCCTGTAGCACAAGAAATAAAATCTGTGTGACTCTATATAAAATCTACATGGACATAAACGTTTTGGAGAAATAAAACTGGGTGAATTTTTACTTCTGCAGATGAGATCATTTTGTGAATTCTTGGAGTGATAACTCAGATGTGGTTTGGATCCTGAGGCATCAGATGCCTGGTGGGGTGCGCGTTGTAAACTGATATGGCATTAACGTAACAACCATTCTACTGCATAAGTGGTTAGTTTGGCAGATATCTGTGAAGTTGCCACCTCTGAGCTGGAGTGTACTAGGTGCTGGAGATACAAAGATGGCTAAGACAGAATCTCGGCTTCTGAGAGTCTTACTGTCTAATTTTTTTTTTAAATTGTGGCAAAATATATCAACATAAAATTTTATCATTTTAAACCACTCACAATGTTATGCAGCCATTGCCACTATCTGTTTCCAAACCTTTTTCATCATCCCAAACAGAATCAAACAATATTTGTTCTTTTCTGCCTGGCTTCTTCCATATAGCATAATGTTTTCACATTTGCCATATTGTAGCAGGTATTGGAATCTCATAACTTTTCATGGCTGAATAATATTCGTGTGTGTGTATACCACATTTTGTTTATCCATGCATCCATTGATGGACACTTGGGATTTTTCTGCCTTTTGGCTACTCTGAATAGTGCTGCTATGAACATTCATGTACAAATATCTGTCTGGGTCTTCCCTTTCAATCCTTTTGAGTAACCAGTTTTACATCTTGCCTGGCCAAATCCTTTAGCTACTTCTGGCCAAGATTTCTACTGATTGTCACCCTCACTTCTGACCATTACACTTTTCGCTACCATATGTGTGGGGATCTGGATTGGTGAAGATCAATGGGAAAGAAGAGAAATCAGAAAGTAACAATTCCGAGAACAGAAATAGTGAATCTTCTGTGTTCTGGCTGCTGGCTTTTTTCTTCTTGTGCCAAGCATCATTGGAAGGTAGCAGCTCCCCTTTTCCCTGGAACTTATGCCTGGGGGCAAGGACTGTCAGGAAGCCTCAGAAAATTTTCCTGGAGACCTCACTGAAAACCATGTAAATGGGGGACATTGTCTGAGTGGGTCATCCTGAATAGATGATGCAGACGGAAACCTAGTTATTAAAGACTGCAGACCTAGAGGATGCTGACTGTCTTTCTTTGCACAATCTTGCTAGCTGTGAGTTCCGTCATTGGGGAGAATCCTGCGGGGAGGGCTGCTTTTAACTCCAGCTGCTGTGTTTGGGTTGGTGGCTTGCCTTAGAAACAGAAAGGGGTCAGCTCTCCCGTCAGCCACCCAGGCTTCCGGCTGAGTTTCCTTTTAACCCTGGGATTTCTTACTGACCCTGGGCTCTGAAAGCAGATCACATACGGCCAGCCGTCCCCCACAAGAATAGCCTTTTGTTCTTGGGGAGCTTCGCAAAGCAAGTGGGAGAGGGGGAAGAAAACCTTTTTTTAAGCATGGAAATACATTACTGAAATTCCTCCCCTCCATTGCCCCCTCCCCATTTTGTGCTGTTCACTGGCATCAGGGCTTTTGCTTTTTTCCTAAGGCTGAATCACAACATTTGGCCATAGCAATGGCAAAGTGATGGCGGTTAGAGTCTTAGAAGGAAGGAGAATTGAGCTCCTGGAGTAGGACCACCATGGGCTGGGCATGGCATTGAACTAGCACATCTCTGAGTCTTCCCCTCCCCCCAGCCAGCTTAAATGTACAAGATTATTCAAACAAGCCCCACAAATCAGTGAGCCTGTGGGTCCGAAATCACATGCTCAAATCTGATTTTCAATTAGAGTGGAGAGGGCTGGGCAGTTTCATGCTGCTGCTTCTGTGTATGAAGGGTGATGCGTTTTCTCCTTGGTTTATCCAGACCGATTCATCCTTACTGCTCCCCAAAACCCACAGAAACAAAACAAAAAATCCCTGCAGCATTAATGCAAATTTCAGGACCAAGGGACTCTGGCACCAGCTGGTGATGGCTGATGTGATTTGCATCTGGTTATTAAGCCTGCCATAGGCACCTGGCCCTTCCTTCAGGCTAGTCTAAATGGAGATTTCTAGGTGGTCCATGTATAATGCATGGCAGGCACAGTTCTTTACCTATCTGTCAGTCATTTACTGAGATTCCACTAAGTGCCAGGTGCTAGGGACCTCAAAATGAGTCAGATGCATCCCTGTATCAAGGGGTGTACAGTCTAGCCATCTTCCTGCTTCTTCCTGGGAAAGAGACACTTTTTGGTTCAGGACAGCAGATTTGTCATGGACATGAAAAGAAAGGCTGTTATTTTTATTTATAGCATTAATGATGTAATAAATGAAGAACTTCACTATGTCAGACTCTTTTAATAGAATCACAGAATTTTCAAACTGGTTAAGAATGCTGGCTCTGCAGCTGGACTGCCTGGGCACAGATCTCAGTTGACTTTACTATAAAGTGGGGGTCATAGTAGGACGAGTTTCATAGATTGGGTGGGGAGATTAGCTAAATTATTTTACAAAATGTGCTCAGAATACAGCCTGGCACTTAAAGGCATGTTACCTTTAAACTTCTGATTCATTCATTGATCAAAAAATGAGTAGTAGTGATGGTTGCATAAGTCTGTGACTATACTAAAGCCCCCTGAATTGTAGACTTTAAAAGAGTGAATTTTATGGTATGTGAATTGTATCTCAATGAAGCTGTTATAAAAAGAAGATTAATTGAGTACCTATTATGTGCAGGCACTGCCTTTTAAAACTGAGCAGGTCAGTGACTTGCTGAAGGTGAGCAGCAGAGATGGTTCTAGAGCTCAAGTTCCCAGCACACAAGCCAAGCTCTTCTGCAAACTGTCAGGGATGAAATGAAGATCACAATTCAGATTGGAAGCTGAATTTCTGTCCAGATGCAGAACCAGACCTTCAGTTAAGAAAGAAAAAATATTTTGAAAAATGTATATATATGTGTATATATATATATGTATATCTGAATCACTTTGCTGTACAGCAGAAATTAACACATCGTAAATCAACTGTACTTTCATTAAAAAAGAAGAAAGAAGAGTAGTGTGACCTTAGACCCTCTACAGTCACTAGCTCTTTCCAGCAATTCCCCTCACCTGCTCTGTGCTTTCCAAGACTTAAGCCAAATATAAATTCCTATATAAATACACTATGGAAAAGGTGTCAACAATTCTCCCCACCCCAGCTCTGGACATAGAATGGAGACTTTTCAGTTAGGTTTTTCAGTGAGCTATTGCTTTCATAACCAATTTTTGACATTTAAGAATTAGACCTTCTTTAAAAAAAAAAAAGAAGGAAAGGAAGAAAGAAAAAAGAGGAAGGAAGGAAGGGAGGGAGGGAGAAAGGAAGAAAGAAAAGAGAATGTTTCCTATTGCAAGACAAGGACAGCATTTAAAAATCAACCCCCTTATCACCACTACCAAAAACTAACAACAAATTTTGTCCCCATGGTGAAGAAAATTTTACTCATTCTTGAGATTTCCTCACTAATGTATAAGAAGAAAAAGAGTGTTTTAGAAGTAAAATGGTTTTGTTTTTTCCTGCAGAATCCATTTATATAGTAATAGAAACCATTTTAGATCCAGAATTGCCTCACAGCTTTGGCTCCCATCAGCCTCCTGCTTTTTCTGCCATATGCTTTGTTCTGGGATTTCTTCCTTCTCCTGACATGTGGTTTTCAGGATAAGGGAAAGCCACTTCCCCTGAACTAATGAAATGACTTCCAGGGAAAAATGGCTCAAGTTTCCAGGCAGCTGTGAATGAGATGTTTTTCTGAGAGTCCCGAGCAACTATCTTGAGGAAGGAAACCTAAGAAGGTACAAGCCTTCAGCCCCTCCATTTCCCCAGGATGGTCTTGAAGCACTTTTTCCTTTAGTGGCTGAGAGGGCACCCAGCTCTCCCTAGCAGATGGGCGGCATTACCTCACCCCACATTTAATGAATAGGTTTGCCCCCAGGGGGTGGAATTGTCCCAGAGTCTATTATGAAATCTCATTTGCTTTGCATGAATCAGTTCAGGAGTCCCGAGAAAACAAAATCTGAAAAATGAAAAATGGGAAAAGAGGCCTGTCACTTAGAGCTACCCGTCTAAATCAGGTTTGCCCTGAAACCGCTCTGACTTGGCAAGTGATAAGCATAGTAATTTTGCACTTTTGTGATGGAGAGGGCTTTTAATTGAATTCCATTTCTTGTGGGAAGGAGCAAAACCAGTTGTAAACACCTTTCACCTTCCCCTTTCCCCTCTCTTTTTTTTTTCTAGGACTGTAGCCTCTGAGGCATATAATTTCGCTCTGAAAGCAGACAGCTGGAGGAAAAGAGTGGAGGGGGAGGGGATGGTAGCTGAGAATCATACAAATAACACACAAAGCACGCTTTTTTTTTTTTTTTTAATCTTAAGCACTTATCAAGAAAGGTACTAAGAACTGAGTTTCCTCGGCCAACAATCTCAGGCCTTTTACAAATCTGACTTTCGAAGGGTTAGACATTTGACCTTGACGCAAGCTGAAGTTTGAAAGAGCAGGCTCCGTATCATTGGGCCCAGAGGGAGGCAGAGGTTGCCTTCCTCCTAGTTTGGAAAGATGAGACGGTGGTGGACAAGGCCGGGCAGCACCCCACCGCCCATCCAGAAGGAAGCTGATAATTGTCCGCTTGCTCCTGTGTTTGTCTCTGGATCTGTCTCTTCTCAGTCACAAGGAGGAAACTGAGGCAGCTTATCATAAGATTCTGCAGAATCATTAAATAAGAAATGGATTGAGGTCTTGGTTCAGATACTAGGGTGATTCCCCTCAAGACCTCTGTTTACATGGGTGGGGGTGGCGGCCTGAGAAAGGCCATCGGAAATGGGTGGCCTTAATTGTCACTCTTTTACTGTGTCCCACATATGAAGCTCCTTGTGCCAAAGACAGGCAGGAGACCTTGTCCCCTAGCCCCTGATATGTAGACAGCCCACATTGCTCCCTGGCCCCTCGAAGGCCACCTGGCACTCTTGCAAAAGAGGTATGGTTTTTAGGATTTGTCTCAAGGAGCTTTTTTAGAAATCCTTCTGAATAACTAAGGATTCCTGCAATGTTCTTATACTGGACACTCAACCAGCCTAGAAAAGGAGTGGATTCTCACAGGTGACTTGAAGATTCTGGTCTGAGGATTTTCCACGAGGCTGGAGGCCTCTGCTGAGTGAGCCCAGGGTAGCTTCTGGGGAGGCAAGTGCCTGGAGACTGTGCCCGGAAACCAGGTCATGAAGCCTCCTGACGTCAAAGTGATGCTCTATCAGACCTTTTCCCGAAATCTAGAATAGAAGAAATAGAAGTAGAGGTTATGAAGAACATCTTAAAGGAGTTGAAGCTTTTGAAAGCCTACAAGACTCTTGTCATGCAGCTGAGGTCCTTAATGTAGACTGGGTGGCTTTCCAGGCTTTTCTATCAAATTAGGGATCACACCTTGCTAAAGCAGAGATCTTAAAAACCAGGCACGCAGGTTGCAGGGTTGCCCCTGGGAGTCTTATCAGCAAGTTCACAGTCCTGCACCCGACGCCCCACTCCCTAAGCACCCCAAGGGACAAGGCTCTATGTGCAGAAATGGAGTCTTCTCCCCATCTCACTGCATCTCGAATATTTGCTGGAGCGAATCCTCTCTCACTGTCATTTTCTGGATCTGATTGAAAGATAAATCGGGGGGCGGGGGTGTAGAAAAATCTACCAGTGCCTTTCAAGGTTATGGGCCAGGGCAAGGCAGACTGAGGCAGCCACGCTTGCACTTGGCCACTTTTGGATGTGAATGGCTACTGCCTCTCTCCAGACGAAACCCCGGGCAGCTGCTGTGATCATTCCCACTGGCCTCCCCAGAGAGGGAACATGGCTGGCTTTGCAGGCCTGCCTGAAATCATCTGCAGCTGCTTGCATGATTTCAAGATGAGAATGAAGGGGTTTAGGCAGAGGTTAAGCTGGGAAGTCCTCTGTATGAAATATTTTCCTTTCACGGTTCCCTTTGGGATGTAATGTACAAGCCACTTACTAGGCAGCCCGGTGAGCCACTGGCCCACAGGGAGCTGTGGCTGTCTCCTCCAGTTTACTCCTACTGCGAGCACCCTTCCTACCACCGTGAGAGTCCCTGTGCGCGGGGCGCCCCCTCTGCATGTTAGATATAGGATCTCCTTTGATACAACAGCACTCTAAGGACCATATCCCATTTTCAGATAAGGAAACCAAGGCTCAGAGAGGTGCACTGGCTTGTCCTCCAGCTAGCAGGTACAGAGCCAGGATCCAAAAGACTTTGTTTGATGCTGAACCCCACACTCTTTCTACCTCTGCAGTGCAGTTTGCTTCATATCGGCACTTTCAGCCTCAACTGCTAACTAGCACCATCTGAGAGCAGGAATATCCTTATTAGCAGGGTGGTGCCTAAAGGGATCAGGCTTACTTCTATAATCTAGCCAATGTTTACTGAACTGTTAGGAACACGCAGTGTGTTTGGAAATAATACAGACATTTATTATTATGTATTAGAGTATAAACTTTATCAAACAGAGAGTAAATTTGCCATCCGGTGTTACTGGCATCACATATTTTTTGTTTGTGTTATCTCCAGGGCTGGATCAGAAAGATTAAGTTAAGAAAAAAAGATCAGACATTCAACAGTAAATACATTACTTCAGGTCTGGCTTCAAATTCACTGGGTTTATGGAGCTATTGAATTGAAATCCCAAAGTCCTTGGACCACAGCCTCTAGGAAGCCCAGAGCAGCATGGCCACTGCTGGGATTCCATTCCCTGACCAGACTCCTAGCTTTGTTGGGCATTAGCCAGAAAGCAGGCCATTATCAGGACAGAAAACTGAGACTGGCAAAGCAAATGGTATGTCATTCCCCACTCCTACCCTTCGTGCATTTATCCTTTCAATGGCACCTGAAATTAAGACCCAAATCCTGTATGGTCTGGCCAATCCACCTCTCCAGACATCTTTTCCATCATGATCCCTTTATTCCATCCCAACGTTGGGAAGGGGAAAAACAGCCCATTTTCCTCTACCCAACTTAGGTTCCTTGGCTGGGGCCTTGCACATTAGACTGAGAAAAGACAGAGTAACAAGAGAAAAGCAAACAAGTTTTTTTTGTTTTGTTTTTTTGCGGTACGCGGGCCTCTCACCGCCGTGGCCTCTCCCGCTGTGGAGCACAGGCTCCAGATGCGCAGGCCCAGCGGCCACGGCTCACGGCCCCAGCCGCTCTGCAGCACGTGGGATCCTCCCAGACCAGGGCACGAACCCGCATCCCCTGCATCGGCAGGCGGACTCCCAACCACCGTGCCACCAGGGAAGCCCCCAAAACGAGTTTTTTAATGCATGCATTCCATGTGCATACACACGGGAGTACTCAGTTATGAGTACCTCAAAGGGGTGGTTAGAACTTGAATTTCTGTAGCATCTTAGCAAAGAACAAAAATTTTGTAGAGAAGTGACAAGACAAAGGAAAAGGACTTTGAGCTTCTAGGGTTGGCATATTGTGGGAATGCAAATATATGGGGAGACTAATGATAGATAAGGCTACTTTTAGTGAGGATTGTCACATAGACTCCTGGGGCCATCTCTGGGCTGACGAGGGTCTGGAGTTGTCACTGGTGATTACCTTCTGTGCTTTCTGGTAGAGAGAGGAAGGGGGGACACCTTTATGAATCTATGTCATGCTTCTAGACAAATAAGGGGAAGGCAGAGATCTTTTCTTGCATCTACTTCTTCGCAGTTGCATTCAGCTCAAAATAATCCTATGCCAAAGGGGCATACTTAGGGGTGGCAGTCCTGATACCTTTCACCAGCTACCGAAGCTATCTGCCATTTCTTGTCCCCTTGTTTCTCTCACCCGTACCCCAGGGCCTTTCACACCAGCCTGGAACAGTCTTCTGTCCCCACCATGGCTTATTTAACTTCTCAGCTTTCAGATGGCAGCCCAACTGTCACTTCCTCACAGAAGCCTTCCCTGACCTCCCTGACTAGCTCACATTCCCCTGTTAGAGGGTGTCAACGGACCCAGTGCCTTTCTTCCCAAGCACTTACTACAGGTGCAACTTCACATGTGTTTGTGATTGAAAAACGTCTTGTTTTCCCACTCCCATAAATTTCCAGAGGGCAGCTCCATGCCTGGTTCTCCCCATGTGTCACAGTGCCCAGCCCAGTGCCTGAGACGCAGGAGGTACCCACTTGCCAAAGCAAATGAATGGATGCAGCTAAGCCCAGCCCAGTATCCAGATCTCCTGCTCACAGCCACTGGATAGTCTGTGCTCAAGTTGCAACCAGGGAGACACGAAGCAAGTGAACAGCTCTCATGTCTTAATGGTGGTGTTAAATTTAGAAAGAGAGCTTCAGCCATAAAAAAGAATGAAATAATCCCATTTGCAGCAAGATGGATGGACCTAGAGATTATCCTACTAAATGAAGTCAGTGAGACAGAGAAAGACAAATACCATATGATATCAATTATATGATATCTTAAAAAAATGATACAAATGAAGTAATTTACAAAACAGAAACAGACTCACAGGCATGGAAAACAAACTTATGGTTTCCAAAGAGGAAAGGGGGCAGCGGAGGGACAAATTAGGAGTTGAAGATTAGCAGATACAAAACTATTATGTATAAAATAGATAAACGACAAGGTCCTACTGTATAGCGCAAGGAACTATATTCAATATCCTGTGATAAATCATAATGGAAAAGAATGTAAAAGGAGAGCTAGCCACTTCTCACTTCAAGTTTCCACAGTTCTAAACCATTCTTAGTTTAAATATCTCTTCGAGGGGAGGACGGAATTCCAAAGATGCAGCTTTTGATAAAGCCTTGATCTTTGACCTCTTGCAAATTCTGCTTAGGAATTAACCTGGAGTACGGCTGCTGCAGAGAATCTTCTTTGCAGTTTTCCCTCTAGCTTATTTCTCCACTTTTCTTGAATTTTTATCTCGAGGGCAGATGTCCCTTACGAATTCATGTGGTGTACGTAAGTTGCCCGAACCGGTTTATTTTTATTTGAAATTTGGTCTGCTATCTATAGAGGCACTGGAACCGAGACCTCTGAGGTTACAGCTGGGCCCTTGTTCCCAGAGCCCCTTTGAACTGAGAGAAATTATTTGCCTTTTTGGCAAAAGTTGCACTTTTCATTTTTCTTTCTTTCTTGCTCAGATTTCTCTTTTGGCCTCATGAACTTAGATCCATCTGTTCCCCTCTCCTTTCAGGCTGTGTTGTGATCCCTCAAACATCTGAAGGGGTGCCATCTTGTAGGATTACTCAAGGGTCTCCATCCTGAATCAGTAGAACCTCTTGAATCCCGCCCCCCCCCCCGAGAAGCTCCCATGTTACTGTGTGTTTGTCACTTGTACACAGTTCTCCTTTTTCCTCCTTGCCTGTAATCTAAATGCACCCTAGGAAATTTACAAGAGTTCTACCTTCTTTTCTTTTTTTTTTTTTTAAGAGCAAGGTGTCATGTCTTGAGTTCCGTTCAGTCTCAAACTGTATTCTGTCCAGACCTTTTGTTTGGGTTTCATATGTTTAGCCCCAAACAAATTGAGATTTAAATTGAAACAGGTCCAGATCTGGTAATGTTTGAGATTCTTCCCAGAGCACAAACGGTCCCTTACTTGAAGCTCCCCTAAGTGCAGTTCTTGAATCTTCAATCTCTCTGTTCCTAGTAAACACTCACGGAAGAAACCGTTAACAATCTGCTTGTGTTCCAGTGACTTGAAAAATAAGCATCAGCTCTTCCGAGGCCTCATTTTATCAAGTTCTGAAGGCTGGTTTTCAGAGCTGTTGTTAGGCCTTCGTTTATCAGCTCCAATGGCCTGGAAACACACCTTAGACCTGAATATTTGGGATGAGCAGAGTGGACTCAGCTTAGGAATTCCAAGAAGGCAGAATCGAGATAGAGAGTGGCTGAGGCTCCCAGGTGTGGAACGAACCCAGTTTCTAAACCTGATTCTTCTGCTCAGTTGTAATGTTTATAACTTGGACTCCCTTGAGATTTTTGTACCTGCTTAGAATGTTTTAAACCTTGGAATGATGCTTCTTTGTGGATTTATCTGTGCAACATGGCAATCATAGTTCCAAGCTATCTCATAAGGCTGCTGTTGAGATCTTCAGAGTGTTGATTCTATCTTCCTGGTGCCTCAGAAGTGTGAAATGGTAGCAGGCGTGTGGTATGTGTCCTGAGACTATCTGGGCCCTTTCTCTCTACTGAGCTTTGTTTATTTTTTATTCAAGTATAGTTGATTTACAATGTTGTATTAGTTTCTGCTGTACAGCAGTGACTCAGTTATACACATATATACATTCTTTTTTTATATTCTTTTCCGTTATGGTTTATCACAGGATATTGAGTATAGTTCCCTGTGCTATCCATTAGGACCTTGTTGTTTATCCATTCTAAATGTAATAGTTTGCATCTACCAACCCCAAACTCCCAGTCCATCCCTCTCCCTCCCCTCTGTCCCCTTGGCAACTACAAGTCTGTTCTCTATGCCTATGAGTCTGTTTCTGTTTTGTAGATAGGTTCAGTTGTGCCGTATTTTAGATTCCACATATAAGTGCTATCATAAGGTATTTGTCTTTCTCTTTCTGACTTACTTCACTTAGTATGATAATCTCAAGTTGCATCCATGTTGCTGCAAATGGCATTATTTTGTTCTTTTTTATGGCTGAGTAGTATTCCATTGTATATATGTACCACATCTACTTAATCCATTCATCTGTTGATGGACATTTAGGTTGTTTCCATGTTTTGACTATTGTGAACAGTGCTGCTATGAACATAGGGGTGCATGTATCTTTTAGAATTATAGTTTTGTGTGATATATTCCCAGGAGTGGCATTGCTGGATCATATGGCAATTCTATTTTTAGTTTTCTGAGGAACCTCCATACTGTTTTCCATAGTGGCTGTACCAACTTACATTCCCACCAACAATGTAGGAGGGTTCCCTTTTCTCCACACCGTCTCCAACCTTTGTTATTTGTAGACTTTTAATGATGGCCTTTCTGACCAGTGTGAGGTGGTGCCTCATTGTAGGTTTGATTTGCATTTCTCCAATATCTGTTGAGATCTTAGTTGACAGATTGATCAACTTGCTCAAGTTAGTGATATTATCTCTTAGGTGATGTACTGTGTCATCCTACACAGCATCCCCATTTTACAGGAGGAGAAGTAAAGACGGCAGAAGGAGCAAGGCTAGAACCCCTTCCTTCTACACTGTAAATTCAGGCAGGGGTCTGTATACCTCTTAATGGTTAGTTTTCTGAAGAGCTTCACCTTGAAGGATAATCAATCAGAAGCTTAAATATGCATGTATCCTGTGGCTTCTTTTGAGATTGGCTTGCAGTAAAGCCCTTGGGTTACTTATACCAGAAAAAGGCACACAGAATGAATGTGTGATGTAAATGCTCACATTGTAGTTCCCATGCAATAGCAAAAGTCTATGCTCGTGGTTCCATTATAGCATCTAAATGTTTATACGATTGCAACTTAAAATTTGGTTGCTTCGCAGCTCCTACATGGGAGTTGAATTAACTTCAACGCACTTGACCAAAGCTGCTTCTTTTTCTACAGTTTTTGGGAGGTTTTGTTATTGACATTAACCACGTAGGTGGTAGTTGGTTTTTGTTTTTTTTTTTTCCGGTACGCGGGCCTCTCACTCTTGTGGCCTCTCCCGCTGCGGAGCACAGGCTCCGGACGCGCAGGCTCAGCGGCCATGGCTCACGGGCCCAGCCGCTCCGTGGCATGTGGGATCCTCCCGGACCGGGACACGAACCCGCGTCCGCTGCATCGGCAGGCAGACTCTCAACCTCTGTGCCACCAGGGAAGCCCCGGTGGTAGTTGTTTTAAAGGACTCTTAGCCACACATACTGTATAGGTCATTAAAAAAATAATTAGGAGTTAATTTTTAATAATGTCCGTTTGGTGGCTACAAATTAACATGTTTTAAAGCTCCTGTGATTTGACCCCTGTTCATCATATCCTGCTGTTCATTGGTGGTGACCAGCAGAGCGAATGAGATTCCTAAGTACTGCTGTGTTTCACAGCTCGTTACTCTAGGGGAGTTGGTCTCACTTTTTTTTTTTTTTTTCAAAACATGTGGGTGGACATAAAATTTATCAGCAGGCAAATCCGAGAGGAACTAACTTTATTACAAGTATCCTTTTAGACTTGAAAGATCCCTCAGCTAGTTAATTAACTTTGTACATCGTATATGTGGTTTTCATTCCAAAGCTTTTTGCGTAATGCTGTGAGAAGGCTCTGCTTGATGAAGCAAAGTAGTCCAGGTTGTTTTATTTATGTATATCCCCCTCTAGTCTAATGCTTTTATTTTCCTCTCCATATTCTTTCAAACTCCCTCCCCTTCTTATGCACAATGTAAATACGCAAATTATTACTTGTCATCAGCAGCCTTAGTGATTTTAGAAATGATCATGTGGTTACACTGCATATTTTTGCATTGATGAGTGTGCTTCTTTGGCAAACATGGTTGAGATTTTTTGAAGAAGGCTCGCAGCTCTGACCCCCAGATGATGAGACTTTGTGACTAAGGTCTGAGAGAGTTGACCACAAAGGAGGCCAGAAGACCTGAGAGCTGGGTCCAGAGGTGGCTGGCAGGAAGAAGATTCTAACCCAGGAAAGCAGCTTCTGGGAGTGCGAAGTGAGGTACTGGCGTAAAGGGGAGGGACCACACATCTAACTGCCCCAAGGCTCCTGCTAGCATCATTGCTGGGGGACATGTAAGGCTGCAGCCTCTCTTAGGTGGGGAGAAGAGAAGCCTCCCTTGGTGGGCATGTGCTGAAGAAGGGTGTTACTGTGAAGAGAGAGGTGATGGGTGCTCAGTGATTTTTCTGTCCCAGCGCAGGTGTGCCAAGGACCACTGTGCTGGTCACAGGTGCGGCAAGATAGGAGGCTAGGGAAGGGGGAGAATGCTGGCCGGGAGTGGATTTGAGAGGTTGGGAGGACAAAGGCTTGTGTTGCTCTGTATGTGAGCACAAGCATGTGTGCTCTTAGACATCCATCAACAGCCCAGAAATTGGTTGCCATTCAGTTCTCAAACAAATGGCTAGTTTATTAAGCTGCAAACTGCTATCTCTGTTAGGAAATATTCAATTCCAGCTATTAGCCCTGAGGGTTAAAGAGGCCCCCTCCTTCCTGTCTGCTTTGCTCTGTCCCCAAACAATGCTTTGATGTGCATGGTGCTCCTAATGGAAGATAAGTCATCAATTAACCCAACCAGAAGGTTCAACTGAAAACAGACTTTTCAAAGAGGGGATTATCTCTGAGTAGTTAACCACTGATTGACGTTATCTGTCTGGGATATATTCTTATACCAAGGCTTAATCTCCACCTATATAACAAAGGTGCAAAAGTATTCTAGTTATTCGGTTTGTTTTTAAAGTCACTCTAGAAATTGGGTCTTAGATCACTGAGGCTGGGGTAGAGGTGACCATATTTTCCTTTCCAAACAAGTTACCATTTTAATTCCTTCAGGTATTGGTCCTGATACCATTAAATTGCTAGGGCTTTTTCTTTTTGTTTTTTTGTTTGTTTTCTTTTTTACAAAATAGAAGCAGAGCCATCTATTTTTATAATAATATTAGCAATATTGTGAATTTAGACATAATGCAGATGAAGCATATCTGTAATTGTGGTTGGGATTTGCAAGTCAGAACAAGGCTTTTTTTTTTTTCTCCCCCAGATACTTTCAAATTCTGACAAACTCTGGTGTTAATTTACATACAGCTTTTCAGGAAAATATCAATTGAATAAAATTAATCTATTTCACTGTTATTTTTCATTGTGGCTTTAGTTTTCTAGCATGCTTATGAGACCAAAAAGGGGCTATAAAAAAGTAATTATCAAACATTTAGAAAGTAAAATAGGGCAGTCACGGCCACTATCCTGATACAATCAATAATTATTTTATTCTCTTCTAGTCTTTTTTCCCGTATGTTTGCTACAAAGATATAATCCATCTACCTAGAATCTGCTTTCAACTTCATTAGCCTCACAGAATGTTGCAAAAATGATACCCCCTACTGCTTGGTGGGTACAGAGTTTCTGTTTGAGGTGATGAAAAAATTTTAGAAATAGATTGTGGTGATGTTTGCACAACATTGTGAATGTAATTAACGGCCACTGCCTTGTACCCTTAAAATGGTAAAAAATGGCAACTTTTATGTTATATATATTTTACCACAATAAAAAAAAAGTATATGAAAGATATGCCCCCGATTGCTTTTTTTTTTTCCTTTTTGAGAACTAAAGCATTGACAGATTTCGGAGTTTATAATGCTGGGAGAAAATTTGAGTGTGGAGTTTATTTTTCACAGACGTCAAAAACTACAACTTTTCAGTACTACTTAGGGTTTGCCATAAGCCTGTAATTTGGAGGAAAATTTTCAGCAGTGAGGTGGCACGTTATTATAACACCAGAAATCTTGGAGGTTGAGAGGTCTTGTTTCAGGCTGAGGTAGTTAAAGCCCTCGCAGGGACACAAAGCCTCTGAGGGCAGTGCTGACAGCCCTTGATGGACACGGACTGAGTGTGAGGTTCACAGACTCAGGTGAGGGGAGCCCTGCCCTCAGGGAGCTCCAACGATGACAGGGCAAGTCCTCTAGAAGGATGTGGAGATGTGACAGAGCAGTTCATTCTGCTGGGCTGTTTCTCTCACCCGGAGACTTGGGATGGAGTGGGGAGCAGGTTGGACCTGGACTTTGGGGGAAGCTGAGGGAGGGAGGGAAGGGCCAGGGAGGAGAGGCCAGCGAGGGGCTAGACTTAGGAAAGTAGGTCAGGCTTGGGCAGGGCGGCAGATCCTTAATTCCGGATTCATGAGTGTCTATTAGAAAATCGTCCAAGCGACATTTATTGAAGGCCTAGTTGTGCTGAGCTTTGGTGGAGGAAGGGAGACCCAGAGCAAACCATAGGGGCACCCATGATCTGGAGCACCCATTGGGTGGGGTTCAGATCACAGACTGGGGACATCTTTCTGGACCACACACCTGACTTCCTCTGCCCCTGGGACCTACGTTCCCAGCAGTGGTTGTTGTGGTGCATTTATATTCCTGAATCCTTAAAGATTGCAAAGATAGATCCAGGCTTACAAAGAGGAAGGCAAGCTGGATGTGTGAACCTAACCGGGCTCAATGTTTTAAACATGTCATATTCTCTCAGCTTATTCTTTTGTGTTCATATCCCACCTCTGAAATTAATTGGCCTAATACATGATTTGTTAAACATGAATTAGAGAGTGAAATCGAGAAGTGATTTTATTTTTTTTATTTTAAAGCGTTAATTTTTAAAATTAATTTATTTCATTTTATTTATTTTTGGCTGTGTTGGGTCTTCATTGCTGTGTGTGGGCTTTCTCTAGTTGTGGCGAGCAGGGGCTACTCTTCGTCGCGGTGCACAGGCTTCTCATTGCGGTGGCCTCTCTTGTTGCGGAGCATGGGCTCTAGGCGTGCAGGCTTCAGTAGTTGTGGCACCTGGGCTTCAGTAGTTGTGGCTTGCGGGCTCTAGAGCGCAGGCTCAGTAGTTGTGGCGCACAGGCTTAAGTTGCTCTGCGGCACGTGGGATCTTCCCAGACCAGGGCTCGAACCCATGTCCCCTGCATTGGCAGGCGGATTCTTAACCACTGTGCCATCAGGGAAGCCCCAAGAAGTGATTTTAAAGAATGCTTTTCATAACACAGGCTCAACCAGGTTCCTGAAAGGAATATATGCTCACTTAGTGATTTCAGCATTACATGGTGACATTGAGGGAGGCTGACTTGGTGGGGAACCTTTGGCGCCACCGCAGTTTTTGCAAGTAAAACCTTGCCCCCTCTCCCTTCCCAATCCCCTTAATGGCCACGTGCCTTGCCAAGATGAGATACAGGAGTTTTAACCCCTGCACCGATTCTGAGGTTCAGCTTGAAATCACCAACACGGGAGCATGGCTTGGCGTTACATTTTTTCACTTTGCATAGGATATGCTCAGAAAAACTAAGGGGAAAAAAATGGGAGATTGAGTGTTTTAGAATACAACAAAGCAACATCTTGGCTCAAGGCAACCTTTTTGTTCCAGGAGCTTTCTAGCGCCTCACGGCTTGAGATGTTTGTTGGTTGTGTTTCCTCCGCATTGAACCTCCCCCCAACCCCAAACCCAGCCCCTGTTATTTCCTTTTCTTGGATCCCCACCTTCTGCCCTGCTTGCTTGGGGAGGGGTCCATGTCCGGAGTGGACTGGCTGCTCTCAGATCCCTGCTATTGTTGTCCAAACTGTGTACAAGACAAAGAGACATTCTTGGGAGTAGCCAGACATTATCTAGAGAATTCCAACCACTCTGCTGAAGAGAAAGTCACTCACCTTGAGCCTTTAGAGGAGAAACCCAGGCATCTGAAGTAGGGGCAGAGGGCAGACACAGCTTGTTAAGACTATAGCTGAGAGGCTTCCCTGGTGATCCAGTGGTTAAGAATCCACCTGCCAACGCAGGGGACACGGGTTCGAGTCCTGGTCTGGGAAGATCCCACATGCTGTGGAGCAACTAAGCCCGTGTGCCACAACTACTGAGCCTGCGAGCCACAACTACTGAAGCCCACGTGCTTAGAGCCCATGCTCCAAAACAAGAGAAGCCACCACAATGAGAAGCCCGTGCACGGCAACAAAGAGTAGCCCCCGCTCTCTGCAACTAGAGAGAGCCCACGCGCAGCAACGAAGACCCAGCGCAGCCAAAAATAAATAAATACATTTATAAATAAATAAATTTATAAAAAATTATTTTAAAAAAAGGCTGTATCTGAGACATACCTAAGAACCCAAAGTGAATTCTTAGATTCAGTGAGCTGTGGCACATCCTATATCTTGGGAAAGCAAAAAGGATGTCAATATTTGCTTCTTTATAGTGGACTTAGGAGAGGCTGGCAAGCCAGGGCTTAGATCTCAGCTCTGTTACTTACTTGCTTTGTGTCCTTGGGCAAATTATTTAAGCTCTGAGCCCCAATGTCTTTATCTGCAAAATAGGGATTATACCCTACTTCAGGGTATTGTTGCGTGGATCTATTGAGATAACGTATATAGAGGGCATAGTGGAATGCCTAGACATTGTAATGTTCAATGAATAATTGTGACATTGTCATCCATATCATCTCTATTTCCTGTAAAGGAAACTGACACACAGCTAAGGCAGAGAGCTCATGGGAAGGTTCTAGGATTCATTTAGAGAATGTGGTAAGGTAGAAAAAGAATCTCGGGGCTAATCTTTCTCTTTTTTTTAAAGATTAAAAAAAATTATTTATTAATTTATTTATTTTTGGCTGCGTTGGGTCTTCGTTGCTGCCCGTGGGCTTTCTCTAGTCGTGGCGAGCGGGGGCTACTCTTCATTGCGGTGCGCAGGCTTCTCACTGCGGTGGCTTCTCTTGTTGCAGAGCACAGGCTCTAGGACCACGGGCTTCAGTAGTTGTGACTCGCAGGCTCAGTAGTTGTGGCTTGCGGGCTCTAGAGCTCAGGCTCAGTAGTTGTGGCGCATGGGCTTAGTTGCTCCATGGCATGTAGGATCTTCCCGGACCAGGGCTCGAACCCATGTCTCCCGCATTGGCAGGCGGATTCTTAACCACTGCGCCACCAGGTAAGCCCCAAGGGGCTAATATTTCTTGTTCGATAAGTCCAGTTGTTCCAGCTTCTACAAGAGGCAAGATGGTAGTTAAAGGCCCTGAGACAGGCAGCTTCACCATTTACTGCTGCATGTCTTGGGGCAAATCACTTAAAGGTCTCTGAGTCTCAGTTTTCTCAGCAGTATAATAGAGCTGTCAAGAGCCCTGGCCTCTTAGGTGGGTTTTGAGGAATAACTCTGTATGCATTCAGATTGCTTAGTTTCGTGCCTGGCATATCATAAATGCTCAGTATAGGGCTATGGTCATTCGATCATCAACCTCAGCCGCCACCGGAGGTCTCTGGGCCCCCACGTGCCTTCCCCTGTTTGACAGGTGCATACGCATTGCCAGCTCCAGGACTCTGCAGCTTCAGTCTTTGCAAACTGGCTTCACTGGTCACCAGCATCCACGTGTGCTTCTGCCTTGCAGCCGTGCTGCCTGGGGATGCCCTGATGCCACACGTATCCCTTTGTTCTCCCCGGTTTGTCCATGAGTTTTCAAAAGCGCAAATACCATGTGGCCACCTACTTGATAAAGCTTGAAAATCCTATTATTAGCCTTTTGCCAGAGGACAGAGCAAGAATGACCTGCCTTCTGTTGAGGGTCTCCCCTGCCCTGGGCAGGAAACTAGCTGCTTTCACGTGTTGTCTCTTAGGGAATCTTCGTAACAGCCTTAGAAGGGAGGTGTATTTGTTTCCCTTTGCTGCCGTCACCAATTACCATGAATTTAATGGCTTAAAACAGTAGAAATTTATTCTCTCACAGTTCAGGAGGCCAGAAATCCAAAATCAGGGATGGCAGGGTTGATTCCTTCTGGAGGCTCTGAGCGAGTCTGGTTCATGTCTCCGCCTGGCTTCTGGTGTCGCCAGCAATCCTTGGCACCTCTGGGCTTGTAGGTGAATCACTCCACTTTCCGTCTCTGTCTTCATGAGGAGTTCTCCTTTGTATGCATCTCTGTGTGACCTTTCTTCTTATCAGGACACCACACCTGTCATTGGACCGAGGGCTCACCCTCATCCGATGTGATCTCATCTTAACAATTACATCTACAAAGACCCAATTTCCAGATAAGGTCATCTTCTGAGGTTCCCGGTGGATGTGGATTCTGGAGGCGAGACTATTCAGTCCACTACGATAATTATTATACCCCTTTAACATATGAGTGACCTGAGTTTCAGAGAGGAGAAAATCCCTTACGTAGCATCACACGGTCACTTTGTGACACCAGAGGATTCAAACCCTGACCTTCTTTTCTCTAGACTCGAGTTCTTCCCATTGGATCACCTTACCACTCATAAATAAATGGAGAATAAAAGAAGGGTCTAAAAACCATGGCAGCAAACTGGTGAGCAGCAGTCAGCCACCAGATCAAAGGGGGCCTCGGGAGGGTAAACAGGATGAACAGAGGCTATGCAAGTGAATGGTGCCCCCCCCCCCCCCCCGCGCCTTCTTCTTTTGTTGCTGGTTCTCAGACTTTATCCTGTTTCCATAATCAGTATAACTTGTTGGTTTTCAACCACAGTGCTTGCTCCTGGGATTCCACAACCCAGCAGAGAGATTCCTCAGAAATGAGATCTGAAGTGGTGGTCGGGTTCCCTTGGCATTAAGCAGAAGGAAGGAGCACATTTCTTTGTGCAAAGCCAAGTGCCCTCTGTGACTCCCCGTGGCCTGTCTTACTGCCGGCTGTTTATCATGCATCCCCTTGCAGAGGTTCCTTCCTGGCATTCAGAGCCACAAAAGCAGTGGCCAGAAGCAGGTGACCGGCCCTTAGCTGCCCTCATATCCAGGCTGCCCAAAGTTGTGGTCCAGCAGAGCTGGCCCGGGGCCAGACTGGGAAAGCACAGAGCTGTGGGCAAAAGAGGGGTCATATCACATGCTCTCCCTGTTTCTGGCTAAAGCACAAGACTAGAGCAGAATCAGAACCAGGTCAGGGTCAGGTCCTCCGTGTCAAGGGCAAGTTTCTCTTGGTTTAAACCTCAAACGCGACGCTGTCTGCAACCAGGCTCAGAATCCCATGTAGTCGGTGGCATCAGTTTGCCGCATGAGGTGAGGGTCAGAAGATTTGAGTGGGTCTGGCTTGAGCTTTTCAAAGTGCTCCTTGGCTGCCCGCTGCACCCTGCTCTTCATCAGGCCAGTGTCCCCAGCCCATGTCCTGATCCCTTAGTCCTGGCAGAGCAGGACACTCAGGTCAATCATCTGGACTTACCTGGGGTCCTCTCTTCCTGCCCGTGCAAGTCAGAGTGAATTGGATCAGAGGTCTGTTTGCTGCACAGCCTGCCTTCACATAGGACTTTGTGCTTTTGAAGAAATTTAAGAAAGGCTGTTCGTGAGTTTTCAGAGTGACCGGCAGTTCACAGTGACACTGATGTGCATGATATGATGAGACCTGTTGTGTGGATGGAACCCTCTCGAGCCTTCCACTGGTTCCCCTGCAATCCATAGGTACTGATTCAATAGGATCAGACCTCTTTCCCATTGGTAAGTGGTAGATCCTTTTGTTGAGTTTTCTTAGAGCTCACCAGGTATTTCATGGAAAGAGAACCTTTGATTGTTGGGTTTTCCTTTCTTCTTCAGAATTGTGAGTGTTGTCTTGGGGAAGCGAAGCCTGGCTGTATAACACCTCTTGCCTTTGAGCAGAGAAGAGCTTGGTGGGTGAATTGTAAGAGGACCTGGCTCCATGCTAAGTCCTCGTGCTGATCTCAGATGCTCAGGCCCGGCCTGAGGGCTGGGAACTGGGTGACGGGGAGTGAGGTAGGGAGGATCCCAAGGCAGAAATGGCACTTGGGCCCAGGGTTTAGGATTGCCTCCCAGAGTTATCACGCGTCCCCACCCTCCCAGCGCTCAATTGAAACATTAATGAGATGTGTGCTTTTGCTTACAGAGGACTAGATTTAGCAAACCCAAAATACTGTCTTTACAACTCGACTCAAAGCTTTAAAATAACTACTAGAATAAAAAATTGATTAAAATTCACTGAGTTCCTGTTTGTGTATGTGTCCACCTGTCTGTCTGTCTTACAGGTGGATGGGGAGGCATCTAGGTTGACTCCACTGCACAATTAAATTGAATGGAGCAAAAAAAAAAAAAAAAAAAGACTTGTTTAGAATAATAAATCAAATCAGCCTCCAATTCTTGTTCTCTGCTTGACTAATCAGAGCTTGGAAAACGTTTTAATGGGGTTTTCCTATGACATATCCTGTCTGTGACATAGTTCATGAAATTCTGTGACATTTGACTCCCAAAGAGGAATTTGGTTACTCACAGAGTGTTTCACAACATTTCTGGGAATAGGCAGCTCATGGAAGGAAAATATTCATCTGTAACAGTGAGTCAATTACATATCTTTGATGAAAAAGGAAGATTGTGTCATCTCACAATTGTGTAGTATGGTCGGCTCCTAAAAGTATGATATTACAGCAAGAAAGCACAACTTCCTTGAGGGAAGGTCATATTTGAAACACTTGTTCATCATGGCTGAGTAAAGGATTCCCTACTCACCATGGAGACGGAAATTGGAGATTGAGAGGTGTTGCAATACCTACCAAGTAGACAAGATGGTCTTTTTTAAGTCTGTGTATTTAAAGCTCAAATTTGTAACATTTATTGATGCGTGCTTACTTTCAAAGATTACTTTTCCAATTATAAAAGTAATACATGCTCAATAATACATACCTTTGTAAAATGAAAGTGATACGTTCCACGTCAGCTTTTCATTCTGCCTTCAGCATTGAGTTCCCCCATTCTCTAGGGTTAACCCGTTAATATATTAATGTGATCCTTGGCTTTGAGACAGTGATTTAATCTTCTCTAATCTCTCGTGATGCCATATTTCCTTTTAGTTCTTTCCCATCTCACTTTTCATATTTTTATGTACTTAATTTTTTTTCACAAGTTAATACATGCACATGGTTGAAAATTCAAAAGGTGTAGAAAGGAACACAGTGAAGAGAAGTTTAGTACCTCATATGTCCAGTCCGCCCCATTCCAGAGAAAACCATTGTTGTCAGTTTCACATTTATCCTTTCAGGCGTAGTCTATGGATATTGTGTGTGTGTGTGTGTGTGTGTAATATATATTGTATATATGTGTGTGTATATGTGTGTATATATATACACACATATACACACACATATATACAATATATATTACATACACATTATACACACCTAGAAACTAATAAAAAATTATGTATATAAGACTAGATATTCACATTCCTTTTTTGTTAACAACTAAAGTAGCATGGTGTATATACTGTACTGTACCACTTGTCACTTAACAGTAGATCTTTGAGATTGTCCTATACCAGTTCTCATAGAGCTGGGAGCTGTACTATCCTCTTAAAGGTTGCACATACTATTGCATTTTATGAATAGTCCAGTCCACTAACAGGTTATTTGTAGTCTTTTATTATTGCAAGCAATGTGCCATTAGAGACCTTTCGATATAGGTCATTTTATACACATGCCACTATACCTGAGAATAAATTCTTGGAAGTAGAATTACTGGGTCAAAGACATTGCATATTTTAAAGTTGGATACATATGCCTAATTGCCATGCAACTTCATGGAGTTGGATAAGGGTACCTCTTTCCTCCCATTCTGATAACTAATTTTCTTGGTGGAAAACTTATCTCATAATTTAGTTTTGCTTTTCTTTTATATGAGTGGGATTGGGAATCTTTTTGTATGTCCAAGAATAATTTATGTATTTTGTGTGTGTCAACTGTTTTCCATGTCTTTTGTCCATTTTTGTGTTTGGTTTGTTGGTCTTTTTCCTACTGGTTTGTAAGAGTTCTAGATATACCATGAATATTAACCTTTGTGATATGAGTTACAAATATATTCTGTTTATTTCTATTTTAGCCACCATTCACTGAGTCCTTTTACTGTAGGACAAATCCCCCTACCGGTCATTGTACTTCACGTCAGCTCCGTAAGGCAGTAGTAGTTTTATATCCTTTTTACAGAGAGGGAGAGGTCCAGGTCTGTTGGATACCAAAGCCCCTTCTTAACCAGAACTCTGTACCCCTGTATACACAATATATTAATATAGCATCATTCCAGGTTGCCATGCAATTTTGAAAATATGCTTTCTAAAGGTTCCATAGCATTCCATCAGTTCGGCCAATTGCAGTTTCCAGGTGCTGATTTTTATGACTACACATTTTCATTGGCTGCAGGTTTTTACTGTTCTAGACAAGATTGCAATCAGTGCATTTCTTAAAGCTTTGTGTCCGTGATGCACCATAATGGCACCAGTATTCCTGCAGAAGATAAGGGTATAGTGTCTGAGGCAGCAAGCAGAGGGACCTTTTGAGTCTGTGATCCTCGATGGAGGGACCCACAACAGACTCAGAGTGGAGATGGGGTGCGTGTCAGGCCCTGCATCGGGGCCCTGTATTGGCAATCAGACCCTTTCCCTTACAAGGTCACCACCAGCTTCATCTGGTTCTGGAATGAAGCATACCATATATTACGATTCCAGATTCTCCTCCCTTCTAAAGCCTTCTTTTTGAGCAGTATCAGAGGCAGAGGGTACACTGGGAGACTGCAGGGTACAGTGGGAAGGGAAGGGCTTGGAAGTTGGTGAACAATTTCTTTCTCTGTAGAATAATGTTTCTTACAGGAATAAATGCGATCGTGGTGTGTGACATAGCTGGGGGTTCCAAACATCCTCGTGTGTTCTTCCCATCCCTGCTCTTTGGCTTTCAGGGTCCTGAGCACCTGGGAGGTGCTGCTGAGTCTAGATTTCCTGCAGCCTTTTAAGGGAAGTCACTATTCTCTTCCCTTCTCATCCATTTTCCCTCAATAAATTAAGGGCTGGTTATGTCTTAGTTTCCCACACTTCACTCCAATTGGAGATTCTTTCAGGTAAACAAGCTCTTATTTTATTTTATCTTTTTTTTTTTTTTTTTTTTGCGGTACGCGGGCCTCTCACTGTTGTGGCCTCTCCCGCCGTGGAACACAGGCTCCGGATGCGCAGGCTCAGTGGCCATGGCTCATGGGCCCAGCCGCTCCGCGGCACATGGGATCTTCCCAGACCGGGGCACGAACCCGCGTCCCCTGCATCGGCAGGCGGACTCTCAACCACTGCGCCACCAGGGAAGCCCTGGGTAGGACCATTTTAGAAGGCAGTCCCTCCACCGTGCCTGCTTGCATTTAGTTCCTTGTGATCTCAGCAGATCCATTTTGGAACGTTCTATCACACTAATGGTACATAAATGGGATGGCTCCATTTAGCACAATAAACTCCTTCCACTAAAGAGATAAAGTTCTGACAAGGGGAATGTCTAAGACGGAGTGGAGTTCCTTCCCGGAACCCTTGAAATGTCTCTTGGCAAAAACATCAAGCAATTTCAAAGGAAGCAGCTGTCCCCATTTGCTGGCTGGCTTTTTCTCAACTCTGCCCGCATCGTTACCAGACTCAGAACTACCCTGGGCTTCCCCTCTGCCCAAGGTGCATGCTAACATCACGGAAAGACAAAGGTCAGGAGCAGAAAGCAGGTGCATTTGGGGGGTTCACCTAGTTTGGCTCTCTTATTTTACAGACCAGAAAACTAAGACCCCCCCAAAAAGGCCTGGCCTTCCCAGGGTCAGGGAGAAACAGGCACGTGGTTTCACAGACAGTCTGTCGCTGCCTGGCATTTGCTTTTTAATTTTTCCCTTTTGATCCTTCGCATACTTCCTGGATCTGCTCTGTCCTAAACTGCCCAGGATGCCTTCCAGGGGCAGAGCCCTGCCCTGTGGGTGGGATTCCTGGCTTACAGCCAGACCTCTGTTCCTGACCAGCTGTGTGACCCTGAAGAGGCTCCTTAGGCTGGGGCCCGCCCCTCGGTGGCATGGGTGAGAATCCCCACCTTGCAGCTGGTGAAGGGAGCACAGAGAGAAGGCATGTGAGGGTGTGTGACCCAGACTGGCCCCCAGGAGGCGGGCAGTGGACCTTCACTGAGGGATGATCATAGTAGCACTGATGACCTTCCCACCCCAGCTGCTAGGTCCTCACAAACTGCACTTTGCTTCCCAGCCAAGCAAGTTTCCCAATGACTCCTTTCTCCCAGTGCAAGGCACCCTCAGAAACCAAAGCAGATCAGGCTACAGCAGCCCGAGAATTAAACTGGCAGTACACAGTTGTTTTCGTAAACTCCGAAAAACACCCCAAGCTCAGAACCAAGAGGGAGGAGGAAGGATGCACAGCCTCGACGTATAGGTGCTGCCGCATTCCGCTCTGCTCCTGACCGTAGGGAGACCCCCCACCGCCAGCCAATGCGGGTGGCTCAGTTCATGCTTTTGCAGCCTCCATCTAGCTTACCAGTTGAATTTCTCCCTCTGCCTCTGAGGATAAACCACTGTTCTGGGGCAAGTCACTGTGACTTTGCCACAGAGCGTTCTTCCTAATTCCATCATATTTTTGCAGCCGGAGGGAGGGGGGCGTGTGCGTACGAATATGAGTGATGAGTATGCGTGTGTGTGTGCACGTGTGTGTCCGTGTGTATGTGTGAGCGTGTGTATTGGTTTGCTAGGCCTGCCGTGGCAGCGTCCCACAAATTGGGTGGCTTAAGCAACAGAACTTTATTGTCGCACGGTTTGGAAGCAAGACGTGTCAAACCAAGGTGTCGTCGGTGGAGTTGGCTCTGTCCGAGGGCCGTAGGAAGGGACGTTCCAGCCCCTCTTCTTAGCTGATGGACCCCTGACTTCTCTCGCGGCCTTTTCACGTTCCTTCTAGGTACGCCTCTGTGTCTAAATCTCCCCTTTTTATAAGGACATTAGTCACATTGGATTAGGACCCACCTGAATGACATCACTTGACTTGATGACCTCTCCTCTGTAGAGACCTTATCTCCAAACAAGGTCCCCTTCTGAGGTACTGTGTGTTAGGACTTCAACTTATGAAGTTGGGGTGGGGGGGACCCAACTCACCTCATAACAATGTGCACGTATGTATAGGTGTGTGTGTGCGTGTATGTGTAGTAAACTGTGACACCTCGGACTCCAGTCAGAAGTGTGCCTATTGCTTAGATAATAGTACTTTAAGAGCACATACAATTTCCTCTTTTGCGAACAGGGCAGATTTAAAACAAGTTTTTACACACCTCCTCATGGGGGCAGAGGGGCAGGTGTGATCATGTAGCAGGTCCTGGGTACCACTCTTGCCTCTTACCTTTTCATGGAGGGCCCTGCTCGCTTTATCATTCCTGAGCAGAGCAGTGCCACCCTGGGTGTGTGATTTCCCCTCCTCATTTTACTTTAGACCGTTAAGTAGTATCTTGAAATGCCTTTGGCCCTACAGCAGAACATTCCGATTATTCCAAAGGGCGGCGTGACTTAAGAGTTTCCGTAGTATAACGCTCCCTGGTGACTTGGTGTCACCCAGTCACTGAGAAACTCCTGGATATTTCTAAATAAATTTCAGCTCGTTAACAATGTCGCTTGGATGTTGTAAATAGTTGTAAAGTATAGTATACATTTAACTTCCTTTTCAAAAGAGCCTGCCTGGGCTCCATCCACTCTGATGACTCCTTCCCAGACTTGTGTTTCCGGGAGAGTCACAGGGGGTCTGCGACGCTGTGCTGCCACCGTCTTTGAGCTGCTCGCCTGCTTCACCAGGATAAACTGGTCCCAAACTGACCCCAAATAGATTGGCCCACAGGACCATGGTTGGCATTTGTCCTCCTCCTTCTATTCAGTTTACTGTGAATCTCAGTTCTCTTTGTCCTTTCTAAAATCTTACTGAAGAAAATGAGTTCTGCATGGCCTTGGAATTCTGATTGGCTTTCCATTCAGCCAAAATCCTAAATTATGCCCAAGACTTTCCAGGTCAACCCAGAGTTCCGGGGGATCAGGTGGGTGGAGCCTCGTCCACCCTGGGACAGCTCTGGGAACCAGTCATCAACACGCCGTGACCCTTAGTGTGTGGTGCTGGGGGTCTGATTCTATGACGAAAGAGTGAGGGATATATTTGTGGCGTTTATGTCTCCCCAGGGCACATGGGGGTCTGTTTTCTTTGTGGCACAAGATACTAGTTAGCCCTGAGAAAGGAAAAACCACTTCCCCCAGAGATTCCTTGAAATTAGAGCACTCATCCCTGTCTTCAAATTCTGTCCCACTTCAGCGTGGGACACAATGTAACCATTTAAAATATATCTGACCACCACCATCAAAGGACATAAAAAGTGCTTGTGAGATAATGTGAAGTGAAAAAAGTTGGCTACAAATTGCATATAGTGTGGTCTCAACTCTATTAAATACATGTTTCCAAAAAGGAGACTGCATGAATGCAGTAAACCATTAGCTGCTTTCCTCTGTGTGGAGTGAGGATGAGTAACTTTGATTTTCCAAATTTTCTACAGTGAGCATTTATTATTTTACACACACATACAGAAGCTGTCCTAAAAAGTTCACTTAACTGGATGAAGTCCATTTAACTGGATCTTCGGGATCCGTCAGGTTTTTCTTGCTGCTTTTAGCATCACCAGGATATTAATTCCCTACCTGCCCAAGGCCCATCTCTGACTTTCCAAGAAGACAGCCCTAACTGGTTCATCTCAGCACCACTAAGCTCCCACCTGCCCACGCAGCCCTGGGCGCCAGGCGTGAACGAGAGCTGTTTCTGGCTGGCCGGCTGCTGCCCTCCAGGCTCGGGCCAGCTAGGGAGGGGCCAGGTCTCTTTGAAGGGGGTTAAAGTCCTCCTCTGTGTGAATGGCCTTTGAGGGAGCAGAAGGAGGGCCAGCTGTGACTCCACAGTCTTCTGTCAGGAGGCTCAGAAGGAGTTTGTCCAGCTTGAGCTGGGCGCAGGATACTGCCTGGAAAAAGAGGCGATTCTGACCGGGGACATGTGAAGGTGGGCACTCCGGGCAGGGTGAGCCGAGTCTGCTGACCTAGCTTATGGTCCTTTGCTTTCTAATCTGGAAGGAGAGGGTTCCCTTGTGAGGCCAGAGTCTTTGTGGAGGGAGGGACTCAGAGTGGGGACTTCGGGGCTACGCTGTGGATGCCTTTCCTGCTGGAGAGTGTGGGCAGCTGGGCTCAGACTGGAGACTTGCTTCTCTTCTTGCTAATCTTGTCAGACTCCCAGCTTTCATGCTAAAGGGCAGAGCGGGAGCTCCCCACCACACATACAGTGCAGGCAAAGATGCAAAGATGCAGGCTCCGGACGCACAGGCCCAGTGGCCATAGCTCACGGGCCCAGCCACTCCGCGGCATGTGGGATCTTCCCGGACCGGGGCACGAACCCGTGTCCCCTGCATCGGCAGGTGGACCCCCAACCACTGCGCCACCAGGGAAGCCTGCACACATCATGACATCATCTTTGCCAGATAATGCTTTGAAGATGGTGCATGAGTGTGTGTGTGTGTGTCCTTTTCCGCAGCAGAACCAAGTGACGTAGCTGTTCTGGTGATGGGTTTTCTTGTTATCACCTTGTATGTAGTTAATCTACAAGCCCTTGTTGTAGAACTTGCCACATTCATGGAGTGGCCTGGGGCTTCTGGGGGAACGTGTGTGCCTGTCTCCTGTGGGACCCAGGGCCATAGGAAGAGAAGCTCGTCAGCTCTGTTCCTAAGTACAGACTCATCTGTGGACGAAGAGTTAATCTCAAAAGCCTCTGGCACGGTTTTCTCTTTTCTCCTGGCTCTGCCTCCACATAATGGATTTTTCCCGGGTCCACGGTGGAGCCCAGCTTTTGCTCTCTGCCATTACTGGTTGTCCGGGCATGAATCCAAGATCCTGAACTATTTTAAAACCAAGAAGGACACAGCTAAGTTATAAAGAACTGAAGCCAGGCTTGCTTTTGCTTTCAGCAGAATCAGTTACCCCAGAAATTTCAGGCTGCGGAAGCCAGAGTTCCCTCTGTGGCCTTGACCTTGGTTTATTCTGGAGGTGGGGACTGTCCCGTAAAATAGCTTCACAGTGAAAAGGGCCTTTGGTGGGAAGAGCATCTTAGGACTCCTTGACAGAGCCTGGGGTGTACCGCATCGAGGAAGACGCGAAACTTGCCTTTCTTGGAGCTGAAATGAGGCATCTCTCCTCATCTAGGGGAAACCCTGAAATCTCCCAGTGGTTCTCAATCCCTTTGGTAGGGAACGGATCTCCAAGTTACTGAAAGAAACAAGCTTTTCACCAGCGGCTGCAGAAAAGGCAGCAGCTTCCTTCCTCACCTCCTCCCATCACACCTCCATCACACACACCCTCTTTAGTTTCTTTCAGAGAGAGCCTAAGCTGTAAACGTGTTCATCAGACCACACCTTAACAGTTTCCACATGTGCAGCCTCATGTCTGAGCCACTGACTTTTCAGTGGATGCTTTTAATAGGGCAGGCGGTGGTGCTGGGGAGTCTCCCGTATGTTACAAAGGGACCACTTCTTCACCAGGATCGTGAGTGAGTCAAGACATAGGCCAGCCTTGTTTCCAGTGGAAGGGGTTTCCAGAAGTGTTTTCACCCCATCGTCAGCAAGCCTGTACCTGAGGCCTAAGCCAGAGGGAATGGCAGGAGGGTGATTGCTGTGTTGACCAATACCACAGAAGCTCTCAGAAAGAAGGGCTGGGCCTGTAAGAAGAACAGGAAGGTCTTTTTAAACTTTTTTAATAATCTTTTTTTAAAATTTATTTATTTTATTTTTGGCTGTGTTGGGTCTTTGTTGCTGCTCGTGGGGTGTCTCTAGTTGAGGCGAGCGGGGGCTACTCTTCACTGCGGTGCGTGGGCTTCTCATTGCGGTGGCTTCTCTTGTTGTGAACCACGGGCTCTAGGTGTGTGGGCTTCAGTAGTCGTGGCTCACGGGCTCAGTAGTTGTGGCTCGCCGGCTCTCGAGCGCAGGCTCAGTAGTTGTGGCGCACGGGCTTAGTTGCTCCGTGGCATGTGGGATCTTCCCGGACCAGGGTGTGAACCTGTGTCCCCTGCATTGGCAGGCGGACTCCCAGCCACTGCACCACCAGGGAAGCCCAGGAAGCTCTTTTTAGAACCGTCTGAGTCACATTTAGTGGTAATGGCTTCATGGCAGGAGGAAGGAAACCCCAGAGATGTTGTTAGTGTCATCCCCCTTTATTGAGGGTCATGTCATTATCCCTGAGCCCGTCTGGTCTAATTTTAGCTTTAACTACCCCAGAGTGCTGGGGGTTTTAGGTCTGCCTCTCATCAGCCAGGAAGGGTCTCTGGCCTCCTTGGGGAGTGGCCCACCTCCCTGCTTCCCACGATCAACACCAGCCTTTGGTTCTACAGGCCGGAAGAAGCTCTACTGGGGAGGGGGAAGGAAGTTCTGCCTGGGGCTGGAATGTGGCCCAGGTTATCACTGGGGTCACTCCCCTCCACTTCCTGGCCCAGAGGCCCAAAGCCCAACAAAGGAAGCAAGCCATCCTCAGACATTCCCACTCTCTGTGCCTTCACAGGGGTGGGTGGAAGGGACCACTCAGAGTCCCAGCGGCTTCTCTAGTAGGGGTGGGGGTGGGGGGAGCCACAGGCCAGCTGCTGAGGAACGCTGGCGCTCCCAGCCTCCTTCATACAGTCTTTTCAGCCTACACCATCTGCCACCCTGAAGAGGGTGGGAAATTTCTTTCCAGTTATGTTGTATTAGTCCGTCTGCCTGTGCTGTATGCTATCTTTATGTGAATCTGTCTTCGCTCCTTCCAAGGCTGTAAGTCCCTTGCTGCAGTGTGGGGACCACCCCAGAGTCCTAGGGACCTCCCATGGCCCCAGCACAGGGCTTGTCACTCTACAGGTTCTCAGGACACGCCTCTCCTTGCAGGAATGCACTTTGACCTTTTCAGCCTCTGTGCTCCCTTTCCACACTCCTCGGGTTCCCTTGGTCTGTGGAGTCCGTCTCGCCCAGACCTCCCGACTGTGGCTTTACCCCGTCCCTCCAAGGCTGGTGAAGTTCAGCAGACCCGTGCGGGCATCTTGCAGGTGTCTAAGCATCACCCCCCTGCCAGGTTGCACCTTCTCCTCCCATCTGCCTTCATGATGGAAACTTCAGCCAGAAAATAGAAGAGTCCTGCACGAACCTTCCTAGAGACAGCCATGCGTGGCCTGTGGAACACGGCAGTTGTGCCCTAAAAACTCGAGTTAGGAAAGAGAGGGAGAACAAGAAAGAAAAACAGAGATACCCTCTGGTTTGACAGCTACAAGGACGTTTTCTTTCATAGCCGTGCCCCTGTTCGTAGGCCAAGGATGAGTTTGTATTTTTGGTGGAACTTAAAAATAACTGGATTAAAGGGTCAGGTCACCTGTTACCTAGGGAGACACATTTCTAATTTAAATATTGTGGCTTTTAGTAGGAAGTAATCTGGGTTATTCAGAGCAGAGAAACCTGCTCGTGCAGCAGGCGCCTGACGTTTGAATCATTTGGGTCACACGGTGCATTTAGGCTAGGAGACTGGGAAGTTGGTGACAGACATTGTCAAGAGCAGGGTAGGGAGGTTGGGAAGAGGCAAACGGCAGACACGTGAAGTGAGCAGAAGCTTCTGCTTCTCGCTTGACCTTGTAGCGAAGGACACCTTTCTGGAGTCTCCCTGGGCCCAGCCAGACCTGCTAAGGAAAATGCATTTCCTTCCAGTTCTTTCTATGCGTGATGCACCTAGCTGCGGGCCCAGGTACCGCACACTGCCGTCCATGACCTAAGCCGGGCAGGCGTCAGGGCCCTGATGTGTTTTCTGGGCAAATCAAACAGGCTTCTAGAATCCCACCTGTGCTGCTGACTCTGGTGCTGGGGAGGAGTTGCAGCCTTGTCCATTGCCATGACTGGGATGTGAGATTTAGTATTTTGCCTCTGGGGTGTCATCAGAGGAAGAAGAGGCCCCCCCTTCAGAGGCCAAATTCCCAGAACGAGCAAGAGGCCAGCACCTCCATTTCTAGCCGGAGGGTCCTGCAGGTGGAGCAGAAGGTAGGAACTGAAGCTACGTCTCCAGGGAATCTGTCTCTTGTCCATTCTGAATAAGGAGGGAAAGGGGTCCTCGACTTCTGAAGCCAAATTGTGAATCGTACGTGACTTCTACAGATTGAAGTGTGCAAACCATCAGCCAGAAAGCCGAGTAAATGCTCTTCAGATCCATCCACCTTCTTAAGACTTCCCTTGTCGTTCTGGAAGCTTCCAGTCATTGAGAATACCTTTTGCGATACTGGGATAGAATTAGGAAGAACTGGCCTTCAAGTCCTGGCTGTGCCACTTACTAGCCAGGGGACCCTGGGAAGTCTCTCGAGTTCTCTGAACCTTTTATTCTCACCTTAATTATGCCCATTAGCAAAAGCCTCAGGGGCCCTTGGGAGTTAGAGCTAAACTCCGGGAGGAAGGCGGGCTCCTGTGGAAGGTGGGATTTCTGATTAGATCCTGGATGAACACTCTTAGCGTATATACTCCGGATTAGGATGGCTGTCTGCTCCTGGAATGTAATTTAAACTGATTTCAGACACACACAGCTATCTTACATTGTGTCTGCTTGAGTATTTTAAAGTAAATGGTAGACATCCTGACCAGCTGTTAGCTATTCTGGGAAGCCAGGAGGCCGGCAGGTATCACGTGCCAGATTGTTAGGGCTCCACGTGGAGGGTTAGCTGGGGCCATCCAAGGATCTCCCACCCGCCCCTTAGCACCCTGGTTTTTCTCTGACCTTCGAAAACCCAGTTTGCTGGTTCTTTCATTATCTTCCTGCTTTTTGCATTGGGGCCTAGTCTATTTCAGAAAAGACTTAAAAATCCACTTAATGAATGCATTTTGTCTGAATCTGGAATCAAGCTTACCTCATCTGAAACACAGAGAAAATTCTGGTCTTTCTTCTCTTCAAAGGGAGCAATAAGTATTTGTTGGTTTAAACGTGACATCATTTAATGACGTCAAACGCAGACTCTTGCCAGATCCTCGCACGGTGGGGATCCCAGCCCACTTTCATTCGCCTGGTATAGTTACAGCGGCTTTGATCACATCAGGTCATCCTGCACGAAGGTAAATTCTTCCTGCTGAGACAGAACTCAGGAATTTGCTCGTTGGTTATAATTGTTCCCTAACTTTACAAAAACTCAGGAACTCTGAGGCAGGACTGTAAGTCAGCAATGCGGAGTTGTTTGCCTCTGTAAGGACTTCTACCCTGATGAGGGTTCAGAGCTGCTGCTTCCTGAGGTGGATGGAACCGAGAGTCAGTAAGAATTTTCTGAATTAGTGGAAAGGAGCTGGGGCCCCATGTAACTAACAGGAAGGAGAGCCTCTTTCCTGTTTATACCCTCCAGTGTCTAGATTTTTTTTTTTTAAGGTATTGGAAAGGAATCGCCTCAGATTACACTGGGACTCCAAACTTTGCCTGTAATTAGCATTTTTAAAATATTTGACACATCGCACACACAACTCATCATTTCTGACTCAGGGATAAAGTTAGTTTTCTTGACACTGCAAAAATGCACCATCAAATGCTCTTCTCAGATATTTAAACTTTTGAATTGGGACAGTTGTTGCTAGTTCAGAAAGTATCCTTGGAAAAAGTTGATACCGTTTTTTCAGTTCTTAAAAAAAAAAGCCGTAGGGCATCATCAGCTCCTCCAGCGTCCAACACTGGGACTGTGAAGCATCCAGGAGAAAGGGACAGTGCTGACAAAGTGTTCTCCGGGATGCTGTGGCGATAGGCTCAGTTACTCCAATCTCTGTGATCAGCAACAAGACATTAACATAGGCAAGTTTTTCGCTTCACCTGACCAGACTAAGTAAACCCCAAAATAGCCTTACAGCTTCCTAGGAAGTATGGGAAATCCAGTGTTTGTTAAGAAAAAGGGTGTTGTCTCCTGGAATTTATTGTTGCCGTTAATTGCGCCATGCCCTACAGAACAAGCCTCCTGCATTTTTAATGAATGAATCAATGACTAAATGATCTATAGAATTAATTATTTGCCTTTTAGCTTCTTTTAACATTACATTGCCCTCTTTCCTCTCATGTCAACTATTGAAAAGTGTTCTCCATTTCAGTAGAACAATGATTTTTAACCATATTTCAATTCAGCAGCTTCCTACTGTTTTCCTGTTCCACCCCCCCCCCAAAAAAGCCAAAAGAGATAGAAGGAAAGCTCTATTATTCCCATGAAGAATATTAGCAGAGAATCATTGGCCAAATGAGGCCGGGGGTTGGGGAGTGGTTCAGTAGTCTGACTTCACCATAGCAATACCGTGTCTCTTTTTGTTGGTCAGCTTATTCCATTAATAACTTTCCATGGAGTAGGCTAATTTTGACCTAGGTTTTCTTGAAGACTGAATGACAGCCAGTAAGTTTTAGGCATTCAAATTTCCTGTAATTCTTTTTTTTTTTTTTGCGGTACGCGGGCCTCTCACCGTTGTGGCCTCTCCCGTTGCGGAGCACAGGCTCCGGACGCGCAGGCTCAGCGGCCATGCCTCACGGGCCCAGCCGCTCCGCGGCATGTGGGATCTTCCCGGACTGGGGCACGAACTCGTGTCCCCTGCATCGGCAGGCGATTCTCAACCACTGCGCCACCAGGGAAGCCCTCCTGTAATTCTTGAATGACATAGAAGTTACTGAATCTCCTTACGAAAAGAAAGTTTAGTTAAGTTTTTTTAAAGGACAGTAGCAACATTTTTGCCATGCCTCTTTAGTTCATTCTAAAGACAAAAGAGCCACTAGTTAACACTGGTCAAAAATGAAGTAAAAACAAAATAAAGAGAGTGGAAGTTATAAATATTAAGTACCAGACTTTGACAAAGGCCAGATCAAGGCTGGAAGATCCTTTGAGACCAGAAAGTGCTGACAAAGAAGTAATATTCATTACTGTTGCCTAGTTCTAAGGAAGGAATTTATATTACTTGATTGATTTTAAGTCTAAAGAGGAATGTGGGGAACACAGTGAAGGAAACCCCCAGTTCATGGGTAACCTTCCAGTTCACGGATGACCATGAGAGTTTTTCAACATTCTGACAGCAATGCAGAGCACATAGCATGAACTTCCACATTGTTCTAGATATTACGAACAAATCCATAACTGTTCACTTTCCTTGAAAGGATTTTTAAATTAATCCCCTGAGAATCATCCTAAGGTGGTGTTTTAATATTATATTCTAAGCCTTTAACAATGTTTAAATTTAAATAAAGGAAAATTATACCGTATTGCAGTTTTGCATTGTGTTAAGTCAGTAATACCAGGCACCCTCTAGACCTGAGACTTGAAACAGAGCTGATAAAAGTGTTAGTGAAATCCTTGAGGGGAACTCAAATGAAGCTCACAACCTACCGCTGAATTATCTGAGACAAACCGGAGTCCTTTGGTCTGAGAAAAAAAAATATATCCTGGAGTTTGAAAATTAATCTTAACTAATGCCAAATAAAGTGACATGGGATTGATAACTGATGAAAAATATGATGCAATTTAAAACATTAAGAAAATACAGTTTTTTATTTAAACACAAAATTGGAGCTGTCACATACAGAGCATTTTAGGAACTAGATGGGAGGGGCCACCATCCACTAGCTCTTCACTCCTTAACCAAGGAGCATTGTTTTGAGAACAGAACTGTGTGGTCAGTGGCTTTGGTTCTGTGTTTATAATGCACGTGGTCAATTACAGCCAGGGCAGTGTGGCACTGAAGCTCTTAAGGGGCCGATGAAGAGATCTACTGTTTTCCAATATTTTATTTTGGAAAAAATTTTCAAAAAGTTTCCTGTCTACAGAATAATTGCATTACATCTTTCTGAGAATCATGTTTTCAAGATTTGTTCCTGCCAAACGACCTTCTTTTTATAGCTGGGGACATACAAATAATTCTCTTACATTTCTGCAGAAATTTGCTATGAAATTTTTTGAAAAATTCGGATACAATTGCTATATAATCTCTTCCACTTTAGAAATTATTATTATTTTTTTTTGGCAGTACGTGGGCCTCTCACTGTTGTGGCCTCTCCTGTTGCGGAGCACAGGCTCTGGACGCGCAGGCTTAGCGGCCATGGCTCATGGGCCTAGCTGCTCTGCGGCGTGTGGGATCTTCCCGGCCTGGGGCACGAACTCGTGTCCCCTGCATTGGCAGGTGGACTCTCAACCACTGTGCCACCAGGGAAGCCCCACTTTAGAAATTATTTGAGCAATATCATCAGATGATCCAAATCCTAATTTACTTTAAAAAATATTTATTTATTTTATTTATTATTTATTTAGGCTGCACTGGGTCTTAGTCGCGGCACTCGGGATCTTTGTTGCGGCATGTTTAGTTGCAGCATGTGGGATTTTTAGTTGCGGCATGCAGGCTTCTTAGTTGCGGCATGCATGTGTGATACAGTTCCCCAACCAGGGATAGAACCCAGGCCCCCTGCATTGGGAGCGCAGAGTCTTCCCCACTGGACCACCAGGGAAGTCCCCCTAATTTAATTTTAAATGTAAAAACGGGACTAGCATTTATTGAAAGTTCTCTGGACACCAGGTAAGCAAAATGGAATCTGTAAAATTGATTTAGGTACCCATTACTGCAACAAAATGAATATATAAAGGATTTTTTTTTTAATAATAGTGTTTATTTATTTTTACTTGTTGACAGTTTGCTTTATTTATTTATTTATGGCTGTGTTGGGTCTTCGTTTCCGTGCGAGGGCTTTCTCTAGTTGTGGCAAGCGGGGGCCACTCTTCATCGCGGTGCGCGGGCCTCTCACTATCGCGGCCTCTCTCGTTGCGGAGCACAGACTCCAGACGCGCAGGCTCCAGATGCGCAGGCTCAGTAATTGTGGCTCACGGGCCCAGTTGCTCCGCGGCATGTGGGATCTTCTCAGACCAGGGCTCGAATCCGTGTCCCCTGCATTGGCAGGCAGATTCTCAACCACTGCGCCACCAGGGAAGCCCTAAAGGATTTTTTAGAAGAGAAACTTGTATTCAAAAGATCCTGTCATTGTGTTTTCAGTTTTCCTTCCAGTTAGTTATCAGCTAATGTCTGAAGTTCCTATCCATAAGCGATGTGGTCTCTAACCCTGACTTCTGTTTTTTCTCTTTTTCCCAGAAGGCTCCCGAGCTTTCCGAGGATGATATCCGGCTAAAAAACGAGAGAGACAACTGTAGTGGCAATCCCCTGGAGCCTGCCACGAGCCCTCTTCCCCCAGATCACAAAAACATGGAAATTGAGGTCTCTGTTGCAGAATGTAAGAGTGTTCCCGGAATCACCTCGACTCCACATTCCATGGACCACCCCTCCCCCTTCTACTCACCCCCCCACAATGGCCTCCTCGCTGATCACCATGAATCTCTGGATAATGATGTGGCCAGAGAGATCCGATATCTAGACGAGGTGTTGGAGGCCAGCTGCTGTGATTCTGCTGTGGACGGAACCTACAACGGCACGTCTTCCCCAGAGCCTGGAGCAGCCATCTTGGTGGGGAGCCCAAGCCCACCTGCCCACACGGCCGTCCAGCCGGAACCCACCGAGAGAGTGGCTGGCAGGCAGGCTCCCCCTCCCCTGGAGCTCCATCAGAGCACCTCTGACACCATGGCAGAGGGTGAAAGAGCCAACGGCCGCCCCCCCGACCAGCCCAGAGACCTGCTGGGGAACAGCCTGCAGGTGCCCGTGAGCCCCAGCTCCTCCACCAGCTCGCGGTGTTCCTCCCGAGACGGAGAGTTCACGCTCACCACGCTGAAGAAGGAAGCCAAGTTCGAGCTGCGTGCCTTCCACGAGGACAAGAAGCCCTCCAAGCTCTTTGAGGACGACGAGAGTGAAAAAGAACAGTACTGCGTCAGGAAAGTGAGGCCTTCAGAAGAGATGCTGGAGCTGGAAAAAGAGAGGCGAGAACTCATCCGGAGTCAGGCCGTGAAAAAGAATCCTGGCATCGCCGCCAAATGGTGGAACCCTCCGCAGGAAAAGACCATCGAGGAGCAGCTGAACGAGGAACATCTGGAGTCGCACAAGAAGTACAAGGAGCGCAAGGAGAGGAGGGCGCAGCAAGAGCAGCTGCTGATCCGGCGGCAGCCGGCCGCGCCGCAGCTCGCCGCGGCCCCTGCGTCCTCTCGAGAACGTTCCAGCGTGACTGACAGCGCGAAGGAGGACATCGTCACGGAGCAGATAGACTTCTCCGCGGCTCGCAAACAGTTCCAGCTGATGGAGAATTCCAGGCAAACAGTGGCCAAGGGCCAGAGTACACCCAGGCTCTTCTCCATCAAGCCCTTCTACAGACCTCTGGGACCAGTCAACTCAGACAAGACACTGACCATCTCGAGACCAGCTTCTGTTGGGGGACCTCCCGAAGACTCTTCAGCAGCCAAGGGACAGAAAGCCCACTGTGCCCTGGAGAGCCAGTCTTCTGGAGGAGGGGGCCAGGGCAGCACAGCTCCTCAGGGGAAGGAAGGGCCGTACAGTGAGCCGTCCAAACGCGGGCCCTTATCCAAACTGTGGGCAGAGGACGGCGAGTTTACAAGTGCCCGGGCTGTCCTCACCGTGGTCAAGGATGACGAACCTGGGATTTTGGATCAGTTTTCAAGGTCAGTCAATGTCTCTTTGACTCCAGAGGAACTTGACTCCGGCTTGGATGAGCTGTCGGTGAGGTCCCAGGATACCACCGTCCTGGAGACCCTGTCCAATGACTTCAGCATGGACAACATCAGTGACAGTGGGGCCTCCAATGAGACAACCAATGCCCTCCAGGAAAATTTGCTGGCTGATTTTTCTCTGCCCCAGACTCCCCAAACTGACAACCCCTCGGAGGGCCGAGGAGAAGGTGTCTCCAAGTCATTCAGTGATCATGGTTTCTATTCCCCTTCGTCCACGCTGGGAGACTCTCCATCGGTTGATGACCCCTTGGAATATCAGGCTGGTCTCCTGGTGCAGAATGCCATTCAACAAGCCATAGCTGAGCAAGTGGACAGAGCTGTGTCTGAAACCAACAAGGGTGGAGCCGAACAGCAGGGACCTCAAGCAAGTCTGGAGGAAGCTGGAACTGGGGCTTCCAGCTCAGAGAAGCCGCAGAGCATGTTTGAACCACCTCAGGTGTCCTCCCCTGTTCAAGAGAAAAGGGATGTGTTGCCAAAGATTCTGCCTACTGAAGACAGGGCGCTCAGGGAAAGGGGGCCCTCCCAGCCACTGCCGGCAGTGCAGACCAGTGGCCCAATAAACATGGAGGAGACCAGACTGGAAGGGAGCTACTTCAGCAAGTACTCAGAGGCAGCTGAGTTGAGAAGCACAGCCTCACTCTTGGCCACTCAAGAGTCCGATGTGATGGTTGGGCCCTTCAAGCTGAGGTCCAGGAAGCAGCGGACTTTGTCCATGATCGAAGAAGAGATCCGAGCAGCCCAGGAAAGGGAAGAGGAGCTGAAGAGGCAGAGACAAGTCTTGCAGAGTACCCAGAGCCCCAAGGCAAAGAATGCCCCATCACTGCCCTCCCGAACATCGTGCTACAAAACTGCTCCAGGTAAGTGGAGTGCCGCGGACCAGAGACAGATGCTGCAGCAATCGGTGTTGCCGATTCCAGCTTTCAGGGTTGTATATATGTGGACCCTCCTCTGTGTGTGGCTGGAATCGGTGTCAGGGGGACACTGGAACGGGGATTTCAGTGTTCGGAGACACACATTGGGAGTGTCAGAGTGTCCTCTGGAAGAACCCTGAGCCTAGATGGTGTTTGCCATTTCCCCAAGGATGTAATAGCTCCTTTCTTGTCCTTCTGCTGTGGTCTTGGTTTACTGTGGAGAATTGTTCTCTCTTGTCTGAGGGAGAGGCTATGTGTGGCACAGACCCAGAGTCGGCCCTTGGGGGGACTGTATTGATGTCAGTATCTGCAGTTAAATCAAACCTGTCTGATTTGGGGATGTCTTCTCCTAACCCCTTCTGAATGCTGAGTGTCTTCCCAGCAATGACAGTTATGGGTTGGTGTTGCAGATCGACCCATAGAAGATGTTTTGGTCCATCTTCTGTATAATTGATCTTTATGGATTTGTCTTTCTTTACATCTTTCTTTAAGTCACCATAAAACAATTACTTTGGAATCAAGGTGGTCTCCTCTATTTGTGTCCTGTGACCCTTTTGGAGAAGTTGAGTTCCTATATGTAAAGGCAGTCCTCTAATCTTCTCCCATTGCCTGGACAGTCCCTATCTTGAATACTTTGTATAGATGGTTGACGTTAATTACAGTGGGAATTATTGTTGCTACTATTATGGATAACACTGTGACGAGTAATTTTTATTTCTCATTTGGACATGATGGCACTTGGGGAACCACACATCCTACCAAAGAGAAGAGCTGCTCACGATGTGGTCCAAGCTAGTTCATGACTCTTCCTGATCCAAGCTAAGTACAGACACAGGGAGTGAGCATTTGAAAACTCTTGGAGCAATTTGATAGTGTCCTCAAATGAAAGTGTGGGATTTTGTATTTTTTTAATGGATGGTCCATAATAGATTGGGCAGAAAAACTGTTCCTTCACTAGAGATAATTTAAGAAGTCTTGCCTTAACATACAATTACTGGCATTTCTCTTGGTCCATCCAGATCTTAAGCCCATTGACACTTGGCTTCCATCAAATCTATAATAACACAAGTGAACTCTTCCCATTATTAACTTTTAAATTTGAAATAATCTCAAAGCCAAAGGGAAGTTCCCTAGTTAAATACAAATATCTTTTTTATTCTGAATTAAGAGTAAATTGCCAGCATGATGCTTGCTCACCCCCAATTTTGTAGAATGTCCCTCAGTTTGGGTTTGCCTGATGTTTTCACATGATTACGTTCAGGTTATGCATGTTTGGTAGGAATACCACAGAACTGATGCTTATTCTTCTTACAGCATCCAGTCAGGTAGTACGTGGTGTCAGTTTGTCCCATTACAGGGACAGATGTTAACTTTTTTCACATGATGCTAATTTTGATCGCTTGATTGAGGGTTTCTGTACAATAGTTACTTTTTCCCTTTGTAATTAACAAATATTTTGTGGTGAGATGCTTTGGTACCACGTAATCTTTATCTCCTCTTCAGATTTTAAATCTATCTGTCTATCTATCTATCTATCTATGACAGATGGTCTCATGGATTCCTATTCTATTTAGTGGGTTATAATCCATTTCTATTGTTATTTTTATCCTGAATTGTTCAAATATAGTTCACAGGAGCCCTTTCAGGCTAACTTCAGTGTCCTTTTGACATGTCCCCATTTTTCTTTGGGCATATCTTTACTTTCTGGTGCCACAAGATGTTCCAATCTCATCTTATACTTTCCTAACCCTGAAATCAGCCTTTTCAACAAAGAGCACTAGTTCCTTTCAGTGGAGAGTGGTATTTAGAAACCAAAGTCTGAGTGTTTGATGTGCTCGTTGCTGTTGGATAGGCACTGCTCTCAGGCACTCTCAGTGGTCAGAATTAGAGAATATATACACATTCTATCTATCTGTCAGTTGATTGATTGATTAATCTATCTATCTACCTACCTATCTTGAAAACCATGAGCTCACCCTGATACCTTTAATTCTACTCTAATACCACTGGGTTCATTTTCTCTCTTTCCATATTTGTAACCTCCTCCTTGACAACAAGGTACCTGGTTCCTATTATCCTCAATATATTTATTATTTGATCAAACCCCTCCCCCCTTATGGAACCAATCTACTATTTTCCTCACCAAACATGGGTTCAAGTGTCACTTTCTGGGTGGCAACTCAGCTGGGTCACTGCATGACACAGAGTGACAATTTGATATTAGGTGATGAAAAATATAATTTTTAACATCTCCTCTGGTAGAAATTATGCTGGTGACATGATGGAATCCTGAAATCTTAAGGCAAGTAAAAGCCACTGAGAGCCAAGATGTGATAAGGAAAGAGAAGTGCTTTCCAACCATTTCCCAGGTGTTGAAAAGATACTTGTTTTTTGCTTTTGGTTCCCTTACCTTTCGAGATGGAAGATGATGAGATTTCTATTTTTGAAAGGATGTAATCATTTTCAAAGACCGTTTATTAGGAAAAATTATATGGAAATTGAATCTTGTTGGTTCTTGCATGACTTTTAACAGAAGAAGGTCCACTTAAATAGGGCTTGTGTGGCATTTGTTCATACAGAAGTGAACAAGGCAGATAAAGTCCCCGCCCTCAGGGAACTTATAGTTCAGTAACAGAAACATCAAAGAAAGGTGGCAGTTTCATAACAGAGAAGCGTGGAGACCTGTGGAAGATCAGAGCAAGGAAGACCGCCTCACTGGGGGGATAAGGAAAGTCTTCCTTTCTTGGGAAACTGTCATCTAAGTTTTGAATTGAAGGAGTTGGGTTGGGTTCAGGGGGTGGGGGAGATCGTTCAGGTTAGAAGGAAGGGCACCTACAGAGGAAGAGAACTTGGCATGTTTGAGGTGCCTAAATAAAGTTAGGGTGGATTAAAGGAAGAGATTTAAAACAAAACAAAAGACAGTTGATTTGGAGCCAGTGAAGAGCTATGTAAATCATGTCAAAGGTTTTAGATTTTAGACTTTATCCTGCGGTCAGTGGGAAGCCAGTGAGGATTTTCCAAGGGGTAATTATCTCCACAAATCTCCAAGCTGTCCTGCCTTCAGCCATGAATTGATGAATTAAAAGTCTTCCTGCTTTCCTGAGTCCATTCCACCGGGTTTTTTTCTATGTACGTCTAAAGGCCGGCCGCCATCTTGACGAGTGCCCTGGGTTATGGGAGAGGCCATGCTCCCAAGAATGAACACATGTGGGCCTCCTCTTGATGGTACTTAGAAGTAGAGAATAAAGGAAGCACTTAGGCAGGTGCACAAGCCCGATTTGAAGGTGTAACCCACGCACTTTTGTAAAACACCCTTGAGGAATGAGTTTGGGAGGAAAACCCAAACATTTCACCGAAGTTACACTTTAGACCTGTTAAAATGTCTTTTCATAGGAGGGGTAGCAGCAGACAGTTCTCTCTTTAGTGCCTGTGTCTATTATTAGATATCCTGGTTTCACTTCCAAGTTCTAGGCAGGCCGGAGAAACCCAGTTAGTTAGGTGATGATTAGCTTAGGTTTTGGAACTAGTTTGCATTTTCATGCCAGGTGTCAAGTTGATTTACCAAGTCAGACAGTTTGCCCAGTGGGACATTCTGGAGAGCTGTCAAGGAAAAGATGTGGGTATTGAGTCCCATAACCTGTCTGTTTAGGTCTTTTAATATGTGGAAAGATACGTTAGTTATACCTCTTATAAAAATAAGATTTCCAAGGTGTTTTGACTTCTGTTGTCAGTTTGAATTGAATGCACATGTGATGTTCATTACATTATTATAAAGCTTATTGACTGGGTCATTTTCCCTTCATTATCTCCCAATATCACAAAGAAAACTCCTAGATAGAAAAAAAATGTTTATATCAGCACAATATTCAGAGCTTGGTGCCTTTGTTCCATGCTGAATTAGAGCTGAATGAGGCCAAGTCTCACTTGAGATAGCCTCAGTCCTCCACAGTAGAAGACCTTGGTGTGGGTGACTGACAGAAGGATTCCCTCCCAGGCCCAGGTGAGAGAGAGCGCTTCTTCAGGAGTGTACAGTGTTTTCCCTTTGCTGCAGGTAGGTACAAATTGCGTATCTTGTAGGGGCACAGCTGGCTGTGTGAAGGTTCTAAAGCTGAACGTGGAGTATCCTACAGATGATTATGTATACCGCCAAGTTCCTTGAACATTCTCTGGTGACCGAAGTATAATCACAGTAGCTGCAACTCACCGAGACCTTAAAGCCCAGTACTGTAATTCACACACAGTTATTTCTCATTTTCTCAGGTAACCCTCCCAACAGCTATCTAGGATAGAATCCAAATGACCCAAACTCTTGAGACCAGATATATTCCACATTTTTCTGATTTTAGAAAGGCCATGAAGTGTCCATACCATTATTTAGAAAAGCAGTGCAACGCATGTACTATTGTTGAACACACCCAGTGGAGTCTGGGGCTGCACCTGTCATCAAATTCGATTTCTGCTGTGAAACTTAGAGTTTGTTCTATTAAGTGGGATCAATAAAGACCAAGAAGAACCTCATGCTGTTTCACCTCGGGTTTTGCTGCCAAGTAATTTATGATAAAACTTAGTTTTAATGGTTCCTCTGTGCTTTCAGAACTTAATTTCAGTGCTCCAAACTACAACAGTCAAATTGCTGGTGCTGTCCAAAGATCTGGGCAGATGGCGAGGGACTAGCATCGTCCATGTTAGCCATCTAGCCTGGCTGCTTTTGTGAATTCTTTCTGAAAGTTCATGCCCCAGGAGGAAGCTCAATCATTCACTCTGGAGACAGGCTCATTGCCTGAAAACGTTGAAAGGACTGGGAGCTCAAGCAAGGAATCCATTTCTTAATTTGAGGAGGCGCAGGGATAAGCGTTCACTCCACTACCTGACTAGGTTTGGCGGAGTTGGGCCAACGCTGGCCAAATTCATTTACTGGTGGTCATTGAACACCACGTCTGCTCTCTGCTGTTCTCCTTTGCTCTTTAAGATTGTTCCTTCTGCCTTGGATCAGAAACTCCCTGTATTTTTATTTATCTGAACCCAGTGAATATGTTCATTTTTAAAAACACATGCCATTTGGGAAGGAATTGGTAAGAAAAGGTTAGGTCGAAGTAGGGTTCGGCAAGGGGTGAACGTTGAAGGTGTTCAGTGAGGTCAGAACTTCTCAAGTTACAGAATTCAAAGTTCTTTTTGGACATTGCCTTCAGTGGTTTGAAAAGGGCAACTGTCATGGTTAAACCCATCACCTTCACTCCTGACAAGATACAGACTGTGGTCTTTCTTCTGTGACAAGCCTATGGTCATGGCTTCTGGGACGTAGAACTTTGGAGAAGAACAACACTTCCTACCTTTCCGTTTTGTAACAGCTTCTGCTGTCACTGCTGATTGTGCTGGGTCTTCTGGTACACACAGCGTCTGGGTTGTCCCTTGCTTTGCTGGGGACATCACATGGTGGCCTGGTTACTTGCCCTTTACCGATGCCTGGTTACCCCATGCTCCAAGTTAGGAGAGCTGCTTCCAAAAATTCAGACTCAACTGCACAACTGTGTGAACCTACATACAAAGAAACATGCAGTCTTGAGCTGAGAACGAAAAGGTGATCAAAGGACCTAATTCTTGTAAGATCCCTGCTCTGTGCCCGGTAAGAAATGCGAGCTAATCTAAACCAGGCCTGGGAGCAGGATGGCCCCCGTGACTGCTGGAGTTCAGGGCAGGATATGACAGTCTCTTACTAACCATGGCAACTTGCCGTGAGCTTCCCTAGGGAGATTGATGTTTCAGAGCCATTTCATCTTTGTAAATAAGCTACTTGCTACTTAGGGGGGGAGGACTAGGGGTGGTGGTGGGAAGAGAGTGCAGGACAGGCCATTAGAGCACCAAAGAACACATTCATGTTACATGTAATGGTATTTTATTTCTCATGACCTTGAATGTAAAGGTCAAAGGTTTCCCCAAAAGTTGTATGCATCTGACATCACAGGTATTCTCAGTCTCTCTGTCTTTATTTCTCATTACTCAAATATAAATTCATACCAAAGCTGGTCAAGGAGAATTAAACATATGCTTAAATGTGACAGTCATTTTTCTGGATTCATATCTGAAGTTCGAATCCTGATTCCACTGCTTGTTAGCTGTGTAACTAACTTACTTCACCTCTCTAAACCTCAGTTTCTTCATCAGTAAAACGGGAATAAAATAGTACCAACCTCATCAGTAAGTTAGTACAGTCAGTGCCTGGTGCACAAAAGGCTTCCAATAAGAGTTGTTTTTATTGCAGGTTTTTTTAAAATTAATTAATTTATTTTTGGCTGCATTGGGTCTTTGTTGCTGTGCACGGGCTTTCTCTAAGTTGCGGCGAGTGGGGCCTACTCTTCCTTGCGGTGCGCGGGCTTCTCATTGCGGTGGCGTCTATTTGTTGTGGAGCACGGGCTCTAGGCGCGCGGGCTTCAGTAGTTGTGGCACGAGGGCTCAGTAGTTGTGCCTCACAGGCTGTAGAGCGCAGGCTTAGTAGTGGTGGTGCACGGGCTTAGTTGCTCCGCAGCATGTGGGATCTTCCCGGACCAGGGCTAGAACCTATGTCCCTTGCATTAGCAGGCAGATTCTTAACCACTGCGCCACCAGGGAAGTCCCATTACTACAGTTTTTGTTCTAAGAAAAGACCTAGAAAACCTTAGCAGAGTTACTTATGAGTTATTCTTCTGCAGCTACTGGAGCCCTGATGCAAATGATACAACATGCTTTTATAAAATTGCTTTCTAGTCCTAGCTGAGATTTATTCATAGTTACTTCTTTAGAATTAAAGTTTCTCATATAAAATCAGAGTTCAAGAATTAGCTTTCAGTAGTCAGCTGTGATTTCAAAAAACAAAGGCCATTATTAAGCATGTTGGGTGACAGTGAAATTACAAATTACCGTGAAAATATTTTCTTTTTTGGGGAGGGGGGTGATAATATTCATAGAGCTAAGCTCACTGTGTTGGTAGAAATGTGTTTAACCAAAAGATCTTCGTGGGGCAATTGCTACTTACCATGATTTTTATCCTTACTGTTTTAATTAAATATTTTTCTTTTTTTGGTCTTAAACTATGCTTACCCTGCAGATGCAAAACTCTTTCCTTCTCCAGTTTTCATTTTCCAGTTCTGTTCAGAGGAATGATCCAATATCGACAACTCATCCAACATCCCACCGTACCTTGAAGTAATAATATTTGGAAGTTTCTCAGACTTGTGTCGCCAGGCAGGGGTGTTTCTCATTTCTGAGCTAGGCTTATATTCTGAAGATGCGTATCATTGCATTCTCCCACCCCTGGGGCCTTCAAAGGAGGAGATGAAAGGACCAGGGACTAGCTCTTGGTGTGTGGGTCATAGCTGGAACCATACAAGCCCATGGACTCCGGATCTGACAGGCAGGATATTCCCTTGTATTGGCAGGAAGTGGAATTTAAAATGCAAGTCTGAGCCCCTTTCTTTCTGGTGATCTGCGAGTCGTTTAGATGTTTGCAAGCTCACCCCAAGGCTCCGTGAAGAAAGGAGATCATTGAGGGGCCTTGGGCCAAAGCATGTTATCTGGTGGGCGTCTTTGTTCGGTTTGGTTTTTAAATAAGAGTGGGTGATGGCTTTTTCCTTTCTTTTGAGAAATGTAGAAACAAAGGATCTTTGATTTTTAAGACGTCAGATGCCATGTGTATAGAATATGATAATCACCAAAATCCTAATGTTTGACCAAAATAATTTTCTTAACTGTGGGAATCCACCCTCTTGGCTTTTTAGAAGTTACTCCTCTTCTTATAGAGGGAGGGTGTGGGCTGTCATGGATGGCAGCAGCTGTGTACTGAGGACATGCAGCCCTAGCTCTAGTTTCTCTTGGGTGGGAAGAATTGCGGGTTTTTCTCTCTGCCCCCATCAGCACAGGGAAATCCATCTTGTTTGGAGGATCCAGAAACGCAGTCAAGGCGTGGCTTTTTCTCTCTGGACAGGGCGTGGCTTAACTACTTAAAGAAACAGGAAACACAAATTCATGTTTCCTAGTTTTTTCTTCCACTAATCATGGGAGACAGCATTTACTAATTTGGAGTGAAATTCTGCTTCCCCCACTCTGCTCCTTAGTCTGCCTGTGAGAGTCACCAGTGAATGTGACCAGTGCTTCTCTAAGACCCCAGGAGGTGTCAGCTCAGTAGCTCCCCTGGGCCTGTGTGTGCTACCTGGTGAGACAGAAAGGCTTCCGGATCTGCCTGGTCCATGAAGGTTAAAGCCCCAGCTTTATCTGCTTTTATTAGCATGTGTGGTAATACTTAAAAGAAAAAAATTCTGGTTTGTTTTATAATTTAAAATTAATTCATGCTTATTGTAGAAAAAAACTTGGAAAGTAAAGAATAAAGGTAAAAGGCAAAGTGATTCATAATCCTAACTACTCCCTGCCTAGTTTTTCTCATGCACACATGTGCCTGGAAGATAACATTGGGTCTACATGTGTATTAGTTTCATATTGCTGCTGTAACAAATCACCACAAATATAGTGGCTTAAAACAACACAAATTTATTATCTTATAGTTCTTGAGGTCAGAAATCTGAAATGTGTCAGCTATGTACTGAATTGTGTCCCCTCCCAAATTCAGTATGTTGTTGAACGCCTAACCTCCAATGTGATGGTATTTGGAGATGAGGCCTTTGGGAGATAGTAAGGGTTAGATGAGGTCATGAGAGTGGGGCCCTCATGATGGGATTAGTGCCCTTATAAGAAAAGGCACCAGAGACCTTGTTCTCTCTCTGTGATGTGTGGACACAGCAGGAAGGTAGCCATCTGCATGATAGGAAGAAAGCTCTCACCAGAACCTGACCATGCTGGTACCCATGCTGATCTGACACTTCCAGCCTCCAGAACTGTGAGAAAATAATTTCTGTTTTTTAAGCCACCCAATCCATGGTATTTTGTTATGACAGTTCAAACACACTAAAATAGTGTTCTTCTGTGCTAAAATCAAGATCTTGGCAGGGCTGTGTTTCTTCTGGAGGCTCTTGGGGAGAATCCATTTCCCTCCCTTTTCCAGTTCTAGAGGCCATCTACGTTCCTTGGCTTGTGGCCCCTTCCTCCATATCCAAAGCCAACAGTATAGTATCTTCAAATCTCTCTCTCTCTCTCTCTCTGACCCTCCTGCATCTCTTTTATGAGGACCCTTGTGATTACACCAAGCCCAACTGGATAATCTTGGATAGTGTTCCCATCTCACAGTCTTTAACTTAATCATACCCGCAAAGTCCTTTTGCCATGTAAGGTAAATATTCACAGGTTTGGGGGATTAGGGTTTGGACATCTTTGTGGAAGCCATTATTCTGCCAACCACAAGACTGTTCATCTTATCCTGACTAGGTTTTACCATGTGTCATGTGTGCACTTTTGTTTTCTTTTACACAGCTAATAAGTAGTGAGTTAGGATTTGAACCCAAGCAGTCCAACTCCGGAGCCTGCTCTCCTAAACCCCTGCAGTATTTCTGCTTTTGTAACCTGCTTTTTCTCTTAATGTATTTTGAATATTTTCCCATGTCCATAACTATTCCTCTAAATTTGAGAGACTAAAACATGACTTATAATGGCTAAATAATACTCCATCATCTGAATAAGCCACAACTAATTTAACCATTCTCTTATAGTCAGATGCCTTTGTTGTTTCCACATATGTAAATTATAAGCAAACAAACGAACAATGGTGAAAGTTCTTGTACGTAAGCTTTGTGCCCATACTTATTAGTTGAACTTGTGCCCATAAGTTAGTAGTTAGTGGTTAACTAGTATACACTAGAGAATAGTATTTTCCAAATTGTTTTCCTCAAGATATTAATAGGGATTCTATGAAATGAGGTTCTGTGGTTAAATAAATTTGAGAAACGCTGCACCCCCATTCCTAAACTAGAGATTCACAATCATATTAGCACTAAAACCTTAGAGAAGTCCCCTGGTAAGGAAATCTATCTTGTTTTATCATTAAAGCTTTCTTTAGTCGAGTGTTTCTCAAACTTATTTGACCAATAACCTTTTGACCGTTTGCAGTGTTGCGTAGTATCCTTACAAAGCTAAGGTAATAGGATGTGATTTTAGAAACATGGCTTTGGAATCATCCCAGCCAAGTGAAGCTGCTTATCCTCAAACATCTTTAAATGCTTAAGTCTAAAATGACTCTAGATGGAACAGTTTGGACAAGATCATATGTATGAAGTAAACTCGAGTACGTTTTCTGCCGTCCACTTTGAATTCCAGTCTAGCTTTCTTCTGTTGGTTCCTATGTCAGTTAAGCTCACGTTGTCCCTGCTCCCTGCTCTGTAAATGTCAGGGACCAGGCCTTGGCCAGGACCACCACAGGTCTGCCTTGAGGTCTGCGTGACACTTACTGTTCATGTTGTTTCTGGGATCCTTCAAGAGAGCTATTTTGTAGAGTGTTCAGCCCAGGTGAGAAACTAGATAGCAGGATGTTTATCATTGAAAATAGAGGCCACTTTCAGCTGCCGTCAGCTATGCAGTCATTCACCAGGTGAATAGACTTATATGAGAACAAGTTTTGATGGGACAAGTGGGGATGGGACCTGGGGGTACTGGGGAAGTGCTGGATGCACGCCAAGGAACACCAAAGATAACCATCATTGTTTGGGGATTCTAATGAGATTTGTCCTCGGGGCCAAGGAACTTCAAAGTGCTTTCCAAGGCCATAAAAGATGAGACAGACTTCCCAAGCTTTGCATCACATTTATGTCATGATCCCCCTGGCCCGAACAGTGGTGGTGTCTGCAGTGTCTGTTACTGGTGGAAGAGCACGAGAAGTTTTTTCACCATCCTAATCAAAGAGAAAACTTGATTAAGCTGCAAGCTTCGTCCCTCTCCAGCTTTTTGATGGCCTGTGTGGTTCCTAAGATTGCGTGAGAATTCCAGTCCTGGTTGGAACCGTACTGGAGGCAGGGTGATTGGAGATCACGGTAGAGAAGGCCAGCCAAGCCGACTTCCCCAGATGTCAACCAGCCCAGAAGTCCGGGGTTGGGGCTCCCTTTCTCTGGAGACCTGTGACAGCTTCTCCTGAGGCTCTGATGTGGCCTTGGTTATCTGAACTCTTCTGTTCTCTCCAGGACCTCTCAGCCACCTTCTCTTTGGAAGACACTGCTCCAGACCTGCTAAGCTAGTCTTTGGTTCCTGTTACTCATGTGACCTCTAGTGGCTGTAACCGGCAGAACTTGCTCTGGGGATGGGTTTCATTTTGCTGGCATACTAAGAAATGAGCAGGAAATGTCCACTTCTTTATAGTAACTTTTCACGCTCTTTACGATTCTCTTTCAGCACACATCCAATTATATAATTTAGCAACAGTCAACACAATTTGGGTTCCAGACCTGACTCTGATTGTTACTAACTAATGTAATTTGGATTGATGTTAAGCATCTGAGCCTCCATGGTCTAAATTGTTCAGAGATGTCATGACATTCACCCTGACTACATCCCAGGGTGGTTGTAAGGATCAAATGACATGAAGCCTATCAATGAAATGCCATATAAACGTGTTTGTTATTACTCCAAAGCCATCGCGTCTGTGGTTCTGTAGACCAAGATGGTTTTATTTCATGTGCTTTGGTGAAGGCGTTTAAACACTTTGCTCAGATTCTGTATTGGGAATTCTGTCCCAATCCACAAGCATTTAATAAGTGGCTGCTCTGTATATTTCATAATGGACTTGCTGATTCATTCAACAGCCTGAACGCCTGCCTTGTGGGATTCAGCATTGACCAGGACAGACAAGGTCCTCCTCTAATGGAGTTTACATTCAGATGAGTTAGGGGGATTCATAGACCGATTGAAATGGTCCCTATCTTCAGGTGACTTTACAGCTTTATTGAGAAGAAAAGCTTAAACAACCCGATTGATACAGTCAGTATGTGAAAAAGGCTTTCCCAGAAGTATAAACAAAGTATTATGATGCAGGGGTGGTATATGTGAAAGGGTGAAGTTAGAGGCACTGAATATGTACTATGCTTTCTAGAAGTTTAATGCTGGAGGGTTGGCTGGTGGGAGATGATTTGGACACTTGAGAGGTCAATTAGAAAGTGACCAACCTGGTCATGTGGTATCTATTTCTAGTTTTAGAAGAGTTGTGAAATTTTTATGCAGAATTTCCCATGAAATTGCTCATTCTTACTCCATAGACATATTGTTCTTTGAGATTCCAAATAAATACTAACTAGACTCATTGGATGCTTGCCATTCTAAATATTAACTTTATAAATATTAATTTAGTTCTTGTACCAACCGTATGAGGTAGGTACTTCTATCAACATACCAATTTTACAGATTAGGAAACTGAGATAGAAAAACTTCAAAAAAAAGGCAAGTAACTTGCCCTAAGGGTATTTGGCTGCTAACTAATGAGCTCAAACCCAAGCAGGCTGGCTCTAGAACTGCATGCTCACCACTGGGCTGTATTGTTTCCTCAAAGCTTCATTTTAAAAGTCAATCAGGGACTTCCCTGGTGGTGCAGTGGTTAAGAATCCACCTGCCAATGTAGGGGACACAGGTTCGAGCCCTGGTCTGGGAAGATCCCACATTCCGCAGAGCAACTCAGCCTGTGCGCCACGACTACTGAGGCTGCGCTCTAGGGCCCCTGCTCCGCAACGAGAAGCCCAAGCACACCTCAGCGAAGAGTAACCCCCGCTCACCGCAACTAGAGAAAGCCCATGTGCAGCAATGAAGACCCAACGCAACCAATAAATAAATAAATAAAGGTTAAAAATAAAATAAAAGTCAATCAGAATTTTTAGAGATACACACTACGTATTCAGGGGTAATATATTGCCTAAGGTCTGAGATTGCTTTAAATATTTTAGTACAGGAGGGTGGGAGGAAGGCAGGCAGGCAGGACAGATGGAGCAAGGGTGGTAAAATCTTGATAAATGTTTAATATAGTTGATGGGTCCATAGGTGTCATGATAGCATTCCCCGATTTCCATAATAAAAAATAGAAACCGTTTCTAGAGAATTTGAAGATTGAAGACCTTAAAATATTTGTAACCTTACTGTTAATATCAAAAGACTTTTTATCGATGATCTGGGTAGTTGAGGTCAAAGCAATGAGTTTCACTAAGTTCACTAATGTGATGGTGGGTGTCTGTGTATTAAATGGAGTGTCTGTGTATTAAAAACCACTTCCCCACCTAACTGCCAAATGTGCTGGCCATATATATGTATTTTTTAATCAATAAAGGTTGATCTTCTTGCCAAATGTATTTGGTAGAATAGCAAAATGTTTGAGTTAGAATGGACTTCCAAGACAACTTCTCCCCAAATTCTCATTTTCTAGCTAGGGAAGTTGAAACTTGGAGAACTTAAGTGATCAGCTCAAGATTAAAGGGGGAACATTACATGATTGTCTACAGCCAACCTCATGGCTGGTTCATGGAAGAGCAGAAATTAAAACTCGGGCTTCCTGAACTCCGGGGGGCTTCCCAACTCCCATCAAAGGACCTATGCCCAGTAAAGTCCTATAGCCACCCACTCAGAGACATGGACCCCAGGCTTCACTTGTGATTCCAGCTCCATCAGGCAGTCTTGGGGGGAGTGAGGCAAAGAAAGATGAGCTGTCTTCATCTTGGGTCTGGAGGAGGTCAAATGGGTCTTTACCCTCCCCTGGTGGTTTCTGAACTTTTGTGCTTGAAATATCCATTTATTTTGTGTGTTTTCTCCACATTCCTTGTTCGGAGACCCTAGCTGTGTCTCCCATAAGGGGCATAGTTGGAAAAATCATGACTGTTGCACCTGAAGGTACTTCTCAGAGGTGCGTTTGGGGCTCTGGCAATATAACCCACTCCTTCATTGGCCAGAAGGCATTTCCCAAGAGGGTGGGATGCAGGCGGTCTTAGTGACAGTGCCTAGCATCACCACACCACTGTGGATGACTGTGGACCCAATCTTCTCATGCTGAGAATACCTGTATGGCATCTCAAAAACTAAAACCTCACCTTTCCCAAGTCTGATGCACCCCTTTTCTACAACATTGAAGCTGCTGTTGTTGGCACTCATTCCTTAAGATCCGGGATCTCAAACCTAAGTGCTTTCAGGACCGTGGCAGGTAAGGTAAAGAATGAAGCTGGCCAGTGTAAGACTGGAGTGACCTGGGAAGAACAGCTTAGTTCTCGTTCAGAGGTTTTACAACATGTGTTGTCCATACAAAAAACCCAGGCTGGGCATCTGACCATTGGTGACCTCTGAAAGAGAAGAAAGAGGGAAGGGAACCAGGAGACCTGGATACCATCGCCAACTCCTGGTGGCCCAGCACAGCCTTCCCTTTGTTGAGTCTAAGTTTTCCTTATCTGTAAGAAATGGGTCTTTAAGGTTCAAAGGCACCGCCACCTCTGACAGTCTGATTGTATGATCTGTGATAGAATACTTGTCCCCAAAACAACTGGAGGCAGCATCTGTCTGTCTGTCTGTTTGTCTGTCTGTCTGGCATATACCTGCAGAGTGCCTGAGAGCCCTCTTTGGTCTGACTGACTTTAAAACCGGTTTCCTTGAGGTCTTTGTTGGATGGGTTTGTGACATTAATCCTTAAGCACATTGTTCCCTGTAATAAAATGACCTGCACTTAACCATCATTCTGGTACCCCTCGGTATGTCAGAGGTTGCTTTTTTTGCCAGTGTTCTTCTCTTCTTTTCGAAAGCAGTCGTGACCAGACAAGCTTAGAAAGGGTGTTCTCTTCGTGTTGTTTCAGGGAAAATAGAGAAAGTCCAACCTCCTCCATCCCCCACACCTGAAGGTCCCAGCTTGCAGCCTGACTTAGCCCCCGAAGAGGCTGCCGGATCACAGCGGCCCAAGAATCTGATGCAGACCCTCATGGAAGACTATGAGACACACAAATCTAAAAGGCGCGAGAGAATGGATGATAGTAGTGTAAGTTTCTCCTCCTTTCCTCTTTCGCGTGTCCAAGGGTGAATTTCAGTACGGCGTACGGTACTCCGGTTCAGGCATGGATGTGTGTGCGGTTGTCTGGCCGGCACTGTGGTTCCGAACAGCACCAATGTTCAAATGTGTGGTTTAACATGCCTGCAGTTGGGTTGGGGGTTTTGCCTTGTTCTCAAAAACTTTGATCATGCAAAGAGTGGGTCTTTTGGCTGCCAAGTTCTAGTTTTGAGTCTACTGGTACGGCTAGTGCGTGAGGTGTGGGGTGTGTGTGTAGAAAGACACCGCGCAGGGGCAATGCGGGAGGAAGGACACGAGCTCCCTGAAATCACCCGCAGGCACCGGGGAGCTGATCTCAGCCATCGCTCGCCTGTTCTGTAGAGATGTTATTTCTCTAGAGAACTGTGACGATGCTATTCCTTCAGTGTCTGCTCTGGGCGATCCCTATAAATGGTACACAGTGCTCGGAAGACAGTATGTTTTGGGCTGTTACCAAGCCGGTGTGTACAGTCTGGCAGGAGAGAGCCACTTAAAATGACAGTTAAAAACCGCATAGTTACCCTGCTACCCTCAACCCCGAGAACTTTGCACGTGACATTCCCACCAACCACAAAGGAAGCCGTCTACACTGTGGTTTCTTTCTCCAGTAAGCGGCTTGAGAGCCAGTGCTGTCCACAGCCTGCACAGCCAGGAGCCTGGGCATCAGCCTCAGGGGTCCGTGCCAACCTCCTTGGAATCCATTAGCATTTATTGAGGTAACTACCTCCTCCCCGCAAATAGCTTGGTTTGGTTGAGGATACTCCCCAGTTGACCCAGGACAGTCCTGGTTTATGCCTGTTGTCCTGGAGTAATTATTAATAGCATCATCTCCTTTCCCTCTTAAAAGCGCCCCAGTTTGGATGCTAAATTATTTGGTCGCCTTACACTTGAATGCGATGGGGCGCACAGTAGGAACTCCACGCTGATTCACTGCCTCTCGTATCCAAGCTGGCTGAGTTAAAGGTTTTCTGGAGTTGAAGCCAGATACTGAACACTTAGTGGTAAAGAAAGTAAGCAAACACACCTATGGCAGCTGAATGACCCACTTGGTGTGTCTCAGTCTCCTCTCACTTGGGTTTGAGGCCTAAATTGCTTGGAATACTGGCCCAGCTCCTCTGTTGGGCTGGAATATTTCTGGGCTGTTCCCTGTATTGTACAGTGGGATGGGCCTGGCCCTTAATGGCTGCTGCTGAGGTTTCAGCTGCCGGGGCTCCTTCTCTGAGCCTGTAGGACCTTTTCTGTCCACGAAGTCACTTTATCTGGCTCTTCTTTTCAGCCCTTTTTTTAGGTATTTTCTGGAGTCTGTGACCCCCTTGAAGCTTAGGGCTATAAGGGGCTTTTCTTCAGTGATTCCACACCATACATCAGCAGCTTTGGTGGAAGTTAGCTGGGATGTGTAGATGGCGAAGAACCAATGGACCACTTGCCTGTGACCCAGCTGAGTGATTTGGAAGCACACTCTCTGTATCTCTTGTGCATGCCTTTTGTGTTGAAGTGCAGGTGTTAGGGGAAAACACCATACCCAGAAGTGAAGTTACTCATTTCAGAGGCAGAGGCTGACCCACTAACACTCAGGCAGCCACCTGGTGAATGTCAACCAGGTTGGATTTTCCCTTTCATGAAGGAAGCTGCTTAGAATCAGCCCTTTTTTTTTTTTTTTTTTGCGGTACGCAGGCCTCTCACTGTTGTGGCCTCTCCCGTTGCGGAGCACAGGCTCCAGACGCGCAGGCTCAGCGGCCATGGCTCACGGGCCCAGCCGCTCCGCGGCATGTGGGATCCTCCCGGACCAGGGCACGAACCTGTGTCCTCTGCATCAGCAGGTGGACTCTCAACCACTGCGCCACCAGGGAAGCCCTAGAATCAGCCTTTTAACATACTGATTGCCCTTCACTTACACAGTGAAGTGATAGCCTCCTGTCTCTATTTTTCTCAAGTAATTTAACATTTCGGGTAAGAAAGAAACCTAACTAATCAAGCTGTTACTATCCCCAGATCTCAAATTCAAGGCCAAGTGTTTTGCACTGTTGTTGATATTACAAGAGAACCAAGTTTGTTGCTGTTGAAAATTCTTAGGAACAGAAAAAATAATCTATCCAACCCACTATATCCTCTTTTAAGAGACCCAAATCTGGAAAAAACACCCCCCCCAAAAAAAACATACTTCAATTGCTTCTAAAGCAAATATATGCTCTTCAGTGAGACTTCATTTCAGAGCCGCCTGTTAACCTGTCTCAGTTCTTTTGATCCAGGGGATCTTTCTGTTGTGTCGTCATCCGTCACTGGAGAATATGTTGAAGCTCATCTCTTTTCCTACTTGATCTGTGGCCCCTTCTTTACTGGTCTCTCATACCAGAAGGATAGTCATAGGGGGCAGCTGGATGGCTTGAAGCTTGAGTTGTGTTGTAACCGGCTTCCCTGCTCCAGAGGTTGGTAGTTCCGCTCTCCTGGCTTCGTCCACATACACTGTCCCCAGGGCAAGCTGTGGCTTCTTCGATCCTCCACCCGCTATGAACCTCACTTGGCTCACCTGGGTCCAGTGTCACCCGGCACTCCCACCTGCCAATATTCCTTCCAAAAAGTCAGTTGGCAGCATTTATGAGTCCCTCACGCGTGAGCAGGACCTAACCACGTGTTCACGCATAGGAAGCAGCAGGCTCTTTCTGAATTGAATGAGAAGCATTCTCATCTGCTGTACTTCCCAAGGAGAAGGTAGACTTAAAAACAAAGTGGGGTAATCGGGATGTATGCATAGTGATACGCTGGGTACAATGATGTCAGTGAGCGTGAAGGAGAGAAAGAGAAAGAGAGGGAAGGCAAACGAAGCTGTGCCCGCGTTTCCATGAGTAGCTTTCACCAACCTACCTGGGGAAAAAGACCTCATCCTCACCAGCAGAACAGGTACACATCCCTCCGCCCCAGAGCAGCGACGGTGTCTGGAGTCCTGTCCCCAGTTCAGGACGCTTCCACTCTCCCATTTGATAAAATATCACCTGCAGGACAGGAGGGAGGCCTCTGGCTCACGGGATCCCTGCCAGGGGATGGGGCGGGGACAACCGTGCAGTATTTAGTGGTCTTTTTCATGTTCTTAGCTGGCCTCTCTCCTGCTGGAAGCCCAGTGAGGGCTCAGAGAATGATGGAAGATGGAACATTAATCATGAATCTCTCTCTGGGAATGTCTGCCCAGGAGTCACTATAGTAGTCGTATGAAGTCACCTGTCGTATGAAGTCACCTGTGGATGTTTCGCTTCCTTTTGCAGTTGGTGACAAAGTCAATGACAAGGAACCAGAAAAAGCCGCTTTTCTGAAAAGGTTGCCCCCAAACGGCCATCCTCGTTCCCAGCTCAGGCCTTGAGATAACCCTTGAGTAGCGACAGTCTTCATCCGCCGGGGCTGGCTTCCTTGTTCTGCATGGGGTGGTCCCTGATGAGTGTCTCCATGCTCAAGGCTGAGCCAGGCTCCACCTCTTAAGGGACCCCTTGGCTAACCTGGGGGTAGGAGGATTGCTAACCTCCACCGACACGCCTTACCCTGGGCTGTTTCCCAGCCTATACAGGGCCTTTGTGAGAATTAGCAAGAGGCACCCTTTTTCAAAACTCTGTGTGGATGCAGTCCTGCACCAGCTACACGGGTGGTGAGGGGAGTCGGGGGTCTGAGCTTCAACCCCATCCATCCCCCCAGCCTGGTGTTTTTGTGCAACACACACGCTGCCCACCCAGATGCAACCGTCCTGCTCTCAGTGGAGGTTTCTTTTATCTGGAAACGTTATCTTAAGTGGAAATGTCCCCTTATCTGGGCCTGATGCCATCTCTGGTCAGTCATGCAACTTATAATGGCCTGATGAATCATAGTTTCCTGTAGGGTTTCTTGGTACCTTGCAAAGGAAGGATACTGAGGCAACACTGTTTTTCTGGCCAGTTTTCCCCCGCAGTCTGACCTGAGCCTCAGAAGACAATGAGTTCTTGAGTCAGGGGTGCTCTTGAACTTGTTTGGTAGATTTGCTTTCCCTTTCTCAGTTGAGGGGGTGCTGGGCTGAGTCCAGATTACAGCCTCCTGGACATTGAGCCCCATCCTTCCTCCTAGCACACAATCTAGGTGGGTTTTTCCTGTGTTCTCTTTCTTCCTCTTTTGCCCCCAGAATAGTTACTGAGAGGGCTTTCAGCCTTCCCTGCCTGTCTTGGAATAAAAGAAGACCTCTTTGATTCCTGGGTTAAGTCCAAGCTGGGGGCTGGCAGTCACTGCTTTTCCAAGAATTCCTGGCACACACTTCCTTCTAGACCAGGACACCCTTTGGGAGTTCTAGCCAAACTCTCACTGGGTGGATGGAGGAAGGCCGTCTGGCTTCAGTGCCCACCCCCGCCACCGCAGGCTGTATGGGAAGCTCAGCAACATCAGTGATGTTTTGTGCCCCCAGCTCTCTCGGGTTCTCACACATGCCCTGGGAAGGCGCAAAGGAGACGAGCACTCCACATTGATCAGCCCCCGGTCATCAGTCTGATCATTACAGAGCTGTGATTTTTTTTTTTTTTTTTTTTGCGGTACGCGGGCCTCTCACTGTTGTGGCCTCTCCCGTTGCGGAGCACAGGCTCCGGACGCGCAGGCTCAGCGGCCACGGCTCACGGGCCCAGCCGCTCCGCGGCATGTGGGATCTTCCCAGACCGGGGCACGAACCCATGTCCCCTGCATCGGCAGGCGGACTCTCAACCACTGCGCCACCAGGGAAGCCCCAGAGCTGTGATTTTTAAGTGCAGTACCTAAGAAGCAGTCAGTGATCACAGACATACGATCCCTCCTATCCAGTCCAATGGGCTCTTTGGCATGGTCACCATGCCAGAAACCAATCAGTGCCTCTAAGGTCGTGAGTGTACATGCAAGGTCATGACCACTATTCTGGAGGAGGCTGTCCAGAGTCAGTCCTTCTAACTCATTACCCACAGCCGGGACATTTTTTCTCTGAGCTTTTCTTGTAGTGACTTTTAGTTTCCTTTATAGGAACTAAAGGATCATTTTAGTTCCTACTTAATCACTCCACTTTCAGGAACTTATTTAGGACCCGCGAGGTCGTGATGAGGGAGGCTGCTTGGTCTCCCTTGGCAGTGCCATCCTTAGAGCAGCTCCAGAGAATCTGCCTCTGCAAACCTCGCATTCAGACCATCCCTGTCTGTGGTTAGGGTCTTCTTTTCACGGGACAACAGACTACAAGACTACTTTGGGGTTCAGAGACGCCTACAGGTAGGGGAAGGGCTGTTTGTCCACAGATGGCAGTAGATTCTAACAAATCCAAAATGCCCTTAAGGATCTTGCTGGTGGGCAGCTGGTTGCATACAACCCAGGGGGGAAAGAATCTTGTTAATTCAAAGCACAGAAGATGGAAGCGACAAATCTTGAATTAACGAAGTATGGCTTATCTGATATTTTTATGGAGGAATAATAGGGTATCTACTTGCTGCAAAAGATACAGACTTTTAAATAAACGAATATCAGATGAAGCAAGTCTTGGTGTGGGTGTGTCCTGGTCTCCTGATGTTACCTCCCCTCTTGTGTCCCCTCCCCCCTCACCGGCGTGGTGCCAGTTCCCAGCTGGGGGGCGTTTTGTGAGTGTGTCTCTGCCATGTACTAACCCTGGTTTTTCCCTCTCTGCCAGTACACCTCTAAGTTACTGTCTTGCAAGGTGACTTCCGAGGTACTTTTCCACTTGTTTGTCTTGGTCTTCTTGCATGCCTGACCCAGGTGCATGCTGTCGTGGTTTGCCATTTCCTCATGGGGTTTTCTCCCTGCCTTTTCTGAATGGGGTGATTGCCTTGAAATGTTAGTGTCCATGCAACAGTGGTACACGCGACTGTGCTTTGCTGTGCTGTGCTCTGGGTTGGAGAAGATTCTGTCTTGCTCATGGATCTGGAAGATGTTTGCACTAGAGGGTACGACCAATGGGCTGTTTGGATTTTTGTTTGTTTGTTTCTTCAGGCGCTGACAGCAAATCTACTCTGGTCTGGTTAGAAAACCGTGCAGCTCAAGAGGACTGGGCTGTCGGTTGGGATCAGTCCTTTGTTTACCTTAACACAAACCCAGAGAGCTCCATGCCATCACTTTAGGATAACTTATTCCTACTGCGAACCAACGCAGTCCACCCTGCCCCCCCCCCCGCCTCCATCTTTAAACCTGTACTTTTGGTTTGGAAGCTTTTTTAAGCATTGAATTTCCCCCAAGCTGCCTCCTTTCCCCTACAACTTCCCTTTACACAGATTTCACAAACCTGTGCTATGAAAAAGCACAATATTTTTATTTTTTCCACATATATATTGACTTATTTATATGCTATGAGAAAGCATACTGGCTTTTATATTTTTTATTTCTAGAGCATTGTATTTTTATTTTAAAAGAATTATTGTAAATATACAGAATTGTAGAGAATCATTTATTCATTAACCTGGTTGACAATTTATTGAGATCCTACTACACATCAGGCACTTTCTGGGTTCTGAGAAGACAGCAGTCACCTGAACGATGTCCCTGATGCCATGGAGCTGGCATGCCAATGTGTCAAGGATATGGCAAAGTAAAATAATAAAGCCCCCAGCCAGCTTTGTGCATTCTTATCATTTCATAATATTTGCTTAATATTTGAAGAAGAAATTAATATTGCAAATACCATTCAAGCCCTCTTGTTACCTCTCCCAGCTCCCATTTCTTTCCCTCTTGAGAGGGAATTTTTCTGGAGTTTGGTGTTGATTGTTTCCATGCATGTTTTTATCCTTGTACTACGTATGTCTATGTACATAAATTATATCTAATGGTTTTGCATGTTTTCGAACTTTCTATAAATAGATCATATTGTAGTATCCTGTTCTCTTTATTCTGTCTGCATCATTTTTAGATGTGTCCATGTTGATACTTATGGCTCTAGTTCACTCATTATAATTGCCGTATATAGTATTCCATTGAATGAATACATATCTGTTTATTCATTCTTCTAGTGATGGAAATGTAGGTTGTACCATTTCTTTGCCATTACAAACAATGAGTCAATGAATGTTATTTTACACAGCTCTTTGTGCGACCTATGGAAGAAAGTCTCTAAATATATCTAGGGGTAAAAGTACTGGTTATAGGGCTTACCCATCCTCCCATTCACTACCTATTGCAAACTACTCTTCAAACTGGCTGTGCTAACCTATAGCACAATGTATATTCACATCTCCATATTTAGCAAAATAATTATGGTTAACTGTAGACGTGAGCTGATTCTTATCAGTAGGTTCTTTTCACAAACTGTAAAGTGAATATTGAAAATATCATTACATGGACCTTCTTCAGTGTCTAATTGTGGGTCTCAGGGAGGAAATGCTGGTTTAAGAATTAGACCCTAAGAGCCCACATCCCCTTGGAGTCAACATAAGATTGATGAAAATCTGGTCAAGTACATCCAAGGAAGATAAGACTGGGCCCTGTCTGCTTTCAGTAGAAGATATGAGGGATAAAATATTAATATAAATGTTATTTAACGTATCTGTCTCTTGTTTTATATCCCAGAATAAAATTATCTAGGTTGATTGCTGCTCAACCTGAAGTGATTCACTTGAATTCCCTAAGCACTGGAGAGAAAAATTAATACTAGAGGATTGTTCAGAGAGAATTGATTTTCTTTTTGTCCCAGCAGACCTAAATCTGATTTAATTTGTGAAAACGATAAAACCTTAAATCAGGTCTTTGTATTATTATTATTTTTTATGTTTTTCTCTCTCCATTCCTGTGGAGTGTATTTATTGCCCTTTCTGATGCTTCTTCCTCCATACGCCCCCCCCAGCCACTGAGCAGCCGTGGAACATGCCGGCCCAGAGCATCGACTCTGCACCCAGAGCTCTGGGCTCACATGTTAGCTCTTCCTCCTACTAACTGACGTTAGATTATTTTAAACCTCTCTGTGCTTCGGCTTCTTCATATGTGAAATTCATAGTGTGAATCCCATAGAACAGAGGCGAGGATTAAAACCCGTAGCTGGTTCATGGTACCTGTGATGTAAGTGTTTACCAGAGCCCCAGAGGCAAGTGCTTTTTTTAACCCAGAAAGGAGAGGAATGGACTTTAGGAAATAAAGTTAATATGGAGAAATCTAGAAGAAAAGTTCTAGATTTGCTAGAGCTTTATTCACACACACACACACACTCACTCACACACACAGTACTCTGAATTGTGGAATAAATGCTCATTCACATACCTTCCCCAAGGGCTTGGCTTTTTTTTTTTGCGGTACGCGGGCCTCTCACTGCTGCGGCCTCTCCCGTTGTGGAGCACAGGCTCCGGATGCCCAGGCTCAGCAGCCATGGCTCACGGGCCCAGCCGCTCCACGGCATGTGGGATCTTCCCGGACCGGGGCACGAACCCATGTCCCCTGCATCTGCAGGCGGACTCTCAACCACTGCGCCACCAGGGAAGCCCAGGGCTTGGCTTTTTGAATCTTCAAAAGGCCTGTTGGAGGAGGGAAGAGACTGTTCTATCCTGAACATGAAGCCCTGTGCCCGACACTTGGTAGGAACCCAATAAATAGCTATAAGATGGATGGATAGATGGATTGAAATGGGTTCCCAAAGAACAGAGTAAATTAAAATTTTCAAGATGATTGAGAATTAAAATAGGGCCCAAATACAAGACAAGGGACATCTGAAATTGATGGGGACTATTTTTTTCAGAACCTTAGATTTATTTTTAGCTCTTATGTAAACCTTTCAGCTTGTATGTACAGTCTGCGAGGCAAACATATGACTGTTTTCCACAATGTAGAGCTCCTTGTCAAAACGTCTTATGTTTGAATACCACGTGATTGCTTATAAAGCCCTTTCACATGATGAGAGAAATACGAGAGAAATACGTAGTTATTGTTTAAGAATTTGCTATGCCCTGGAAACTTTGGTAAATTCTTTGCCTCGTTTATTTGCCTCATTTATTCCTCAGACCACCTCGGTACTATGGTTTTTATTATTCTCTTTTTACATATAAGGAAACTGAGGCACAGGGTAATAAACTTACCCAAGGTCACATAGTTACTAGGATTTAAACTTAGACCTGCCTGGACTTCAGAGGCTGCATTGCTTCCTGAGAGAGCCTGTGAAATAGGGCAGGTGTTGTGTCCGTTTTACAGATAAAGGAAGTTGAGACTCAAGATGCCATGAACGACAGGCACAGAGCTGGAAACAAAGCTCAGGACTTGCAGTTCCAGTTCCTCACTGCCTTCCAGTACCATGTTACCAGGCCTTGACCAGAAGATTCTACTGTTTAACTCTACCAGACTTGGAAACATGCTTTCCTCCTACTGATTTGTTATTCTTAGATGTTGACTAGGTGACCATGATATGTTTACACACCAACACTTTAGGTCATGGCTTACGTGCTTCCTGGTGAACATTCCTTCAGGAGACATGATTGAGTTGTGTCCTATACATCCGGTCAAAGCCGTCCCTGCTAGGAGGACTGGGGAAGCCTTCCTGGAGGGAAGACACTGCTGCTCTGGGAAGTCCATGCATTTGTCAGAGGTGCAGAGAAGCAAGTTGAGATGCCCGCTCCCTGCCCAGACCTTTAATCTGACCAGAATTTGCTTACGTCTGGGCTCCCATCACTGCCGGTAAACCTGCCTCTCCTTGCTTCTCTGGAGTTGCCAGCATCTCTGTCCCTTGCCAGAATGATTGTTCTCAGAATAAGCAAAGACTTCATCGCCTGTTGGTTGGATAACCAACTAGTGTTGGCTCTGCTAGACTTTAAATTCAGAAACTGCACATCCTAAGCTAATGCCACAGTCATTGAACTGGTTGGCATGCAGGGGCTTGCTTTCGGTGCAGTGTCATGAAATTGAGCCGTTTCTCCTGCGTTGGCAACCTAAATGTCATTCATCTGGATGTCATCTGGACCAAACTCAAGCTGGAGCAGACTGGCGAAGGATCCCCCCTGGGGTCCACAGACTCTTCTGGGGAGCCGGAGGGAGGGTGGCCTCACCTCGATGGTGGTGAGCCTATTTGTCCTTGATGTTGTCACCTTTCACTTCCTTTACCAGCACCTGTGGCCCTGAAGTTACATCAAAATGCTCAGATTCCATGTTTTAGTGGCCTGAGAAGCTCTTTTTCTTTTCACTTAATTCCTCTTTCAAGCATAATTATACCAAAGTAGATTTTTGTGGTATAAATATGATCACAGCTTATGTAGGTCCACAAAGCTTGGTGGAATGAATTCACACTGGTTCAGTTGTTTGGAATTACTTTCCCGTCTGCTTGTTTATGAAGAGACCAAGACTGTCCATAGCTGTGCTGTCCAGTATGGTAGTCACTATTTCCATGAGGCTATTGAAATGAAAATTAGTTAAAATCAGATATTTAGTTTCTCAGCCACACTAGCCATATTTCAAATGCTCAGTAGCCACGTGTGGCTCACGGCTGCCATATTGGATAGCGCAGATACAGATCACTGCCACCAGACTGCACTGATCTATAGCATGTAGCAATCCACTTCGTTATCTAAAAACTTGACGCAGAGTCAGGTCTAGTTCAACGAAACTTGCAGAACATTTCAGGAAAATTCAGTCTCTCTATACTGAAAATGATGGGTCAAAAGTGAACTTTGGCTCTGAGGTGAATGCTACCCAGAACCTCCCACCCCGCCACCTTTACTTTCACGTCTCTCCTACCTCCCAGCTGTACCAGACGCTTTACCACTTTCCCCCTCATTAGATGCTGTTGAGAGGGAAAGGAGGAAGGAAACAGAGAAGTTGGTTTGTGTTCATAATGAACAATCATGAACTCTGCGTAATTTTTTCCCCTCTCTCTTCAGGTCCTTGAGGCCACACGGGTTAATCGAAGAAAGAGCGCATTGGCCTTGCGCTGGGAGGCGGGGATCTATGCCAACCAAGAGGAAGAGGACAATGAATAGTCAACATCCTTCCACCCAGGAAGCTTCTTTGGTGCTTGGGTTCCCAAGAAACCAAGAAATCAACACATCAAAGCATTTTAATAGAATATTTATTAAAGTGCAAACAAACTCGGCAATCCTTATGCAGACCAGAAGAAGTTGCAATGTACAATGATGAAAAATCAAGTGAAAAAAGCAGTCCACCCATCAAACACGAACTCTCGGGAGTCAGAAGAGAAAGGATTTTTTTTTTTTTGTAACTCAAAGAATCCCCTGGGTTTGGACCACAGTTGATCCAAAAGGACAAAGAAGTTACAAGCAAATTGACATGGTTGCTACAGGCAGAGCCAAGACTAGCCTCTCTGGGTGATGAGGAAAACATTGGTAATGTGGCCATTTGGAGAAGCCACAGAGCTGATGCCATCCACCCAGCAGAGGATATTTCCCTGTGCCTGCACCGGTTTCCACCCATCATAGCATCAGAGGTGTTGGACTAACCCCATTTACTCCAGCAGCTATAAAATAATGCTTCTCTCTCTATTGGCCCAGAAGAGGCAACTATGGTTCCATGTCTATTCCGTTTAATTGTTTTGAATTGGGAGCAATTAAGGATCGCAATCCAAATTTTGAAGACAAGATTTCTTCATGTTGCAAACACAACCTGTTCTGCATTAGGAGGTTTAGGAAGGGGGGGAGAAAGCCAAACCAAATGGATTATTTTAGCTTTAGGATCTTGTCTGCTTATGATATTGACTGAGCTGCAGTTTATGAGAACACGTTTTCACAATTCTGTTTCTTTATATGAAAACTATATTTAGTGGGCAACAACTATTTTTATGATGGGATGGGGGAATATATCCATGTATAAAACCTATACACATTGAACAGCTTGGTTCAAGAGGGGAGGGGTATTTTTAGAGTGGTAATAATTGAAAAAAGGGTGAACTCTGCCTTAGAGAGGTAGACGATGAGAAATAAAGAGGTGTTTATAACTATATTTTATATGTAAAGTGGACCTTCAGGGGAGTAGGAAGAATGATACGTTGGATCAATCAGAAAGAGACAATAAAGAAAGCTCACGAAAGGTAGACAGAGAAGAAGGCAGGGGGAAAGAGTGGGCAGGTAAGGAAGTTAGAGAGATTATTTTTTCTGAGCAACCAGTATTTTTCAGGATGATACAGAGGAAAATATAGAATAGAAACTTAAGTGCAGGCTTAGGTTCAGCTACAAATCCTAAAGGTGGTGTGCGTGCGTGCGTGCGTGTGTGTGTGTGTGTACACATGCCTTTGTGTGTGTGTGCAAAGCGCATGTGTGCTCATGAGTAAGGGTGTATGTGTGTGTGTGAGGACTAAAATTCCAGGATGATCATGGGACAAGGGTGTTCACTTATTTCCTCCAAAGCTGTTTGCCAGCGTCAGGAGTGAGTGAGAATTTCTTTTTTATGAAAAGGATATAGAGGCTCCGAGCTGATGCAGTATTTGTAATATTAAGTTGACCTAACATGGTATTTGCATGGGTCACAATGGCAAAGTTTTGAGCAGTTTTGTAATTTGACATTTAGGAAAGTCCCATATTTATTCTCATGCTTTGTATCCATGCTTAGTATACGCTAAAGGACACCAGCTTTACTCTTTCTGTCATTTAAAGCAATATGATAAGGGTGTTCAATCATTGAATGCCCTCAATTTCTGGATGAGAAATTTTTCAGTCCTGGCCATGAGAAAAAAACTGACCAGCCTTCTTTTTTTCCGTCCCCTTTGTTTTAAAACTGTGGTTTTTAAAAAAGCAATAAGTAAGTCAGACCTCACTAAAACTCATTTTTGTTTTTATGTCTTTATGTCCTAAGCACTAATGTGTTGTCCTGACAAGTGCAGTCCCACCAAATTTGTATGTAGATTCATGCACGTTACCTTCTTTTATTAGACGAGTGTCAACGTTAGGGGAAAGTGTATTCATAAGCGAGTGGTGGACACAGTAAAACATGGAACTCTGATAACTTACAAGGATCCTTTGGAACGGCCAAGGGAACTTGCAATTCGAAGCCAAATTCTACAGATGGATAATTGGCGTCATCTTTATATGGTTCATGCTCCTGAACATTCTGAACGAATAGTCAACAAAATGTGCTAGACGCTGGGGATAGGAAACAGATAAGATCCCTCCCGTTAGGGATTTATTTTCAGGTGGGAGAGGCTGGCATGGAGACAGACATTCCCAGGAAAATGAGCTGAGGAGTCCTGACAGGTGAAATGGGGGCACCCAAGGAAAGAAGGATGCTTTGTCTGAGGATTTCCAGCGTTTCCAAGACAGGCACGGGAATGGAAACAGTTGGGGCAGCAGCATCGTGTGGCCCAGGGATGCAGGAGCTGCTAGGATGCCTGGAGAACAGAATGGTTCTGTGGGTTGCACAAAAAGTGAAACATGCTTCATGATTTCTGGACTAACTCTGGATCTGGTAGTGACCATAGACTTGATACAGATGAACTCCCCATCTTCTGCAAGAGGAAACAGTGCTCAGGACTTCCCTGAAGTTTTTGGTTCTGTTTTGAAGAAAACTGTGTACCCACCTTAAAACTACATTTGAGAAGAGAATGGGCAGCTGAAAAGAAAGCTTAGGAGGCCACACAATTCCTGGAATCGCTTTAGAGGCAGATGAGTTGGTCTTTGACTGCAGTTGATTGACCCAGACACACTTATTATGTAGAGTTACAGAGCCAGGATCCTTTGGTTCGCACTTTGGATAGGCAACAAATGCAGCGTTTCCGTGACTCTCTCACAGTCACAAAACCGTTTAACTGTGGCCCCTACATCTCCATCTTTGCTTGTTCCCTTCTGCTGCCTTCTGATGACTGCTGTCCATTTCCTTGTTCCACTCACGTATCATCCTGTTACAATGTAAATTAAAGTTCCCTTAGCAGAGCCAGATTTTCTCTGTGCTCTTGAGTTTTTTACTCATTTAAGAAACATTGGGCCATGGCTTTGTACATAGCGCTGTGCTAGGCTCTGGGATCCCAAATGAACCCCTTTAACTTTGTGAAGATGCAGCAGACCCCTGGCGGAACGTCATCCGTGCCTAATCCGTCGAGAAGAAGAGGCTTGTCCAAAACCTGGCCTCCGATGCTCATCCCTGCCCCCAGGTAGCACACGAGCTTGTTAATCTCAGCTCGAACAGTCGTTTAGATTCTGTAGATGTTAAAAGCTTTCCTGAAAGTATTCCATTCCGCAGTGTTGATAGATGTTCACTTTCCTCTGGAACTGATGACTGACATTCCTTGGCTTTCTCATCCAGAAATTATGGAAACAGGGTCTGTCAGTGGCAGGAGGCTGGGCTGTGTCCTACGTGCATGACACATGCAGTTTCCTTGCCTCTTTACACCCATGCATGCTGCCCGCCCTAGACAGTGACATATAAGCAGTATATAGATCAGTGCCCACATATATATACAACACACACACACACACACACAAGGCATAACAAGGAACACTAAGACAGTGTTGACTCGTCTCAGAAGACAAATAATTAAACATTTTTTCCAACTAAAGAATGGATGTAATTAAACTATGTATTGAAAAAAAAATAGCCTAAGTGTTTAGAGATGGTGACTATATCCAGTTGTAGTAACAGAACCAATTTCCTGAATTTTAAGCATTCAGTGAGTGAGCTGCCAATTTTGATTTTGTGTTCCTCTTTACCCAAATGACTTTTTTTTTTTTTCTTTTTTGGAGGAGGGGGCACAAAGCAGCAATACTGTGTTTGAAAATGATACTCTCTGTATCTGGCTCTCCTGTGTATGTTAACCACTTCAATGTTACTATCCTGCTTCGGTTTTATAGTGATTGTGAGGCATTCAATGCAAGTATACAATTATTTTCTCATTAAAATCCAGTGTGTGTTGTGCTTTTATAAACGAGGGCCACTTGTTTGACTGTCGGGGGAGGTTGGAGGACCGAGCAGCCCGAGGGTAGCATGCCAGCGCTCTCGCCTCTAATTCCATGGGGCCACATCTGCTCCTTGCATATTTGGAACCAAGAAAGCAGTACTAGCTGGCGGGGCAGACCTTTGACAGGCTGTTCCCAATGCCTCCTTTGGCCATGTTGTCTCCAGCTGCCGTGGCTAGACCTGGAAATTCCGACAGGACCCACAGAAATGATACACATGCCTCTTGAGGTAGGTAGACTCCAAGGTCAAAGAGATGGTGGGGCAAACGGTAGGACAAAGAGTAAAGGTCAAGCTTTGCACGTGGCTCTTAGGCTCTAATTTTTATTATTCATTCCATTCCCAGCACCTGTATTTGGCTCTCCTCTGAGGAATAGAGAATTTCGGACTTCACAGAGCATCTGAGACCACAGGTGAATCAGGAAGCTTCCTCCCCCCAACCCCACAGTCTCCAGCCGCTCCATCCCGGAGCTAACTTGCACCCAGACCTTTAGTCTCCTGCCCTTCCTTACCACCCGCTGGCCCATCTCTCTTCCTAGGGTCTCCTTTCCAGCTGCCTCTTTCTCTATCTCTCCCCACTTACAGGACTTCTTCCAATCTTCCCTCACCCCAAATCTCCCAGGCTTTCCAACTGTATTCTCCTGTTCTTCCGTGTGGCATCATCTTGCAGTCTCTCTCTGGTGAGAGTTCTGAATTTTGATGGGAAGGGGTTAGGTTGGGTGACAGGCCCCTTTGAAAACTGGATCAAACTCTAACAATAACGGGTAACACTTATGAAGCACTGAGAATGTGACAGGCACTTGCCGTGATGTCCGCAAATGTAATCTATTTCTTACGACTCCATGGGATGTACTCTTCTGGTTTTTTGGGGGGGTTGGGATATTTTTGCTGCACCACGTGGCTTGCGGGACCTTAGTCCAGCAACCAGGGATGGAACCCGGGCCCCTGGCAGTGAGAGCGCTGAGTCCTAACCGCTGGACTGCCGGGGAATTCCCTGGGGTGTACTATGTTGATTTCCATTTGACATGTCAGGGAACGGTTGCCACGGGGCTGGTAAACAGTAGCGCTTGAAGTTGAACCTGGGCACTCTGATTCAACTGTTACTCTTACCCACTCTTCCTGTAAAAATGCACATTGGCAACTTCACATACAAGGTCCAGTAGATCTGATGATGTGTGTGGGTCTGGGTGACCTCCTCCCACTATGCTCTCCAGGAGGAGGGGCTCTCATGGACCGAGGCCGAGGTCATGACAGGGGCTCAAATCTTGGGGGAGAGCTGGGTTTTGGTGGCAGCAGCAAAGAAGTGTCTTTATTTGAATGAACTCCCTCTGGGCTCTTTCCTTTGGGATCAGTTGTCCCAGGAGATGCTGGGAGAAGATGACCGAGGCATCCCTGTTGCCAAAAAGGAACCAGAAGCGACTGCAAATGGGGTGATGAAAATGTGCTAAAATTGAATTATGATGACAGTTGCACAACTTTCCATTTACTGAAAATCACTGAATTGTACACTTGGAAATGAGTACATTTTATGGTATGTAAATCACACCACAGTGAAAGCTGTAGCAAAAAACAAAGGGATGAGGGAGTCAAGGAGCCAGAAGCGGAGTCCGGGGAAAGGAGTCAAGGAGGCCACACAGCCTCAGGCTGAAAGGAATGAGAGGAGTCATTCAGTCCAGTATTCGGCCACCAGCTCACCAGCTAATCAGGAAGAAATCTTGCTGTCCCAGGGGTGCCCCCCAGGAACCAGGAGCAGTAGAGCTGTGATTGGCTGTGGCTTCAGCGTCCTGGTCCTCTTTCCATCAGTCACTGCTAACACCTGGGGGACATCAGGCAGCGCTAGGTGAGTCAGGATACAAAGGACCGAGATTTGGTGGGCACTCAGGCTTTGGAAACGCAAGAGAGCGGTACGCAGAGTCTGATACGGTCAGAGTAGAAAGAATTTAGGGGTGGTTCTCACTGAGGAGGCTCTCCCCGAAAACCCACCCATGTGAGGCCTTAACCTCTGAGCAGAGGACAGGTATGCAGGCCTTTTGCTCTGCGATGTCAAGTATCAGTGGGGCGCTGGAGGGGGCCTGTGGCCACTACCCCCTAGTTCAACTCCCCTGTGGTTTTTTTCCTTTTTTTTTTTAAATTGAAGTATAGTTGATTTACAGTGTTGTGTTAGTTTCAGGTATACAGCAGAATGATTCAGTTATACATAATTTCTATTTTTTTCAGATTCTTTTCCCTCATAGGTTATTACAAAATATTGAGTAGAGTTCCCTGTGCTATACAGTAGGTCCTTGTTGTTTATTTTTTATGTAGTCGTGTGTATATATTAATCCCAAACTCCTAATTTATCCCTCCCCCCTTTCCCCTTTGGTAACCGTAGCCATGTTTTCTATGTCTGTGGGTCTGTTTCTGTTTTGTATATGAATTCATTTGTAGCATTCTTTTTTTTTTTAGATCCCACATCAACTCCCCTGGTTTTATTGGTGGCAAAGAGACTAATAATGAGGTTCCTTTGGAATGTTGCTCCTTTTAATCATGGGCTCCTTGGGTCACAAGAGGGTGGTGACTGTAGCCCTCCCTGCACACAACCTACACAAAATTCAGAACTGGGCTGCTAGGGGGACAGAAAACAAATGGGGAATTAAAAGGAAGAATTCAAAAGGTTTGAAATGTACAAGATGACATTGAGGCAAAGAATGGGGCCTCAGGAAATACCTAGAGGTACCACACCAGCCATTTCTAAGCGTTACCCAAGCGTTCAGATGCCTTCTCTCAGAGAACATTTGCCTGATAAAGACTTTTTTTAAATTCCACCAAGATACAGTAATCTCACTGTCAGTTCATCTTGATGGTAGACTTACCCAGATGACTTGCTCCAAGTCCACAGGTGGTGGGCTTGCAACAAGTGGAGTGGATCTGTTGGTCCCCTAGAGACGTACAATCACAAATCTTTCTTCCCCTTCTTTGGTTTTTCTCTGCCCTCTCATTTAGACAAGCTCGGCCTCGGCCTCTGCTGTGGTCTTCGGCTAGTAACAGTGATTTGCCTCTGAGGAGAGCTGTTGTCAAACGTTTGAGAGGACCCCTGCATCACTTGGAGGGCTTGTTAAACACAGAATTGGACCCATACCGAGTTTCTGATTCAGAAGGGCTGGGGTGCAGCCCAGGAATTTTCTAACTAGTTTCCTGGAGATGCTGCTTCTGGTCCAAAGGACCTTGCTTTGAGACTCACTGGTCTGGAGTGTAAGTAATGAATAGGGTCTGAGCATACCATTTATGTTTGGAAACTTGGGGAATTGATGCAGGATTTATAAGCTGCAGGTACAATCACATGTGGTCTGGGTCTGGTTTTGAATATTTCTTGGGGGCAGTGTTTGCCCAGCACAGCAACTCACTACTTTGTGGGTCTTGGTGAAGCAGGACCAGGATTTCACTCAGACTCTTGAGTGAGGACCCTCTGACCAGGGCTGAGCAGATAAGGAAGAAAGTATGTATGTTCAGACTTTAATTTCAGGGTGAGATCAAAGGATTCTTTAGAGTATTGGAAGAAGGTCTTATCGTGTAGGCTGATAACAGTGTCAGGACTCAATGGCAAATGTTTGAATAATGTGGTTGCATAATTTAAGATGAGATGCAAATCGAGAGGTCATTCTGATTTGGGACTAGAGCAGCACTTCTCAATTCTGACTCCATCTGCATTACCTGGGGAGCTTTACGTTTTGGATTCAATTCGTCTGGGCTGGAGCCCAGGCATTAATAGAAATTAAAAGCACCCCAGAGGACTCTAATACAGAGCAAGATTTGAGCATCCACTGTCCAGTGGTTCCGAACCCTGGCTGCACTGCACATCAGGATCATCCAGGGTGGGTTTTTTTTTAAGATATTGGTGCTTGGACCTCACCCCTAGATATTCTGGTCATTTTACCTAAAAGGGGGTCAGAACATGGGTTGGTTTTAGAAGCTCCTCAGGTGTTTCTCATGTGTAGCCAGGGTTGAGAATAGGGGGTAGACTAGGGGAGGAATGTGCTTGCTTCATGACCTGACCGCCTTCAGAAAACTCTTAGGGGTAACATCAAAGTGAAATGAGTAAAGGTCCTTGAGGGGATGAACTGACCCATCTCATTGGTCCCAGGAGACAGAGCACAGTGTTGGTGACTGAGGGAGGGGCTTTGCAAAGGGGCTTTGTTGTTACTTCTGTGGAACTCTAGCTCTCTGCCCTAGAGGAAGCCTGCACGCTCAGGCTGATGGCGTGTCCAGGTGGTAAACCTTTTAGGTTAAGTGAGGGACGGAAAGCCACAAGGGGGCGCCAGAGGCGTGCTCTAACCTGTAACAGGTGCACACGGAGTAAGAGCCGGAATGGACAAAAGGCCAAACACGCCACAAAATTATTTCTGGCAGGTGAAGCCATGACCATTTCCCCCATTTGTCCTGATAAGTGTTTGTCAATTTCCGTGGTGTAACTATTCCTATGATGGCTACTTTCAAGATACCAACAGTTTAACAACCGGTTCTCAGAATTCCTGAATATTTAATAATTGGTGGAGAACAAAACTACTGTGACTAGAAGATGCACAGGACCTAGAAGTGTGGAGCTAGAGCCTAATTAATAGGAGACTTCTTAGCTTGGAATGGCTCTTATGAACCTGTCACAGCAGGTAGGCATCAGAGATGACAGGATTCTGACCATCTCTTCTGATGATTGTGATTAGTCCTAGATAGAAAAAACAAAACAAAAACCCAACCTAAGTCATGTGCCCACGCATGTTGCCAAGGTATGCGACAGAGGAAGGGGAAGAAGAGATGCTGGGATGACCAAATGTTTGATACAGTACAGTTTGTGTTGCAGACAATTTCCCAGTATCTCTGAGCAATTCCATTTTTAGTGTGAGTGTCTGACAAGCGTTCAGCCATTGGGATCAGGCAGGGGATTCAGGTTTGGGCGCACCACTCTTTCAGTGACATTTGATTATTTGCATTCTCTAGATCAGATTCCTGACTTACGGAGTTGCTATGAGAATTAAATGTTAGGTGTAAAGTGCTTGCTGAATGGTTGGTATAGATGTGCTCAGAGTTTCCTCCCTTTATTTTTTTATTTTATTTATTTTCTTCTAGTATTATTGAGATATAACTGACATATAGCACTGTATAAGTTTAAGGTGTACAGCGTAATGATTTGACTTACATACATCGTGAAATGATTATCAGAGTAAGTTTACTGAACATCCATCATCTCCTATAGATACAAGATAAAAGAGAAAATCTATTTTTTCCTTGTGATGAGAACTCAGGAGCTACTCTTAGCTTGTTGATTTCATGTATCATTTGTTCGTTACATCCCTAGCTTGTTAATTCCGCGTATCATTTGTATGTGACGTCCCTAGCTTGTTAATTCCATGCATCATTTGTACGTTACATCCCTAGTACTTATTTACTTCTCTTCTGCACACCTCCAGACTTCACTTCCTCTAAAGCCCTGCATTCAGTCAGCAAACACTTACTGAGTGCCGACTATGTGTCAAGCTCTGTGTATATGAGAACAAATTAAAATGGGGTTTGTTAGGATGGTTTCAGCTGGAATTGGGGGAGCTCTTCCTTAACATTGGGCTTGTGGGGACAAACCTCTTCCAAGGTCACGTAATGTTTCCACATCTGCCTAGTAAATAGGGCCACCCAGTGGTCACCTGTACTGTCTTCGATGCTTTTAACTTTCCTTCGCACTGGGGAACCCATATACTTGTATTCTTTTGGGCAAGAGAAAATTTCCAAGTGATTAAATGTTTAGTAAATGCCAGAAAGACTGACTCGCATCAGTGGAGATTCAGAGGGTGCTAGAAGCTTGCGAGGAGACATTTAGGAAGGAACTTCCCAAGATGAACACGAAGGGTACAGAATCACCTCATTGATCACGGGGAAGGTGGAGTTCATCTCACTGTTTTCAATATTTTCCGTTGACTTCAAGACGCTCACGTTTGCCTGCAAGTATGGAATGTGGCCACTAGGTGGCAGTGGTTCTAAAGTAAAAGCAGCTTCCCCAGCCAAGAACCTTCTAGGGCGTCAGGAGGAGGTTTCCCACTCTTCACACAAGCCAGGAATCTGTTGAGACCTACATATAGCTACTCCAAAAAACCCACAGTGAAGACACCACTTGCACAATTAGACGTGGAGGTCAAATGTGGCTCTTCATTTACGTTTACACTTCAGTGGAAAACTGATGGTTGCCACCAGATGGCAGGATACACCTGCACGCTTCCTCCATTCATGGCCCATAGTTTTTTGTTGTTTTTAAACAGTTTTATTACGATGTAATTTATATACCATAAAGTTCTCCCATTTAAAGTGTACAATTCAAAGGTTCTTACTATATTTGAAGAGTTGGGCAACCATCACCACAACCAATTTTAGAATACTTTCATCACCCTCAAAATAAATATTGTACCCTTTTAGCCATCACTGCCAATGCCTCGCCCTCCCCCACTCCTCCTCGCCCCAGTACTAGGCAATGACGGCTCTGCTTTCTGCCTCTATGGATTTGCCGGTTCTGGACATTTCAAATAAATAATATTATACAATACGTCTTCTTTTGTACTTAGCATAAGATTTTTGAGATTCCTCCATTTGTAGGATGTATTAGTGTTTCATTCCTTTATTTTTGCCGAAAGATATCCAATTTTATGGATATACCATATTTTGTTTATCCATTCATCAGTTGACCTTTGAATGGGCAAGCTTTTGTGTTGACATATGTTGTCAATTCTCTTTAAACCTAGGAGTGGAATTTCTGGGTCATGTGGTAACTCTGTTTAATCTTTCAGGGAACTGCATGGCCCATAGTTCTTAAGGGCTAGCTCTGCACCAGGCACTGTGCTGAGCACTTGACATGGATTATTTCCTTCAGTTTTTTTTTTTTTTTTTTTTTGTGGTACGTGGGCCTCTCACTGTTGTGGCCTCTCCCGTTGCGGAGCACAGGCTCCCGACGCGCAGGCTCAGTGGCCATGGCTCACGGGCCCAGCCGCTCCACGGCATGTGGGATTTTCCCGGACCGGGGCACGAACCCGTGTCCCCTGCATCGGCAGGCGGACTCTCAACCACTGCGCCACCAGGGAAGCCCTTTCTTTCAGTTTTTACAACACTCCTTTGAGGCACCTACTATTAGTATCTGCTCCGTTTTGCAAATGGGGAAACTCGCACTCAGGGTGTTTGAATAACTGGCTCTGGGTGATGTGATCAGGGGTGAGGGGAGGATTCAAAGCCAGGCAGGATTCTGCGCCGAAGCCTGTACTCTGACCTCCCAAACTTTCCTTCTCATCAACTTGATTCAATAGCAAACAAACCTCCAGTCGTTGTCCTGGGCCAGCTCTGCGTTCTCTCAGTAGAGCCCATCTTTAGCACAGACCAGCATCAAGAGGGAGATGGTACTATGACAGCTGAAAATTGGGCTTGTATGCTGAAGTGGCAAAGGTGTGGGGATATGAGTGGGATGTGGACAGTCTCTGTTAAAAGTAGCCACTGTCACTAAAAGCCAACACACCCTACAATTTTGGCTCCTCCCAACTGCTTCCCTGAGCGCATAGGCATGTGGTCTGCCCTCTGAGTTTTCCCAAATACCTACTGAGTTATGTAAACGCTCTGGAACATCATAGAAATAATCTCCAGCCTGAAGCATCTGCTTTCCTTGGCTCTCACTGTTCACACATTTTATGGAATCACCCCAATTCCAGGTGTCTGTTTCTGTATCGGGTAGGGTACAGGTAGATGTCAACGAAGTGAGCCAATAATTCATTCACCGGCTGAAAAGATAGAAGTTTATTCCTCTCTCACAGTACAGTCCGAGGGGGAAGCATTTGAAATCCAGGGGCAGTTTGTTTTAAGCCTCTTTTAGAGTCAGACTCTTTCCATCCTGTTCCTTGTCACCCTCAGGACCTGTTGTCATGGGCATGGTCCAGCCTTAGGAAATGGTAAGATGCAGTAAAGCCATTTACTGAAAACCCAGGTGTGCCCGTTCCCTGGATCCTCAGTAGCTGTGGCTTCCCTGCATCAATTAGGACAGACAGCTGATCAGCTTCTAGAGATTAATAGTAATTCTAGGGGCTTCCCTGGTGGCGCAGTGGTTGGGAATCTGCCTGCCAACGCAGGAGACATGGGTTTGAGCCCTGGTCCGGGAGGATCCCACATGCCGTGGAGCAGCTAAGCCCATGCGCCACAACTACTGAGCCCGTGCGCCTAGATCGTGTGCTCTGCAACAAGAGAAGCCCCCGCAATGAGAAGCTCGCGCACAGCAACAAAGAGTAGCCCCTGCTTGCTGCAACTAGAGAAAGCCTGCACCCAGCAATGAAAACCCAACACAGCCCCAAAATGAATAAATAAAAATAATTCTAAAAACCCCAGTAAGTTTAGCGATTCCACTGTGACCACACCCAATAAGTCCAAAGGAATAAGCTGTTAAAACTTGACTAAGTTTGCACGTCTTCCCTCATGACACAGTCCACGTCTGGTTTATCTCTTCCCATATTTACAATTGCACAAACTGGGGGAAGAAGAATAGTTATCAGGACAGATGAACATAGAATAACTGTCCATTAGTCCTGAAAAGTCCTCTGGATGGATCGAGATATCCCCTGTATCTTAGCATAAAGGATAACGCATGTCTTCTCTTGCTACCCAAATATCACTTGAATACCCACGTTCCACAAATCCTGCACATCATGGGAGCAGAGTTGGCATGCTTAATGGGGACTAACGGGGAGTTTATCCTGGGCTATGAAGCCACAAGGACGGTCGCTCACGGATACAAATAAGCTGACAGTGTTCAGACATCCCTCAGTCACATGACCTGCATCTCACTCAAGGGCAGCTGAGGAGGGCTTTTCGGAGCCTCTCGGGGTCATGCAGCTGCTTCTACTTGTACCGGTTTCTCTGACTGGTTGCAAGCCATACGGATTGACCTGAAGAAGATTCTGCTGGCTGCCATGTTGCTTTGTCTGGGTTAATCTCAGCGAGTCTGGAATGACCTCATGCTTATCTCCAGAGCTGCTGGAGCATGCCAGTGACCCTTAGCTGACACTGTAGAATGCATTAACTCAAGATAAGTGATGTTCTTTTCCCATAGGTTCACGAGTTGTTTCAGGGAGGGATGGGCCAGCCTAGCCTGCCAGCAGCGCTTAGTAATAATACTTGGGTTTATGATATGCACCTGGTATTGGTGGAATCTGGGGGCTTTTGACATTTAAGGCTGGCAACGTATCTGGAATGTGCTTAGAGGACCAGCTCTCACTATAAAAATCCCCCACCACAAGTAGACTTGGGGTTTGTGGTTCTCAGGCGCTTTTTCTGTATGCTGATGGTGGTGACATGAGACCTGTACCACTCAGCGCTGGGAGGACAAAGAAGCCTGTGCCTGGGAGCGCCAGACCCCTTCCGATGCATCTCTCTCTCTCCTGTAGTGGCTGTATTGCGCCCTTGACCTTTAACAAGGTGGTCTGAGTATAAATTGAACTGTGAGTCCTTTCAGCAATAGAACATTTAAGGTAATTAATGTGTAATTAACACATATCTTCTTGATGCACCTTCATGCTGCTAATCTTAATGGCACCTAAACCACCTGCTTGCCTGGTGCACTTGGTCCTTGGCAATCAGTCCCGGGACTTGGAAAGGCAAAGGCTTATTATGAGGGAAATGAGGAGGGCTCTCAACAGTAACGCTCTGGGTTTTGTAAATGTTACCAAAAAGGATTCGGGTGATCTTCTTTACTTGCAAGTGAGAGGTATAAAAGCACAAAGCCCGCTCCAGGCAGACAGAGGAAAGTGAGGACTGGGCAGGTGGAGGCAAGTACAAGTTATCTAATGTCAGAACTTTTCAAGTCCCATCCCTTATAGGTTATTACAAAATACTGAGTATAGTTCCCTGTGCTATATGGTAGGTCCTTTTTGATTATACATTTTATACATTTTAGTGTGTATATGTTAACCCCAAACTCCTAATTTATTCCTCCCCCCCTCTTTCCCCTTTGGTAACTGTAAGTTTGTTTTCTATGTCTGTGGGTCTATTTCTGTTTTGTAGATAAGTTCATTTGTATCATTTTTTTTACATTCCAAATATAAACTATATCATATGATATTTGTCTTTGACTTACTGCACTTAGTATAATCTCTAGGTCCATCCATGTTGCTGCAAATGGCATTATTTCATTCTTTTTTATTACTGAGTAGTATTCCATTGTATTCATACCTAACTTTTAACGGTACCCACATCCAGAGTTGGCAATTAGAAGAGGAGAGAGTAGGGGAGGCTGCTTCTCCTTAAGCTGAGGGAAAAGGGATTTGAAGAAGCCCTCAAACAGCTTGTTAAACATTCTCTGGAGAGCGGGGGAAAGGGGAACTGGGATGCAGCACACCTGAGAACTATGAAGGGCTCCAGGTTATAGGAGGCAGCTTCCCTAAGAGCACAGCAAGGAGAGGTTGCAGTGTGAGTTTGGTCTCCCTCCTAAACGGTGGGCACAAAGCATGGTGCCTGTTTCCCCAGGAGCAGAGATGGGCCTCCCATTCAAGAGGGATGGCGTGAGGTTTTCTTGGAGCCCGTACACAAGGGCTGCCTGGAGCGGGGAGGGAAAAACGGCAGAAAGAAGCTGGAGGTTTACCCGTGCCTGCCGAGGAGCTGAAGACCGGTCCTAAGCAACCATTGGAGCAGAGATGCATCCTCCAGGTCAAAGGAAGATCCCGGCGATGAGAAGGTGAGTCTCCAAAACCAGGAAAGAGAAAGTGTCGGCGGTTAATTCCGTCCCTGCCTGTCTCATGACAGTATTAATCAAGTAAGGTCCTTCCTCACCTCCCTCCCTCCCTCCCAGCCCCTACCCACTGCCAACCCTGGAGAGGACAGATACTTTCGAAGGAATTTTGGGACAGGAGCTAGAGCCCCAGGTGGGAGAGCAACTCAAGGAGCTTCCCACCGGCTCCCACTGTGTACATCCAGCCCAGGGCTGCTGAGGAAGACGTGTTACTGTTGAACAAAGTCAGACTTTTTGTTTGTTTGTTTTGTAAATTACACCTGAGCGGGTGTATTCCGTGTTTTGTGACATAGAATGGCCAGGAGCGCTTTCCATTTCTCTGAGGGGTCAGAACAGAAACAGGCCCAGCCATAAATTTCACCCATGGCTGCAGAAGGCAAACAAAGTTGTGTGTGACAATTTCCCATGAGTTGTGCGGTTCAATGCGTTTCAATGTTGTTACTTAACGTTCCTTAAGAACAAAGCATGTGACTTTCCTGTAAGTCTCGCTTGCGGGAGGCATTCAGAGCCTGGAAAAGGTGTGCTCTCTCTGTAACTGCTTGCTTGCTAATCACACCACGCCAGCCTGGACTCAGCAAGGGAACACGCTGCAGCATCTCACAGCCATCAGCCCGGGGGCTCTTGTAACGCAGGGTGGGGGGCTCTAGGCTCTTCCTGTGGGGCTTGTCGGGGGCAACTGTTCTTCCTCGTCACCCCTTGCCCTCTTCAGCAGAGGCTAATAGGACTGCCATTCTTTAGACCAGAATAGGAAAGTGGGGCTGAAAGTTCCTAAGTGAACTTGTCAAAATGGCGTAGTCTCTCCGGAACCAGTGAGCAATTCTCCACATCTCTGTGCACATACTTAGGACACGAATAGGGATGATTTTTGCTTAAAAAAAATCTACAAGAGGAAATCTACCAAGCGTGACCCATCCATACTGATCATACATGGAGGCAGGGGACAACCTGTATCATGACTAGTGGGTCTCCCACTTGAGCCTGCATCAGAATCACCTGGAGGGCTCATTGAAACAGACTGCTGGCCTCGCCCGCAGGCTTCCTGAGTCAGTGGTTAAGGGCGGGGCCGGAGAAGTTGCATTTCTGACGCATCCCCAGGTGACACTGATGCTGCTGAACCGCAGAACACTCTGGAACCGCTGAGCTAGATTACGGGAGACTGGCTGGGTTGCCACTGGCGACCTCGAACCACTCTGAAATTAATCATTTTGAAATTTGTTTTAAGTGTCTTGAAAAACACTCTGAAAATAACTTTTTGCCCTCCCTCCTCACCTCTGGCTAAATACCACGGTGAGGGGTTTCAGGAACTTCTTTCTTTTTTTTTTTAATGCTTAAAAAAAATCTTTTTTTCTTGAAGTATAGTTGATTTACAATTTTGTGTTATTTTCAGGTGTACAGCGAAGTGATTCCTATCTATATATTCTCTTTCAGATTCTTTTCCATTATAGGTTATTACAAGGTATTGAATATAGTTCCCTGTGCTATACAGTAGGTCCCTGTTGTTTATTCTATATACAGTGGTGTGTATCTGTTAATCGTGGACTCCTAATTTATTCCTTCCCCCTTTCCCCTTTGGTAACCATAAGTTTGTTTTCTATGTCTGCAAGTCTGTTTATGTCTTATAAATAAGTTCATTTGTATCATTTTTTAGATTCCACATATAAGTGATATTATATAATATTTGTCTTTCTCTTTGACTTACTTCACTTAGTATAATAATCTCTAGGTCCATCCATGTTGCCGCAGATGGCATTATTTCATTCTTTTCGATGGCTGAGTAATATAGGAACTTCTTGCCCAAACTATTACAGCCCCTTGCCTTGCAAGCGTTCCTCATCGTAATGCCTGAGCACGCCCTCATCCGCTATGGTATCTAGTTCTTCTCTAGAAGAATCCTGAGTAGAGAGCCTTCCAACAGGAGGTGACCAGTGTTTCTGGTTCAGGTACAATGAAAGGCAGACAGCTAGCTCCTAGTGAGGAAGTTCAAGGGTTTCTCTTTCCCCATAACTCTGCCCCACAAGAGGATACAGTTGAGCCTGCGTGTTGTTAAGAGAAACCACGGCCCTTCTGGTCAACTTTCTTTTTCTGAGAGACCAGATCATTCCTCATCTTTCCACCCGCAGAGCTGGTGAGATTCAAATAGGCATCGGCTGCCTCTTACATGGGACTGTGCCCCGGCCCTGCTCCCTGTCCCTGGAAAGTCAGGTAGAATAACAGTGGGACCCAAAGGAGAAAGGCCGTGAAGATTCTGATGGGCGCCGCTTGTGCTCGGCGGCGAGAGACTCTGCCCCTTGAGCAACTTAGTCAGTGCCTCCCATCTGCAGTCTGAGTGGTCCTACGGCAGTGGGTCTGAATGCTGACCTCACATACCCAGAGGAAGCTTTCGTGGTCATCCTCAAGACAAGCCCACCTAGACAGGCAAATGTAAAAAGAAGAGGGCAGGAAATGAACAAAGAAATGAAAACAAAGGACCTGTAAAAATAATGAGAGTAGCTTTATTCACAATGGCAAAAAATGGAAAGAAATAGGGCTAAGAAAAAGTAAACTAATTACTGGGAAGAGGCTAAAGTGAACTTTCTAGAATGCTGGAAATTATATCGGTCTACATTATATAAGTGTGTGTATATCTGTATTTGTGAAAATAAGCATATATATACATGAAAATAAATACAAGATTAGTGCACTTCCCATACTTTTCATATTTTATGCCTTGATCAAAAAGCAAAATATAGAATACCAATGCGCAGGCCCTACTCCAGAGATTGTAATTTAATGGAATGTTCTCCAAGGTTCCTGATGATTCTCTTGTGCAGTCAGGGTTGAGAAGACTGTCTTGGGGAACAGGGCCGACCTTGGCATGTGCCTCAGGCTAGAGAGGCCAAAGGGGCCTCGCAGCTCATGGAAGGTCCAGCTCACTGGGGTTTGGCCCTTGAGGCTCCATGGTACACACACCCTTTGGGGACTGGGCACGCCCTTGGCATGCACCTCCTTGGCAGGTGGTTGGTCAGGGGTCTTCCCACGGATCTTGCCAGGCTGTGGTAGGGGTCAGCAGAGAGGAGTCTGGGATTTGGTGGGCAATCTCCCTCAGACCTCAGGTTGTGAGTGTGGCCACACATGTTGTGGGCAGCCCCTTAAGAGGAGAGCAAGCCTCTGGAGAATCGGGCAGGTGGAGTCTGAGGCAGGAACCCGTGGCTGGGAAGGGAGTGAGGTCGGGCTCTCTCATGCAAAAAGAAAATCAAAATGGGGTCGGTATTGCTAAGAGAGCTCTGTAAAATGGAGCTGGGAGGCCATGAAAGGTGTGTGACTGTTGCATGGCTCAGCCTGTATGGAATCTGACCTTTTGACCTGATGAAGTTATCCAAAACACCTGCTAGAAACTCAGAGTACATATCAGACCCTTACCCTAAAATAACTCCTGGCAGTCTATCTACTTATAGGACTCCTACCCTAAAACAACTTGTGATTCCTTAAGGACAAATATTTTCTGACTTGTATCAGAGTCAATCACAATTCTCACCAGGCAACTTTTTTTTGGGGGGGGGGGATGTATAGTTGATTTACAATGTTGTGTTGGTTTCTGCTGTACAGCAAAGTGACTGTTATACATATGTATAAATTAGTTTTTATATTCTTTTCCATTATGGCTTATCACAGGATATTGAATATAGTTCCCTATGCTACAGTAGGACCTTGTTGTTTATCCATTCTATATGTAATAGTTTGCATCTGCTAATCCCAAACTCCCGGTCTATCCCTCCCACACCCACACCCCTTAGCAACCACACATCCGTTCTCTATATCTGTGAGTTTCTGTTTCATAGATAGGTTCATTTGTGTTATGTTTTAGATGCCACATATAAGTGATATATGGTATTTGTCTTTGTCTGACTTACTTCACTTGATATGATAATCTCTAAGTCCATCCATGTTACTGCAAATGGCATTATTTCATTCTTTTTTATGGCTGAGTAGTATTCCATTGTATATATGTACCACATCTTTATCCATTCACCTGTCGATGGACATTTAGGTTGTTTCCATGTCTTGGCTATTGTGAATACTGCTGCTGTGAACATTGGGTTGCACGTGTCTTTTCGAATTATAGTTTTCTCCAGATATATGCCCAGGAGTGGGATTGCTGGGTCATATTGACAATTCTATTTTTAGTTTTCTGAGGAACCTCCATACTGTTTTCCATAGTGGCTGCACAAATTTACACTCCCACCAACAGTGTAGGAGGGTTCCGTTTTCTCCACACCCTCTCCAGCATTTCTTATTTGTAGACTTTTAAATGATGGCCATTCTGAACGGTGTGAGGTGGTACCTCGTTGTAGTTTAGATTTGCATTTTTCTAATAATTAGCAACGTTGAGCATCTTTTCACGTGTTGCCAGGCAACTTTTAACAACCTTGTGGCTTTTGGTCGTTATAAGCCCCTGCCTCTTTCTCTACCTTGGAACACTGTTTTGGGGTTACCCGAATCAGCCTCCCAAACTGCTTTTTTTTGGTGGTACGCGGGCCTCTCACTGTTGTGGCCTCTCCCGTTGCGGAGCACAGGCTCCGGACACACAGGCTTAGCGGCCATGGCTCACGGGCCCAGCCGCTCCGTGTCATGTGGGATCTTCCCGGACCGGGGCATGAACCCGTGTCCCCTGCATCGGCAGGTGGACTCTCAACCACTGTGCCACCAGGGAGGCCCCCAAACTGCAATTCTTAAGACCCCATATAAACCCTTTTCTTATTTGCAGACTCCTGCATTATTATTATTAATTTTTTTTTGGTTGACACTCAGAACCCACCAACCACAAAAGTACCTGCATTTCTTAGGAAGGGGAGCAGCTCCTGCCCTGGGAGATTTGCTAACCTGGATCTGGACTTGATATTGATTTTGAGGGCTGGCTTAGGCTCATCTTACAAACACTTGGAGTTTGGGTTGGCAGAAGATGCAGTTTTGCCACCACCAGCTTTTTCCTGCATCTATTGGGTTGGCCAAAAAAAGTTTGGGTTTTCTGTAACATCTTATAGAAAAACCCAAACGAATCTTTTTGGCCAACCCAATATTTCTCGGCCAGGACAAAGGGGTTGACATGCTGTCAAGTCTTGATTATCGTCCTGGACTCGGGAATTCAGGGGGTGGATTCATCAGTGAACAGACAAAGGAGAGACAAAAGGATTACTAAGACATAGCGGGTGCATCATCTTTCTGGATGGAAGTTGAGGGGAAAACAATGTAATTGCCGCAAATCCAAGGCCAAGACATAATATTAAAAGTTCAGTCCCTTGAACACTGTTTCTAGGAAGCGTATTATTCATTAGCTGTGGGAGAAACACAATTGCAGCCGGTGAAAGACTTTAGGAATTTATATGCAGATGGAAAAAATTGAAGGTGGTGAACTGGCTCTTTCTCGACAATAAGGAAGTGACCTAAAGGGCTGTTTTTGCAGAGTAGGGATAACCAATGCCTCAAAGGCTGGGGAAAGGTTAGTTTTAGGAAGAGTATTTAGAAAAAGTCAAACAGTTCTCTCTGGCCTCCAGATGGAAGCACCAGTTTCACCATCAGCGCTGGAAGGGGATTTCCCAGCTATGATGCTTACAGAAGTAAGTGAAGGGGAAGGAGTCAGAAGGAGGTGGTTTAACATAGTAGTGTTAAAAGATAAAATGTGCCTTCGTTTATTTGAGCAAAAATCAATTCCAATCAAGCTGTACCAAACCGGAAATGGTTAGGAACACTCCATCCACAGGAACTGGGGGGAGACTTTTATAGCGAAGACTCCAAAGCAAAGCGAGGAAATTGGCTGTAGCTTAAAGCCTAGTCGGCTGCTTGTGATTGGTTGCCCTTAGCTTTCATTCTGTAGCCTTGAGGCATTGATGGGCATAGATTTTGGTTTGCTACCGCAGGCCAACCAGGCATTAGAGCCAGCTCCGACTAACGGCTTCCCTGTTTAATTGAATAGGAGTTAAGAGTTTAGAGTGTGGCTGCCTGAGTTTGCTTCTCCTTTTGCAATTTGCTAGCTGTGTCACCTTGAGCAAGTTATATAACCGTGTTAGAACCATTGGCCTTCAATCTGGGGTACCCCACCCACAATCTGGGGGTACCCCACCCACAAGTTGAGATGCAGAGTTCTTAAATAGGACAGTCACCCCAAAGAAGAAGGATCCCCTCAGGAAGGACCTAATCCTAGAGGTACCACCAGAAAATATTTCAGATTTGTCCAGAAGCTGAAAGAATTTCCCGACGCCTCTCTCAAAACCCAAGAAAACCCAGTTAAAAAAATTTTTTTTTCAAAATAATATATAAGGTCAAAAAAGAGACCAGACAGCTTAGGTAGTGGTCATGGCAATGCCCCTGTGAGGCACTGTTTCTCACACGGTGGATCGGTGTGATATTCAGAGGCAGAACTTGACCCTAGCTCCCCAAGGAGGGGAGGAACTAGACTTAGCGCCCTTCCCTCCACCAACCTCCTCCATCGGCCACGGTGGCGGAGCCCCTCTCCATATACCACACAGAGGTGCTAAAAAAGCCCTAATTTATTGGAGAGCAAGGGAGCATGGAAGAAGCCCTCTACCTAGCCAGTGGCTTAAATTGGGGTCAGCTGGTGCAGCAGGCGTGTTGGAGGCGCCTTCGGAGAAGCCTGAATGCATACGGAGGGGGCCGGAGGGACCCTCGGGCAGGATGCCGCATTTCCTGCGTTTGTCTGGAATCCAGATGTTGGGAAGTTCTGGATTAAAAAGTGGCTGGGGATTTTGGTATTTGCACCCAATCAACAGCTCAGCTTCTGGAGGGGAATTCTCCCTTCCCCCTGCTGGTCTACTGTAAGATTAATTTCCTACTGAAAAGCAGAAGCAGAGTCCTCTCACTTAGCTGAGACACAGTGAGGATGGTGATAGTCTCCTGTCTCTGCCTACAGCCCCCCTCAGTCTAGTACAGCCTGGAGGTGAGGTAGGGACGGGGCGTGTAGATTATTGAATAGCTACTACAATAGGAGAGGTGTGGTGCCCATGGAATCCTTCTTTTTCCCCAAATGGTAATCAGTAATCCACAGCTGAAAACCAAAGGCACAAAGAACCCCACATTTTAAGAACTGCCAGGTCTGCAGGTCAGCCATAGTCCCAAGAGCAGTGGTTCTCAAAGTGTGTTCCCCAGACCAGCAGCATTGGCATCACCCGGGACCCTGTTAGAAATGCAAATTCTTGCCCCGCCCCTTCACAGCTGCTGAGTGGGAAGCTGAGGGGATGGGTATCAGCCATCAGTGGTTTAACAAGCCCTCCAGGTGATTCTGATGTCCGCCCACATTTGAGAAGCTGGAGATGGCTGGGAGACAAATGCTATTTTTTTTTTTTTTTTTTTTTTTTTTTGTGGCACGCGGGCCTCCCACTGCTGTGGCCTCTCCCATTGCAGAGCACAGTCTCCGGACGCGCAGGCTTGGCGGCCATGGCTCACGGGCCCAGCCGCTCCGCGGCATGCGGGATCCTTTTTTTAATATTTATTTATTTGGCTGCACCGGGTCTTAGCTGTGGCACGCGGGCCCTTTAATTGCGCAGGGGGGCTCTTAGCTGCATCATGTGAATTTAGTTCCCTGACCAGGTTTGGAACCGGGGTCTCCTGCGTTGGGAGTGAGGAGTCTTAACCACTGGACCACCAGGGAAGTCCCTGGCTGTCAATTCTAATCCATCCCCGCTAGGGGGCAGGCTCCCCTCATGCCAGCTCAGCCTGATTCCCTAACTTATCAGGTACTCCCCATCATTAAAGCTCTTTCATCCCAGTTCTTAAGACTTGAAACGACTCGAATTTAAGTGTCACGCATATTCAAGTCAGATCCCACCAACCTCCCCACCCCCAAGCACAACCTTGAATTATACCTTTAAGATTAGAGGAAGGGGCGTGGTCTTCTCGCTCACACAACCCTCCCCCTTCTGTGCGCCACATCTTTTTTGGCTTTAGGCTAGAAGGACACAGAGAGCTTGTGTGGACTGGCTGTGGCGTAGTTTTGGTCTCTTTGGCCTTGACCGTGTACACCGACCTTGCTGAGGGTCTGCAGGCTCGGTGTGGACAGGTGGCACCCCCCCCACGGGCTCCTGCAGACGAGAAACTCTGCCATAGAGGTCCATCTCTCTTCGTCTGTGGCCACCGTCTTATCTGCCCTCTGCTGGCCCAGCTTAGGCCTGTGGACAGGGACGGGGGTATTTTCTGCACCCATGTGCCGTGATTACCCTTAACACCTTATCTTCCTGGTGGTTCTATACTGACATTTTCCCACTGAGGGCTCTCTTCATCTCTTGGGGCAAGCCTACTTGCCAAACAGTCATCCAACTTGGGGGATAATGTGTTGCCCCGCCCCCTTTCTTGCAAATACTACCAACTTTAAAAAAAACAAAACCTCTTTGACCTTCCTGCCTCTCCTTCTTGTGTTCACTCCGTGGATAGGGGAAGAGGGAATGGCCTCTATACAAATATTGAATGTCCTGTCAAAGGTCAACAAAGCGGGACACTACTTAAAGTGGTAAGCACAGATTTTCATCACTAGCATACTACTGCAACAGGGAGCTGAAAACTTCCATTGGTACAGAGGTGGCTGTGTGTTTTAAAGAGAGAATGGGGGAGTAGGGAGGGAGGCAAGTAGGAACTCAGAAGTCAGGGAGATGAAAATTACAGAAACTAGGAAAGGTGGGATTGGTCCATGTGAAACCCATCCCGGTTTGCTAACTGGTACCTATCAAAATTAGGTTCCTACCCTCCCACAGAGACTAGGAGACAGGGAGCCTATCTTCCTTCAGGTGCTGGCTGGAACAAAACGGCAAATTCTTCTGGCATTGTTGTGATTTCTTTAAGGGGGGGCTTGGGTCATCCTGGGGGTGCTGCCTTGACCTATTAGAAACCATGTTCATGTTGGCTCTAGTCTTCTAGGTTGAGGGCTAGTCAGAGAGAAAGGACTCAGAGGCCCCTAGCTAGAGTTTGGTCAAGGAGAGAATATCAGTCCCAAGGGCAGCCTCCTGCCAGCCTCATATCCCTAAAGAAAAAGGGTCATGCCCATTCCGTCAAAATAGCATTTGTCGGGCTTCCCTGGTGGCGCAGTGGTTGAGAGTCCACCTGCCGATGCAGGGGACACGGGTTCGTGCCCCGGTCTGGGAAGATCCCACATGCCGCGGAGTGGCTGGGCCCGTGAGCCATGGCTGCTGAGCCTGCGCGTCCGCAACGGGAGAGGCCACAGCAGTGAGAGGCCCGCGTAACACAAAAAGGAAAAAAAAAAAAAAGGACAAATAATGAGAAGGATCCTCCCTTCCTCAGCCCCACACCCGAGGGGCTATTATCGCCTCATTTTACAGCTGGGGAGTCTGTGGCTCTGAGAGTTAAGTAACTCAGCTCAGGTCAGGTTTACCAATGGCAGTGCTGAGATTGGAGCCCAGGTGCACCTATCTCCAAGCCCAGCAAGACGGCAGCCCTGTGGGCAGGTCCTCACTGTGGGCTGGAAGGCTGGGTGACCCTGAGGTAAGCTGCCACAGGGAGGATTTACAATGTGATCTGGTTATTCTCTAGTTTAGGAAAACCTTCTTCTGCCAACCCTGGGGAGAGTGTGGGAAAAGAAGATTAGCTCCAGTCCTGTCGGGGGAGACAATCAGAGTGGGTGGCGTGACAGCCCAGACATAATCTGAGCTCTTTGCCCCACAGGTTTGACCACCCATGGGTTGGGAGAAGCATGTGAGTGTGGTTGAGAAACAGAGATTGCTCTGGTCTGATGCTCCTGGCAGAAGCAGCCTTGTGGGAAGGGAGTGGGAGGATTCAAAAGCAGGCTTCCTCTTGCCCCTCTCCCTTCAAGCTCTACCACAGGGAACACTTAATCCTCAGCTCCACCCCAGGCACGAGAATGACCCCATCCCAGGAGTAGGCCATGTCTCTGGGGCAAACACACCCTCAGCCTTGGTAGCTGTCAGCTGGCTCTGACTTGAACTGGCCTGCCCTTGGCTGAAAAGTTTTCCCATATCCGGCATTGCCTCTTGGACTCTGGCCTCTTGAACCGGTGCTTCAGGAAAAGCAACTCCAGACCGAAGAATGTGGACTCTAGAAAATGGGGATTTGTAGGTGGTTTGCAGTTAGGGGAGTGACCTGGGCAAAGTCTTGCACTGTCTCTTGCCTCTGAGGTCTGAGACCCCACATCCCGGGCTCCCTTTCTCTCCTGGTCACTCCTCTTCAGTGTCCCTCACTGTCTCCCCTCCCTGACCCCACCTCTTCTCAGTAAGAATTGGAAGAATCCTTAGAGATTTTTCAACTATGTAAATTGGGAGTTTTCAGGACTCATTCTGGACCCGGTCTTCTCTCTATTCTCTGCATAGATGAATCCATCCTTTCTCATTCTAAGTACCTCTGCATACTCATGACACTTCAATTCTTATGTCTAGCCCAGAACTCTAGTCTCATTTATCCACTTGCCTATTTGATATCTTTATTGGTGTGTCTCTGAGCACCTCAAACTCAGTATCCTTCAAACTGAACTTGTAATTTTCCTTCAGTAAATCCTATTTTTTTTATCTCCAAAGTATATGTATATCAAATGTATCTACTTTTTTCCCCTTCTTCTGTTCCCACTCTTTTTTTTTAAAACATCTTTATTGGAGTATAATTGCTTTGCAATGGTGTGTTAGTTTCTGTTTTATAACAAAGTGAATCAGCTATACATATACATATATCCCCATATCTCCTCCCTCTTGCATCTCCCTCCCACCCTCCCTATCCCACCCCTCTAGGTGTTCACAAAGCACCATTCTGCTCCCACTCTTGCTTGAGCTAACAACATCTTTCCCACTGAACTTCCCCTGGCCGTAACTTCCCCTGACATTGCCTCTTAACATGACCATCCACTCATTCTCCATAGAACAACCAGAGTCATCTGGTTGAACTGCAAATCCAATCATTTTGGTCTCATATGTAAATCCCTTAATGGCTACTTATTGTATTCAAAATAAAATCTAACATTGTACTATGACCTGGCCCCTCTCTACCTGTGTTAGCCATTAGTTCTGCTCATCTATATTTCCATTCCTTCTCTCCTTGTGGGCACATGAAATGAATGCACTTCCTCATACCCTTGAAGTGGAGATATGCCCGTGTTACTTGCTTTGGACAATGAAACATAAGCAAAGTGATTTGAGAGCCAGTATGTGACTTTTAATGCACTTTCTTCTGCTACAGTGATTAGGGAAACCAGTATTGATATGGTGGTGCCACAAGACTGAAGCAGCTTGAATTGTTACCAATAATGTAGGAGAGCTGCCCTGGAAGTTTGCCCAAATCCACAGTGGAATTTTCATGAGTGGGAAAAAAAAAGCTGCTGTGTGAGGTTTGGGAGTTGTTTGTTACTCAGCAAAACATAGCCTATCCTGATTGATACACTGTAGAAAGAGGAGTTACTTCTGGGAAGCCTCTTTAAAACAAAAGCAAAGGAAAAGTTTTTTCAGAAAATTTCCTTGTTTTTCATTAGACTATTAAAAAAATTAACAACTGGCTCTTATTAATTATTCACAAAAGGAATCACAATGAATCCCCAAATTGGAGGGAATTTCGGGGATGGCCCAAGGAGAAGGCACATACATATTTTGACAGGAAATGACACTCCTAGGTAACATCTCTCGATGTGGGTGGGCAAGACTGGATCACCATGGGAACAAAAGGAAGATGTGGGTAAAACTTTACAGAGAGAATCTGGCATGAGGAAAAGCCACTTTAGGTGTGTTTATTAAAGTTAAACATTAACCAGGTAAGATAATTTCTTCCCCACCACCCAAGTAATACCTGCTTCACTTTGTCTTTGGTTTAAAATATACCAGGAAGGATCTGAATGATTCAAATTTGGCTGAAAAGGGAGCAACTTTTGAGGAATACATACTTTCCAAGCAGGAACATTTCTTTATCTTCTTCTTTCAGGCTTCTATTACTATATATCTTCAATGATGGGCAGTGTTTAATTTGGAGAGAGAGATTGGAGAAGGGAAGAAGAGAGCAAATAGGAAAAAAGGGAGGGAGGGAGGAAGGAAGGAAAGGACGGAGAGAGAAGGATGAAAGGAAATAAATCTATAATGAGACTGGAATGTGCAGTCTCAATGAGAGGGGAGAGATGACCAACCCTTCCTAAAGACACTTAAACACACAGAACAGTAGGTGTCATTGTTTTGACCCTTTTTACCCAGGGTGACCATACTTTGGGAGGCTCAAGCTAAAATGGTGTGGTCACTACCAAAGAATGTAGAGACTTGTGAGCTGGTCTCCAGGCATAGCGACCAGAAAAAGGAAATTCTCAGAGCCCCTCTCTTCTCCAGAACATGTGAGAAATCCTCAGAAGTTACTGAAAACAAGATGGCCCACGCCTGTCGACTCTAGGGCACTGCAAAGGCATCCCCTGGCTAGGGTCTCTGTCTTACGTTTCAAAATTCTCTAGTTCTAAGGACTGAGTCGATGTCCATAGCAATGTCTTCTTATATAAGCAGAATGGGGCTGCACTGATCAGACAGCACTCTTTCATCCTGAGCTGTGAGCAGTCTGGTCTGGGCAACCTCTCTTTTTTTTTTTTTGAAGGACAAGTCTACGTGCCCACTGCAAAGTTCATGTCCCACCATCCCGACGATTGATGTAGTCCAGTTCTGCTCCCAGCTAGAGGCCCTAGCTGTGCCTCTGCCTCCTAAGTTCTTAGGTGAGGCCATAGGTGGCCTCAAGGTTGAGACCTTTGGGTGGAAACCTTCAGGCTGGGCCATACAAGCCCAGGTTCCGGGCCGCCTGGGAGATCCTGGGAGTTTTCCTCTGGGGAAATGGATAGTGAGCTGGTCTTCCAGACCTGTGTGGCTTCTTTATGGGAGGAGGGCCCTGAGCGCCAATGTTTAAGCCAGATCCCACTGCCTTTGTTTGGGTATCGCCCACTTGACACTCATGCTGGGCTGCCTCTGGGATCGTGCTTCCTTGCTGAGTCATCTGAGTGTCTTCCAACAAGCCTGGGAGCCTTTGCTCAGCCCCCATGAACTTGTCCTTGTGCTTTACTTGATGACTGGTTTCCTGGTGGAAGGTTTGGACCGAGCGGTGCATCTCTAGGTGCGTGTGCCATGGGGACTCGGGGGCCTGGAAACAGCCTCTGTCAGCCTCCTCCAGCATCTCCTCTGCCTCAGGATCCGCCTCTTCTAGGGACAGTGAATGCCTTCTCTCCTTGTTAATCCAAACAGCACTGACCACGGCCTCAGCAGGAGCAGGCATGTTCCCTCCTGAGAAAGCAAGGCACCAGCAGGGTCACCACTGCAAAGTACATGGGTGGCTCTCATTTTGGGGGTCTCAGAGCTTTCAAGCTGAAGGAAGGACATGCCAAATACACCAAGGAGACCAGGTACCCAACATACTGCATTATCTCTAACACACACACATACACACACATTCCTGCACAATTATTCATTTATTCAACAAATATTTATTAGGCCCTTATAATGTGCTAGGCATTATTTATTCTAGGTCTTGGGAATACAGTAACGAACACGGAGACAAAATCCACCTCTTCATGATGTGGTCTAGTGGAGTAGAAAAAGAATAAGCAAATAAACATACTATGATAAAGTTGCTGGTGGTAATCGATGCTATGGAAAAGAACATTCGAGTGTGATAGGAGACTTCAGATTCTGACTGCAGTGAGGAGTGAACCCTAGGAAGAACTAGGGAACTCGCATTTCAGACTAAAAGAATAACGGGGACCAAGGGCACAACATGTGTTCACCCACATGTGTGATTCACATAACACTGGCCAGTGGAAAGGGTTATTCTTAACTTACAGGGTTTTGTGTTGTGGGATTCTGATAACGGGTTTAGCACCCAAAGCAGAGGAGAGGGGAACTGTGTTTTGAGGCAGTTCCTTTTGGAGGACTGGTCTTTATCTTTCTGAACCATAGCCACTGTTCTGGGAACATGTTTGCAGCACCTACTGCTTCCCTGAACTGGCTTCAGGGATGAGAAGGCAGACAGATGTCTTTCTTCCTTCTCAGGGACATCTTTTTGCCACCTTGTGGAACATGATAGTTTCTTGTCAACTCTTGGTGGCATTGAGGGTTAGAGAAATGACTGAAAGGCATTTTCCTATAGAAAGGAGACCTGTGGCCAGCCTGGAATTCCCTCTGAAATGCAGTGAAGCTCCCTTGAGCATTCTGACGTTTGTCCCTGCTGGAGGCCCCTAGGTGACAGAGTACATGGTGTGAGTGGAGAGATGGCGTTGAAGGAATAAAGCCAGAAGGAAGCCCTTGAACTCTAGTGCTAGGAATCCAGAACACCTGCCACTGCATCTCTAGAACCTAAATTCATTCCATAACACTAAGGATGAAGAAAGCTAATTCCAGAGGGCTTCCTTCCGTTAATCAGCTCCCAGAGCACGTGCCCTTCCAGATACAACCCAGTGTCTTAAGACACTGAGATCTAGTTTTAGTGGGAGCCAATCTCAATGGCCACTCTGTCTTCCTGAGTCTCTGCTATGCTGGACACGGAGGATCCCTAAACTCCCTCTACTTGCTTGGCTTCATGGCATTAATATCTCCTGGTTTTCTCCTATCATTTAAGAAAAATGAACTGTGGTAAGACACGCAACATACAACTTACCGTCTTAGCCATTTTGAAGTGTACAGTTCAATAGTGTTAAGTCCATTCACATTGTCGCGCAACCGATCTCCAGAACTTTTTCATCTTTTTCAAACCCGTTAAACAGCAACTCTTCATCTCCCCCACCCTGGCAAGCACCGTTCTACTTTCTGTCTCTGTGAATCTGACTACTCCAGGTACCTCATATGAGGAGATCATTACAGCACTTGTCTTTCTGTAACTGGCTTATTTCACTTAGCATATGTCCTCAAGGTTCATGTAGGTTCATCCAAGATGCAGCATGTGTGAATTCCCTTTTTCGGGCTAATATTCGTCTGCTACCATTTTGACTGCTGTCTTCCCTGACTTTTCCTCTGCTTGTCCCTTCAGTATTTGAGTATTGTAGAACTCTAATTGTCATCCCAGCCTCTTATCAATTTACACATTGGTCCTCCACAATGTTATCCGTGCCCATGGCTTCAACTGCTACCAATACGTGGATGACCCCCAATGTATATCTCCAGCCCACATTCCTCTCCTGAGATCCAGGCTGGTCGGAAGTTTTACAGACAACTCCCTCAAATGCAGTATATTCACAAACAAATTCATCTCTTCCTAATCAGAAATCTTTTTCTCCTATCTTCTCTATCTCAGTGAATGGTACCACCATCCAGCCTGGTGCTAATGTGCAGGCAAAATTGCTTTTTTGCCCCCTCCCCCAGCATCATTTTCACCTCAATTTTGTAATCTTACTCTGATTTCTCCTTGGAGAACCACCTTATTCCTCACGCCCAGTCCAAGTGCTTCAAGTGTCCTTCTAACTCAGACTCGTGTGACGTAACGATCTGGTCCTCAGCCAATTAGCACAGAAAGCCCTAAGGAGCTTTATACGTATGAATTTATTTAGTTCCCATTCCCAGCTGAAAGGCGAGGAAGCTGAGTGACAGAGTAACGTACATGACTCGTTCAGATCTGCACAGAGCAACTCAGTGGCACAGCTGGGACTCAGGTTCAGGCCCTTCTCCAGAGACCAAGTACAGGAACACTCCATCAGGCAGCACACTACTTCTCACAGTTAGAGCAACAATGTGGGCTTGCAAACTGCTAGACATGCCCTGAAAGACTGACTGAGCCTGCGGGTGAGCAGTCTTCCCTGGGGAAGCAGAGCCTGAGCACTCCTCCTCGCATTACCCTGTTGTAACTCATGATGTAACTCATGTCCATGATGTAACTCATCAAGTGGTGACCACGGAGGAGGGAGGTTTGAGTTCTAGGAGGCAGGAGAAAGGGGCAGCGGGGAGGGGTGGGGCAGGGGTGGTCAATTCTACGGGGCGTGCTGAGTTTGAGGTGTCTTTGGGGACATACCCATCACATGTATGGGTGAGTCTGAACCACAGGTGTGTTAAATCTGTGTTCATTCGATACAAGTTTAATTAATGCTCGCTGAGTAACTGAAAGAGTGAATACCCTTGAGGATGGAATAGGGCTTTAGGAAACTCCCAGCTTCTGCCCTGCAGAGAGAGGGGGCTATTCGGCTGAACCAGTTCAGTTCAAATGGACCCCACTCACTGGCAACAGCCCAAGTTGTGAGAGGTGGGTGCCTTTACCCCAAGGCAGTGCCCTTCCTGTCCCAGACAGTGAGGACCCTCTGGCCCCTGGTTCCTTCCCAGACTTGCCGAGAGTGGGGTGGGCTGCTCAGTGAGTCCTGAACTGTATAAACAGCCACAGAAGTTCCCAGAGCACAGTCCTGACCTTTCAGGGGGTCTTCCTACCTCTCTTGACTTGCCCTCTCGGTTAGAGGATGAAGGGCCGGGATTTGACCATCACTTGCTTTCTGAGCCCTGTGCTCCTAACTTCCTCCTGGAATAAGTCTGAGTTCCCAGAGGGAGGAGGCTGCTCCCCTGGAGGCGGGGCGTCTGTGTCTTAAGCCCCCTCCCCAGCTGCTGTTTGAGGGGGTGCAGAGCTCGCTCCGGGAGCCTGGGTGCCTCCTGGGTCCCTGAGCCCTGCGTTTCCTCTGGCCAGCGCTCAAGCTGTTGGGAACATCACGTGTCCTCTCTCCCCGGCAGCGCGCTGCCTGCCGGCTGCCGGCTGCCGGCTTGAGGCCCCAGCGGAACGGCCCTGCACAGGCCAGCCCGCCTCCCTGCCCTTCCCCACCAGGAGGCCAGCAGAGCCCTGGCCCTGCGCTGCCCACGGCTCAGCCACCCATTCTGCCCACAGCCAGGCCCTCGTGCCCTTCCCTTCTGCCCCCAGCACCTGCCCAGCCTTACCTTTCGGGAGCACCACCACGTGGGCCTGGGCCTTCTGTTGCCGTCTCAGGCCTGCATACTGCGCTCGCAGGAGCTGCATGCTGAGCAGGGGCCCTTTCCCTGGGGCCTGAGTCCCAGAGCCGTCGGCCATGAAGGGAGACCCCAGCTGCCAGAAGTGGGGCAGGGTAGGGCATGGGCAGGGCAACTCCTTCATCCGGTTCCGGGAGCAAAGCAAACACTGATGGGCAGGGCTGGTGGGGGAGGTGGTAGGGCTCAGGGAGAGGAGGGGGGAGAGGGAAGTGAGGAGAAAGGTGGAAAGATCTGGAGAAGAGCAAGGGAGGGAGAGCCAGAAATTGGGGGAAGGAGAAGGGTGGGAGTGGGCGGGAAGGAGAAGGAAAAGTTGGAGGGGGAGGAGGGAAGGAAGGGGTGCAAAGAGGGGATTAAGAATGGAGGAAGGAGGTGATAGCTGCGGGGGATGAATGGGGGGAGAGAAGAGTGAGCACGGGGTGGGGGGCAGCAGGAGGAGGGGGGGGCAGGGAGGGAGTGAAAGTGAGAAATTGATGTGTAGGGAGTGAGGGGAGGAGCCGGGGACAGAGAGAAGGACAAGCAGAGCTGCTTGGAGCCTTTTGGGGTCCAAGGAGTATCCTATTCCAGGTCCTTCACTGCTTGATCCGAAAGTGTAGAATACGATTCCAGGAGCTACAGTGAAGCCTCCTGTTTCCTGGCAGAGCTGGAGCTAGTGCTGAGGGATGCCAAGTGCCCGCCTTGGTTCACACCCCTTGGAGCTAGTGCTGGGGGATGCCAAGTGCCCGCCTTGGTTCACACCCCTTGGAACTGGAACAGGATGTTTGTCAGCAAACCTGCCTGTTCGGTTGGCAGTTGGAAAAGGAGCTGGAGCCTCAGGAATATGCACCAGCATCTGGGCAGAGGGAGACCCAGTAGCAAAGGTACCCCTGAGACCTCCACTCACCGCCCAGTGTGCAACTCAGGAGAAAGCCCAGCCCCAAAGTCACTGCGGGGACAGAGCCAGGGGAGCCCTGGCCTCTAGCCAGCCCCACCTCTTTGACATTTGACGTAGGCTCTGTGGTCTCAGCATTTCCCAACCAGTTAAGTTGGTGTTTATCTTACCCACAGCTACGTGCGCTCTCCCCCTCTGCTTGCTAGCCCCACCATGTCTGTAACCGCTTTGAATCCTAAACCCTCTCTCTTACATCAGCTTCAGCCTATCCTGGCTCCATTTGGCGGATTAAGTTTTCTATCTTCTCCTAACATAATTACCCAAAATATCTACAGAGGCAGTGGAAACAGTAGTAGCTGAATTTAGGAGACATCTTGGAGAATAATGGGATGGTATTTAGCCATAGGACGTTGGATGAGAGATGGAGGGTGAAAGTCTGTTGGGTGTTATATGCCGTATACATATATGCTATATACTTTGTTGGGTGGTATGTACTGCTGTAATAAGGTACTGCAAATTGGTTGGCTTAAACAACAGAAATTCATTGTCTTAGAGTTCTGAAGGCTGCAAGTCCAAGGTCAAGGTGTCAGCAAGGTTGGTTCCTTCTGGGCATTGCAGGGGGAATCTGTTCCGTGCCTCTCACTTTGTTTCTTGTGGTTTGCGAGCAACCTTTGGCTTTCCCTGGTTTGTAAAAGTATCACCTGATCTTTGCCTTTATATTCACATGGTGTTCCCCCTGTGTGCATGTCTCTGTGCCCAAATTTCCCCTTTTTATAAGGACACTAGTCATATTGGATTAGGATCCACTCTAATGACCTCATCTTAAGTCAACTATTTATATCTGCAATGATCCTATTTCCAAACAAGGTCACATATGAGGTACTAGGGTTAGGACTTCAACATATGGATTTGGGGGGGGGGACACAATTTAACCCATATCAGGTAGAGAAATGGTAGTTCCAGTCACAGAGATGGCACAGGAGAGGAGAAGATTGGGGCAAGGGAGAGGAGGAGGGATTTATTTTAGATGTTATGTTTGAGGTACCTATGATTGTTGGGTCATCAGGAGGGAGTTAGAAGCTTGGTAGAGAGAGGCAGATGTCATTGTTTGTGAAAATGATACAGTTCATTATTGGAAAAGTTTTATCATTAGATAGTCATGCATATAGAGAATTGAGAGATGGTCCAAAGTTGCTTTCTTTTCCCTTTTCAGTCCCCACTAGCTTGTTCAAGTTCATGTTTAATGGGCAGAAGAGTGGTCTCCTCCATGCACTTCTACTTTCTTCTTTCTCCTTTCTTGTCCCAGCATCTAACTTCTTCCTCTTGGCATCTGGTCCATCATTATGTTCTAACTACTGAGAGAGGGAATGAATTGTCTAGGCTAGTGGGGATTCTACAAGACTACTTTTTAACATAACTTCTGTGCCACTATTTAAAAAAAAAAAAAGACTCTCTTTCCCCCACCTCCTCAAGACCTCTGCAGTTATCCTGGCTTGGGTTGGGTAGGGCTCCATCAGTGGGAGGGTATATACTCCAGGAAGAGGGTTATGAAGGTGAAAATGTTCACCCTACTGTATAAGAATTGAAGTCTTCAGTCCATATGTGTCAGCTGAAGTCTTAGAATTGAATGAAATTTCCAATTTAGGAGGATATTTCAAGATACCAAGCTCTAGGAAGACCAATATTTAAGGGGCAGGCAGAAGTAAGAAGGTAATATTGAAAACAGAAGAAGTGAACTCAAAATGATAGGAGGAGAAACAGTGAAGAGCAGCATCCCAGACTGTAAGGAAGGAAAGAAATGTCGCAGAAGAGCCAGACTGGCCAAAAGGGGGAGACAGAATCTCTTGATTACCTTCCTGCCCTATAGAATGGTATCTGAGAAATATACACAAAAGACTGGTTCTCAATCTGGCCACACATTCAGACCACCTTGGGAGTTTTATTTATTATTTTTTAATTATTTTTTGGGCTGTGTTGGGTTTTCGTTGCTCAGTGTGGGCTTTCTCTACTTGCGGCAAGTGGGGGCTACTCTTCGTTGCAGTGCGTGGGCTTCTCATTGCGGTGGCTTCTCTTGTTGTAGCGCATGGGCTCTAGGCGCGTAGGCTTCAGTAGTTGTGGCATGCAGGCTCAGTAGTTGTGGCTCGCGGGCTCAAGAGCACAGGCTCAGTAGTTGTGGTGCACAGGCTTAGTTGCTCTGTGACCTGTGGGATCTTCCCGGACCAGAGCTCGAACCCGTGTCCCCTGCATTGGCACGTGGATTCTTAACCACTGCACCACCAGGGAAGTCCCACCTTGGGAGTTTTAAAAGAAACACCCATGCTTGAGTACCTCCCCTAAATATTCTGAGTCACGTAGTCTGAGGTGGTATCTGGAGATTGGTATGTGTCTAATGTTCTCCACTGCTCTAGAGAGCCAGCTGCCCAGATTTCTGAGACCCTGGGTCTCTGGTTGAGAGATAAATGGTGGGAAATAGCCCGAGCTTCTTCATCCTTTTTTTTTTTTTTTTATCAGGGAGCCTCTCTAGCATGAGCTGAAGACAATAGGGACCCCTCCATTCTAGTCCAGTTGCATCTGCCATCAAATTGGACTCAATTTCTACTATATTTGGCATTTCTTTATCAGCCTTCATCTTTTAATATTGATAGTTATCCCGCTCTATGATTGTATCTTTGTAGGTATTCTGATAAGAATCAGGAGAGGCTACCAACTGCTGGTTGCCTGACTTTTGGAAGCTTAAATTCCTTCTTTAATTCATATGGTTCCTCTCTCTCTTTTAATACCCACATCTTTAATCTATTTGGAATTGATTTTAGTGTGAGAGTTTCAGATAAAGCATGAATCTAGCTACTTTTCCTCCAAATAATTGTCCAGTTGCACAGTAGCACTTATTGAATAAACTTCCCTTATGTTGCAATTACAGTAATAATAGTGTAAGAAAACATTGGCAATGGTACCCCATTCCAGAGAGTCTTCTGAAATAAATGAAAAATGTTATTGAGCTGGAGCCCTTCCTGAAAAATGATGACGGCTACCACTGAAAGGACATGCTTTATTATTCGGGAGGACTCACGAGGGGAGCAAGGAATAAGTTTGCTCAGGGTTCCAGACACCAGAAAGGGATGAGATGCCCTGTTATTTGAAGAAATATTTTCTTTTTTCCGTATGGTTTAAACTGTACTGAACCTGAAAATGAAAGTCTGTGTTGAGAGGTAAGCATGTGTTTAATCTAACAGGGTCAGTAAAGAAAGGAACCACTTTCCCTGCAGCTCTCATGGGAGCTTATAGTAAAGGAAATTAGACCTAGAGGATCCAAGTCCACTCCTGTTCAAGGGACCCAGCTCTTCTATAAGACTTGGGTGACAAAGGTGTCACTTAATCACTAGGGCACTATTCCAGAGAGAATCACTCAGACCGGAAGCACTATAAAGGCCAATCATTGGTGGGCGGAGATTCAGACACTTGAAGAAGCCCATACGGGAGATGGTTGGCGAGCCAAAGGCCAGGAGAGCCAGGTATATGTGGGGGTGTGTGAGCAACAGGAGTGGATCCTGTCCTGATGAAGGACTTAAGTTTTGAGTTCTTTCCACTGGAGACTCCAGGGAAGGCTTAAGATACACTGATCTTTACCTTTTCCTCTTCTCTATAATGATTTCACTCTGAAATTATCCCACCTCTACCGCTTAGCGATGTAGCCTTCGAAAGACCAAAAGGGCAAGATGGTGAGGGATGGGAGGCCTTCCTGGGATGTCTTCTTGCTGGTTCCAGTGAGGAGGGGCCTCATCCTGTTAAGTAGACTGTGAATTGGGGTTCCATGTGGACAGTGTCCACAGGAGACCCAGGTGTGATGGGAAAGAACTCAGGATGTCGAAGAGTGCTCCAGGGCAGACAGACTCCTAAGTTCAAGGTTCTCGGCCTTATGGAATGAGAGAGATTCCTCTCTGAAAAAGGCAAGTGTGTACCAGACCTGTGAAAACAATAGTTTCATTCACTGAGCCCAGACAACTGTGGGCCATGTATGTGCTAATCACTCCATGTACATAATCAATTTTTTTGTGGGGTAAAATGTACATAACATGAAATTTACCATTTGAACCATTTTAAGAGTACAGTTCAGTGGCATTGAGGAGAGTCACAGTGTTGTACAACCATCACCGCTCTGTATTTTCAGAACCCTTCATTGTTCCAAACAGAAACTCCGCACCCATTAAACAGTCATAACCCTTCATTCCTTTTCACCCCCGCAACCCCCAGTTCCTGGTAACCTCTATTCTACTTTGTCTCTATGGACTTGCCTACTTTGGGTACTTCATGTAAGTGGAATCATACAATATTTTTCCCTTTGTGTCTGGATTATTTCTCTTAGCATGATGTTTTCAAGGTTCATCCATGTTGGAGCATGTATCAGTACGTCATTCCTTTTTATGGATGAATAATATTCTATGGTATGAATATAACACATTTTGTTTATCCATTTGTCCATGGATAGACATTTGGCTTGTTTCCATAGTTGGCTATTGTGAATAATACTGCTATGAAAATGGGTACACAAGTATGTGTGTGAATCCTTGCTTTCAGTTCTTTTGGATATATATCTAGGAGAGGAATTGCTAGGTCACATGGTAAATCTATGTTTAACTTTTTGAAGAACTTGTATGTAATCAAATTTAATCCCCCTTGAGAACAACGTGAGAGAGGCAACATTATTATCCTTTCTCCTTCACCTTTTATATTGAATTCATCTCTAGCCCAGGTAGTTCCAACTCTGAAATATATCCCAAACCCGTACTCTTGTCTGCACCTCCCCCGGCACCATCTTAGTCTCAGTTGTCCTCGTTTCTTTCGCCAAGACCCCTGCAACAGCCTCCTAACTGGCTCCCTGCTTCTATACCGTGCTCTCCCATCTATTCTCTTCTCAGTGATCGGTGTTCTCCTGAAGGCCCAAAGCAAATTGACTTACGCCTTCCCCCCTAGTTAAAATCCTTCAGTGGCTTCCCAACGCCCTCGAACTAACATTCAAGTCTTTCTCATGGCCTATGAGGTTGTGCATGTCCTGGGTCTGTCTCACCACACCAGTCTCCTGGTTGACTTTCCTCTTGCTCCCTACATTCTAGACCAGATTTCCTACAGATACGTTACAGGTGTGCCCAAGATTGAGACCCACAGACCCCAGGGCAGTTGCCTCCAACCACAAAGAGCTCATACACTTACTCCAATGGCCCATACAAAGAGTATCATCTTCTAGGTGGGCCACAGTGTGAACAAGGGGAGAAAGTTCTCTCGCCACGTTAGCCTTCTCTCATTTTCTTGAATGCCCCCCACGTCTGTTCCTCCTTGGAGCTTTGCTGTGTGCTGTTCTCTCCGTCTTCTAAAATACTCCTTTGCTTACCCTCATCTCCGTCCCCATTTTCATGGCATGATCACCATTTGCAGCACCTGCTTCTCACCTAGATAACTTGCAATCAACTTCAATTTTCAGTTTAAGAGAAGGCTTAAGAGTTAGGAGCATAGACCATGGAGCCAGACTATGTGGGTTTGTATCCTATCTTCCCTACTCTTGGCAGTGTGCCTTTGGGCCAGCTACTTAACTTCACCGTGTTTGCAGGTAAACCAATTCCCAAAGACAGGGAGGCAGTATGAGCTGAGTAAACAACCAAAACAAACTTCGCCTAGCATCATCTCCACAGACTAGGCTTTGTGGCAGTATTGCACCTGGATTCATTTAATCTGCACAGTAATTATATGTGGTTAGATACCATGTTATTATCATCATCATTTCCATTTTCCACATGGGGAACTTGAGGCTTGGTGAGGGTAGATGACTTACTGGTAAGTGGCTTAGGCAAGATCAAGACTTTCCAATTCCAGATACTCAAACCTCAGAGCATCTTTGCTGTATTTCAGTTGTATACAGAGTAATATATTGGAATGTCATTTGCCTGGGAACAGTGAAGTCCTGCCCTCCAGTATTGTCAGGATCCAGTTGTAGACAACGGATCCCACTCTGGCTAAGTCAAGCAGAAGGAGATTTCACATGAGGAATTGGGTGCTTATAAAATGGCTAGAAAAGCAGAAAGAGTAATTTTAGCCCTCCAAGCCACTCTACCCTTGTAACAAATTATGTTTTCCAAGGACGGCATAAACAATATCTTCCATCCTACATGCTCTTTTGCAATGAGTTTGCCACTCCCTCATCAAGAGATGGAGTCTGTATCTTCACCCTCATGAACCTGCATTGGTTGTGTGACGTCATTTGACCAACAGAGCGTGGTAGAAGTGATGCTATGCCTGTTCTTGTCATAACCCGTAGCTTCTGGTGACTTTGGCTTCCTGCATTTTGGAATGCTTGCCCTTGGGTGCTCTTTCTTTAAGCCCAAAGACCATGCTGCGAGCATCCCGAGCAACATGGACAAACTGCATAAGCTGCACGTAGGTGCTTCAGTCAACATTGCCAGGTGAACTCCCAGCCAATAGCCAGTATCAACTGCCGGCCATGTGAGTGAGCCCCCTGGACATCCAGCCGAGTCGAGCCTTCAGATAACTGCAGCCCAGCCAACATCTAAATGTAATTTCATGAGAGACCCCAATGGAGAATTGCTTACCTGAGCCCAGTAAATGCATGAGTAATAATATTAAGTAGTTGTTTTAATTCACTAACTTTGGGGGTGGTTCATTACACAGCAGTAGATAACCAGAACAATCCTGACTCTGAATATGTTATCACTGTTGCTCAAACTACTGAACTGGGAAAACACCTGCTAAATTAGGAAGTTGCCAGGACAACTTCTAGACTTCAAGTCACACCATCTCTTCCATGAACCACACTTACAAAATGGATGCATGCATTCTGCCTCTCTGCCAATAAAAATTCTTGAAAATGCATCTGATTTGTGGAACCCAAAGCACCTATACTAGGTGAAGAGAATCCTAGCTGCAAGGAAGTCTGGGAAATGTAGTTGTTTCAAAGCTTCCCAGGCTTTGTAAGATAACAGAGGACTGACATGGATGTTGAGAAAAGCAATCCACAGTATGAGGCACCCATCGTTATTCCTAAATGACTAAGCAATTTCAAGACTCAGGAAAATGAAAAGAATGCTTTTTAAATGTATGTTGCATAATTCAGACTCTCTTTTCACCCGAGATATCTTTTGCATTCATTATTCCATAGACCACTGGGGCACAGTTCATCACACTAGATTATTACAGTGTTCAAAGAAATCTTATCAGTATCTGAGTATTTATATCCCTCTGGGAGTTTTTTTTAAATCTTTGCTGTCTTTTTAGTAAATACAAAGAGCAGTTGAAACAAATGATAGTGTTTTGATGCTAGGTTATATTTTAACCAAAAGAATGTAGACGTCTTGGTAGGGTTCGCCAAAATATTCACTGGAATATTTTACAGTCTTCAAGTACTGGTACAATTTATTTTTTAATGTGTATTTTTTATTGAGGTAAAACTCACATAGCATAAAACTCATATTTTAAACTTTTTAAAAATGAACAATCTAATGGCATTTAGTACATTCACAATGTTGTACAACCATTACCTCTATCTGCTTACAAAACATTTCATCACCCCAAACAGAAACCCCATACCCACTGAGTGACTCTCCCTTCCCCTATATCCCTATTTCCTCCCGATCACTAAACGGCTTTCTGTCTCTAAAATGGAACCATACAATATGTATGGTGCCTGGCTTCTTTCATTCAGCATAACGTTTTCAAAGTTCATCCATGCTGTAGCCTGTATCAGCACTTCCTTCTTTTCATGGTTGAACAATATTCCATTGTATGAATACATCACTTTTGTTTATCCATTCATCTGCTGATGGACATTTTGGCTATTGCGAATAGCACTATTTTGAATAGTATTGCTATGAATATCAGTGAACAGGTTTTTCTTTGAATAGCTCTTTTCAGTCCCTTTGGGTACTCTACCTAGGAGTAGAATCGCTGAGTCATAGGGTTGTAGCATGTTGTTTTCATCGCAAAACTTCCTTGGCTGAAACTGTTGCATTTTTTTTTAAAACCTGTTGAAAGGATGCTTTAATACTGTCTAAAACTATCTCCAATAAAAACAATACACTCAACTCCTGTAGTCTCTCCTGAAAGAGAAAGCTCAGTTCAAGATTTGTCACAGCGATACACTTTCAGTTTAGAACTCTTATTGTTTTAGATATTTACAACCGTCACAAAGTACATAATTGTATACTGAAATTTTGCCATATCTTTAGGATATAGTATTTGGGGCAAGGGGAAATACAGTTTTTAAAGTTAGAACCTAAGTCATTGTTAACGTTTAAGTCAATGGCTTTATTAAGTTTATATACATTTCTAAAGAACAAAGTACAAAACCAGATTGTCTTATTTCTTCAGCAGTTTACTAATTCTACCTTTCACCATTAAACAGAAACACTTTGATAGTTAAAGTTATCGTTGATCAACTGCTTGTGAGGACTATTCCTTCTGAAGATTATTCTGTAAAACTACATCCTAATTAGAATGGTATTGGCGTTCAAATACAACCAGCTGAATTTTATGAATGACACTACTTTTTAAAAAAATATTTATTGAGCACCTCTTTTTTAAAATAAATTTATTTATTTTTGGCTGCGTTGGGTCTTCGCTGCTGCGTGCGGGCTTCTCTTGTTGCAGAGCATGGGCTCCGGGTGTGCGGGCTTCAGTAGTTGTGGCACACAGGCTCGGCAGCCGTGGTGCACGTGCCCAGTGCTCTGTGGCATGTGGGATCCTCCCAGACCAGGGCTCGAACCTGCGTCCCCTGCATTAGCAGGTGGACTCCCAACCACTGCACCACCAGGGAAGCCCGACACTACTTTTTTTTTTTTTTTTTTTGCTGCGTTGGGTCTTCGTTGCTGCGTTGGGTCTTCGTTGATGCGTGCAGGCTTTCTCTAATTACAGCAAGTGGGGGCTACTCCTCGTTGCAGTGCACGGGCTTCTCATTGCAGTGGCTTCTCTTGTTGCGTAGCACAGGCTCTGGCATGCAGGCTTCAGTAGTTGTGGCTCATGGGCTTCAGTAGTTGTGGCTCGCGGGTTCAAGAGCGCAGGCTCAGTAGTTGTGGCGCACAGGCTTAGTTGCTCCGTGCATGTGGGATCTTCCCTGACCAGGGCTCGAACCCTGTCCCCTGCATTGGCAGGCGGTTTCTTACCACTGTGCCACCAGGGAAGTCCCCCGACACTACTTTTGAGTGTACTAACAAGTGTTTAGAACAGTGTGCTTTTGAGGATTACTTATTTTTAATTCACACATTGAAATCTTGAACCACAAAAACAATGATGATGAGGAAAAAAACGTGCCAGAGCTATCTGGCTTCACAATGGTTATGACAGAAAAGTATAGTCAGCAGTTTCTTCCCAAATGAAAAGTCATCAGTGGGGAAGAAAAACCTTTGAAGGGTATCTTCAGTGGAATTTGGAACTTCCCTCACCTATCTTAGCAACTGCCTCCTATAGCAAGTTGCCTTGTGAAAGCGCCTTTCATATAAAAGAATAAGTTCCTTTAGAAAGGCTACAATGGAGAGAGGACTAACTAGGCCAGTGTTAGAAAATCTGCATCTGTCCCCGAGATCCTGAGCAGACCTCAGCAGCTTCCTCTTCTGCAATGCAAGAGGTCTGCACCGTCTGACACAACTTCCGGCTCTGTGTTTTCATCAAAGGCCACCAAGGAAGGAAACATGCCTTTTTACCTCATAACATGAAGGCATTTTTATAACTATTTTATGTATTGTTTTGATCTTCAGTTTAGTTCAGCAGTATTCTACGTGAAACACCCAGTGCGCCTCATATGTTACAAATATTCAAAAAACATGAGCTTGGTGATGACAGTTCAAAAGAAGTCATATCCAAGTAACTGATGTGAAGAGACTCAGAAAATAAATCATTTTAGAATATTCTTTATGCCTTTAAAACAAAAAATAAGTATAATTTTATTTCAAGAAAGTATTTAGCATTTAAAGTGGAGAATGACTAATTGGTAGTGCTGGTATTTATTTTCTTTTCACATTGAAACTTGGAAAACAAGGTTATAAGTTAAACTCAACCTCTTTATTATAAAAGTCTTTATTTAGTCACCTAAGTTTATTTTTACAACAAAGCACTTTTAATGTAATTTACAACACATATGCTTTGATTGAAGAGTGACTGTGAATGGATCCAGTTTTCTTCCAGCTGTGATGACAACTTTGTCATTTCTTCTAGAAGTACAGGCTCTGCAGGAAGCATTTTAAGGTGAACTTTTAAAACAACGCAAGCTATCCCTGGGCTGGCTGTGATTTATGTCATAGCATGTTCTGCCTATGTTTTCCTCTAAGAGTTTTATAGTGTCTGCCCTTACATTTAGATCTTATATCTATTTTCAGTTTATTTTTGTGTATGGTGTTGGAAGTGTTCTAATTTCATTCTTTTACATGTAGCTGTCCTGTTTTCCCAGTACCACTTATTGAAGAGGCTATCTTTTCTCCATTGTATACTCTTGCCTCCTTTATCAAAGATAAGGTGACAATATGTGTGTGGGTTTATCTTTGGGCTTTCTATCCTGTTCCATTGTTATCTATTTCTGTTTTTGTGCCAGTACCATACTGTCTTGATTACTGTAGCTTTGTAGTATAGTCTGAAGTCAGGAGCCTGATTCCTCCAGCTCCGTTTTTCTTTCTCAAGACTGCTTTGGCTATTCGGGGTCTTTTGTGTTTCCATACATACTGTGAATTTTTTTGTTATAGTTCTGTGAAAAATGCCATTGGTAGTTTGATAGGGATTGCATTGAATCTGAGATTGTTTTGGGGTCATATAGTCATTTTCACAATGTTGATTGTTCCAATCCAAGAACATGGTATATCTCTCCACCTGTTTGTATCATCTTTAATTTCCTTCATCAGTGTCTTATAGTTTTCTGCATACAGGTCTTTTGTCTCCTTAGGTAGGTTTATTCCTAGATATTTTATTCTTTTTGTTGCAACGGTAAATGGGAGTGTTTCCTTAATTTCTCTTTCAGATTTTTCGTTGTTAGTGTATAGGAATGCAAGAGATTTCTGTGCATTAATTTTGTATCCTGCTACTCTACCAAATTCATTGATGAGCTCTAGTAGTTATCTGGTAGCATCTTTAGGATTCTCTACATATAGTATCATGTCATGTGCAAACAGTGACAGTTTTACTTCTTCTTTTCCGATTTGGATTCCTTTTATTTCTTTTTCTCCTCTGATTGCTGTGGCTAAAACTTCCAAAACTATGTTGAATAATAGTGGTGAGAGTGGGCAACCTTGTTAGAGGAAATGGTTTCAGTTTTTCACCACTGAGAACGATGTTGGCTGTGGCTTTGTCATATATGGCCATTAATATGTTGAGGTAGGTTCCCTCTATGCCTACTTTCTGGAGGATTTTTATCATAAATGGGTGTTGAATTTTGTCGAAAGCTGTTTCTACATCTACTGAGATTATCATACGGTTTTTATCCTTCAATTTGTTAATATGGTGTATCACATTGATTGATTTGCGTATATTGAAGAATCCTTGCATTCCTGGGATAAACCCCACTTGATCATGGTGTATTATCCTTTTAATGTGCTATTGGATTATGTTGGCTAGTATTTTGTTGAGGATTTTTGCATCTATGTTCATCAGTGATATTGACTTGTAGTTTTCTTTTTTTGTGACATCTTTGTCTGGTTTTGGTATCAGAATGAGTTTGGGAGTGTTCCTCCCTCTGCTATATTTTGGAAGAGTTTGAGAAGGATAGGTGTTAGATCTTCTCTAAATGTTTGACAGAATTCACCTATGAAGCCATCTGGTTCTCGGCTTCTGTTTGTTGGAAGAATTTTAATCACAGTCTCAATTTCAGTGCTTGTGATTGGTCTGTTTATATTTTCTATTTCTTCCTGGTTCAGTCTTGGAAGGTTGTGCTTTTCTAAGAATTTGTCCATTTCTTCCAGGTTGTACATTTTATTGGCATGTAGTTGCTTCTCTTAATCACTCATGATCCTTTGTATTTCTGCAGTGTCAGTTGTTACTTCTTTATCATTTCTAATTCTATTGATTTGAGTCTTCTCCCTTTTTTTCTTGATGAGTCTGGCTAATGGTTTATCAATTTTGTTTATCTTCTCAAAGAACCAGCTTTTAGTTTTATTGATCTTTGCTCTCGTTTCCTTCATTTCTTTTTCACTTATTTCTGATCTGATCTTTATGATTTCTTTCCTTCTGCTAACTTTGAGTTTTTTGGTTCTTCTTTCTCTAGTTGCTTTAGGTGTAAGGTTAGGTTGTTTATTTGAGATGTTTCTTGTTTCTTGAGGTAAGAGTGTATTGCCATAAACTTCCCCCTTAGAACTGCTTTTGCTGCATCCTATAGGTTTTGTGTCATCGTGTTTTCATTGTCATTTGTTTCTAGGTATTTTTTGATTTCCTCTTTGATTTATTCAGTGATCTCTTGGTTATTTAGTAGCGTATTGTTTAGCCTCCATGTGTTTGTATTTTTTACAGTTTTTTTTCCTGTAGTTGATATCTAGTCTCATAGTGTTGTGGTCAGAAAACATACTTGATATGATTTCAGTTTTCTTAAATTTACCAAGGCTTGATTTGTGACCCAAGTTATGGTCTATTCTGGAGAATGTTCCATGAGCACTTGAGAAGAAAGTGTATTCTGTTGTTTTTGGATGGAATGCCCTATAAAAATCAATTAAGTCCATCTTATTTAATGTGTCATTTAAAGCTTGTGTTCCCTTATTTATTTTTATTTTTGATGGCCTGTCCATTGGTGAAAGTGGGGTGTTAAAGTCCCCTCCTATTATTGCATTACTGTCGATTTCTCCTTTTATGGCTGTTAACATTTGCCTTATGTATTGAGGTGCTCTTATGTTGGGTGCATAAATATTTACAATTGTTATATCTTCTTCTTGGATTGATCCCTTGATCATTATGTAGTGTCCTTCTTTGTCTCTTGTAATAGTCTTTATTTTAAAGTCTATTTTGTCTGATGTGAGAATTGATACTCCAGCTTTCTTTTGATTTCCATTTGCATGGAATATCTTTTTCCATCCCCTCACTTTCAGTCTGTATGTGTCCCTAGGTCTGAAGTGGGTCTCTTTTAGACAGCATATACACGGGTCTTGTTTTTATATCCATTTAGCCAGTCTATGTCTTTTGGTTGGAGCATTTAATCCATTTACATTTAAGGTAATTATCCATATGTATGTTCCTATTACCATTTTCTTAATTGTTTTGGGTTGTTTTTTGTAGGTTTTTTCCTTCTCTTGTGTTTCCTGCCTAGAGAAGTTCCTTTAGCATTTGTTGTAAAGCTGGTTTGGTAGTGCTGAATTCTCTTAAATTTTGCTTGTCTGTAAAGGTTTTAATTTTTCCATTGAATCTGAATGTGATCCTTGCTGGGTAGAGTAATCTTGGTTGTAGCGTTTTCCCTCTCATCACTTTAAATATGTCCTGCCACTCCCTGCTGGCTTGCAGAGTTTCTGCTGAAAGATCAGCTGTTAACCGTATGGGGATTCCCTTGCATGTTATTTGTTGTTTTTCCCTTGCTGCCTTTAATATTTTTTCTTTGTATTTAATTTTTAATAGTTTGATTAATGTGTGTCTTGGTGCATTTCTCCTTGGATTTATCCTGTATGGGACTCTCTGCACTTTCTGGACTTGATTGACTATTTCTTTTCCCATGTTAGGGAAGTTTTCAACTATAATCTCTTCATATATTTTCTCAGAACCTTTCTTTTTCTCTTCTTCTTCTGGGACCCCTATAATTCAAATGCTGGTGCATTTAATCTTGTCCCAGAAGTCTCTGAGAGTGTCCTCAATTCTTTTCACTCTTTTTTCTTTTCTGCTCTGCAGTAGTTATTTCCACTATTTTATCTTCCAGGTCACTTATCCATTCTTCTGCCTCAGTTATTCTGGTATTGATTTCTTCTAGAGAATTTTTTTTTTTTTTTTTTGCAGTACGCGTGGGCCTCTCACTGTTGTGGCCTCTCCTGTTGTGGAGCACAGGCTCTGGATGCGCAGGCTCAGTGGCCATAGCTCACGGGCCCAGCTGCTCCACGGCATGTGGGATCTTCCCAGACCAGGGCACGAACCTGTGTCCCCTGCATCGGCAGGCGGACTCTCAACCACTGTGCCACCAGGGAAGCCCTAGAGAATTTTTAATTTCATTTCTTGTGTTGTTCATCATTGTTTGCTCTTTAGTTCTTCTAGGTCCTTATTAAACGTTTCTTTTATTTTCTCCATTCTATTTCCAAGATTTTGGATCATCTTTACTCTCATTACTCTGAATTCTTTTTCAGGTAGACTGCCTATTTCCTCTTCATTTGTTTGGTCTGGTGGGTTTTTACTTTGCTACTTTATCTGCTGCATATTTCTCTGTCTTCTCATTTTGTTTTACTTACTGTGTTTGAGGTTTCCTCTTCACAGGCTGCAGGTTCATAGTTCCCGTTGTTTTTTGTGTCTGCTCTCAGTGGGTGAGGTTGGTTCAGTGGGTTGTGTAGGCTTCCTGGTGGAGGGGTCTGGTGCCTGTGTTCTGATTTGTGGGGCTGGATCTTGTCTTTCTGGTGGACAGGGCCACAGCTGGTGGTGTGTTTTGGGGTGTCTGTGAACTTAGTATGATTTTAGGCAGCCTCTCTGCTCATGGGTGGGGTTGTGTTCCTGTCTTGCTAGTTGTTTGGCATGGAGTGTCCAGCACTGGAGCTTGCTGGCCACTGGGTGGAGCTGGGTCTTAGCATTGAGATGGAGCTCTCTGGGAGAGCTCTTGCCGATTGATATTACGTGGAGCTGGGAGGTCTCTGGTGGTCCAATGTCCTGAACTCGGCTCTCCCACCTCAGAGTCTCAGGCCTGACACCAGGCCGGAGCACCAAGACCCTGTCAGCCATGCGGCATGGCCTCTGCTGACCCCTTAGTCCCTCCAGTTCACTGTACTTCAGCTACACCTGACATCTTTCAGGTCCTCAACCACATTTAATTCTTTTCCACTTTAGAGAGTGTGCACTTGCTGTTCCCTCTTTTCTCTGTTCAGTGGCCACCAACTGGATCCTTAGTTTCATTTACCTTCTTAGAAAACGCATTTTGTTGTTCACAAAGAGAACAGGAGGGCCGTGAGGAAATGTGTCACTTCTTCTAACCGGGCTCCCGGCACTGGAATCCCTGCCTCGCCCCACAGGCGCGTGGCCGAGGGGGGCGCGGGCATGTGCCGGCGTTTGGGGCGGGCCTTCTGCTCCTAGGGGTCTGGGGAACACCGGGAAAGGCCGGCCATGCGCGTTCACAAGTCAAGGTTTGCACCTCGCCTGCCTGTGCTGCATTTGGCTTTTCTGTTGATATGTTAGGAGCTCTGCCCTACAGCAGACTGATCTTTGCATGTTAGTTGGTTTGTGTTTGGTTTTTTGGAAAGCAGACTATAGTTTATAATTCTTCATCACGTAATGACAAAATAACTACCTGTCTAGAAAATGATTTTGGGAGGCAAGGACATTTTCTGATGTCTTTGTCCTTCTTTTCCCAACACTGTTATTTCAAATGGATTAAAAGTTCATTATGAAAAATGCACAAAACTTTTCCTAAATTTGTTCTGATGTGGCCTGTCAGGATTATTACTGTTGCTGGGGGTGCATTCCTCCCGCTACACCTCTTGAGCTCTTGTGGCTGAATTAATAATAAAACTGACACAAGACAGATTACCAGGAGAAAAAGGAAGAAGTTAGTGTGGACAGAGGTCTCATAGAAATGGGACCTAAGAAGTGGCAAAGCAGGCACCTTTTCTACTTTTTAGACAAAGAAACAATAAATTTGTGAGGAATTGACAGGACAAAGAAATTTAGGTTTGGGGTGCTCAATTAGTGAATAAACTAAACAGAGTTTGGGCTTCAGGTACTAAATTAAGGAAGTAACAGGGTTTGTTTATGCAGGCTTCTTGACCTGAATTCCTGTCTCTGGTGATAAAGGTATCTTTCTACCTCCAGCTGCAGGGAGTATACCTTTCACATGAGAGATTTATTTCCTGCTTTCAGGGTGACAGAGAGGAGGGTCAGAGTGTCCCTCTTGCATTGGCCATTTCTTAAATAACTTTAATTAAAAATAATCATTATGCCACTGTAGCATATTTTGGGGTGGTCCACTCTGGGCCCCAACATTACCTATGCAATTACCACTTAATGTAATGATTGTATAAAATCATTAAGTGAATTGTAGATGCAGTGTAGTGATTATGTGCCTGGAGTCTACAGCCAGAGTACCTGGGTTTGAATCCTGACTCTGCCACTTAATAGTTGTGAAATCTCATTTCTTAATCTTTCTGTGCTCAGTTTACCCATCTGTACATGGGGCTAATAAAAGCACCTTTGTAAAGATGTAAAGTCCTTGGACCAGTACCTGGCATGAAGTCTGCACTATAAAAGCTTGTTGAATGCAGTTTCACAAATTGGTCCAGATAATTACAACACCTTTAATCAAGATAATAAATAAATAGCACAAGTTCTTCTAAAGGAGGATGTTATGGATTTTAATTTTGACAATGCCTATCACTCCCTATAAAAGAACATTATTCCCCCAAAATATAACATACAAAGGCTATTGAAGGAACACTGTGGGACAATTACTTAATAATTAACTTTAAATACCTTAAAAGAGATATTATAAAATTAAAAAATTTTACTAATGACAAAACACCATGTACTATAATAATAACAGCCCCCACCTTTGCTTTTGAGGGCAAGATTCAATTCATTCAATATTTATTCCTTCAAAAAGTACTTATCGGGCTTCCCTGGTGGCGCAGTGGTTGAGAGTCCGCCTGCCGATGCAGGGGACACGGGTTCGTGCCCCAGTCTGGGAAGATCCCACATGCCGTGGAGCAGCTATGCCTGTGAGCCATGGCCGCTGAGCCTGCGCGTCCGGAGCCTGTGCTCCGCAACGGGAGAGGCCACAACAGTGAGAGGCCCACGTACCGCAAAAAAAAAAAAAAAAAAAAAAGTGCTTATCAACTACAATGTTTCAGACTCACTAATCAGTATAGAATAGTAAACTAAGGACACCTTATCTTCATGGAATTTCCAATCCAGTGGTAGAGACAGAAATGAAAAACAAGTTAACTAACAATTGTATTATTACAATTTCTGAGAAGAACTAGGTGAAGAGAATACTACAAATAAATTACATAATGCGTATAAAGTGTTTAGGGGAGTTTCTGGTCCTTAGAATGCATACAATAAAAGTTATCTATGATTATTCATTATTCTAATAATTATTATAATTTATCCAGTTTATTCACCTGTTTAAAAAAAATCCATCATCTTAAATTGAAGTTTCCTGCCCTCTAGTGGGGACTTTGAGTCATAGCCACACAAGCAACTGAGAATCTCAGGTTAAGTGTTTTTGATGTTTCAGCAGCTGTTTAATGAGCTCTCCTGCTGGTTGGGATGCCCAGCACTGTGCTCGATAAGCCATGCAAGACGCTTGCCGGCCACAGGGCCCCGCATGCCCATAACTTCCTTCAGAGGGCCTCCTTGTGCATGCTTGGTGCCATGTGACCTCACCATCCTCCCTGGGCACCATCTATAACTAGTCAGTGGCCTGTGAAGTGGCCTGGGGTAAAAACTCTACTGAATAAGCCTCCCCATATAGGAGGGCGATAGGTCCAGCGAATCAGCCTCAAAGCAGATCAAGACAGAGCCAATTAATCTGCAGTCAAAGAAAAGAGATGGAAAGTATTTGAACCCTGAGGATGACAGTATCAGAGAGAAGAATTCCTGCTATTGACCAGCCAGGGCTGCCTCCCATCCCGAAGATATTGCAGTAGCCCCAGGCAAGTCCAGGTGAGGCTGTGACTGTTGCCTTTCTCCTATCTTCCCTGAGCATCTTTACTGTAACCCTGAGTTAACCGAGGTAGTTCCAGTGTTAAAGAACCTAACAAAGGTGCTTAAAATACAAAAATTATTTGGCTGCACCGGGTCCAAGTTGGGGCACGGGGGATCTTTAGTTGTGGCATGTGGGATCTAGTTCCCTGACCAGGGATCGAACCCGGGCCCCCTGCATTAGAAGCACGGAGTCTTAACCACTGGACCACTAGGGAAGTCCCAAAGAAGCTTTAAATATCTATCCCATTTCATCTTTGCAACCTCTTGAGAAACCGGTATTATCATCTCCCAGGGGCTCAGAGAAGTTGAGTTACTTACCCAAAGTCGCATAGCTAATAACTAGCAGCACAGAATTCACACCTTGCTATCAAAGTTCATGTTCATTCCACTACTCCATAATCCATATCCATGGTATTGAAACCTGACTTAAATGGAGATATGAGATTAGATGTTCTCCCACATTTTATTTTAGCAAAAGTCTCTTTTAAAAATAACTAGGTTAGGGCTTCCCTGGTGGCTCAGTGGTTAAGAATTCTCCTGCCAATGCAGGGGACACGGGTTTGAGCCCTGGTCCAGGAAGATCCCACATGCTGCAGAGCAACTAAGCCTGTGCACCACAACTACTGAGCCTGTGCTCTAGAGCCCGCAAGCCACAACTACTGAGCCTGCGTGCCACAACTACTGAAGCCTGTGTGCCTAGAGCCCGTGCTCCACAACAAGAGAAGCCACTGCATTGAGAAGCCCGCGCACCGCAATGATGAGTAGCCCCCGCTCGCCACAACTAGAGAAAACCCACGCACAGCAACGAAGACCCAATGCAGCCAAAAATAAATAAATAAATAAATATTTTTTAAAAAAACCAAAACAACTTGCTGGGGTACAGCCGAGGCCAAGAACCAATAAACTACTTTTTTTGCATTTAAATTTAAATTGTATTTATTTAATAAGTAATACTGTGCATAACGCAATATCCAAAAAACTTTTAAACAGTGAAATTTCCCTCCCACCCTTATCCTCCAGGCATCCTCCTCCCCAGAGGCAACTGGTACTTCTCATGACTAGGACTTTGGTATCAAATATACGTAAAAAAATTCTCTTCTCTCTCTCAAGACCTTGCTTATTTCAGTTAACAATATTGCATGGATCTCATTCCATGTTAGGACATAAAGGGTGTTCTCAGCTGCTTGACATTCTGTTTTATAAAATGTAGTACATTTCTTTAAAAAACAATCCTCTATTGACATTTGTGCTAATATGCACACACACCCCCCCCAAAGCATACAATTTCACATGTGTGCAAAAATAACTAGGCCGTGTACCTAGAAGTAGAATTGTTACTTTAAAAAGTGTATGCAGTTAATCTTTGCTGAATTTTAACAAAAGGCCATGTAGAGATTGTGCTGCTTTCTATTCAAAACAACAGTAGTTATGAGACGGAACTATTTAAATGGCTGTTTGTCAAGCTACCTAGTTTTGGAGAAACTTTTTATTGTTCACACTCCTGGCACGTCTGTTTGCAGAGGTGCATTTCTATGGGAGCGAGGGGGATGTGGGGAGGCGGGGCATGAAAGAAGGGATCCACTGTAGGCCTGAGCTCTTGGCCCGATCTTTTTTTTTTTTTTTTAACATCTTTATTGGGGTATAATTGCTTTACAATGGTGTGTTAGTTTCTGCTTTATAACAAAGTGAATCAGTTATACATATACATATGTTCCCATATCGCTTCCCTCTTGCGTCTCCCTCCCTCCCACCCTCCCTATCCCACCCTTGGCCCGATCTTAACACAGGTGTGGCCTGGGCCCTCTGCACTGCTGACTGGACTCTTGATCTGTTACACATTCAGGGAAAAATAGCAAATCTAATTTCACAGACTTACAGTCGGGACTTTACCCACAGCTGTCCCACCTGTAAATTTTGCCCTTTCTTGTTACCCCGACTATGAGTTTCTGTTTAGGCTGTGTTATCCAAGTTGCAGGCCTCTGCTCTGTTGTTCACCCACACTGTGGATGTCTGAATAGCATGTTAATTTGTGCACAGATCCAGATGTGTGCACTAAACACCAAGGAAGGTCTCTGAAAGTCCTACCATTCTCTGCTTCTGTTTTTACCAAAGAGTTCAACTGCATCTGTTTTTTGTTTTGTTTTGTTTTTTGAATCCCAGGAGGTTTTGTTAACAGCCCCTGGGCTTACAGAAATCACCCAACATGAACTGGCCAGGTGAGAGTTGCTCAATTTGGCATAATTTTCCTACTGTTTTTTTTATATTTAATTTGATTTTTTGATATTCTAATGGGCTCTTTTTGTGTTTTGGTGGATTTGGAAATGGGATGAGTCCAAGAACACAAGGGCCTTTGAGGATTGGAGTCAGGTTAAACATTGGCTGAAACTTCAACCTCCTGGGAAGTTCTTTTTCCGTTCGTCCTGGGCTGCTTAGTTCTTTTTCCTCAGAAGCTCTGGGTGGAGATGGGCCTGGGCAGACTCCTGACTTCTTCACTGTTGAATCATGAAGGAATAAGCCTTTTACGAGTCTCAACTTAGCTTCTGTGCCCCCAGATTTAGCCCAGATCTCTTGGGAGAGTGGACATTCCATTGAATGGTCAAAGGATAATGAGAGTAGCAATGAAATGGTCTCTGATTTAAAATGTAGATCCTTTGGGCCTTTAGGAAGTTTGTGACCATGAAAGAGAGAGAACCAGGTATCTATAGCTCTGACTTCTCCCTACCTGCCATCTGTAGAAGCAAAAAGCCATGGAGTAAGAAACTGGAGAAAAGTTTTGGTCCATCCAGAAACTGGAATATGTACTTTGCTTGAAGGCTAATTGACATACTCCCCGAAGACACCCCGTGATTGACAACGATTACATCCCCCCAAAAGTTCCTATATGAATTCACTTAGGGGTCCAAGCAGAAGGTGGACCTAATTAAAGAGATTTCAAGCCACCTACAAGCATATGGAAACAGAAAACTCCCTTGAAATAAAACAGCTTAAGATGTTTATGACAGAGGTGGCACTGCAGAGCAGTGGGGGCAGAAGAGTTGATCCTTTTAATAAGCAATGTCTGGTCAAATGGATATCCTATGGGAAACAAATAAATCTTGACCTCTGCCTCAGATTATAGCAAAAACTCAATTCTAGAACTGTAGGTCCAACTGTAAAAAAACAAACAAAATCAATTTTCTAGAAGACATCATAAAATAATATTTATTTACTTGGTGAAGACAAAGATTGTTTAATCAGGACAGGAAAACTACTGTTAATAAAGGATATTATTGATAAAATGGACTGTATGAAAATCTAGAAATTCTTGATTTCTTGGAGATACTGTTAAAAGTAAAAATGCAAGGCATAGAGTGGATATACAAATGTCAGTCAGTAAGTACATATCTAGAAAATATAAAGAACTATAAATCAGTAAGAAAAAGAGATCCAATACAGAAATAGTCAAAAGACTTAAACAGGTACTTCAAAAAAGGGGCCAATAAGCATCTAGAAAATGTTCAATCTCCACATCACTGTAGTCAACAGCTGTGCTTTTTACAATAGGTGTAAAATGAATGAGATATTCACCTCAGCTTTCTTGTTTTCTTCCAGTAGTTCAACAATATGTTTAATAACTGTTAGTTGAAATGACATTTGTCCCTGCCATAATCTGATTGAACTGAATATGAATTTCTTGTTTGAAAGTATGATCATTTCTTCTGTCTACAAATTCCATTGTGAATTCTCCATCTTGGCTAGTACTCATTTGTCTTATTGTTTTTTATTTGTCCATTCTAGCACCAAGTTTTAAAATCATTCATACTACTTTCCATTGTTTTCTGTAGATATTGTGCAGTAATTGAGCAAAGATTTCTTAAACAGGACATAAAATTCTTGGTTAACACTGGTTTGTTTGTTTTTTAAGAACTTCGAGCGAATACTCTATGTCAGCATGAACTTGTCCTTGTTCAGCATCATCAATTGTTTACTTACCTTTCCCCCCCAGTTCTAGTAATCGCATATGTGCTTCTTTTTGTGTACAAGTGATGTCTCATACCCCTTTAAACAAGAATCTAGTTTACAGTCATAAATACCAACCTTGACCAGAGATAATCCTGAAGACTGGTTGTAAAACATGTAACAGGAGTAATAAAATACTTTTCCTTGAGCTTTGTATAAAAGCCAATTTCCACAGTTTCTTTCTGTGTTTTAAAATGTAGGTTTTGGGACTTCCCTGGAGGTCCAGTGGTTAAGACTCTGTGCTTCCACTGCAGGGAGTGCAGTTCGATCCCTGTTCAGGGAACTGAGATCCCACATGCTGTGTGGCCAAAAAAAAATGTAGGTTTTATTATTCCTACAGTAGGATATGGTGAGGCCAAAATATCAGATGTCTACCATTGGAAAGATAGTTTGTTACTCACAGTTTGCAAGAAAAGGGAACATACCATGCCATGTAAGGGCCACACAGGGAAGCACCAGGGTCAGGAGGCATAAAGAGTGAGAGGAAAATGTAGATGAGAGCCGTTATTGTGGTTTCCACAGGAAAGAACAGGAGAGGCAGGGTAAATAGGCTTAGGGGTGGCTAGTTTGAATAATTTCAGTGGGTTCTGGGGCAAAGGAGCTGTCCCTCACTGCCTGGTACCTGGCATCACAGGCAGGCCTTTGGTTTGGATTTTCCAGAATCCTAGCTCTGGGCTCGGTTCAGCTGGGTAGCAAGGCCCCTTTGTTCCAACTTTTAGAAAGACACCTGTATTCAGTTCTCAGCCAGTGGGAGCAAATATCGTACTGATGGGAGACATAGCTGAGGAAGTTGCAGGGAAAACTTAATCTTCCATGCTTGCGACACATGGTGAGAATACACACTACAGATTTTAATATGATCGTTTTCTGTGTGTGTGTGTGTGTGTGTGTGCGCGCTGGGATAATGAGGGCAGGTGGATAGTGACTCTGAGTGTGAGAGCCTGATAGAGGAAGCTGCGGGCTGTGTGGGCTCTGGTGAGTCCTACATGCTCAGATGTAAATCCTGTACTAGCTCTAGGAATTGGCTAGCCTTGGAAGGGGCAATCCCTCCAGGGTGAGTAAGCCCTCAGATGTTAAAACATCAGAATAAAAAGACATGCTTAATACACTCTGTTTGAAAGACTTGGTGTTAAATGAAATACTATATTTTCTACCATATTTATCCAGTGGAAAATCAATACCATTAATTTGAAGCACATTTGTGTTTTGCTAGAAATAATCTTATGCTATCAAAAGCATTGGAGTTACTTTCCAGCATCATTATCCAACAAACATAGTAACATTCCAGATGTTTTGTCCTTTTTTGATCAATTTGCTTGTTTCATGGATATATTTTCTTTATCTTGCAAGGAGCAGCCCAGGGTTACATTTGCTACTTCTGAATTACGCATTTGACATGAATAATTCTCTTTTCCATCTCAATGTTTTAATTAGTAGCCAAAGAATCATTTAGCAAATAACATGAAGTTGTAAGGATTTAATCTGACTTGAAGTTCAAGGTGTAGATTTGATAAGAATAATTATCTTATTCATTTTCATTATCATGAATAATTAAGTCTTTATTAATAAAGACTTAATTATTTAATTATTTATTTATTAAAATTATTTAATAAATAATTTATAATGCCTTATTTCTAAATTTTACATAGATTATACTGAATAAAATCTGCTAGTCTTTATTGTTGCCAGTTTGTTTTTAATGTAAGCAGCCTTCTCATTTAGAAATTTTCTATTTATCCCTTTCAGTTTTTTCTTTTGTTTTATTATCTATTTCTAGTATGATCTTTTTAAAAAAATATTTATTTATTTATTTGGCTGCTCCAGGTCTTAGTTGCGGCATGCAGGCTCTTAGTTGCGGCATGCGGGATCTAGTTCCCTGACCAGGGATCAAACCCGGGCCCCCTGCATTGGGAGCTCAGAGTCTTAACCTCTGGACCACCAGGGAAGTCCTTAGTATGACCTTGACTTGTATTGATTTCAATGATCTAAAGTATTTTAAAATGATGTGTAGTTCTCAAATATTCAAAATTTGAATATATTTTAATCTAAAAGTGTAAATTAAGAGTAAGAAAAAATTTAAAACATAATAACCTATAATGGAAAAGAATCTGAAAAAATATGTGTATATATATAAATATATATATATATATAAAACTGTACTGTACACCTGAAACTAGCACATTGTAAATGAACTATACTTCAAGTTAAAAAAAAAGAGTTGATACATGTTATTCTTTTTTCTTACCTATTGCTTTTTCCACCCAACTCCTTCCTGCACTCTAAAATAACACCCAGTTCCTCCATGAGCAGTGACCCGAATATGTCACAGCTCCACTTAGATTGTGGCAACACAAACAAACTGAGATCTGAGGCTTACAAGAGCAGTGGTATATTAATTCTCCGAAGGGGACCAGATACATTCTTCACTGGTTTCACTGAGGCTCATTCCAATGCATGCCTTTTGGTGAATACATGCACGTATCTCTTTGGGGGTGTTTAACTCTCTGGTGAATTCTTTTTTTTTTTTAAGATTTTTTGATGTGGACCATTTTAAAAGTCTTTATTGAATTTGTTACAATATTGCTTCTGTTTTATGTTTTCATTTTTTGGCCACGAGGCATGTGGGATCTTAGCTTCCTGACCAGGGATCGAACCCACAGCCTCTGCACTGGAAGGCGAAGTCTTAACCACTGGTCCGCCAGGGAAGTCCCTCTGGTGAATTCTTAAAGTCAGTTTTTTCATCTTTATATTCATAACTGTAGGTAATGATAGAATCCTGTAGGTTCTGCCTCCAGAATATCTATCACTTATCAAACTTCAGTGTTCTAAGAATCGCCTAGAAAGAGCTTATTTAAAACACAGAATCACTGGGTCCCACCCCCAGAAATTCTAATTATATCAGTAAAGCCCAGGAATCTGTGTTTGTTAGAAGTTCCCAGGACCACACTCTAAGAAAATACTGGTCTACACCAGCATCTCCTCCTCAACTCCATGCACGGGAGCATTTCGGGTCCTCCAGCTTCTCACAGCGTAGATTCCCCACTAACATCCCCACCCTGAGGCATACTAATGTGATCCTCATTAGCAGCTACACGTTTAAATCACCTGGAGAACTTTTAAAAATTTACTGATGCCTGTGCCTCCCCCATAGCAATTATATCAGACTCTCTGGGAGTGGGGCCTCAGATTCCAGAATAACAGGAAACCAACCCAGTAAATCTGACTGTGCAGCCGGAGTTGAGCATGACTGTTCCAGTCCATCCACTACCTCTCATGGCCATTTTGCCCTGCCTTAAAGTCTTCTAAGAGTTCTTTCCTCAAGCAGAGCTTCCCAGCCTGTATCCCAGAGAAGGCAAACAGGCTACAGGTGTGGCACAAAACATTGATCCACCAGTAATCAGGCTGCTCGAGGGCCCATGAGCTCCAGTATAAGTAGTGTCTCTGTGGCTCCTTGGATGGTAGCCCGAGCTGAGTCACGTTTGTCTTCTCCTCCACTCTGTGTTCGCCACTGCCCACTGCAGAGAGGTAGCCATTGAGATGCAGAAGGAGAACATGGCCCAGGTGCCCAGGAAGCTCAACCCCAAGGTATGGCTAGTTGGGAAGGGGGTGTGATGCAGGCTCGGGGTGGGGGTGGGGCAGGTGGAAGGACCAGCTGCCAGCAGTAGCCCCCAGATCTCTGTCTTCACATGCGTTTGATGCTTTTGCACGATAGTGGTTGATGTGCCCTCCACATGGCTACAGGGTGACTACTGTGCATGTGTGTTCTAGAAATAAGTTGCATTGCCATTTTGAAAGATATGGCTTGAAGACATGAAAATGGATTTGAAATCTCTTGGCGTATCCCAGTAAATTTTAACACTGTGTTGTGCAATGAAAGAGGAAGAAGACATGTTTCTTTTAAATAATATTTCAGATGTTGGTTGTTCCATTGTTTAAAGTTTTATCGCCTACTTGTGTGATTAGTGTTTTTTGTTTGGTTTCTGGTTGATGGTTACTAGCTATAATAAGAGAAAACTTTAAAAAGCGTGATAGGAATTGTTATGTGTAGTATAACCTATCAAAAAAAAGGTTCCCAAATATTAAAGGCAATTATCTACTTGACCTCAAGTTTTCAACAATATTACAGTTAGGAACTTCTGTTTACTCAAAAAGTCTACAAAGTAGGTGAAAATTCACAAGCTGAGAACATATTTGCAATATAAAATCAATAAAGAGCTGGTATCTAGAATGGAAAAAGAATGCTGAAAAATCAATAAAAAGAATAAACAGTAGAAAAAGAGGGGAAAAGACTTTAACGGGTGCTTCACAAAAGAGAGAATCTGAGTAGCCATTAAGCATATTAAAAACGCTCAACATGGGACTTTCCTGGTGGTGCAGTGGTTAAGAGTCTGCCTGCCAATGCAGGGGACATGGGTTTGAGCCCTGGTCCGGGAAGATCCCACATGCCGTGGAGCAACTAAGCCCGTGTGCCACACTACTGAGCCTGCACTCTAGAGCCTGCAAGCCACAACTACGAAGCCTGCCCACCTAAATTCCGTGTTCTGCAACGAGAAGCCACTGCAATGAGAAGGCCATGCACAGCAAGGAAGAGTAGCCCCCTCTTGCTGCAACTAGAGAAAGCCTTTACGCAGCAACAAAGAACCAACGCAGGCAAACACAAATAATAATAATAAAAAAGCTCAACATTATTAGAAATCACAGAAATGCAAAAGAAAACCAGAAAATGTGATTGCACAGCCACTAAATTGGATTTACTCTCATTTAAATTTAAAAATCTGAGAATACTAAGTATTGGTGAGTATGTGGGGTAACAAGAACTCTTATTCCTGTAAGTACCTGGTAAAACTGGCATTATCTAATAAGATTGAGCAAATTCATGCTCAAAGTGTGGTCCATGGGCCAACAGCATTGGCATCACCTGAGAGCTTGTTAGAACTGCAGAATTCCAGACCCTGCCTCAGACCTACTTGAAGCAATTAGCATCTTAAGATTTCCAGGTGATTTCACGTGCACACAAATGTTTAAGAAGCACCGCTCCATGTCCCAGCAATTCCACTTCTCACATATACCTTAAAGAACTTCGTTCATGGCAGCATTGTGTATAAATAAAAACTGAGACTAAGCCTAGTTCTATAACAGTGAAATGGACAAATTATGGTGTAGCCATATAATGGAATCCTATACAGTCAGGAAAACAAATGATCTACAGTTTTGCATATTAACATGGGTGACAGAAGCATTAAACTGAGTGCAAGGAGCAGATCTCAGAATAATACATTTAGAATAATTCTATTTATTTTTGCACATGTGTCTTATATTTCACCTGTGAACCTTTAAAAAGTTCATGAAAACAAGCTTGAAGTTCCACATTAAACTAGGATGGTTTTTTGTGGAAGTTTTATACAAATTCAATATTTAATATCCTTCCTTATAGTTTGTATTTGGCTTTTGTATTAAAATTATTTAAAATAAAAATATTAGTATTTAACTAAGACACATGTAGATGTCCCCAAAACCTTTGTTCTTTAACCCAGTGGGCTGTTCAAGTATTGTTTTTGTGTGTACTGTGACATAAAATACATTGGGAAGCAAGGACCTTGAAGCCAAATTATTTCAAAGGCCTTTAAGGTCCCAGCCTTCCCTTGTGGCTTCATCTGCTGCTTTGCTCCAAATTCAGGCTGGATTCCTTGCCCTTCTCCAAAGCTACCACCATGCCACTAAGCCCATGCTACTTCTGGGATGCCCTGGGTGCCCTTTTTCTTTCCCTTGGGCTTTAGTCAAACACCACCACCTTTGTTAAGGGTTTTCTCAATTCCTAGACAGAATAACTCTTTCTTTTCCAGAGCCCTTAATGACCTGATAAGTCAGATGGTTCGTTGTTTTGACTTTTTTCCCTGCTAGACCATGAACAACTCTAGACCAGTGTGCTATACTATAAGTTACAGGATATCCACATAATGGAATACTATATTTGCAGTCTTTTCATGACCCTAGTTACTCTATATCCTGTGGAAGTGTAAATCTTGTATTCGCCTTCATTATTACATGAGTTTGGTAACAAATGTAAAGTGCTTACTATTATCTCTAGATTTATTAGTTATCCACTTTGGAGAAAACATCTTATGTGACAATTGTACTGTCCAATTACTGAGATTTTTATAGAATCTTTAGTGAGTACTAACATCTTTAATATTTTAAATAGCTAACAATGTATACATCCAGTTATGAAGCATCCTAACCACTTGGTCCGCAGTAAAGCAATGAAGCTTAGCAACTATGAGATTTTGTCTGGAGGTTGGCAGGAAAGAGCTATAAAACTCTATGAAGGGGAGGAAGAAAGACCACGATATTTATGTTCATCTCCTAAAATGCTTCTGAAGTTAAAAGGTTATCTGTTAATGATCTTCTGCAACAATTTGGGTGTTTGCCCGTCTCACTCTAAGAGACTATCAGAATGAAACCCATTGACCACAATCACTGTCAGAAGTCCGAGCTTCAGCCAGTCCCCCTTCATCCCCTGGCTGTATTGTACATCTCCTCAACTGGTGATTCTCAACCTTGGCTGCATATCCGATCATCTGGTGTCCAGGCAACACCCAAGACCAGTTAAAATCTCTGGGTGTTGAACCCAGTGTATTTTCTTTAAAGCTCTCTAGTTGATTCCAATGTGCTGTCTACACTGAGAGCCACGCCCCTATCTGACCAAAGACTGCCCCAACCTTTCTCCTTGCCTCCCAGTCCCTTTCCTGGTATGTCCTGGAATCTACATCAAGACCCCTCTCAGTATCTTCAGTGTGTTCTTGGAACATCACCTCCTTCCTTAACAGGAATCACCTAAAGGTTCTCCCTTCCCAGCCTTTTATACCCCACATACCTCAGATAAGGAGGTGACTGGGGATTTCACTTGTCCCCAATACCCCCATACAAACCACTTTTTCTTGCAAAATATCCCACTCCTTTGAGACTTATTCATGCCATTCTTACCCTCCTTATCACACCCCTTCATTCACTGAAGATGGTTTACCACAAAGATGCTTTCTGTTCCTATTCCCATATTCTTCTCAGCAACCCATCTAATCTCCTGGTCTCAGATCCTTAACCCACTGAGTTCTGACCATCTTCCTCTACTCTCATCTCACCACCCTCTGATGGTCACCTTAACCCTTGTCTTCCTTAGAAAATGTATTACCTCTAAAATCTGTTTTTTAAATCGCACTCTGCCCACCATCTTCTATCTTTTTAGTTTGCTTACTCAGTCACTCCCACTGCCACCTTTCCATCCCCAAACCCATCACTTTTTCACCATCTTCACCCTCTTCTTTCTGGTTTCTCTTCTCTACTCATCTAAGCTTGATTCTGTACTGTACCAGTATAATCAATGCTTTGAAAATGCTACCAACTCCTTTGTATCCTCCCTCTATTGGACTCACCTAAGACGCATTCCTGCTTGTACCTTGACTCTCCACCTTTGATTGCCTGCACTGAAGCAGCTGAATGTGACTGGAGAGGCACAGAGCAGGGCTTTGAAATGCTCACAAACTTCTCATAGGGCACTCAACCCTGCCCAGAAACTGCGCTCTGCTTCCTCATTTTGAAGACTACTAATTCATACATTTTCCTTAAAATTGCCTACTTGCTCTCATCCCATTTCCATCTTAGAAAATAGAAACTATCTGATGGAAATTCCACCCTCCTATTCCCAAACCCACAATCTGGTTTAAATTTGCATGCATCTTTACGCATGGGTTTATTTCTGGGTTTTCTATTATGGTCTGTTGATCTATATGTCGATTTTTAAAAATTAATTAATTAATTAATTTGGCTGCATTGGGTCTTCGTTGCTGCACACGGGCTTTCTCTTGTTGTGGCACTCGCGGGCTACTCTTTGTTGCAGTGCGCAGAATTCTCATTGCGGTGGCTTCTCTTGTTGTGGAGCACAGGCTCCAGGTGCGTGGGCTTCAGTAGTTGTGGCTCATGGGCTCTAGAGTGCAGGCTCAGTAGTTGTGGCACATGGGCTTAGTTGCTCCACAGCATGTGGGATCTTCCCGGACCAGGGCTCGAACCCGTGTCCCCTGCATTGGCAGGAGGATTCTTAACCACTGTGCCACCAGGGAAGCACTATATGTCTATTTTTATGCCAATACCGTACTGTTTTGATTAATATAGTTTTGTAATACAGTTTGAAATCAGGGAGTGTGATGCCTCCAGATTTGTTCTTCTTTCTCAAGATTTTTTTGGCTCTTTGGGGTCTTTTGTACTTTCATATAAATTTTAGAATTGTCTGTTCTATTTCTGTGAAAAATGCCATTGGAATTTTGATAGGGATTGCTTTGAATCTGTAGATTGCTTTGGGTAGTGTTAAAATGTACAATATTCCATTTAACAATATTCTTCCAGTCCATTAGCACAGAATATCTTTTCATTGATTTGTGCCTTCAGTTTTCTTCATCAGTGTCTTATAGTTCTCAGTGTACAGGTCTTTTACTTCCTTGGTTAAATTTATTTCTATGTATTCCATTCTATTTGATGTAAATGGGATTGTTCATTTCTCTTATAATTTTTTAGTGTACAGAAATGCAACAGATCCATATGTTTTAGTATCCTATAAATTTACTAAATTCACTTATTCTAACAGGTTTTTTTAGTCGAGTCTTTAGGGTGTTCTATATATAATATGTCATCTGCAAATAGTGACAGTTTTACCTCTTCCTTTCCAATTTGGATGCCCTTTACTGTTTTGTTTTTTTTTTTTTCCCCTAATTACTCTGGCTAGGTCTTCCAGTACTCTGTTGAATAAAAGTGGTGAGAGTGGGCATCCTGTTTTGTTCCTGATCAGCTTTTCACTACTGAGTATAATGTTAGCTGTGGGCTTGTCATATATGGCCTTTATTATATTGAGGTACGTTCCCTTTGCACCCACTTTTTGGAAAATTTTTTTATCATAAATGGATCTTGAATATTGTCAAATGCTTTTTCTTCATCTGTTGATGATCATATGTTTTTATCCTTCATTTTGTTAACGTGGTATATCACATTGATTTTGCCTATGTTGAACCATTCTTGCATCCCTGGAATAAATCCCACTTGATCATGGTGTATAATCCTTTTATGCACTGTTGAATTTGGTTTGCAAATATTTCGTTAAGGATTTTTGCATCTATATTCATCAGGGATGTTGGTCTGTAATTTTCTTGCAGTGTCTTTTTCTGGTTTTGGTATCAGGGTAATGCTGGCCTAATCAGGGTAAAATTAGTTTTCGTCTACTTTTTTGGAAGCGTTTGAGAGGATTGGTATTATTTCTTTTTTGAATGTTTCATAGATTTCACTAGGGAAGCCATCTGGTCCTGGACTCTTGTTAGGGGTTTTTGATTTATAATTCAATCTCCTTATCAGTAATTAGTCTGGTCAGATTTTCTATTTCTTCATGATTCAGTCTTGGAAAGTTTATTGTTTCTGAGAATTTATCCATTTCCCTTAGGTTGTCCAATTTATGTATAATTGTTCAAAGTACTCTCTTATGATCCTCCATATTTATGTGGCATCAGTTTTTATGTCTCTTCTTTCATTTCTGATTTTGAGTTCTCTTTTTCTTGGTGAGTCTACCTAAAGTTTTGTCAATTTATCTTTTCAAAGAACCAGCTCTTGGTTTCCTTTTCTTTTCCTTATTGTCTTTTTTCATTTCAGTCTCTATTTCATTTATTTCTGCTCTTTATTTCCTTCCCTCTACTAGCGCTGGGCTTCACTTATTCTTTATTTGAGGTGTAGTTATTTGCGATTTTTCTCATTTCTTGAGGTAAGCACTTATCACTATGAACTTCCATCTTAGAACTACTTTTGCTGCATCCCATAAGTTTTGGTATGTTGTATTTCCATTTTCATTTGTCTCATGATAGCTTTTGATTTCTCTTTCTTTGTTCCATTGGTGTTCAGTAGCATGTCATTTAATCTCTATGTATTTGTAAATTTTCCAGTTTTCTTCTGCTAATTGATTTCTGGATTCATACCATTGTGGTCAGAAAAAATGCTTGATATAATTTCAACCAAGTATATTTGTTTGTTTGTTTTTTGCGGTACGCGGGCCTCTCACCGTTGTGGCCTCTCCTGTTGGGGAGCACAGGCTCTGGATGCGCAGGCTCAGTGGCCATGGCTCACGGGCCCAGCTGCTCCGCGGCACGTGGGATCTTCCCGGACCGGGGCACGAACCCGTGTCCCCTGCATCGGCAGGCGGACTCTCAACCACTGCGCCACCAGGGAAGCCCGCTTGATATAATTTCAGTCTTAAACTTAGCAAGGTTTGGTTTGTGGCCTAGCATGATATCTATCCTGGAGAATGTTCCATGTGCCCTTTAAGAATGTGTATTCTGGGCTTCCCTGGTGGCGCAGTGGTTGGGAGTCCACCTGCTGATGCAGGGGACACGGGTTTGTGCCCCGGTCCGGGAAGATCCCACGTGCCGCGGAGCGGCTGGGCCCGTGAGCCATGGCCACTGAGCCTGCGCGTCTGGAGCCTGTGCTCTGCAACGGAAGAAGCCACAATGGTGAGAGGCCCGCGTACCGCAAAAAAAAAAAAAAAAAAAGAATGTGTATTCAGTTGTGGATAGAATGTTACTATATGTCAGGTCTATCTGGTCTAACATGTCATTAAAAGTCAATGTTAACTTATTTTCTGTCTGTTCTACCCATTGACACAAGTGGGGCATTATAGTTCCCTACTATTATTGCATTACTGTCTATTTCTCCCAAATATATATTATATTTGCTTCATATATTTAGGTCCTCATGACTTTCTTTTTTAAAAATTTTATTGGAGTATAGTTGGTTTACAATGTTGTGTTAATTTCAGGTGTACAGAAAAGTGATTCAGTTATACATATACATATATTCATTCTTTTTCCGATTCTTTTTCCATAAAGGTTATTACAGAACATTGAGTAGAGTTCCCTGTGCTATGCAGTAGGTCTTGCTGGTTATCTATTGTATATATAGTAGTGTGTATATGTTAATCCCAAGCTCCTAATTTATCCCTCCCCAACCCCCACATTTCCCCTTTAGTAACGATAGGTTTGTTTTCAAAATCTGTGAGTCTGTTTCTGTTTTGTAAATAAGTTCATTTATATCATTTTAAAAAATTAGATTCCACACATGAGTGATATGATATTTGTCTTTCCCTGTCTGCCTTCACTTAGTATGATAATCTCTAGGTCCATCCATGTTGCTGCGAATGGCATTATTTCATATTTTTAATGGCTGAATAATATTCCATTGTATATATGTACCACATCTTTTTATCCATTCATCTTTCGACGGACATTTAGGTTTCTTCCATGTCTTGGCTATTGTAAATAGTGCTGTGGTGAACATTGTGAGGCATGTATATGTTCAAATTATGGTTTTCTATGGATATATGCCCAGGAGTGGGATTCCTGGAACATATGGTAGCTCTATTTTTAGTTTTTTAAGGAACCTTCATACTGTTCTCCATAGTGGTTGTACCAATTAACATACCCACCAACAGTGTAGGAGGGTTCCCTTTTCTTCACATCCTCTTCAGCATTTATTGTTTGCAGACTTTCTGATGATGGCCATTCTGACCAACATGAGGTGATACCTCATTGTAGTTTTGATTTGCATTTCTCTGATAATTAGTGATGTTGAGTATCTTCTCATGTGCTTCTTGGCCATCTGTATGTCTTCTTTGGAGAAATGTCTTCTTAGATCTTCTGGCAATTTTCTGATTGGGTTGTTTGTTTTTTTGACATACAGCTGCATGAACTGTTTGTATATTTTAGAGATTAATCCGTTGTTGGTTGCTTCGTTTGCAAATATCTACTCCAATTCTGTGGGTTGTCTTTTCGTTTTATTTATGGTTTCCTTTGCTGTCCAAAAGCTTTTAAGTTTGTTTATTTTTCTGGCTTAAAACAACAGAAATTTATTCTCACATGGTTCTGGAGGCCAGGAGTCCACACTGGGCTGAAATCAAGGCATCAGCATGGCCACCATGCTCCCCACAAAGGTTCCAGGAGAGATTCAGTTCCTTGCTAACTTCCAGTGCTGCCAGCATTCTTTTGCCTCTGGTCATATCACTCCTCCTTCTGACTCTACCTTCACCTGGCCTCCTCCTCTGTGTATGTGCCATATCTCTCTGCCTTTTTCTCATAAGAGTACGTGTGATGGCATTTTTTTTTTTTTTTTACAGTAGGTCCTTGTTGGTTATCTGTTTTAAATATAGCAGTGTGTTCATGTCAATCACAAACTCCCAGTCTACCCCTCCCCCTGCTTTCCCCCCTGGTAACCATAAGTTCATTCTCTAAGTCTGTGAGTCTGTTTCTGTTTTGTAGATAAAATTCATTTGTATCATTTTTTTTTTAGATTCCGCATATAAGTGATATCATATGATATTTGTCTTTCTCTGTCTGACTTACTTCACTTAGTATGATAATCTCCAGGTCCATCCATGTTGCTGTAAATGGCATTATTTCATTCTTTTTTATGGCTGAGTAACATTCCATTGTTTATATATCACATCTTCTTTATCCATTCATCTGTCGATGGACATTTAGGTTACTTCCATGTCTTAGCTATTGTAAACAGTGCTGCAATGAACATTGGGGTGCATGTGTACTTTTGAACCAAGTTTTTCTCTGGATATATGCCCAAGAGTGGGATTGCTGGGTCATATGTTAATTCTATTTTTAGTTTTCTGAGGAACCTCCATACAGTTTTCCATAGTGGCTGCACCAACTTACATTCCCACCAACAGTGTAGGAGAGTTCCCTTTTCTCCACACCCTCTCCAGCATTTATTGTTTATAGATTTTTTGTTGATGGCCATTCTGACTGGTGTGAAGTGATAACTCACTGTAGTTTTGATTTGCATTTCTCTAATAATTGGCGATGTTGAATATCTTCATGTGCCTCTTGGCCATCTGTATGTCTTCTTTGGAGAAATGTCTATTTAGGTCTTCTGCCCATTTTTTTTTTTTTTTTTTTTTTTGCGGTAGGCAGGCCTCTCACTGCTGTGGCCTCTCCCATTGCGGAGCACAGGCTCCGGACGCACAGGCTCAGCGGCCATGGCTCACGGGCCCAGCTGCTCCGTGGCATGTGGGATCTTCCCGGACCGGGGCACGAACCCATGTCCCCTGCATTGGCAGGCGGACTCTCAACCACTGCGCCACCAGAGAAGCCCTGCCCATTTTTTTGATTGGGTTGTTTTTGTTTTTTTGATATTGAGCTGCATGAGCTGTTTGTAAATTTTGGAGACTAATCCTTTGTCGGTTGCATCATTTGCAAGTATTTTCTCCCATTCTGTAGGTTGTCTTTTCATTTTGTTTATGGTTTCCTTTGCTGTGCAAATCTTTTGAGTTTAATTAGGTCCCATTTGTTTGTTTTTATTTCCATTATTCTGGGAGATGGATCAAAAAAGATATTGCTGCGATTTATATCAGAGAGTGTTCTGCCTATGTTTTCCTCTAAGAGTTTTATAGTAGCCGTCTTATATTTAGGTCTTTAATCCATTTTGAGTTTATTTTTGTGTGTGGTGTTAAAGAGTGTTCTAATTTCATTTTTTGACATGTAGCTGTCCAATTTTCCCAGCACAGTTTATTCAAGAGACTGTCTTTCCTCCATTGTATAGATGCCTCCTTTGTCATAGATTAATTGACCATAAGTGTGTGGGTTTATTTCTGGTCTTTCTATCCTGTTCCATTGATTTATATTTCTGTTTTTGCACCAGTATCATACTGTTTTGATGACTGTAGCCTTGTAGTATAGTCTGAAGTCAGGGAGCCTGATTCCTCCAGCTCCATTTTTCTTTCTCAAGATTGCTATTGGCTATTTGTGTTTCCATACAAATTAAATTTTTTTTTGTTCATTTCTGTGAAAAATGCCATTGGTAATTTGATGGGAATTGCATTGAATCTGTAGATTGCCTTCGGTAATATCGTCATTTTGACAATATTGATTCATCCAATCCAAGAACATAGTATATCTTTCCATCTGTTTGTGTTGTCTTCAGTTTCTTTCATCAGTGTCTTATAGTTTACAGAGAAAAGTCTTTTGCTTTCTTGCATAGGTTTATTCCTAGGTATTCTATTCTTTTTGATGCTATGGTAAATGGGATTGTTTCCTTAATTTCTCTTTCTGATCTTTGGTTGTTAGTGTATAGCAATGCAACAGATTTCTGTATATTAATTTTGTAACCTACAACTTTACCAAATTCATTGATGAACATTAGTAGTTTTCTGGTGGCATCTTTAGGATTTTCTATGTGTAGTATCATGTCATCTGCAAACAGTGACAGTTTTACTAGTACTTATCTAATTTGGATGACTTTTATTTCTTTTTCTTCTCTGATTGCCGTGGCTAGGACTTCCAAAACTATTTTGAATAAAAGAGGCGAGAGTGGACATCCTTGTCTTGATCTTAGAGGAAATGCTTTCAGCTTTTCACTGCTGAGTATGATGTTAGTTGTGGGTTTGTCATATATGGCCTTTATTATGTTGGGGTAAGTTCCCTCTATGCCCACTTTCTGGAGAGCTTTTATCATAAATGGGTGTGGAATTTTGTCAAATGCTTTTCCTGCATCTGTGGAGAGGACCATACGGTTTTTATTCTTCAGTTTGTTAATGTGGTGTATCACACTGATTGATTTGGGGATATTGAAAAATTCTTACATCCCTGGGATAAATCCCACTCGATTGTGGTGTAACATCCTTTTAATGTATTGTTGGATTCAGTTTGCTAGTATTTTGTTGAGGATTTTTACATCCATGTTCATCAGTGATATTGGCCTGTAATTTTCTTTTTTTTTTTTTTATGGTATCTTTGTCTGGTTTCAGTATGGTTATGGTGGCCTCAAAGAATGAGTTCAGAAGTGTTTTTTCCTCTGCAATTTTTTTGGAATAACTCCTCTCTAAATGTTAGAATTTGCCTGTGAAGCCATCTGATTGTGGACTTTTGTTTGGGAGTTTTTTAATCACAGATTCAATTTCAGAACTTGTAATTAGTCTGTTCATATTTTCTATTTCTTCCTGGTTCAGTCTTGGAAGATTGTACCTTTCTAAGAATTTGCCCATTTCTTCTAGGTTGTCCATTTTACTGGCATATCATTGCTTGTAGTAGTCTCTTATGGTCCTTTTATTTCTGTTGTGTCAGTTGTAACTTCTCCTTCATTTCTAGTTTTATTTATTTAAGCCCTCTCCCTTTTTTTCTTGATGAGTCTGGCTAAAATTTTATCAATTTTGTTTATCTTTTCAAAGAACCAGTTTTTAGTTTCATTGATCTTTTCTATTGTTTTCTTGGTCTCTATGCCATTTATTTCTGCTCTTATCTTTATGATTTCTTTCCTTCTGCTAACTTTGGGTTTTGTTTGTTCTTCTTTCTCTAGTTGTTTTAGGTGAAGGTTAGGTTGTTTGAGATTTTTCTTGCTTCCTGAGGTAAGCTTCTACCACTATAAACTTCCCTCTTAGAACTGCTTTCGCTGTGTCCCATAGGTTTTGGATCATCATGTTTTCATTTTCATTTGTCTCTAGGTATTTTTTTATTTCCTCTTTTGATTTCTTTAGTGAACCATTGGTTGTTGCATAACATGTTGTTTAGGCTCCATGTTTTTGTTTTTTGCAGTTTTTTTCTTCTAGTTGATTTCTAATCTCACAGCTTTGTGGTCAGAAAAGATGCTTGATCTGATTTCAATTTTCTTAAATTTACTGAGGCTTACTTTGTCGCCCAGCATGTGATCTATCCTGGAGAATGTTCCATGTGCAGTTGAAAAGAATGTGTATTCTGCTTTCAGATGTAATGTATAAATGTCAATTAAGTCCATCTGGTCTAATTTGTCATTTAAAGTCTGTGTTTCCTTATTGATTTTCTGTCTGGATGATCTTTCCATTGATAATTGGGGTGTTAATGTCCCCCAATATTATTGTGTGACTGTCAATTTCTCCTTTTATGTCTGTTAACATTTGCCTTATATATTGAGGTGCTCCTGTGTTGAGTGCATATATATTTACAATTGTTATATCTTCTTCTCGGATTGATCCCTTGATCATTATGTAGTGTCTTTGTCTCTTGTAACACTCTTCATTTTTTTTTTTTTTGCGGTACGCGGGCCTCTCACTGTTGTGGCCTCTCCCGTTGTGGAGCACAGGCTCTGGACGTGCAGGCTCAGCGGCCATGGCTCACAGGCCCAGCTGCTCTACAGCATGTGGGGTCTTCCCAGACCGGGGCACGAACCTGTGTCCCCTGCACCAGCAGGCGGACTCTCAACCACTGCGCCACCAGGGAAGCCCCACACTCTTCATTTTAAAGTCTATTTTTTTGGATATGAGTATAGCTACTCCAGCTTTCTTTTGATTTCCCTTTGCTTGGAATATCTTTTTCCATCTCCTCACTTTCAGTCTGTATGTGTCTCTAGATCTGAAGTGGGTCTCTTGTAGACAACATATTGATATATACTGGTCTTGTTTTTGTATCCATTCAGCCAGTCTATGTATTTTGGTTGGAGCATTTAATCCATTTACATTTAAGGTAATTATCGATATGTATGTTCTTACTGCTATCTTGTTAATTGTTTTGCATTTGTTTTTGTAGATCTTCTTTCTTCCTTTTCTCTTTTGTTCTTTTGTGATTTGATGACTATTTTTAGTGTTGCAATTTGGATTCTTTTTTCTTTTTCATGTGTATGTCTATTATAGACTTTTTGTTTGCAGTTACCATGAGGTTTTGAAATAGCGGTCTATATATAATACATGATTGTTTTAAGTTGCGGATGTCTTAATTTGAAATGCATTTCAAATATCCTGCACTTGTACTCTCCTCCTCTCATGATTACTGGTTTTGATATCATATTTGTGTGTGGATGATTTCCTACCTTTACTGTACGTTTGCCTCTACTGGTGAGCTTTCCCATTTTGTAATTTCCTTTCTAGTTGTGGCCTTTTCCACTTAGAGAAGTTCCTTTAGCATTTGTTGTGAAGCTGGTTTGGTGGTGCCGAATGCTTTTTGCTTTTGCTTGTCTGTAAAGCTTTTTATTTTCTGTCAAATTTGAATGAGAGCCTTGCAAGGTAGAGTATTCTTGGTTGTAGGTTTTTCCCTTTTATCACTTTAAATATATCATGCCACTCCCTTCTGGCCTGCAGAGTTTCTGCTGAAAAATCAGCTGATCTTATGGGGATTCCCTTGTATGTTATTGCTTTTCCTTTGTTGCTTGTAGTATTTCTTTTGTCTTTAATTTTTGTTAGTTTGATTAGTATGTATATTGGCATGTTCCTCCTTGGGTTTATCCTGTATGGGACTCTGTGCTTCCTGAACTTGAGTGGAAGTGACTGTTTCCTTTCCTGTGTTAGGGCAGTTTTCAGCTGTTATCTCTTTAAATATTTTCTCAGGCCCTTTCTCTCCCTCTTCTCCTTCTGGGACCCCTATAACGTGAATGTTTGTGTGTCTGACATTGTCCCATAAGTCTCTTAAACTGTTCTCATTCCTTTTCATTCCTTTTTCTTTATTCTGTTCTGTGATAGTGATTTCCAACACTCTCTTCCAGCTCACTGATTTGTTCTTCTGCCTCAGTTACTCTGCTCTTGATTCCTTCTAGTGTATTTTTTATTTCAGTTATTATATTTTCAACTCTGGTGGTTCTTTACATTTTCTAACGCTTTGCTAAAAACTTCTTGCTACTTCTCGCTCTCTGCATCCATTCTTTTCCCAAGTTCTTGGATCATCTTTACAATCATTACTCTGAACTCTTTCTCAGGATGATTGGCTATCTCCACTTCACTTAGTTGTTCTTCTGGGGTTTTATCTTGTTCTTTCATATAGAATGTATTCCTTTGCTTTCTCTATTTTTTTTTTTTTTGTGGTACGTGGGCCTCTCACTGTTGCCTCTCCTGCTGCGGAACACAGGCTCTCGATGTGCAGGCTCAGCGGCCATGGCTCACGGGCCCAGCCGCTCCACGGCATGTGGGATCTTCCTGAACTGGGGCATGAACCCACGTCCCCTGCATTGGCAGGCGGACTCTCAACCACTGCGCCACCAGGGAAGCCCCCCTCTCTCATTTTGTATAAATTTCTATTTGGATTCTTATGTGTGTAGTAGCTTAGTTACATTTCTCCACCTTGGAGAAGTGGCCCTCCATAGGGGATGTCCTATGTGTCCCAGCAGTACAATCCCCTCTGGTCACCCAAGGGGCAGGGACCAGTTGGTCCCAGGGTAGGTTCTGACCTGTTTGCAGACTCAGTTCTGCAGGCTACTGGATAGTAGTTTCCTTGCTTCTGGTGCCTGTCCACTGATGGATAGATCTGGGTTTTGACCCGCTGGTGGGCAGGGCTGTGTCAAGGGGCATGTCTAGAGGTGGCTGTGGGCTCAGGAAGTCTTTAGGCAGCCTGTCTGCTGATGGCTGGGGCTGTATTCCTGCCCAGTTGGTTGTTTGGCCTGAGGCGTCCCAGCACTGGAGTTTACAGGCTGTTAGGTGGGGCCAAGTCTCGGTGCCAAGGACCCAAAATGTGCCTCCAGCCAGAGTTCACATAGGTCCCTGGTATGTCTGCCACCAGCCTTTATGACCCCAGGGAAGCCACAGCTGCCCCCTGCCTCCCCAGGAGACCCTCCAAGACCAGCAAATAGGTCTGGCCCAGGCTGATATGGAAGCACTGCTTTTGCTCCGGGACCCAGTGTGTGCGAGACTCCGTGTGCACCCTCCAAGAGTGGAATCTGTATTTCCCCCAGTCCCGTGGAGCTCCTGCAATTAAGCCCCACTGGCCTTCAAAGTCAAATGCTCTAGGAGCTCATTCTCCTGCTGCCAGACTCCTAGGCTGGGGAGCCTGGCATGGGACTCAGAGCTCTCACTTCTGTGGGAGAACTTCTGTGATATAATTATTCTCCAGTTCATGGGTTGCCCACCCAGGTGGTAAGGGATTTGATTATATTGTAAGTGCGCCCCTCCTACTGTCTCATGGTTTCTTCATGTCTTCGGATGTAGAATATCTTTTATGGGTAGATTCCAGTCTTTTTTTTTTTTTTTTAAGAAGATGTTGGGGGTAGTTTATTAATTAATTAACTAATTTTTGGCTGTGTTGGGTCTTTGTTTCTGTGCGAGGGCTTTCTCTAGTTGTGGCAAGCGGGGGCCACTCTTCATTGCGGTGCGTGGGCCTCTCACTATCGTGGCCTCTCTTGTTGCAGAGCACAGGCTCCAGACGTGCAGGCTCAGTAGTTGTGGCTCACGGGCCTAGCTGCTCTGCGGCCTGTGGGATCCTCCCAGACCAGGGCTCGAACGCGTGTCCCCTGAATTAGCAGGCAGATTCTCAACCACTGCGCCACCACGAAAGCCCCAATTCCAGTCTTTTCAATCAATGGTTGTCCAGCAGTTGTGATTTTGGTGTGCCCATGAGAGGAGGTGAGCGCAAGGTCCTCCTATTCCTCCATCTTGTCTCCTGGAAGCTCCCCCCACCCATTCTTTCTTGACTACACAAAGAATTCCTTTTCAGGAATCCTTTTTCCCACAAAAGTGATCTCTATTTCTGTATCATTTCCATTTGCATGCTAGCAAACCCACTGTCTTATACAGAAAATGTCTATTATCTCTCAGCTCTACTTTAGAGAAAATTCTGCATGAGTTTTACAGACCCTGCTTCCCCGTCTTTACAATCTATTAATTTTTTTTAACTTGTAGTAATGCATGAGTACATTCTTGTTATGAAAAATCCAAACATTTATGGATAAAACTAAAACTCATCAATCTCTACCTACCCTCCTCTCCAGAAGTCACTGCTCTGGTTAGAAATGTTTCCTTCAAGATCTTCTCATGTTAATTTACACACAGATTTACCTACTGAGGTATCTAGCATGTCTTGTGTTTTACACAAATAAAATTGTACTGTTCTGTATTGTTCACATTCTGTAACTTTTTTCACTCAGTGACTTTGAAATTCTCCTATTTCAGTATTAATAACTCTTTATTCTTGTTGATGAAAAATTAATTTAAGAAAAATTAGAAAATTTTATTCCAGCTAAATTTGAGGATTATAACCTGGGAAGAGCATCTCAGAAAGCTCTGAGAACTCTTCCACCTGTTACAAGTCAAGACAGTTTATATATGTCTTTTGAGACAGAGGGCTGTACATTAAATGGTGCATTAATGACAGTTTACATAATCCAGATTTAAGTGCCATTGTGGTAGGTCATGTGACCCTTTACAAGATCAAGAAGAAATATTATCTTTTAAGAAGTTGTCTTATTCATGCTAGGTGAATGTTGCTGTTTACGGTTGAGCAGGTATTCCTGCTGATGGGGGAGGTTTGGTCAATGCATCATGTGGATACACAATGCACAGTGAGGAGAGAGGGGAGGCCAAAGGGCAGAGAAGAACTTTTATGTTTAGATTTTTCTTGTCTTGCCATAAATATGAATTTTATTTCAAATTCTATATTACCTAGAAAGGATTTATCATATTGGATTCAACTATTTCTCTATTGATGGGGATCCAATTTCGTGCTGCTATAAACAATGCTGTCACAATCATCCTTGGACATTTTTCTTTCCAAATGATACTTTGTTTAGGATGGATATAAAAAGTGTGATTTCTGGGTCATTTCTGATCACTGACTCTTCAGTTCTCACCAACCTGGCTTCCATCCCTATCCTTCCATAAGAATTTTGTCACAATCACTCTCCATTTTGTTTTCCTGTCATCTTTCTTAGGCTCAAAACAGCATTTGCTAGTTGACACACCTTCCTTTTTGAAATGTTTTTTTTTGCTTTTGGGATAAAACCCTCTTGGTCTTCCTCCTTCCCCTCTGGCTTCCATTATGTCTCTTTTGTTGGTTCCCGCTCTACTTGGTCTCTAAATGTTGGGAGCTCATCAAGCTGTCTGGAGCCCTCTTTACTCTGGATTCTCTTCCTGGGTGATCTCACACATTTAAGAGCCATCTACATTACATCTTTCAAATTCCTATTCCAGTCCAGGATAGTACCCAACAGCCTGCATAACATCATCTTAAATGTACACCACCAAAGCATGTCTTAACATGTCCCAAGAGAACCTGCCCCCTCCCCCGCAATTCCTTAGCTTACTCATTACATGGCACCCCAACCACCCATTTGCTCAAGTCAAAAACCTGGTACTTACTCTAGAATCCTACTCCTAGACGTCCCTCGGATTTTCTTTCCTAAATGTTGAGTCCATACTCACTTTGTTCCCTCTCTCCCACCATCAACCAATCACAGGCATCATCATCTCTGGCCTAGGTAAATGCCAAAGCTTAAATGATTTTCTAGTTCTTTGCCTCCTTCTCCAACCCATTTTCAATACAGCTGCCAAAATGAACTCTTAATATCTAAGCATGTTACCTCAGGCTTACCTTTCAATGTCTTTCTTCCCTTTGCACCTAGAACAAGCCTTGGATGACTGGGTGCTGCCACTGTCTGCCTCTATTTCATGCATCTCTGCTGGGTCTATAATGTACCAAGTTCTCTGACTCAGGGTCTTGCTGCATGCTGTTCTCTCTGCTGGGAAGTAGAGTGCCTGGCTCTTTGCTGGCCAGTCTTTTTTCACCATCAGGTCTCAGCTTAGTCTCCTGTCAGAACCATTCCATCCCAAGCAGGTCCCCCTATTAGTCTCAATTACTGTGCCCATTTGTTTTGGCCTCATAGTATATTCCACAGTCTGTTATTCATTAGTTTGCCTCCCTTTCTAGAATGTAAGCTCTATGAGAAGGGTGTCCTATTCACAGCTATATCCCTAGCCTAGCACAGTGCCTGGCACATAATAAGCATTCAATTAATATTTTGAATGTTCATCTAAGTTCAGTATCCTGATTTTCAGATGAGGAAAGAAACCCAGCTAAGGGCCCATCATTTTACCTAGTTATTACATTGTTACACTGAGCAGCAGTGTAATAGTTGAGCATGCACTCAGGCTCCAGACTCACTTGGTTTGAATCTCGTATCCTTCACTGACTAGTGTGATGCTGGGGATATTACTTAACCTTTTTGCCTGTTTCCTCACTGGGAAGTGGGGATTACAGTGCCTACTTCATAGGATTGTTGCAAAGATTAAATTAATAGAAGGATGGTGAGGAGCATATGATTTAATTCTGATTTTTTACTGTACAAATTTGAAAACTATTTCTGCAAGCATTCCTCCAGCCCTTTGGGTCTAGAACACAAGAAACAACGTTCTTTGAATGAAATTAACAGTAACGTCCACACTCTTTACTGCTTACGTTGGAACTTCTATCTAGCATATAAAAGCAGTTTATTAGATACTTGAGAGAATCAAATTCCCACAGTAACGTTTGCGGGAACTCCCTTGTGAGCCACCTATGAAGAATTCCTAACAGATAATAGAACTCCTTTAGCATTAGCAAAATTGGCGCCTCACTGTAACCTTTGGGACAGGAATCTGAAACCAGAGATAAACAATTCCTTCATGGGCAGACATCAATTTTGGTCATGAGGACCATTCAGAGAGCATAGGAGATCTGCTTGCTAGAACAACAAATAATACTTTCTCTGTGCGTACGGTCAAAAATAATAACAGAATTTTAACATATTACTCTATTATCTGTGCATTGCCTCCAACAAGATTTTCCTAGAAGTACAGGAAAAATCTTCAATCATCAGTGGCCTACAAGGTTTAAAAAAAAAAAAAAGTGATCAAGAACATATGAAAATAACTAGGACATTAAATATCATCAAATGGCCAGTTTTCATTTATTTTGAAAACTATGCAAAGACACCAGACAGTTTTAAAAAGGGTACAGTTAATATTTTATTGTCACTTATCAGATGGCAGTTAGGTATATAGTCTTCATACTTGATCCTTCCTTTTTGTAAATAAAAAAAATTACAAGTTTTAAACAGCCAAAGGCTGGTCATGTCTTCAGAAAACATGATTAGATTAATTCATTAATGGTGGCTTCAAGTTTTTCCTTATTAGCTCCAGAAAATTCACCCACCTGTTGAGAGAATATTGCATTGCCGTTAGATGTAGCATTGCATCCCTATTTTGTATATCAGATATGACCACAGAATGGGCCTGGGGAGGAGAGGAAGTTAAGTATAAGCTTATTTAATACATCCATGGATAACACCCAGTTCTTTAAAGTTAAAAACAAACAAAAACAAAAACCCCTCAAAAGTCAAGACTCAGTTTTTTTACACAAATACCTCTGAACAAAGATAAATGCACTGTGATATAAATATGAAGCGCCAATCCCAGGGATTAATCACCAAATCCCTGTGATTTTAGTTTTAGCAAAGATCAGTTATCAATGAGATGTCACATTATGTACTTAATGAAGAATGACATATTTAAATATTCTTGAAAGGAAAAAACAGGGATGTGCTTCCCAATGTAAAGGGTAAGTCACTTCAGTTTCTTCTTTTCTATATCATGCTTTCCTATTATTACCCAGCTGGTTTCTTCAAGGTCAGATGTACCTACCTTCTGTCCCTTTTTAAAAAACTGGAAGGTTGGCATGCATTTGACTTCACACTCTGAAGCAACATCCTGGGGGGAAGGGAGGTGTAGAAAGAAGATAAAAATAAGACCATGAGGAGTGCTGAGCTCTGGTACCTGTGATCTAAAACCAGATTCTTTTTCCTGTTATGTACCCAGAACTCAGCGCCAAGTTTTATACGCTTAAACAAGGACTACAATGGCAGCACAAAAGCCAAATTGGTTATATTCTCAATTAAAATTCTAATTAATACGTACTCTCATCTTTGAGAGATACCAGAATCAGATAGATACTATACAGTGACTCAAATTGTTTAATCGAATTATTCCCAGCTGTACTGGAGTGAGGTACATAGATGATGATCATAAAGGCAAAAGTTTAGAGTTAGGGAGAGGAACAACTTATTTACAAAGGACTTGTTCAAGAATAAAGTCATGGCGATCTACAGGGACAGCTCCACACTGGTTTTTCTGTTATTGTTTTATAACCCCTACCTCTCAACACCTTGTTCACACCAGGTTTGGCGGGGGGAATGCCATGAAAAGGGCTTGGTTTGGACAAGAGTTTCAAGTGAACAGGTGCATTAGGGATCAAATACATCAGCTTGGCACTGCAAAGAGGATCAGGAGAGAAGTGAGGAAAGAACCACACAGCCCTAACTAAGCAGCAAAAGCTGCGGAGGCCACCAACCACGGAGGCAGAACTCTGAGAAGCAGACCACGGAGACCAAAGAACTTTCACAGGAAAGGAAGGAAGGTCAGCTAAAAACACCGTGGTGACTTCCAGTTGGGGACTCAGGAGTAAGGGACATGGGAATTAAAAATGGAGTGGTCCTAGGACTTCCCTGGCAGTCCAGTGGTTAAGACTTCGAGCTTCCACTGCAGGGGGCGTGGGTTCGATCCCTGGTTGGGGAACTAAGATTCCATATGCCAGGCTGCATGCCCCCCCCTCAAAAAAAAGGAGCGGTTCCTAGATTGAGCCACCAGTCAATGGTAGCACACCAGCCTAACTTCACCTGTTCCTCTGCCGGGCAGAAAAGTGTGGTTTTACGTCTTTATGAAATTGCACGTGTCCTGTTGCCAGTTTGGGCAGGAAGGGTGGTGGACGCTGCTGTTTCCAGATAACCTTTACTTTTTCTTTAAATGCTGGGCAACAAGAAGCACAAGGGCAGTAATGGCTGCAATAAAATGGCTAGTATGTACTGAATGTCTACTATATTCCAGGCACTAAGTACTCACTGAAAGCAACAGTCATAAGGAAATTCCCAAGAACCTGTGATAAGACCATCCAAATGAAGATCATAACATTTTAACTGTACCAATCTACAATTCCAGAAATTCCCTTGTAGTCTGAGAATCCAGGATGGAAAATGGGGTGGAGAGTTGACAGGAAGACGATGAGCTGCACATGTCAAGGTTCTGGACCTTGAGGATGAGTAATTGGGAAACCAGAAGATGACAAGTAAGAAGGGTAGAAGGACTGGTTTAGCTAAAAGGTTGGAAACTGGTTGTCTAGGGGGCTGAAGCTGGTCTAGATATGTTACTTGGTTCATGTAAATGCTTAAAAAAAAAAATCTCTGAATTGCTTGAAGATTTGGAAACACTGGGCTGGCCCCTCCCAGCACTCGGAGAGCAGCAGTTTACTGCAGTCCCTTCCCTGTCTCTTCCTGACACTTGGAAGCCACCAGTTGGATACCATCTTTCATGCAAGCAGCTGGCGGAAGCCTCAAATGAGGTGGGTGTTAGTTTTGTTTTTATAGTACCCACAGTGGAAGGGCTGTGGTCTGGAAAGTGTGAGCCACCCTTTCTGCCACTTCTAATCATAGAAACGTACAGGGGGTGCAACTGACCTGCATCACATATAAAAGCATGCAAAACAGGACCTGGAGATAAGTAAGGAAGAAGGAGTACAAGGACCTTGAGCTCACCTCCTCTCTCGAGCACACCAACATCACAACTCATTGTTAGACAACCATTGACAAAGACTGGAACCTATCAAAAAAGATACTCCACATCCAAAGACAACAGGACCTGGATACTGATCACAACCTTCAGATGAAAACGCTAATCCCAAAGCCTTATCAGCAGAAAATACAGGGTCCCAATCAATGGAAATGATAGTCTAATTGCCGTTCTCAGATTTTGGATGCCTTATACCTCTCCTAGCCAGAGCTTAGCATTCCCGCATTGGTACAACTGCCTAACTTAAAATAAGACAAAAAACTAGAAACAAGATAAATGCTCAGAAGTGGTGTCAATGCTTTGAGAAAGACTTGAAGTGTGTTGTAAGTCATGTTCATACGTTTTACGTCTTAAAATTGCAGTCAAGGGCTTCCCTGGTGGTGCAGTGGTTAAGAATCCGCCTGCCAATGCAGGGGACATGGGTTCAAGCCCTGGTCCGGGAAGATCCCACATGCTGTGGAGCAACTAAGCCCGTGCACCACAACTACTGAGCCTGTGCTCTAGATCCCGCGCACCTAGAGCCCGTGCTCCGCAACAAGAGAAGCCACTGCAACGAGAAGCCTGCGCACCACAACGAAGAGTAGCCCCCGCTCGCTGCAACTAGAGAAAGCCCACGCGCAGCAACAAAGACCCAGCACAGCCCAAAAAAAAAAAAAAAAAAAATTGCAATCAAGTCTTTACATGGTAAATTTTTAAAGCATTAAGAATTCGCTCTCATTGGGTAAGAAAGTGATTTTTTTTTAAAGGTGATGCAGGATTCTGTACCATAATTGAATCCACCACACTGGGCTTTTAGGTTACGCACATTCTTGTGAATAAATTCAGACGCGTCCCAGGGCAAAAAACCTTAAAGTTGCTCAGTTTAAGAAGATCATTTTCAATTTTAATTATTTAGATAAGTATAATCTCACCTTTTTATGGTCCGAAAGCTGTCACTGTATGGATGGATCATTTTAACTCATCTGCTGCTCGATAATGTAAAAGGCTCAGATTTTGCCTAAGCATCTCTGCACTGTGGTTCAATCCCCACCCATGAAAGTAAGCATTGCTAAGGGGATGAAAATATTCACTTTAAAGGCTCTAGACACACATGATTAAACCACCTCCCAGTTTGAATGTATCAGTTTATCAGTACGTATCATGATTTCTGACATCCAGTTTAAGACTTTTCATGTAACAGGATCCATCTGCCCTTCCCTACGCCAGTCACTGAAAGCATGTGCTCTGTTGGATTTAGGAGACTCCAGTTCTGTGAGTGAACTGTTCAGGCCCATTTCTGCAATGGCCACAGAGAAAAACGGTTAATCAAATTCTTAAGAATTTAAGAACTGGGGCAGTTAATGTGCTTGACAGTGTATCACTTCTACGTGTTCAGTATTTTCTAGAATTTATGTTTGGCTTTCTTCTAGGTTGTATCTGGGGGTAAAGAATGAGGTAGAGATGCAACATCTTAACCCCAAATGGTTAACTGTTAATACATGGTTTAATAGATTCTTCTTTTTTGGACTTTTTAGTCTTGTCCATGGATCTATATACCTACTCTGGTTACAAGACCACACGGTTTTCATTATTGCTGCTAATGTACTTTATGGGGCCTGCCCCTTCCCATCCTCTATGACTTCCCTCCTAATTAGTTTTTTTAAATACTTTCCAGGATTTTCCTGACTACATTATTTCAGAATGTCATGATCAATTTCCCAAAAATGTTGGATGAATCTAAGAGTACTAACTAGCATTTTAATAATACTGAGTCAACATCCTGGAAGACAGTATATACCCATCTAGTAAAATCTTTCATGGACCTCAGTAAAGGTTAGTAGTTCTATAACTAATATTTGAGCTCTACTGCCTCTGTTACATTTTTCTTTTGTTTTCTATTACTTGTTCTATGGACCAATTGGCCCACTCCTGTAGTGATTTGAAAGGCATGCACACTTAAAAATTAAGTAGTTACCTTTGAGGTTTTAAAAACATTCTTGATCTCAAGTTTATCACTTCCCTCATTTAAAAACAGAAAGCTAGCCACTCTCTAATGACAGACCCAGATCCTGCCATTTTTTAAAAAATAAACAATCTGGAACTTGTGTAGTCATATAAACACTGCCATAATCAGGATACAGAACTCTTCCCTCACTCCCATAAAACTTCCTCAGTAGCTTCTCTGTGGTCAAATACTCCCCCTTAGCCCCCACCCCCACTCTGTTCTCCATCCCTATAGTTTTAGCCCAGCTCAGATTTTTATTAGTTTTTATTAGTAAGTGTAACGAGGCTACATTTTACCTTATTAACTTTTGTTTCATTGGTTTCTAGCTCAGCACTCTGTATAGCCAAAATAACTTTAAATCTGCTGTTGTCACCTGTTATTAACTCATTGCTGGCTGGCATAACGGAAACACATGGCATCCTAAAAGGTTGCAAAACTATCAGGCCTAAGTTACTTTGTTTCTTTTGAGCTTATAAGTATCATACTCTGTAGAGTTGGGAGTAGAGTCTGCTGTTAAGGAAATAAGATCAGTCTATCATTTTCAAAAGTAGTATTCACACTTCACTATGCATACAGAGTTGTTTTGTGTGTGTACCACATTATATGTCCATGCCTCCTAACTGTCCATTTGAATCTATTACACCTAAAAGCTCATCTCTTCCAGCCCAAGTGTTCAGAGATTTTTCTATTAAAACTAGGTGTTGTTTGCCCCAAAGATACTATAAACATTAAGTACCCTGAGTCTGCATGGACAGGAATTATCTGCATAAAAAATATAAAAACAAATTCAGTCCTAAAATATTCCATCATCTATTTTAATGATATGATCTAATACTCAAAATAATGAATTGATGTCATTTTTATCCCTCATCTGATTCTTTTCGAGCCAAAATCAGGGGATGGTTTTATCTACAGCGTTCCAAAGCAACAAAAAGAAGATCCACTCATGTAATTCATAAATTCCATGGGGGAAAAACAACTCATGGATTGATAATGAACTCCTTTTTGTTTGAATCACCTGCCTTGCTAACTCTGCTGAATAGCCAGGTAAGTAGGAACTGACAGACTATTGCTATGCGTATGGGGTGACCAAAGGGTTCTGGAATTCAATTTTTAATGCCGCAAAAAGTTGATGAGGCTATTTAGATGGTGTAATAGTTGTCATTAAGAGTATTAAAAAAACCACACACAAAAAAAATCATATGTTGCTCAAAGTGAAAGGTCCCCAACTTACGAGAAGGTCACTTCAAGGTCTAGAGGTCTACATACTTTTAGAGTGATGATGAGGATGACAACCACGTCTAAAGGAGGGGCTGTCATATTGAAGTCTGGGCCTGCTCTGCACACCTACTTCCCAAAGGTTTTGGATTGAGGCAGAAAGCATTGGTCCTGGCCCCAGCACCATACAGGGGCCAAATCCACAGGCTCTGCCTCAATCGACCTTTTTGTTTTGTTTTTTGTTTTGTTTTGTTGCGGTATGCGGGCCTCTCACTGTTGTGGCCTCTCCTGTTGCGGAGCACAGGCTCCGGATACGCAGGCTCAGCGGCCATGGCTCACGGGCCCAGCCGCTCCGTGGCATGTGGGATCTTCCTGGACCAGGGCACGAACCCGTGTCCCCTGCATCGGCAGGTGGACTCTCAACCACTGCGCCATCAGGGAAGCCCTCAATCGACCTTTTACCCTTCTGTGTTGCAGTCCCATTATCTGTTCAGGGGGGATGCTGATAAAAATAGTTCTCATGGTCACTGCCTGGATGAAATGATACAACGTAGGCAGAGGGCTTAGTGCAGCCTCTAGCATATGTTAGTATTTCCAAATAAAAATGTATTCACTTGCTGTCTGGTAGGGTCAGTACCAGTTTCTTTAGTCCCTTCCAGGTGCCATTTTCACCTGGCTAAGGTGACGAGATTTAAAAAAATAAGTTAGGTTAAAATAGGGAGCAAGAGTTTTTTCACAAACACATGCTGTCTACTCTTATTTAAAACAAAAACCCAGGGCTTCCCTGGTGGCGCGGTGGTTGGGAGTCTGCCTGCCGATGCAGGGAACGCAGGTTCGTGCCCCGGTCCGGGAAGACCCCACATGCCGCGGAGCGGCTGGGCCCGTGAGCCATGGCCACTGAGCCTGTGTGTCCGGAGCCTGCGCTCCGCAACAGGAGAGGCCACAACAGTGAGAGGCCCACGTACTGCAAAAAACGAAAACAAAAACCCAGGACACATCAGAATAACTTTACTTGACAACCATACCAATTCATTCATTCTTCACCTACCACAGGTCAGACAGGTGTGCTGATAAAGAGGAAACAAAGGCGCATAAGACAGGGTCCCTGATCCCAAGAAACTGACAGACTAATGGAGGACAGACACAAAGATCATTACAGTAATAGCTAAGCTTACTGAATGCTTATCATGCGCCAGGCGCTGCTCTAAGCACTTCCCAGGTCTTATCTCACACGATCCTGACAAGTGCCTTACATGCTGGATTAACGCTGCCATTTAACAGAGGCGCAACCTGAGGCACAGAACAGATAACTTCACCAAGCCCACAGCGCTAATAAGGGACACGATCCTCCCACTGGACAACCATCAATCCACGAAAAGGAGGGGCAGAGGACACCAGGGGGACACAGAGGAAGGGAACAAACCTAGTCTGGGCATAAAAGGGAGTAACTAAAGGAGAATTCCTCGAGAGGATGTGAAGCTTAAGTCAAGGAGCTTGTCCGGCAAGAAAGAAAGATGAGAAATGTGCTGGGAATAAGCAATGTGGTACTGGGAGGTGCCCACAGGCTTAGAAAATACTGCCATACGTTTCCCCACCCCGGCCCCACCCTTTTTATAGACCCTTCTGGACCTTTTGCAGGATTTCCATGTTTGCTCAATGAATAATCAACCTTACAAGGTTGGTGGGGGCAGGTATTAAGATCTGGTCATAGAAGAACCAAGGTTCAAGGGATACGAGAATGAGCCTAAAGCAGACGTCACTGGGCCAGGACTGGAAGCCAGGTCGAGCACCTTTGTTGCCACTTCATACCCTAACCCACTCCTGCCCTGCTGGGGCTAAGCAAACCTGCCCACACACGTTTAAATCCCTGCTCTGCTGCTTACTAACTGTAACTCCACGGTCAACCTGGGCATGATGACAGGACAAAGGATTAAATGAATCCATACTTGTTACGCACAAAGAACAGTGCGCCTGGTCCCAAGTGCTAAACGAGCATTTGTTAAATTAAACCAATCTTGAAATGTTCCCCCCAATTCTTCTCTCAGCTCTCTAATCAGGCATCTTGGTGTCTGGTCTCTTCAATTTCTGTTTGTCGAGCATCTCAGAATGTTAGGTAGATTACTTGGGCTTTTAGAATGACAGGTGACTAGTAAAGATGGGTAACAGATGCCTTAACCATTTTATTTTAGGATGTGATGTACTTAGCTCCTGACATCTAGGATTAAGCTCATAATTGGCATAATTACCTGTTCTTCTGAAATAAACTTTTTAACTAGGGTTGTAATTCTAGTGTTTTACTTATTCATGAGAACAAGCAATGTGTAATTCAGAGAAAAAGGCCAATGCAAAAAGCTCAACATTATTCCAAATTTCCAGCCACATACCTGACAGTCATCCACGTCTACTTCAAGGAACACTACGTTGGAATACTTTTCCGAGAGAGACTAGAAAATTAGAAAAAAAAATCCACAAAGATTTAGCAGTGGGTAACGGCAGCCAACACACTGAAGCTTCTTAAATGGAAACTTAAAAGCAGGGACTAAAGATCCCAATATTTAGGGACAGGTAAGCATAAAAGACGTTTTCCCTGAATCAAATTCTCCTTGGTATAAAATAATTTGAAACATCAACTCTGATTCCTGAACTTCAAATAGGGCCCATGTTTCACTGTGAAGAAAAACAAAACCACTTAAGCCAACCAAATTAACTTCTGAAAGTCGTCTTCAATAGGCTGTATGTGTCAAACCTAAACGGTTATGCTATGATTTTTAGACCAAAGACCCGACAACAACAAAACCTCTAACTGTCCTTCTTTCCTAGTTTTGTGACCACCAACCCCAGACACACAAATAGTTTACAAAAGCAGAAGTTGGCTAATAAATACTTACATGAAAGAAAGGCTTGATCATTTTGCAAGGCCCACACCACGTGGCTGAGAAGTCGACTACTACGAGTTTCTCTCCCGCACTGTTCAAGGCTTCCTGAAAAGCATACTAAGGGAAAGAGAAAAGCAGATGTTAAGTTACGTTTATTTCCAAAAGCCCTGATAAAATGCGACACAAAACACAATTTGGAGGTCCTGCTTTCAGGGCCTATTTTTTTTTTTTTTTTTTTTTTTTTGGCGGTACGCGGGCCTCTCACTGTTGTGGCCTCTCCCGTTGTGGCGCACAGGCTCCGGACGCGCAGGCTCAGCAGCCATGGCTCACGGGCCCAGCCGCTCCGCGGCATGTGGGATCTTCCCGGACTGGGGCACGAACCCGTGTCCTCTGCATCGGCAGGCGGACTCTCAACCACTGCGCCACCAGGGAAGCCCAGGGCCTATTTTTTTAATAAAAAAAGGAAAACAAAGCAAATAAACTGTTTGAGGAAATCCTACTGTGGTGTAATGTTATTTGATAAGATGAAACAAGTATGATGTATACAGTCTGTCTTCATAAAGTATTAATTGGTTAATCCACATCCAAACTAAGTAAATGAAAGGAAAATAAAGACATTTGTATTAAAAATGTTTCCACATCTGGACTTCCCTGGTGGTGCAGTGGTTAAGAATCCGCCTGCCAATGCAGGGGACACGGGTTCGAGCCCTGGCCTGGGACGATCCCACATGCTGTGGAGCAACTAAGCCTGTGCGCCACAACTACTGAGCCTGCATGCCACAACTACTGAAGCCCATGCGCCCAGAGCCCATGCTCTGCAACAGGAGAAGCCACCGCAATGAGAAGCCTGCACACCGCAATGAAGAGTGGCCCCCCGCTCGCCACAACTAGAGAAAGCTGGCAAGCAGCAACAAAGACACAACACAGCCAAAGAAATATAAATACATAAAATAAATTTATAAAAAAAAAGTTTCCACATCAAATCTAGGTATAACATATGGTAGACATTCACTAAATGCTCATTGATCCAAGGAATCACACTTCAATTGAATAAGTCACAAAGGCACAGACTCTTGCAACTAAAACACCACAAGTTATTTTAAAAACTAAAACTTTTTGATTAAGCTAATATTGTCTATGGTAGAACATCCAAAAGGTAAAAAAAATAAATATCAAGGAAAAGAACCTTCTCCACACCCTTACACCCACTGCTGACATTAAGCATATGGCCTTATACTCTTTTTAGTGTAGTTTCCAGAATTGAGATCATACATACTATCGTTGATTTCTGCCTTCATTGTTGACCAAATGAAAGTTTTAGTCCCTTGTGAAGGGAATTTTCTTGGTTGTTTTTCGTAAGCCATGCTTGTTGAATAAAATTCCACCAGCAGAAATGGTCAAGAAATCCCTTACCACCAGCCTCCCTGAATAATTTACCAATGGTTTTGATACTGTAACCCTAGCAACCTAACCTTCTAGTTAACAAGGGACAACTCTTTTAACTACAGTCAGCTGGTGCTGACCAAAACCAAGGCCATGAAGAGAAATCAAAACACAAACATCTATATCTGAAGTCTCCGTTTTCTTCACGGGGGGGGGGGGGGATGCCAGTCACATTGGTTTAATTAAAAACCAACACCACGCTCTCTGAAAGCTAAGAATCAGATCAGATTTGGTCCAAGTAAAGAAGAAAGTAAATAATGCACCGTTAACGAAAAAAAACTAAAGTGAATTCCTCTGAGGTTACTGCTCTAGCTTTCTAATTTCTGCCTCATGTTCATTGGGGAAAACAATTCACAAATGGTGTTTCCTGGAATGGGTAGGTCATGACTTCTGTACCCAGTTCAGTTATGCAGGTACAAACCTGCATACAAATAAACACACCACACCTTTGGGCGTGGGGAGGTGTGTGTGTGTAGTGGCGGGTGCACACAGAGAGTAAGAAGTACAGAAATCGTTTTCCCAAACCATCACCGATTTTTTCCAGATGAATTTCCTTCAAAGCCTTCCCTAATGTGATTTTTTTAGGTCAAACCAGCCATTCTTTACTGCAAGATCCAGGTAAGACAGGGAAATAAAGATTGACAACGTCTGGTCAGATGAATCCATGGTTTTGTAAACATGGTTGGCCCTCAGTAAATACAGGTGAGGTTACTCTCAACCTAGAATATTTTTCAGCAATAACTTTTGGCTTCACTGAACATGAGTCACAGAGCCAGGTACATGTAGGACTTCATGACAAGTTCTATTCTCTGGATACTAAAGTTTGCCTAAAACAGACATCAGTGTGAAAATGATTCAATACTATCTGACTAAGAAGCAAACCATAATTTCTAGCTCCCAGAAACTACCAGTGAGGATTGATAAAGGTCCCCATCACTAACACAAACATTCTGAAAACAAAACAATGTATTTGGGGCAGATAAATAAGAGCAGCACCTAGCATCTCTTTTCCTAAACACACCCATTCCAAAGGTAATCAACAGGCATAAGAGTGGTTTGTGAAAAAGCATTCAGCAAAGTGCCTGTGTGTTAAAGTTGGGAGTTCAAGAAAAGGCAGCAGGGACGTCCCTGGTGGCGCAGGGGTTAAGATGCCAATGTAGGGTACATGGGTTCAAGCCCTGGTCCGGGAAAATCCCACGTGCCGAGAAGCAAATAAGCCCATGCGCCACAACTACTGAGCTTGCACTCTAGAGCCCGTGAGCCACAACTACTGAGCCCGAGTTCCACAACTACTGAAGCCTGTGCGCCTAGAGCCCGTGCTCTGCAACAAGAGAAGCCACTGCAATGAGAAGCCCATGCACCGCAACGAAGAGTAGCCACTGCTCAACATAACTAGAGAAAGCCTGCGCACAGCAACAAAGACCCAACAGACAAAACTAATAAATAAATTAAAAATATGTATATATAAAATGAGTAACAATCCTGCAGCCTGTGGAACAAAAACCACATTCACAGAAAGACAGACAAAATGAAAAGGCAGAGGGCTATGTACCATATGAAGGAACAAGATAACACCCCAGAAAAACAACTAAATGAAGTGAGATAGGCAACCTTCCAGAAAAAGAATTCAGAATGATGATAGTGAAGATGATCCAGGACCTCGGAAAAAGAATGAAGGCAAAGATGGAGAAGATGCAAGAAATGTTAAACAAAGACCTAGACAAATTAAAGAAGAAACAAACAGAGATGAACAAGACAATAACTGAAATGAAAACTACACTAGAAGGAGTCAATAGCAGAATAACTGAGGCAGAAAAACGAATAAGTGATCTGAAAGAGAGAATGGTGGAATTCACTGCCGCAGAACAGAATAAAGAAAAAAGAATGAAAAGAAATGAAGACAGCCTAAGAGACCTCTGGGACAACATTAAACGCAACAACATTCACATTATAGGGGTCCCAGAAGGAGAAGAGAGAGAGAAAGGACCAGAGAAAATATTTGAAGAGATTATAATCAAAAACTTCCCTAACATGGGAAAGGAAATAGCCACCCAAGTCCAGGAAGCACAGCAAGTCCCATACAGGATAAACCCAAGGAGAAACATGCCGAGACACATAGTAATCAAATGGGCAAAAATTAAAGACAAAGAAAACTTATTGAAAGCAGCAAGGGAAAAACGATAAATAACATACAAGGGAACTCCCATAAGGTTAACAGCTGATTTCTCAGCAGAAACTCTACAAGCCAGAAGGGAGTGGCATGATATACTTAAAGAGATGAAAGGGAAGAACCTACAACCAAGATTACTCTACCCAGCAAGGATCTCATTCAGATTCTATGGAGAAATCAAAAGCTTTACAGACAAGCAAAAGCTAAGAGAATTCAGCACCACCAAACCAGCTCTACAGCAAATGCTAAAGGAACTTCTCTAAGTGGGAAACACAGGAGAAGAAAAGGACCTACAAAAACAAACCCAGAACAATTAAGAAAATGGTCATAGGAACATATATATCAATAATTACCTTAAACGTGAATGGATTAAATGCTCCAACCAAAAGACATAGGCTTGCTGAATAGATACAAAAACAAGACCCATATATATGCTGTCTACAAGAGACCCACTTCAGACCTAGGGACACATACAGAGACTGAAAGTGAGGGGATGGAAAAAGATATTCCATGCAAATGGAAATCAAAAGAAAGCTGGAGTAGCTATACTCATATCAGATAAAATAGACTTTAAAGTAAGGAATGTTACAAGAGACAAGGAAGGTCACTACATAATGATCAAGGGATCAATCCAAAAAGAAGATATAAAAATTACAAATATATATGCACCCAACATAGGAGCACCTCAATACATAAGGCAACTGCTAACAGCCATAAAAGGGGAAATCGACATTAACACAATAATAGTGGGGGATTTAACACCTCACTTACACCAATGGACTGATCATCCAAAATGAAAATAAATAAGGAAACAGAAGCTTTAAATGACACAATAGACCAGATAGATTTAACTGATATTTATAGGATATTCCATCCAAAAACAGCAGATTACACTTTTTTCTCAATTGCGCATGGAACATTCTCCAGGACAGATCACACCTTGGGTCACAAATCAAGCCTCAGTAAATTTAAGAAAACTGAAATCATATCAAGCATCTTTGCTGACCACAACACTATGAGATTAGAAATGAATTACAGGGGAAAAAAACGTAAAAAACACAAACACATGGAGGCTAAACACGTTACTAAATAACCAAGAGATCACTGAAGAAATCAAAGAGGAAATTAAAAAATACCTAGAGACAAATGACAATGAAAACACGACGATCCAAAACCTATGGGATGCAGCAACAGCAGTTCTAAGAGGGAAGTTTATAGCTATACAAGCCTACCTAAAGAAACAAGAAAAATCTCAAACAATCTAACCTTACACCTGAAGGAACTAGAGAAAGAAGAACAAACAAAACCCAAAGTCAGCAGAAGGAAAGAAATCATAAAGATCAGAGCAGAAATAAATGAAATAGAAACAAAACAATAGCAAAGATCAATAAAACTAAAAGCTGGTTCTTTGAGAAGATAAACAAAATTGACAAACCATTAGCCAGACTCATCAAGAAAGAGAGGGAGAGGACTCAAATCAATAAAATTAGAAACGAAAAAGGAGAAGTTACAACAGACACCACAGAAATACAAAGCATCCTAAGAGACTACTACAAGCAACTCTATGCCAATAAAATGGCCAACCTGGAAGAAATGGATGAATTCTTAGAAAGGTATAACCTTCCAAGACTGAACCAGGAAGATACAGAAAATATGAACAAACCAATCACAAGTAATGAAATTGAAACTGTGATTAAAAATCTTCCAACAAACAAAAGTCCAAGACCAGATGGCTACACGGGTGAATTCTATCAAACATTTAGAGAAGAGCTAACACCCATCCTTCTCAAACTCTTCCAAAAATTGCAGAGGAAGGAACACTCCCAAACTCATTCTATGAGGCCATCATCACCCTGATACCAAAACCAGACAAAGATACTACAAAAAAAGAAAATTACAGACCAATATCACTGATGAATATAGATGCAAAAATCTTCAACAAAATACTGGCAAACAGAATCCAACAACACATTAAAAGGATCATACACCATGATCAAGTGAGATTTATCCCAGGGATGCAAGGATTCTTCAATATATGTAAATCAATCAATTCGATACACCATATTAACAAATTGAAGAAGAAAAACCATATGATCATCTCAATAGATGCAGAAAAAGCTTTTGACAAAATTCAACACCCATTTATCATAAAAACTCTCCAGAAAGTGGGCATAGAGGGAACCTACCTCAACATAATAAAGGCCATATACGACAAACCCACAGCAAACATCATTCTCAATGGTGAAAAACTGAAAACATTTCCTCTAAGATCAGGAACAACACAAGGATGTCCACTCTCACCACTATTATTCAACATAGTTTTGGAAGTTTTAGCCACAGCAATCGGAGAAGAAAAAGAAATAAAAGGAATACAAATTGGAAAAGAAGAAGTAAAACTGTCACTATTTGCAGATGACATGGTACTATATATAGAGAGAATTCTAAAAATGCCACCAGAAAACTACTAGAGCTAATCAATGAATTTGGTAAAGTTGCAGGATACAAAATTAATGCACAGAAATCCCTTGCATTCCTATACACTAATGATGAAAAATCTAAAAGAGAAATTAAGGAAACACTCCCATTTACCATAGCAACAAAAAGAATAAAATACCTAGGAATAAACCTATCTAAGGAGACAAAAGACCTGTATGTGGAAAACTATAAGACACTGATGAAAGAAATTAAAGATGATACCAAGAGATGGAGAGATATACCATGTTCTTGGATTGGAAGAATCAACATTGTGAAAATGACGATACTGCCCAAAGCAATCTACAGATTGAATGCAATCCCTATCAAATTACCAATGGCATTTTTTACGGAACTAGAACAAAAAATCTTAAAATCTGTATGGAGACACAGAAGACCCCGAATAGCCAAAGCAGTCTTGAGGGAATAAAACGGAGCTGAAGGAATCAGACTCCTGACTTCAGACTATACTACAAAGCTACAGTAATCAAGACAATATGGTACTGACACAAAAACAGGAACATAGATCAATGGAACAAGATAGAAAGCCCAGAGATAAACCCATGCACCTATGGTCAACTAATCTATGACAAAGGAGGCAAGGATATACAATGGAGAAAAGACAGTCTCTTCAATAAGTGGTGCTGGAAAAACTGGACAGCTACATGTAAAAGAAGGAAATTAGAACACTCCCTACACCATACACAAAAATAAACTCAAAATGGATTCGAGACCTAAATGTAAGACTGGACACTATAAAACTCTTAGAGGAAAACATAGGAAGAACACTCTTTGGCATAAATCACAGCAAGATGTTTTTTGATCCACCTCCTAGAGTAATGGGAATAAAAACAAAAATCAACAAATGGGACCTAATGAAACTTAAAAGCTTTTGCACAGCAAAGGAAACCATAAACAAGACGAAAAGACAACCCTCAGAATGGGAGAAAGTATTTGCAAACGAATCAATGGACAAAGGATTAATCTCCGAAATATATAAACAGCTCATGCAGCTCAATATTAAAGAAACAAACAACCCAATCCAAAAATGGGCAAAAGACGTAAACAGACATTTCTCCAAAGAAGATATACAGATGGCCAAGAAGCACATAAAAAGCTGCTCAACATCACTAATTATTAGAGAAATGCAAATCAAAACGACAATGAGGTATCACCTCACACCAGTTAGAATGGGCATCATCAGAAAATCTACAAACAACAAATGCTGGAGAGGGTGTGGAGAAAAGGGAACCCCTTGCACAGTTGGTGGGAATGTAAACTGATACAGCCACTATGGAGAACAGTATGGAGGTTCCTAAGAAACTAAAAATAGAATTACCATAGGATCCAGCAATCCCACTACTGGGCATATACCCAGAGAAGACCATAATTCAAAAAGACACATGCACTCCAATGTTCATTGCTGCACTATTTACAATAGCCAGGTCATGGAAGCAACCTAAATGCCCATCGAAATTGAGTCATTTGCTGAGACATGGATGGATCTAGAGACTGTCATACAGAGTGAAGTAAGTCAGAAAGAGAAAAACAAATATCGTACATTAACGCATGTATGTGGAACCTAGAAAAATGGTACAGATGAACCGGTTTGCAGGGCAGAAGTTGAGACACAGATGTAGGGAACAAATGTATGGACACCAAGGGGGGGAACCGCAGGGGGATGGGGATTGTGGTGTGCTGAATTGGGCGATTGGGATTGACATGTACACACTGTTGTGTATAAAACTGATGACTAATAAGAACCTGTTGGGGCTTCCTGGGTGGCGCAGTGGTTGAGAGTCCGCCTGCTGATGCAGGGGACACAGGGTTGTGCCCCAGTCCAGGAGGATCCCACGTGCCGCGGAGCGGCTGGGCCCGTGAGCCATGGCCGCTGGGCCTGCGTGTCCGGAGTCCGTGCTCCGCAATGGGAGAGTCCACGGCAGTGAGAGGCCCGCGTAGCGCAAAAAAAAAAAAAAAAAAAAAAGAACCTGCTGTATAAAAAAAATAAAATTAAATCTAAAAAATTTAAAAAAATGAATAAAATACTATTAGAAAAAAAGAAGAAAAGAAATGGCAGTGGCCATTCTTCAAAAAACTTGATTTCTTCCTCCTCACTTTTATAGTCCATTAACACACTTGGAGCGGAAATGGATCCCAGTGGCTCTAAACTACCAAAACCTCAGAGTTGTCTTGGATGGCCCACGGCACGAAGTCCATCAGGATGAAAAGCTAAAGCGTACTCAAAATTTACAAGAAACATTAGCTTAGCTTTTGATTGACTCTGGATCATAGTTTTGAACATCAACTAATTATCAGGGACTTTGGGCCCCAGGCCATAGTGCTTTTCTGGGTAATTAATTTACTGTCACCCTTGTACCTCTTGGTATTGATGAGGGGAGGAGGGTGCCACAATTACGAGAACTAAAATAGGGAAAGACTGAAATGTGCTCCAGGAACCAATTTTCTGCTTGTAGTGTTTGGATTCTGAAACAATTCATATAGACCAAAGATTTCTCACTCCTTTCATAGGTTTTCAGATGTTCTACTGATGAGGTCACCAGACTCTGCAGAAGACCATCCGCTCCTCCCCTCATAGACTGTGGTTTGTCACTCAGTAGACACTGAATAAAAATATGTGGAAAAAACTCAATATTAAGGCTCTCTCTTTTCTTCTTTTTTTAAATAAATTTATTTATTTTTGGCTGCATTGGGTCTTCGTTGCTGCACATGGGCTTCTCTCTAGTTGCAGCGAGCGGGGGCTCCTCTTCGTTGTGGTGCACAGGCTTCTCACTGCGGTGGCTTCTCGTTGCAGAGCATGGGCTCTAGGCGTGCTGGCTTCAGTAGTTGTGGCACGTGGGCTCAGTAGTTGTGGCGCACAGGCTTAGTTGCTCTGTGGCATGTGGGATCTTCTCGGACCAGGGCTCGAACCCATGTCTCCTGCACTGGCAGGTGGATTCTCAACCACTGCGCCACCAGGGAAGCCCAAGGCACTCTCTTTTCAACCAATGAAAAGGTTGTTAATAAGTCATAAAAGGTTCACATCCCTTGACCCTGCACTCAAGACCCTAACCTGAGGAAACAGCCTGAACTCTGTATAAAGCCTTATGAACAGAAACATTCACTGAAGCGTGGAAAACTGCCCAAATGTCCAGCAATGTCTTCAGATATTGAAATGATCGCAAAAAGCTTCTAATTACACGTAAAGTGTTCAGGCTAAATTAGACGACAAACACACAGCTCGGAAATAAAAACCACCTCAACTATTTTGTGGTTGCGTCTAGGAAATAGAAGATCTCTCTTCCCAAACTTTCTACAACGATCTTTATGTTTTCTGGTTGTAAAAGGAACAAAAAGATAAGGAACCATTAACAGACAAACTTCCATTTCCAAAGCTAACCCCAGCACCTAAACCAGGTCGGGGCACGCGACCCGCCTTTCCCCTGCTTTACTGGGGTGGGCGGTATCGCAGGGTAAACGGTTTCGTCCCACTGTTTGAGCAACATCAGTTTTCTCCCACTCAGTTTTGTGCCTCAGCATTTAACATCCACTCCTTGAGGGGCCACAGTACACCAGACACTGTTAGGCTCTGAGTTTTCCAAGCAGGAGGGTATTAAGTTTGCAATAACTCTCGACATGGAACACTTTTTGTCTTGGTCATTCCTAAAAGGACAGAACCGCCGTCTGGGTACCAGAAAGCCGACGAGCACACAACGGGGCGCGGCCGCTCTCAGGGGCACTCCTGGCTCTAGCGAAACCCACCGACCACGAAATTCACCGTGGGTGAATCACAGATGGGTAGGGCAGTGAAGGTCCCTGGGCCCAGCCTTGCGGACTGAGTCATTCCAAAGCCTGAGCTGCCGGAAACACGCCCTGCGCCGCAGGAGGAGGAGTCCCGAGGGCGCGGCCCGGACTTCACCTCATTGACGCCACCTGGGCCCCTAGGGCCGGACTTGTACAAGCGAAAGGGTTCGGGGGGTGTCTCCAGCCCGGAACCGCTCCCTTCGCGCGGATGCAACACGCGTCAGCTCTGCGGCCGAGCAGTGCTGGAGGCAGCCGGGGGTGTCCGGCCTAAATCCACTCCCCAGGGAGCTCACTGCACCCAGCGCGGGTGGATCACGCCGCTCTCCGGGGAGAGTGGCAGCCAGCAAGCCCCGGCTTTCTCCAAGGAGCCCTCCACCTCCTTGCCCGGGCCCGTGTCCGGATACAAATGGGGGCCAAAGGCAGACTCCCTCCATCCTTCACCCAATCGCGGTTTCCCGGCTGGGGTGGGGAGGGGGCGGAGGCGCAATGGAGGACTCCAGGGCGCTCCCCACGCGCGTGCATCCCCCGGGCGCATAGGTTACCCGGACCTAGCCCTCCAGGGCACGCTCCACCGCCCCGGGAGCGCCCAGGCCCGGGCTCCTCGCAGTCCCCGGCCGAGTCGCCGCGTCCCCTTCCTCCAGAGATGCGAAGGGGCGGCCTGCCCACCTCCGGCCCACCGCCCACCCCACCTGCCGGGGCTGCGCGCCGCGCCCTGGCCGGCCCCGGAACGCTTACCTTGCTCTCAATCTGCTTCACCATCTTGGCTGCTGCTGTCTGACTAGCGACCTTACACTGGAATACACGGAAGCGGATCCAAGGCACCGGACGAAGCTTGGAGAGCGCGCAGCCCGCTTTCCCTTTATAGCAACGGTGGGCGGGGCGGGCGGGCGCGCGCGGCGTAAGTGTGGCGGGGGCGCGCCCGCTGGGGCCTCCCGGGCCCGCCTAGGCTTCTGGGCTACGCCCCGCCTCCCGGATGCGGCCGGACGGGGGCGGGACCGCCGGCAGGGGCGGGGCCGGAGGGGCAGGGCTGGGGCGGGCGCGGGGCGGAGCTCCTGGGAGTCCTCTGGGCTGGAGACCTTCGGCGCCTCCCACCTGTACCCCACCTGGGAGTGGGGATGCGTGACGTAAAGGGCGCCTGCACTATGCATGGCGGGCGGAGGCCACCCAATGAGCTACAGGGTCACCTGGGAAGGGGCCAGCCAGGCCTTAATCGGACGCGCCCAGGCTCGAGAAGAGGCCACCTACGATTTCTCGAAAAGGCCCGTCGCACCCCTGCCCGCCAGCCCCGCGAACCCCACAAAATGCTGAGTAACGATCACCAGGAAGTGTTTCTGCTTGTGCACCTCCGCCTCCTTACCGGAGTTTATCGCGAAGGTTCTCTTCTCTTCCCTCCTTCCTGTTCTTTTCACTTTAACGGGGAATCTGCTGCTCCAGCGTGACACAGCATTTTGGTGCGGTAGTGACGGCCGGGAGGTGGCTGGGATCCTGCGAAGCAGACAGCTTATGCGGGTTGAAAGTCCCGCCGGAGTGACGCAGTTGTGACCCTGAGCAGGCGTTGACCTCCTGGTGCCTCAGTTTTCCTTTCTGTAAAATGAGAATCATGATGGTCCCTAACTCCTGGCGGTGGTGTTTTGAGGATTAAGTAAAGTGCTTGTAAAGTGATTAGGAGAGTGCTTGGCACATGGTAGGCACTCAAAAAGTAGTTATAATTAAAGCTGTTGTGAGCACTAATTAGTCGTGCTTGGTGTCATGTGTTGGCAGGACTGGGGATTGTGGAAGGCGATTGGGGATTGTTAGCTGGCGTTGTGAAGCCAGGAGGGAAGCTGGGAGTGGAAATGGGCAAGTTGTTGAGCTGGAATGAGAGCCAGGAGGCTGGAAAGTAGTGGAATGCTGTTGGGGTAGGAGGGCGGAGCACGATTTTTCAGGTGGAGGCACTCTGGATGCAGCTTATCTAGGTGTGATTGGCTGGGATGGTGAAACTGCTCCCTGGCTTCCTTCTGTCTGCTCTTTCAAACAGAGAGGAGGGAAGGAAAACAGGTTTTGAACCTCTTATGCAAAGTTTCTACAAGGTTGAGGAACACAGTCCATGGGTAAGGATATAGACAAGGGACACATTCTAAAGACAGTCCTAGACAAAGGGAGGATGGGCTGGCTTGAATGCAGCAACCTTCCCGTAGAGAATAAGAATAGTGGGGCAGAGGCCTTACGGGGTACCAGGAGCACAATACAAAATTTGCTTTGCTTCTGCTGTGTCTTCAGCCCAACTTACATCCCAGCTTCTGGGCCTATTAGTTGGTACATTTACATGGGAGATGATAATAAATATTTGAGCTGTAGGAAGTGGAGGTACAGATCTCCATTGGCCATCTAAACCACCCTCAGCTGACATCTCCTCTTCAAGGACCTTCCAAATGTCCAGGACCAATGTAGAGAGGGAATTATGGGGGATGCTACAATTACAGGGAACAGGGAACTGGCAGGCGAGCATGTGTTTTAAGAGCCTGGACTCTGCAATTAGATTCCCTGTCCTCATACCCACTCTACCACTTAGTGTCTGGGTAGCTCTAGACAAGTCTAAACAGCCTTCCTATGCCTCAGTTTCCTCACCTATAAAATGGGGATAATAATACCCTGTGCTACTAGAAGGGTCAAGTGAGCTAAAATATATGTAAAGTGCTTAGAACCACACAGTAAGTGCTACATAAACTATGTTTACAGGCTATTAATAGGATGGTGACATTCCTCTGGAATGATGGCAGAGGTGGAAGGGGAGACTGTAAAACAGGTGTCAAAGTCCTAAGTGAATTATCAGGAAATTCGTAATGAACAGTGAGCTCGGTTACATGAATCTCAAAGGAAAAGGATTTTTTTCCCCCTCAGAGGGTGAAAGAAAAGTGGGCTAGACTTGGCCCTACCCAAAGAGGACAGTCCCCTGCTTACAGGAACATGGGAAACTCCTTAGGATTTCAGTTGGGGCAAGGAGGTAACATCCTGTGGGGAGAGTGAGATGCAGGGGAATCGCTGGGACAGCCCAGTGAGGGAGGATCTGTTTGTGCAGAAAGGTAGGGGTGAGAAGAGCGAGAGAGAGGGGGTGATATAAAGGCCTTTCTTTGGGGGGTTGGTTCTGTGTATTAGTCAGAACTCTCAGTCGTAAGGAGAAATTCCAGCTCAAATGGACTTAAACCAAAAAGCATTAGTAACTCATACAAGTAGGAACTCCAGGGGCCTAAAGCTGTCACAGGAGCACCATAGTTATTGTTTCATTCTCAGTGGGTTCTCCACTAATGCAAGACTAGCCCCTCCAGGCTTAGGTCCCTACCATTTTAGTATCCCCAAAGAAAGGGCACTCTTCTCCCCTGCTCTAGTAAGTGTCCTGGAAGCTGACCTTCATCGACTTGAGTTGGGGGTAGAGGAGGGATTCAGCCTTGCTTGAACCATTTATTTCAACTAGGAGTGAGCAAATTCCAGGGGGTTACCAGAGAAAGGGGAAATGCATTTTGGACAGACTAAAATGGTATTTCTATGTTGTCAAGAAAAGCAGAAATGAGGAGCTTGGGTGGTGAGCTTGCTTCAAGTTTCTGGGTCAGCTCAGTCTGAGGCTCCCTGAGGGACCGGAAAACTAGGTTTGCTGTCTTTGTTCAGGCTCGAATTTGAAGAAGATGCAGCTCTAGGGCTTCTGAGCAAGCTTCTCTCAGATCACCCGTTTCTCTAAGTATGAACCCTGACCGCCTCATTCAGCATAGCTGAAGGTATGTGATGATACCATAGACTCCTGGACCACACCCAGGATCACAATCTTTTGAGGTATATCCCTGGACTCTACATTTTAAAGCAGCGTCCCAGGTGATTAGGTACACTAAGATTTGATAAACTTGGCCTTGGGATCTCCAAAGGGAGGCCAACAATTAGTGAAGCTTAAAGCTTGTCTAGCAAGAGAGTTGAGATGAAGACACAAAAGTGAACATGTAAGTGATATGAAATTGGGAGCTCAAAATACAATGGTAAAGAAGGAAAAGGAACAAATACAAGTGTCGAACAGTCATTCAGTGCCAGGCCTGGAGCTGGGTATATTGCATCATTCTTCTCAACATCCCCTAGGAGATAGATTTAATTCTTCCCATTCTACAGACAGAATGAAGGGGAGAAAGTACCAGCACAGTTTTCAAGCCAGCCCATCTACATGTCTTGAATTTCCTCATGCCACCAGTGACAAATATCTAACATTCCTTATACTAATTTATGAACTCTAACTATAAGGATATTTGAATAGCTTGCAGAAACTCCCTCTAGAACATCAGTTCCTATTTGGGGATTTTCAGATACTGATTTAAACACCCCAGGAGTAGACTCCTGATTAGGTACTTAAACTGTTAACTGTTTAGATTTTAAAAACTAATATACATATAAATACATTCCACAGTTTCAATGCTAAGTATTTTAATGTAAACTTCAGTATAATAACCCCTGTGAGTAGCCTGCACACCACTGCTCTTTACATCCCTTCATCTGGTGCAATCGCCCCCGCTCCCTGCCCTCTCAAACCCTTTCACTGTGTACCTTGCTGAAACTAGCTGGATTCAGCAGCACTGATATATTGTTAGCCTCTTCTCAGATGTTTCTTTTACCTTATCTGAAACTTCTGCTCTTCTCAAGTGTGGGCTCCGTGTACACCAGGGTCCAGGAAGTCAGGAAAACCCCTCCTCTTGCTGCTTTCAGATTCCTTCTCCTTTTCCAAGAAGCCCATGGATGGCTCTATTTAAAAAAAAAAAAAAGGAAAGAAGGAAGAAACTTGACCCTCACCTCACACCATACAACAAAATAACTCAAAATTTACTATACAACTTCTAGAAGATGTTGGAAATAAATCTTTGCAAGCTTGGAGCAAATATTTCTTAGGCAGGACACTGAAATTGCTAACTATAAAAGAAAAACCTAATAAATTTCACTTCATTAAAATTTGAAACCTCTACTCTTTGAAAAACCATGTTAAACAGCTGGTAAAAACATGGCAATGACTGGAACACACACTTCTCAAAAGAAGGTATCTGAGTGACCAATAAGTATGCAAACAGAAAAATGCTCGACATCATTAGGCATCAGGGAATTTCAAAACTACAGTGAGATACCACTTTGTACCCACTAGACTGGTAAAATTAAAAAGACTGGTAACACCAAATGGTGAGATTGTAGATTAACTGGAAGTAATTTTGATACATTACTGATAGGAGTGTAAAACTGGAAAACAGTTTGGTAAATTTGTTTTGTTTTCCTTTTTTTTTTTAAAGTAAAGTTAAACATACATTTAACATATGGTCCAGTAATTCCACTTCTAGATATTTACCCAAAGGAAATTAAAACACAAATCCACACAAAGACTTGCATATGAATGTTCATAGCAACTTTATTCACAGTAGCCCCAAACTAAACCCAAATGTTCATCAACAGGTGAACACTATTAACTAATACCACTAATGGAAGTGATATATCCAGATGATAGAATACTTCTAAGCAGCAAAGAGAACTACTATATATACAGTAAAATGGAGGAATATCAAAAATACTATGCTGAATTGGAAGAAACCAGACAGAAAAGACTACATACTGCAAAAATCTATTCATATGAAGTTCTGGAACAGGTAAGACTAATCTATAGCGACAGAAAGCAAATTAGCAGTTTCATGATGCTGGGGTGGAGGGATTGCCGAGAGGCATAGGGAAGTTTTTTGGTGATTATATAGATCTACACAGTTTTTACAATTCATGGAACCATGCACTAAAGATGGGTACATTTTATTTATTATGGGTGCAAACTCTATCCACAATAAAGTTGATTTAAACAGCTAAACTGTAGTCTCTGAATAATCCTTTCTGGTCACAGAAGCCATCCATAAGACATTAAAATACAAAGCAACAGAGATGGGATAAATTGAAGCATTTAGGCAGTGCTCTAATTTGGACCACATAAGTTGTAAGCATGGCTAACCAAGACAGTGCATGCAAAAGTAGATATCCTTTTATATGAAGTAGCCTTCATATAGGATATAAGATGTTAAACATATACAATCTAATTGGTGTGACATACCCTACTTACTCTAAATCCAGAGAAATGGAGAACCACTGAGGGAAAAATACAAGTAAAACCTGGTGGACTTTTTATAAAGGGCCACCTTGGGAGAGTCCAAGCCATCCACAGTGAAGAAAGCACATAGTTAAGAAAGGTAGGGTAAGACTCCTCACACCCCCAAATGAGGTAAAAAACAAGGATGTCCACTCTCACCACGTCTACTCACCATTGTACTGCAGGTTCTAGCCAGAGCAATTAGGCAAGAAAAAAAAAAGCATCCAGATTGGAAAGGAAGAACTAAATCTATCTCTATTTGCAAATGACATGATCTTATATACAGAAAATCCTAAAGATCCTAAAAACTATTAGAATAAGCAAGTTCAGCAAGGATTCAGGATATAGGCTCAGTATATAAAATTCAAAAAGAATGAATTACTTGGACATAATTCAATAGTAAGTGTGACACCTGTACAGTGAAAACTGCAAAACCTCATTGAAAGAAATTAAAGAATTAAACAAATGAAAAGACATCCCATGTTCATGGATTGGAAGACAATATTATTAAGATGTCAATACTTCCCAATTGATCTATAGATTCAGTACAATCCCTATCAAAATCCCAACTGTGCTTTTTGGCTGAAGTTGACAAGCTGATCCTAAAATTGATATGGAAATGCAAAGGAAACACAGAATAGCTAAAAGAATCTTGAAAAACAAGAGCAAAGTTGGAGGACTCACACTTTCTAAGTTCAAAACTTACTACAAAAGCTACAGTATTCAAAACAGTGTGGTACTAGCATAAGGACAGACATATAGATCAGTAGGACAAAATTGAGAGTCCAGAAATAAACCCATAAATCTATGGTCAACTGACTTTCAACAAGGGTGCAAGACCATTATGGGGAAAGGACAGTATCTTCAGCAAATGGTGCTGGGACAATTGGATATCCACATGCAAAAGAATGAGATTGGACCCATACCTTATACCATTGACAAAAATGAACTCAAAATGGATCAAAGACCTAAATGTAAGAGCTAAAACTATTAAACTCTTAGAGGAAAACATAGGTATACATTTCTGTGACCTTGGATTAGGCAATGATTTCTTAGAGATGACCAAAAGAACAAGCAACCAAGTAAAAAATAGACAAATTGGACTTCTTCAAAATTAAAATTTTTTTCTCCAAAGCACACCATCAAGAAAGTGAAAAGACATACAGTGGGAGAAAATATTTGTAAATTATGTATTTGATATGAGACTTGTATCTAGAATACATAAAGAACTCTTACAACTCAACAGTAAAAAGACAACTCATTAAAAAAAAAATTGGCAAAGGATTTGAATAGACATTTCTCCAAAGAAGATAGACAAATGGCCAAGAAGCACATGAAAATACGTTCAACATCATTAATCATTACAGAAATGCAAATCAAAACCACAATGAGATACTACTTCACACCCACTAAGATGGCTATAATAAGATTAAAACAAGTGTTGGTAAGGATGTGGAGAAATTGGAATGCTGATACACTGCTGGTAGAAATGAAAAATGGTGCAGCTGCTGTGAAAAACAGTTTGGCAGTTCCTCAATAAATTAAACATAGAGTTACTATATAATCTAGCAATTCTGCTCCTAGGTATATGCCCAAAAAAGTTGATAATATATACATACACACAAAAAATCTTGCACGTGAATGTTCATAGCAGCATTATTCTTAATAGCAAACATGTAGCAATAACCCAAATATCCATCAATTAATGAATGAATAACAAAATGTGGGATAGCCACACAACAGAATATTTTTTGGCCATAAAATGGAATGAAGTTATGATACATGCCACAATAAAAATGAACCTTGAAAACATGCTAAGTGAAAGAAGCCAGACAGAAAAGGCCATGTAGTATATGATTCCATTTATCTAAAATGACCAGAACAGGCAAATCCATGAAGTCCATTAGTGGTTCCAGGGAGTGGGGGGAGTAGGAGATGGGGAGTGACTACTAATGGATATGGAGTTCATTTCTTTTTTAAAATTTATTTAATTAATTTATTTTTTGCTGCATTGGGTCTTTGTTGCTGCGTGCGGGCCCTCCCCAGCTGTGGTGAGCAGGGGCCACTCTTCACCACGGTGTGCAGGCCTGTCACTGCAGTGGCCTCTCCCGCTGAGGAGCACTGGCTCCAGGCGTGTGGGCCTCAGCAGCTGCAGCACACGGGCTCAGTAGTTGTGGCTCGCAGGCTTAGTTGCTCTGCGGCATGTGGGATCCTCCTGGAACGGGGCTCTAACCCGTGTCCCCCGCACTGGCAGGAGGACTCCCAACCACTGTGTCACCAGGGAAGTCCTGGAGTTCCTTTCTGAGGTCTTGAAAATGTTCTGAAGTTAGATAATGGTGATGATTATACAACTTTGTGAATATGTTAAAAACCATTTAACTATAAAACAAAAATGGGATAAAGATATCTATTGTGCCTTCACCAAATCATCTAATATAAATAAATATGCTCTTCAGATTATAGAAAAATAAATGAAAACCCTTCCTACAGAAGCTGGCTGAGTCCAGTTCCTCTAATTGTACTTTGGAAATTTTATTTCTCCAGAAGGTAGAGAGATAAAATGTGGGTAGATTATCTTTGCCCGGTGCCATTAACAACTGGTCTAGAGGTAAAAGTGACCCTGACTCTTGTGGGGAGGACAACTTGCTTATCTATAACCCCCAGTCAATCAGGAGTACATATTTTCGATTATCTGCTCCTTACCTACATGGCTGCTGGTGTGCTACACCGTTCGTTGGAACTCTATTAACAATCTAACTATGCACAAGTATCCTTACCAGCAGATAACCTTTAAGGGAAAGAGGCTGATACCATAAAAGAATTTTACTTGGCTGGAGCCTTAAGACGTAAAAGAAGTAAGACTTCATTTGAAATACATGATTGTCTAGGATGTCTAATCCTAGAACTATTTAGAAATCACTTTACAAAGAAGTAATTCAGTGGTCCAACATGTGCATTCAAGATTATTCCCGATGTTGGCAACTTTGAGGGTACAGTCAAGGTGTCACAAGCAAAGATGTAAACACATTATTGGTTGGATTTTTCTGTTATATTGGCCTTTACATTTTGTTTATCTTTGTCACTTGGTCTATGTTTGTGAAGCCTGTGTTCTCTCATGATTCTCCTCTTAGAAAAATAGTGTTAGTCTTTAATTAGAATCTTTATCAGCAAAGGGAATTGAAGAGACAACAATATTTAAAAATGAATCAGGGCTTCCCTGGTGACGCAGTGGTTAAGAATCCTCCTGCCAATGCAGGGGACACGGGTTCAAGCCCTGGTCCGGGAAGATCCCACATGCCGCAGAGTGATTAAGCCCGTGGGCCACAACTACTGAGCCCCTGTGCCACAACTACTGAAGCCCCCGCGCCTAGAGCCTGTGTTCCACAATAAGAGAAGCCACCGCAATGAGAAGCTTGCGCACTGCAGCAAAGAGTAGACCCCGCTCGCCACAACCAGAGAAAATGCCACGTGCAGCAATGAAGACCCAACGCAGCCAAAAATAAAAAAATAAACTTACAAAAAACCCCAAAGAATCATTGTAGTAACTTTTACTGGATTCACGTGAGGTCACCTTTGTTTTGCTCATAAAGGATATCTTTACTCCAATAAAGCACTTGGCATTTCCTCAATTCTACTTCACTGCTACTGTCCTGGTTCAGTCCACTTCATCTCTTACCTGGACCACAGCCATACCCTCGTGACTCATCCCCCTTCTACCATGCTTGCTCCACTACGATCCATTCTTTACACATCAGTATGTACATCTGATGTACACGTCACACCTCTGCTTGAAACCAACCCTTCAATGATCTTTTCATTGCTCCCTGAATAGAACGCAAATACTGCCTACGGTCACAAGAATGGAAAACAGACTTAGACGTGCAGCTCTGATCAGACCTTGTCAGGAGCCAAAATTCCTTGTAGAAATACAAGGACTGAGGAATAGGGGTTTTATCTGTACTTACTTCAAACCCCCTTTGTTTTCCTTTTTGATTGCAGAAACTAATAAATACTTTGTCGAATAACAAAGTGACCTGTTTTATGGTACCAGTTTCCATGGTAACACAATTCAGAAACAGTGGTAGAAACACTGAGCCTTTTCTCCCCTTCAATGTGTCCCTCTCGCAATTTACAGGAAGTTTATTTTAGTGTTACTCACACTTAGTCATTTTTTCTGGAAACACATTTAGAAAATCATTCGTTTTTCTAGTGAAATCTGATAACTTAAACATATAATCTAGCACAGCCCCATCTGCTGACCCCAAACCAAACAAACCAGTGTTTCAATACCATTTAATCTTTTTTTTTCACACCTTTATTGGAGAATAAATGTTTTGTTAGCTTCTGCTATACAACAAAGTGAATCAGCTACGTATATACATATATCCCCATATCCCCTCCCTCTTGAGCCTCCCTCCCACCCTCCCAATCCCATCCCTCTAGGTAGTCACAAAGCATTGAGTTGATCTTGTGCTATGCAGCAGCTTCCCACGAGCCAACCATTTTACATTTGGTAGTGTATATATGTCAATGCTACTCTCTCACTTCATCCCAGCTTCCCCTTCCCTCCCTGTGCCCTCAAGTCCGTTCTATACGTCTGCATCTTTATTCCTGCCCTGTCACTAGGTTCATCAGTACTGCTTTTTAAAATCCCACATATATGTGTTAGCATACGGTATTTGTTTTTCTCTTTCTGACTTACTTCACTCTGTATGACAGCTTCTAGGTCCATCCACATCACTACAAATAACTCAATTTCATTTCTTTTTATGGTTGAGTAATATTCCATTGTATACATGTGCCACATCTTCTTTATCCATTCATCTGTTGATGGACATTTAGGTTGCTTCCACGTCCTGGCTATTGTAAATAGTGCTGCAATGAAAATAGAACTACCATATGACCCAGCAACCCCACTACTCAGCATATACCCTGAGAAAACCATAATTCAATACCATTTGATCTTGAGTTCAGGGCAGGGTTTTGTGAAATAACACTTTCTGAACATTTTCTCAAAATTATTCATAGATCTCAAACAGATAACAATTATATTTAACTTTTAATCATTCCCACCTGAAAACAAGTCATGAACTCTTAGCGGAAATGTGGTCTGACCACCAAACACTTAAATATGAAGCGAAAAATGAACTGCAAGATGACTGAATTAAAAGGCACTTGAGGGACTTCCCTGCCGCTCCAGTGGTTGGGACTCCCCACTTCCACTGCAGGGGTACGGGTTCAATCCCTGATCAGGGAACTAAGATCCCACAAGCTGTGCAGTGCAGCCAAAACTAAAAAAATTAAAAAATAAAAGGCAGTTGGTCTTGTAAATTCTATGATTTTGGAAGAAATTATGCCCCTCAGGAAAAACAAAAACACAAAGAAGTGTGGTTCTAGAGTTGCTTCTTTTGGTAAAGCTTCCCAGATTGCTTGGAAAGCAAATACAATATTATAATATTAGAACAAAATAATATTGTAGCCTTTCCATATTGGTTGCTTCCATATTGCTCTTCCCACAATGGCCACATGAGTCTCTAGGGCAAGTAGGAACATTCCTTTGATGGGGAGGAGACAGAGACAGGTGAGGTGATTTGCCTGAAGTTACAGCAGGAGACCCTGGATGAGACTCCACCCAACAGTGATCCAGAGATCCAAGGCCTTGGTCCGAGGCCTGGCTGTGACTATTCTTCATGCTGGACAGTCTCACACTTGCATGTGGAGGGAAAACCAATTGTACCACTTCAGCTCTGTCCCGAGTGACAGGAACACTCTGACCTTAGAAAAGGGAATTTGGCAATTCCAAGGGTAGGTCTGGCTTCAGTTATGACTTGCTGAAGGTTAAGTGATGTTACCAGGACCTAGTTTCTCTTTGATCTTCTGGCCTCTGACTGGCCCTATTTTCAGAAAAGCCTCTTCACTGTGGTAGCAGTTTGGTTGCTACAGTTCTAAACCTAACTTTCTAGCACTTCAAATTCAGTGAAAAAGAGCGAAAATGTTTTTTTCTCAGGAGTCCCAATCCAGGTTTTGTTGTGTCCGGTTGGCTCTGATTGAGTGGGCCAGTCAACATGGCCACGTACTGGGCCAGGATGAGGTCACATCCTCTACCCCTCTGGCTAGGCTGGGACAGGAAGGAGTAGAATCCTATAGAAGGAGCCTTCAGGGACCTCCTCAGCTTCTTCAGTAGAATGGCAGCCTTTGGTTTCACTGTGTCTCTTAGATTTCACATCATGTGGGAGCAATACTTTTCTATGTAGGAATCAGGGGATGACAGAAAAAAGGAATGGCTGCTGAATGTGAAAAAAAATTCACCACCCCTATGTTTTGGGAGCCTGTTCATGTTTGGAATTGTCAATTGTTAAGAGAATGTTTGCTTCATATTTGGCTTCCAGAGTCTTGCCAGCTGTCCCAGTTGTGAGGGAGTGAAGCTGAAAAAGGCTAGAGAGGCTGTGCCCAGCTTATAAGCACCATGTTCAACCTCAGCAAACGACCTATATCATCACTTAATAAGCCAGTAGCCCAAGCACCCCAGTGTCCCCTGGCATGTAGGCAGGGTAGCAAATGTCACCACCTAGAACCAAGATGCTTCTTTCATGATCTAGAGAAGGAAGGAGGGCAGTGTTTCCAGTCTATAACTATTAGTGTAATTAAATTGCTTTATTATACTACCCAATGACAATTGGTAAATTAGCATCAGCCCCCAATCCAAACAGAATCCAGACCATGAATATGTCTTATTCTGGGGACATAAGAAGGTTAATAGGAATACAGTTTAACTTAGGAGCCAGAAAGTATTAATAACATTTTTCATGCTACAGGTTTTCATTGTATTCTTATTGCTAAACGTAGTAGTAGTGAGATTATGATATATGAAAATAGTTTCGTTTTATTAGTCAGGATAGGCTAAAAGATTGGAAAAGTCCTAGTAAGGGACTTTTGTCTGTTTATGCCAGAATTTTGTTATCCTTAATTTTAAAGTCATTGAACATTCCAGAATTGTTTCTATTTTACCCTTAGGTTAGTTGAAGCAGGAGGCATTGTTGGGAAATTCCTTAAGCCACTGACAAAGAAGAAGCTTGCCAAGCATCCTGTTCTAAGACCCAGACTTCAAAAGGCAGAATGGACTTGAGGATATGGGGAGGGGGAAGGGTAAGCTGTGACAAAGTGAGAGAGAGGCATGGACGTATATACACTACCAAACGTAAAATAGATAGCTAGTGGGAAGTAGCCGCATAGCACAAGGAGATCAGCTCCGTGCTTTGTGAGATAGGGAGGGTGGGCGGGAGGGAGATGCAAGAGGGAAGAGATATGGGAACATGTGTATATGTATAACTGATTCACTTTGTTATAAAGCAGAAACTAACACACCATTGTAAAGCAATTATACTCCAATAAAGAAGTTAAAAAAAAAAAAAGGCAGTATCATGCTACTTCTGCTTTAAAAATGTTCCATTCTCCCTTTGTGTTTCGTACTGACATCAATGCCAAAGGACAGGTTCACATTTTTGTAGTGGGTGTCGAGGTTTGTATTACCAGGGTTCAGAGTTGCGAGCAACCAAAGCTTACACGGTATGATTTATTTGCTCAGGATTTCTGGTCATGATGCAGAACTAGGCTTGGAAACTGAGCAGGAGCCAGGGAGGGAGATAAGCAGGCTGGACCACAACCCCAAAGAAGCCACAAAACCAGTCTGGTGAGGACCCTTCCTCCATTGCCACTGAACACGTGGTTGCCCCTGGAAACTGGATGCCGTTGGATTAGGGCTGTGGGATAAACGTAGGATGCCTAGTTAAAGTTGAATTTTAAACAAACAGTGCATAATTTTTTATGTATAAGTATGTCCTATGCAATATTTGGGACACACACTAAAAAAAAATTATACTAAGAACTATTTTTTTGAAACCTGAAATTTGAATTTAACTGGGTCTCTTGTATTTTCATTTGCTAAACCTGGCAACCCTACACTGGATGTACCATTGCTGGGGCCACTGATGTCCCTGGAAGCCTGCTACCACCTGCCATTCAAATGGATTTTCTAGGAGGTGCCTGGCTCTCTGCCCCAAGGTTCTGAAAAGAACCTGAGATAGTTCTGTGTGATCAGTGGAGCCTCAGTTACATGTCCCTGCTCTTGCCGAGAGAAAGTCAGAAAGCTGATGGTGTCTCCAACATTAACACAAAGTGGCCTCTGTCTTCTGTTAAATCTTGTTTTTCTTTTTTTAGAAGAAGGTGTCATTTTATTTATATTTATTTTTGGCTGTGTTGGGTCTTCGTTGCTGCGTGCAGGTTTTCTCTAGTTGCAGCGAGCGGGGGCTACACTTCGTTGCGGTGTGCAGGTTTCTCATTGCGGTGGCTTCTCTTGTGGCGGAGGATGGGCTTTAGGCGCGTGGGCTTCAGTAATTGTGGCTCATGGGCTCAGTAGTTGTGGCACGTGGGCTCAGTAGTTGTGGCATGCAGGCTCAGTTGCACCGTGGCATGTGGGATCTTCCTGGACCAGGGCTCGAACCCGTGTCCCCTGCATTGGCAGGCAGACTCTCAACTACTGGGCCACCAGGGAAGCCCTCCATTAAATCTTAAATTTCTCAGACATAGGGGTGGGGCAGCAGTGAGGCTCAGATATTGGGGGAGGAAAAAAAAAGATAAATGCCTACCCTATTTTCTTTTTAACATACGTTCCTTCTTTTTCTCATCTAGTGGTCTGTGAGTTGGGAACCAGGCATGATAATATAATTCCCTTTGCCAGTTTGACTGGTCCAAGAACCCAGGTCTAAGCCAGTTAGCAGATGGAATCTGCTTGATCACCAGGGTCGTTTCAGGATTGGGAATGTGACCCAATCTGGGCTAAGGAGATGAGAGGAAAGTTTGCTAGAAGATTCTGGGGAAAGTTACATTATTCCTGAGATTTGCGTTAAGCAATGATCTCATTTTCCCTCCAGATACTGCTTTTTGTAGTCTTGAGGCCTGGAAATTCTGAGCCATCTTGCTTCCAGCCTGAGATGAAGTACATGGGGAGAAAACAGGGCAGAAAGCATCATGGTAACTGCAGAGGAGGGCTAGAACCACTGGATGAAATCCCTCCCCACCACCGACACCTCTCCTGCATCTGGACACTCAGTCATGTGCATCAATACATTTTTGTCTGGCTTAAGCAACTTCAAGTTGGATGTTCTAGCACTTATAGCCAAAAACAACCTGACTGGGGAAAAGATTCATGAATATGTGAGCCATTTTTGTAAGCTTATCATCTGCTGAATTCTGAGAATTTAGTATAATGTGGTTTTTTTTTTTTTTAGTATAATGTGTTTTGATTGAACTAGGAATTGTTGCTCTTATGAAATTGTGAGGCAAAGATGAGATTTAAATGAATGCAACATAAACAACTAGAGATCTGCTTCATTAGGCCAGGGAAAGAAGTAGTTTATGATTATCACCAGACTCTTGCTCTTTTTGCATGAATGCCCCGAGAGGATGAGCCAGCCCCTCAGGGAGAGAGATACATTTAAATTCCTGGAAAGGCCTCCGGGACAAACATAAATAGTATTTTAGAAAACATTACCCTGCCTCCTTCTCCTTACTTCATGGAGGAGACAGCTGCTGCTTTGGCCTGTCTAGCATCCCTCCCCATTCCTTTGGGTAATGACACCCTGCTCTTCCTCTGGGTAACTCTCTCTCCTCCATTCCCTGTAATCCTGTTAGGACCTGCCCCACCACTAGGCCCAAGGGTGGGCAGCTGACTTCAGGCCAATCAAACTCTCTTAGAAGAGCTCAGCTCTCAAGGGGAGTGATGCAAGAGGGAAAATCATTGGAGTCATCCCTAAAGGGATTCCCCTTGGGTCCCTCCTCCTGAGATCCCTGGAAATGCCTGATTCCTGTCCTTCTTGAGGCTTGATTCTGGAGGCCTCCCCATTTGCCTAAGGTAGCCAGTGTGAATCTCTCTGGCAGGCTGACCCTCTCCACCCAATCAATCCTTGAACACAACCCAGCCTTCGTTTAGGAGTTACACTTTTAATTTTTACTAGGCATGTGTAAATATAAGCCTGTTTATAACAACCTCGATCATATGCCTAAATTATCAGATAATCAATTATTACCAAAATCTTTACTGGGAACTAAAGTGTTAGAAATTCAAGTAGTTTTATGATTAAAGGGATATTTATAGCACTTACTGTGTCCAAGGCATTGTTTATTTGTTTAATCATCATTATAATCGAGTGATGTAAATACCATCATTATCCCCATTTTATAGATTTTGAAACTGGAGCACAGAAAATTTAAGTAATGTACTAAAGGTCACACAGCTAGTAAATGTAGAACTGCAATTCAAACTCTAATAGTCTGACTCCAGTCCCTCCACTGTGCAAACTCTGGCATCAATAGAATGCTGAGACTTTAACTACAAAATCAACCTCTAATGAATAACATTAGTAATATGCAAAAGCATCTTAATGCTAGAATGTCTTCCAGTCCAGAAGCAAGAGAGAGAAACAGAGCTGGCTGAAGCCCCTGGGTTCTGACTCTCAATTTTGGAGCCAAAGGAGAACTGCTTAGGGTTTCCAGGGGAAAAAATCCTCATCTAATTAGTTAGCAAGCACAAACTAAGTCCAAACACCTGCTACTGTTTTTCTTTCATTGTTGCCAGGTGCTCCCTAAGCAGCCTTGGATCAATAAGTAATTATAACAGAAGCTGAGTATAACTAATTACATAACTTTAACTTATTAAGTTTATCTCCATTAAAATGCCCCATAAAACTGGGATATTTTAAAGGCTATTAAAGAAAAGGGGAGACTATAGGATTAAAGCCTGTTTCACATTTGACTCAGCTGTGAGTCATCTCCTCCCCAGTGTGAATTCTCTCATCTCACTATTATTAACTCTTGTAAATATCTGTGGAGTTATTCACACAATCATTCAACTAGGTGTGTTGAGTACCTGCTAGGTGCCCAGCACTGTCCCAGGCACTGGGATGATGGTGGTGAGCAAGCAGATGAAAATCCTTGCCCTCATGGTACTGGTGTTCTAGTGGGAGTTGTAATTTCCCAGCTGCACAGTTGAAAAAGCCTGAATTTCTCCCAGCTCCTGATTGTTTCCATTACTATAATGAATGAAAGAATGAGTTCATCTGAGGGCTGTGCCTAGTCTGTGCGACGTCAGCTGGCCTTGTCCTTCCAGAGGTGTCCAAGGAAGGACACTGAGGCTAAAGGTTGCCTGGCAGAGGTGGTCATTCCTGCCAGGAGATGATGATGCTTCATTATTGTGCGCCCAGGATTTTAGCTGAATAAACCATGCACTTTGAATTTTTGAACACAATTCTCACAACAACCTAAGATCTGAACGCAGTAGCATTTAGACCGCTGCCTTGGCCTCACGCTCTCTTCTTTTGGCCCCCTTCCCTTCACCCCACATCTTGGACGGGAACTTCCTGCCTGAGGACTGTGAAGACTAACTCGTTTGAAAACAGAAAACCAAGAACCAACAGATTCTTCCCAAATACCAAAACAGTCTGTTATTTCAGAGGAGTTAATTTCAGAAGGACAACAGATCAAGCTTGAAAAAACTTACATGGATCCTACTGGTAAAATAGGCACTTGGGAGACCGTGAAGCAGACAACCAGGAAAGGACAGTGGCAGTTTTCTCTGAGCTGCAAAGAAGTCTTCATTATAAGTGCATCGTCCTGGCGAAGGAAGCAGTTCCGACCACCAATGGGAGGCTAATGCCTAGAATTCTCTGCAGGTGTCGCAGATGGTAATGAGAGCCCAGAAGCAGCTGCTCTTCGGGAGCTAGAGGAAGAAACTGGCTCTAAAGGGTGATGGAATGTCACTCAGCCATAGGAAAGAATGAAATAATGCCATTTGCAGCAACATGGATGGACCTAGAGATTATCATACTAAGTGAAGTAAGTCAGACAGAGAAAGACAAATATCAATATGATATCACTTATATGTGGAATCTAAAGAAAAATGATACAAATGAACTTATTTACAAAACAGAAACAGACACATAGACTTTGAAAACAAACTTGTGCTTACCAAAGGGGAAACATGGTGGGGGAAGAGGGATAAATTAGGAGTTTGGGAATAACATATACACACTACTATATATAAAATAGGTAATCAACAAGGACCAACTGTATAGCACAGGGAACTCTATTCAATATTCAATATTCTGTAATAACCTATATGGGAAAGAATCTGAAAAAGAATGGATACATGTATATGCATAACTGAATCACTTAGCTGTACACCTGAAACTAACACAATATTGTAAATCAACTATACTCCAATATAAAATAAAAATTAAATTAAAAAGAATTCCATGGGCTTCCCTGGTGGCGCAGTGGTTGAGAGTCCGCCTGCCGATGCAGGGGACACGGGTTCATGCCCCGGTCCGGGAAGATCCCACATGCCGCGGAGCGGCTGGGCCCGTGAGCCATGGCTACTGAGCCTGCATGTCTGGAGCCTGTGCTCTGCAACGGGAGAGGCCACAACAGTGAGACGCCCGCATACCGCAAAAAAAAAAAAATTCTTTCTCATAGTTCTGGAGGCTGGAAGTCCAAGATCAGGGTGCAGACACAGTCGGGTAAGGGACCTCTCCTGGGCTGCAGACTTCTTTGTGTCCTCATGTGGCAGAAGAAAGCTCTGTGGGATCTCTTTTTATTAGACTGTTAATCCCTTTCATGAGGGCCCCACCATCAGGACACAATCACCCCCCAAAGGCCCTATCTCCTAATAACATTACCTTTGGGGGTTAGGATTTCAACATATGAACTGAGGACGGGGTTGGGGGAGGCGGAGCAGACATTCAGACCACAGCAATGGTCCTCTAGATTTGTAAATTATGATGTATAAAAAGATAGTTGAAACAAAGTTTATTTGCCTTTATACAAACATGTGGCATAGAGAGATGTATGCGATGAAGCGAGATCATACATATTAAACATACCTTAATTAACTCAAAGATGCATATTGTTTTCACTGAAATTATGGTATGTCTTAGAACTGAAGCATATCCCACACTAAGTGTCAGCATTTTTTTCTTTCTTCGTGATACATACTAACCTTCCCATTGGTAGTGTCTCAGAATCAGTGAAGTAAAGGGCACAAGTTCCTAGACAGGTATTGGGGTTTATACAATTTATTGAGGGTGCTCTATTCAAAAAATCCTGTGAGGGAGGGAATCAAGCATGAGAGGGACAGGGACGGAGCCAAACAAAATCTTAGGTCAGGACTAGCCTCTGGCGGATCCATTGGAAGTGGGCTCCGGAGTGCAAGCCCCACCGCAGTTTTACTCCCAAATTACTTATTGACTACGGGTTGCCTTTAGAGGGGTTATAACCACCTGGGCAAAGGGCTCCCATCAGCCACGGATAATTCTCAGGAGAAGTGGGGCAGCTGGTAGCCATTATCAGCCAATAACCACAACAACTGGGGTTTGGGGACCTCCACTTGGTGTAGGGGGTCTGGGGGGACATGACAGCATCTGCTATAGGACTCCTGCTCAGATTCATGGTTCACAGGGCCCAGAGAGTAAAACCCAGCTTCTCTCAAGAAGAATCATCATTCTCCTGTTACAGTGTGATTTCACAGGTCCTCAATAATATCCTTAGAGTAGACTCCTCACCAAAGGTCCTAGGGCTGTTTCTGCCGGGTCTCCTGAGGACAGGGCAACCAGATGCTGTCAGAAGCCACACATGCCACAGGCACAGAGCTCTTCTGATGTATGTGTGACAGACCCAGCTCCCAAGGTACTCCACAAACTGTTAATATCTGGGGTGGACGAGGGGCAGTAGCCCAGAGGTGAAACCATGAAGTGGGGCATATCTTCTCTGTCCCCTGCCCCACCTTTCTAGAATCTTGTCCCCCATCTTAGCATCCTTTCCTCTTACCCACTTCACCAACACACTTCCTCTAGCTGACCTCTAACTTTAAACTGTTCTCAGGATATTTCTTTCTTTTTTTCCCCCCAAAGAACTTACCTTAAAAAAAGTGTTAGGAATTTGATGTCTTACCACCTGGGTATATCCACATTTTAAAGACCACTGGGAGAGGATACTGTTTACCATAAGGAAATGAATAACTATTGGTGTAACTGAAGGCATCTGGAGTCCTTTAAATCATTCAGTATGGACAAGCTCCTCATACAAACTACACACATGGGGTGACTGAATAAGAAAACAGAGAAAAGTTGGGGAATATCGAATTCTGCTCTCATCAGTCTAGGCTGTTACTCTTAGCTGATTCTTCCTCTCCTTTCCTGTATCTTGGCTTTCTCTGCACAAAAGAGCAGCTGGGTGGGCATTGCCATGCTCAATCAAGGGCATAGACAAGGATGGAATAATTCCAATATATTAATTTTCCCCATTGCAGTTATAACAACAGTAACAGCAATGACACAACAACTACTGTATGTTTCCTAGGTGTCAGGCCCCTTTCAATCTCCAAGCCTTGTGAAAGAAGTTGTCAGCGGACTTCCTGGTTAATAAGAGGTAAACCTCAATCTTGGGATCCTTTGTTACCTGGATCAGCTTGAGTACACATTAGAGCTGACCTAGAAATGAATGTGAAAATGATGAGAAAAAATAATTTGACCAATGCATTCTTTCATAGACTTAGACTCAGCATGGGGGGCGGGGGGTGGGTGGGACTCCGGATCAACCAAGGGAGATGTGGTGACAAAACAGAAGGCTAGGATCCTAAGGATACAGAGCTAAAAGGGAGCTTAGAGACCACACCATTCCAACCTTCTCATTGTACAGGTGAAAAAATTCCATCCCAGGTAAACTGTTCAAAGCCACAGAGTTCCAAGAAGATGATTGTGTGTGTGTGTGTGTGTGAGAGACATGGTTATAAAGGCAGGTGTCAATGAGGAATATGCTAGGTTTACGTGAAGGTATCTTAATATGGAAATACAAATTTAATGATAGCTGTAGTTAAATGAAGCTAGGAATGACTAAGAATTAAGATTGGAGAAGGCATGGAGAAAAGTATGGAGGTTCCTTAAAAAACTAAAAATAGAACTACCATATGATCCAGCAATCCCACTACTGGGCATATACCCTGAGAAAACCATAATTCAAAAAGACACATGTGGGCTTCCCTGGTGGTGCAATGGTTGAGAATCTGCCTGCTAATGTAGGGGACACAGGTTCGAGCCCTCGTCTGGGAAGATCCCACATGCCGCGGAGCAACTAGGCCCGTGAGGCACAACTACTGAGCCTGCGCGTCTGGAGCCTGTGCTCCGCAACAAGAGAGGCCACAACAGTGAGAGGCCCGTGCATCACGATGAAGAGTGGCCCCCACTTGCCACAACTAGAGAAAGCCCTTGCATAGAAACGAAGACCCAACACAGCCAAAAAAAAAAAAAAAAAAAAAAAAAAGATACATGCACCCCAATGTTCATTGCAGCACTATTTACAATAGCCAGGTCATGGAAGCAACCTAAATGTCCACTGACAGATGAATGGATAAAGAAGATGTGGTACATATATACAATTGAATATTACTCTGCCATAAAAAGGAATGAAACTGGGTCATTTGTAGAGACGTGGATGGATCTAGAGACTGTCATACAGAGCGAAGTAAGTCAGAAAGAGAAAAACAAATACCATATGTTAACGCACATATGTGGAACCTAGAAAAATGGTATAGACGAACTGGTTTGCAGGGCAGAAATACAGACACAGATGTAGAGAACAAACATATGGACACCAAGGGGGGTAAAGTGGCAGGGGTGGTGGTGGTGGTATGATGAATTGGGAGATCAAGATTGACATATATACACTAATATGTATAAAATAGGTAACTAATAAGAACCTGCTGTATAAAAAAAATAAAATTCAAAGGAAATAAAACTAAAGAAAATTGAAACAAAAAAAAAAGAGTCATGTACCACAATGTTCACTGCAGCACTATTTACAATAGCCAGGTCATGGAAGCAACCTAGATGCCCATCAACAGACAAATGGATAAAGAAGATGTGGCACATATACACAATGGAATATTACTCTGCCATAAAAAGAAACGAAACTGAGTTATTTGCAGTGAGGTGGATGGACCTAGAATCTGCCATACAGAGTGAAGTAAGAAAGAGAAAAACAAATACCATATGCTAACACATATATATGGAATCTAAAAAAAAAAAAGGTTCTGAAGAACCTAAGGGCAGGACAGGAATAAAGACGCAGACGTAGAGAATGGACTTGAGGACACGGGGAGGGGGAAGGGTAAGCTGGGACGAAGTGAGAGAGTAGCATGGACATATATACACTACCAAATGTAAAATAGCTAGTGGGAAGCAGCCGCATAGCACAGGGAGATCAGCTGGGTGCTTTGTGACCACCTAGAGGGATGGGATAGGGAGGGTGGGAGGGACACACAAGAGGGAGGGGATATGGGGATATATGTATACATGTAGCTGATTCACTTTGTTATACAGCAGAAACTAACATAACAATGTAAAGCAATTATACTCCAATAAAGATGTTAAAAAAAAAAAGAAAACAAAAAAGATTGGAGAAGGCCTTTTAAATGGTAAGTATTCATTTGCTGAGAGTAGATTATCAATCATTCTGAACTCATTTTCCTGAGCAGCTGGTGAGAAGGGCAACCATCACCTCATGGAGGTATGTTCCGGATGGTGGGTACCTGTGATTAGGGCACACAATCCAATAGAACATCTTGGCAGGAAATGTGAGAATGGCAGTTTTTATGCGAAAACTGTTGTTTACTATTTTAAGAAGGACGTGCCTACTTCTTTATTTCTCTAGTATTTCTTATCTGCCCAGACTTAGTCTGTCAAGGATTTATGAAAGACGATGTGCAGTCCACGAGTCACCTACAAAGGTTAATTTTTGGCCCTTCCCTACCCTACTGTGGTTAAATACTGTCAGATTTCTGAAAGGCCCTAAAACACTGAACATTTTAAAAACTTTGGTCTCTTTTGACGTCTCTAGGATGAAAAATCTTTATTGCATATGGTACTAGAGGCTGTTGGACCATACAAAAAAAAGTGAAAATAAAGAAATCAGTTCAATATGTTCAAAGAGATTCCATTCTGGCTGGAACAGTAGAAATAAAAACATCATCATCGTTATCCCCATCCTCACTGGAACACTTGCTGTGAACAGGTCCCATACAATCGCCTCATGTACACTATTCCATTTAATACTCACCTCAACCTTTGGGAGGTATCCACGATAGCCTAGTTTACAGATGAGAAAACTGAGCCCCAGCAAGGCCTCTGGCCTGGCAGTGGCTGAGTCATAACTGCAAATCCAGGTTTATCTGACTTTAGAGCCTGTGATTTCTTCCATCAGCACACACCGCCCTCACAGGAAGGCCTGAAAGCAAAACATGGTGATTCATTGCCTACCTGAATAATAGGGACAGAACTGGCCCTAACATGGAGTAGATTTGTTCTTGTCTGTGGCTACTATTCATCATGCCTGGCTTTGGATTCAGTAGACCAAGTTCTCACCCTCATAATGTGATCTGTGTGGGAGCCGACTATAGACCTGTAAAGGCTATAGAAACCAAGCCGTCTGTGACTTGTTTTTATATGTGTTGAAGACAAGCTAGAGAACAATGTAGACAGCTTCGCTCCTTCTAGTTTGTAGATTATGAATGTATTAGATTTGAGCACATTATCTTTCCCTCTTCCAAACCTGCATTTCTAGGCAGGAATAGAAATGTATTCCTGGCATTATTTGCAATCTTAGGGTTTCCTGTGTGAGTTTGGGCAGAAGTCATTCATGCCGCCATTTCTCCATCTAATAGTTACCAAGCTTCTACTAAGTGCTTGGTAATGTCCTTGGTGCTGCATGCACAGGGATGGAAAGCTACCACCCTTTTCCTAGGAAGCTAAGTCTCACGGGAGACAAACACAGGGTTGCTAGGTTTAGCAAATAAAAAATACAGGACACCCAGTTAAATACTACATGGGACATACTTACACTAAAAATTATCCTTTGTTTACCCGAAAGTCAAAGTTTACTAGGCACCATGTATTTTATCTGGTACCCTAGGCAGATGTAAAAATCCATCACACCCCACAAAAGATGGTGGCTCTAGTGGTTGTGCACACACAGCTCCACAGACACCCAAGAGAAAGAACGCTCTCCCCATCTGGGATAGCCGAGGGGGGCTTCACATGACTGTGTGGGCCCATTTGAAGGAATGGTGTGTGTGCTGGGTGATCCTGAAGAAGATTTGACAGGCAGAGATGTGGGGAGGAAATTCCAGATGCAGGGAAGAGTACAGAGTTTGACATAATGATAATGCCTGGGGTCTGTGGGCAATGGCAGGAGGGCAAACATGAACATGAGGACCAGATCACGAACGGCTTTGGCAGAAAGATGAGTGATTCACAACTTCATTCTGCCATCAACAGGAAACCATCCCATCTCTGCTTTTTCCTCTTATTTTTTCATATAATCAGACGTTGGCTACGTTTTCACAAAATGGAAGCCATGGACCCATGTGACCACGAGAGGTAATTTCAGGTAGTAATTTCTGATGATTTGGGGTAGTATGGGGAATGCAGCATTAAATAGCCTTGACTCATTCAGGGAGACTGTTAGTCCTTTTTGTTGTTGTTCAATTTAAAACTCTTAATTTTATTTTTATGAGTACACTTAAAAAAATTAATAGGCTTTTTTTCTTAAGAGTTTTAGGTTTAAGAGATATTGAGCAGAAAGTACAGGGAGTTTCCATATACCCCCTCTTGATACCTTTTTTATTCTCTTTCAATACTGATCACTCAAGAAGAAAGTCTTAATTTGGTGCTATTCTATCTTTAACACCTCTCTAATAGTTGTTCATCCTGTTGGAAGAGAGAAAGAAAAGAGAGGAGGAGAGGGGAGGGGAGGGGAGAGTAAGCACTCAGCCTTTGAGTCTTTGACTGGCCACATACCAAATTTCATCATTGAATGATTTTGTTTCAATGTATTTGCTTATTAAGTTTTTTTTCCTTCTGAGAACAATACTGGTCCTCTATTTAAGGTATGCTGACATTGACAGATGGATAAAAAATGGATAATAGATAAAGAAGATGTGGTATGTAGTACACAATGGAATACTACTCAGCCATAAAAAAGAAGGAAATATTGCCATTTGCAGCAACATGGATGGACCTAGAGATTATCATACTAAGTGAAGTAAATCAGACAGAGAAAGACAAATACCATATGATATCACTTACATGTGGAATCTAAAAAAACGATACGAACAAAGTTATTTACAAAATGGAAATAGACTCACAGACATAGAAAACAAACTTATGGTTACCAAAGGGAAAAGGGTGGGGGAGGGATAAATTAGGAGTTTGGGATTAAAATATACACACACACACATATATATATACAGACATATAATAGATAACCAACAAGGACCTACTGTATAGCACAGGGAGTTATACTCAATATCTTGTAATAAATAATGTATAATGGAAGAGAATCTAAAAACGAATATATGTGTGTGTGTGTGTGTGTGTGGGTGTGTGTGTATCTGAATCACTGTGCTGTATACCTGAAACTAATATAAATCAACTATTTTTCAATAATAATTTTAGAAAACGGTGTGTTGATAAAAAGATTTGTTGCAAAATAAATGTATTCATATACAAGTAGTGAATAGGAGAAGTAAATGATAATTAAATTAGCAGGCAAATGACAAAAGCTTGGAAAATTTAGGGCTAAGGAATCCTGGCTGAGGTTGCGTTCTTACCTGGTGACAAGTTCCCACCCAGCCTTTTCCATATTGATGGAGGAGTTTTCTGGAGAAAAGCCCCATTGTTTTTAGGAGAATGAATAAGGCTCATCTGGGGGAGCAGTGGCTTTATAGAAATCCAGTACAGTCCGCCCTTCATATTCATGGGTTCTGCATCCACAGATAAAACCACATACATATAGAAAATATTAAAAAAAAAATTCCAGAAAGTTCCGAACAGCAAGACTTGCATTTGCTGCATGAAAGCAACTATTTACACAGCATTTATGTTGTATTTACATCTATGTATATAATTTACATTGTTTTAGGTAATATAGGTAATCTAAACATGATCTAAAGTATCAGTAGAATGTCTGCAGGGTATATACAAAGTCCATGCCATTTTATACAAGGGACTTGAGCAGCCATGGATTTTGGTATCTGAGGGAGGTGTTGGAATTAATCCTCCATGGGTACCAAGGGGGCTGTTACTGATATCATAGGTTTGCTTGAGGATTAAATAAGATAGTGTGTGAAATTAATAAGCCTCATGACTGATCATAAGAGTTGCAAATTGTTTTTGTCATTCCTCTTTGGTTCTAATGCCTCACTGATGGTTTGTTTGTTTTTAGTGTTTCCTTGCTTTATTTAAAAACCATCATGGCAGGAACTTCCCTTGTGGTCCAGTGGTTAAGAATCTACCTTCCAATGCAAGAGACGCAGGTTTGATCCCTGGTCGAGGAACTAAGATCCCACATGCCATGGGATAACTGCATGCTTGCGCTCCACAACTAGAGAGCCCACACACCACAACTAGAGAGCCCACACACCACAACTAGAGAGCCCACACACCACGACTAGAGAGAAGCCCACGCACTGCAACTAAGACCTGACGCAGCCAAATAAATAAATATTAAAAAAAAAACAAAAAACCATCACAGCAAACAAACAACAGGCTCAATTCCCTTTGGTTCTACAGTGACCATGGGTTTCCACTGAAATGCAGTTTAAATTTAGCAAAGTCATTTTGGTGTCCATCAGGTTAAAACAGAATTTCAGTTATCTTACAAGCTTGCTTTAAGGCTTAATTTGCATTTATAAAAGAAGTTTTAAAGCTTCCCATGAATGTTTGTGAAGTGATAAGAATTCTAGTTAACAAGATATTGTTGCCCACTTGGCACTCCATGGTTTTGCTTAGCTTAATGTTAAGAATCAATTAAAACCAAATTATTATCCAAGCAGGGACAATCCTAGGTTTTTCAGAGAGAAAAATGAGGATAAAAACATCAGCCTTCTCTGCCTCACAAGGTTATTTTTGGAAAGAAATGAAGTAATGCTGTGAACGGCTGCACAAAAACATTGCTGTGCCGTACAAAGTTTGATTATTACCCTCACTGTAGAGTTGGGCCTCACTCATGTTTGTAAAACAATCCTTTGATGGACTTTATCAGTGGTGCTCAAATGTGAGTGTGCGTCCAGTTGGTAGACTGGATTCCTCAGTCTACCAACAAGGTGGGAAGGCCTAGGCAAGATGCAGAGGAGTCAACATAAGTAACTCAGTGTCATTTCAAGGGTGCTGCTTCAAGGTGGGGATGTGCCTTCTGGGCTAAGAACAAGACTGCAGATTAGTGCTGGTCTCCATGGTCAGTGAGGTTAGCTAAATGTGATGTATTTAGTATGTGTACACCTTCTTGCAACAGCTACTTAATTAAATACAAAGTAGAAAATAAAAAGAATAATCTGGGGCTTCCCTGGTGGCGCAGTGGTTGAGAGTCCGCCTGTCGATGCAGGGGACGCGGGTTCGTGCCCCGGTCCGGGAAGATCCCACGTGCCGCGGAGCGGCTGCGCCCGTGAGCCATGGCCGCTGAGCCTGCGCGTCCATAGCCTGTGCTCCGTAACGGGAGAGGCCACAACAGTGAGAGGCCCGCGTACTGCCAAAAAAAAAAAGAATAATCTGGGTTCCTCCCATGACCGCCCCCCAACCTCACCCAGCTTTTGATTCAGGGTACCTAGAGGCGGGTGGGGGGTGTCTGAGAATGTGCATTTCTACCAAGTTCCCAGGTGATGCTCCTGGTCCCAGAACCTCACTTTGAGAACCCCTATACCTAGCCATCCCTGACAAAGATGAAACCCTTATAGCAATGGCTTTCAGTCATGCCTCGCCAGAACCCACGGTGAGAAATACATTTTACATTGTGACCCTAGCGTAAACATACATGTAACTAAACGTGTTTCATGAAACAATACTCACCATTAATGCAGTAAATGTACTCCGATATGTTTTGTTTGGTTTTAAGAAAATGCCTACTACACTGCATTTTATGAACCATCATTGGGTCCTATCTCAGCTATAAAACACTGTTAGTGCTTGATAAATAAATATGGCACTGGTAAAAATGCACAATGCAGCCATTAGACAACGTGGCAGGAATTAAGTGATGTCCCATTCTCTATTCCTCTCAAAATAGAAAGGCCATTATCAAAGTATGGACCCTTCTTCTACATTTTTTCTTTTTTTTTTTTGCGGTACGCGGGCCTCTCACTGTTGTGGCCTCTCCCGCTGCGGAGCACAGGCTCCGGACGCGCAGGCTCAGCGGCCATGGCTCACGGGCCCAGCCGCTCCGCGGCATGTGGGATCTTCCCGGACCGGGGCACGAACCCGTGTCCCCTGCATCGGCAGGTGGACTCTCAACCACTGCGCCACCAGGGAAGCCCCTTTCTTCTACTCTTAAGCCAGAGAAATTATGTTGAGACCTTGGCTGCTGAAAGTGAGATGGAGAAGACTTTGGTTTCCAGGGAATTCTCTGGGACTCCGACACGTATCCTCTTTTACTGCTGACATGGAAGGCACGACTCAAATAACAATGAAGAAAATGAAACATCTTCTTGCTCCATCACGTACAGAGATGCTACAGAACGTGAAACGCTGGAGGCTGTCTGGGTGATTCCATCCATGGCACATCTGGGCATGGAATTCATCCTCCATCCTGCTTCTCTTCTCCAAAGACAATTTTGGGGGTGCCCTTTCCAGAGGCCAGTGACTCGCACAAGTTGACTGGTTACAGGTGGTCCTTGACTTTCATTGCTCCAACGTGCACACATTCCACGTTCATGCACAGAACTCCGTCTTTCCACTGCCACCTGCCATAGAATGATTTCCCAGCCATCTTCCCTACAGTAGCCGGTGCTCTGGGGATGGGTGGAGGCCTTAGCCAAGGTGATGGGAATGAGATAGGCTGGGACCTGGGACCTTTTACTGGAGTGCTTGCATCTGGATAAATCTCTCCTTGAGCAACAAAATACAAAGCAACTATAAATAACTGCACGCATGTGCAGTTGGGGTAATTATGAACAATAAGGTACAGAAAGGCCACAAACCAACTGCCATTTCTGAGGTGCGGAGAACAAAAGCAGGGCACTTCGCATCATGCCTGCACACAGCACCACCACGGAGGCAGGCAGACCGCCCAAGCTACCCCTCCTGCCCAACCCACCTTTCTGCCCCTACCCTCACTCCATTTAAGGAACCAGCTTCGTTTGCTACCCACTCCCAAGGGCACCTGTTTCTTATTTTTGCTCCCTCGTGCTGCAGCATGAGTCCCAGTAAAACCTTGCCTGAATTTCTCATCTGGCCTCATCAATTTCTATTGATTAAAGAGTCCAAGGACCCAGGTCGGTAACAGGAATATTCACTCTCCTGTACTAATGCCAGTGCTGGTCTAGGCCCAAGGGCCTCAGTCTGGCCCACAGCTCCCTGGCCACACTCTTTGACCTTCCAGCAGTCTGGCCCTTTAGAGCGGGCTAGCTCCAAGCTGAGATCCCTGGCATGGAAATCTCATCCGGCCCAGCCTCTGTCTAAGCCTTACTCACATATCACCTGGGCTCCATAGAATGGCATGTCTGGGGAATGCCGGAGAGTGACAGCTTCAGGCCCCACCAGGCTCTTGCTTTGGTGGAGAGAGGAACTCTTCTTCCTTTGTCCTGGTATATCTGGGCCCAAAGATTTAAAGTTTAGGAGCCATAAAACCTTCCATCCTCACCCCGGTGGTGAGGTCAGGCTAGTGGGAAACAGAAATGCCAGGCTTGATTCTGTTCAGGCAGACAAGCAGTGAGACCTGCCCGCAACCTCAAACAAGCCTTCAAGCCTTCATGAAGGCTTCCATCTGCCCCACTGAGGCGGGGTCTGGGCTGGAAAGTGGCGGCATTGTTACCAAAACAACTGGGTTAGCTGCCAAGAGACACAACCAAACGGAAGAGCAGGAGAAGGAAGGATTTCTTGCTCGCAGCAAGTCAGGAGAACACTGGGGATCTTTCCCAAAGCAGTGTCTCCCCAGCTGCAAAATTGGGAAAGTTTTAAGCTAAGGGTACATGCATATTTATGAAGGGGCTTGAGCTGAAGAGAATTCAACACAGAATTGGGGCAAAGGTTGACAGAGTCCAAGCTTTAGTTGAGTGAAGTCAGGAGGGTCAGCAGAGGTCACCATCCTCTTTCCTTAGGCCCCAACCAATCTGGGGTCTCAGCAGTTACATCCTCCACCTGGGTAGGGGTCTTAATTCCTGCAGAACTCAAAGCTCTGTATCAGATTGTGATGTATATTCCTTGAGGAGGAACTAGGACTCTATTTTATCTCTGAACTATTGTTTCTTGACTACTTTTCATTCCTTTGTTCCCTTAAGATCATTAATTACTGAGATCTAGTCAAGGGCAAGCATTATGGCCAGGCTTAGATCACAAAATGGTTTAGGCCTAAAATGGCTTCTCTTATGTCAAAAAGCTGTATCTGTATACTGTATCTCCCTACTGTATTGCACAGGGAACTAGATCCAATATGCTGGGACAAACCATAATGGAAAAGAACATGAAAAAGAATGTATATATACGTACAACGGAATCACTTTGCTTGTACAGCAGAAATTACACAACATTGTAAATGAGCGATACTTCAATAAAATAAATTTAAAAAAAGCTATATCTGGTTCTTTTCCTTTGGGGACGCCCTACTCTGCCTAAGGCATCACTAAAAATAATTAAGATTTTTTAGTAAAAAAGAAAAAAAAAACTTTTTTGGAATCAAAACGATCTTCTAATCTCCAAGTCCCAGGCTTTTTAACCTTGTGACCTGTGATTTTCATAAAACACTTCCTCATTTTTAAAACATCAGGTCAACAGTCATTTCATGGGAAAGCACTCCCAGGTCACATCATGGTCAAGTAGGGATAACACGCGCTCACAAAACACTAGTGCTTCTCCCCTATAGCCACGTTACGGAGGCATCTTAAAAAATAAATTTTATATTTTGGAATAATTTTGGATTTACAGAAAAGCTGCAGAGAGAGTAAAGAGAGTTCCCATATACCTCGCACCCAGTCCCCTGATGTTAATAAATTATCATAGTATATGTCAAAACTAAGAAACCAACACTGGTATGTTACTGAGGACTAAACACCAGATTTTACTTGCACTTCACCATTTTTTCCCACTTATGCCCCTTTCTGCTCTAGGTTCCCATTCAGGGTTCCATATTGAATTTAGTTTCGTGTCTTCTGGATCTCCTCTGGTCTGTGCATTGGGCTGAATACCAGCAAATCAGAGATGAGAAAGAGAACATGCTCCCATCCTATGAGAGTGTTTCAGCTTAAACATCCTAAGGCTCAAGATAAGCAACTCAAGGTTAAAGAAAGGTCAAGAGAGCTGTACCCCTCCCTGCTCCCTGCGGGAGTCCTCCTCTGTTTGTCCTTTCCTTAGTGAGGCAAACATTGATTAACTGATACTTGCATTTCAAGGGACTGAGATCAATTTATCATTCAGAAGGAGTACAACAGCCTTTTTATGACAGTTTGCTTTTAACCTTTTGCTAGTTTTTTTTTTTTTTTTTTCGGTACGCGGGCCTCTCACCGTTGTGGCCTCTCCCGCTGAGGAGCAGAGGCTCTGGACGCGCAGGCTCAGCGGCCATGGCTCACGGGCCCAGCCGCTCCACGGCATGTGGGATCCTCCTGCACCCGGGCACGAACCCGTGTCCCCTGCATCGGCAGGCGGACTCTCAGCCACTGCGCCACCAGGGAAGCCCCCAACCTTTTGCTCTTGAGCTAACATTTAATTGTGAGATCAAGGAGCTTGAATACTCCAGGTGCACATTATTTCACATTTTAACGTCTTTGAAATTGAGATGCCCCTGACAAGGAGTGGCATCTCACAATCACAGTGGACCAGGTGGCAGGTCTGACTTGGTTGTCACTGTCTGTGTGTGCACAGACTCAGCCGAAGCTATTCATGTGTGGTCACCTGAATCAATTTAGGAGCCTTGTTGATGCCCTATAGGTTGAGTTTAAAATGTCTTTTAAAAGAATACACTGTCAGTATTGAAATGAAAAGTTACTGTGGATGCAGAAAGGCCTGAACACACAGCAGGAGGATATACATTTGGGACCGGTAAAGGGACTAGTCATTGTTGGAGGCAAGACTGCAAATCCCTGTTTTCTCAGAATGCAGCAACCCAGTGCTTTACAGGACCCAGGAAAGGAAGTTGGATTACATTGTGTTACTGAGATATATGTAAATGAGACATTTCACCACATGCCAGGGCAGTGCTCCTGAAGGGAGAAGAAATTCCTATCAATCCCTTAGAAGAGATGAAAGAAATTTCAAAGCACTGGATTCTTCTGGGAAAATTTGGGCAAGTCATTTTGAAACAGGATGGAAGGGGGCAGGGCACAACCTTTAAAAGAATGACGTAGCCCGAGGACATGACATAAACTGATTAGAACCAAATGGGTCCAAGATGGCAGACGAGTCGATTTCCACTAGACCTTCAGCCTCAGTATTTGCACATTGTAACACATCAGCAAGCTAAATGACATACCCACAGGTGCCATGACAGTTCCAAGGCCAACCGTAAGGGTCAAAAAGTGGGCAGTCGCCCAATTCCTGAAAATCCCAATCCCTTCCCCCAAATAGTTGGAATACTCCTCCCACTCATTAGTCTATGAAATGACCCACCCCTATAAAAACTGACAACCCCACATACCCTGGTGCCACTCTCGCCTTCTGAGATGGCCCACACTCTGTCTGGGGAGTGTATTTCTCTCTAAATAAATCCACTTCTTACCTATCACTTCGTCTCTCACTGAATTATTTCTGCAATGAGACATCAAGAACCTGAAATTGATTAAGTTCTGAGGCCAGGTGTGCGATCTCAGTTAACATGGGTTTAAGTCCCAATCTGGGTTTTGGCTGGGTTTGAGTCCTGGTCCGTGGGTTCAATTCCCAATCTGAGTTGCACGGTTTCAATTTAACTAGATTGTGTCTTCTATTCTCTGTAAGAAGAGAGGGATAAAAGTAGTACCTCATTTGTAGGTACTGGTGTCCTGGATCTAAATCTTAAGCAGCTCACGAGAGCCTATTAGGCCCATCTTTTCCCAGCTCCATGTTTAGTGACATCATTTGGTAGCTTGAAATCTACCAAGTATCTACACCAACGAAATTGGCAATCACTACAAACTGGAACTTTTTTCTTCCCAGAGAGCCAATTAAACATTTATTAGTACATGGCTACTTACAGGATTGTTGCAAAGGTTAAACAGGGTGATGGACGCAAAAGGCTTGAAACTGAGCAGGATCCTGTGAGCTTCCTGGGCACAAAAGCCTTTCTGTGTTCCGTTTCTTGTTTGTAGGAAATAAGCTTCATTCAGCCTCCATGACCTTCCTTGAGTTCCAAGGGGCAGGTTCAAATAGTTGCTAATCAGGGAAGGGAGGGGATGCGGAGACAAGGGAGGAGGAGTCAAGAAACCATAGTGCGAGGCTTCCCTGGTGGTGCAGTGGTTGAGAGTCTGGCTGCCGATGCAGGGGACGCGGGTTCATGCCCCCGTCCGTGCAGATCCCACATGCTGCGGAGTGGTTGGGCCCGTGAGCCATGGCCGCTGAGCCTGCGCGTCTGTGCTCCGCAACGGGAGAGGCCACAACAGTGAGAGGCCCACGTACAGCAAAAAACAAAAACAAACAAACAAAAAAAACAATAGTGTGGCCTTGGGACGAGTTCCCGGTTCCCGCTCAAGGGATATATATAACAATATCTATGAGCTGTTTTGCAGATACAGTAAGTCCCTTACATACGAATGAGTTCCATTCCGAAAGTGTGTTCCTAAGTCCACTTTTGTTCATAGGTCCAACAAAGTTAGCCTTGGTACCCAACTAACACAACTGGCTTTAGAATACTGTACTGTAATAGGTTTATAATACTTTTCACACAAATAATACATAAACACAAAAATAAAGAAAACGTTTAATCTTACAGTACAGTACCTTGAAAATTAAAGTAGTACCAGCTACATCACCACTGCTTTTATGCTTGCTTCTGGACATCCTGGCCTTGAAATAAAGATACTGTACTACTGTACTCTATACAGTACTGTAAAGTACACAAAAACACAACCCCTTGTAGAGGAGGCACGCACGTGACAATGTACGCCAGACACGTGAACTAACTTACGTGACTGCACATGCGAACTCACGTTTGCATCTTTGAAAGTTCACAACTTGAAGGTTCGTATGTAAGGGACTTACTGTACCGAAACCGCCACCAGGTGGAAGAAGTTTACTGTATGCTGCCCACAAGCATGCAGACCCCAGAGCAGCTGGAATCAGAAGGTTGATGCTACTGGCTCCCAGTCACCTCCCCACCAACCAGTCAGAAGAACGTCCACGAGCTGATCGCGCCCTCCTCTTTGAACCATTTACTATAGAACTCCTCACTACCCCCTCCAGGTCAGGACACACAGTTTTGAGGGCATTAGCCCACTGTGGCCCCCTTTGCCCAGCAAAGCAGTAAACCAATTCTTTTCTACTTCATCCAAAACTGTCTCCAAGATTCCACTCAGTGTCAGTGTACAGAGGCTGAATTTCGGCTACAGGCTTGGCATATTGCCTAGCATGTAATAAGTTTTTATATATGTAAGCATAGCTGTTTATATGTGCTTTTATCCAATGGCACATTTCTAATATAAGGTGATAACTGGAGAATTTGGTACTACAAACAATGACTCAATGGGGAAGAGGCCTCTATGTATTTGGAGTGCACCAGGCCAATAAGACAGTTATTTGTTTCTTCATTGCTGAGGTGGATGCCATCTTCCACAGTCTCTGGAAAACTTTCTCACCGAGCTGGTATTACTTAGCTGTGCAGGGCCTCTGCTGTGAAGGACGCTGTGTAAGGAATGTGCTCAGAGTAAGTGGAAAGGCCAAGTGAGAGAATGCAAATGCCACAATCTCTGATAGCACAAGAGTTCCAACAATTTTTGCAGTGAGATGGCAATATGGGATTCAACCTGTAAAGCATTAGGAGAGAGATCAATAGAACACTACAATGTTTGCTGGAAATAAAAACACAAACACAATCACGGTGGCCTTTTAAAACGTTGCAAGTATGTCTTGTCTTGGAGATCAGCTTACATTAGTTCTCGAATCTTTTCTTCCAGTTTTTTAGCATCAGTTCCACAAAGTTCAAAAATCTGTTCACAGATACACAAAGGTGAAATAGTTATTGGTTCAAACATGGCAAAGATGAAGCTTTGAGGAATTTTGTTCCTGGTTATAAACTTATCCTCTACTCATTTCCATCATCTGCAAGATACTTTAAACATACATTAAACACATTAAATTTCTGATGTTTTAATTATTTGGCACCTTTTCAAAATTGTTTATGCTAATATGTTGCCAGATTTATATAATTCTCCACGATGTTCCTCTAAATTAAGATCTAAAACATATCATGTTGTTGGAAATGAGGAAACCCAATCACTGAAACTTCTCAGAGCGTTTATACACTGATCTTGAGGGCTTGTTAATTCATATACATGATCCCCTGAAATCAAATGGCTTGTGATTTCCCATGCCCTGACCTTAGCCCAGGTAATAGTAGTTTAATTAACTGATTCATAGAAGCACATTTTCTTTTCAAATTCTCACATCTCTGAATCAGGATGCATTTCACAGGGGATGGTATATTTTATTTGGAACACTTTTCAGTAGGAGATAAAATAAGGGTGCCTCTGTCAATGCACATCTTATGTTTGATGAAATATGGAAGTTAGAGACCCTTAACTATTCATGATCAGTTTAGTACCAGTTGTATGAGGTGGGTGGAGAGAAGGAAGAGTGTGGGTAAAATGAGGCTGAGATTGGGTGAAGACTTGAGTTTCCAGTGAGGGAGGTTTCAGCAGCCAGAAATGGTGTTAGGACATTGGGGGCAGGGGTTAGAAAAGTCTAGAACTAACTTCAGTGCTCAGTGTGCAGCAGAGAAGAAACTATGCCCACATCTAATGATTCTGCTTCCCCTTATAGCAGCATGGTGCCTGTGGGCATCATGGTTTGTTCTGTTCCTTGAAGGTAAACCCCACTCTTGTGCGTCTGTCTTGATCCCGTTTCACTTACCGGCTCGCTCAGGGATCCACTTCTATAACAGCAAATTGCTCTTTTGATTCTTGAGAATAGGGTTACCTAAGTGGGTGGAGAATTTCATGATTTATCTGGGTTGTCTGGTTTGTAGCCATCTCCTCTATAAATAGTTCTCTTGGCCTTGGCCACCAGGGGAGGAAGGTGTCAGAAAGGATCTGCAAAAGGCTCTTTCTTAAGAGTCAGTGGCAGCGGGACGGTGCCTCTAGGGTATGAAGGGAGTTTCATACTCCTCTCAGGCTAGAGCACGTACCAAGACAAGAAGTCCTGGCAATAACATAGGCAGGGCTTGGCCACCTGAATGACCAGACTTGGCTGGGGACAGGAAAAGGATGCTAAGCTTAGCCAACTGACTAAAGTACTGAACCCATTGCCAGGAAACTCCTGACCAAGGTGAGGCAAAGGAAGACTTGGCATCCTCCATGAGGCTGGAGGTTGGGAGCTTGGGCATACTTTTTTCGCTTGGGGGTATTAGGACTTTCTAGACAGCTCGGTCTGGTTGGAAAGGAACTTTGTCCCTTGTCTCTAACCAATGCTGGGGTGGAATGCAGGGTGGGAGAGGCTTGGGGTTCACCCCAGTCTCAGTCTGTCTTTCTCCATGGGAGCTGGAAAGGTACTATGTTTGCAGTGGTTCCCGTTTATCCTTCCTTGTGCCCTCTGTCCAAGATTCCTCCTGAGTCTCTATCCTCTACTCCTCTGCTTCAGGAGTGTCTTGACTCCAGTGAAGGGCACACGTACTAGGTGAGCAGAAGAAAGGCACTGGCAAAGAAGGGATGAGAATTTCCCAAGGTGTGTCTGTTCCCCACGACCACCGCCATGTAATTCTAGACAGTCCCCCCCCCCCAGTGGTCTAGAAGATGATATTTTTGTCATTCTTATGGCAATAACTCTAGTGGATCTGATTATGCCTCCTTATCTTAGGATCTCTCCCACTGCCAAAAAGCATTGTGGAACCAAAGAGAGATTGGGGGCCCCTAAAGATGGGCATCTCTCCTTGGAGGACACTGCCCTGCACAGAGGGCTGGCACAATCTATGAGTGTATTAGAAATAGGAAGGCACAGGCCCGAAGGGAGATTTCCAGGGAGGGGTGATTTCCATGACCACGGGGTTGTGGCATGCCTGTGCTGTGACTTGGGCAGCCAGAAGCCACAAGTGCACTAAGAGCCTTGGCTACTGTTGAATGTGACTCCTCTTCCTTTTAGATACACTGAGCCTAGTACAGGGCACCATCACCCACCCTCGTACCTGAGCCAGGAAACTGAGGTCACTTAAAACATTCATATATATTCAGAACATTGCACACATGTCAGCATACAGTTTGGGGAGTTATTACAAAAGACAGCCCACTTGTGTAACCATGTCCAGATCAAGATGCAGATAGAGCTTTAGTCCCTCGCTCCCAGTCATCACCCTGTGCCCCAAGCCAAACACTGTTCTGGATTTTTCACCATAACTGAGCTTAGTCCGTTTTTGAACTTTTATAAATGGAATTCTGCGGTATGTTGTGCGTATTCTTCTGTGTCTGGCTTCTTTCACTCAACGTGATGTTTCTGAGATTCACCTGTGTAATGGCCATACATTCATTTTTCAGTGTCGATTTTTAGTACTCTGTTGCACGACTATAACACAGTTTATCCATTTTGGCTGTGACCAAGAGTGCTGCTAGGAAAATCCTTTTCCACAACTTTGTGGGGACATCTCTGGGGGCAAATGAGCACCCATTTTGTTGGGTTCTGTTGTCTACCTGAAAGGGGGACTACTGAGTTCAGCTTTAGTAGGAGATACCCAACAGTTTTTCGAAGTGATTGCATCAATGTACACTCCACCAGCAGGGGATGAGGGTTCTGGTTGTTCCACATGCTTGACAACACTTGGTATTGCCAGTCTTTTTCATGCTAGGCATTCGGGTGGCTTTAGGTGACATTAAATTTGTCTCTGAATTCCATGGATTTTTACCCCATCAACTTCCCTCTGGGTTTTAGTAACAGCTTACAAATTGGTTTCTTTCTCCAGTCTGTGCCCCTGAGGTCTCTTCTCCCCCTTGAAGCTCAAAAACACACATCCCATCATGCTTTCTATGGAAATTCTTGAGTGTTTCTCCATCATCATAAAATCCAAGCTTTTTTTTTTGCAGTACGCAGGCCTCTCACCGTTGTGGCCTCTCCCATTGCGGAGCTCCACAGGCTCCGGACGCTCAGGCTCAGCAGCCATGGCTCACGGGCCCAGCCGCTCCACGGCATGTGGGATCCTCCCGGACCGGGGCACGAACCCACGTCCCCTGCATCGGCAGGCGGACTCTCAACCACGGCGCCATCAGGGAAGCCCAAAATCCAAGCTTTTTACCAGAATTCCTCGACCTTGTCCTTTCTAGCTCCACTGTCACTATCTACCGTAAACTCTGGACTCTAGTAACACTTTATAGTTGGATTTATTTATTCATTTAATAAATACTTAGTGAGTGCCTACCATAAGCCAGACATACGGTGAACAAAACAAGACAAAAGCCCCTCACAGAGCTCACATTCTAGTGATAATTTTACAATTTTATACTACTGGTGTATATGATTATCAAATAATTCCTGACCCGTACCTGTGACATTTTTTAACTCTCTGCTTCTTCCCAGCTTTAAATCACTTGCTAATCTTAAGCATCCTTTAAGATTGAACTCATGAAGACTTCCCTGAAGTCCTTCTCTGTCATCTCATAGTATCCACTATTCTAGTGCATTCCACGATTAAAGAGTTGATTTTGTTATCTGTCTTCCCCACTAGACCAAGGATGGGGACTGTACTTTATTTTCCCGCCCATAGTTTTAGTATCTAGCCCAGAACCTTACCCAGAGTAGGTGCTCTATTAATGGTGTTAGGCCTGAAATGAGCTGAACTATGGTGATTTCTGGTCACTGAGGTCCGGGTCCAAGATTCTGTGTTAAGTTTCGGGGATTAGGTGTTATCTATTTCATTCTTTCTTTGTCCAATTTGCCAAAGACAAATTTTATATTTGTGTCTCCCTGTCTAGCATGGGCCTTTGCATATAGGAGTTTAATAAAAGTAGTTAATAAATAAGGAGCAGCTTACGGATAAGAGCTTATTTTATAAGTAACTTTCTTTGGAAAGGATATATATGCAAGGCCGTTAGCATACAATTTCTGCTCAAAATATTTTCTCATTTTAACCTGAATGTTTGGCTGTACCTCTCAAGCACATGCTCCACTCTGAAGCATTAGGAAGCAGTGTTTACCTTGTTCTTCTCAATGCCTTCATTTTTCATGTACGGCTGCCACCCTAGCAATGACTGCTAATGAAAATTACAAGCTCCAGTTTGCAAAGACCAGTGGAATATGGAGTGGCTGTTCCAGCATTAGAGAACCAACTATAGCCAACGATCAGTTAAAAAAAAAAAAAAAACCCTGAAGTTTTATCATGGACATTTTCAAACATACACAAAAACAGAATAATAAAATGAAACCCATCCTCTGATTACCCACCACCCAAGTGCAACCAGATGCAGTTCTGTATGCCAGAGACATTCAATCACCTACAAAGAGTTTATTCCTGCCGCTGGGAAAATGCAAAGGGGCTGGAGAGACAGTGACTTCTGAGAACATAAATTAAGGAGTCTGGCTAGTGATGTCCTCATAGAATAACTATAAAATGTGTTGGCCAGTTGACGTGCAATTTAGTTGAGTCAACACTGAAGTTATGTTTGGACCAGCTGTATGAGAGCTCAACAATTTTCAGACCTCTGTAGTGAGTTAAAAACAACAACAACAGCAACAAAATTCTCCAAGCAATAGCGACCATCACAACACGAACCAAAAAACCCAGCAACCAACCCACACAAGATACTTCTTGGAGGATGGCTGTGGAAGTATATGTATGTACAAGTTTATAATGTGAAATAGTATGATGTTCTTTTTCTTTAGGAAGGGTTTATTAAGACATTAAAACTGATGAATAAGATGAAAAGGATATGTCCAACAAGAGAACGTTTAAAAGTACCTCAACCTTCTGCTGAGAGGGGGACAGTGTTAATCACCGTTTGTTCCTATCTTGGCTTCCTTCTCTGACTCCATCCACACCCGTTCCTTCCCTAGAACATTCTGCATCTCATTGCAGGTATTTGTACACCCCCTCTTTGACTTTCACAACACCCAGGGCAGACTCTGCAAATGCAAGGAGGTCAGTTAAGGTTTTTGGAGTTGAGCAAAATCCAACCAAGATGACACAGTCCCTTCGAAATAGTCTGTTTCAAACAGCTTGAATTTGTATGTACTTGCATTTAAGAAAAGAGCATATAAAGCAATCTGTTCACTCACTTTCCCCTAATCTATGCTGGCCTTTTTCTCAACTTGTTCCAGTTGTGAGACTTCAGGAACATATACTAATCCACTTTCATTTTCCAGTAGCAGATTTAGAAACTGCCTATGCATCTGTTCCTTGGCACACTGGCAGCATAAATAAGGACTAAAGTGCTTTTTTCTTCTATGTTAGGAGTGGACAAACTTTTTTTGTAAGGGGCCTGATAATACCCACTTTAGGTTTTGTAGGCCATAGCGTTCCTGTCAAAACTACTCAAATCAACTCTCTGTACTATCTGCAACTTTTACGTAAATCTAAGTTTTTTCTATAGAAGTCTATAAATTATATAATAACATTAAAAATATAGTCCATTTTTTATAATGATAATGCAGCCATAAACTTCCTTTTATATAAAAAAAGAAGTCTACCCAAGTTGTTAGAGGAACCACTGACCAAAACCGTCCGTCCTGGCCAGGCACGACAGTAACCACTTGCATGAGTTATCTTACAACAGGAGGTCCTGGTAAGGAACGTGGAACTAACAAGCTACCACCAACTGGAAGAATTCGGGAAAGGTCGAAAGGAGAGAGGAGACGCCAGTCCATATGAGCTACCAACCTGCCAGAATCCTTCTCACTGGAATCCATCGTGGCTGAGCGATGTGCACATCACCAGGAAGGACCCTGAGTCAGAATGATTGGCCGGAGACAACCCGGAAACTAACCCCATTACCATAAAGCCTGAGACTGTGAGCCACGTGGCAGAGCAGTTCTCCTGGGTACCCTTACCCTGCCGCTCTCCACCCGGGCTCCCCTTCCCAATAAAGTCTCTTGCTTTGTCAGCACGTGTGTCTCCTTGGACAATTCATTTCCGAGCGTTAGACAAGAGCCCACTCTCGGGCCCTGGAAGGGGTTCCCCCTTCCTGCGACAAAATCAGCTATTGTAGTGCGAAGGCAACTGCAGGTAATTAGTTAAATGGGCATGGCTGTGTCCCAGTAAAACTGAGAGTCAGATTTGGCCCCAGGGCCATAGTTTGCCAACCCTTATTCTATGCCATCAACTGAAGCTGCCTGAGAGTTAGTCACTCAGGACAATGTGGCTTTCTGTTGAAGGGAATAAGAGGCATGAGTCTAATGTTGTGGGAATTCATCTCAAGCTACACTGAGAATAGGACAAGTGATTTTGGACTCTGGCCAGGTTAGATGTCATCCTGCCCATTACTGCAAGTGTGGGATGGAATTTTGTTCTTCGGGATAAAAATACTTTTGGAGCCATTCCTTTCAATGGCATATACTCTAGTTCTCAGGCCTCCATTAGACCTTCTGCTTAACTGTCTATTATTGGGAAAATATACCTGTTTCCTATATCCCTTCACTTCTCCCCAAGTTCAAAGGCGTGCTTATCAGCTGAGCCCAGACAAAGGCATGAGCTCATGCCTATACTCCTCTCCCTTTTTGGGAGTGTTTGCTCGAGGGACAGGTCTGTCCTTCTGCAAAGCACATTTGAAGTGAGCCTAACATCTGCCTTCTAAAGATAGCTCTGGAAAGCTATGACCCTCTGTCCTCCCTTTTTGGGGCTAAATAGTTATGAAAAGCAGCAGTATCTCCTCCACCTGGGTGGGGAAGTTTGTCCTCTGCAGCCCTAGATTCTACTGTGGGGGGGGGGTGTCATCTCAAGATCTAGGCTACAAGTGGGAAATCTTTTGACATGGATCCAAGCCATGTTCTTCAATTACTACAATTTAGCACTACTGCTACTTTTTTTTTTTTTTTGCGGTTTGCGGGCCTCTCACTGTTGTGGCCTCTCCCGTTGCGGAGCACAGGCTCCAGACGCGCAGGCTCAGTGGCCATGGCTCACGGGCCCAGCCACTCTGCGGCATGTGGGATCTTCCCGGACCAGGGCACGAACCTGCATCCCCTGCATCGGCAGGCGGACTCTCAACCACGGTGCCACTAGGGAAGCCCTACTGCTACTTTTAATAAAGGTGACATTTTGATTTTCCACATGAATCCATGTGAGAAAAAAGTTAATGTAGCAGGTGTGGTTGCTTATTCCTGGCGTGTCTCCAAGAGAACCACGATTGATCCATCACCAACCCCTGGGTAATGTGGTCCTCCAAGTGTTCCTCGTGTTAGTGATGGATGATTTGGTTACATGTATCTGGAGCAATGGACTATGCCATTGCTGGCTTGCCAAGTTGTTTTGCATAAACGTCAATAATGATGATGTGCACCTAGTTTTATTGTTGGGGTCCTGAGTTTCCATTGTCATGGCTGGTTGTGTAGCTATGGTTGCTCAGCAAGATATATCTATGTGACCAGTCCCCACATAAAAAAACTCAGACCCAGAGAACCAAGAAGGCATCCCTAGGCAGAGACATTCCACACATGTCCCTGAAGTTCACTGCCAGGGAGAACACTCTTCTAAGTATCCCTGGACAAGGAAGGGCATCAGAATTCTGTGCTGGACCTTTCTAGACTCCAACAACACCCTTCTTTCTTCCCTGCTGCTTTAACTCTGTGTTTATTGCTGTAATAAATCTTAGCTAGGAATATAACATGCTGTTGAGTCTTGTTAATCCTTCTGTGAATCACTGAATGAAACACTCCTTTAGTTCAACAATTTAAAATTCAGAGAAGAACAGGGCTGGGACTAGGGTGGAAAATTTAAGGGATGCCAAAAACTTAGTAATTACGATAAATAATATCTTAATACATATTTTATAAAGTATTAACATTGAATGCAAAAAACCCATGATAAACGAAACATCAAAAATTCAAATAGGGCTTCCCTGGTGGCGCAGTGGTTGGGAGTCCGCCTGCCGATGCGGGGGACGCGGGTTCGTGCCCCGGTCCGGGAGGATCCCATGTGCCGCGGAGCGGCTGGGCCCATGAGCCATGGCCACTGGGCCTGTGCGTCCGGAGCCTGTGCTCCGCAGCGGGAGAGGCCACAGCGGTGAGAGGCCCGCGTACAGAAAAAAAAAAAAAAAATTCAAATAAAGACAGGTTTCCACCCTACACCTGCAATATCTTGCCTCACTTGCCTCACCCAAATCCCTGCCCTGGAGAAAAGAGGTACACAATTACTGCCTGTACGTTGCTAAAGCTGAGCGCTGCATCTTTAGCTATGGTGCTAAAGGTTGCTAAATGGTGATAAATAGTTGCTGTACTTCTCTGCCTTTCCCTTCATGTCACTTAGTTCTTGCCTCCTCCAGTCAATTAATCTCTGATAATGTATCAGCTGCTTATGGGGCTGATATATAACCCCTTTTGGGGATCTGCACCCCTCAGAGCCCTGAAGACTATATGAGAATTCTTTTCTTTTCCTCCTCATGCAGAAGCCCTCTGTAACTAAAACAATCCATTAAGGTTGAATACCATTGGTAGGTGACTCCTGAATGCTAAGATAACTTAGCTTAAATGCATACTATGGTTACTCAAAAGAGCTTTACAGGTCGCTGGTAACCTTCATTTCTAAACTTCTATTTACCCAGACATTTTCAGGAAGATAGGTGCACAGTTAGATCCTGGGGCTCTAATAATAGCTACATTTTATAGTATGTACAAAGACTAGTGCTGGGCACTTTATTTACATTATCACAAATTTTTATGACAATAGTTCAAAGACACATGATACTGTCTCTGTTTCACAAAGAATGAAACTGAGCCTTAAGGTGGTTAAGACACATTCCCAAGGTCCCCCACTAATAAGAAGCAGACCTGGAATTCAACCTACAATCATCTGACTCCAGACATGGCAAAAGCCAGCCGCAGACACTCTTTTGCGGGTGTGTGTGTGTGTGTGTGTGTGTGTGTGTCTGTGTGTCAAACCTTGTTTTTTATGCACTTGAACAAAGAGCATTTGGGAGGGTGATTCTCCAGGGACCACCTCCTCCTCACTTCCTACTGTGTCACCTATTGTCCCTGCCTGGCCCTTGAAGACACTGCGTACGGGACCTCTGCTTCCAAGCCTGTCCTCTTTCTAGCACTAGATGGTGTCACCTACTTTGGATTCCTTTTATCTCTGTACCAACTTCAAGGAGGGTGCTTGCTGGAAATGACTTCCATGACCTCAGCTGGAGCCCTGCGATTCATACACATAAAAGGGCAAGAGCTTCTTCTCACTCCATATGAGAGTTCAGTTCTTCTGAATTACTCATTTTTTAATAGCTCATGTATTATCATCTATGTACTCATATCCCATCACTGCCATCTTTCCTAACTGCTTTAGGAAACCATCTTACGCTCATATCAAAAAATGAAAAGAGGGAGGCAACTTTTGAGAGTTGGCCCATATTTAAGCAGTTGGCCAAGACTTGCTAAATCTTTTTTAGTCTTCCTTTCCTCTACATAGACATACCAACTTTCGCTAGAAGCAACGTAATGCACGTAGAGGATCTACTGATGGGCTTCAGAGGCTCATTGAATACCCTAGGCATTACATGCACATTTCAGTTTATACGGATATTTTTCTGGAGAGAGAGTTTATAGTCTCCACTGGATTTTAAGAGGGTCTACAGATTTTAAGAGGGCCTATAAACCAAATTTATGAACTACTCATAATAGCATATAGTGTATTATTCTGGTTACAAAAATCAGCCAAGGTTTTGGATGCCCCATCTGACAGACACCACAGGAATGCACATTTTGTTTTCTTTTTCTTTTGTTTTCTTTTTTTAACCACAATGAATCTTACTAGAACATGCTGTGATGTCCTAGATGAAAACAGTAAGGAATACAGCAGGAAAGAACAAACCCACCTTATTTATTACCTAGAATTTGTTTTGGCTGTCCTTTGCCCTAAAACTGTGAAATAATTATAGCTGTTGTTTATAGCGCATCCCAGCCAGATGTTCATCTAACCCCTTCATGAAAACTTCCAGCATCAGGGAAGGCCCATCATCCACCATGACTCTAGGTCATGATTATGTAGCTTCATTTGTTTTAGGTTTTTAATGTTTTATTTTGTTTATAGTCTATGTATTTTGCGAATATTTGAAATGAGCTAGACTCAAGGCCAAGATAAAATAACAGAACCATTAAAGGATGATCCAGTGTGGAGACGGCAGTTAGGAAATGCCAGGAAACTGCACGTAAGGGGGCTATTGTATTTGAGTAGAGGAGGTAACCCTGAGATTTTTGGCAACGATGGAAACAGAAACCCAAGGGATTCCCTAAGTCTTCTGATCTAATGAGAGGAAGCTGATCATATTTTCAAGGGAGGCAAACATTCTCCTAACGCTACATTCTCCTAACTCTATGTCCTATAAGGAATTATATAAGGCTTTTTAGACAGTGTACATTTTAAAAGGCATTAATGGACAGTGGCTTGTTGCCAGATGCTTTACCATAAATGTAAAGACATTTTTTATAACATTACTCCATCGAAGCTAGATTCTAGGGTTTTTTTTAATACTAGATAAATAGTATTTAACTGCTTCAATAAGCCAATTTTCAGTTGTGCCATCCCAGAAGAAAGAGAGGAGCACGTTTATAGAAGTGCTCTCAAAGAAGTATATTTAGTTTTTCTCTATTCCCAGGGAAACAGTGAACGTCACTGGCAGCCTTCATAGTCAATTCTATTGAGAGAGGAGGGAAATTCACAGGGACTAGTCTTTTGGCCTGGCCACCCCAAACTTCCTCTGGTTCCAATGATTTTCCAGTGCAGACCACTAACAGGTAGAGCCTGAGGGGAATTTCAGAGGTCTCATAGTTCGCCTGCAGCTCTGGATGTAATGGTTAGAAATGGCGACCTTGCAGAAGCCCTACAGGGCTGTTCAGCTACCCAATTCTGGGGGTGGAGTCCAAAGAGGGAAAAGATTTGTAATACTGTGTCTTTATTACCTCTCCCACCTCCTTTTTTTGTGCCTTTGTCTTATGCACTGAAGATTGATATTCTTTGTCAAATGGAACAACCGTTACAAATCTTTTCCACAGGTTTTCAAATGATATCTAAATTGATCCAGGTATGAATCCTTCTGGAGATATGATTACATATAACTACAAATGAAATTTAGAAGTAGACTCATTTGATATTATGACATAAATAATCTCAAGTTTTCTTTTTTTAAAAAAAAATTAACTATAACCGCCATGCTAAGTTAATGCTATTCAACGAAAAATTCCATTCTCAAGAAAATTTCTTGGGACATGGATATCCATGTTATAGTTAGAGGCTTGCTGGATGACTCTGGAATTAGACTACAGGGAGGTAGATCAGTTTAATGGACATTGTCATCAATTCAGTTGATTTTATTTTCCATTAGCTAGTTGGCATAAAATTCCAATTTGAGATCCTTAATGATCCCTAGAATACAGGCATTGTATTCCATTAATTCAAAAGGATCCATACCCTGTAGACACAAGTTCAGAAATACTTGATTATAGGAGGTCTCTCCACCTACAAGTGAGGGCTCTTACACCTCCAGAGAGAACCGAGACTAAGCCGGGCCAAGCCTTATATCAAAAGCATAGCTATGGATTTGCTCGAGAGCCTAGACACATAATCAACTGAGAACACAAAGTTTTGTTTCCTAAAACAGAGAACAACCTTTGAGCCATTAAGCAGTATCTTCTGCAGAAAGGATGAAACCAGAAAGCTATTCTGAGCTGGACAGAAATTTCCTCTGAGTCAGATTAATACGAGGACAAAATCGGAAGGGGAGGCAAAGCTGCGGGGGGATGCAGGGGAAAGACAGAAGGCTTCACTTGTTTGCTCATTCATTCATTTGTTCACTTCCTCATTAGTCAAACACAAAATAAATATTTTCTATTGACGGGGGATTCTCCTAGGCCCTGGGGTTTCAAATCAGACATGAACAACTCCAAGTGCTTAGAAGAATATGAGACAACTACATGAAGTTAAGATCTGAGTCAAACAAAAATGGGCTTGGAAAGGTAGATTGGATCAAAATTAGGGAGAAATTTTAAAGTCAGACTTGAATACAAGGGCCTAGTCTTGATTCTGAAGGCAATGGAGGGGGACAGGTATCAACTTTTAAATAAGGGAATGGCATACAGGGAGCAAGGATTTATTTGGAAAAGAGAACAAAACTTTGGCGTGAACTTGGGGGTGAGGAGGGCTATTGTTTAAGTTAAAGGTATTCACAGCTAGAACTAGAAGTGGGGGTGAAATTACTAAGGGAGAGAGGTAAAATGGAAAAAAGACAGAGCCTTGGGAAACACTTATATTTGAGAACGGCAGGAGACAAAGAAGCCAGAAGAACTTGGGGATGAATCAGCAATAGAAGCCAAAAAAGGAGGAAGTTTCCAGAATACAGAAGTTGATTAGTTAATGACACTTGTGTAATCAAGGAAGAGCAGGATTGAGAAATGGCTTTTTAAACTAGGTGCTGGAAGGTTCTTAGTGACTTTCAAGAGTGGGTGAAGGAATGAGTAGAAAATGAGAATTGGAAGCAGTAAATATATCCAATTTCACGAATTAGACCACAAAATAAGAGAGCAGGGCTTCCCTGGTGGCGCAGTGGTTGAGAGTCCTCCTGCCAATGCAGGGGACACGGGTTCGTGCCCCGGTCCGGGAAGATCCCACATGCCATGGAGTGGCTGGGCCCGTGAGCCATGGCCGCTGAGCCTGTGTGTCCGGAGCCAGTGCTCCGCAACGGGAGAGGCCACAACAGTGGCAGGCCCGTGTACCGAAAAAAAGTAAAATAAAATAAAATAAAATAAAATAAATAAAAGAGAGCAGTCTGAGAGAACATCAGATATATTCATTAGAAATGTTTTGGTTGCAACAAGCCTCTTAGACAGCCTCATCCACCAGAGGACAGACAGCAGAAGCAAGAAGAACTACAGTCCTGCAGCCTGTGGAACAAAAACCACATTCACAGAAAAACAGACAAGATGAAAAGGCAGAGGGCTATGTACCATATGAAGGAACAAGATAAACCCCCAGAAAAACAACAAAATGAAGTGGAGATAGGCAACCTTCCAGAAAAAGAATTCAGAATAATGATAGTGAAGATGATCCAGGACCTCAGAAAAACAATGGAGGCAAAGATGGAGAAGATGCAAGAAATGTTTAACAAAGACCTAGACGAATTAAAGAACAAACAGAGATGAACAATACAATAACTGAAATGAAAACTACACTAGAAGGAATCAATAGCAGAATAACTGAGGCAGAAGAACGAATAAGTGATCTGGAAGACAGAATGGTGGAATTCACTGCTGCAGAACAGAATAAAGAAAAAAGAATGAAAAGAAATGAAGACAGCCTGAAAGACCTCTGGGACAACATTAAATGCAACAACATTCACATTATAGGGGTCCCAGAAGGAGATGAGAGAGAGAAAGGACCAGAGAAAATATTTGAAGAGATTATAGTAGAAAACTTCCTTAACACGGGAAAAGAAATAGCCACCCAAGTCGAGGAAGCACAGCGAGTCCCATACAGGATAAACCCAAGGAAAACACGCCGAGACACATAGTAATCAAATTGGTAACGATTAAAGACAAAGAAAAATTATTGAAAGCAGCAAGGGGAAAATGACAAATAACATACAAGGGAACTCCCATAAGGTTAACAGTTGATTTCTCAGCAGAAACTCTACAAGCCAGAAGGGAGTGGCATGATATACTTAAAGAGATGAAAGGGAATAACCTACAACCAAGATTACTCAACCCGGCAAGGATCTCATTCAGATTCTATGGAGAAATCAAAAGCTTTACAGACAGGCAAAAGCTAAGAGAATTCAGCACCACCATACCAGCTCTACAACAAATGCTAAAGGCACTTCTCTAAGTAGGAAACACAACAGAAGAAAAGGACCTACAAAAACCAACCCAAAACAATTAAGAAAATGGTCTTAGGAACATACATATCGAGAACTACCTTAAACGTGAACGGATTAAATGCTCCAACCAAAAGACACAGGCCTGCTGAATGGATACGAAAACAAGACCCATATATATGTTGTCTACAAGAGACCCATTTCAGACCTAGGGACACATACAGACTGAAAGTGAAGGGATAGAAAAAGATATTCCAGAAAAATGGAAATCAAAAGAAAGCTGGAGTAGCAATACTCATATCACATAAAATAGACTTTAAAATAAAGAATGTTACAAGAGACAAGGACACTACATAATGATCAAGGGATTAAACCAAGAAGAAGATACAACAATTATAAATATATATGCACCCAATATAGGAGCACCTCAATACATAAGGCAACTGCTAACAGCTGTAAAAGAGGAAATCGACAGTAACACAATAATAGTGGGGGACTTTAACACCTCATATACACCAATGGACTGATCACCCAAAATGAAAATAAATAAGGAAACAGAAGCTTTAAATGACACAGTAGACCAGATAGATTTAATTATATTTATAGGACATTTCATCCAAAAACAGCAGATTACACATTCTTCTCAAGTGCGCATGGAACATTCTCCAGGACAGATCACATCTTGGGTCACAAATCAAGCCTCAGTAAATTTAAGAAAACTGAAATCATATCAAGCATCTTTGCTGACCACGACACTATGAGATTAGAAATGAATTACAGGGGAAAAAAAGTAAAAAACACAAACACATGGAGGCTAAACACTACGTTACTAAATAACCAACAGACCACTGAAGAAATCAAAGAGGAAATAAAAAAATACCTAGAGGCAAATGACAATGAAAACATGACGATCCAAAACCTGTGGGATGCAGCAAAAGCAGTTCTAAGAGGGAAGTTTATAGCTATACAAGCCTACCTAAAGAAACAAGAAAAATTTCAAATAAATAATCTAACCTTACACCTAAAGGAACTAGAGAAAGAAGAACAAACAAAACCCAAAGTTAGCAGAAGGAAAGAAAACATAAAGATCAGAGCAGAAATAAATGAAATAGAAACAAAGAAAACAATAGCAAAGATCAATAAAACTAAAAGCTGGTTCTTTGAGAAGATAAACAAAATTCTTAGAATTTTATTCTTAGAAGATAAACAATTAGCCAGACTCATCAAGAAAAAGAGGGAGAAGACTCAAATCAATAAAATTAGAAATGAAAAAGGAGAAGTTACAACAGACACCACAGATATACAAAGCATCCTAAGAGACTACTACAAGCAACTCTATGCCAATAAAATGGCCAACCTGGAAGAAATGGACAAATTCTTAGAAAGGTATAACCTTCCAAGACTGAAACAGAAAGAAATAGAAAATATGAACAGACCAATCACAAGTAATGAAATTGAAACTATGAATAAAAATCTTCCAACAAACAGAAGTCCAGGACCAGACGGCTTCACAGGTGAATTCTATCAAATATTTAGAGAAGAGCTAACACCCATCCTTCTCAAACTCTTCCAAAAAATTGCGGAGGAAGGAACACTCCCAAACTCATTCTATGAGGCCATCATCACCCTGATACCAAAACCAGACAAAGATACTACAAAAAAAGAAAATTACAGACCAATATCACTGATGAATATAGATGCAAAAATCCTCAACAAAATACTAGCAAAAGAATCCAACAACACATTAAAAGGATCATACACCATGATCAAGTGAGATTTATCCCAGGGATGCAAGGATTCTTCAATATATGTAAATCAATCAATTTGATACACCATATTAACAAATTGAAGAAGAAAAACCATATGATCATCTCAATAGATGCAGAAAAAGCTTTTGACAAAATTCAACACCCATTTATGATAAAAACTCTCCAGAAAGTGGGCATAGAGGGAACCTACCTCAACATAATAAAGGCCATATACAACAAACCCACAGCAAACATCGTTCTCAATGGTGAATAACTGAAAGCATTTCCTCTAAGATCAGGAACAAGACAAGAATGTCCACTCTCACCACTATTATTCAACATAGTTTTGGAAGTCCTAGCCTCGGCAATCAGAGAAGAAAAAGAAATAAAAGGAATACAAATTGTAAAAGAAGTAAAACTGTCACTGTTTGCAGACGACATGATACTATACATAGAGAATCCTAAAGATGCCACCAGAAAACTACTAGAGCTAATCAATGAATTTGGTAAAGTTGCAGGATACAAAATTAATGCACAGAAATCTCTGGCATTTCTATACACTAATGATGAAATATCTGAAAGAGAAATTAAGGAAACACTCCCAATTACCATTGTAACAAAAAGAATAAAATACCTAGGAATAAACCTACCTAGGGAGACAAAAGACCTGTATGCAGAAAACTATAAGACACTGATGAAAGAAATTAAAGATGGTACCAACAGATGGAGAGATATACCATGTTCTTGGATTGGAAGAATCAATACTGTGAAAATGACTCTACTACCCAAAGCAATCTACAGATTGAATGCAATCCCTATCAAATTACCAATGGTATTTTTTATGGAACTAGGACAACAAATCTTAAAATCTGTATGGAGACACAGAAGACCCCAGATAGCCAAAGCAGTCTTGAGGGAAAAAAACGGAGCAGGAGGAATCAGACTCCCTGACTTCAGACTATACTACAAAGCTACAGTAATCAAGATAATATGGTACTGGCACAAAAACAGAAACATCGGTCAATGGAACAAGATAGAAAGCCCAGAGGTAAACCCACGCACCTACGGTAAACTAATCTTGACAAAGGAGGCAAGGATATACAATGGAGAAAAGACAGCCTCTTCAATAAGTGGTCCTGGGAAATCTGGACAGCTACATATAAAAGAATGAAATTAGAACACTCCCTAACACCATACACTAAAATAAACTCAAAATGGATTCGAGACGTAAATGTAAGACTGGACACTATAAAACTCTTAGAAGAAAACATAGGAAGAACACTCTTTGACATAAATCACAGCAAGATGTTTTTTGATCCACCTCCTAGAGTAATGGAAATAAAAACAAAAATCAACAAATGGGACCTAATGAAACTTAAAAGCTTTTGCACAGCAAAGGAAACCATAAACAAGACGAAAAGACAACCCTCAGAATGGGCGAAAATATTTGCAAACGAATCAACGGACAAAGGATTAATCTCCAAAATTTATAAACAGCTCATGCAGCTCGATATTCAAAGAGCAAACAACCCAATCCAAAAATGGGCAGAAGACCTAAATAGACATTTCTCCAAAGAAGACATACAGATGGCCAAGAAGCACATAAAAAGCTGCTCAACATCATTAATTGTTAGAGAAATGCAAATGAAAACTACAATAAGGTATCACCTCACACCGGTTAGAATGGGCTTCATCAGAAAATCTACAAACAACAAATGCTGCAGAGGGTGTGGAGAAAAGGGAACCCTCCTGCACTGTTGGTGGGAATGTAAACTGATACAGCCACTATGGAGAACAGTATGGAGGTTCCTTAAAAAACTAAAAATAGAATTACCATAAGATCCAGCAATCCCACTACTGGGCATATACCCTGAGAAAACCACAATTCAAAAAGACACATGCACTCCAGTGTTCACTGCAGCTCTATTTGCAGTAGGCATGTCATGGAAGCAAACTAAATGCCCATCGACAGACGAGTGGATAAAGAAGATGTGGCTCATATTACAATTGAATATTACTCAGCCATGAAAAGGAACGAAATTGGGTCATTTGTAGAGACGTGGATGGATCTAGAGACTGTCATACAGAGTGAAGTAAGTCAGAAAGAGAAAAACAAATATCGTATATTAATGCATATATGTGGAACCTAGAAAAATGATACAAATGAACCGGATTTCAGGGTAGAAATTGAGACACAGATGTAGAGAACAAACGTGTGGACACCAAGGGGGGAAAGCTGTGGGGGGGTTGTGGTGGTGGTGTGATGAATTGGGCGATTGGGGTTGACATGTGTACACCTATGTGTATAAAATTGATGACTAATAAGAAACTGCTGTATTAAAAAAAAAAAAAGTGCTTTGTACCAGAATGATTACTGTGTGTTGTAGGGGGAGGAGGCTACTTGATAATTTTATGTTGTTTTCCATTATTCTTTGGAATTTTCTTTCTAAAATAGATGAATTTCCTTTAGGAATTCCAGAAAGCCTTTAGAGAAATATTCATAAAATTGTTTGCTTTACAAATGTATGTTATTTTATTGAGAAATAAGATTAAAATCATCTTTCTGATTTTAAGGAAAAAAAAAAAGAAATGTTTTGGTTGCAAAAGACAGAAAAAGCAACCCAAAGTTTACATAACTGCAGAATTTATGGGGGTAGTTCAGACTTCAGGCATGGATAGATTCAGGGTTCAATCAATGCCATGGGCACCAGTTGGCCTGACTCTGCTTTCCTCTATATGGGGCTTTCATTTTTAGGTTCCCTATGGTGGCAAGCCAGCTATGTAATAGCTTGAGCATCATATCTTTCCAAGTTCAAGTTTAGTACAATCAAAAGATTGTACTAGCTGCTTAAGCAAAGCCCTGGAATTAGCTCTGGTTGGGCTTGGATTGGCTTGAATGGAATGAAGGGCCCATTCTTGATGGGGATGGAGTTCACTGATTTGTCTGGACCTAGAGATAGAATCCTAGGAAGTACATGGACTAAGAACTAGAAAGGGCTTGGTTCCCTGGAGGAAAATCAGAGAACTACTAATAGGGAATGGTAGCTTGGGTGGCAAAAACAACAAGGGTCGAAACACCAGGTTTGAAAAAGGATCAATGAAGAATAAAGGCCTGGCACAGAAGGGAGGGATGCAGTCAAGAGATGACGAGATCTCCCAAGAGATCTCCCAAGAGATCTCCCAGAGATCTCTATCTCAATGCTAAGACCCAGCTCCACTCAACGACCAGCAAGCTACAGTGTTGGACACCCCATGCCAAACAACTAGCAAGATAGGAACACAACCCCACCCATTAGCAGAGAGGCTGCCTAAAATCATAATAAGGTCACAGGCACCCCAAAACACACCACCAGACATGGACCTGCCAACCAGAAAGACAAGATACAGCCTCATCCACCAGAACACAGGCACTAGTCCCCTCTACCAGGAAGCCTACACAACCCACTGAAACAACCTTAGCCACTGGGGGCAGACACCAAAAACAAAGGAAATATGAATGTGCAGCCTACAAAAAGGAGACCCCAAACACAGTAAGGTAAGCAAAATGAGAAGACAGAGAAACACACAGCAGATGAAGGAGCAAGGTAAAAACCACCAGACCTAACAAATGAAGAGGAAATAGGCAGCCTACCTGAAAAAGAATTCAGAGGAATGACAGTAAAGATGATCCATAATCTTGGAAATAGATGGAGACAATACAAGAAACGTTTAACAAGGACCTAGAAGAACTAACGAGCAAACAAACAATGATGAACAACACAATAAATGAAATTAAAAGTTCTCTAGAAGGAATCAACAGCAGAATAACTGAGGCAGAAGAATGGAAAAGTGACCCGGAAGATAAAAGAGTGGAAATAACTACTGCAGAGGAGAATAAAGAAAAAAGAATGAAAAGAATTGAGGACAGTCTCAGAGACCTCTGGGACAACATTAAATGCACCAACATGCAAATTATAGGGGTCCCAGAAGAAGAGAAAAAAAAGGAACTGAGAAAATATTTGAAGAGATTTCAGTTCAAAACTTCCCTAATATGGGAAAGGAAATAGTTAATCAAGTCCAGGAAGTGCAGAGAGTCCGATACAGGATAAACCCAAGGAGAAGCACGCCAAGACACGTATTAATCAAACTATCAAAAATTAAATACAAAGAGAAAATATTAAAAGCAGCAAGGGAAAAACAACAAATAACACACAAGGGAATCCCCATAAGGTTAACAGCTGATCTTTCAGCAGAAACTCTGCAAGCCACAAGGGAGTGGCAGGACATATTTAAAGTGATGAAAGGGAAAAGCCTACAACCAAGATTACTCTACTCAGCAAGGATCTCATTCAGATTTGACAGAGAAATTAAAACCTTTACAGACAAGCAAAAGCTAAGAGAATTCAGCACCATGAAACCAGCTTTACAACAAATGCTAAAGGAACTTTACTAGGCAGGAAACACAAGAGAAGGAAAAGACCTACAATAACAAACCCCAAACAATTAAGAAAATGGTAATAGGAACATACATATCGATAACTACCTTAAATGTAAATGGCTTAAATGCTCCAACCAAGAGACATAGACTGGCTGAATGGATGCAAAAACAAGACCAGTATATATGCTGTCTACAAGAGACCCATTTCAGACCTAGGGACACATACAGACTGAAACTGAGGGGATGGAAAAAGATATTCCATGCAAATGGAAATCAAAAGAAAGCTGGAGTAGCAATTCTCATACCAGAGAAAACAGATTTTAAATAAAGACTATTACAAGAGGTAAAGAAGGACACTACATAATAATCAAGGGATCAATCCAAGAAGAAGATATAACAATGGTAAACATTTATGCACCCAAAAAAGGAGCACCTCAATACATAAGGCAAATGCTAACAGCCATAAAGGGGGAAATCGACAGTGACACAATCATAGTAGGGGACTTTAACACCCCACTTTCACCAATGGACAGATCATCCATAATGAAAATAAATAAGGAAACACAAGCTTTAAATGACAATAAGATGGACTTAATTGATATTTATAGGACATTCCACCTAAAAACAACAGAATACACTTTCTTCTCAAGTGCTCATGGTACATTCTCCAGGATAGATCATATCTTGGGTCACAAATCAAGCCTTGGGAAGTTTACAAGAATTGAAATCATATCAAGTATCTTTTCTGACCACAGTGCTATGAGACTAGATATAAATTACAGGAAAAAAATCTGTAAAAATTACAAGCACATGGAGGCTAAACAATATGCTACTGAATAACCAAGAGATCACTGAAGAAATCAAAAAGTTCCTAGAAACAAATGACAATGAAAACACAACGACCCAAAACCTATGGATTGCAGCAAAAGCAGTTCTAAGGCGGAAGTTTACAGCAATACAATCCTACCTTAAGAAACAAGAAACATCTCTAATAAACAACCTAACCTTACACCTAACAATTAGAGAAAGAACAAAAAAACCCCGAAGTTAGCAGAAGGAAAGAAATCATAAAGATCAGATCAGAAATAAATGAAAATGAAATGAAGGAAATGATAACAAAGATCAATAAAATTAAAATCTGGTTCTTTGAGAAGATAAACAAAATTAATAAACGATTAGCCAGACTCATCAAGAAAAAAAGGGAGAAGACTCAAATCAACAGAATTAGAAATGAAAAAGGAGAAGTAACAACTGACACTGCAGAAATACAAAGGATCATGAGTGATTACTAGAAGCAACTACATACCAATAAAATGGACAACCTGGAAGAAATGGACAAATTCTCTGCAAAGCACAACCTTCCGAGACTGAACCAGGAAGAAACAGAAAATATAAACAGACCAATCGCATGCACTGAAATTGAGACTGTGATTAAAAATCTTCCAACAAACAAAAGCCCATGGCCAGATGGCTTCACTGGAGATTTCTATCAAACATTCAGAGAGGAGCTAACACCTATACTTCTCAAACTCTTCCAAAATATAGCAGAAGGAGGAACACTCCCAAACTCATTCTATGAGGCCACCATCACCCTGATACCAAAACCAGACAAACATGTCACAAAGAAAGAAAACTATAGGCCAATATCCCTGATGAACATAGATGCAAAAATCCTCAACAAAATACTAGCCAACAGAATCCAACAGCACATTAAAAGGATCATACACCATGATCAAGTGGGGTTTGTCCCAGGAATGCAAGGATTCTTCAATATACACAAATCAATCAATGTGATACACCATATTAACAAAGTGAAGGAGAAAAACCATATGATCATCTCAATAGATGCAGAAAAAGCTTTTGACAAAATTCAACACCCATTTATGATAAAACCCTCCAGAAAGTAGGCATAGAGGGAAATTACCTCAACATAATAAAGGCCATATATGACAAACCCACAGCCAACATCATTCTCAACGGTGAAAAACTGAAACCACTTCCACTAAGATCAGCAACAAGACAAGGTTGCCCACTTTCACCATTATTATTCAACATAGTTTTGGAAGTTTTAGCCACAGCAATCAGAGAAGAAAAAGAAATAAAAGGAATCCAAATCGGAAAAGAAGAAGTAAAGCTGTCACTATTTGCATATGACATGATACTATACATAGAGAATCCTAAAGACGTTACCAGAAAACTACTAGACCTTATCAATGAATTCGGTAAAGTAGCAGGATACGAAATGAATGCACAGAAATCTCTTACATTCCTATACATTAATGATAAAAAATCTGAAAGAGAAATTAAGGAAAAACTCCCATGTACCATTGCAACAAAAAGAATAAAAGACCTAGGAATAAACCTACCTAAGGAGACAAAAGACCTGTATGCAAAAATCTATAAGACACTGATGAAAGAAACTAAAGATGATACCAACAGATGGAGAGATATACCATGTTCTTGGATTGGAAGAATCAACATTGTGAAAATGACTATACTACCCAAAGCAATCTACAGATTCAATGCAATCCCTATCAAACTACCAATGGCATTTTTCACAGAACAAGAACAAAAAATTTCACAATTTGTATGGAAACACAAAAGACCCCAAATAGCCAAAGTAATCTTGAGAAAGAAAAATGGAGCAGGAGGAAACAGGCTCCTGACTTCAGACTGTACTACAAAGCTACAGTAATCAAGACAGTATGGTACTGGCACAAAAACAGAAATATAGATCAATGGAACAGGATAGATAGCACAGAGATAACCCACTCACATATCGTCACCTTATCTTTGATAAAGGAGGCAAGAATATACAATGGAAATATGACAGCCTCTTCAATAAGTGGTGCTGGGAAAACTGGACAGCTACATGTCAAAGAATGAAATTAGAACACTCCCTAACACCATACACAAAAGTAAACTCAAAATAGATTAAAGACCTAAATGTAGGGCCAGACACTATCAAACTCTTAGAGGAAAACATATGCAGAACACTCTATGACATAAATCACAGCATGATCCTTTTTGATCCACCTCCTAGATAAATGGAAATAAAAACAAATGGGACCTAATGAAACTTAAAAGCTTTTGCACAGCAAAGGAAACCATACACAAGATGAAAGGACAATGCTCAGAATGGGAGAAAATATTTGCAAATGAAGCAACTGACAAAGGATTAATCTCCAAAATTTATAAGCAGGTCATGCAGCTCGATATTCAAAAAAACAAACAACCCAATCCAAAAATGGGCAGAAGATCTAAACAGACATTTCTCCAAAGAAGATATACAGATTGCCAACAAACACATGAAAGAATGCTCAACATCACTAATCATTAGAGAAATGCAAATCAAAACAAAAATGAGGTATCACCTCACACCAGTCAGAATGGCCATCATCAAAAAATCTACAAACAATAAATGCTGGAGAGGGTATGGAGAAAAGGGAAGCCTCTTGCACTGTTGGTGGGAAAGTAAATTGATAGAGCCACTATGGAGAACAGTACGGAGGTTCCTTAAAAAACGAAAAATAGAACTACCATACGACCAAGCAATCCCACTACTGGGCATATACCCTGAGAAAACCATAATTCAAAAAGAGTCATATACCACAATGTTCACTGCAGCTCTATTTACAATAACCAGCTCATGGAAACAGCCTAAGTGTCCGTTGACAGATGAATGGATAAAGAAGATGTGGCACATATATACAATGGAATATTACTCAGCCATAAAAAGAAACGAAATTGAGTTATTTGTAGTGAGGTGGATGGATCTAGAGTCTGTCATACAGAGTGAAGTAAGTCAGAAAGAGAATAACAAATACCGTATGCTAACACATATACATGGAATCTAAAAAAAAAAAAAAAAAGAGAATGGACTTGAGGACACGGGGACGAGAAAGGGTATGCTGGGACAAAGTGAGAGAGTGGCGTGGACTTATATATACTACCAAATGTAAAATAGATAGCTAGTGGGAAGCAGCTGCATAGCACAGGGGGATCAGCTGGGTGCTTTGTGACCACCTAGAAGGGTGGGATAGGCAGGGTGGAAGGGAGATGTAAGAGGGTGGAGATATGGGGATATACGTATATGTATAGCTGATTCACTTTGTTATAAAGCAGAAAATAACACAGCATTGTAAAGCAATTATACTGCAATAAAGTTGTTAAAAAAAAAAGAATGCACACATTAAACGGTTTCAATTTTCAAGTAAAACCTCAAGAGAGGAAATAGGTAGTGTCATTTTTGGGGGGAAAAATTATTTAAATCTATTGCTTTGGGACTTCCATGGTGGCACAGTGGTTAAGAATCCACCTGCCAATGCAGGGGACACGGGTTTGATTCCTGGTCCGGGAAGTTGCCACATGCCACGGAGCAATTAAGCCCGTGAGCCACAACTACTGAAACTGCGTTCTAGAGCCCACGAGCCACAACTACTGAGCCCACATGCCACAACTACTGAAGTCTGCGTGCCTAGAGCCCGTGCTCCGCAACAAGAGAAACCACCACGATGAGAGGCCACGCAACGCAACAGAGTAGCCCCCGCTCATGGCAACTAGAGAAAGCCCGCGTGCAGCAACAAAGACCCAACGCAGCCAAAAAAAATCTATTGCTTCAATTATGTTACAGCAAATACACACAAATAGAAAACGAAGATAAAATTCTACAGCTAGCATATCAAATGCTCTCATTCTCTGTACTGCAGACTTACGTAATCTTTACAAAGTTTAAGTATGAATTTTTTTTACTTTACATATATTCTTCATAACTCTTTTTATTTATTTAATCTTTTAGCTCAATCATTTAAAACAATTAAAAACATTTTTTACAATTTTGAAAGGTTACTTTCCATTTATAATTATTACACAATATTGGCTATATTCCCCACGTTGTACATACATCCTTGAGCCTGTCACAACCAATAGTTTGTACCTCCCACTCCCCCACCCCTATACTGCTTCCCCCACCACCAGTAGTTTGTTTTCTGTATCTGTGAATCTGCTTCTTTTCTGTCCATAACCTTTTTAATTGCATACTGTTTCATAGACTAGATGCATCATAAATCACTTAGCCACTCTACTAAAAAAAACCATTTACCTTGCTTCCACATTTTGTTAGCAATAATGCTACAATTACTATGCACTTAGCCATTTATTTTTCCATGAGGTATTTCATTAGCAAAAATTCCCAAGAATGGGATAATGTGTGAAAGGGAATGAACAGTTTGTTCGTCTTAAGTGTGTTGCAAAATCACCTTTCAAAAGGTACACAAGTGTCCGTGCTCCCAGCCATATATGTAATTACTAGTTTCATCACACACCAAGTATTTGAGGCATTCCATTCCATTAATATCTTCGAGGTAATTAACATAACATACTCATGTGTGTCAGGATGGGTCTAAAAAGTTTAGTCATGTTAATTCATTTCATTTTCACTAAGGAGGGGGAAACTTTTTACGATCCATGTTTTTACAGATAGGCAAACTAAGATACCAAGAGGTTATTAAGTAAACTGCTGGAAAGTGGAAGAACTGGTTTTTGAACCAAAGAAATCAGCCCAGAACCTGCCTGGTCAACCACTAGGCTATTTAACCTTGTAATAGCTTTTGATTGATGTTTGCCCAAGTGTGAAAAACGTGTATATATTTGTGAGAGAATTTCATCATGCCCCTTGTTATAAGGTTCTTTTTTGATGGTTCTGCCCCAGAGAGGGATAATAGTGGGGTATGTCATATGGATTGGGACACCTCAAATGGTCTGAATGGGGAGATTTATCACGATTCATGCTTTTTTTTTACCCCTTGCCAATATGTAAAGTTCAGAAACTAAGAATTACATTGCTAAGATTGAAAATAAATACAGTTGTTTCGTCCATCCAGGACACCCCAGGCCTTTTTTTTTTTAAGACTCTGATGGCTCTATAATCTATTTCAATCTGCCAGTTACCATAGAAACATACCTTCTGGGCTTGCTTGAACATCTGAAATGTGGGCATTGCTTTGATGTGATAAATTTGGGCCAACTCCTGGAAAATGAAAGAAGTAGCATGAAGTCACAGTTTTGGTATCCTCTCTCTGGACCAACAGTGGTACTTGGTGACGTCTCAGGAGGCATGTCTGAGAGCCCAGGGACAGCTGATACATTACAGATTCTCTTGCCAAGAACTTTTCTAATATATCCTCAAAGCTTCCAGGAATGTTACAGTAGAAAAAATGACTGTTTCCAGCATTCCTGAGCTTTCTCATTCAAGAGCTCTAGGAGACGGGTGAGAGATGGGGGCCAAAACAGAATGGACTGAAGGACAAAATGAGCTCTATTTAAAAGAGCTTGTGAAAGACGGCAGAAGGGAGCCAGTGGAATCCAATATGGAAAGAGCATATTGTAAAAAATAAGAACGGGTAAAGGTCTCTTTATAACTCACACTTGAGACATGGGGTGATATAATGTCTTGCATTTTAAGTAAAGCTTGCATATTTCTTTCTTTTAAGCCTTATGCCTCTTCACTGCCCATCTTTGTGAAAGATTTGGAGCCAAGAGACAAGAAAATATGTTAGCACTCCAATTGCTCTAATCCATTACAATCTGATTTCAAATACCACTTTCCGTTTATTTTGTTTGAGTCAAAAGAAAATTAGCCACCCACAGGATCAAAACCTCTCCCCTGCCACCCCCACTACATTATCATTTTCATGACCACAGCAATGACAACAATGAATACATTACTATTAGAAAAGAAAATTGTGCATTTTGTTTCACCTTAAGAGACAAAGAGCTGTAATCAAAAAAGAAAATAACACATGTTGCTGAGGGTATGGAGAAATCAGAACCCTCATACATCGCTGGTGGGAATGTAAAATAGTGCAGCTGTTTCGAAGACAATTTGTCAGTTCCTCGATAAGTTAAATAAAGAGTTACCATATGACCCAACAATTCCATGTCTAGATATATAGCCAAAAGAAACGAAAATGTATACATAAATGTTTATGCCAGTATTAGACATAATAGCGAAAAGTTGCAAACAACCCGAATGTCCATCGTAGGATGAATGGATAAAAAAAGGTAATATATTATTCAGCAATAAAAGGGAATGGAGTACTGATACATGCCCCATCATGGATGAACCCTGCAAGCTTATGGTAAGTGAAAGAAGCCCATCACAAAAGAACACATATTCTATAATTCCATGTATATGAAATGGCTAGAATAAGCAAATCTAGAGACAATGTAGACTTATGGTTGCTTAGGGTTGAGGTGGTGGATGGAGGGATCGGGGCAGGGAGGTGACTGCTAAAGGGAACAGTGTTTCTTTCCGGAGTTGTGAACACTTTCTAAAATTGACTGTAGTGACAGGTGCACAACTCTGTGAATATGAAAAAGACAAAGAGATAATAACCCTAGCTGTGTATTCTGAATGCATAGTATATGATTCATCTTAAAGGACAATCACACACTGTCATACTTTAATGAAAGTTGAAGGAAATGGAAAAATGGAACTTTTTTTATGTTCTGGGTAGTATGTCATATATGTTGTGCCTTTTATCTTACCATACTCCGTTAATTATTACCTTGTTTCACATACAGAGAAAGTGAAGTTTATAGAGGTTAACTGATAAGAGGTCACAAAACTATTAAAGGGCAGGATGGGTGAATAGTAGATTTTTTAAATTCTAAAGCTCAAATTCAATCCAATGTATGCATAGGCCACTTGTTATCGGTACTTTTCCTCATTATAAGTGAACAAATGTTAGGAAGAAAAATTTTGTAGACACATTGTGTGTATCAGTAAGCACATTTTGATTGAGGACACGGGCTGATTATATTTGCGGGGGGGTGAGGAAGAAAGGCTCTAGGGAGGTAAGGGAAGGATTTCCTGGAATTCCTTGTGGTGTTTAAAAAACCCCACAAAAAGCATAAGCTATAGCAAGGGGAAAGCAAGTTATGTTAAAATGTCTGTAATGCATTGAGTTAGGTTTTAGAAATTGAATAATAATCTATTATAGGGGTGAAAATCAGTTTTCACTCTGAGCCCAACTTCAACCAACTGGTATTGGCTGTCTAGAGCAACTCTACTGAGCAGGATTGTGGGGCAGAGTCCAGAGCAAGTGGTGAAGAATATTAGGCTTGATTAGTGAATTCTGCCATAGTATGGGAAGGCAGGGGGCAGCAGGAGAGCCACATATCTATTGTCTTTTTAAAAAAAATACAAAATATACAAGAACGTTATGAGGGAGTTTACTACAGTTCATCACACTTATATATATATATTTTTGTTTGTTTGTTTTTGCGGTACGCGGGCCTCTCACTGTTGTGGCCTCTCCCCTTGCGGAGCACAGGCTCCGGACGCGCAGGCTCAGCGGCCATGGCTCACGGGCCCAGCCGCTCCGCGGCATGTGGGATCCTCCCGGACCGGGACATGAACCCGTGTGCCCTGCACCGGCAGGCAGACTCTCAACCACTGCGCCACCAGGGAAGCCCGTTCATCACACTTTAAATTGCTTATATGGTCACTGAGACAGCACTCTCAATGACATTGCGTTGGATTTTACATATCTACAAGGAAGGATTTAAGATTCTTACCCGAGCATCGTCCACATCCACACTAGCAAACAGGACGTTTCGGTATTGCACAGACATTTCCTTCAAAGTAAAAGAGTAAAAAAGTCCTCATTAGCTTAATGTTAATATTAAATCACACACTAGCAATGTCTTTTAGCAAAAACAAAACCGAACAAAAAGGTTGATCAAGAGAGCTAAGCATCATTCTGGCATTGCACTACTGCCTAGAACCTCAAGCACGAAAGTCAAAGTTGGATGCTGCCAAGGTCAAGCAAAGATCAACGGCAGAACCAGAGTCTAAAGTCTGTGTCCTGCTATGTATCAAAACTAGATTTTCCAGAATCCTCTGCCAGCTGTTTTCCTGTTAGGTTCTGCCAGTGGGAAGCATTTGCAGGAAAATGGAAAATGGGAGGAGGGAAAAACAACTCTCCTGCTTCTGTTCCAGATGTTCTGGAAGCATCTTTGACAGCGGTGGTGACAGTGGTGTTGGTAATGGGTATGGGGTAGTGGATGCAGAAGCAGCCTGTAAATGTCAGCTCCTGGGATTTTCTTTTTTCCCAACAGCTAGGTTCATTCTTTAAGGGCACTTAATAGCATACTGATTTGTTTGCATTAACATCATATCTCAAGCATTTCCATTGACCTGTTTCAAATGAAACCTCTCTTCAATGGTGGTATGAAGTGTCCAGACTTTGGCCAAGTGGAGACAACAACGGATGGAGCTGTCACTGGTGGCTGCTCCCGTGGGCAAGCAGGAAGCAGCATGACATGGACTGATTAGGTGGACATTAGGTGCAGAGTTCTGTTGTAGGGATTCTCTCCGGTTGTTTGTCCATGAAATGTGCCCTAAGTGGGAGTTCTTTCTTCAGTGGCTCATCAAGATGATGAAATTGGGGGAAAACTCTTGGATAATAAACACGAAGGTCTTTGGTATCTTAGAGTACTTTGCAGATAAAAAAAAGATGCTGATTTTGACTGGCAGCATCTCCACGCCTGGCAGGAAGGTGGTGTTGCCCAAGAATTCTGGGGAAATTGACTTGCACTTTTCAAGTTTCAAGATACATAGGTGTTCTCCAGTAGCAGTCAGGTGGGGCAATGGGTTTGACTTATGTGGACATCTGATTTCAGGGTCAGGTTCTATTTAGGAAGTTTTCAGAGTCTCCCAAGTCTGACAGGAAATGGACAGGGTTATAGTAGTTTTGTATTGAGTAGTAGTCAGAAGACATGGTACAGATGGTACAGGTTCCTTGCTAGACTGGGGTTCCCTTGTGAACACTGCCTTCCCTCACTATCCCACTCCATCTACCTAGGACCCTCCTCTGCCCTCAACAAAAATTCTTCCTTCTGCTCTGTTCTTCCTCCCATATAATCTGTTACCATCTGGTCACCTGTTCTGTTTGCTCTTAACTCTAAACTGTCTCCTGAATTTGACCTTTCCTTTTTTCTCCCCAAATCACTGCCCTAGTTTTGGTAAACTCATCATTGATATTGTTGTTCACCTTGGGTTACCTGCCTCAGTCTTTCCAACCCATTCTTATACAACACTGCCAAAAGTATTTTCCAAAAACCCACATTTGATCATGGCAAAACCTTTTTAAACATTCTTCTGTTTTGACTCTAGAGCAACTCATTAAGTTATAACACAAGGGCCTTCTCCATCTGGGCTCAGCTTCCTTTTCAAGGCTCGTGTGTTGCTACTTCCACTGTATACACTGTAAGTTAGCCTCACAGAGTACTTGCCTTCCCACGATCACACCATGCAATTTCTCAACAAATTTATAACCTCCTCTTTTCCAGAAATATCCTTTTTGGGGTTCTATGCCAGGTAATCCTCTTAGCCCAGAGTCATCAAACTTTGCCCTATAGACCAAATCCAGATCTCCACGTGGTCTCATAAATAAAGTTTTATTGGAACATGTTTGCCCATTCGTGTATTGCCATTGCCTGCTTTTGTGCTACAAGATCAAAGCTGAGTATATATGACATAGACCATATAACCCGCAAACCTGAAAATACTGACTGTCTTTAACCTTTACAGAAAAGGTTCCTGACCCCTGCTCTTAATCATCAAGGCCCAGATCAAATGGGACTGTGGAATTTACTCAAGACTTAAAGTTTTAAATCACTTCTTAAAATCCACATTTGCTTATGATTTACTTTTTTTCTTCTTGCCATACATCCTTTAGCAGAGACTCTGGGTTGTCAACTTTTAGTTTTTGTGTGTCTGAAAAGGTCTTTTTTTAAAAAAATTAATTAATTAAATTTTATTTATTTATGGCTGTGTTGGGTCTTCGTTGCGGTGCGCTGGCTTCTCATTGTGGTGGCTTCTCTTGTTGCAGAGCACAGGCTTCTAGGCACACAGGCTTCAGTAGTTGTGGCACAGGCTCAGTAGTTGTGGTGCACTGGCTTAGTTGCTCTGCAGCATGTGGGATCTTCCCAGACCAGGGCTCGAACCCCTGTCCCCTGCATTGGCAGGCGGATTCTTAACCACTGTGCCACCAGGGAAGCCCCTGAAAATGTCTTGAACTCTTCCCCACCTAGAGTAATGGTATAGCCGGCTCACTTGCATTCCACCTTCCTGCAGAACCTGGAAAAGGGAAAAGGTAAAGTTTCCTTGGATTCCCTTGCAGCTAGAGTTCTGGATGCAAATTGGTTTCACCAGTGAGATGCACGAAGGCAAGACTTGGAAGGCAGAAGTGAGACAGGGCTACTTTCTTTTCATCTTTGGATGTCCTGCTGGAAAGCATGACTGGGGTGTGGGAGGGTAATCGTGCTGGAGGCAGCAGCTATGCTGAGGGATCCAGTGCCCCGACATCAGCTTCTGGATTCTGATTCTAACTCTCCGACTGCTGTTTTTCTGTTTGTTTGTTTTCTCCCAGTAGTGGCTTCCCACCTCTTCTCACATCTGATATTGGTAAAGGTAGGATCCCCTCAAGTGGGTCTGTTGTGCTTTTGAGTCATTCATGGGGTTCCCGTCTGGAGCCCATTCATCCAGTCTTGTAATGATTTTATGAGCATTTAACTCCTCGTATTAAAATCCTTTTCAGTCTAATTTGGTTTCTGTTTCTACTTTGATCTCCGACAAAGTGCCCTAGAGTAAGAAAAGTGTTTCCTCCAACTCCATTATGTACAATGAGTTTTTAATAAATGACACATGATGAATACCTTCTCTTGAAAAAGTTCAAACATTACAAGAAAAATAAAGCAAAGCATGGACTTTTCCCATTCTCAATCCTCCCCCAATTTTCACTCCCTCTCACAGAAAAAAAAAAAAAAAACTTGTTTGATCTGCATCTTCTGCTCCCCTTTGTCTACATATAATATATATGTATATATGTTGATATATACATACACACATATATATGTATATATGTTGATATATACATACACACATATGTATATGTATCTCTGTTTTACATAAATGGGACCGTACTGTATACATTTTCCTACATTGTTCTCTTTTTTCTTAATTCTATTGTTGTCTTGGAGGTAATTCCTTCATTATGTGTGGGTCTACTGGATTCTTTTTATCATCTGAATAGTATTTCACAGTGTGGATACACCCAACTTTAAAAACTGTGTGTGCATTAGTCTGGATCCCAACAGAAAACAGATGGCACATTCAAATTAGGATAACTTAGGGACATTTATCACCAAAGGGCTAACTATAAATAACTGTAAATTTAGGGATGGGTGTTGAGGAGCTGTGAGAGTCTTCACACAACAGTAGCAGAGCCCTTACCACCCTCAGGGCCCCGAAGGTATGAAGGGAGAAAGGGGTTACCAAGCCCGAGATTAAAATGCCTCATAGGCCATTGAAATTTGATCAGCTTTGACTTTGTGGCAGGTGAGGTAGTTATACTCCTGAAGCTAAACTTTGGAGACTCTAAGTTTAAGTGTCTGAATAGAGGGGCCTGCCAGATATGAAAATGTTCCCTGTGGATATTCTAAGAATTTTAGGCAGAGAATAGATGTTGAGATGTCATGTAGCCAATTTCTCTATTTGAATATGTTTCTTTTAAAATTAAATATCAAAGGTTGTGATTGTGGTTAGAATGAATTCAGGTAGATTGAAGAGTTTAAGTCAAAAAAGTTGAAATGTTAGAAATCTTGCTGAAAATAAACCAGAGTATTTTCAGTTGTGTAGAGAAATCCAAATTTTATATTTGAAGGAATAGATTTCATAAAATGGTCCATAAATGTGAAACATCTGTGCAATAAGGAGAAATGAAAAGAAAATGCCCTGAGTTTCTTTCTGCCACACGTTATATACCTCCCTCCCCATCCCTCAATGGTGAAAACTCTTAAAGGGGTAATAGGAAAATTAACTAGATGAAACATTGTATAGACATGAAAATTATAATCTGGAAACTTGATAAAAACATGAACAAATGTGTATATGGAAAAAGATCTGAATATAAGTATATGATTACAACTAAGTGGAATATTTTACTAAGATATTTTATAAAGGAGTTCAGATATGAAAGGAATATGTGAGACATAGGATATGTTCTGATAATAGGGTGGAAGGATTGGGAGAAGTTTATTCTTTTATATTATAGTTAAAAACAAGTATCATGTTCATCTGTAATCTATTCCAATATTTGGAAGTTCTGAATTCTGGAACTTAGGTAAAATGTCATTATTATGAATAATCCATTCCTTTGTACAATTGTACTCTTTCGCACCTTTTGATGATCCTTGCAGAATTATCCATAGACAAGTAACATTAATTTTCTGGTGTGTATACTAATGATCTAATTAGATCTCACTATATTATATTCAGGTTAACCAGGATGCTTCAAAAAACTATGATTCTGTGCAAAATATTTTAAGGTTAATTAGGTCCCATTTGTTTATTTTTGTTTTTACTTCCATTACTTTAGGAGACGGATCTAAAAAGATACTGCTGTGATTTATGTCAAAGAGTGTTCTGCCTATGTTTTCCTCTAGAAGTTTTATAATATCTGGTCTTACATTTAGGTCTTTAATCCATTCTGAGTTTATTTTTGTATATGGTGCTAGTGAATGTTCTAATTTCATTCTTTTAAATGTGGCTGTCCAGTTTTCCCAGCACCATTTACTAAAAGGACGGTCTTTTCTCCGTTGTATATTCTTGCCTCCTTTGTCATAGATTAATTGACCATAGGGGCGTGGGTTTATTTCTGGGCTTTCTATCTTGTTCGATTGATCTACATATGTCTGTTTTTGTGCCAGTACCATACTGCTTTGATTACTGTGGCTTTGTTAGTGAGGTCTGAAGTCAGGGAGCCTGATTCCTCCAACTCTGTTTTTCTTCCTCAAGATTGCTATTGGTTAGTTGTGTTTCCATACAAATGAAAAAAAAATTTGTTCTGGTTCTGTGAAAAAAGCCATTGGTAATTTGATGAGGATTGCACTGAATCTATAGATTGCCTTGGATAGTACAGTCATTTTAAAACAAACGTATGGTTACTAAAGGGGAAAGGGGGGTAGGGATAAATTAGGAGGTTGCTATTAACACATACACACTGCTATACATAAAACAGTTAACCAACAAGGACCTACTGTGTAGCATAGGGAACTATACTCAATATTTTGTAACTTGTAAGGGAAAAGAATCTGAAAAAGAATATCTCTATCCCTATCAATCTATCTATCTATCCGTCCAAATCATTGTGCTGTATGCCTGAAACTAACACAACATTGTAAATCAACTATACTTAAATAAAATTGAAAATTTTTAAAAATAATAATAAAAAAAGAAGTAGGCACCAAGTGGGGGGGAAGCTGTGATTCCATAATGGCTCATAAAGGCAAAACTTTTAAGATTTATTGGGAAAACTATTTAAGAACTTTAAATTCCTTCTAAAATTGTGAAATAGACACTGATGATACTTACATGAAAAAGAGGATAAATTCTTCTGCAAGGACCACACCATTTTGCTGAAAATTCAATTACTACAAGTTTGTTTTCGGCAGATTTCAAAAGTGCTTTTAATTCATCCTGAGACCAGAGCATAAATGAGGAAATGTGCACAATCACTGAATCTCATAATGTCTTGCAGGGAATAAAATGACAGCTTAGTTATGGTGCCCCACCCCATTGTTCTCCAGGGGATCCAACCTTTCCTAAATGTCCCTGAGGGCATATATATATATTTATCTTTCTAAGTATACATAAGTGATGATATACCCACACAAAAAGGTTAGGATTCTATTTACCAGATGGGTTGGTAATGGTGGTTGGTAATGGTTGGATACCTCTGGGGAGAGGCTGAGATTAGATAGTGAGAGATGAGGGGTGGAAGGTGGGGATGAATGGGTGTTCAAGGTGGACATCTATATTTGATTTTTTAAACAAGGACCTAAACATGCATTAACAGAGAAATCTAAAGGAGAGCTAACCTAATACCTTGAATCATTTCTTGATTTTGTTTTGTTTGGTTTGGGGGGGGGTGGGCTGATCATTATTAAAGATATAGTTAAAACCATATATTTAAGGATTAGACATGCTTCTTGCTGAATGTCTTAAGTGAATTTTTTCTACCAACTGTCTGTATCATCTAAGTAAAGTAAGATTTTCCCTCCTGGGACCTCAGATCATGGTATCTATGCTTGATTGCTTTGTGAACAATGTCCTACACTAGTTATTTCATGCACGGCTTGTCTTTCCAACACGTCCCTACAGAACTCAATCCTGACTCACTTCTGTGCCTCCATGGCCCCTAATTGGCACATGGTAAGTGCTCATGGAGCATTTAGTTGATGAATGAATGATCTGCTAATACACAGTGCTCTGTTCAAGATTTACTTTTCCTTTTCTCACTGGAATTCTACCAAGAGTATCTAATTTACTCTGCGCTTGGTATTCTCTTCCTTAATCTCTACAACCACCCTATGCAGTGGATATTATTATTATCCCAATTTCACAGATGAAAAAACTAACATGTATTAACTTTCTCATAGTCAACCAGCTGGTGAGTGGTGTAGTTGGGATAGCTAACCTAGTGAGCTTGACCCCAGAGTCCATTTCCTTAACCACTAGACAAAATCGTCTCCTGAGTTCTTTATAGTAACGGGGCTCACTCTTCCTCTCTCTGGCCCAAATGCCATCATGCGCTTATACCTGGACCACTAATTAATACGGAGGGATGGGATCACTAATTGAGTTAAATCAATCAGGGCCTATCACTGGAAAGAGGGATGGGGTTTATTCCATACAGATGGCATATACTTTATAATAGGGGAGTCTTGACAATTACATTGCCATTTGATTTACTTTCAATAAGTGAAACGGATGACTCAAAGAAGACATGCTCTTCCTTTACCAATATTCCTCCAAGAGAGGGGGGACTAACTTTTCAAAAAGCCACGCCAAGCCTCCACTTCTCAGTTGCTTCTGAAGTTATAAGGTAGATGCCATCCTCTAAAGCATACATGTCTTCTCTTCTCAGTAGTTGTTAGGGTGTAAAATGGACTACCTGGTCCAATGAATTTGACTTGGCTAAGTTCTCTGAAGGTAATACTCCCATGGTATGCATAGTGATCCCACATGTACCTATTGAGGCCGACTCTATGCCAGCTACTGGACACGCTGCTAGGATATAGCATAGACAAAAAACAAAACATTCCACCCACTGCCTTCATGGAGCTTACATTTGGTGGGGAAGCCAATGGTAAGATTAATAAGTAAAATATATAGTAAATTTGTGATCATTGCTAATAAAGAAAAAAGGAGAAGAATAAAACAGGAGGGAAGGATGGGCACTGGATGACAATCACAGTTGGGGTGGCCAAGGTCCACCTCGATGTGACATTTGAATAAAGACATAAAGGAGACAGTAGGCCCTCAGAATAGGTCTCTGAGGAGGAGATGGAGAGGGCTTCTCAGAGGATGAGTGAGACTCCAAGCTACTCTATGAGAGTCCCAGAAAACCAAAAAAAGAAGAATTACCAAAATCATTAGCAAGTGTGTGCTACTTCTAAAACATTTTTTTATGTCAAAGGTACATGGCAATGCCTTCTTTCAATCTGGTCGCTCTCATATTTGTGATCTTACATGCAGGCACATTTGGGGAAAGTGTCAAAAGTCTAATTCTGAGGGTGCTAGTGGAGGGAAGACCCAGTCCCTATGTGTCCCTCTTCCCTCCAGCTCCTGGTCCTCCTGTAATGTGGTCACATCAGAATGTCTGGATGCTAAATGCCTGCTCTACCTCTAAATGATGTAGGCCCTTAACCACTCTTTTAGAGGCAATTTTCTTTACATAAAGAATTATCCCTGGCCCATATATGTATTGAGATTTGTTGTGGCAGTACCATTGGACAATGGATAGAAAGTGATTTTATGAAATACCACCTAAACACTTGTTAATGCCCCTGGTCCATTCTATAGGCATGTCTAGGGGTTCTGTTCTCTTTCCTGGGATAAAAGAAATATGTGGACTATTTTACTTCCATAAAATTTTCCAGGTACAACTAAGGTAAAATTGGTGGGATCAGGTACAGGATGGGCTATGTTAGGAGCTGGCCTGGATCCAGCTAGGGTCAGAGCAAGAAATGAGATGGAGGAAGGGATAAAACTCTTTTTGATCAATTTTTCTCTTGGCTACTCTCTAGAGAGTGCCGTCCCTCAAGAAACAACATGAAGAACAAGCAGTAAAAAAGAAAAATCTCCTCTTGCTACAGAGCAATGAAGGAGTACTGGATGGAGGAAATATTCCTTAAAGTTGATCAAATCTGCTCTCCAGGTGTCTCTTTTGAAACACTCCTTGAAGCCACATAAATACTTGCCATGTCTCTAATATTCTGCACCATGACTTACACCTGGGAATTGCGGACAAAACTCTCCTGTTGGTTCAGTTGGCTGACTGTAGCTGTCTCCTATCAACTATAGGATCCTAGCTGGAATATAAGGGTACCTTCTCTATGACATCATTGAACATGACATCTTAGAATCTGGAACTTTGGCAGACATGGAGCTAATTTCATTTTGATGCTATGACTAGTTAGTCAGTGTGTGGTCAGCCAAAAATCAGCCAACTGCTGGCCTTGTGGGCAGAGTCAAAAACGTGTCTGTCTCTTGTTAACCTTCTACTACCTATTTCCATGCACCCCCTCCCTTCCCCAGCCCTGGCAACCACCAAATGAGAAACAAGCAAAGTAATATTAAATAGATGAAAGTTATTTTCATTTAGGATTTTGAAGGGATTAGTTTGCAGTTGAGAAAGATACTAAAGCCTAATCCTATAATAATGTTTCTTGTACATTTGGTTTTATGAGTCACAGATTCCCTAAACTTTGTTATTTTTGCTCTACTTATTTAGGAAGTAATGAAACTTCACTTTCACGGACTGGACCAGGGTTTGGCCAACTTTTTCTGTCAAGAACCAGATAATATTGGGGGCTTTATGGACCACATGCAGTCTTTGGTTCATATTCTTTGTTTTTAAATCTTTTAAAAAAGTAAACATTTTTAGCTGCTGGGCCTTACAAAGATAGAAGCAGCTTGCCAAACTCTGCACAGGATGATTTGTTATTTTTCAGAATTTAAGGTCAGAAGAAAACCCAAACATGGCCAGGACCAATGTTCCTCAGACCTTCCTCAGAGCAACACCAGCAGCCATCACCACAAAGTAAGAAACTGCAGAATTCTACAATAAAACAAAACCAGCAAAATCATTCTTTCGGTTTTTTCCACTCCTCCATTCAGGTCTCTCAGGAACGAATTATCTGCCTTTCTTTTTAGTGTGTGTTAGATGAAGAGCTATGAATATTTCTTGTACAGCCTCGGCCAAGTTGTTTTTTGTTGCTTCCCAGCACCCATTTCTTCCACTTTCTACCAAAAATACACGGATTTTTCTGTGGGTGAATTTATCCCTCCTCCATTTTACAGCAGCTATGCGGTTTGTATGGGATTCATCTAAGTCCAGGGCTCCACCCTGATGATCTTAATCCAACCAACAATCCTATCTTTAGGCCAAGGGTTAAGCACGAGAGAACGAGAAAGCAAGAGAAAGCAATTCCTAGCCCTTGTGACAGTTACTGAAATTTCCTCTTTCTTCATCTGAATGTAAACAAGATGCTGGCTGGCAGCTGTTATAAAACACACAGGAACCCAGTCTTTAAGACCAATGTTTCAGAAAGCAGTGAGGCGACAGAGAGGAAACCTGGGTTTTTGGTTTGGTCCACTGGATGAAATGTTGCTGGAAGTGCTATCTAAGCCTGACATTTGTTTCCACAGACAGCAAATTCCTTTACAGCTGAAACTGAATTAAGCTGGAATTTCTAATACTTACCTGGTAAACACTCAGATACAGTATTACAGAAATTTCTCCACTTGGGTCAAACCGCAAGAACTATGACTCAACATGGTCACTGGTGTTTAAAAATCTCTCAAACAAGGCACACAATAGTAGAGCAAAATCTAACTTCAGGATTGAGGAATCTAATTTCTGGCCTGCAATGTGTCCAGACTCAAAATACTCATTAATGCTCTGAAATAACTATTTACCAACTGGCATTCCAGTCATCTAAGTTCCTTTCTGAGCCTCCCTAACTGCTTAATATTTATCAAGGGAGAAGGTGGAAGGAAAATGAGCTTTAGACTCAGACAAATGTTATTATGCCACTTTACGGTATATGAGAGGCACTAAACTTGGATAAAACAACTTGGTGTCAAACCTGAGTGCTGCTACTGTGAGCTCTTGAGCAAATTACTGCTTATCTAATCTTCTATTTCCTCATCTGTGAAATGGAGATAGCGCTCACCTCTTAGGGATATGATGATAATTAACAGATATAAAGAAGTCTAGTGAAGTGTGTACAGCTCCTAGCTGAAGCCAGTAAAGGCATGCACCATTCTGGCTTCCCAAGTTTCTACTTCTGAAAGGGTTTTCTTACCTCTTAGCGAACAGAAAGCAAACCGCAACCCAATGTGCTCCCTTCTGAGCTGACAGAGCTCTAAAAAGGAGAAGCAACATAGGTTGTAACCTAATGTCCACAAGCCTCTGATGGCCCACTATGTTGATCGTACCATAGGGTTGGCCAACATTGGTAAAATGGAATATTTTAGGAATCAACAGAGCCTCTTACTTATCTTGCAAAGAGTCCTAAGATTTGGCAATGCTGGGCCTTTCATTTTGTGTCACATGATGACTGTCAGGTGGAGAGCAGTGGCTGCCCCTCTGCAGGGGGCATTGCCCTTTCCAGCTGAGTCCCGTCCCCATCATCTTCCATTGCTTCAAGAACCCAAGGTGGAGTGGCAAGAAGCCATTTTTCTTGTGGGTGTGCAGCTATTTGTCTTCTACCACGATAATAGATATTTGAAGCATTTCTATTGTCTTGCCACTGTCTGTTGTATTCTTTTTTCTTTGTCCCTGGGGTGCTTTGCTTATTAATATTACTTGCCCGGCTTCTACTGGCATTTGAGTTTGAGCCTGCTGATTTTGATGCTTCTACCATCACAGCCAGGAATTTTATTCATGGTTATCCACTGAAGATCCTATCATTGCCTCTCCTTCTTCTTTTCTGTCTTTTTCATTCAAGAAGGAAAGGCAGATGTTGAGGCATATTGAACATCTTCCAAGCCCTAGGTTGAGAACCAGTTTTGAAGTGTGGGCTCCATTCTTGGCATCAATGTCATTTATGTTATTTTGCAAATACCCTGTTAGTTAAGGTGATTGTGTTCACTCTACAGATGAGATAATCGAGGTGCAGCCAGCTTAGATAACTTATCCTAGCCGGAATCAATTTAGAATTCAAGTCTGGGTCACCTGTCAGATAAGGAGGAACACAGGGTCAGCTGGAATCTGCAGGTCCCTTAGAAAGCTACTTAGTACTGGATGAACTGAATGCAGTGCATTCCTTTTTTTCCTCTGCATCAGAAGCTATCCATCATCTCTACTATTCTTTTCCTTATGGAATATAGATCTTCTTGAACTTCTCTCCACTGCATTTGGAAAGGAGATGGTACAGAATTAACTCTCAGGCACAGCTACTTAACCAACAAACTCCTGCCATGTCCCTGGGTTCCCAGAAGTGGAGCAAGCCTGGGCCAGGATTTCTGCCTTCCGGCACTAGGGCTTGTAGACTTTTCCACAGAATTAGCTGCTAAGCAGCTTGCCCAGCCCACGGGCAGGGAGGGTACAAGCCGATGGATCACAGAAGTCTGTTTATATCCAACTGGAATCAAGTGCTATTAAAGTCCAGGAAAAGCGTTATTAAAGTCCAGGAAATGACCAAGTTCATAAAAACAGACATCTTTTTTATGTTTTGCAGAGAAAGTGCTTAGTTGGTAAGCAGGGCAATTTCTAGTCCTGGATAAAAGCTCCTAGTCAAGTATTTTCTAGAAAAGCGCACTCGAGCCTTTCCTTTTACACTTGACTGCTTTCTTTGTTTCCCCGACACGCACTCACACGTAATTTTCCTAGACTCATTTCTGATCTCATTGTTGGAATCATGAAGCTCCAAAACAGTCTGGGTGGAGTCTCTTTTTGAGAAGTCAGGGTTGCATTAAAAAAAAAAATTATTCAGGGGTGGAATCCGGAGAGTGGGTTGGGAATTTGAAATCTTGAAGACACTGGCAAGAAAAAAACAGAGAGTGGGAAGAAAAGTAAAGAGAGAAAGGGAGAAAACAAAGCGGGAGAGAGGACGAGCAAAAGAGGCCAAGTGAAAACCATTTTTAAAAGAATAACTAAAAAATAAGAATAAAGAGATAAATCATTCACACACATGACTTGTAATCCACCTCAGAACTTACAGAGACACGCCAAAATGTGAAGGACCATGGAAGCAGCTAGAGAACGATTTAGTACAAAACGCAGATCATTATTAGTCTTATCCTAAAGAAAAAAAGCCAGTTTATTCTCTCTTACCAAAGACTCCGGTGGGTGATATCTTCCTCTTCCTGTCAGTTTAGGCTTTAGTTGAGCGGTGAGAGGGGGAAGTTCGAGGATTCGTATGAGAGGAAGAAGGGGCTGTTCTGAAGTGCTCTGCCACCGAGGTCTAGAATTACAGCCACTACGAGGTGTTACTACTTAGTAAGCTCACAGATAACAGTATCAGCATCACCTGCGAATTCGTTAAAAGAAAAAAATGAAAGAAGCTACAGGAACTACAACAGCAGCAAAGAATAAGAAATGAAAGAAGGAGGTCGAGAAGGGAACTGTATACAGAGAGAATAAAGGATTTATAAGGAAGACTTCCATTATGTGGATGAGAAGCACGAATTCCCTTTAGAAGACCTTGTTATTCAAGGTCATAGATAGTGGAATCACCTGGGGGCTTGAGAGAAAAGCAGAATTTCAGGCTTTATCCCAGAATTTCAGGCTCTATCCCAGATGCACTGAGTAAGAATCTATATTATAAGATTCCCCAGGTGATTCTTACGCATACGGGTGTTTGAGAAGTGCTGCTCTAGAGATCGTTTCTATCAGGAGCTGCCTGTGGAACAGAGGACTGGGAGCTTCAGCTTCAGCCTCGCCTGGGAATTGTGAGAAACGCAAATTCTCAGGCCCCATCCTGGACCTCCTGAATCAGAATCTCTGAGGGCGGGGCCCAGAGGTGCGCGTTTAAACTAGCCCTCCAGGTGATTCTGCTGGGCGTTCACGTTAGAGAACCGCAAGGCAAGAAGTTTTTTTGCTAACAACCGGATTGATTTATGTCGGATTGATTTATGTCAGTCTGGTGTATCACGCCTTCAACACCATAATGACGCAGGAGCATCGATCAAAATAGCTCCCACACTGGGAATTCCCTGGCGGTCCAGTAGTTAGGACTCTGCGCTTTCACTGCTGAGGGCCCTGGTTCAATCCCTGGTCGGGGAACTAACATCCCACAAGCCGTGTGGTGTGGCCAAAAACAAAAAACCAAAAAACCCAAAACCAACTCACACCCTGAGTGACGTGGGCACTGATCGGTCCAAATGGACAGCAGCTGATGCCTGGCCCGGTATTAACCCTTCCAGTTGCTAGATTGGGGGAGATCCAGGGTGTCCAAGGGGAAGGACTGGGACAGCCTCAATGAGGTGGGACATGAGGGCAGAGGCTACGTATCAGCCATTATACATTCCCCTAATTTAACAGCTGGTTCAACTGGCCACACCTGCACGTATCGGCTGAAGATCAGCCTTGTGATATTGATGAAAAATGCAAAAACTGCTCTTCCCAGACATCAAGGGCAACTGCAACATTCAGAAGTGAGTCATTTACCAGGAAAAATGCTTATTCAAAATAAACAAGCACATCTGCTTGGCATTTCAGCATTGAGATGGAAATATAACCTTCAGTGATCCCTTTACTAGTAGGAAGCAAAATTCTGCTAGGTCCCTGGGTCGACGGCTAGTCTATGGGACAGAGCAGGAAGGAGCTCTACTATTTGAAAGGCACTTGGCACTGGCTCAAGGTTATGGGGGAGGAGTCACAACGGCGTGTAGTATGAATAGTACACAGCTCAGATAGTGGGGAGAAAAAGAAAGGCAAGAGGCCAAGGACTCACAGAAAGACCAAAAGATAAAAGGGCCATCCTCAAGCATCACCCAATCCCTACAACACGCCTTCAGGGAAGTGAATGAAACTGTATGTATCAAAATCTGTGCCAAGGGCAAAGTGTTTACAAAAGGTAAATTATCTAGTATTATGGCAATTATAGCCATCATGGGGCAATTTCTGCCAGCCTGGGGCAAACTCACGCTTCTGGCTTTTGTGGGCTGTGGCTGCAGTGAGATACGTATGCACTGTGGTAATAGTAAGGAAAAGTACGTACATCGTTACCCCAAACTTCTTAGATCCGGATCCTAAAAGTCCTTGGATTTTCCTTCAGGCATGGAAAGAGCTGGAACACAGACTGAGGTCAGGGAAATGCCTGTCACTTGGAGTGAGGGAGATGTTACATGTGAGTCAGTTTAGAAAACGATCTGCTTGAATCAGCAAACATTCTGTAAACACAGAAAAAGGACCTCAGCGCGCCCTCTGATAAACTGAGGCTCAGGGAAGCACCAAGGAGAATTGACTAAATTCCTACTGAAAGGTCCCTTTGTTTTCTTTATATTAGAAGACACTTGAGTCTTCATTTACTTCTCTCATGGCCACAGGTGGCTTACAGTCCCCCCCAAGCCTCCAAGGCTTCTTGTAAAAAATCTATAGTTAATTGTGTCTTCCTGATTGCTTTTATTATAAAAACATTTCAAAATACTGAGAACAGGAACGTAGAAAAATAATTAACTGAGATACTATTTCCAAGACTGTATTATCACCACTGTTTATATTTTGATGTTATACACACACAGATGTAATTTAGTTTAAGCAAATCACCATTTTATTACTACATGATTTTGCATTTTGCTCCCTCCCTTAATGTTATGCCAGGGGCATTTTCCCATTATCTAATGAACTCAGATCCACGTGATTTGTAATTGTTGCATACCATTCTATCATTTGGGTGCATTGTGTTTTCACTGGCTTTTTTCTCATGCTCTTTACAAACGTAGTCACAAAACAACATCACAGAAAACTGATGCGTGTCTCTCCAATAAGTAATTGTGGAAACTCTTATTTTCTGAGAGTAACTTCCTAGGAATTTACTCTTTTTAGTGATCTTGATGCAAACTTCCTTCTTGAGTGCTTGTGCCAACTTACAGACACCAGCACATCCTTGAACTTGCTCACCTTCCCATACCATCACCAGCGTTAGCACTGATTTTTATGACTTTAATTATTCTTTGTTAAATTGATAGGAAAGCTGTTATATTATTATAGTTTTAATTTGTATTTCCTTGATTACTAATATGGTTGAACATATTTGTATTTTTTATAAAATTACTTAGTATTTAATTTTTTATTAGGAGGTCTTAGTATTTAATTTTTTATTAGGATTTTCTTTTTTTGCGATACGCGGGCCTCTCACTGCTGTGGTCTCTCCCGTCGCGGAGCACAGGCTCCGGTCGCGCAGGCCCAGCAGTCATGGCTCACGGGCCCAGCTGCTACGCGGCATGTGGGATCCTCCCGGACCGGGGCACGAACCTGCGTCCCCTGCATTGTCAGGCGGACTCTCAACCACTGCGCCACCAGGGAAGCCCAGGAGGTCTGATTTTCAATTTGTGAGAGTCTCTTTATATTTTAAGTTTTTTGGTAATTAATAGTTTTTTAGGCACAGAAATTAATTTTTTAGTCAAATCTGTTGATCATGTCTTTTGTCATTTTTCCATTGATTGCATACTTGAAAAGATCCTCTCCTTTTATGGTTATTAGTGTATAGTCATATGTTTCCTAATAACAAAAAGTAACTTTACTTTTTAAACCTTTTCTGTAATGATCAAAACACATTATAAAAACCTAGGACAATCAAAATACAGAAAGGATAAAGGATGTACGCCCCCCAACAAATAAAATATTATATATATTCCTCCCCCATTGTATCCATGAACATTTTACTCTTTAATATTTTCACTATTTATTTTATTGTTGAGGGAAGAGATGAGGGTATACGTACATTTTCCTCGATTCAGTTTATGGGACATCAATCTATCTCTGTTGCTTTGTGATGTTTCCTATACAACCTGTTGAGATAATATCTGACATGGCAATGTTTAAGCATTTCTGTTTTTCACCCAGTGATTTGTGTTTTTATTCTTGCACCAGACCCACTTTTGTTTATTACACATTTAATTAAAATATAAAAGCTAATATTACTTGTCCACTGGAAACTTTTCTTAGGTATGAAAAAAAGGGGGGGCAGGGATAGATTAGGAATTTGGGATTAACAGATACATACTACTATATATGAAATAGATAAAGGACTTACTGTATAGAACAGGGAACTATATTCAATATCTTATAATAACCTATAATGGAAAAGAATCTGAAAAAGAATATATATACATACATATATACACATATATATCAATGAATCACTTTGCTGTTCACTTGAAACTAACACAACATTGTAAATCAACTATACTTCAATAAGAAAAAGAAAAAAAGTCTGGAAAAAATCAATGCTGTTAAGTTATATAAAAAACAGCTCCTTAAAAAACTAAAAATAGAGCTACCATATGACCCAGCAATCCCACTCCTGGGCATATATCCAAAGAAAACCATAATTTGAAAGGATACATCCATCCCAATATTCACTGCAGCACTATTTACCACAGCCAAGACATGGAAGCAACCTAAATGTCCATCAACAGATGAATGGATAAAGAAGATGTGGTACATATATATATGATGGAATATTACTCAGCCATAAAAAGAATGAAATAATGCCATCTGTAGCAACATGGATGGATCTAGAGATTATCATACTCATTTTTTTAAGACTTTTAAAAAATAAATTTATAAATTTATTTTTGGCTGCATCGAGTCTTCGTTGCTGCGTGCGGGCTTTCTCTAGTTGCAGTGAGTGGGTGCTACTCTTTGTTATGGTGTGCAGGCTTCTCATTCGGTGGCTTCTCTTGCTGCAGAGCATGGGCTCTAGGCACGTGGTCTTCAGTAGTTGTGGCACGCGGGCTCAGTACTTGTGGCTCATGGGCTCTAGAGCGCAGGCTCAGTAGTTGTGGTGCACGGGCTTTGTTGCTCCGTGGCATGTGGGATCTTTCCAGACCAGGGGTTGAACCTGTGTCCCCTGCACTGGCAGGCGGATTCTTAACCACTGTGCCCCCAGGGAAGTCCAAGATTATCATACTTAGTGAAGTTACCCAGACAGAGAAAGAGAAATATCATATTGTTATGGAGTACTAGCTCACTCAGCTTGCTGCACGACAGGCCAATAAATTGGAGACGAGGTGTCAAGCAAGGAATACGACTGCATTTGGAAAGCCAGCAGACTGAGAAGAAGGCACACTAAAGTCTCAAAATAACCATCTTATCGGGGTTTGGATGCCAGTTTCTTTTATAGCACAGAGATGGGGAGGAGATGAGGAAGTGAAGTAAATAGGCCATAAGTTTGGCAAATATCACCTGGAATGGCCAGCCTCGGGGAGGGGATGGGTTAATTTCTTCTTTCTTGTAGCCATCCACAGGTGGACAGCGTCTGGATGTTTCCCTGAACAAAGGCACTCTGGTTTAACATTCAGGCAGAGGGGCAGGGTTCCCCAAGGTAGGCCATTATGTATAGACAGTAGTATCCTCTGAGTGAACAAAAGCAGTGGAAAGCAAACGTTAAAGTAAAAGAAACAGGTCCAACATGTAGTCAGATTTGGCTCTTCCCTGTTACAATATGATATCACTTATATGTGAACTCTAACCCAAAAATGATACAAATGAACTCATATACGAAAGAAAAATAGACCCACAAACATAACAAATTTTGATTACCAAAGGGGAAAGGGGTGGGGAAGAGATAAATTAGGAGTTCGGGATTAACATAAACACACTACTATATATAAAATAGGTAACAGAGAACCTCAGACCCCAGGGAATATTAATCAGAGTGAGGCTTCCTGGAGGTCCTAATCTCAGCATCAAGACCCAGCTCTATCCAACTGCTTGCAAACTCCAGTGCTGGATGTCAAAGGCCAACAACCAGTAAGACAGGAATACAGCCCAACCCATCAAAAAAAAAAAAAAAAATGAAACGACAAAAAAATGTTATAGACGAAGAAGCAAGGTACAAACCTAACAGACCAAAATAAATGGAGACGAAATAGGCAACCTACCTGAAAAAGAATTCAGAGTAATGAGAGTAAAGATGACCCAAAATCTCAAAAAAAGAATGGAGAAAACCCAAGAAACATTTAACAAGGATCTAGAAGAACTAAAGAGCAAACAAACAGTGATGAACAACACAATAACTGAAATTAAAAATACTATAGAAGGAATCAATAACAGAATAACTGAGGCAGAAGAATGAAGTGAGCTGGAAGATAAAATGGTGGAAATAACTGCTAGGGAGCAGAATAAAGAAAAAAGAATGAAAAGAATTGAGGACAGTCTCAGAAACCTCTGGGACAACATTAAATGCACCAACATTTGAATTATAGGGGTCCCAGAAGAAGAAGAGAAAAAGAAAGGGATTGAGAAAATATTTGAAGAGATTATAGTTGAAAACTTCCCTAATATGGGAAAGGAAATAGTTAATCAAGTCCAGGAAGCACAGAGTCACATACAGGATAAATCCAGGGAGAAGCACGCCAAGACACATATTAATCAAACTATCAAAAATTAACTACAAAGAAAAAATATCAAAAGCAGCAAGGGAAAAACAACAAATAACATACAAGGGAATCCCCATAAGGTTAACAGCTGATCTTTCAGCAGAAACTCTGCAAGCCAGAAGGGAGTGGCAGGACATATTTAAAGTGATGAAGGAGAAAAACCTACAACCAAGATTACTCTACACAGCAAGGATCTCATTCAGATTTGGCGGAGAAATTAACACCTTTACAGACAAGCAAAAGCTAAGAGAATTCAGTACCACCAAACCAGCTTTACAACAAATGCTAAAGGAACTTCTCTAGGCAGGAAACAGAAGAGCAGGAAAAGACCTACAATAACGACATAAATCACAGCAGGATCCTTTTAGACCCACCTCCTAGAGAAATGGAAATAAAAGCAAAAATAAACAAATGGGACCTAATGAAACTTCAAAGCTTTTGCACAGCAAAGGAGACGATAAACAAGACCAAAAGACAACCCTCAGAATGGGAGAAAATATTTGCAAATGAAGCAACTGACAAAGGATTAATCTCCAAAATTTATAAGCAGCTCATGCAGCTCAATAACAAAAAAACAAACAACCCAATCCACAAATGGGCAGAAGACCTTAATAGATATTTCTCCAAAGAAGATATACAGATTGCCAACAAACACATGAAAGAATGCTCAACATCAATAATCATTAGAGAAATGCAAATCAAAACTACCATGAGGTATCACCTCACACCGGTCAAAATGGCCATCATCAAAATATCTACAAACGATAAATGCTGGAGTGGGTGTGGACAAAAGGGAACACTCTTGCACTGTTGGCGAGAGTGTAAACTGATAGAGCCACTATGGAGAACAGTATGGAGGTTTCTTAAAAACCAAAAATAGAACCACCATATGACGCAGCAATCCCACTACTGGGCATATACCCTGAGAAAACCATAATTCAAAAAGAATCATGTACCACAATGTTCATTGCAGCACTATTTACAATAGCCAGGTCATGGAAACAACCTAAGTGTCCATCGACCGATGAATGGATAAAGAAGATGTGGCACATATATACAATGGAATATTACTCAGCCATAAAAAGAAACGAAATTGAGTTATTTGTAGTGAGGTGGATGGACCTAGAGTCTGTCATAGAGAGTGAAATAAGTCAGAAAGAGAAAAACAAATACCCTATGCTAACACATATATGTGGAATCTAAAAAAAAAAAAAAAGTTTCTGATGAACCTAGGGCCAGGACAGGAATAAAGATGCAGACATAGAGAATGGACTTGAGGACACAGGGAGGGGGAAGAGTAAGCTGGGATGAAGTGAGAGAGTGGCATGGACATATATACACTACCAAATGTAAAATAGCTAGTGGGAAGCAGCCGCATAGCACAGCGAGATCAGCTCGGTGCTTTGTGACCACCTAGAGGGTGGGATAGGGAGGGTGGGAGGGAGATGCAAGAGGGAGGGGATATGGGATATATGTATACGTATAGCTGATTCACTTTGTTATACAGCAGAAACTAACAGAACATTGTAAAGCAATTATACTCCAATAAAGATGTCAAAAAAATATGAAAGAGTAAATGGAAACAAAAAAAGATAACCAACAAGTGTATAGCACAGGGAACTATACTCGATATCTTATAATAACTTATAATGGAAAAGAATGTGAAAAAAATATAACTGAATCACTTTGTTGTATACCTGAAAGTAACACAATATTGTAAATCAATTTTACTTCAATTAAAAAAAAAGCAAAAAAAATAGCCTTTGCACATGGAGGACAATAGAGTGTTAATATATGACATGTGGAAATGTGAGTTGTATGAAAGTTGAATGTTGAACATTGAATCCCCCCTATGTAGAGCAGGTTGGAGACGAGGTGTAAGAAAACTAAGATTGGATAAGTAGACTGTGGTCAGATTATGGAGGGACTTTAAAGAGAGGAGTTTGAGGTCAATAAGCAACTTAGAAGAAACATTAAGGGCTCTTGAGCAGGGACAGTGATGGGGGAAAGACATGCTTTAGGATGGATTGGCAACAAACGCTGTACAGGCTAGTGGCAGACACTGATTCAGAGAAGCATGTTGGGAATTGCAGAAAATCATCCATGATAGAATGAGGAGTTTTACAAGACTGGCAACAGAGCAGAAGGCAACAGTTTCTCCATATGTAAAATCGACAAGACGGCACTGGCTCAATAGATATTTGTCATTTCTATATACTCTAGGTCTATAAGGGACAAGAAAGAGTAAGAGAATGCTACCATTGTGAGCCTTATACCAAAAGAAATAGTAATACCACTGATCAAAATGGGAACATTTTCTCGTACTGTGTGGACTGCAGGATAACCTTTTTCCACTCAACTCACCGTAACTAACCCCCAAGAGACTCTGTCCTCATCATTTTTCTCTATGATAACTCCCAAGGGGAATCCAAGCATTGTTGTTGTTGTTGTTTTCAGTCCATCAATCCTTGGATGGGGAGTCCAGTTGTGACTATCGTTCACGCGCTCTGACTTACAGGTGGTCTTAGCTTCCTTCCACTCTCCCCGAGTTCCGTGCAGGACAAACTCTAATAGGGGCTCTTCACATGGGAGGTCCCTAAGATCAGTTTATGTAAAAGGAGGAAAAGGGTCAAACCTCCCTTTCCCTTCATCTAGGTCTCAGAGAAGAGCCCTCCAGCGTGATTCAGCCCATCTCATCAGAGCATAAGGTGACTTTGGCTAATTTTGGTTCTCTGTTTGAACATCACGAAACCAACAGGAACCCATGTTTTCATGCCTGTAACTCTGAACCTCTTGCATTGCTTAGCTTAGGTTCCTCAGCTTTCTCCTTGAATTTATCCCTAAAAAGCCTTCAGATCACCTTAGTAGAAAAGTCCTTGCTTTTGCCTTCCAGAACCATTCTGCTTCCCCCCACCCCCACACCTACTCCACCAACAGCCCACATGGCTTCTGCCTGGCCTGTAGTCGGATATTGCTGCCCAGAATCTACAATTAGTTACTACATAATTTAAAATGTCAGTAGCTCACATGATTCCTCAGAGGGCACCATGACCTCTGATTGCTCCAAACCTACACAAGTTTGAGAACTGCCGATCTATAAAATGAGGCTAAGACAACTTGGTCTGCCTGCCTTACTGAGTTGTTGTGAGGATCCAATGAGATTATATGTGGAATCTGGCTTTGAAAGCTATGAATTGCTCCACAAATCCATGAGATTGTAATTGCCATTCATTTAACACTGAGCAAACATTACTGGGCACCTATACTGGGGCAAAAAGCATGTTTGTTTTGGCTTTCAAACCATGCTTTTGTACAGGGAGTAGAAGGAGTATGTGGGAGGCCTAGAAGAGGTAGATTTCAGTGTACGTGAGTCCATTTTTCTAGAAGCTATTGGATGATCAGGTATATAGTTCAATCACCTGGGACTCCTTAGACCTTTCCCACTGTCATTCTTTTCGTTGATGCTTATTCGACATATGCCCATGATCTAATTTGAGAACTCTACCACAAGGTGCTACACAGTCTACAGGATTTAGGAAAGGCACATGGTCTGCAATTTCTAGCTTGCCCAAGATGAACAATTCTGGGACAAAAACACCTTGTAAGAGGCTTCCATCGCTACTAAATTTGGTCAGTCACCCAGCCTTGTCACTTGAAAACAGTTTAGTGCTTGATCCACACCGATTGCCCTATCCCTGGATGCCTTCCTTTCTTCTCTCCATCCTCCTCCCCTAAGAGATAAAGACAAGACACAGAGAAAAGCCAATGCAGCCAGGCGTAGGAGATTATAGTACCAGTTTCAAAAATTTGAAACTAGATAAATTGAAGGTTTCAAAATAGAACACAAGGCTTTATGTAATTGGGCTAATTGGAGGAAGGCTTGGGAGCAGGTTAGGAGTAACTGGGAGTAGAGAGACAGGAGGATTTGGGGGGCAGAGTCTCAGAGAATGGTCCTCTGACCTACCCTGGGGAATTTCGTCACAAAAGAACGGGATTTCACACAGAATTTTCATAAGATGTTGGCAATGTGAGCAGTGCTATCTGGCAATCATCATGTTAGATTATTGCAACAATGGGTGTGTGGGAAAAGGAATTTTTCCTCTTTAGTAGAGTATTATGAGCCAGTGTGACGGGCGCAGGTCAACCTTGGGGGCCATGGATACCTCGTGATGGGAAGGAAAAAGGCAGCAACTTTCCAAAGGAATTTCACAATGTACATTCCAGAGATGTCTCATTTTAAGGAATCAGAGCCCAAGAGAAAAAGAATGACAGATGTTACTAATTTGGAAAAACTGTACAGTAGTTTCAGGACCCCCAGAAATGGTTGAGAACACATTAGGGAGGGGTGAGCTAGAGGTTTTACAACAGCAATAGATGCTCAGTAGAAAAAACATCTACAATATACAAGTAGAGTGTTTTCATGAGCTTCCAAAAAACAAAAGCTGGACCCAGCACACCCTCAGAGGAGGCTTTCTTGCTGAATGCCACCAGGTTAAATTAGTTCTTTTATGTTGGCTGGATAGAGTGAGATCAGATTTATCACCTTTTCTCCAAGTCAGTGCTTGGAGAAATTAGGCTTTTAGTCAAGATGTCCTCCTTCCCTACTTGAAAACTGCTCCTACTGCTATATCCAGCACTTTCAAAAGATGAAGGAGAAAACAGCTTAGCTGGCGATTGTGAATGTTCACAGTACACATGAAGAGTCTTAGGACTTTACACCTTCTGGAGAAGGGACAGTGTCTGGCAATGGGGACAGAGAGGTGGGACTTCTGGAGGAAAAAAATGATAAAAGGAGAGAAGGGAAGGTTTAGATTGGGCCTCTCTCCACCATGTGAGGGAACAACTAAGAGGGGAGCTCATGAAGGTCTGGGCGGGGAGGCCTTACACTTCTCTAGATAAGGGGACCAGATAGTTAGACTAAGAGACACAAATACCTGATTCTTTTTACCCCTATCTCCTATCACTAGGTCTGTTAAGTTTTGATTTTATCACCTGTATTTGAGACAAAAGTACTGAATCTTCTTGGATGGCGCACGTGCACGCGTGTGTGTGTGTGTGTGTGTTCTTGCGTATTTTTGCTCAGGAAGGAATGTAGCCAAGATCTTCAACAGCACGGGGAGGAGAATACATTCCCAAGTTCATGTTATATAATTTGACTGTAATGAAAGAATGTTGATGAACGAATCCAGCCAGGGAAGATCCTCAAATGGCAAAGGCATTTAAGGGGCTAAAGATTAGAGACCTACTGCCTGGTTGAGGTAAGGGTGCCGAGGTGATAGTGTGGGACTTGCTTTAACCCTTTCCACACACCCTCCACTCTTTGATGTGGACAATCGATTCGTTCTTGATCTAACATAAAGTCAAACGCGAGCCAAGCTCCATTTTCCAACCACATTGCTGCATCTATTAAGTCACCACAGTCTGGGTGGTAATAGTGATGTCCACTGCATTCTCACACCCTTTTACCGTAATCCAGGAAGATTATGAAGCGGATGATAGCTCTCCCGTTCTGCAATCTACCTGCTCTTCTTAAGACTGCAGTTGGAGCCTCATAGCTCCGGCTAATATTTTTATCTTCAATCTCTGTTTATTTAACAGGTTAAACAAATACTCACCTTGTTGTTTTAATTAACTTTAGTACGGCTAATTTGTTAATTGGCCAGTTGTATTTACTCTTCAGTGAATTTCTCACTGCGTTCACTAGAGTTTTAGGGTTTTCTTATTGATTAGTGTGAACATTTTTATATATCAAGTGCATGAATCCTTTACCATATTACTATAAATATTTTTCTAATTTCACACACACATACACAAAAAGACTGCAGTTGGAGAGGGAATTCCCTGGCTGTCCAGTGGTTAGGACTCTGTGTTTTCACTGCTGAGGGCCAGGGTTCAATCCCAGGTTGGGGAAGTAAGATCCCTCAAGCTGCATGGCACAGCCAAAAAAACTTCAAAAAAATTAAAAAAAAAAAAAAAAAGACTGCAGTTGTAGAGAATCTAAACAGGGCAGAAGTACATACTCCCTAGTGGCCGTGGCCAAGATTCTATTCTTCATTCTGTTGCCAATGATGACGTCACTCTGGGTAAGTCCCTCAGCCCTGAGCTTCCTCTTTTTTTTTTTTTTTTGCGGTACGCGGGCCTCTCACCGCTGTGGCCTCTCCCGTTGCGGAGCACAGGCTCCGGACGCGCAGGCTCAGCGGCCATGGCTCACTCTGGGTAAGTGCCTCAGCCCTGAGCTTCCTCTTTTTTTTTTTTTTTGCGGTACGCGGGCCTCTCACCGCTGTGGCCTCTCCCGTTGCGGAGCACAGGCTCCGGACGCGCAGGCTCAGCGGCCATGGCTCACGGGCCCAGCCGCTCCGCGGCACGTGGGATCTTCCCGGACCGGGGCACGAACCCGTGTCCCCTGCAGCGACAGGCGGACTCCCAACCACTGTGCCACCAGGGAAGCCCTGAGCTTCATTTTTAAAATCTAAAGATAAAGAGATCCCCTAAGGACCTTAAGAACTTCACTAAGGTCCTTATCCCTTCCAGTGACAACAACCTTGTGGGGAGTTGTGCTGTTAAGAGGACAGATTGGTTGTGATTGTTACTGCAGAAGCTGATTTAAGGAAAGGCACTTTTTCTGGGAAAGAGGAATATGAAGTCGAAGGTCAGCACACCAAGAGAAAAGGGGAAAATGATCGTATCAGCAATAGGAAGACCAAGCGTTCCTATTCAGGGTAGAGGGGTGTAGTCCAGGTACTGCTGCCTAACAGACAAGCCCTCCAGTGCATGCTTATGTGAATCACCCAGGAACTTGGTGACAAGGCTGATACTGGGCGGAGAAGGTACTCCAAGTATGTGAAAGGGAATGACTTTGTAAGTGGCATCTTAGGGGGAAAGATGGTGGATTTAGCCAACTAGTTTTCCCCATAGACTCCACTCAGCTGTTAGGAAAACCGACAGAAATTGTTGGGGGAGGGTGCCAGGGCGGGGAGCAGTCAGGACCTAGAGAGACCTTCCACGATGACTCATACAAACAATGGTGCTTAGGAAAGAGCCTCTCTCAAATCAAAGTTCAGGGTTTCAAAGAGCTCACATGTGTTCCTTCTATCCTGATGTTTATTTTTTGTTAGAAATACCAGGGTTTAGAGAACACAGAGACTCAATAAGAAATTTCATAGACTCAGAAAATACCTCTAGAGCTTCAGGCAGTAATTCACCTAAGCCTGTAAGTTTCCATATGTCAAACGTTATATTGATACAATGCCAGGAGCTGAAGATTTCATTTGATCATGAATCTAAGATACGATGATGGCAAGGTATACTACTAAACTGCCAACTGTATCATGCAATGCCATTGTTAAGAGGCATTCCTATTTTGGAGATATTAAAAAATATATATTTTGAATGAATGAAGCATGTTTAATATCCTAGCTGTTGAATACTGTGGTTTCTATGTAAGTCTAACTTTAACTGCTACCCAAACACTGTTATCCTATCCGGGGATGTGGTAAGGCAACTCTGGCCAAGAGTTTATTAATTCTCAGGGCCTTGTTATGATACCTGGCTCAGAATCCTGAACACCAAGCTGGTAGAATTAAGTGGGGAGGGTCACTGGTGGTATGTTGGTAGCAGGGGTGCCGGGTGGTAATAGGAAAACTGATTCTCTTGGCAAATTGATTGCATAGCACAAGAGACCAAGGATAACAGTGCTTTTTTTTTTTAAGTTTTAAATTTTATTTTATTTATAAGCTTTTCAACTCCACTTCCAAGTGCTGACAGTGCCCTTATCTTAGTATTGTCCCTTCTTTTTTTTAAAAAAAAATTATTTCACTGAAGTATAGTTGATTTACGTTGTATTAATTTCTGCTGTACAGCAAAGTGATTCAGTTACACACACACATACACACACACATATATATATACACACATCTACATATATATACGTCCTAATATTGTCCTTTCTTTAGTGGGAGAGATTTGGGGCCATCCAGGCATCAAATCCATAAGGTCCACAGCATGTCTCATGCACCTGTCTAAAGCATCAGCAATGTGGCGTTGGGGTTAACGTTGCCTGCACTTTCCTCTGAAGGGCCCGGCTTTCAGTATTGTTGTGAGGTTTCCTCTAGTCTAGCCCAGTTGCCTGGAGAGAATATGGGATGAGGAGATAAAAGAGCCTGGATTACAGTCTCACGGACTATAAGCATAATAATGAAACTCACAAGGAAATGGACTTGATTGAGAAAAATGGACTCAGTAAATTGTGTGAGTACCTACTTGTTTGTGAGACTCAGTCTTCACAACAACTGGAGTAGGTCTTATCCTTTTCATCATGCAGATGAGGAAAGGAGGCACCTTGTCCAACTCACGTGGCTCATAAGGGAAGGGACGAGCATTTGAACGTGGGCAGTTGAATTCCAGAGCTTGTGCTTTTCATCACTGCACCCATAAATAAGAACTAAATCTTGCCATTAAGGAGAGTCAGACATAAATTAGCCATGATAGAAAGATAAAAGTGCTTTAATAGACATGTTTACAACGTGCTACACAGCCCAGAGGATGAAGCAATTAAGTTCATGCATCTTACATATTAATAAGGAAACTGAGCCTGAGAATTAGTCAGCTACATTTTTTTTTAAAGAAGGGACACTTCTTACTCTATAATTTCAGATCATGGATATCTAAAATACCATGCATTTGTTTGTTTGTGGATCGAACAGCAATGCATTTACCACAAGACCCCTGAATATCAAACACAAGATTCATCAGAGAATAGCCAATAAATGTGATATAAACACATTTTTTGACTGTGGAAAATTTTAAACACACACAAAAGTAGAGACGAGAGTATAATGAGTATAAAGAACTCCCAAGTACCCCTAACTCAGCTTCAGCTATTAGCAACATTCTGCTGTTCTTGCCTTAGCTATACCTACCTCTCCTCCCCCTCCCCACTTTTTTTTTTTTTCTGGAGTACTTGAAAGCAAATCCAAGCATGCATATAATTTATTGGTAAATACTTTGGTGGGGCTATATAAACTACCAAGCCTTAAAAAAATAATTAAAATGTCATTATGCCAACCAATGAAATTAATAATTCCAAATATTCACCTAATACCTAGTTTATGTCTAATTTTTCCTGCTTAATAAACATGCTTTTAATGGAAGAACTTTTGTCACTATCAAATGTCTTCCGAAACCTCATCAGGACACCAACTGTTCAGGATGCTGGGCCCCTCTCGGCATGCTCTGAATCAGTCCAGCATTCAAGGTAACTATCATCATTTTCACCTTTTAGATTTCTTTTGTCTTTGACTTTGGAAAGGCAGATTATGAAAACAGGATTGAGAAATTTGGTTGTTTGCCTCTGAGGAAAAATTATATATGTGTGTGTGTGTGTATATATGTAGATATATATGTATTATATATATATATATACACACACAGACACATACACACACATTATCTAAAATATTATATCCCCCTAAATACTTTTTTTGTTTCTTCCCCACGAGTACTTACTATTGCATTCTTTCCTTAGTATTTATTGAGCACCTACTATATGGCAAATATCACCAAGGATATATTGATAAATAAGATATAACTTCTGTCTTCACAGAGGGAGGGAGGCAGACAAATGATAGCTAAGCGCTACGAGCTAACCTCAGAACCACAGTGGGGGGCAACTATTGGTCATGGGAAAAATAAGAAGGGGAATCTACTCCACAGGAGGGAGAAAAAGCGTCAAGTTTAGCAGTATACAGAAAAGGAGCTGAGTTAGTAGATTAAAGTGTGCTCTAGATCAGAGGTGAAATGAGGAGAGAACACACAAGGACTGGTTCTGTTTCTTAGGGACCAGGATGATTGTGACTGTGAGCTGGCTAGATTTGTTTTCCTTCAGTTTACTGTAAAACTAGCCAAATATTCATATAATGATGTACATGAGAGCAAGAATACAGATGAGTGGGTGGGCCTTCCAGTTGCCCCCCTCAATCCACTTGTTGCGGTTATCAGAGTTTGATCATCTCGGCAGCCTGTGCAGTGAGGAATCAACTGGAGCTCAGTGCCTGTTCTATTTTTAGTTTGATAGGAGACACCTTAGCAGGCAAGAGTCTACACTGTTAAAGTGTATGCACGTTCCTGTGACACCATGCTTACAGGCTTCTGGGGTCCATTTCTGAATTTTGGGGTCTACTCAAGGTTCAAGTGTAGCAAGCTGGGCAGTGACTTAAGACCAAGATCATGAACTATTTTGATAGGGATAAAAAGGTCTGTGGGGTGTGTGTATGTGTGCGTGTAATACAGCTTCCAGATATATCTCGCCTGTTGCTTCTCCTTCTGAATCGTAACACTTCTTTCACACCCACACCCACAAACACCCTGTCTGTTCTACTCACTGGCATTGCTGACTAGAAGGAATCTTGGAATGAGAAAGGGCAGAGCTCGTTCTCCTCATGTCCTATATAAGTTGACCTTGGGGCGGAGGCAGAGGGGTTTAGAACAAAGTCAACAGCATCTGAGGGCTCAGAACAAGTGGTGATGATGATGGTGGGGTGAGGGGAGAACAAGGAGTAGAGGAAAGTGACTCAGATAAAGGAAATGGCTTGTGCAAAGGCTTCACGATGAGCCCATGGATATTCAGAGAGCTGAAAGCCATTCGTCATGAGGTCCTCTCAATGTTGCAATTATGACTTATGGAACACAAACACTGCCTGGAGTTACTTGATGGGACACTTACAAAAACAAAGGCTGCTTTGTAATTAGGAACATTTCCTTTTGCAAACCTCAGAAACATAGGCTGTAATAATAAAGGACCATAGTCAATAAAGCTTACTGAGGGTTGAGAATGCCAGCCATATTCTAGCTAAGGTTTGTTTTCTAGAAAGTGTGCTGTGGTTGGTTACTCTGAACCTTAGCCTTGGACTTAGGTGTTAGGCAGTAATTTCTAGATCTTGTAGGCATTGCTTCCCTACCTCAGTTTTCTTAAGTGTAAAGAGGGAGCTTTGCAGAATCAGCTGAGATGGGCTGCGGAGGGGCTGAGAAGAGGAGGGACCTGATATTTATCCAGCCATTGCTAAATACTAGGCACCCACATGACTTTCAATTCTCACAACTTTATGAGACAATGTAGGAGAAAATACATTTTAAATGACAAAGCACAATACAAACTATAAGGTGTGCAAAAACAGTTTGGAAATATTTCCCCTTTGACTGTATATTTCATAGATTCTCAATAAAGGATTCAGATTCTTTTGAAGAATGTGATGTAACTGAGAAATGCATATGGGTGGTTTTTGCTACTTTTTTTGTGGTCCTCACTTTGCTCTGTTCTTTCAGGTTTTTCTAGTTTGTCAGTTAGTCTTTATTACCCTTGCTGACTGAATACACTTTGACTTAGAGAAGTATAAACAATCTTGAACACTGCTGGGAAAGTAAAAGATTCAGTGGACATAATGAAAGGAAGAATCTTAATGATTTAGGAGGGCGAGGATCAGGTGTGTAATTAGACCGGTCAGGAATCATGCGGGTGGAGCGAATACACTAGAAAGTGGTTTCTATGAGGAGTGGGTGTGATCAGCATTTCCTCTGAAGAGAAGGGGACAGCAGTCTGTACCTCAACGCTTACAGACATCCCAACGGCCTTGGTCTATGTGTGTGTCTTTTTTTTTTTTTTTTGCGGTACGCGGGCCTCTCACCGCCGCGGCCCCTCCCGTTGCAGAGCACAGGCTCCGGACGCGCAGGCTCAGCGGCCATGGCTCACGGGCCCAGCCGCTCCACGGCATGCGGGATCCTCCCGGACTGGGGCACGAACCCGTGTCCCCTGCATCGGCAGGCGGACTCTCAACCACTGCGCCACCAGGGAAGCCCTATGTGTGTCTCTTTAAAGCAGCTTGGCTGCGTGCACAAAATTTAACAGCCCAGAAGTATTCCACCAAGGATCATATATTTTAAGTGATTTTGCCTGCTGATTACTGTGGCTGGAATATGTAGCTGTAGACCAGCTGAAGACATGTGGACCTTACAATATGTTTGTGGCTTTTTTATTATTTTCAAAACAGTGCGTTTCTTTCAGGCTCCATCCAACGCGACACTTTGAGCCCAGGTGACCTTTAATGGCTGGTTGGTAAGATAATTAGGGGAAAAAGGTCTGAAGTTACTGTCACTGCTTTTAGGTCAGCGTTAGGAGAGAATCATGAGTAATTAGGTATAATCCCTTCAAACAAAAAATACTGCTGCTGCTAGGTTGGTTGTTAAGGAAGCATAACAAAGTAATTCTGATGTAACCTGGCTGGTAAATTTCAGGTATTCTAAGCGTCCGGCTCTTATGTTCACTGGAGCATAAAGCACAAGGATATACTGTATAAATACACTGAGAGTTTCAATAATTAATTTCGGTTCCTTAATTTGATCATCAGCAAATATTTTCCTTTGGTGTATACAAGTAGCTCATGATTCATATCTCCTCTTGGTAACAGTTTCCACTTTTATGTTAAACTATTAATCATCTTGATCTGAACTCTTCTCTAAAGACTCCTGAAGGAGTGTTTAAACAAAATTATGTGGAGGCACAATCTTTAAACTTATACATGCCAATGCATATGCCAGATTAATTAGGGTAAACGGAAAGATGATATACTCATTCACGTGGGGCTTTCACTTCAACTCATTTTTACAAATTTAAGATTATTTTGTATGAATATGAAAGTATATTTATGAATGTAAAACTAATATATTTTCATTGAAAATTGTCAGAAATAAAGGGAAAATTTGGATGAGATAAAAATCACCCATAGTTCCATGTCTTAGGGAAAATCATTATTAACAAAGTTAGGTAAATCTCTTTCTATGCATACTGCGTATGCATTTCTAGGCAATTAAGAGCACATTATAAATACATTTTATATACTGTTTTCCACTGAACATTATGCCATGATTTTTTCTGTTATTAAAACTCTGTAAATGTAACATTTAATGGCTTCGTAATATTTAACCCTATGAATTCCATAACCAATACCATGAATTCCATAACGAATTCCAGGATTTTTCATCATATAATTTGTTGCTGATTTTTAATATTAAAAATGCTGTGATGGGCTTCCCTGGTGGTGCAGTGGTTGGGAGTCCGCCTGCCGATGCAGGGGACACGGGTTCGTGCCCGGATCCGGGAGGATCCCACATGCCGCGCAGCGGCTGGGCCCGTGGGCCATGGCCGCTGGGCCTGCGCGTCCGGAGCCTGTTGCTCCGCGACGGGAGAGGCCGCAACAGTGAGAGGCCCGCGTACCACAAAAAACCAAAAACAAAAACAAAAAATGCTGTGATAATTATCTTTGTGCATAAATATTTGTCCCTAGGTTAGATTTTTTTTTTTTTTAAATGAGATTGTGTTTCGGGCAAGGAATCACTGAAGTAAAAGGCATGCGTTCACATTAAAAAATTTTTCGATTCAGGTTGCCAGTTGTTTGGAAGAAAGGTTGTACTAGTTTGTACTCCCTACAAATGTTCAAGAAAATGATTTTATCTAGTAGCCAGCTGCATATAGTCATTAAAACAAACACTACCATCACTGCTACCACCACTACCAAAACCCCTGCCAAGTGGGTAGGTGAAAAATTTTCATCATTTCTTTTATCATTAGTGAAACTGCTCATTTTCTACCCATATTTCTTCTCTAGTGAGTTGCCTGTTCGTATCTCTGCCCAAAACAAAATGTTTTCTTATGGCTATCTGTTAAATCATGATATTTTAGAATATTACTATTTTGTCATGCATGTTTCTGCTTGGTTTTACAATGCAGTTTGTGTTAAATTTTTTTAAAAATAAATTTATTTATTTATGGGTCTTTGTTGCTGCACGCGGGCTTTCTCTAGTTGCTGCGAGTGGGGGCTACTCTTCGTTGCGGTGCGCGGGCTTCTCATTGGGTGGCTTTTCTTGTTGTGGAGCACGGGCTCTAGGTGCGCAGGCTTCAGTAGTTGTGGCTTGCAGGCTCTGGAGCATAGGCTCAGTATTTGTGGCGCACGGGCTTAGTTGCTCTGCGGTATGTGGGATCTTCCTGGACCAGCGCTCGAATCCGTGTCCCCTGCATTGGCAGGCAGATCCTTAACACTGTGCCACCACGGAAGCCCTGTGTTAAATTTCAACTTGTGAGAGAAGCTTCCACATTTTTGTAGTTAAATATATTTCTTTTGTGGGTCCTTTAAAATTTTATTTAAAAAATTTAAAGTGTATACGTCAGTGGTTTTTAGCATACTATTTATAAAGTTGTGCAACTATCACCACTAACAAATTGTAGAATACTTCATCAGTCCTGTACCTATTAGCAATTACTCTTCATTCTCTCCTCCCTCATCTTCTGTCTCTATAGATTTGCCTATTCTGGGCATTTCATATAGATGGAAGCATATAATACATGGCTTTTTGTGTCTGGCTTCTTTCACTGAGCATAATGTTTTCAAGGTTCCCAAGCTTCATGTCAGTCTTTGTTTTTTTTGTCTCCTTTTGACCCTGTTTGGTTTTGCTACATCCTTTGTCTTTTTTGAGGAACCACAGGAACTTAAAATCTATTTGGCCATAGTACACCTTAACCCACTGGCTTTAGTTAATTTGCCATTCAGCTTCTACTGCTTCTTACATCAGAGCATTAAGCATGATGGGTATTTGTTTGAAAAGGAAAAGCTTTACTACAGTAGAGAAGTATCCTTCTAGTCTGAGTTTTAGAGATTTTATTAAGAATAGATATTAAATTTTTCTGAAAGCTTTTCCTACATCTACTGAAATGATCAAATGGCTTCTAGTACTTGACATTCCTATGATATACAGTAGGAGTAACTTTACTACAGTTGGACAATTTTTTGATTCTTGTGGTAAAAAAACATGGATTGTCATGGATTGTTGAATTTGTTTGTATCTGTTATCATTAACTATTTTATGTTTGCCACGTGGATATTCCAAAGTTGAGAATAAGTGTTTGAATACAGTGAAAACACAGATATTTGGGGCCAGCATATCTGAGTTTTGTTGTTTTTTTTTTTGCGGTACACGGGCCTCTCACTGTTGTGGCCTCTCCCGTTGCGGAGCACAGGCTCCGGACGCGCAGGCTCAACGGCCATGGCTCACGGGCCCAGCCGCTCCGCGGCATGTGGGATCCTCCCAGACCGGGGCACGAACCCGTGTCCCCTGCATCGGCAGGCGGACTCTCAACCACTGCGCCACCAGGGAAGCCCCCTGAGTTTTAATTTAAGTTCCAATACTCACAATCCTGTGACCTTGGGCATTTTCCTTCTCATCCTCACTTTGTATAATTTTTGTAGATTTTCAATCATATCAGTATGGAAAATTTTATATCCTGCTTTTTTCCTCACTTAACTTTACACCACATACATTTTCCATGTTACTGCATTATCTTTTTGAAGGCTGGTGTAATATATGATTTAGAAATGTGCTTGAGGTAGCATAGTTTAGAGTTCTTTATTGTTTGGCCTTTCATCCATGTCCACATTTGCAGCAATAATAACGTTGTGATGAAATTTATTATGTCTAAAACTTGTGTATATTAGCTCAAAGCATATAAAAATACTTTTAGGGATATAGATCATCATAGTGCTTTCTAAATTATACCAATTTACACTCTCACTGACGATATATAAAATTTCCTATTTTACTGCACACTTGCCAGCATTATTTATTAACATTAAAAAAAGTCACTGCTAATCTGGTAAACAAAATGTTTTCTCCATATTTGTGAGGTTGTACTTTTTCTCACACAAATATGAATATATGGCATTTCTTTGGTGAGTTGTCTGTGTTCTGGAGTTCTGTAAGTCTTTTTTTCAATTTATATAATAAAGACATTATAATAAAATGTTCGTACTTGGTCTGTCATAAAAAATTTTCTTTCCATTTTGTTTATCTTTTTTTTTTTTTGGCTGCATGACTTGTGGGATCTTAGCTCCTCATTGATCAAACCCACACTCTTGGCAGTGAAAGTGCAGAGTCCTAACCACTGGACCACCAGGGAATTCCATCTTTCCATTTTGATTATCATCCTCTGAATGACAGCCCAAACTTTCTATTTATGCTATCAAATCTGTTTATTATTCCTACTGTAATTTTTCTGTAACTTCTAGGTTTCAAAGGTTCTTTTTTTAATTTTTTGATACATTTATTTATTTATTTATTTATGGTTGCATTGGGGTCTTTGTTGCTGCGTGTGGGCTTTCCCTAGTTGCGGCGAGCATGTGCTACTCTTCGTTGAGGTGCGCGGGCCTCTCTTGTTGTGGAGCATGGGCTCTAGGCGGGCGGGCTTCAGCAGTTGTGGCACGTGGGCTCAGCAGTTGTGGCTCACGGGCTCTAGAGTGCAGGCTCAGTAGTTGTGGTGCACAGGCTTAGTTGTTCTGTGGCATGTGGGATCCTCCCAGACCAGGGCTCAAACCTGTGTCCCCTGCATTGGCAGGCAGATTCCCAACCACTGCACCACCAGGGAAGTCCTTAGAAGGTTCTTTTAAGCCTTTAAATTTTTGAGAAAAATTAATTGTAAAAACTATCTTATGGTTTTAATATCAATATTTAACTCCCCAATCCACCTTGAATTTATTTTTATGTGGTGAGAATACAAATTAAAAGATTTTCAAATTTTTACCAATTGTCTAATGCCAGTCACTCTCTTACTTTCTAATATTTTACAACAAAAATTCCACTGGTTGTTGATGTTTTCTTCATGACTTCTGAGTTTTTAAATAGAATATTTAAATTAGTAGGTACAGATTTTCATATTGATGCTTTCCTGTTTCTTGATCCAGCATGCACTATTTTAATTACTGCAGCTTTTTATTATGCTTTGATTTTTAGTAAAGATGGTCCTTTTCATTATTTTTCTTTAAAATATTTTAATTTTCCATTTTTTTTCTTCTTAATGAACATTAGAGTAAATAATTTGGTCATGTTCCCCCCCCAAATCCAATATACTAAGCGTGATTGGAATTACATTACGACTATAATTTTATTTGGGAAAAATCAACATCTTTAAGACATGTTGTTCTCTCATCCAGGAGATGGCATGCTTCTCATTATTTTAGCATTTATAAATGTTTATAGATACAATTTTATAATATTCTTCCTTGAGGTCACATAGATTTCTTACTTATATATGTATATATATTGTGAATAGGATCTTTATCACTGTACTTTCTATTTATAAATGACAAGCAGGAAAACTATTTTTCTATCTTGTAACCATCCAGTTTACGGGACTGAGTGTTTCTAATAGATTTTCATGCCTTTGGTTTTTATCTTAGAAGGTATATCTTCGTGTTTTCTGCCAAAACGAAAATTGTGACTCTTAATTTTCTCATTTTTACACCCTTTATTTATAAATTTATGTATTATTACTTTGGCTAGAACTCACAGAATAATGTTCAAGATCAGTGGGGATAGCCTTTCTGCTTTGTTTCTGGTTTAAAGGGAAGCATTTAATGGTTCACTACAGAACTGGTTATAGTTGGTTTGAAACAGATATGCTTTAAGTAATGCTGGACAAACACCCTTATTTCTTCTTTAAGAAATTTAAGAATTCACTATGAATATATTTAGTACTGGAGATTTAAAAAATAATAGTGTTCTGTAAATTAGTACAGCCACTATGGAAAACAGTACGGAGGTTCCTCAAAAAACTAAAAACAGAGTTGCTGTCTGATCCAGCAATCCCATTCCTGGGCATATATCTGGAAAAAACTACAATTCGAAAAGATACATGCACCTCTATGCTCATAGCAGCCTATTTACAATAGCCAAGACCTGGGAACAACCTAAGTGTCCATCGACAGATGAATGGATAAAGAAGATGTGGTATATGTACAATGGAATACTACTCAGCCATAAAAATGAAATAATGCCCTTGCAGCAACATGGATGAACCTAGAGATTATCATACTTATCATACTAATTGAAGTCAGACAAAGAAAGACAAATATCACATATCACTTATATGCAAAATCTAAAATATGACACAAATGAACAGAAACAGACTCACTGACATAGCGAACAGACTTGTGGTTGCCAAAGGGGAGGGGGTGTGGGGGAGGGATGGATTGGGAGTTTGGGGTAACAGATGCAAACTATTATACATAGAATGGATAAACGACAGGGTCCTACTGTATAGCACAGGGAACTATATTCAATATCCTGTAATAACCCATAATGGAAAAGAATATGAAAAAGAATATATACATATATATGTATATATATACAAAACTGAATCACTTTGCTGTGCAGCAGAAATTTGCACAAGATTGTAAATCAACTATACTTCAATAAAATTAAAAAAAATTCTTCAACTACTTTTAGTATTATTTCCCTGTGAATCACATTTCTAGATATGTAGAACCTCATATCATTTGCAAACCTCACTCGTGTGGTGCTTTACTTCCTTATTCTGTCTGCATAATGCAACTAATTTGACTTACTGTGCAGTATAGATCTTTTAATCTATTCAGAGTAACCCAATACAAATTCTACATAGTAGGTACACTTTCAGAACTGTGTTTTGTTTTCAACTGCAGTAGCTTTTCCTAGCTAAAAATTTCTGGTACCATCTTTCTTTTTATTATGTAGATTTTGAGCTTTATTTTATAGTTTTATGATTATAAATGACAAAAATCAATATAATTTGGAAGTTGATGGGGTATAAATTAAACAAAAGGAATACTCATAAGCATGGAAGATTGGTCAAAAGAGTGAATGCCAGAAGAAAGAAGGAAGCAGACTCAATGGCTGAGGGAAGTGAAGGCGGTGAAGAGAACCACTCGGACAATCAAGATCTTTTTCATTGTTCCTGTGTTTCTTCAGAGTGCTACAGTGTGCCCCCGTGCCCTATGTGGAAGCAGTTCTCCCAGAGGATGGAGGTGAGTTGATTGGGATTTTCCTACTTGAAACAAAATCTAGTGTTCTGGCTTTTTTTCCCCCCAGAAGCCTGAGGAGGTCTTTATCCTGGTAGAAGGATAGTGATGGAGTTAGGGGAAGCAGCGGAGTCTGAGAAGCAGCTCAGCTCTGCCTTGGGCAAACTCAATTCTTTCTTTGCAGGTGGAGCCAGGAGCACAGGTCTGGGAATTTTCCTCATTTGCCTTTTTCCTTCCCTTTCCCTGTTCTTTTATTCCAATCTCCTTTCTCCCAAAGCAGTGATCTTCCAGTACTTGCATTTCTTATTCCAGCTGTGAGAAGGAAGGGGAGCACTTTATCTTGTGAACCATGGTCATTATGCTTTTTTCCCCCATCCACTAAGTTGATGCCTATAGCTTTCCAAATGTTGGTGAAGGAATTAGCCAGGCTGCCCTCAGCACCAGGACAGCGTTTTGTGTGGAGGGTAGTAGGTCCAATAGTTACTTTCCGATTAAATAAAAGGAAACCTTTACTGTTACACATATGGTAGAGAAGATGGAAATAGCACGAAGGGGTCTCCTTTATTGTAATTTCTCAGTACACTGCGTGGAATCCCATAATATGCTAGTGGCATAGATCATGAATCCTCTTCATTATTCCCGGGCCACCTCACAAAATGGCACTATCCAGCAAAACAGTATTTAGTAGCAAAATATATTTTAATTGAAAAATCATTTTAAGTAACTGAATAAAAATGTGTATCAGGAACTTTCCCCATAGGCAAGAGAATATGTACATTTTGTGAGAGTGGAGCAGCATCTATTTAATATATTTTTATATAGAAAATACAGGCATATTTAAAAAAAGAAAGTATGTCACAAGAAATAACAAAATATAACACAAAATAAAAAGGTAAACCAAAAGTAACAAGTTGATTAAAACAAGACAAGACCCAGCACCCTGTTGGAATGTCTTTGTGTAAGTTCTGGGATGTCCAGGACTGCCAGGAAGAGATGATCCTGCATTTTAGGAGAGCTGGTTGGTTGTGCAGTGGTTAAAAGCCAGTCCTCCTTTTCCTGGAACAACAACAAAAAAAAGAGATTCAACAGAAAAGACTGAATTGAAGGGGGAACAGCTATTTGGGGGCTGATTAAAACGCAAATGAAAGTCTCAGATACCTGGGCATCATCTGTGATGTTGTTTGGATGGATGGGGGCCATTCCTTGAGAAAACAAAGGGACACGGAGGAAAAGCGCTAACATATGGAAAGATGTGAGAATCAGCACACTGGAGTTTTAGTCCTGGCTCTGTCACTAGTTTCCTGTTTGATAATCTGCTCATCTGTACAATGAGGGGTTTGGACTTGGTGAATCTGAAGGTCTCTTACAGCGTGAACCGTCTGTGGGTGTTATTTATTTATTTTTTAATAAAATTTTAAATTTATTTTTGGTTGCGTTGGGTCTTCATTGCTGTGTGTGGGCTTTCTCTAGTTGTGGCGAGCGGGGTCTACTCTTTGTTGTGGTGCGCGGGCTTCTCATTGTGGTGGCTTCTCTTGTTGCAGAACATGGGCTCTAGGTGTGCGGGCTTCAGTTGTTGTGGTGTGCGGGCTTCAGTAGTTGTGGTACGCGGGCTCACTAGTTGTGGCTCGTGGGCTCTAGAGTGCAGGCTCAGTAGTTGCGGCACACGGGCTTAGTTGCTCCGCGGCATGTGGGATCTTCCCGGACCAGGGCTCGAACCCGTGTCCCCTGAATTGGCAGGTGGATTCTTAACCACTGTGCGACCAGGGAAGCCCCCGTCTTTGGTTTTTATTTATGGCATCTGTTTAGGATTCATTTTCTGCATACAGAGATCAGAGGAAACAGTCTCTTCCTTAAGGATTGAGCTATCTAGGAAGAATACTGGGTCAGTCTTATTCATCATCAGAGAAGGATGCAGGTTGAGGGATTTAATGAATGCCACAGGGTGTTTCTCCACCAGCTGTCACAGATGCCCAGAAACTGCTCTGTCAACCAGCACTGATTGAGCATCAATTTTTGTTCCTATACTAAGTATGAGGGAGACAATCTTTAAGGCACTCAATCTCGTGGGAGAGAAGGAAATAAATATTATTTGTAAACATTTATTATTTTGATTTCTCAGAAAAGCTTTCTCCCCGTCCCATTTCAGGGAATTATACTCCACTTTTCTTTCTTCAGTGACTTGCCAGTCTCTTCTGCCCTTTACCCAAAGGTATGGTAAAAGTTTTAGCAAAATGACTTTTCCCGTTAGTATAACATGACCTAACCTAGGATCACCATTGACTGATCGATCTATGGTGGGCCCTTGAATCAATCTGGACTCATGAGTTCTTCTCCTGGATTTTTAAACTGGGTCAGCACACTATTTCTGTAGATGCTGGAGTGTGACAGGTAAAATGTGGGCTCTATAAGCAGTTCTGTCCTTCCATGCGAACTGAACAGCAGAGGAAAGCACTCTGCAGCAAGAGAGTCATGGAGAAGATGCTGGAGAGAGGAGGTGAGACGGGAGGTGAGAGACTTCAGATGGCTTTCAAGAACTCAGTCTGGTCGTCCTGATGCTGAGCGAACCCACGTCTTTGGGTTCCATACACGATCCCATTATTGTGATAACAGATTCCTTTCTTTGCTTACGCCAGTTAGAGTTGCAGTAAGAGAGTCCTAGCTAATTCAGGTCTCCTAGAAAAACCCATCACAGCATAAGGAGGGGCAGGGGGGCTACTGAGGCCTCTGGGTTGACCTTTCCTTGAATGTGGGAAATGCCTCTGAGGTGAATTTGCCATCATTTTTTTGGATTCCTTTATCAACCTTTTGCGTAAAAAAATCTAGAAGATTGTGTTATCTTTATTAATAGACAGCATTTTAACATAAGCTGATAACTACCCTTCCCCTGGTCAAGAAAAAGCTCCTTTGACCCTTGAACAATGTTGGGGTTAGGGGCGCTGACCCTGTCAGCAGTCAAAAATTGCTGTACAACTTTACGTTTGGTCAGTCCTCTGCTGTTGTGGCTCTGTATCCACAGAGTCAACCAGATCGTGTGCACTGTACTGTGGATTTATTGCAAAAAGTCTGCATTCAGGTAAACAAATCCATGTTGTTCAAGGGTCAACTGTATTTTGATATTAGGGAATCATGCAAACTCTGAGTTTCCTTTTCTTATCTGTAAAATGAAGTAGTTGAAACATAAAGTCTAAAATTATAAGAATGTTACAAATACTTCCTGTTCCTTCTTGAGTCACTGTCATTCTTACTCCTTTTATTTTCTCTCTCTCTCTTCTATTCTTTTTTTTTTTTTTAAATTTTTATTTATTTATTTTTATTTTTGTCTGTGTTGGGTCTTCGTTTCTGTGCGAGGGCTTTCTCTCGTTGCGGCGAGCGGGGGCCACTCTTCATCGCGGTGCGCGGGCCTTTCACTGTCGCGGCCTCTCTCGTTGTGGGGCACAGGCTACAGACACACAGGCTCAGTAGTTGTGGCTCACGGGCCCAGTTGCTCTGCGGCATGTGGGATCTTCCCAGACCAGGGTTCGAACCCTTGTCCCCTGCATTGGCAGGCAGATTCTCAACCACTGCGCCACCAGGGAAGCCCTCTCTTCTATTCTTTGCTCTCTTTTTTCCCAGCAATTCTCTCCAGTTTGACTTCAAGCTCTTTCGACTCTGCTCTCAGGTAAAATGATCATCTTTATCTTGGAAACTTCTAAATATACTTGTACAATCCAAATTTGTCCTTTTGGGTTCAGTTTTTTTTTTTTCTCTGCAGAGATGGCATATGTTTGAGGTGATATGAAGAAATTCATGGGCATGAGACAGATTTTCTTGTTAATTAAGTTTGTATTTAGATAGATTTTTGTCTTTGCAAGTTGACTTTGATATTCCAATCGAAATGAAATAAAAGGACATGGAAAAATAAAAGCTCTTTTCAGTTAACTTTTAAAAATCAATATGGAAATATCCATTTGTTTTTAGTGATTCCTATAAGATGGAAGTAAATATACAAAATACAAATCTAAGTGATGTAATACAATGATGTACATTAAAAGTTTTAAAATAGAGTTGGTGATGTTCCAACATTGCAATATTTGTGAGGACAATGTTTTAATACTGAAAATATTTTTTCAATGGTATGATGCAATATATAATCAGAATGGTATGTTACTGGCATAAAAACAGATGCATAGATCAATGAAACAGAATAGAGAACCCAGAAATAAATCCACACGTATATGGTCAGTTAACTTACAACAAAAGAGCCAAGAATACACAACGGGGAAAGGACAGTCTCTTCGATAAATGGTACTGGGAAAACTGGACAGCCACGTGCAAAAGGATGAAAGTAGACCATTATCTTACACCATACACAAAAGTCAACTCAAAATGAATTAAAGATTTGAATGTAAGACTTGAAACCTTAAAACTCCTAGAAGAAAACATAGGTGGTAGGCTCCTTGACGTCAGCCTTGGCATGATTTTTTTTGGATTTGACACCAAAAACAAAGGCAACAGAAGCAAAAATAAACAAGTGGGACTACATCCAACTAAAAAGATTTTGCACAGCACAGAAAAGCATCAGCAAAATGAAAATTCAGTCTACTGAACGGGAGAAAATATTTGCCAACCATATGTCTTGTAAGGAGTTAACATCCAAAAAATATAAAGAAGTCATACAACTCAAGAGCAAAAAAATCTCCATCTGATTAAAGAATGGGCAGAGGACCCAAACAGACATTTTTCCATAGAAGACACACAGAAGGCCAACAGGTAGGTACATGAAAAGACGCTCAACATCCCCAATCATCGGGAAACACAAATTAAAACTACAATTAGACATCATCTCACACCTATTAGAATGGCTATTATCAAAAAGACAAGAAATAACAAGCATTGTTGAGGATGTAGAGAAAAGGAAACCCTTGTGCACTACTGGTGGGAATGTAAATTGGTACAGACACTGTAGAAAACAGTATGGAGGGTCCTCAAAAAATTTAAAATAAAACTACCATATGATCCTGCAATTCCACTTCTGGGTATTTAACTGAAGAAAACAAAAACACTAACTCTAAAAGATATCTGCACCCCCGTGTTCATTTCAGCATTATTTACAATAGCCAAGACATGGAAACAACCTAAGTGTCCATCAATGGATACATGGATAAAGAAAATATGTGTGTGTGTACACACACACACACCTACACACCACAATGGAATATTATTAAGCCATAAAAAGAATGAAATCTTGGCAACTCTGACAACATGGTTGGACCTCGAGGGCATTATGCTAAGTGAAATGAGTCAAAGTAAGACAAATACCGTATCATCTCGCTTGTATGTAGAATTTAAAACCAAAACCCAAACCAAACTTACAGATACACAGAACAGGTGGGTGGTCGCCAGAGGTAGCGGTGGGGGTAGCGGGTGAGCAAAATGGGTGAAAGGAGTCAAAAGGTACAAACTTCCAGTTATAAAATAAATGTCATGGGGATGTAATGTATAACATGGCAATTATAATTAATAATGCTGTATAGCACATTTGATGTTGCTAAGACAGTAGATCTTAAAGGTTCTCATCACAAGAAAAAAATTTTATAACTATGTACATGGACTTATATAGTTAACTAGACTTATTGCGGTGATCACTGTGCAATATATACATACAAATATTGAATCACTATGTTGTACTAATATACTAAACTAATATAATGTTGTATGTCCATTATACCTTAATAAAAAAGTTTAAATTATTATTTTTAAAAAATTATTTCAAACTATTTCTCCTTTGATTTATTTTTGTGATAATCTTTTCTCAACTATATTTATCTGGTTAGAAATGAGAAACCAATTGCTAGAACATATTTTTACATAAATTTTCTTGTAATCCATTAAATACTGACTATATATACCATAAAAAATATGAAACAAAAATTTTGACTTTAAAAATAAACATTCTTTATCATCAATTTCAATTCTATTTTTTATTATAAACAGGAATAGAAATGAACATCAATAAAACATATTGAGTTTGTTATTTATTTGCATCCTTGCATATAAAGGGTGAAATCTTCTGTTCAAGAAGGCAGTTAATTTATTTGTTTAATTAACGCTTTTTCCTTTTTTGGGGAGGGGGGAAATATGGAACACTTCACAAATTTGCAAGTCCTCCTTATGCAGGGGCTATGCTAATCTTCTCTGTGTTGTTCCAATTTTAGTATATGTGCTGTAACACATATGTGTTTTTGAGAAATCATTGTTTTATTTGTCAATCCTTAACTAATACTTCTTCGTTTGGTTTTAGTTCAAATTTAGGGAATATCTCAAAATGGATAGTTTTGGATACAAAATGCTTACATTCAAACTAGAGGTACCTTCTGGCTCTTGAGACAACTTAACTAACTTGAATTTCAGTCTCCTTAATTAAGTTACAGATAAATAGTAGTTTTTGGTTGTCTTACCTGGAACAGTCATGTCCTGTCCAAGCCGAGAGACAATGGCATCTGTTTGGTCTTACGCATTTTCCACCATTTAAGCAGGGAGACTGGCAAACAGCTGGGATGAGAAATTCATGTATTTATTTAATGAATACTGAGCAATTCTGAAGATGCCCATGAAGGCAGGCAGAATAAGATTTGACTCTTTTTGCTCCAGCCGCCACCATTCCTCATGGACTGCATCCTGCTACTTTGCTCAACCTCATGTCATTATGTGGTACCACCTCCCTTTTTCCTTCCAACCGAGTCCATTTTCATATTTAAGCCCCAGGTTAAGTTCTACCTACATACTGAAACCTTTGCTGATAACTCAGTCGACTGATTTTTCTCTTTAATCTTTTTATTTGTTCAACCAATTTGACACATACTGTTTTGAACTGTAAATTATTCAAATACTTGATGAGACTGTAAGTCTCTGGAGGGAGCCAGCACTGAACTCTATGACCGATGAAGTCATTACATCAGACATCAACTCTTACGACAACAGATCAGTCACGCAGATTGTCTAACATGACAGATGATTCAAAAGCCCTTTGTGTTTGCTAGGAAACGTATTTCATGGTTTTTACCATTGGAATTACAGAACCTGGGGTAGAGTTAAAAATTAGCCACAGGTGAAACCCTGAGTGAACACCCAGAGATTTACTACGCAGACAACTTTCTCACAAGTCCTTAGTCTCAAAGTCAAACACTTCATCTGCATGAATCTATCTGTTAAAAAACCTAAGGACACTAAAAACCGATGAAGACCAGGCAGTTTAACTTATCAAAGAAAAAAAAAAAAGTCTGTTGGGAGGAAGCTGGAAACGAGACACATTTAAGTCTCATGATTTCAGCCTCATTACAGCTTGGAAAGGGCAGGTTTCCCCAGAGGAAAAACTCATCTTCGGTGAGAGATAAAGAAATGTCACTTCTCCAATCACTCATTCATAAAATATGGGGAAAACGTCAGCAATCCAGGCACTGGATAAGCACAGAGAGAGGACAAGAGGGAAAACATCAATCTTTGCCCTTAGCTTTCTTGACGAGCAAGCTAACAGAATGAGCGTATTTGCAATATAACAAAAAGGAAATTATGAAATAAAGCAGGATTAAAAATAGCAAAAATAAAACCCAATCATCCACAACTAATTCTCCATATCTGCTTGCTAATGTATATTAAAAAATTACTCTTTTTCAAAAGCATGATGATGTAGTGGTACCTGACTGTACTAACAAATTTTTTTATTATTTTCACTTCTCTGTCTAAAAGCCTAACACTTTCCTCCTTCCCTATAACATGGGTGCCCCCAACGTTCTATTCTGGGCCACCTTCTCACGCTACGTGTCTTCTGCAAAGACTTATTTTTTCTCCCCCATAAATGTTTTCCAATGATGACTGACATATTTCTATCTTCAATGTAGATGAGTCTTCTGGGAACCTAAACCATCATCCAATTGCCTGTCAGACCTCTCCCTTTTATGTTCCACTGGCCTCTCAAACTCAGCATGTCCTTACTTACTTAACTCCTTTTCTGTACCTTCAAACCTGTTCCTCTTGGGTTCTCTATCTCAAGGGTAGAAGTGGCACCGCCTTCCACTCAGGGGCCCAAACTGGAAATATCAGTCTTGACTCGCTTCAGACCTTTCCTCCTACAATACATCTATAACCAAGTAGTGTTGACTCATCTCCCTAACTTCTCTCCAATCCATCCTTTTTGGTCGTCCTCATTTCTCTAGACTTCATAACCTCTTGCCAATTCTGCTTTGATAACTCCCTAACAAGTCTCCCTAATTTAAGTCTTGCTTTCTGCCCTTCTCCATACTGCTGCCAAAATCATTTTTCAAAAAGAAAATCTGATCACATGATTTTCCTGCTTAAGACCCTTTAGTGGCTTCTGTGGCTCAGAAGACATAATCCAGCATCTTGAACTTGGCATGCGACGCGCTTCCTAATCTGGCTCTGCCCATCTTTACAGCTTCATTTCCAGCCACACCCCTCCACTGCCTCGGTGGCTTCAGCTCTATTTTGCTGATCACATTTGTGCTGCACTTCTACGCCTTTGGCTAGAACGAGCTCCTCCTGGTGACTCCTCTTCCTTTGATTCTGTGCTTGGAAAGCCTTTTCTGAATGTCTGCACTTGGGTAGTTTACCCATCTTCGCTGTTGTCCTTTTAGAGAATTCAGTTAGCCTCTAGTCACCTACTTATAGGCCACTCTGTATCCCTTCTTATTTTCTACATTGGATTCTGGAGGGCAGGAGCTCCTGTTTTATATACTTTTGTATATTTAATATCAATACTTAGTGGGTATAAGTGGGATATGGGCTGAGGTAGCTGCAGCAAGATTGAAAAAAAAGACTATACAGCTCATGTCATTAAGGTGCTTAATGTCAGTTAGGGAGCTAAGGAGCTAAAAGAAATACAAATAAATCAGATCAACTGAGCTTTAAATGGCATGGTTCTAGCTAATTGTGTAATATCTATAGACATGGGATGTTAGAAGATAGATTGTCGTGGTAGAGAGCAAGTTTAGGGACAAGAGGAAACTTAGGCAGGGCTTTGGAGGTTGGGTCAAGTTCCAATAGGTAGAGGAAGCCACACCTGCAGGGGACAGGATGTGACTGGCAGGATGGGAAGTAAGGTGTATCAGGTGTGCTGACGCCAGTCTGAGAGTCAGAAGAATTTGGGCTGGATGTGAAGACAACAGGCAACCATCTTAGGTTCTTAAAAAGGGCAATTCATGCCCAAGGTAGTGTGTAATGGTGTTGTTTTGGAAAAGGAGATGGGAAGGTCAAGTAGCAGACTCTGGCGGTGATCCAAAGGAGAGGTCTTTTACTAGCTGGTGATAGTGGGGATAGAGTAAGATGCAAGAGATACTGTGCAGGAAGGAACAGAAGGAGTGCTGACACTGGTAATCTCAGATGAAGGGGAGGGAGAGTGGAGGATGTCTCCATCTGGAAGCATGACGCCACCACCTGCAGAGAGAAGATGCCTGGGAAAGGGCAAGGCTGGTTTGCAGGTAGGTTCAATTTTGTATGCATGAGAAATACAGATAAATACCAAGGGTGATTTGTAATAAAGAAATACCAAATAGATCGCTGTAAGAGTTTCAAATAAAAGCTTCAAATTTTGCCTCCGGTATCACATTCTTCCTTTTCTACACTCATGGATGCCTCACTTTTGGCTTTATGTGGGGTGGACGCACATCTGATTTTGCCTTTCACTACCATTTCCCTGGCTTACTTATTAATAGTGCCCCTTTCATTCTCAAAAACGTCCCAGTCTGGAGGCTAAATTATATGGTCACCCCAGCCTCAGAGCTCATGACAAGCTCTGGTGTCAGCTAGCCTCTTCTACTTCACAATTAACCTCACTAGGAGGTGGTATACATATTATTTACAGGAGGAATAGTGGAGTGTTAAATAAATATAGCAAGTTCTTTGCTTTTAATAGTTGCCTGAAAATTAGGACATTAAAAAGGTAAAAAAATCTATCATTTTAAACTGATTGATTTATTAGACAATTACTGAAAATCCTATCATATGCAGGCATTATGCTAGGTACTGAAGATACAAAGATCACAAAGGAATACCCCTGCCCTCAGGTGGCATACAATCTAGTGAGGGCAGGGAAAGATCAATAAGCGAGCAATTAAACAGATATCAAAGTACAGTGGGATAAATGCCCGTATTTGAGATAGACAAGGGTTACTAAGGGGACATGTTTGTCACCAACAAATCAACAACAGTTTGTTACTGTCTTCCATGATAAGGAACCATCTCTTGTTGAGTTTTTCCACTTTAACTTAAATTGTATTTATTTAGAGCGTAGTTCTTTCTAGATAGGTACTGCGAATTTAGTGATTTAGCTTCATAGAGATTAAAATAAATATTCTTCCAAACTTCCGCATTATGTTTCCTCTACATTCTGCAAAATAGAGCAAATGACATGAAGAAGGCCGACAAGTGAGTCGACTCAGATGCTCTTTTTTGTCACACGACCCCGAGAGGTGTCTCTGAGGCAGCCATAGGTTCAGCATTGAGACCGCCATTCAAGGGACCACCTTGAGGAATGAGATATATATATATATATATATATATATATATATATATATATATATTTTTTTTTTTTTGGATCTTTTCAACCAAGATCCCATGCAGCATGCGGGATCTTAGTTCCCCGACCAGGGATTGAACCCATGACCCCTACATTGGAAGCATGGAATCTTAACCACTGGACCGCCACGGAAGTCCCTTGAGGAATTCTTGAGAAATTCTGATACCCGTTTGTTTCACTGCCACCTCTGAATCTAAGTCACACTCATCACTGTCCTCTAGGGCTTCACGGAGTCAAGTCACCAAGAAAACAAACCATGAGAGGAGGCCTACCTGTGTGACAGCGGGACCCTGTCCAGCCAGATGGACAGTCGCACTGATAAGGTGCCACACAGCGACCGCCGTTCAGACAGGGAAGAATGCAGATTGCTAGAAAGGAGATCAAAAAGGATTTGATCAAAACACACACACTCGGATATGTTCAAGTGTTCAAAAAACATTTTCCAGGAGGAGTAAAACCTTGGATGACCCACTAGATAATCTTCCGTATGTGCTCTGTTTATTAATCAGTATCACTGGGAAGACACAATCCAGAAAGTCAGTCTGGACCCTCTACCTGATGTAATGACTCTAGTGCCAAATGCACTCTTTCCGAGAGGACACACCGTAATCGATGCCTGCTAAGTGCTTTGCTTTCTCTTCACAAACTAAGCAGAATGTTCTCCATTTGTTATCGTTTCAAATTTCCATTACAAATTACATAAAATGCTCTAAGAGGGTTTGGCTACCTCGAGATTCTCTTCTTGCCTTTAATTAAATGTGAGAATGGGAGTCAGATAAGCTCTTCCGTGGGCTGGTGTTGGCAACACATTAGTAGTGATGGGACAGCTCAGCCTTTATTTTCTTGGAGCTGAGGCCCGATGGTGACTGAATGAGGCCTCCCCTACACCCTCCACGGCAATCACTTCTCCTACTAGAAATTACTGAGCTCTGTAAAGAGGTGTAGTCTGTTTCAAAGGAGTGAGACTGTCTACTGGCTTGGTACTCAAAGCACGGTTCTCAAACCCAAAACGTTGGTATTATGTAGGACTTGGCTAGAAATGCAGAATCTCAGGTCCCAACCCAGATCTACCAAATCAGAATCTGCATTGAACTTCTCCCAGGTGTTTTGTATGCACAATAAAGCTTGGGAAGGCCTGCTCTAAGGCATCACCAGCGCATGCTCAGTGAACTAAGCCCAGCCTGTTGTTACCCCAGGGTAGATGCTTCCGAGTCTCTGGATCCTTGGCGTTATAGCAGGCCATGTGTGGGAACCCTAAGTGGGAAGGCAGGATTGGAGAGAAGGAGAAGGAAAGATGCAATTCTCTTCTTTCTGAATCACTGTGAGAACACTTGCTTTGGTGAGCTGTTAGCAGCCTAAATTGATTTCCATCCTATATTTTCCTTTCTAGATGAGTTGAAATAGTTACACTTTAGAATCTCTTATAAAATGTCTGGCCTTAAAAAGAACTGATATAGACCAATGGCCATCATGTCAGTGACTCAATGTGATTCACACATTCCCAGTGAAACATGAAATCATTTTATCCATACATATATATTTTTTAAGAGACTGAAACAAAGTGTAGTTTAGACATTAAAAGAAATTAAAACTATTCATTTACATGCTTTTGGAAATTCAAATTTAAATGCATTTCCATGAGGATCGAAATTCTATGTTAATTTATCAAGCACTGCATAGATATGAGAGTACCAACTTTCCTTACTTTCTTAATTGGGAAGAGCTACACTGAATTAATGGTGGGCTCCAAATCTTACCTGAAAAGTACAATGTTATGCAATGCCATGAATTTATACCAGCTGTAGCAATGAGTGGCACAGAACATAAACAGAAGTGAGATAAAGGAAGACCAAGGTTGTGGAACCCTCTATTATAAGCTCCTTCCCAAGAAGATTCTTGGAAATCTGTGCCAGCAGGCAGATGAAGACAGCTTTGGATGGATCTTGATAACTGTATTTTTCAAGATCACTGATATTCTAGATGTTCTGCAACTAAATGACATATGTAAGTCAGCTCTTGGCCCTCTGTCTAGTCTGCTATGGGATTTAAGCCCGTGAATTTCTGCCACTAGTAAAGCCAGCTCCTGGTAACTCCCCTGAGTTGGCAACTTCTAGACTAACCACTGGGACTCAAAGTAAGATTTGAGGGCAGACTCACGCTCTTCACAGAGACGCCCCATCCAGCCGTCTGGACAGGAACAAGCATTTGGGCGTTGGCAGATACCTCCATTCTGACATGGGAACCGACATACAGCTGGAAAACAAGCAGAATGAGTCATAAATCTAGGGAATTATGGAAGGGTGGTTGTCAGAAAATAGGACCGATTATTTACATTTCATGGTATTTCCTTGAATCGAGTTTTAAGGAAGAGAAACAAAACCCAATCTCAAGATTCGGTTGGGGATGAGCATGAGGGGCTCAGGAGGGGCATAAACAAGCTTGGGTAGTTCTGAGACTGTAACTATCAACGTTTTCATAATTTGAGGATTCAGGGCAGGAGGGAACAAGGCGGTTTATATAAAAAGATAGTCTCTTTTGATCTGGACCAGGGGAAGTGCCCTTCTAGAAGATGCGAAAATTCTCTTCCAAAGGAGGCCTTTGATGGCCGGTAGCTCTTTGGTGATACCACTGTCCCACACTATCTTAAACAAGTGAAGAAACAAACAAACAAGTAAACAAACACACAACTTTCATTTGACTTCTGACTTTAAGTGACACTTGGGCTATTCCTTGAGGATACCACCTCCTCAGCCTCCCTCTGAAGAGGAGTTTGCACACACTCTTACAACCCATGTGTTGGTGATCTCATTTCTCACTGCTGCTTCCAGACAATTAATCTCCTTTCTCTTGCAATAACCCTTGCCTCTTTTGAGGCTCATGCCTTTCACTCACTGATTTCCTCAATTCTCCCTGCCCCCAAAGTCACTGAAGACTTTGGCATTTTTGACTTAAGACATGACACCATAAAACTCCTAGAAGAGAACATTAGCAAAACATTCTCTGACATAAATTGTAGCACTATTTTCTCAGGTCAGTTTCCCAAGGCAAAAGAAATAAAAGCAAAACTAAACAAATGGTACCTAATCAAACCTATAAGCTTTTGCATAGCAAAGGAAACCATAAGCAAAATGAAAAGACAACCTATGGGCTGGGAGAAAATATTTGCAAATGATGCTACCGACAAGGGCTTAATTTCCAAAATATACAAACAGCCCATACAATTCAATATCAAAAAAACCCAACAAGCTAATTTAAAAATGGGCAGAAGACCTAAATAGACATTTCTCCAAAGAAGACACACAGATGGCCAACAGGCACATGAAAAGATGCTCAACATCACTAGTTATTAGAGAAATGTAAACCAAAACTACAATGAGTTATCACCTCACACTGGTCAGAATGGCCATCATCAAAAAGTCTACAAATAATAAACGCTGGACAGGGTGTGGAGAAAACCCTCCTACACTGTTGGTGGGAATGTAAATTGGTGCAGCCACTAAGGAGAAGAGTATGGAGGTCCCTTAAAAATTTTTAAAAAGTTACCATATTAGTTACCGTATGATCCAGCATTCCTACTCCTGGGCATACATCCAAAAAAGACAAAAACTGTAATACGAAAAGATACACGCACCCCAGTGTTCTTAGCAGACAATGGCCAATAGCTATTAGCAGACAATAGCTGCTAATAGCCAATATCTAATAGCAGACAACAGACAATAGCCAAGAAGCAACCTAAGTGTCCATCAACCTAAGTGTCCATATATATATGCACACGTGCGCACACACACACACACACACACACACACACACAATGGAATATTACTCAGCCATAAAGAAGAATGAAATATTGCCATTTGCAGCAACATGGATGGACCTAGGATTATCATACTAAGTGAAGTACGTCAGAGAAGACAAATATTATGATATCACTTATATGTGGAAACTAAAAAATAATACAAATGAACTTATTTACAAAACAGAAAAAGACTCACAGATAAAGAAAACAAAATTATGGTTACCAAAGGGGAAAGGAGGAGGAGTATGGGACCAACAGATAAACAATACTATATATAAAATAAATAAAAAGGATTTATTGTATAGCATAGGGAACTATATACAATATCTTTTTTTTTTTTTGGCAGGGGGCCGCACCATGCGGGCTTGCGGGATCTTAGTTTGCCAACCAGATATTGAACCTGGGCCCTCGGCAGTGAAAGTGCAGAGTCCTAACCACTGGATCGGCAGGGAATTCCCTCAATATCTTGTAATAACCTCTAATGGAAAAGAATCTGGAAAAGAATATATATCCGAATCACTTTGCTGTACACCTGAAACTAACACAGTATTGTAAATCAACTATAAAATTGAAAAAGCAACAATAAAATAATAAAAAAAGACTTTGGCCTTTTTTCACCCCAAATCCAAATCTGACCACTGTCCTCATGGCCATGTGGACAACCCATCTAACAACCTGATTATTCTTTTAGTTCCTTGGTAATGTCTGTTTTGTTCAGTAGCAGAATTCCTCACTTTTAGTATTTGTAGAATGAATGGAATAATTATTATGATTTGTAAAAAAAAGTAGCCTATCTTATTAGAGAAATGTAAGTTTTAGAAGGACATACTAGGATGTCTCATTATCTACCTCATTCCATTTTGCAGAATTTTCAACATAGAAACCTCCCCCCACTGAGAAGATATTATTATTATTTTTTTTTTTTAGTTTTATTTATTTATTTATTTTTGGCTGCGTTGGGTCTTCGTTGCTGCACACAGGCTTTCTCTAGTTGTGGCGAGCGGGGGCTACCCTTCGTTGCAGTGCGCGGGCTTCTCATTGCGGTGGCTTCTCTTGTTGTGGGGCCTGGGGTCTAGGCGCGTGCAGGCTCAGTAGTTGTGGCTTGCGGGCTCAGTAGTTGTGGCTCATGGGCTTAGTTGCTCCACGGCATGTGGGATCTTCCTGGACCAGGGCTCGAACCCGTGTCCCCTGCATCGGCAGGCAGATTCTTAACCACTGCACCACCAGGGAAGTCCCCGAGAAGATATCATTGAATGCACTCACAAAATTCATCCTTAGGTTTGCAAATTCAATCCAGCAAGTAAAGAGACAGCTTGTGTAAACATAGAATGCTCGCCACCAGCCCCTGGCATGTCCACGGAGACCAAGTGGTGGGCTCTGCTTCCTTGGGGCCACCCAGTACCTCTTGTCTCATACTCTGCTCTCTGGGTGGGCTGCCTCATCCCTTATGGGGCTCAGGGGTCTGCTCAGGATGGACGAGTAGAACTGGAATCTGTGTTGAAACACCTGAGTGTCCAGGAGGTGCCCTCATTGCCCAGACATGACACAGCTCCCCTTAGTAGCTGGAGAACACTTCCAAGATTTGGAGAGAAGACTTGCGTAAGGAGCCACGATTGACTCAGAAAGGGGCCATGTGCTGGGCCAGAGGTCTGTGTGCAAGCCTTCAAAAATCAAACTCATAAAGTTAAGGAAAATGACACACATGTTAAAAGAAGACTGAAAGCCAAGGAAAGATAAAATAGCATTTATACTAGTCGTTGGCCATATCAGACTGCCATATACATTTTCCTACAGCTTCAGTAAGAACTAACCATTCAAATATTTCCTTACCTCTGCAGACAGGAGGTGATGTCCAGGTTCCATTCTCTAGGCAAACACTCCTCAGAGAACCCTCCAACACGTATCCACTGTAACACGAGTAGGTGATCATGTCCCCATACTGATAATGTACACCTCGGGCAATTGCATTTTCTACGTGAGTTGGTGGACCACATGAGATTTCTATAGGAAAACCAAAAATATAATTAAGCTTGTGCTACTAACCCAGCCAGTGGTTGGGAGAGGACACAGTCTCACCTCTAAGACTTAAAGAGGAAAGACAAAATACACAAAGGTAACCTTTTCACTTACATAATATCTAAAAGACACCAGAAACTAAAAGCATCACCTGCTGCTCTCTAGAAAAATTAGATGTACAATCAAAGGTTTTGTCTTCTGATTCATATGTTGAAGCTGAGCTATTTTATACTCAAGGCAGTAAGTCTTGCCTTCTTATACCTCGTCGAAGAGGTATAAGAACTTCAATGCAGCATGCTTGTCAAATAAGAAGAGAAGAAGCATGGGGATTATTTATAGTCTATCACTTTAGAGTAAAGATCATGAATTGTAGTACTGCAGATTCCACCATGGCTGTTTTATTAGTGCCTAGAACAGTGCCTGGCGTACAATGGGCTCTCGATACATGTTTGAAAAATGAGTAAATGAATGAATACTGTCTCTAGCCCAAAGATACTCCATTTACACAGCTTGATGAGGTTTATGAAATTCAAGGTTTCACATCAGTTTCCCTCCTTCCAAGACGGTAAAGCAGTGACTCTCTTCTTTTGGAAAGTGTAAGATTGAAGGAGAATCCTCTCTTTTAAAAGCGCATGTACTGAATATTTAAATAAAAATGTTTATAACTAATTTTGCTCTGAGAACTTTACAAGAGAATAAACTAGATAACTAGAGTTTTTCTGTGGTGTCTCACAAGACAAGGACTCGATTGGAGTCAGGACTCTCATTAGTATCCAGTTCGTATAAGGCTAACTTTTAGATGAGTCTTCATGAACTGGCTTCTAAAAGGTCACTTTGTGGTCATAATGCTATTAAAATCTTGCCAGAGGGGATGATCAATTTGTCTGATTCTTCTAAATTTTCTTTTCCTTCTAAGGTAGTTAAAAACATTAATTCAATCAGTCAGATATCCAATACGTATCAATGCATACGGTGTACCAGAAACTGGAAAGAAATAAATGGAGAAAATGCTGCACCTTTGCTCAGACAAATGGGTGAAGATAGACAAAGAAATACTGTCGTACAACTTAAAAAGAGCTATATTAGAGGTCCGGATGCCATACTGTAGAAAAATTGAGGTGAATGTAACTAATTATGCTTACGATTGTCAGGGTACGAATCACAACGACAGTGGCCTTTGGACCAGGCCATAAAGCCTGAGTGGATCAGAGGACTGCTGCTTCCAGGCTGGGGGAACAGCATGTAAAAAGATACCAGTGAGCTTGACGGTTCACAGACGTGGTTGTCAAAGCACGGATTTCAGGCCACCTATGTGGGAATCAGCTTGGGTTCTTATTAAAAATGCAAACTTCTGGGCTTTCTAGCTTTTGAGTCTGCATCTTACATACTCTCCCCAGAGGATTCTCATACACACTAAATTTTAATCACTGATTTGTAGTGATACATAGCAAGATGAGGTGAAAAGAATGAGGAAGGTGGCTGCTTTGGTCCCTCAGGAAGGATATTTGTTCTAAGCCAAAGACTTCCTGTCTAACAGAAAATGCAAAAGAGGGATTGAGGACAACAACTGTGGAAACTGTCTCCTCTCCTAGGCAACCCCGGATCTTCTCAAGAATACTGAGGAATAATTAAGCATGCACTGAAGGGACATTTGTAATAAATGCATGTCTCTCCTGGCTCTCGCTTCCAGACCCCTGAGTGGTAAGTCTCCGGGAGCTAAGGCCAACGTGAGGATATGTGGGCAGAATCGGGCCACTTGGCCTGCTTTAGTTCAGGCTGATGGCTTTAAAGGAGCCTAGACAGTCAAGGCTTATACATACTTAGTTCTTCCCACTTCACTAGGGGTAGATTTCATAAGGAGTTGGGACCCAAATCCCAGCTAAAAGTATGATACACACTTTTCTGGAGTAAAATCAAAATTCTAATGCTGCAGTAGGCTGCTAGCTGAAAATTCAAGGATTTGGGGCTATTTTTCAGCTCTTCCTATCAGGACATATCACAAATATATACCAATTCATTTTTCAAAACAAACCTATAAGATAGGAATTATTGGTGCTATTTACAAATGAGAACTCCAAAGTTCAGAGAAGTTAGGGCACTGGCATAAGTTTAGAATTAGAAAGTTTTGAGGACAGAACTCAAACCCAGGTTTTCTCTGATTTCAGAATCCCCATTGCCTTCATATGCACATTTTTTTTTTTTTTTTTTTTGCGGTACGCGGGCCTCTCACTGTTGTGGCCTCTCCCATTGCGGAGCACAGGCTCCGGATGCGCAGGCTCAGCGGCCATGGCTCACGGTCCCAGCCGCTCCGCGGCATGTGGGATCTTCCCAGACCGGGGCACGAACCCATGTCTCCTGCATCGGCAGGCGGACTCTCAACCACTGCGCCACCAGGGAAGCCCCCATATGCACATTTTTAATCTCATTAATTAAAGTGCAAGTGTTCCGAAGATGAAGACCACTGTAGGCATAACATAGTTTTATACTATGTAGCCCATTACCTCGCATCTGGTTAGACTCAATGAATATTTGTTAGTTGACTGCTGTAGAGGGAGTAGCCTGGACCACAAAGGAGGGCAGGATATTGGGCAGGAAAGATGCTTTATGTGTGTTAAGAAATGTCAAGAGTTCTATAGAAAGGAATGAAATAATGCCGTTTGCAGCACTAGAGATTATCACCCTAAGTGAAGTTAAGTCAGACAGAGAAAGACAAATATCATATGATATCACTTATATGTGGAATCTAAGAAATGATACAAGTGAACTTATTTATAAAACAGAAACAGACCCACAGACATATGAAACAATCTTATGGTTACTAAAGGGAAAGGAGGGGGAGGGATAACTTAGGAATTTGGGATTAACAGATACACACTACTATATATAATGTAGCACAGGGTACTATATTCAATATCTCGTAATAACCTATACTGGAAAAGAATCTGAAAAAGAATATATATGTAGATATTTGTAACTGAATCACTTTGCTGTCCACCCGAAACTAACACAACATTGTATATCTACTATACTTCAATAAAAGAAAAAAATAGCAAATGCTTATGTAAATTAAAATATTTAAAAAAGCAGAATAATGTCAAGAGTTATCACAAGGCAGCAAGAGATGCTGCCAGATTGTGTGTTAGGTATCAGCATGGTGCTAGCCCAGAGGCTTTCAAGTTGTGGTTCCAGCACCAGTAGTATTGCCATCAGCAACACCTGGGAAACTCTTAAAGATGCAAATTCTCAGGCCTCACTCCAGACCTATTGAATCAGACACTCTAGGATGGGCCCGGCAATCTGCTTTTTAAAAAATTTTTTAAATATTTATTTATTTACATACATATGCATGCATGCATGCTGCACCGGGTCTTAGTTGCAGCATGTGGGATCTAGTTCCCTGACCAGGGATTGAACCCGGGCCCCCTGCATTGGAAGCATGGAGTCTTAATCGCTGGACCCCCAGGGAAGTCTCCCAGCAATCTGTTTTTTTTGTTTTTTTGTTTTTTTTTTGCAGTATGCGGGCCCCTCACTGTTGTGGCCTCTCCCGTTGCGGAGCACAGGCTCTGGACGCGCAGACTCAGCGGCCATGGCTCACGGGCCCAGCCGCTCCACGGCATGTGGGATCTTCCCGGACCGGGGCACGAACCCGTGTCCCCTGCATCGGCAGGCAGACTCTGAACCACTGCGCCACTAGGGAAGCCCCAGCAATCTGTTTTCAACAAGCCCTCTAGGTGGTTCTGATATCTGCTCTAGCTGGAGAACCACGGTGAAATAATTTTTGTATTGCAAATCATGCATAGCCCATTAAAGGAGAGTTTAGGGACTCTGACAGCGTGGAGAAAAAAAGGTATTTTAGATATAATATCCTGCTCACTCTTAGAAGAGCACGTTTTGAAAACCTGTTCAGTAAATTCTGGTCAGGCAGGTTTTAGTCTAGTTCTGGACCGTGTTTTTATGTTTGGATTTTAAATTAAAAAAAAATTTTTTTAAGTAGCAAGACAGAAGTTGATGACCATGATAAGATAGAGTTCTAAATATCTACATGTAAGTTGCCTGATTGAAAATAATCTCCCAAAGATGAGAAAACACTTCCCACTAATGAAATTCACTGGATCCCATGTGTTGACTTACTTTCACATCTGGCACTTGTCTGTGTCCACGTCTCGTCAGGGTTGCAGGTGATGATGCTTTGGCCCTGGAGCAGGAATCCTTCCCTACACTTGATAGATACGTTCTGATCGACATAAAACTCCTTTTCAGAAAGCACAGCATTCTCAGGGATCACAAAAGGGACAGGGCATGGATTTGCTGTTAAAAATAAAAGAAAATGTGTACTGGTATTTTCCCTCTTTTCTGAGTTTGTTTCTTTGAAGGCAGAGCATTAGCCCTGCTGGAGCTGGGTTCTCAGTAATGATAATATAAGGCTTAAAAATATAGAACTTCATACCATCACCCTGATACCAAAACCGGACAAAGATGTCACAAAAAAAGAAAACTACAGGCCAATATCACTGATGAACACAGATGCCAAAATCCTCAACAAAATACTAGCAAACAGAATCCAACAGCACATTAAAAGGATCATACACCATGATCAAGTGGGGTTTATCCCAGGAATGCAAGGATTCTTCAATATACGTAAATTAATCAATGTGATACACCACGTTAACAAATTGAAGGAGGAAAACCATGTGATCATCTCAATAGATGCAGAAAAAGCTTTTAACAAAATTCAACACCCATTTATGATAAAAACTCTCCAGAAACTAGGGATACAGGGAACCTACCTCAACATAATAAAGGTCATATATGACACACCCACAGCCAACATCATTCTCAATGGTGAAAAACTGAAACCATTTCCTCTAATATCAGGAAAAGACAAGGTTGCCCACTCTCACCACTATTATTCAACATAGTTTTGGAAGTTTTAGCCACAGCAATCAGAGAAGAAAAAGAAATAAAAGGAATCCAAATCAGAAAAGAAGTAAAACTGTCACTGTTTGCAGATGACAAGATACTATACATAGAGAATCCTAAAGATGCTACCAGAAAACTACTAGAGCTAATTAATGAATTTGGTAGAGTAGCAGGGTACAAAATTAATGCACAGAAATCTCTTGCATTCCTATACACTAACAACGAAAAATCTGAAAGAGAAATTAAGGAAACACTCCCATTTACCAATGCAACAAAAAGAATAAAATACCTAGGAATAAACCTACCTAAGGAGACAAAAGACCTGTTTGCAGAAAACTACAAGACACTGATGAAAGAAATTAAAGATGATACAAACAGATAGAGAGATATACCATGTTCTTGGATTGGAAGAATCAACATTGTGAAAATGAAAAATGACCCAAAGCAATCTACAGATTCAATGCAATCCCTCTCAAACGACCAAGGGCCATTTTCACAGAACTAGAACAAAAAATTTCACAATTTGTATGGAAACACAAAAGACCCCGAATAGCCAAAGCAATCTTGAGAAAGAAAAACGGAGCTGGAGGAATCAGGCTCCCAGACTTCAGACTATACTACAAAACTACAGTAATCAAGACAGTATGGTACTGGCACAAAAACAGAAAGACAGATCAATGGAACAGGATAGAAAGCCCAGAGATAAACCCACGCACATATGGTCACCTTATCTTTGATAAAGGAGGCAAGAGTATACAATGGAGGAAAGACAGGCTCTTCAATAAGTGGTGCTGGGAAAACTGGACAGCTACATGTAAAAGAATGAAATTAGAACACTTTCTAACACCATACACAAAAGTAAACTCAAAATGGATTGAAGACCTAAATGTAAGGCTAGACACTATAAAACTCTTAGAGGAAAACATAGGCAGAACACTCTATGACATAAATCATAGAAAGAGTCTTTTTGATCCACCTCCTAGAGAAATGGAAATAAAAACAAAAACAAACAAATGGGACCTAATGAAACGTAAAAGCTTTTGCACAGCAAAGGAAACCATATACAAGACGAAAATTCAACCCTCAGAATGGGAGAAAATATTTGCAAATGAAGCAGCTGACAAAGGATTAATCTCTAAAATATACAAACAGTTCATGCAGCTCAACATCAAAAATCAAACAACCCAATCCAAATATGGGCAGAAGACCTAAACAGACATTTCTCCAAAGAAGATATACAGATTGCCAACAAACACATGAAAGAATGCTCAACATCACTAATCACTAGAGAAATGCAAATCAAAACAAAAATGAGGTATCACCTCACACCAGTCAGAATGGCCATCGTCAAAAATCTACAAACAATAAATGCTGGCGAGGGTGTGGAGAAAAGGGAACCCTCCTGCACTATTGGTGGGAATGTAAATTGATAAAGCCACTATGGAGAACAGTATGGAGGTTCCTTAAAAAACTAAAAATAGAACTATCATATGACCCAGCAATCCCACTACTGGGCATATACCCTGAGAAAACCATAATTCAAAAAGAGTCATATACCACAATGTTCACTGCAGCACTATTTACAGTAGCCAGGACATGGAAGCAACCTAAGTGTCCATCGACAGATGAATGGATAAAGAAGAAGTGGCACATACATACAATGGAATATTACTCAGCCATAAAAAGAAACAAAATTGAGTTATTTGTATTGAGGTGGATGGACCTAGAGTTGGTCACACAGAATGAAGTAAGTCAGAAAGAGAAAAACAAATACTGTATTCTAACACAAGTACATGGAATCTAAAAAAAAAAAAAAAGGTTCTGATGAACATAGGGGCAGGATAGAAATAAAGACACAGATGTAGAGAATGGACTTGAGGACATGGGGAGGGAGAAGGGTAGGCTGGGATGAAGTGAGAGAGTAATATTGACATATATACACTACCAAATATAAAATAGATAGCTAGTGAGAAGCAGCTGCATAGCACAGGGAGATCAGCTCAGTCTCGACCACCTAGAGGGGTGGGACAGGGAGGGTGGGAGGGAGACACAAGAGGGAGGGGATATGGGGATATATGTATGCATATAGCTGATTCACTTTGTTATACAGCAGAAACTAACACAACATTATAAAGCAATTATATTCCAATAAAGATGTTAAAAAAATACCCCATAATATTTGGTTTGGATATGCACAGATTTCTTTCTCTGGGCCAATCTCACCTATAGGTGAATTTTCCACCATGGTTTAGACATTTGGGAAACTAATTAGGAAACTGAATCTGAGTTAATCCCCTCCTAAGGTCAACACACACGTTTGCAGAGAGGAACTGGGTGGCTCCAAGTCCCATTTTCCGTGCAGGAGGCCTCGGGCGCCCCTTCAAGGCTGTAGCCTCTGTTGCAGGAATACACCACGCTGGGTCCAGCAGTACTGTTTTCAACTTCAGCTTTCCCGTTCAGAAACCCAAGTGGAGCTTCACACTTGGTCTCTAAAAAGAAAAAGAAAAGCTTCATCTTAAGTGATTTTCCCAGTCCTCTTTCCTTCTGCAAAGAACTTTATCACTTATTTAATAATTTAGAAAGAAAAAGAAAAGAAAACCACAGAGTAACACGTTCCATACAGAACATTTTCTTACTATCTTGCATTTCAGAGATAGAAACTATTCAAACCATTATCATTGTAGTTTGAATTAAACCTGCTGCAAAACAGAAACAATCCCCTCACCGACACCATAGCAGTTTCCTATTCCAGACATAGGTGTTTCCTTTTCATTCTCCTCTCCTTTCACCCTGCATGTACATTCACACACTTTTTGATAATGAACAACTGAGATAAAAAAATGCTATTACTGGGAATGCCCAATGATGCCTTTCTGTGACTTGAGATGTTACTCAATGTTTATGTATGTGTTTATGTACACACACACACGCACACACGGTTCTTTTTTAGAACTAAAAAGTCATATTCCCCATTGAATTTCAGCCATATAATATTGCTTAAAAGACTTAAGATTCCTATTGCATACAAAATCAACTGATTAATCTATACTAGACAGTATGGTTGAAACAACAGTGAACAAAGGTTCAGGTACCCCAAGTCCTAGTGTTAGCTCTGTCACTAACTTCATTTCTGATACTGGGCAGGTCACATCGCCCCCTCCCAGCCCGTTTTCACTCATTGGTCAACTCAAGGGTCTGGACTGTATTATTCAAGAGGCCCCTTCTAGTTTGAAAATTTGATGACTCCTCCAGAATTATTAAGAGAAAAACATTTTTTAGCCTGCCGTTTTGATTAGTTTGTAACTATTGTATTTACATACATTGTCTTTCGGCAGAGGAGTAATATGAGCCATATCCTAGGAACAGAGTCACTGTATTCACCCACATCCTGCTAAATACACTTGACTGTTCTCATACAATGAGTTAATTAAAGTTCCACAGACAGTGTGAATATTCATTTATTGGACAGTGGTACCAACATCATTTTAAGAAGATGTTAGTATTGCCCAGGACTGTTACCAAGGCAACAGCTCTAAGCCTTCTAATTTATTATTATTTTGGGGAAAAACCCATAAAAAGTCAGGTAAACTCAATAATTAACTAGTTTCTAAGCAAAATGTTTGCCATTCCAGGGTCAGCAATCTTGTGCTCTATTGCAGTTTAATCATTAATCTCTACCACAGTGTTTCACCCTTCTATTGCTTTGGTGCCCTTGAGCAAAAGCCTGTAAAAGGTTCTCATGCAGTTCACGGAGTCAATTTTTTTTTTTAATTACAAAAATGACTTATAAAGAAAATGTGGCCACATTGTTATTTTGTGTCCTTAGTATCGTTTTGGGGACCAAGTGTCATTTGACTTACTTTTGCACGTTGCCACCCCTCCACTCCACTGTCCGTTCTCCTGACAGACCCGTTCCCTGTTCCCCTGTGAATCAATGAAAACAGGTCATTGACAAGATGGTACCTCTATAATGAAAAACTAAGGGAATGTAAAGTCACCTCAGATGTGAACTTGAAACTCTTGGCACTGGAATGCTAAATAAATTCATTAAATAAATATAGTTTAAGAGGGAGGTTTAAACTTTCAAAAATGTTTTCATCAAATTACCTCAAAATTCGTATTCTGGCTGATGAGTGTAATTAAGCTGCAGGCTTGGTTTCACTTTTTGTTTAAATGATAACTAATTATAACCAATAGCAAAGACTGATGAAGAATGTGTCTGAAATGTCAGAGAGGTATATTTGCTTAGGACACTTAAAAATATTTTGACTTAAATTTATTTTTTAATACCTGAGAGGTAGAGCAAAGAAGGTGAATTAGTTTATTTATATATACCCTTGGACATGAAACATGTCAAGATATCTTATTGGTATCAGGATTGACTTTTTGACAATGTAACGTATCCATTAAAGATAAACGTACCCTATTAAGGTCCCGAACAAGTAAAATTTTACATATTTTGAGTAAAAATCTTTCTAAAATTTATTTCCCTGCCTTCAGAAATAGAGTAAAAATAATGTAATTTACTTAAAAAAATATTTATAGTTGTTATTCAATGCACTTTTGGTATATTTTCCAATATCCCATAGCCCTTGGGGGCTATACAGGCTGTCTGCGCCCCCTAGAGTTATTATGGGCTGAGCTAGGCTAAGATTACTGGGGTTTTATTTCTGGATATAATTTTCTTCATCTTTTTTTTTTTTTTTTTTTTTTTTGCGGTACGCGGGCCTCTCACTGCTGTGGCCTCTCCCGTTGCGGAACACAGGCTCAGCGGCCATGGCTCACAGGCTCAGCCGCTCCACGGCATGTGGGATCTTCCCAGACCGGGGCACGAACCCGCGTCCCCTGCATCGGCAGGCGGACTCTCAACCACTGCGCCACCAGGGAAGCCCTGGATATAATTTTTATGCGACCTTGCTGCCTCTTTCTTTGTTGTTTATCTTTTACTGTAATCATCAGTGTTCCTAATGATAACCTTTTCCCATGTTTTAAATTCCTAATTTACTATGGAATAATAAGATAAATAAAATTCTCTAACATTATATGTTAAAAAAAAAAGATTAGGTTCCAAGTAATGTATTAAGGGGCTTGACCCTAAGTCAAGTATATGAACCTTAGCACATGGATTTTGTCTCATGGCTTTTCAATCCTCAGAGCTCTTTGGATACATATCCTCTTGAAGCTGTGTTCTAAATTAGCAAGATGTCTGAAAAGGAGCAATTGCCTCTACTTTGGTTTTTATCTGATTGACTGATGTCTTTTATCCTTAATCTTCTATTCAAAGGTATTTACTTTGAGCTATCAGTTTAATTACTGACAAATCTTTACGTATAAAAAATCCGTTGACTTTGATGGAAGGATACTCTCCTGACTTTCCAAGAAAATAATTGAACCAATAAAATTAAATTTTTAAAAAATATATATTCATTATTTTCTTCTTATTGAAAAAATAATATGTTTTGACTACAGAAAGGTTGGAAAACATGAAAGAAAAGTACAAAGGATTCTAGGATTCTTCATTCAGAGATAAACCCTGTTAACATGTGCTGTACTTTTGTTGTGTTTATATACTTATGTATGCACAGGAAAATATACTATTCTAGTTTGTGAATTATTCTTTATTACTTTTTTTTTTTGCGGTACGCGGGCCTCTCACTGCTGTGGCCTCTCCCGTTGCGGAGCGAAGGCTCCGGACGCAACAGGCTCAGCGGCCATGGCTCACGCACCCAGCCGCTCCGCGGCACGTGGGATCTTCCCGGACCAGGGCACGAACCCGCGTCCCCTGCATCGGCAGGCGGACTCTCAACCACTGCGCCACCAGGGAAGCCCTCTTTACTACTTTTGAGGAAGTATAGGACAAGCCATCAAAGCCAGCTACCTATTTGGGTACTTCCAGAGTGGACTACACCCAAGTAGCTAATTTTAGTCAATAGGTTAGCATTTTTCCCACTAAGATATTTTCCTTTTTCTTCCAATAATTCACATAATATTCTGTTTCAATTATGTCAATTTTTGTTCCAATAAAAACTCAACTCTATTTTCTGTAATTATTGCTATATAAAAAAAATCAAACACCATGTGTTGGTTCCCTCCTTAGTAAGTTGCAAATTTTATCATGCTTTTCCTTCTTTCTTTTTCTCTCTCTATCCCTTTACTTATCTTGCTTTTGTTTTGTTTTTTATCTGGAGTTTTAGATCCAGATTAGCATCAAGTTACTATTTTTGACATAATGTATCTTTAATCAACAATTAAGTTAGATAGTTATAGTAAGTTTTAGAATCATAGATACCACTTTATTGCTCACTACCAGCGATTTTAGAACATGACTATCTCATTTTTGAGTTATTTTGATTTATTCCTCAGTTGCCTGTAGCGATTTTTTTTTTAAGTTTTTTTTTTTTTTTTTTTTGCGGTACGCGGGCCTCTCACTGCTGTGGCCTCTCCCATTGCGGAGCACAGGCTCCGGACATGCAGGCTCAGCGGCCATGGCTCATGGGCCCAGCCACTCCGCGGCATGTGGGATCTTCCTGGACCGGGGCACGAACCTGTGTCCCCTGCATCGGCAGGCGGACTCTCAACCACTGCGCCACCAGGGAAGCCCGCCTGTAGTGCTTTTTGCTTCGAGAAGACTGCATGTGTAGTAAAATTTTTGAGATTTAGATGACTCAAAGAAGTTGTTTACCTTACATAAAAATGATAATTTATTTACCTATTAGAAAATTTTAACATGATTTACATTAGCTGTATTAATTGCTTTGTCTGATTTTGGTAATAATATGCATACTAGGAGTAATGATAATAACTACCCTCTACTGAACTCAGACAATGCATAAAGGGTGGTGCTTGCCACTTCCTTTTATCTCCAGTCCTTGCAGTAACTTTGCAAAGGTGGTTATGGCATTTCTACTACAGATGGGATGAAACAGAGGCTCAGAGAGGTTCAGTCAGTTCCCCAACATCTTGCATCCAGCAAGAGCAGAGAGCCTGTAACAGAGGTCTGCTGGGACCAAGTCCCTATTCTTAACCCCTTTTCCAGCCATTGACCTTTGGTATCTGGGGCACTTGTTAAAAATGCAAAAATTCAAATTCAACAGTTCTGTTTTTGGTAAGACTTTTCCCTAATGGTGTGTTTTTCCATCCAGAGGCATTATAATGTCTGGGTGCCTCTATTTTTTTTTTCTGACATCAGTAGCCAGGATGATGATAACCTAAATCCATTAATTCATAAAAGTTGCAAATTCTGAGATTTGAATTCTATCATTATTGACTGATTTCATCTACTATTTGGTTACTTAGTCATCCAGTTAGCATTGAAAAGATACTTTTCCTCCTTTCGTTGTGTTTTCAAACTAATGAATTTGCTCATGGGCATCCCCTAAAAGTTACCAGCTAATTTTCTTCTAGTATCATTGTGAGTCTACTGCCATTCATGACGTATTTGATGTGTTTCAGTCCATTAAAGTTATTACCCCTTATTGATGCTAAAACGCTCTCATCTTGGCCTGTGGAAGCCTCATCCAATTGGCTCCTGACTTTTTTTTTTTAACATGTCACCTTTGATAGGTTCCTTCCTAACTCATATGATAAGTTTTTCTAGGCTAATCTTTTACATTTCATGTTCCAGACCTGGACTTGGTTATTTCTGTAAGTAACTGGACATTAATATTTAGAAAAACTTTCTCAGGTGATGCAAACATGTAGCTTGGAATAAGAACAACTGTTATAGCATCTCTCTCAATTTTGTGGTTAACACTGGGATATTTCCAAAATTTTTAAGGTAAATTATCTACTTCCTCAAATTTAATGACCCATCAGTTTGCTATATATTTGTTTAGATTTTATACCACTTTCCTTCTTAACAAATTGCAAGATTAGTACTCTCACATGAAGAGCAACTGAGTTTCAAAAACAGAAAAACTCTTCAACTGCAATAACCATTACATTACCATCCTTCTTTCCCCCCACCTTTTTTTTTTTTTTTTGCGGTACGCGGGCCCCTCACTGTTGTGGCCTCTCCCGTTGTGGAGCACAGGCTCCGGACATGCAGGCTCAGCGGCCATGGCTCACGGGCCCAGCCGCTCCGTGGCATGTGGGATCTTCCCGGACCGGGGCACGAACCCGTGTCCCCTGCATCGGCAGGCGGACTCTCAACCACTGTGCCACCAGGGAAGCTCCCCACCCCCACCTTTTTTAAAAAAAAAAATCCTTGGATGAGGAAATAAAACAAGATCCACCTAAGCCTAGTTCCCGCTTTCATGGACCCATCTTATGGAAATTCTCTGGTTCTATGGTCAGTAGAAAAAAAATGGAACATGCTATACACATTTAACAAATCACTGGCAATGCATATTTCTGCAAAACCTACATTTAATACCATCGTAACAGCAAAACAGGAAAGAAGTTTCCCGAAAAACCAAAGGACAACATTATGTAATATAAAACAGGCCTCTTAAAGTTCAAGTTTGATGATGTGATCATGCTTTTAGCAAAACTGACTGCAGCATTCACACCAAAGTAAATAGGTGCTGCTGATGGGATTTTAATATTACAAACCAGGCAAGCGTGGTCTTGAGACCTATCATGGTATTTGGTTAGAACTGCTCTGGGGACTTTTTCAGGCCACACCTGCCTTGTGGGAACCTGGAATCTCAATCAAAAACCTTCCAAGGTATTTGGGCCCATTGCTTGAGGAAACCCTAGCTTTGTATAACTAAATTCTTATGGTTGCCTCCCCACAGTGACGGATGGACTGTGTAGAATACAATTAATAGGAGGTGAAAACACAGGTTTAAATGACCGACTAAAGTCTCGTGGCTGGTATACAAAGTTCCTCTTTTTTTCATGGCTTTGATTCTTTAATTTGAGACTTACTTTGCTTTGTAAAATTGTAAGTCACTTTAAATATTTCTCAGAGAGTGCTAAAATATAAGGCAACAAAGTATAGAAAAGCCTTTTAGGACCCAAATCAGTGAAACAAAATGGCATAACACTAAAAATATTCCTAAGTATATTGGAAAAACAAATTAATGCTAGTTAAACAATTTGTTCGCTTACCTCTAATTCATAACCAGTTTCACAGTGATAAATAATCATGCTTTCAAAGCTGTATTCACTGCCAAACACAAACCCATGTTCTGGACTTTCAGGTTTCCCACAAGAAACTGGACTGCAGGATTCATCAGAAAATGGTGGCTCCCAGGTGCCATCAATCTAAATAACAAGTTATAAGTTACATTTAGAAATTAGTACACATGAATGAAGAAGTCTGCAAATATTGGTTGTAAAACAGAATAATCCGCAAATGATAGTCAGAGGACCTAGAACTTGGTCCTACTTCTGCCACTTATTTTCTTTGGCCTTAAAAAACGCACATTAATTATCAGATGGCTTTAACAGTCATCACTAAACAATTTTAGACATTTCTGAAACTCACAAAACAAGCATTTTCTTCCTCATAGAATCCTTTAAAAAAATCAAGAACACCAAGAAGTATGTTTTCATTATGGTGCATGAGGACTGGATGGTAGATACAAATATTCCATGACTTATAGTAATACACCCTTATATTTTACATAATTCTGCGTTTTCATCTAAAGTTGATGAGAAACGGCAACTTTCAGGCATACGATCCGAAGTTTAAAAAGATGGCTTCCTTTTCTCCCTTCCCAACATGAATACTTGAAAACACTCTATCATATATTGTGAGCAAGTCACATAGTTAAAGAAAAAAAAAAGACACACATACATTTACTTTATTTCCTCACCACCACCGTTAGAATTAACATTTTCCAGCCTTCTTTTCAGGTATAGTGAGGCGTACCCAGACGTTTCCCTTGAAGACTGTTTTTCTCTTGCTAATGTTGTTTTGTTTTCTTTGAGGAAATAGCATATGAGTTGAATAGCTGTCTAAAACAAGACTTGAGGCTAAGCCCTTTATTCTACAGATGAGCCAGAAATAATTTTATATATATATATATACACATATATATATATATATATGCCTGCCTCATAATTAACCATTCCCCTAATGTCAGAAATATACATTGTATCTAATTTTTCAATACTGTAAATAATGCTTCAATAAATATATTTTTTGCACAAATGATTCTGGGTATTACTATTAACTTCTAAAAGCTACATAGTATTGTTTTCTTTTGATATATCTGGAGTTTATTTTGGTATATATTAATTTTTTTCCCTAGTGGTTCCTTCATTGTATCAGAATGATTTGTTTATTAATGATTCCTTTCTTCACTGACTTGTGACGATTCCTTTATCAGGATCTACTTTTGACTTATTTCTTCCATTCCATTCATTTCCCCTTCTACCGAATTTTACACTAATACCACACTGATAGGAGTTTGGCAATTCCAAGTAGCTTTATTAAAGTGACACAAGTAGTAAGCAGAGGCAGAATTTGACTCCAATTTTTGTTTCTGCTACCTTTGCTCTTCTACTAAAACTGGAAACGTATTTGGTAACAATTAGGCCTCATTTCTACACATAGAGAGTCTATGTGTAGACCATACACATAGTTCATCTGTCATGAATTTCTTGTTATAGATGTTTAACGTTTTATTTATCTTTGGGACTTTTCACCTGCCCTTGGCACTTTCCTACTTTTAAAACTGGGATCATTGGAAAGAAAGATATATTTTATTATATTTCTACCAAAAAACTTCTCAAATTCTTTGACATGGTTGGAAACGAGACATTTTCTCTTTTCAGAACAGCAAGATACTGCCTGTGTGGATATATGTATATGTATATCTATATCCACACACTTACATATACATATATCTATATACACACACACATATAGTATAATATACACTTACATATATATCCACACACACACACACATAGTATAATATATAAATGAGTTATACCCTACATGTTCTAATTAAGACAGATAATCTTACCTGACATGTTGATATATTAACCCCCTCATAGGTATACCCTTTTGCACATGACACAGAAACTTGCTTATTCACACTGAAATCATCCCCATGAACAAGTATGTGTGTTAGGCTTGCTGGCAAAGGACATTTCTTAGGACTGCAAGAGATTCTCTCAGGGAACCAACGACCATCTTTCTGACAGGTGAATGTGTCTATCTCTGTATCCATCATATAACCTTCTATACACCTGCAATGCAAAAGTAAAAATGAGTGCCTTAAAGAGAGTGCAATATAGTTGGTGACTTATTCTTGGATTCAAGAAGCTGTTACAAAGCTTAGTAGACATTTTATGTGATGTATTAAAAATGACTCAAATGTCAGGGGGATGGAACTGCCTTGCAAAAACACCAAGAAAACAATGACAACCAGTTGAATCCTTAGTTATCCACATTAAGGATTAGCCAAATCTAAAGTTGCTTTAAATGTTGTTGACATGATTTACCTTTGTTCTGGATAATATCATTATTAAATTTATTTTTATTATGAAAATATCTAACAGTTCAAGAAACTCTAGACCAAGTCCAAAATAGACTCAGATACTAGTAAGAATATAACACAATTAACATTTTTGGGGAATCTACTTTGTGCCAAATGAAGTCCTCTGCATAGAGTGTGTCTTTTAATGCTGTTTAGTAGGTAGGTATCATGGAACAGTAGTATTGGTGTTCAAACTCAAGTCAAGCTGGCTCTAAAACCCTCTATGATTTTTAAAATTTGCATTTTTTCATTCAGCAAATGTTTACGGAGCATTTGTTAAATTCTGGTCACTGTTCTAATTGCTCTACAAATATGAACCCATTCTCATGTCAACCCTATGAATAGATGTGATTATTTTCTTTATGCCCATTTTTCAGATGATGAAACTGACACCAGAGAGATTAAATAACTTTCCCAGGAAGCGACAGAGCTGAGATTCCTACCTATGGAATCTGGCTCTAGAGAGCGTTTACCACTATACTTTACCACTAGCCTTTACCACTATACTATGCTGCTTTTTTAATTAACTAACATTTATTGGGTGGATATATTTTTTAAATTTCGCAAATTACCAGGCTAGGTAGCAGTCACAGGTTTTGCAAACTTGGAATGATCTGTTTACTAATAAGTGAAGATCTGAAGACAATCAACACACAAGGAAAAACAAACAGGAGAGTCTTGGGAAGCAGGTCTTATTGTGATTTCTCAAGCTATCTGAGACACCAATGTCCAAATAGAAAATTGAAAATGCATGTCAAAAGCGAGGAATAGGGCTTCCCTGGTGGCGCAGTGGTTGAGAGTCCGCCTGCCGATGCAGGGGACACGGGTTCGTGCCCCGGTCCGGGAAGATCCCACATGCCGTGGAGCGGCTGGGCCCGTGAGCCATGGCCGCTGAGCCTGTGCGTCCAGAGCCTGTGCTCCGCAACGGGAGAGGCCACAACAGTGAGAGGCCCGTGTATCGCAAAAAAAAAAAAAAAAAAAAAAAAAAAAAAGCGAGGAATAATTTTTGTTTTTCTTCGTGGTGCATAATCCACTATTCTTCAGGTTTCATTACAGTGACAATCCTCCCTTGGGTCTATTTCTTACTGTAATTAAGAGAAAATGAAGGTAGAGCTAAAATGTCTACAACGGACAAGCTTAAGAAGAGTTATTAAATTATTAATAAAATCTAAGAAGCCAATATGTGAAGGCTAATCCACAATTCCTTCAGAGATATCAATAAAATCTAAATTGATTTAGAGGGTTGAGATATATTTACACATTACAGGCATTTATTCCAATAAAAGTCTAATTTATAAATTCATTCCATATTTTCTCATCTTTTTTTAATACATTTTAAATAGAGAACTTTTCAGCAAAAATCACTATCTGTGCATTAAATGCTTAGTTTGCTCAGACAGCATAGGTTGGATGTCCCCTCAAGACTATCTCCCTATTAATGTTGACCAATTAAAGTATGTGATTTTGGGGGCTTCCCTGGTGGTGCAGTGGTTGAGGGTCCACCTGCCGATGCAGGGGACACGGGTTCGTGCCCCGGTCTGGGAGGATCCCACATGCCGCGGAGTGGCTGGGCCTGTGGGCCATGGCTGCTGAGCCTGCGCGTCCGGAGCCACAACAGTGAAAGGCCCATGTACCGCAAAAAAAAAAAAAAAAAGTATGTGACTTTTGACCTGAATTCTTCAGCTTTTGCCTTATTTCTCCAACATCTGCATATATGAATATAATCACTAGGTTATAACAAAGAAATTTATCAGCATAATGTTTAAAAAAGAGCCTGTGATTTAAGAGATATTAAAGCTAGCTAGAGGATCTTGCTGTTCCATGAAGTGCAACAGAATATGATAATTATATTAGGAACTACAGTCTGAAAGTGTAGAAATTTATTCTTACAAGTCAATGGATTTCTGCATAATTGTGGACAGAATAAAGCCAAGTGTTAAAAGCTTCAGCTTTTGGACAGCAGCCCAGAGAGGGTGTTTTCTTCCCAGTTAGCTACATTTTTGACCTATCACTTTTCATTTTACAACCCTCCTGCCTGTGCCCCTTGGAGACTCTAGAGCCAGGTCTTACCTGAGTTTCACTTTACTTCCATAGGTGTGTACCTCTCCAGTTGCCACTGCACTGGAGACAGGTGGTGGGGGTCCACAGGACAGGGGCTCACAGACAGGATAAGGCTGGCTCCACGTCCCTTTCTCTGTACAAATCAGATCTGAACTGCCTCGGATGACATACCCAGATCTGCAGTTGTAAGTTATCACATTTTCCTCCAAAGAGCCACTCTCACTGGTGAATGCATTTGGTATCGTTGGGGGAGAACCGCAAGAAGTATGTTCACAGTGTGGGAAGCCAGAGCTCCATTGGCCATTGGCTTCGCAGGTGATTTCAGGAAGTCCCAGGAGCTGGAAGCCTTTGAAGCACTGAATCCGAGCTGCCTGCCCGCAACCAAAATCTGTCCTGTTGACTGCTCCATTCTGAATGACTGGTGGGGAACACGTGCAAGGCAGGCAGGAAGGTGGGCTGCCACTCCAGGAACTATTGGAGAGACACTTTCTTGAAGGACTTCCGTGGAGCTTATAACCGGGAAAGCACTGATACTGTATATGCCCTCCATGATAAAAGGAGAAGCCATTAGGGAAGCCATGGGCAAGATCTTCAGGAGGGCCACAGCTGACTGGTTTACAGAGAGGAACCTGGGCATCCCAGTTACCATCTGATTGACAGATGAGTTTGGGGGCACCGTGCAACACGTAGCCGTCTTGACAACGGAACACCACTTTCTTCCCGAAGCCATAGTCCAGGCCATCCATCACCCCGTTTGCCACCTGTAGTGGGGGAGAACACCTGACAGGCACACAGATGGGAGTCGTCCCACTCCAACTTCCATCAGCAAGACAAACACGACTGCTGGCCCCCTCCAGCAAGAACCCTTCATCGCAAGTGTACTCAACCTCTTTTTGGAATGTATACTCCTCTCCCTTTACCTGGCCATTTGCTGAGACTGGAGGTGAACCACAGTCCACAGGAATACAAATTGGCTCATTCCTATCCCAATTTTTATTTTCTTGACACGTTCTCCTGTCAGTGCCATTCAACACGTACCCAGGGTTACACTCATAGTACAACATGCTCAGGTACGTGTAGTTGCTCCCTTTGATGGAGCCATTCATAACTAGATTTGGTTTGGGGCATGAGATGGCCTCACAGAGTGGGGAAGTACCACTCCATTCTCTATTCTGTAGACAAAGTCTTACGTCGGAGCCCACCAGAGTGTGCCCAGGTTTGCAGCTATACTGTATGGCACTGCCCATGGTAGTCTCTGTAAAATGCAAAAAGCCGTTTTCGGGAGCAACAGGCAGGTCACATTCCACTGAAATGCACGATGGCGCACTGCCATTCCAAGTTCCATCCTCCTGGCAGATCAGCACAGGGTTCCCCAAGAGTTCATATCCTGGATTACAGGTGTACGAAACCAGGGTGTTGTATCGGAATTTTGCTGAATGTGTAGCAGGAGATCCCTTTGTGTTTCCCCAGGTTTTAGCCACTGTTCCCAGATGATGAGGTGGGTAAGGAGTCAGATATGGAACTTCCATCATGTCTTCTTCTTGGTTAAAATATTCCTGACCGTCTCTGACCTTAGTACAGTCTCCAAAATCAATGTGAGGAGGGAGACCGCAGTCTATGAGTACACATGTTGGGATGGAGCTTGACCATCCCGACTCTTCACAGGTCTGCATGGCGTGACCAGCTACCTGGAACCCAGGGAAGCAGCTGTAGATGATCATGGCACCATAGCTGTAATCTGCACCTTCTACGAAACCGTTCTCAATGGGATGTGGGGGATCACAGTGGATGGCACTGCAAGATGGGACATCCACATCCCAATCACCTGTCTCTAAACAAGTCAAGGCTTTGGGACCTTTGAGCCTGAAGCCCCGGTCACAAGAGTAGGTGATGGTCTGTCCATAGTGTAGGTTTGTGTAAGAGAATTTGCCATTCGAAATCTCCTTGGGCTTGGGGCACTCAATGGGCTTACAGGTTGGTTTTCTTCCAAGCCAGTGACCATTTTCCCCACAAAGAGTGGTAGAATTGCCCACCAACTCAAAGCCTGGCTTGCAGGTATAGAGAGCTGTGCTCAGATAGGCAAGACCTTGCACGTCAATGATGCCATTGAGGATTTCCTCAGGTTGGGGGCACTCTACTGGCACACATTCTGGCAGTGGAGAGCTCCAGGTGCCATCAGCCTGGCAGAAGGTGGTAGCATCTCCTCTTAAGAAAAACCCATCCACACAAGAATACTTGACAGCACTTCCAAAATGAAGAGCAGAAGAAGGAGCAGGGACACCGAAGGGAATCAGCGGAGGAGGGAGGCAAAGAACCATCTTACAAACAGGAAAAGAATCATTCCACTGCTGGGATGGCAAGCATTTCAGGACAGAGGGGCCCTGGAGGGCGTTCCCTTCTTTACAGGAAAATGTCACCACTCCCACCTCGGTGGGCAACTCCTTCAAAACCAGTTGGTTCTCCAAGAGGGGTGGCTCTGGGCACTTGGCGGGCACACACTTTTGGTTTGGCTTCTTATTCCATTTGCCGGATTTCAGGCACGTCCAAGAATGATCACCAATAAGCTCGTAACCCTCATTGCAGAAAAACTGAACCTTGGACCCTACTTCAAAATTTTCTCCTTTCCTGTAGCCATTCTGGATCGGGGGAGGTTTTCCACAGTTGAGAGGGATGCACGACAGAGGGGATTCACTGTGCCAGTGGCGATTGGCTTGGCAGACAAAGACAGGACTTCCGACTGACTTATAGCCTGGGTTACACCGGTATCTCACTTCACTCTCAAAGGTCCTGCCAGCTGTATGCTGCATAACAGGGAGAAAACAATGAAGTACAATTTGTATAACACGGAATATAACTGACAAAATACAGCAAATCACAGTAAAGAAGAACTAAACTAAAATGCCTATGTTAAAATGTATCAATTAAGACATAAGCAAATGAGGACTTGTATTTTTCCAATAGGTCCACTCTATTTTTTTTATTTAAATAAACAAAAAGGATGGCAGAAGGTCAAATTAGGTAATCCCTACAGCAGAAATGTTGGCCACAGCGGTCAGCCCATAATAACTAAAGATCAATAGTCTCTAAAACGATTGATGAGTTGATGGAGCAATACCAAAAATTATAAATTACTTGGTAAATTAAAAAAATCTCACCGACCAAAGCAGTGCTAGAGTGTGTTGTTTTACTCACAGAAAAGGAAACACACACAAACGTACATTTGTTTACGCTGTTAGATAATAAGAAAAACAAATGTTTTTATGGATATGGACCTACTGTCAGAGTTTTGTGTTCATCCTTAATATAATTTTAAAAAATTGCTGCCATGACACAAGGGTGGAAAATAAAAAGTAACATTTTACCTTTTAAACAAAAAATTCAATATTCATACTCTCAACATTCAACTATATAAGTGAATAACATAATAAGAGGTCATTTTTAGGCAGTCCAAAGATGAATTACTTATGAAAACTTTAAAAAAGATTGCAATGGTTCTTCTGTTAACGGTACGTCTAGCTTCTGTGGTGCAGTGAACTTCTTGGTATTTGGACATGATTATTTGCTTTGTTTATTTATCTATTCCTTGGGCACCCCACATGCATATAAACACCATGGCATCACAGACCTAATCCGTGTTATTAAATACTAGATCTCCAGTACTTACCTGGCACCTAGTAGGAGCTCCAGAAATATCTGTTAAATGAATAAATGAAGAAAGCCCCCTTACATATCCTAGACACCTTCTTCCAATGGAAAGCTAATACACCTGAGCAAAAGTCTTAAATAAAAGGCATTCACTGTTGTTTTAGAATATAAAGGAGAAAAGGTACTATGTAGGCGTGGGTTTTAAAAAAGTGTTTAATTAGAATACTGTCTCTTTAAAGTGACCCTTGATTTGGGGGAATAGATTGTTATTCCTGTTTTCTTGATAGATTTAATGAGAAGACACATAGTAACGAGAAAGGAGGATATGCGTGGATCTGACAAAACCCTTTGTCCTGATGAAATTACCTTTAGGTTCCCTAAAAGAAAACTGCAAAAACCACCTTACGGTGAATGGATGGTTTACCCCCATCTTTTGTCTAAAAATAAGAAATGGTAACAGACTTCTCCAGGTTCCATTTAGACCTTGATTTCTATAAAAATAAACAATACATCCATCTTGGAGTAACTTTTTATAAATCAAAATAGTATCTCTTAAAACTATTTCATTCTAACGTCATAGCTGGGCTAAAATATTGCTATAAAGTGTTTCAAGTGCCTATATGCTAGTAGAAGGTAGAAAGCTATAGATTAAAAGGATTCATGACCTCTATCAAATTCTCTCCAATATTTACCACCAATAGATTTAGCAGCTTCTGTTATTCACCTATTAGTCTATTCATGTCCCTGCTTCTGAATAAGCTCCAATGGGCTGGCCCTGTAAACGATGAAAGCCATGGACACTTGTGAATCAGTCTCTTACCTCCAGAAAGCCATTCTCAACCTTTGGTGGTTCATTGCAAGATACAGGGTGGCATGTGGGTATGGGGCTACTCCACTGTCCCGTGGCTTCGCAGGCGCTCTTCTTCTCCCCTTTGATGTAGAAGCCCCTGTTGCAGCTATAAGCCACCACGGCTCCAAAACTGTAGTTTGATCCAATCGCATAGCCGTTCATGATGCGGGGCGGCTCTCCGCAGCGCACGGGGATGCACTGGATGGACATGGGGGAAGGGTTCCACTGCCCACCTCTCAGACATTCAATCTTTGCTGAGGTGTTCAGTACGAAACCCTCCGTGCATTTGAAGCTCACAACTGAGCCTGCGGCAAATTTTGCTTTGCTCACAGATTCCAAGATGCTGTAGGAAACAGCAGGGGGTTTTTCACAAAAATGAGCTATACAACGGGGCACGGCCTGACCTTCTGGGGGAACCCACTTGCCCTGGGCATTGCAGAGGAGCTGGGAGTTGTCTGCCAGGCTGTAACCATCTGAACAATAGTAGAATGCAATGTCTCCAAATAACCGATGGGCAGTCTCTGGAGAGGCATGTTCCACACTGGGGGGCTCATCACAGGAGACAGCCAGACACTGCTGGTCACTTCTGCTCCACTTGCCATTGGCCAGGCACTCAATGGTGTCAGGACCGGCAAGGGTGTAGCTATGAGATTAGGGAGAAAGGAACAGTAACTAAGCACATTATTTGAGAAAAGGTGTTTGCATCTTCTTATTCTGCTTTTATTTTCTAAATCTTTCCACCAATAACTTTACTTTTATCCTTTAAAACAATATTTACTATTTGAATTTGAGCTTATTGATCAAATGACCTTCATTTAAGATATACATCTTGTTATTAATATTAGGGCTTGTTCAGAAAGGGAAGTGGATTTTGCTATTTATACTACCAAATGTAAAATAGACAGCTAGTGGGAAGCAGCCGCATAGCACAGGGAGATCAGCTCGGTGCTTTGTGACCACCTAGAGGGGTGGGATAGGGAGGGTGGGAGGGAGACGCAAGAGGGAGGGGATATGGGGATATATGTATATGTATAGCTGATTCACTTTGTTATAAAGCAGAGACTAACACACCATTGTAAAGCAATTATAATCCAATAAAGATGTTAAAAAAAACCTCTAAAAATTGTTACACATTTCTTTAAAAATAAAAATGAGGACTAAGCTACGGTCCTGTCTGACTCAATTCAAAGTTGGAACTTCATCTAGCTATAGATGATTTCCGTTGCTTAATTTGATCACTAGTCTTTGAAACAAAAGCTCTGATGAACCACAGGTAGCCTGCATATAACTCCTAGGTATCCACTTGCTTATAATCAATGAACTTTAAAGGAGGGATAATAATTTCAGTCTCCATTGTTTCCTAAACCCTTAACCATGTGGTTAGCATTAAAAGCTGTGTCTGCATATGGCTCTGCTATTCAACCAGCACGAATAAATTTTGCTTTGTTTATGCACAGGTATTTCCCCATATATGATGATAGATCGATGACTTACAAAAATCTTAATTATGCTCAAGTGCTCTCTCAATGAAGCAGAACAAAACATTAGGATACGCAGTATTAGAATAATTACATTTGAGTCATTCTGATTTTCATTCTCACTTTTGTACTGAAGAGAAAGAGGACAGGGAGTTTGAAAGGACTGTCTAACATCCGATCAGTCCGTCGTCTTAATAATGAAGCGTAAGGGGACTAAAATAATTTGGCACCAACTGAACCCTGTTTAGAAATATTAATTTCTTCATTTTGCAGATGAGTGAACGGTTGTTCAGACAGGCTAGGAAATCTGCTGAGAGTCACATGGGTGCAAGCAGCAGAGGTAGGATCGGAATTTGGTTTACTGGATTCCAACCCTTCTATCTTTCCCATGATGTTGCTCTATCTCTCTTCCTTTTTTTTTTTTTTTTTAGGAGATGACTCTCCCTTTGTACGTATGTATGTATGTATTTATTTATTTTTAACATCTTTATTGGAGTATAATTGCTTTACAATGGTGTGTTAGTTTCTGCTATATGACAAAGTGAATCAGCTATATGTATACATATATCCCCATATCCACTCCCTCTTGCGTCTCCCTCCCACCCTCCCTATCCCACCCATCTAGGTGGTCACAAAGCACCGAGCTGATCTCCCTGTGCCATGCAACTGCTTCCCACTATCTATCTTACATTTGGTAGCGTATACATGTCAATGCTACTCTCACTTCGTCCAAGCTTGCTCTTCCCCCTCCCTGTGTCCTCAAGTCCATTCTCTACGTCTGCATCTTTATTCCTGTCCTGCCCCTAGGTTCATCAGAACCATTTTTTTTTTTAGATTCCATATATATGTGTTAGCATACGGTATTTGTTTTTCTCTTTCTGAGTTACTTCACTCTGTATGACAGACTCTAGGTCCATCCACCTCATTACAAATAACTCAATTTTGTTTCTTTTTGTGGCTAAGTAATATTCCATTGTATATATGTGCCACATCTCCTTTATCCATTCATCTATCGATGGACACTTAAGCTGCTTCCATGTTCTGGCTATTGTAAATAGTGCTGCAATGTCCTCTCTCTTTTTAAAAGGAGGTCGGTTAGATTGCAATCGGTGGATGTTCTGTGGAAACTGTATGGCAGTGTCATTAGTACAACTTATCTGACCTGCCCTTCAGCAAAGATTCTTAAGTCATTAACTAGCAAAAATTTCTACTGAGGTCCCTTTTCGTTTTATAAGGAATCGGCTCTTACAGAGAGATTAGAATTCCTTCACCCACTCTGGCAAGATTTAGGAAATCTATAGGAAACAGAAAGATCAAGGAAAAAATGATAGAGCATCATCAGAGATATGTGTTCCTACCCTATCTACAGTCATATATCGTGCTATGGATAGAAGTGGTCTCAAAGCGAATACTCATAGCCTCCCCCAATAGCTAAGCACAGTCTCCAGTTAGGGTCTGCTGCAGTTCATTGTTGTGGAAAAGCTCAGTTCTTTGTATAAGAATATATAATAAATTTTTGGATGGCTTCTGTCTTAAAGGATCCAGGAAGATATACAAAGACAGTATGTTACAAGCATAATTTTATTATTAAAAATAATAATGTATTATTAAAAATACATTGCCCTAGGTCTGAGTGCCTAGACTCTGCTATTCCTGTGTAGAATGTGCTCCATTTATAGAGGCTCTTTTTTTTGGGTCCCCTTCAATTTATTTTATCAATGTTTTGTAGTTTCAGTGTACAGATTTTTCACATCCTTGGTTTAATCTTTTTTTTATACAGCAGGTTTTTATGAGTTATCTATTTTATACATATTAGTGTATATATGTCAATCCCAGTCCCCAATTCATCCCCCCCGCCGCCAGCTTTCTCCCCTTGGTGTCCATACGTTTGTTCTCTACATCTGTGTCTCTATTTCTGCCTTGCAAACCGGTTCATCCGTACCATTTTTCTAGATTGCACATATATGCGTTAATATACGATATTTGTTTTTCCCTTTCTGACTTACTTCACTCTGTATGACAGATTCTAGGTCCACCCACCTCACTGCAAATAACTCAGTTTTGTTCCTTTTTATGGCCGAGTAATATTCCATTGCATATATGTACCACATCTTCTTTATCCATTCGTCTGTCGATGGGCATTTAGGATGCTTCCTATAGAGGCTCTTGATGTTTTATATTTTCATAGCACAGTTTACATCCTTTGCACACTTTGAACCATGCATCATTATTTTCATGGGGTCCTTTGATGTTGCTACTGTATTTCACTGGCTGAAGTTTATAGACATCACCTGAGACATCCCTGATTTATTAGGATCCATTGTGCCATCTATAGAGTGCTTCCTTTAGGTAATGGGACTGACTGCTTTGAGGCAGAAGCCTCTGCCTCCAGAACCTTCCTTATTCCTCAAAGCCTCTTGAGGACCCAGGAACAGAGTTTTGTAATCTGGCAGCACTTCGTTAGGCCTCTGACCCCTGATCTGCTGGACAATCTCCACCAATGACTCTTCCCTAATGGAAAATCACAGCAAAAAGCTCTTCTGTAATATAATGGAAGATTACCACTAAATACATGTATTTTGATTAAATGAATTTAAAGACTGCATTTTCAATACTATCCATACTTTCCTAGAATTGACACCATCCCTTTCTCTGACTTAAGAACTTGACTTTTCTTTATGATTCTCAATCAACATTTAGTTCTTCATTAGGCAATTAGGCCATGCTGTGTGCAAGAATCCCTTCCCTAGTGTACTAAGGCAATGGCAGTGCATGTACTTTGTGTCCCAGATGAAATAGCTTCTGAGGGGAGTCGTGAAAGAAGCAGAAAAGGAAGAAAAGTAACAGGAGCAAAGAAATGGGAGTGTGACATAGCTGGGGGCTTGTGGGGACTTACAAGTAGTTAGGAATGGCCTATGAACATCTGGAAAGGGAAGCAGTGGTCACTAGGATCTTGTGTGTTTTTGACAGTTGTGATGGTTAATGCGTGAAGATGTGGCAGGCACAGATTAACTGGAAATGGTTTTTGACAGTTCCTTTGACAAGGATTCTCATAAGATTTTAGCAGAAGAAATGCTGCTAGAACAGAAAGATATTTAAGTGGTTTATTAACTGGATGACCCAAAGAGTATTATTGGTTAATAGAAGTAAGCTAGTTGGGCGTTTCGTATCTTCTAATGTCACAAAACTCTGTCCTTAGCCCATCAGTTTGTAAGCAACACATAACTGTAGGGTGAAGGATAAGGGTTTTAACAGGGCAGTTCAATGTTTCTAATCTTACTAGGTAATATTTAACAAAGATAAAATGGGAGGTCCTGTATATAGATAATAAAGAAAAACTGCACAAAGGGAAACCTGGCTTAGTGGCAGCCAATGTGAAAGACTTTAGTTTCCTTGAATGAGTCAATGGTGACATCCTTAAAAGGGTTACTGCATCTTTAGAAACTCATTTATCCGGAAAGAGGAGAAGAGAAATGAAATAAATTGTCATGTTTTAAGTACCACGTGTCAGTCCCTAGACTTGGTGTTTTTATCTCTCTTGCAGTTACATTCTAATTTGCACATTCAGCTCTGGGTATCACAATTCAAAAAGGGCTATAGACCTATTGGAATAGGCTCAGAGGACAGTGACTCTGAGAGTGAACAGACTTGGAATCATGTCCATTGATGAGAAAGAGAAAGGCAGATTTGAGGTTGAGCTGGCTGAAACGTCTGTCTAAACGTCTGTCTCCCCACACCTTCACTTCCAAAGCTGCAAGCTTGGCATCTTAACCAGAGTGTAGGATCACTTTTTAGTCATGGAAATGTTATGAAGGGGCTGGGATTCCTTACTGAAACCTCTCAATTAGCTCTAATGATCCATTTGTAGAACCTTGGGGCCAAGCTATGAATACTTGAATGGCTGGCATTTCAGAGGAGCAGAGGAATTTACACTGAGTGGCTTCAAAAATAAATAAATAAAGCCAGTGCTCTAGACTAGACAGCATATTCAGCGAAGATGGGGACAGAGGCTATCAAAAATAACTGTCTCCTGAAACATATATATCAGTTAGTCTTTTAAGATGCTAAAGAAGGATATATTCTCTGAATGGCAAAAAAAAAGAGGAATTAATTTGTAGTTATTGCCTAGATAGAACTATAACTGGTCTCTGATCAAACAGCCACACCATTTCATTATGTTAGAAATCTAAATGAGTGTTAAGATTTCTGGAAGACATATTCCACCTGCTTATGTAAAAGAATCACTTAAAATGATAAAGTTTTGTACAGATGATAAGATACATCCTATATACGTTGGCTACTAAAACAGGAAAAAGTGGAATTGGTACAAATCTAAAACATTGAAATATTTAATTTTACTCTGTGTGACCTTTTGTATTCTCATTCAAGAGACATTGGGGACACCCTTGCAGTCTGTTATTAAAAATCAGGCCATATGGGGCTTCCCTGGTGGTGCAGTGGTTGGGAGTCTGCCTGCCGATGCAGGGGACACGGGTTCGTGCCCCGGTCCGGGAAGATCCCACATGCCGCGGAGCGGCTAGGCCCGTGAGCCATGGCCGCTGAGCCTGCGCGTCCGGAGCCTGTGCTCCGCAACGGGAGAGGCCGCAACAGTGAGAGGGCCCGCGTACCGCAAAAAAAAAAAAAAAAAAAATCAGGCCATATGTATTATAAAACAAGTTGTTTTCCTCCATAATTCCAAGGAAAATTGTCCCATCGATATTACAGTGATGTCATAGAATGACACATTTTAGGATACACTGGCTGTAATACATTATCATACTTCTGGAATGATAACAAAAATCCTTTGGAAATGGGCAGAGTAATCTCCAGGTGCAATTTTCAGTGATTTGATTCATGGAGTGAACGCCTACTAAGAGGCATGGGCCTGGGAAGCTTTGTGAGAAGGCTCCCCAGTGGGTTATTAGCTCTTCTCTTCTGCGAAAAAGAACCTTAAAAGAGTCTTAAAAGAGCAGCATACTAGATATTTAAAGGGCTGCAATTTAATAAGAGCAATAGAAAGTATAAATCTGTATCAGTAATTAGTTCTGTTTTCAATTGAAAAAGATTACAAAAATGTTATCATAGTATATTCACTAATTGCATTTAACAGTCTATATTTGAAAAGACTCAAAAGGGAAACATTCTATGAGGAAGTTCGAATGTCAATGACCCTTCCTTCCTACTGAGTTTCTCACCAAGAGAGTATACATGAGGATGAAAAGGAAAATGGGAAACAAGTGAACATTTTATTAATTGAGGCAAAAAGCTGAAAACCAGTATAATGTTTTGAAAAAAGGTGAATTTGGAAGGCCAATTTCAGGGCAGGAGACAGAAATCAGACTTATTCCTTTTCTTCTCTGGCATTCATCTTACTACTCCAGTCTCCTAAAGTCTCTACTCTTCTATCCTAATCTTGAGAGGGTGTCTTCTTTTCTTAACCCAAGGAAAGGCCCATGCAAAGCACACCACCAATAAGAGAAGACAAAAATACTGAGACCAAAACAAGAATGTGTGTATGTATCCCCAATAACCAGGAGTGGGTAGCTTAAATGGTGTGTAGGTCAGTGGTCTGTGTTAGGCAGCCCCAAGGGAGAAGAGGGAATTGAAAGGGCTAGGGAGGGAAATAGGCCCTAACATTCTTATCAGGCCAAAAGCATCTTAGGAAGTGGAAGGAGACAGCAGGATGCCAAAGCCATTACACAAAAGCCATGACATGAACACAGTGATTCCGTCCTGGAATAGAACAGACATTAATGCATGTTGACCTATGCTAATCAATCCCTTGGTGGGGAGAGATAGAAAAGGAGTGAAGAGAGAGAGGACAAGCACTGACTTCTAGTTCTGGCTATAATATTGTCTGAACACCCTCCCTATATAACACTTGATGAAATACAACAGAAATTATTTTAAATGCATAGCTTAGCTGACCAGAAAGGAAATCTCCATGTGCCAGAAATGAAGAGGAAATTAAAAACAGAAAAGTAAGCCTGTGAATGAATGCTATGGCTGCCCCTGGATTGGACAGGAAAGGGGAAATAGAGAGTAATAGCTGAGTCTCTGGCAAGAATCTATGTCCTAGAAGGACATACACTGAAAGGATATTCACCAGAAAAATTCCACCTAGAGGCCTAGTGAGATGACAAGTGAGATCTCTGTATTTGCTGGGAATCTGGCTGGAAAAACAAAGTCCTGGCTAAGGTAGCAGAACCCAGGACTGCATGTCATGTGGACTTGAGGGTAGGGTTTATACCACTCATTTTGTATGGAAAGACTTTGAATTGATAAATAAATGTAAAATTAGGTTTTTGGATGGTGATACTCCTGGGGCACCTAGAAGAAAAAATAATCCTTATACTCAGACCATTAAAGAACTGTCACAGATCAAACAAGTCCCAAACACTATAAGGACAGAATCTGAAATTACAAAACACACATGCACGCTTTCCATCATGAACGGGTCAGTAGGCAGAACAAACAGCAAGATGAGGGCACCAATAAATTGAGATGATAGAAAAAGTGGTCTAAAATCTAAAACAAAAAATGAAATAAATATGTTCAAATAATTAAGGACAAAAACTCTTAAAATCCTATTTAAAAAGAAGAGACTGTAAAAAGAAATAGTTGAAAAATAAAGAGAAATTCTAAAAATAAAAATATAGAAAATAAAAATTCAAAAAAAGGGGACACATTTCAAAAGCAGATTACAGATAGTAGAAATGAAAATTAGTGAACTGGAAGATATATGTGAGGAAATTATCCAAATGCAACCCAAGTTTTTAAAGAGATGGAAAATGTGACAGGTTAATAAACATGTAAAGTAGAAATAAAAGCTCCAATATTTATCTAATAAAACTTACAGAAATAGAGAAAAGTGAAAGTTAAGAAGAATATTTAAAGTGAAAATAGCTTATTTTAAAATTGGTGAAAGATACAAGTTCTCAGATGTAAGAAGTACAATGAGCCCTGAACAAGATGAATGGCAATTAGTACAACTTTAGTCATACCACAGAGAAACACCAAAACAACGAAGACAAATTAAAAAAATAAATAAAGGGAAGACACATTGCTTATAAAGGAACAACAATTCAACCAGTTTCTCAACCTCAGCACTACTGACATATTGGACCAGACAATTCTTTGTTGTGGGGGTCTGTCCTATGCATAGTAGGATGTTTTAGCAGCACCCCCAGACTCTGTTCCTATAGCACCTTCCCTCAACGGGGACAACCAAAACGTCTCCAGACATTGTCAAATGTTCCTGGAGGGCAATATTGCCCCTGGTTGAGGGCTACTAAATTAGACTGATGGAATCCTCAACAGAAACACTAGAAGTCATAGGGCAATGGAAATATCTTTCAAAAATGTTTATGGAAGCAAACTATTAATGTAGACTTGTATACCCAGCTAAACTATAATTCAAGAGCAAGGGTAAAATACTATTATTTTCAGACAAAGATTGTGTAACATACTGACTCTTGCCAAAAGAAAGATATAAAGGATGTACTTTAGGAAGCAGAAGCATTAAACCCAAAGGAAGGAGTGGGATGGAAAAAGCAATTCATAAAAATGAATGCTTTTTATGAAAGATTCATAAAAATGTTAGTAAATCTAAATAAGCATTGAGTATATCAAAAAAATGACTGATTTGGAAAGTAAAATAAGAGGGCAGTAAAATGTAGATAGTGATAAGACATTTAAGATGAGAGGGGTGACAGAAACAAATATTTTCTACGATCTTTGAGTTGTTCAGCAGAAAGGCAAAGAAACTGAGTATGATCTCAGAGTAGGAAAAACTTCTTAAATTTGACACACACAAAAAACAAACTCTAAAGGAAACAATTGATAAATATTAAGGACTATCTAGTATAAAGTTAAAAATATGCATGCCTCATGACCCAACAACTCTCACTTTTGGTGTCTAGGCCAGAGGTATTCTTCCTTCTATGGACTGGGAGATGTGCAAGGATGTTTACTTCAGCACTGCTGTATCATCAAATAAAGTGGAAAGCAATTAACCCTCTACCAGCAAGGAAATGGGTAACTTAGAGATTGCTCATTCTGACAAGGAAGCACTATAGAGCAGTTAAAATGAATTCTGTTGATTTACCTTTATCAACAAAGGCAAAAAACACGACGTTAAACGAAAATCAAGCTTCAAAAGGATACTCAGAGTATGAACAACGTACATGAAAATTAAAACATTTAAATCAACAGCATATTTGTTTATGAGTACATATGTAACACAGAAAAAAATGCACATTTACTTTGAGAGGAGTGAGAAAGTGATGAGAATGGCTTCTAGTTATTTTTGTAATATTGTATTTCTTTTATAAAGAGAGATCTACAATAACTATGGCAAAAATTTAACATGTACTTTTATCTCAGCAGTGGATACACAGGTAATTTTAAATAGAGATTAATTTGGTTTTGTGCTCTTTTGTATATTTAAATGTTTCATTAGGCATTTGTCCAGAAAAAAAGGAATAAGACAGAGCTCTCCGGTCTGGCCACCCTCCTAACACTCTAAGAGTAAGTGTATGTAAAGGGGCAAAGTGTTCTTCCTCTCACCAAAATTGTTACTTTCAGAAAAATGAAACTATCTTCTAATAGCTATTGATATTTTTCTTTTAGGAAAAAAACATGAGTGGTAGTGATTTGTGACCATGTGTACTTTCCATTAATTTGATTAACTACTTAAGATAGTTTCCCCTATATTATTAAAATGTCATCACTTTACATAACAATAATGATGACACAGAAAATATTAATAAAGCCATATTTATATAGTACCTTCACGCACATGTAAAGCACTTTTATAAAAATGGCCTCATACCCTTTAACAGCTATATGACTGAGATGACAGATTTGGTTTCCATCTTTTCAATGAGAAGAAAGCTCCCAGAGTGTCTATTTGCTTAGAGCAGAAGGGATCTGTATGATAACGTGGCCCAACGCCTTTATGTTTTAACTATAAAGTGGGACTAATATATCTTCTTCAAAATCCCTCTCTTTGTTGAAGGGAGCACATGAGATAATTCACAGGAGTGTCCTTTGAAGAATGTAAAACCCTCTACGAATGCAGGGATTTGTTGTGATTTTCATTATTGTCTTTATTGCTTCTTTTAACAAACCTTTTTTGTATGATACGTAGACTTAGCATTAGGCAGATATAGAACTCTTCTTATGATATAAGTGAATGATTTATAGCGAAAAAAAGAAAAATGGGGATTTTTATAAGAGCATGATCTTTAAAAGTATATGCAAAGACAAAATTCTAGTAAGAGATATAGTAAAGTATCATTTATCTTCGGGCAATTTAAAAAAATATGTTTATTTTCTAGTTTTATATGGTGATAATACATTACTTCTTAATCAGAAAAAAACCCAGAAGTTATCAATATGTAGCTATTATTTGGAACATTTATATCGATAAGGTTTCATAAACATTTAAATGACTAATCTTAAATAGTACTATGTAGTTCGCTAGGAAGCAATTTTTAAATGAGTCAATCCACAGGGGAGAGATGGGGCCATCAAAAGCTAATTCCCACAAATTGATACAACATTGTAAAGCAACTATACTTCAACAAAATAAATTTTAAAAAGCCAATTCTTACACTGACATTTTAATATTCAAGATTTCTTTTCTCACTTAAGAAGGTGTTAAGATCCGGGATTTCTGTCAGTTATTTACGTGAGTATTTGACTCTCAAGAGCTTTTTGCAAGAAAATATGGTTGCCACCTGCTGGTGGCCTGTATTAGTGGAACGGTCTTCTATCTAGGTGAAAACAACTTCAACTTTCACGTTACTTTCATGAAACTGTGTCCTCTCTTCTGTCCTAACATCATAGTAGTGGCACAGCTTGTTGAGTTATTATTTTCTGCCTAGTCCAAGCAGTATATCATTTTATTGCTCACAATATCCATAAGGAGTATCAACCTTTAATGACTCATAGAAGCAGAGAGAGGTTATACCATTTTCCCCGGGCTGCACAGTGAGTGAAAGATAGAGCTGAGACACAAATGCAGAAAATGGCAGCCCCTCTGCTGTCACTCGTTCCAACTGCATGAAAAGCATCTGTGGTAAATCTGGACTGTGAAAGTTATAAACTATTACTGGTGAAAACATTTATTGAGGAAGCACGGAAAAAAATGAGCAATGAAATGCCAGTCAGATGATCTGGGATTTAATCACCCCTCAATTCTTTACTGCCTGCCTAAGACCCTAAGCAGATCACCATCCCAGAGGGAGCCTCTCCTTTCTCTGTGTCTTACACGGTTTTTGTGAGGATAAAATGAGACGAGTATGAAAGCACTTTGTAATCTGTTCCTGTTTTTTTACATTTTATCTCTGAATTAAATGAGATCATTAAAAATTTAAAAATCTGAACTTTTTAATATTTTTTTCATGCAGATGTGGCATCTTTATGTTGTGACCTACGTCTTGCGTTTGATTTGGCAGAGGATAAATACACAAATGCCTATTTAAATATGCTTTTTCCATCTTTAATTGAAGTATAGAGATATTTTCCACTGCATTGCCCAATGTCCGTTATTCAAGACCTAATTTGATAAATTACTCTAATTCCAGGAAAACATTGTTCCCACAGGGGAATATGCTCCCTTTCTGTTGTAAGAAAAGAACATAAAGCTCTCTTTGGCTTTGGCCGCCAGGAAATTTAATTTAGTATTCAATGGAGCCCATCTGCGGTTGGGCCCATCCTCTCCCAAAATTCCTTTCCTTCATCGGGTTTACTCACCCTTCTTTGCAAGTGTAAGTGACAGTGTTCCCGAAAGTGAAGTTACTCCCGGTGGTGACAGCATCTTTGATGGCCGGTGGCTCTCCACAGGAGACGAGATGGCAGGTAGGTGGCGCTCTATCCCAGCTGCCTGAGGCCGAGCATTCGATGACCAAAGGGCCCTGCAAGCTACAGGAAAGAATGGTGCCACCTCTTTTGTTGGCTATTTACTTACTGCTCTGGAGGTGAACGAGGAAGAACTTAGGAGAGAATAGGGGACACTTGAGGAATTTTAATACATAAAAATAAAGTTTCTTCCCATTTTATTGCTTTATATAAAAACAAGGGAAATCTGGGACTTCCCTGGCAGTCCAGTGGTTAAGATCCTGTGCTTCCACTGCAGGGGGCACAGGTTCAATCCCTGGTTGGGGAACTAAGATCCCACATGGCGTGTGGCAATCAATGTCAATCAATCACTTTTTTTTTTTTAAATGGAAATCTCAGCTGGCTATAGATTCATTTAAAACTATGAGTAGGCTAAAACAACATAACTGGGGTGCAAAATAAAATGGTTCAATGTGCTCATTGGTGGTGCTGTGATTAGCAGATTACTTGGATGAGAAAGGGTAACATGCTGGTTAGGATCCAACGATAAGGAAGACAGACACCCAGGAAGTCAGGGTAACTGAGGTCAGAGGGAACTGCCCTTGCCATTAGCCTGGGCATCTGAACAGTGTTGCTCATCACTCTGACCTCTGGTCTTCCTTTGAATTTAAAAACCTCGCAGGCCTACGGCATGCCATATCCACCTTCACTTGCCAATCAGCTTTTGATTGTACAACTCACTCCATTTTCTGTTCATTTGATCTGTTTCATGTCAGATCCTGTTGGCCTCGTTTTTGATCACAGCCCGACTCTCTATTGTCCCTTCTTTTTGTTTTGATTTGTTTTTATTTATTTTATTTTTGGCTGTGTTGGGTCTTTGTTGCTGTGTGTGGGCTTTCTCTAGCTGCGGCGAGCGGGGGCTACTCTACGTTGCGGTGTGTGGGCTTCTCATTGCGGTGGCTTCTCTTGTTGCAGAGCACGGGCTCTAGGTGCGTGGGCTTCTGTAGTTGTGGCTCGCAGGCTCAGTAGTTGTGGCGCACAGGCTTAGTTGCCCTGCGCCATGTGGGATCTTCCCGGACTAGGGCTTGAACCTGTGTCCCCTGCACTGGTAGGTGGATTCTTCATCACTGCGCCACCAGGGAAGCCCCCCCCCCTTTTTTAAGATTTTTTTGATGTGGACCATTTTTTAAATCTTTATTGAATTTGTTACAATATTAACAAATTCCTTAGTTCCTTGACCAGGGATTGAACCTGCACCCGTGGCATTGGAAGGTGAAGTCTTAACTACAGGACCACCAGAGATATTGTCCCTTCTTTTTGAACACACACACACACCCCATTAATCAAATTAACCTCTTAACAGTATTAAAGACCCTGGTCCTTATCTTGACATGATTTTTACGACATCCTATGCAATATTTCGTTTGCCAAAATATCCATCACTAAAGCACTTTATTAGGTGTTGTGTTACGCTTCATAAACATTTTTTGCTTTCCTGTTTAATGTCTGAATGTTTATAACATTGAATTAGAGGTCCCAGAGACAAAATTAGATGGAATATTTCCCTGGGCATTTACTATAGGCTGAGCCTCAAGAAGTACACACATTTGAGAATATCTTACATTTAAAAACTTGTATTTCAATCTGGCCAGTCACATGCAAGTGAAACCCACTGAGTAAATAATGAGGAACAGGGCATTGTAGGAAGCTTGGCTGGTGTCTAGGACTGTACCTGTATCCATTGTCACATGAATACGATGCAGTAGAAAGATAGGTAAGCCCACTCAAAATATATTTCCCATTATTTATGTCTTCGGGGCTGGAACACTTGACCAGTTCACACAAGGGAGGAGAATGACTCCAAGAACTGCTAGCAAGACAGGATGATTCTTTTTCACCCTCCAGAGTATATCCTTTATTACATCTGATGAAGATAAAAGAAAATGACAGAACAGAATGCCTTATTTTGCATAAGTTTATCTGTGCCAAAACTTCCAAAAAGATCAAGAATTTACACATATTGTTAGAGCACTTTTTCTTCCTACTGAAATAATGCTTTGAAAAAATTTTTTCAAGGTTGAATACTCTGCATCTTGCTCTCAGGGATCCTGCTGGGTGATAAACAGAAGGACGGATTTAGGGTTTGGCTTGTCTCCAGTTTGTGTCATGGATTAGAAGTTGCAAACAGAAAATTCTTTTTTTAGAATTTATTTTATTGTAGTTGATTTACAATGTTGTGTCCATTTCTGCTGTACAGCACAGTGATTTAGTTATACATATGTACATACATACACTTTTTCATATTCTTTTCCATCATGGTTTTATCATAGGATATTGAATATAGATCTCTGTGCTATACAGTAGGACCTTGTTGTTTATCCATTCTCTATATAATAGTTTGCATCTACTATCCCAAACTCCCAATCCATCCCTCCCCCACCCGCCTTCCCCTTGGCAACCACAAGTCTGTTTTCTGTGTCTGTGAGTCTGTTTCTGACAAACAGAAAATTCTCGGTTTGAGAGTGGTGCTGTCTAGAATGAGTCCCTAGGATGCCATGGAAGAAGACCCTGCAAGTTAATGAATATTTTTGGCTATAAGCTGGAGCTCCGGATCCAAACCCAAACATGTCATTCAATTAATTCCATATTAATTTGAAAACATCCTCTGGGATTACTCTTTGTCTTTTCTTCCAGTATTCTATCACTACCAGCATGTCATCAACGACCTCTACAAGGTAGTGTTAATCTTAGACACTCACCTATATATTACTTTACTGCCGTAGGTAAATGCTGATCCGTCAATGCCACCATTCTCTGGGATAGCTGGTGTACCGCAGGAAACGGCTTAAGGGAGGAAAACCAAAAGGCATTGCTTTTCTTAGCCACTGTGTGTAAAAATCTCTAAAAGCTCAAGGGCAGCTCTAGGTTTTTGCTCACGTTTAAAGAAAAGCCCAATACTGGGCTTTAAATACAAAGAATACTGAGACAACATAACACTTGGCATCTCTCCACCTTGACTTTCTAGAGTGGCCAAACGCCATAAACATGGGGGAATTTACTCAACATACGTTCACAATATGGTATTAGATGACTCCATTCTCCAGACTCCAAACACGTTATCTTGGCCACTCCCATCAGCTGGTGCCCTTCATCACACGAAAATGTAACTTCAGAACCCACAGTATAAATCTCCCCGGAAGAGCGGCCATTTTCTGGATTTCCTGGAGCCTTGCATTTTATAGGTTCTTGAAAGAGAGAAACGGTTTTTGTGGGTCAATAGGTGGCTTTCACACAACCATGCAAGGTCTCATAGCAAAAGAATTCCACTACAGTTAAGGTACCAGTTAAATCCTGAGGAGAAAAAAAAGCTTTTGAAGGGAAAGGCATGAAGTCCAGGGACACACTAGCTGATCAGACCAGAACATACATTTAATAGGCATTTTAAAAACGGTATTTTGAAACAGCAATGTATAAGAAAAAGAAACGAAATTTATCAGCCCCAAAAGGAAGCTGTTTATCGAGGAAGTAGTGGTGGTGCCTGGGCATGGCTCATAAGGGCTTCAGCTCTTCTTCCTTCTCCCAACGTCATACCCACTTTTTAAGAGCAATGGACCTTCTCTCAAGCTGATGTGAAGGCTGTCCCAAAGCACATTTAGGAGAAGTTCCCAGCCGCCCCTTCCAAACAGCCTACAGATCCTAAGCCTCCTATGTGTAGATCTGGGGTGAGTCACTACTTCTAGGAAAGGAAAAAAGTTAAAGGGAGATTTAGGGCTGAACAATAGGAGTGAATAAATACTTAAATTCTCAAAAAGGGAAGATATACTGATTTAATCTTTCTGAAGATCCTTTTGGCTTATAAGCCAAGGACCTTAACTGAAACCCTTGCAAAAAGTAAAAGCAATTATAAGATTGATTTTGAGAATTCCTCTTTAATTTCTGTCTAATTGTTTTCTGGTAGTTGCTTTCTCGTAACTCATGTAGAAAGATATATATGGGTTATCACAAAACATAGAGATGTGTGAGGCAGGATTGTCTGTGTTTTTTCAATGATACAATTCTGTGTGCCTGAGGCAGAGGAAAGATACTGAAGGTGAAGAGGTGGTGAAGCATCCTATTTGCTCTGACTGAGGCAGTAGAGGTCACTGCTTATATGTCTAAATCCACTCTATTATTCTTCTATCATGTAGGTATTTCTTCAACAGTCTGGTGATAAAGTTGGCTCTCAGTTTTGTTTTTCAGAAATTGGGAAGTTAGCAAAAGCACAATGCTAGTTTAAAGCACCTTTAACTGTTGCTCATGTATCATTAAAAACTTTTTTTATTGAAGTATAGTTGATTTACAATGCTGTGTTAGTTTTAGACGTACAGCAAAGTGATTCACTTATACATATATATATATATATCCATTCTTTTTCAGATTTTTTTCCATTATAGATTATTACAAGATATTGAATATAGTTCCCTGTGCTGTACAGTAGGTCCTTGTTACTTATCTATTTTATATACAGCAGTGTGTATCTGTGAATCCCAAACTCCCAATTTATCCCTCCCCCTGTTTTCCCCTTTGGTAACCATAACTTTGTTTTCTATGTCTGTGAGTCTATTTCTGTTTTGTAAATAAGTTCATTTGTAACATTTTTTTGGATTACACATATAAGTAATGTCACATAATATTTGTCTTTCTCTGCTTATGCATCCTTTTAAAGGTAGTTTTACTTTTCCATCTCCCCTTTGAAGTTAAAAATTTGTCTTACTGTACATTTACAATATATACTTGAATTAAAAAATTGAAGTAGACTTCCCAATTACACATAGCCTAGTTACCTGCACAGTGTTTACCATCTCCTGTGTAGGGTGGGATACACGAGCAGACGTAGGATCCATTTGTATTCAGGCAGGAAGCGTGCTCACTACAATCTGACCCAACTGCACATTCATCAACGTCTAAAATGAAGACAGTTTACAGATAGTACAGTTGATGGATCTGTCTTATGTAGCAAACATTTGTTTTTCCTTTTAAATGATTACATATCATTTAACGCATCACACTATATATTGATATATATTGTTATGAAATTTAGATATGATAGTCATAATCACACTGCAGATCTACAATAAAAGCTATTATTTCAGAAGAACAGAAATAAATATTCTTAATATTGAGCCTGGTAAAAATTTAAAACACGTTTGGCATGTCTATGGATAGCTGCTTTGTCACTGTGGCTTGCCCAGAGCTCACTAGGAGGAGATGAAATTAACAAAGGCATGCCATAAAAGCCTCAGGAATTTGGGATAATTGTCTCCCACAGAGCTAGAGTAAATGCACACAGTAATTAAATGCATGCAGTAATTAAATGCACACAGTAATTGCCAAGATTCATCTCACCAAGACACGATGGTGAAATGCCATTCCAGCTCCCATTATCCGTACAGAACATCCTTGAATCACCCAACAAATAGTAGCCATTGTTGCACTGGTAGGTCACTGTGCTGCCAGCATGGAAGTCCTCGGCTGAATAAAAGCCATTCTCCAAAGGGGGTGGCACCCCACAGCTAATGCCTGTAATGCGACAACTACGTTAGGAGCAACATACTCAATGAACATTTTACTTATATTTATTTTTTTATAAATGTATTTATTTATTTTATTTTTGGCTGCACTGGGTCTTCATTGCTGCGTGCGGGCTTTCTCTAGTTGAGGCGAGCGGGGGTTACTCTTCGTTGTGGTACGCGGGCTTCTCGTTGAGGTGGCTTCTCTTGTTGCGGAGCACGGGCTCTAGGCACGCGGGCTCAGTAGTTGTGGCATGTGGTCTCAGTAGTTGTGGCTCGTGGGCTCTAGAGCGCAGGCTCAGTAGTTGTGGCGCAAGGGCTTAGTTGCTCTGCGGCATGTGGGATCTTCCCGGACCAGGGCTCAAACCCGTGTCCCCTGCACTGGCAGGCGGATTCTTAACCACTGCACCCCAAGGGAAGTCCCATTTTACTTATATTAAACTTGTAGTTGAATTAAGCATGCACTTTTCATTGCACACGAACATTAGACTGAGAACGCTTAGGAGTGGTGACAGGCTACAGCCATACCTGTGCCCAGAGCGTCTGGCTCACAGTAGCCATGCAATTCATTCATTTAAAAATATATTTATGGAGAGCCTGCTACCTGCTACACACTGTCCTGATGCTGAGGTTGCAGTAATGAACCAAACAGACAAAATCCCTGCCTTATAAAGTGTACTATCTAGTCAGAGAAGAGACACAAGAAACAGATAAATATATGATATATCAGGTAGAAGAAGATGCACTGGAGGAACTTCTCTGAACACCCTATCTACTACAGCAGTCCTGCTTCCACTCAACCCTGTCACTTTATATCTCCCTACCCTGCTTTAGTTTTCTTCAGAGCCTTTACTTTTGGCCCTTGCTGTTCTTATTCACTATAAATAAATAATATTATATTTACTTGTTACTTTCTGTCTCTCCTACTACAACGTAAACTCCAAAAGAAGAGAGACTTTTTGCTCCAACTGCTGCATCTCCAGAACTTAGCTCAGTGTCCAGCACACACTCACACCAGGTACTTTCAAAATTGTTGAATAAATGAATAACTGGGTGTAGCCAACTTAAGAGATCTATTCCCGTTTTCCCACCCAGCAGTGACCCATCTCCCTTTGGGCTCCAGCCCTCACACCTGTCTTTCCCTCCATCCAGTTCCTTGGGTCACCCGGGTGCCTTCACAAGTGGTGGGCTCTTTGGATCCTCATCTCCCACCTCCCTCATGGTGCCCAGCACACTTCATTATACAAGGGAAGTATTCAATGAATATCTGCTATATTGGCTACTATGCATATGCAGTATTTCACTTTTATCTAGCATTCCTGAAAAGTGTTCTTAGGGTTCCAGCATTTTTCAAGAGCTACTGAAACGCCTTCAATGAAGGCAGCTCACGTTCACAGAGAGGCAGTGGCTGTGTCCACTGTCCTTGATTCAGGCAATACTGCACGGCGTTTCCGACCATCTGGAAGCCCGGATCACAGAACAGACTGACTCTGGAGCCTGGCTTTACGTCTCCTGATGCAGTTCGCAGATGAGGCACGGATCCTTCTAAAGGTGGGCAATCTGAGGGCAGAGAATGCAGGTTCAGAGCTTGTCAGTAACACAGTGGCAGCATCACCAGGTTAAGGGTTTCAAATCATATGTTGTACCAGCGTTCGAGCGCCACTCTATTGACATTAAAACAAGATAACATGTAACCAGATCACTGGCAGGCAAAATTTCTGGAAAAAAAACTATTGGAGTCAACAAACAACTTTCCCTCTTCCAGCAGAAGTCTGCTGAATATTTTTTAAGGAAAAAATAGTATTTTAGAGTTAATAAAATGTTCTTATGAGTTATCCAAAAACATGAATTCTAGGATACCTTCAGAAACTTGTTTAAACACACGGAATTTTAGGAGGCATTTTTGATCATTCAGAGTTTGACTATTCAGTATGTGGATCCTAACATCCATTTCTTTTCTCTCTGTGCCACCTGCCCCTAGATGACAGCTAGGAAGTACAGAGCCGAGAGAGTACCCCATCTCAAACAGGAGGATGGGACTTCGGGGGGGGGGCATTTAAAAAATTAACTATATCCCTCCTCTCATCCTATTTTCCTTATCTTATTTTACCTTTGTTTAAGTTTCCTGCACAATTATTTTGTACCCTGTTACTCAGAATGTATTTAACTATTAAAAAATAATAGATCCTTCGGATGAAGGTAGGGTAAAATGAATTACTAGGTAAACAATAAACTGGCAGACATATACTACTTGACCAATAGAGAATCAAATGTCTTCTTTTGCTAGAAAATCCCAGAGTAGTCAAGAGACAGCAGAGTCTATGGAAGAAGGAAACTAACCAGAACAGAATAAGCTCTTGGAATCGATCTTCACTCTCCCCACAATTCCTGACAGGAAATCAGGCCAGGCGAGCACATTTCCTTTCCTGAGTTCCTCTGGGCATGAGGAAGCCAGCGATTTCACCTGAAAGTTTAAAAACACACCTTTAGATAAACCTCACTTTTTTTCAGGAAGACAGAGTTATTATATCTCCTACTGAAAACCTTCACAGAAGTGTGGAGGGCAGTGGTGGGAAGCAGACTTCTGGATGTAGAGTGTGATTTCAGGGGCAAAGGAAAATTCTCTTCCTTCCCTCTCTCTCCTCCACCCCCATCATTCCTTTTCCCAAATATTTCATTGTAACTGGAATTCTCAAATTCTACCTATAGAATTTCTTGTCTAAAACTTTGCAGTGTATTCAGGTGTTATAGGGGCTCTCCCTTTCCAGTCTCCTGTCTTCTATCTCTCATCTGGAGTTGAGAAAGCTGAGGTTTAGGCAAGTTCTGCCACTATAATGATAAGAGCAGACATGTGCCAAACAGTGTCTCAATCTTACATGCAGGATTTTGTTCCATCCTGCCAAAACTCCACAGGCAGTTCTATTTATCCTTCATAGATTAGAAAACTGAAGCTCACAGAGATGGGGTAACACGTTCAAAATCATCAGAGTGAGTTCGTGGTAAAACTCGTATTTGAGCCCAGGCCATTGGACTGCAGACTGGTTTCAACCACTAGCCCAGCTGTTACTCTCTGTGTGTAATCTTGTGCCAGCCCTAAATTTCTGCTTCTTTAGTCAGAGGGATTGGAAGTAGTCTTCTCTATGATTCTTTCTAGCTCTGAAACCACAAGATTTTATGAAACAATCATGTCCAATAAAATTGTAAAACATCACCAAGAGATTGAAAAGGAGATTCACTGAAAGTTACTGTACATAATCTCTGCCTGGCTTAGTCTACGACCATAACATCAAATGATATCGGTGGTAAGTTCCGGAAACTCAGAGGTGTCAATAAGATATGGCATCGTTAGGCTGTGCACATTTGTACTAGGTTTGTACCTTTGCATCTCATTACTGTCATACACTGAAAATGGAATTGACCTGCTGTGGAGACAGGACATAGTCCCAGAGGTTGAGCTGGCTTATGGAACCCACAAAAGACTCAGCTGGGTTGAATCCCTCTCCTTTTTTGTCTTGTTCTTGCCCAAGAACTAATGCACCACCACCTAAAGAGAAAGGAGAGAAAAAAGGAGGAAAACTGGCCTGATCGTTATTTCTAAAATGCTAACTTAATGAAGGCACAGCCTATATAAATGTATCAGGGAAAGTTATTGACAAGCTAAATGATCTACATTTGCTGCATGATTTATCAGTAAGATGAATTCAATATTTTATATACCAACTTAAGAAATGGTCAAAGAGAATTTCGAGTATTATATTGGCTCTATATATATTTAACTATAAAACTAGATATATACATATATAAGCATATAATATTTTATGTCAACAAAATAGCTAGGTCCTATTTCGCCTCCTTTGTTCTAGGAAATTACCCTCCATGACAGATTACCAGGAGCTGCTCTTCATCTTTTTATTCTTCAGCTTACAATGATTAAAGTTCTATCATCAATTCCAAGGAACATTCCAGTGGCCACCTAATTGCAAAATCCAATGGAAACTCTTCAATATTCACCTATTAACCATTTCATTCTATTAAACTGCCCTTCCTGGCATACTTGATGGTCTGTGTTTGCCCCTCCAGAACTACCCTTCCCCCTTCTCCACTCTGCTTTGTGTCCCCAAGGTTGACACCTATGGACTACACCAACTGGTTTCCTCGGCCCTCTGGCTTCCGTTTGGCCAATGGAAAGACCAATTAGAGGTAAGAAAGTGGGATGAGAGAGAAGTTTAACTCCCTGGATACCTTTCTCCCAGGCAGCAGATGGTAGGGGTTGCTTTTGTCGCTCTCACATCATCGCTCCCGCTGGGTGATTTCTCCCCATCACTGCAGGTTTGCCTGCTTTCTGGCGACAACTCCCCATCCTTGTCAATTCATGTCCAGCTCTTGTGATTTTCCATTGTTGCTAGTCATGGTGTGTTTTACTACCACATCTTGGTTCTCAAGCATGCCCACAACTTTGAAAACAATCTCTTCATGAAACTCTTCAGTTACCCTCCTTGTGTGTTTCCTGCCAGGAGCCCGACTGATTCTACTTGGTTTCCATGACAGCAGCCTCTCCTGGTTCTCCTTGAACCTTTCTGCTCATTCCCAGTCTCCCTTCCCTGCCTGCCTCTTAGACTCTGATGCACCCAGCATTCCACCCTAGCCTCCTTTCTTCTTCCTTCAGCTATTCCCCCTATCTGACCTCACTCCTGCCAATCCATGTCTATAGAGCCCTCATTCATGATTTCCCAACCTACGCCTCTTTCTTACAAAATTAATCATTAAAATTAATACATGCACATAGAAGGAAATTTGAAAAAAAAGTATAAAGAATTCCTTCTACCCTTCTACAATCATTTAACATTTTGTGTATTTCTTTCTAGGTTCTATATTCTTTTAATTATTTTTTTTAGTATGTGTGTGTGAGAGAGATTTTGAAACACACAACACAGGAGCCTACTACATATGACGTTGGAAGCTTGCTTTTCTTCTTGAACATGTTCTCATTTCATGAGTTTTAATAGCTATTTTATCATGTGAATGCACAACGATCCATAATTTTCTTCATTAACTAACTTAACAACCACTCCTTATTGGATATCGGGGTTGTTTCCAGGTTTGGTACTAAGATAACACTGAGATAGATAAATTGATATGTAGATATTTGTCCAGATCATTGATTCTTTCTTTTCGATTGATTCCTGGTAGTGAATTGTTGGTTGCGTGCAAAGGGTTTCTCTAAGGCTGTTGAAGAAAGTTTCTGAATTGTTTCCCAGAAAGTCGGGATCAGTTTTCACACCCTCCAGGGCTCTGTAAGAACATTCACCATGCTGAATCCTTGCCAAGCATATCTTACCACTAAAAAGCAACTCTCAATTTGATATAAAGTGGTATCAACCTATGTTTGTAGCTGCACGTATTCCTGGGATTAAATTCAAACTCAATATGCCTAAAACCAAATACAGAATCTTCCCCCACCCCTGATTCCTGCTCCGATAACTGTCCTTTCCCGAGAGAATTCCTATCTCAGCTAACAGACCCTCCAATAAATCTGGTCACCCAAACTGCAGTCAGTGATTCACTAGGGTCTGTCAGTTGGAGCTCTGCAATATTTATGGACAGTAATTCATTCCTATTGCTATGGTCAGACAACAATCTCCTTGGGTGGCTACTATTACAGTTCCCTTGTTTTATTTTCCTATGCCTTTAACTTACTTTCACTCTTCTATTAGGATGTAATTTTCTTTTGAGATAGAAATATTCCTTTTTTTTTGAGATAGAAATATTCTTTTTTTTTACCATCAGTGAAATAAATGCTCATTATGAAAATATCAGAAAAGAATAAGGAAGAAAAATAAAAGCCACCTGCAATCCCACCACCCAGAGAAGGGAGGGTTAGAAACAAGAATACTCTAAATTAAACACACCACCCCACTTCCCAGGACGATGCCACTTCCTGCAGAAACGCTTTTAATGTTTCCTTATTTACTACAGAGAACCTCCAGCCATTCCTCCTCATATGACATGTGTCACGGAAGGACCTAGATAGTGCAGGCTTATTGCCAGGTACAATGCTGAGAACACTGGAACATTGAATACTTTTGCATTCCTTCAAACAAAACTCTCTAAATATTTGTTTAAAAGTATTTTTAGAAGAGAGTTTGAGTTCTATCAGAGAAAGGGCCTAAAAGATGGATAGCTATTAGCAGTGCCCCAGCTTGAATTCTGGATCTACGTGTATACTGATCACGAACCAAACCTAAAATAAAAACAACAAACAAAACCAACCAACAAAAAACACCAGCAATTAATCTTCTCCTTGGAAGACAGTTTAGTAACCACCCACTGTTACTTCAGCATGCATCTTGGTAGTCTTAATATACACCCCGAAGGCATTTCTTACAGAGTCACACAGCTCACCTAGGAAACGCTTCTAATAATTCACAGTCAGGATAATCAGGGGGTGGTACATGGGAGAGAGAACTTAGCAAACTTGATGTTCATCAAAGCACCACCGCCTCTAGCATCAGATGGAATTATATTCCTTTTGCTAAGACATACCAGGGATGGGCGAACCAACAGAGAGGCCCACACCACCGTCAGATAATTTCCCATCGATATAGACTTTCCAGGCTCCATCAGCACTCGTCCAAGTGATTGCAATATGATGCCAACTGCCGTCATTCACCGAGGGACAGTCTGTTATTTTTTCCTTGCCATTCACATAAAGAACCCAGCTGCAGAAAGATTCCAGGGGATACAGTCATCAGTCATATGTCGTAATCCCATCTGTGGGGCATGTTACTATCTTTCCTTTTTTGTGGGTAAAGCACTTCGGGTAAAACCGCTACTTCTTTTTCGCCATTTCAGCCATGTTTCATAGAAGCAGATTTGATTACTAATTACTCTTTATTGTAGCTCACGGAAAACTGGTTTGTGTTTCTGAAACACTGAGGGGTAGGAAAAAGTCTCAGGATGAGCTGAAAGAAGTCAGTCCAACTTGAGATAATTCACCAACTGTCTATCCTGGAGAGACTGAGTCAAGAACAGAAGGAATGAGAGCTATGTAAATGTCAGTCTGGCTTCCTTCCTCTAGGATGTACGTTCCTACACCTCAGAACAGACTTCAGAGATCTCATAGGAAGTCAATCCTACCTCTCTGTTGCCAAAACAGTCACATGGCAGACGAAGTATATCGATCCAAAGAAAAGAATAATTGGAACTAAACAGAGGTGACCAAACACAAGAGGGTTCCAACAACCATGTCGCTTAGAGGAATGCCAAAGTTAACCAGCAGTTAAAAGTAAAATATTTTCAAAAGCACATGGAGAAAAAGAAGAGACTAGGGAAAACTGATAAAGAAGGTAAGAATTCATTGACTGACTCTCCCAGCCTCTTCTGAGCCCCTATTCAAAGATGTGTATGAAAAAATATTTTTATTGATAAAACGTGAATTGTCTCCCCTCTGTGTTTTCCCATTTTCCTCCCCCAATTCAAGCAGGCGACAGGTTTTCTCTTTCTACACATTCTGCCTCAGGGGAGGATTTTGCAAATTTCTTGGGATTTTGTTTCTGAACGTTCAAGTCCATTAAGAAGAATGGGGTTTGAGGATGGGAAGATTCCCACCAGAATAGTGAGACTCTCACGGATTGATGAGAGGAAAGAGAGCTCAGTGGGTCCCTGAAGCCTGCAACCTGTTCACTAGCAAAAGGCCACACATTTGGGAGGATGTGGGAGGAAAAGGCCATGTGGTGCATCACAGAATCTCTCTAGACCGAAGGCGTAAACTCTCAGCCATGACAAGGACTCCACGTGCGGCGAAGAGCAGTAGTTCTGAAAGGACCACGGAGGCTGAGGCAGTGGATAGCTCACTGATCAGCAGGGTCGACAGATGACCAATGACGGGAGCCCTGCCTGAGTCTGTGACTCCTTAGCAAAACTCTGTGGGTTTTAGATGATCTGTGAGCATCTAAGACAGGAGAAGCAGTCAGCAGAAAGAAATCAGAGAAACAACCGGGGCTGACTTGCCCAGAGGGATGGGGTTCTGCATTTGGAATGAACTGATCCAAAAAGACACAGAGGAACGTCACCTTGCACACCTGAGATTACAGACGGATTCTATTCAATACAAGTGTCTCCCAGGGGTCAACAGTGCCACTGAAATCTCTTGACTCTTGGCCGCTCTGATATGTAAATAAAGGAGCACTGGTCTGAAAAGTCAGTTTGACACTTAACTCTGCCACTCCCAGGGTGTGAGATCTGGGGGCAAAGCGTTTAGTTTCTCTGAAACTTCATTTTACCTTTTAAGGGGCATCAGTTCCTCAAGTCATTGTGAAGCTCAAATGAAATAATACATACGAAAACACTTAGCAAATAGCAAAAGACAATACACGTATAAGGCGTTACCACTGAAACTCTGCCTCCTTATAGGACTTGTCCAGATGCTCTGATTACTGTCACCCTGCTGTTCTGCCGGCACAGTTGACCCCGCCCCCCCCACCACTCCAACCCCCTTGTCAGTTCTAACTTGGTGCCAGGATAAGTCCTAGCACAGCCTTCCTGACACCTCTGCTTACCCATTATAATCGGTTAGAAGGAAGGTATTGTCACTGCCATTCTCGAGTGCATAGGAGATTGGCGTCCCATAGTTGGTGGTGTCAGAGGATTTCATCCAGAACGTGCAGGTTACAGCACGGAGGGATGGAAGCACACCATCCAGCAGGACGTAACCATAGATGCCGGAAACTTCAAAATCCAGGTTAAAACCTGCAGACTGTTCTGCAACAAATAAGAAAGTATGAGCACACATACAGATGGTCAACAGACACGTGAAAGGATATTCAACATCGCTGACTATTAGAGAAATGTTAATCAAAACTACCATGTGGTATCACCTCACACCAGTTAGAAGAGCCATCATTAAAAAGTCTACAAATAATAAATGTTGGAGAGGGTGTGGAGAAAAGGGAACCCTCCTGTACTGTTGGGAATGTAAATTGGTGCAGTTACTATGGAAAACAGTACGGAGGTTCCTCAAAAAAGTAAAAATAGAGTTACCATATGATCCAGCAATCTCACTCCTGGGCATATATCTGGAGAAAACTCTAATTCTAAAAGATAGACGCACCCCGATGTTCACAGCAGCACTATTTACAATAGCCAAGACATGGAAGCAGCCTCAATATGCATCAGCAGATGAATGGATGAAGAAGATGTGGCATGTATACATATATATGGACCACTTTAAAATGTGGACCATTTTTAAAGTCTCTATTGAATCTGTTACAATATTGTTTCTGTTTTCTGTTTTGTTTTGGCCACCAGGCATGTGGGATCTTAGCTCCCCAACCAGGGGTCGAACCCACACCCCCTGCGTTGGAGGACGAAGTCTTAACCACTGGACAACCAGTCCCTAACAAATTCTTTTAAATAAAATCATCCATGAGTATCTAAGACAGGAAATGCACTCAGCAGTGAAAGGAAGCTGAGAAACAGGGAATAGTTGGAAGGACAGGTGGGGTTGGGGAGTCATTAAAGATGAGAGACTCTAAGCACATGTGTGGAGCGATTGATACTGCAGGAGAGAAGGATGAGGTCGCTGCAAGGGCAACTCTCCAGCCCTGTTCAGGGCTCGGGCTCCTCTCCATTTTATGAGCCCCAATCCTGCATATCCCACTCAACAGAACAAAAGTCCTACAGCTAAAAGACTCCAGTGCTCTGAGAAAGCAGTTTAGCATTGACTCTCAAACATATCCGTGGATTCTGACCTTCTACATCAAGTGACCTTTCAAAGCATCCCTTCTAAACACGCAGAATGTGAAGAGTTCTGCTAAATTAGATTTCCTCCATTTCTCCCTTACATCTCTAAGCTTCGCCTCCTGTGCTACTGGAGATAACATGAACCAGTCTAGTGGGTGGCTGTGAAGAATGAGTACAAAATGCTTCGCATAGTTTTTGGTATATAGGTGGTGCTCAGTGCAGGTAAAAATTGACACTGTTATTATATCATTATGGTTAGTATCGTTATTAATAACATTAAGTTCATATATACCTGTTTCACACCTGCTGCCTGAAAATCCTGGCTGACATTTACAACTGTATGAGTTTAATTCATCCACACAGGTGGCCTGATTTCTACAGGGGTTAGACTGACATTCGTTGATGTTCAAATCACAGTGTGGCCCTGTGAAGCCCACTGCACACTGGCACCTGAAAGAAAACAAACTATTGTAACAGAATAGTTGCAGAAAGGGCATTAGAAGCAGTCCCCAATGACAACATTGTCTCAAAAGACTCTGAGAAGCTGAAGTGCTATTATGATCTCTCTTATATGTGGAATCTAAATATATGTACACACACACACACACACACACACACACACACACACACACCCCAAGCTTATAGAACATAAGCCAGAGACACGGAGTGGGAGGTGGGAAAAATAGGTGAATCCTTTTTTTTTCTTTTTTTTCAATTTAACTAAATTGAATGTTTTAAAAAAACCCTGAAATGCTGAAACATATTTTCCCCATTAAAACAGTGCTTTAACTGTTATTTTTTTAATTCATTCAAAGAAACCTATTTAAGACAACGTATATTTGAGATATTGTAGTAGCAAAAATAGAGTATAAAGCAGTTCTGGTCAAGGTGAAGTATTATTCATACATTGGGAATTTCTCTCCCCACAGAAGTGCTACAAAAAACAAAAATTCACATATGTTAATCCAATCTCTGTAACAATGAGGTACTTTACAGATGAGTAAACCGTGGCTCAGAGGTTAATTTGCCTGAGTCCTCTTTTTACTAAGTGCTGGAGGAGGACTTTGATCTCAGTCTAGTGGCTTATTCTTAATCAGTATGCCACAGAGTCTCTGTGGTATGCAACAAACGCTTTAAACCCCTCAGAATGGAGAACACATCTAATGATGTCAAATGTTGACAAAGGTGTCATGAAATGGGAAATCTCAGTGAGTACAACCACCCCTTGGCAATGTCAAGGGAAGTGGAGAGTTTGTACTCCCAGAGCCCTGTATGTCCATTTCTAGTATGAACTCTAGGAGATTACTGCCCAGATGCACAAGGACGCATATAACAAGTGTTCACAACAGCGTCATTCTACACGTTCATGGAAAAGTGAATGGGAAAATAAACCATGATATAACCATTCAGTGGAATACTAATCAGCAGTTGAAATGAGCAGACTAGAGCCAAATGTATCAGTCTTGAAAATACATAGTATTGAGTGAAAAAACAAAACCCAAAATACAAAGGGATATATATATATATACATATAACATGATACCACTTAATGTAACATGTCAAACTATACTATATGCTGTTTATGAAGTCATATACATAGTAAAACATAAAGTCTGAATGAGAAAGATATAAACCAACTTCAGGACAGTGATCACTATTGGGGAAGAAGAGAAATATGTGTGGGTGATGTGCATGTGTGCGTGTATGTATGCATATTTGGGGGGACTCCAAATCTATCTTTAGAATTTGCTTTTTTAAACACGAAAGATATAAATCAAATAAGGCAAAAGGCTAAGGTTTGATAATTACTGTGATGAGTGTATGACTTTTGTTATTCTTTGTAATTTTCTGTATGTCTGAAATATTTTTAATTAAAAAGGAACTGCCCAATAAATGCAGTGAATATTGTTAACCAGCATGTTTATACGGGGACCTCTTTGATATTGGCAATAATATGAATAAATGGTATTTGGGGGTTTAAAAGAAAATCTCAGTTGGAATTGGCGTGCATCTTTATGGAGTTCTGTGTAGTTGAGGGTAAATCTATTTTGGCTAGAATTTCACTCATCTTTATATGTACATGTGTGATATCATTATGGCAGTTCAATATCTTTGTCTATGAAACAGATTCACTTTGGTGGCAACTAACATTCCTGTTGAATTAGGAGGGTTTACCTTCACTTTTCCTCTAGTTATTTAGGATTTAGACAAATTTGGTATTCATCAATTGTTTTGGACCCTGGGGAGAGTTTGGAACTCTTGCTGTTCATTTGGAAATTCTCATTGCCTATGGTTAGGGGCTGTATGCCAGAAGATATAAAAAAGCCCACGAAAAGATGATGCTACCCTGCTAATACCTCATTTCCATATTAAGAGTGAAAGTCTCACTGGCAGAACTGGCTTCCTATTTCTTCCAGAGAGTATCCTAGCTCTGTTAGGGGACGGTAATGGAAGGGGGCTGAACCGGAAAAGTACTGGGAAATGTTGCAACTGAGGTAGAATTCTTTTTTTTTTTTTTTTTTTGCTTTTAACTTTTGAAAACTTACAGAACCAGTTGCTTGTTGAGGGCAATAACGTTTCCTAAAATTTTGCAAGTAATACCAGTCTGTCTTTTGCACTGCAGAAGCCACAGATCCTGCAAGAGGAAGGGGATGGAATAGGGCAGACTTGATAGTAATAAAAAAAAAAAAGTGTTGGTTTTCAAACTGCTTTCTACTGGCACCCTAAGAGCTGCCTCAGGAAGACAGAGTCTTTCTCCCCAAAAACACTACTATTTTCAACCCCAAAAGCTTAGCTTTTATTGTTTTATTTGTTTACACTCAGATTTCTCCTGAAACAAGGGTTACTAAACTAAAAAAAAAAGTTTGAAAACCATGGTTACAGAATGTAGAATGGCGCTGTGACAGTAGAATTGCACAATTCCTATTTTAGCTAGTGGGAAAACTCCAGCTAAAATATAAAACATTTAAAACTGGGTTTTGTACAGTGCCTCTGCATTTGCTTCCGAATAAATGTGCTTCCTTTCATCTTTTATGACTTCCCAAGTATAGAACAGTGGTTTCCAAGTCTGGCTGTGCATCAGAATCACTGGGGAACTTAACACATACAGGTTGTCTATTTTAAAATTATAGACTTTACCCAAGACTTAGGAAATCAGAACATCAGGTGGTAGGCTGATTCTACCATAGCTTATCCTTGGGCTAGGATTTGGGAAGGGCTGACTTGGAATTCAAAGTAATACTCTGGAAAGACTGCAGAATGACTGAACAGTTAAGATAATAAAAATAGTGAAAGGAGCCAGACTTAGTCTTTTACCTGAAGCTATTGGCACCATCCTTGCAGGTAGCTCCATTTTTGCACGGTTGGCTGAAACACTCATCCACGTTGATTTCACACCGGTTGCCCAAAAATCCAGGTGGGCACTTGCACAAGAAGCCCCCAAGCTGATCTTCACAGACTGCATTATTTAAGCATGGGCTTGACTGGCATTCATTGACTTCCGTTTCACAGTGTAGGCCTGGGGATGGATGAGGACGAGAAGGAGCCCGCATGTTAACCCCTTGGGAAAACTGGGGTCAAGGTGCTGCCTCCTTAGGGCACGCTGCTTCTAAAGGACAGGAATGGAGGCTGCGGAGCCACTGGCCTACCAAACTGGTTTCACAGCCATTCTTCAACAAGCTCTGGCTTTTCTACATCATTTTAGGACTGCGTTTTTGAAAATCTGCTCTTTCAATCTTACCTCTTTCTGAAACGAACATTAGCAATGAATATCTAATTGAGATAATGTTAAAAAATGGAACTAGCAAATTTAGTTCAAAATGTTCCTCTGTTTCTTTGACCTTGCCTCTTTCCTTCACTGATCATTTTCTGTTTTGGACTTCTTCTTTATCAGTTAAGTGTAGATAGATAAATATTTTAACTCTATTATTTAGCATCCATTCACAATATGATTTTATATAATTTAACTCCAGTTCCTTCTTGAGTGCTTGTCTTAGCATATAAACTCATGTCTTCTTTCTCTCTTTCTGTCTCTGTATACACATATATATATACACACATGTACAGGAACATATTATTTTTCTGAACTGTTTGAGAGTAAATTGTAGAAATGATGCCCTTTTACCCCTAAATACTTCAGTGTGAATTTCCTCAAAAATAAGGACTCTCGGGCTTCCCTGGTGGCGCAGTGGTTGAGAGTCCGCCTGCCGATGCAGGGGACGCGGGTTCGTGCCCCGGTCCGGGAAGATCCCACATGCCGCGGAGCGGCTGGGCCCGTGAGCCATGGCCGCTGAGCCTGCATATCCGGAGCCTGTGCTCCGCAACGGGAGGGGCCACAACAGTGAGAGGCCCGCGTACAGCAAAAAAAAAAAAAAAAAATAAGGACTCTCTCTTATGAAATCACAGCACAGTTATGAAATCACAGCACAGTTGTAAAATCAGAAAATTAATATTAACTTATATAATATTACATATATATATATATATATATATATGGAATGTTCATAAATGTAATGATTTCTGGGGCTTTACAGAACTCTGTGACAACTAGGAAGAATGGAAACATCTTACCCGTGTATCCTTTCACACACGTGCAGCGATAACCAGCTAAGCCATCAACGCAAGTTCCTTTATTTGAACAAGGACTGGAGCTACACTCATTTATGTTTTCTTCACAGAGTTGACCTGCAAAGAATCATAGAATATCTGAGCTGGAGAAAACTGAAAGGAATTTAAGACTAATCGGTTTTCAAGCAAGTTGTTCAGGCGTAAGAGCAAAACGATTGGAAACCATGGCTAACATGTTTGTGAAAAATTTTGCTCTTTGCCAAATACAATTATTTGCTGAATAATATTCCAATATATGTTATATATATGATATCTATCTATCTATCTATGTATCTATATGTATGTATGTATGTATCTACCTACCTACCTATCACACATTTTCTTTATCCATTCATCCCTTGATTTATACTTAGCTTGTTTCCATATCTTGGCCATTGGCTACTGTGAATACTGTTGCCATGAACGTGAAAATACAGATATCTCTTTGAGATAGTGATTTCATTTCCTTTGGATGCATACCCAGATGGGGGATTGCTGGATTGTATGGTAATTCTACTTTTAATTTTTTGAGGAACTTCCATGCTGTTTTCCATAATGGCTGCACCAATTTACATTCCCACCAACAGTTCACAATGGTCCCCTTTTCTCTATGTCCTTGCCAGCACTGTTATCTCTCATCTCTCTTAATTTTTAATTAATTTTTATTGGAGTATAGTCGATTTACAATGTTGTGTGAGTTTCTACTGTACAGCAAAGTGAATCAGTTACACATATATCCACTCTTTTTAGATTCTATTCCCATATAGATCATTACAGAGTATTGAGTAGAGTTCCCTGTGCTATACAGTAGGTCCTTATTAGTTATCTATTTTAAATATAGTAGTGTTTATATGTCAATCCCAATCTCCCAATTTATCCCTCCCCCTCCTTTTCCCTTTGGTAACCGTTTGCTTTCTACATCTGTGATTCTATTTCTGTTTTGTAAATAGGTTCATTTGTACCGTATTTTTTAGATCCCACATATAAGCAATATCCTATGATATCTGTCTTTCTCTTTCTGACTTACTTCACTTAGTACAATAATCTCTAGGTCTATCCATGTCGCTGCAAATAACATTACTTCATTCTTTTTCATGGCTGAGTAATATTCCATTGTGTGTGTGTGTGTGTGTGTGTGTGTGTGTGTGTGTGTACACACCCACACACACACATCTTCTTTATCCATTCCTCCATCGATGGACATTTATCTTTTGATAATAGTCATTCTAACAGGTGTGAGGTGGTAACTCATTATTTTAAGGATTCCAGGGTTAATATTCTAAGAACGAGAAACTTTCCCCTTACCTGTGTAACCAGATGGGCATTCACAAATGAACTCCCCAACTTGGTCTTTACAAATTCCATTGTTGTAGCATGGCAGTGAGCTGCATTCATCAATGTCTGTTTCACATTTTAAGCCTAAAATGCAAACCAGACACTGAAGGTCAATCAAAGAGCGGATTAACAGAAACAGAACCATGATCATTTAAAGATAATTATCCCGATAATCTGAATTTATACGGAGTGGTGGTGGTGAAGGAAAGGGCAATATTTGTTAAGAGCTACCATCTAGTTAAGTATTTAATGAAGGTATTACCTCTCTCTAAACAGCTTTAAGATATCCTTATAAGGATACATAAAAGATAGCAAAAGATCCTAAGTTAGAAGTAGAGGGGGAAAAAGGGAAATCTGGAAGCATAAAATAGAGCCAGGAATTAGTTTAATTCCAAAGTGAAAAATACAGAGTCATATATACTTGCTACCAACGCCACTTGGCGGAGTAGGGGTGGCGGGACTAAATCCTGCCAGACCTCAGCTCATATGTCAGGTATCCTAGAATGGGGTGCATCTTCCCATAGGGTGCACACAGGCTTTCTATGGGCTAGCTCTGCCGAAACCCAGGTTCTTCTGCACCAGGGGGTCTCAAAGTGTGGTCCCTGGACCAACAATATCAGTAATCCCCTGGGAATGTGACAGAAATGCAAATTCTCACAACTTCCCTAGACCTACTGAATCAGAAATTCTGGGATTGGGCTCCAGCAATCTGTGTTTTAAGAAGTCCTCCAGATGGTTCTGATGCACGTCAAAATTTGAGAATCATTGTCCTACATTATGCTTTTCTCAACCACCTCTCACTTATAAAATTCTAGGACAAGTTCATTATTTCTTGTGGAATGTTGGGACAGAAATTTTTATAAGAATTGAAACCCACACACATGCACATATGCACATGGTGAAATAAGTGGAATGACAACATTCTGTATTTTGTTTTCCAACTTCTCTTTTGCTTATCTTGCGGTGAATTATTTAAATACCACTTTCTCATTAAAAACACTTCATGTTGGTGGCATAAAACTCGAAAAAAAATGTAAAAACTGCATTTCTGGAAGAAAACAGGAAATTATTTTAAATAAACTGCAATTTTTAAGATATAGTTCATTTCGCCTCAAAAATTATATTTCTGGACTGAGCTGGAATTTGAACCAAACTGCAAGAAAACATAATTCTTACATAATTCCTATGTAATCAAGTTCAAAGCCACGCTATGTTTCTAAGCACAGCTTCCAGAAAGAAAGCAAGCAACAAATCATGGCCATTCATGAGAACTTCCATTCATGTGAAACAAATGAGAGAAACTGGAGTTTGTTTAAAAATGTTTATGCTGGACAATCTGTTCTATGTTGAGTGTCATGCATTTAATTTGTGTTAGAATGCAACCTTGGACACGGCCTCTGGAACCGTATCCCAATTTAAATCGTGAGTTATGATGTGACTTTTCATAGAGAAGATGATTCTTTATTCTTCCCCCAAAACGTGCAAAGAAAACTGTCATTCGTAAGATATGTATGCTTTTTTCACTTATTGGTTTGTCTTGTTCAACCAAACTTCTGTGCAATTATACAGTCTAATGTATCTTATGGCGTTTATTTTTAATGTTTCAAAGTTTGATACTGCGAGTCACAATGATACTGTATGAAAAACACATGAAAATTTGCATTCCTCTGTGTTACCTGTATATCCAGTTGGACAGAGACACACATAACCACGCCCAAGTTGTTGGCAGGTTCCACTATTGTGGCAGGGGTTTAAGAAACATTCATGGAAAACCTACCAGTGGCAGAAAAGAAATTTATCAGAGACAAAACACTATTTGTTTCAAAGCAATTCTGAGTAGGGAGTTAGAAGGTTTACATCAGGTTTTGGTTTCCAGGTGAGTCCAGCTGAACGGCTGCCTGCATAACGCTGGTACCTGCCATATATGGGCACATATGCTATATATTATTCTTGAGAGATGTTCTGATAAACCCAGGCAGTGTTGCTAAATGCTGGCTCCATTTAAGGCATTTTAAAAAGTATACTAAGGACAGGCCCCAACCCAGACCAGCTAAATCAGGAATCTGTGGAAGTGGTATCTGTGCATCGTTTTTAAAAGTAAGCCAGTGGATTCTAATGTGTCTGTGTCCATTACGTGCAGTTTCAAATATGACTTATGAAGCCGTTATAAGTGAGTATGTTTGGATGTAGGAAGTTAAAATAAGAAATATAACTTCATTATCCTCCTTAAAAATACTTAAAGCCAAGGAATTTATTATGACATTGGCAAGGTGCATTCAGAGTAATGGCTGAATCACCCAAAATAATTATTCTTAACTAGTCTTCAAAAAAATAAATGGAAAAGTTTTATGAGTTATGTTACTTATTTTTTAAAAAACCCACAACTTACTCCAATAAATGATTTTTATTTTTGCTGGCAAAAAATTTACATAACTTTCATGAAAGTTGAGTAACTCTTCCTGCTAATCGGAAAAGGCCTTTGGTTAATCCAAACGCCCTTACTCAAATGATGGGTTATGCTCACGGTACATGGTACATGTAAATTATTAGCAAATCAAAAGACTCCCCACATCTACAATTCTCTGTGCCAGACATTGCTGGGAAAAATTCCCATTTCTGGTACTTAGAACTTCTAATGCTGCATTTTTGGAAAGTTCATTTTATAAGTCATAAGCAAATGTAATTATTCATTGATAATATTCATGAGTCTTGATTACTTGAAGTTTCAACTCTGGCAGTTTTTCCTCTGTGGGACACGTATAATGACAAGTTGTTTTCCAAGAATTCCATTAGAGAAAATTTTATAAATATAAAATGGACTTGCCTGACTGCTGACTTCATACTTCTTTTTGATATGTCCAGGAGAAGCAACGGGCACTACACTTTCCTCTGCTGCTGAGAAAGTTGAACTAAAACCTAATAAAATTATGGGAAAACAACTGAAAAACATATTTGTGTGTAGTAGATATTACCAATAAATAGACTCTATTTTTTTTCTTTTTTAAAAATTGAAGTATAGTTGTTTTACTGCTAATTTCTGCTGTACAGCAAAGTGATTCGGTTATACAAATACATACATTCTTTTTAAAAATTCTTTTCCATTATGGTTTATCATAGGATATTGAATACAGTTCCCTGTGCTATACAGTAGGGCCTTGTTTATCCATTCTATATATAACAGCTTACATCTGTTAATCCCAGCCTCCCACTCCACCCCTCCTCCAAAAGCCCCTCCCCCTTGGCAACCACAAGTCTGTTCTCTAGGAGCAGACTCTATTTAAATCCCATAGTCAAGATTCTGATTCTCAGAGTGGGCAAAGCCACATATATTTTGTTTCAGTAATATAAAGAGAGCACAGAGATGGATGGAATTATGTCATTAAATTCTAGACTTTCAGAAATTTGGAATTTATCAAGTTCGACATTCCCAAAATAAGAATCTCTGAGTCACTGTCATCAAAAAGACCTTCAGAAGGATAGTTTAACACATCCGGACACCCAAAGGCACTGAAAATAGTAATATTCAGAATTGAAGCTACCGCAGAGATAAACAAAAGTCTCCAACACAGGGTTACATGAGAAATGAAGGATATCATCTTACTGGAACAATCTGTGATGGATCTGGCACCAGTGATGGTTGTAGTTCCATAAAAGGGACAAGATAAGCAGAAGGACTTCCCTGGATTGGGCTGGTAGTAGTCTCGAGGACATGGATAACAGGGCATTAACCCAGAACGAGAGAACTCTCCTACTGGACAAGGCACTGCAAAAGTAAGAACAAATCATTTGTGCTTCCTAGTAGTATACCCTACCTCTAAAAGAAGCTTTGGTTATAAGAAAGCTATCGCATTGCTAATATTTTCCCTTGCACGTACTTAATACCCAGACCATTTTATCACCTAGATAAATGTATTGTTGTTTCCTTCCCATCTTTAACGACACACAGCAACTCAGGAAAAATCAGAATTGGCCGTATAATATTGTGTTATGATTTTTCCACTTAACTTTATATCATAAGCAAATCATTCCCCAAATCATTAAGTAACATGGTGTTTAACAAATGAAAAATGTTACATCTCATTGGCAGACCATAACTGATCTCACGTTTCCTCTCCTGTTGAACACTTAGCTCGTTTCTACTAGTTTGCTATTATAAATAATGCTGACATGAAATTTTCTCTATAAATTTTTTAATATAGCTCTGATTATTTCCTTGGGATAACACTTGACTTTGAGTAGTTGAGTAGTTAGAGCTAAAGATATGACAATTTAAAGCCATAAATGTGTCATGCCCAAATGTTTAAATAATGTAATTTACAGTCCCATTGGCAGCGTATGAAATTGCCCTTCTCACTGCATGCTCAGCCTTCAAAATGATTATTTACTTTTTTCCTACTTGAAGGTAAAAATGGAATCACGCTGTTATTTTAATTTGCATTTTGATGATAAATGAAGTTGCATTTTTTACGTTTCCCAGAAATTTTTATTTCCCCTCTAGAGTTGTCTATTATTTACTGGGGGTCTTTTATTTTTAAAACTTTTAATGTCATTTTGGGTTAGACATGCTTTTCGTAAACAACATGCAGTTGAATATTATCTTTTAACCAAATTGGAAATTCTCTTGCCAAGATTTGGTGGAATATAAGAAAACAGCCCCAAACATAAATTTTGGTTACATCTGGTAGAGGGAGAGTGGGGTAGAGCACCCATGATTAAATCCTTGGGTTGGGGTTTTAGACTGTGACCCATAGACAAATTCAGGTGGAGTGTGTGAACTGGAGTCATTTGGGTGAGCCCTGAAACCATTATAAACTGAGAAAACTACTAAAACTATTAAGACTTGTCTGCATAAAATTAAGTATAGAAGACAGGACACAGGGAAACAGCTACTCAGGATATCAGCATACTTATCATTTAGGTTTTGGATTCTTGATAATAAAAATTAGTATAGCAGAAATAATTACCAATATGGTTGAAAAATTTAGAGATACACTTGAGGCTCAAGGGAGCATGATACTCCAAGTGATGGCATCTCTTTTTTATTGGTATGACAATAAACATGAAGTAAATGACAACACATCTGTCGTAATCTCAAGACGCTTTGATCAAATTTCTTAAGCAAAAAGAGCCAGGCAAATCTCTTGTAAAAGAGCTCTTTTACGTACCCAACTGACAAAAAGTAGAGAGTTGAATCAAGAGATGGCAGAAGATAACATAGATATTAATGCATATTTAGAAAAAAAAATTTCTGGTGGCTACATTTGCTATATTCAAGAAGAGTTTTAAACTACAAGTATCTTTGTTTCACCAAGAATAAAATAATCTACTCTGTTACTAGATGTAGACAGGGCTTTGCACAAACATATTATAAACCTATAGGAGTTTAAAATGGGTTTTCTGATTCCCAAGTTTCCAAAAATGATTGTCTATTTGGAAAAGGTACCTTCCAAATAGCTAATTAGTTAATTGGAAGCATAGATCTTCCACTGATAAAAGTATAAATTTTCTGTTTGAGAGGATATCTATGAGTGTGCATCATATGCTAGAAATATAAATGCTGCCACTTAAACCCAAGATGCTATAATGAATGAAACTGCTTTTTCCATATAACTTTTTTCAGTACAATCTTAAAAAGAAGAAAAAGAAATCTTAAAAAGAAAAAAAGACTGTGCCCCTAAAAACTGACAGAATTATACTGTCAGTTGTAGCACATAATTATACTATAATTGTCAAAAATTATACTAAGACATAATAATAATAAAATCTTAAGATTAAAAATAAGCCAATTAGCATCTCAAAATAGCAAACATGGTGTTGTGATGTCTGTACTTTGCTTTTTGACCTAGAAAGTGTAAAATAAACTTTCATGTGGAAATTAGTTTAAATTACATTCCAAGGGCAGACAGTTGTCATCACAAATATACTTTCCAAGAGTGAATAATCAGCATTTAATATATAATTTATATATGCAGTACCTATATATACACACACACACACACACACATATACATACACACACATATAATATATGAATGTATAAACATATACATAATAATAGCACTATCTAGTACACAGTACAGTATTAAATACACATGCATACACACATGACACAGTTCCTAATGGACTAACGTCATAAGAAAAGATGTGAGAAAGTTTCATTTTGAACCTTGGCCACAGAAACTGTGGTTTCTAAATCAAGACAAATGGAACAAAACTCTTCTCACCTCTTCTACTGTAGAGAAAGAGAAAAAAAGTATTCAAATATGCCAAAAGTGATATCAAAATAGAATTAAAAATAAAGCACTGAAATGACCAGGGAAAAATGTAACCTCACATGTCTGTCCCCTGATAGTGTAAAGGAATAAATACAGCCTTGGAGCCATTGGTTTCCTATGACAAAGCCAAAAGTCAAAGCCTCTTATTCTGAGCCTCCTTTTAACTTCATCCTACAGGGCTGGGCTAAGAAGTGTTATCCTCCTGTGCCACAAATAACCTTTCCTTCTATTGGGACCATATGTAAACAACACCATCACCAAAAACTCATTTGTGGGATTAATTATTTTGATAAAAATCATTTTTAAAAAATGGAAAATTTCAGGCTCTTTTGTAACCAAGGACTCAAGACTATCTAATATCCTAATAAGTGACAATCGGTGAAATGTATAAAGAATGTTACATTATGCTAACATAGCAATATACTTAAAGATAACTGCTATATTTATTAATGATATTTTCAGTTCAACAGGCCAAAGGAGGCAAAAAGTGATATGTCAGCAAAAAATAAGATAAACTGTACAACATGCCCATAAAACATAAATCAGTACAGAAAGAGAAAAGAGGAGAAGGAGAGAAAGAAAGAAGGGGAGGGGGAGAGAGGGACAGAAAAGGGAAAACTAAGGAAAATATATAAGGGACTGTTTTAGAACTCACACACATTTAAATTTAAAGTAAAAGTAAAATGGTGTTTACCCAGCACCGTAGGGGAAAGTGTCATTACCAAATATTACCAGTTCCTACTCAGGACAAGTAGACTGTGGTTAAACATATGCTAGAAATATTAGGAGAAATGGAACAGTTACCAGGAATTTAGAGATTTCCTGGGAATTATAATTACTTAATTGCAGTAATTTGCTATTAGAAAACCTCAAGGATTATTTGGAAAGTTAAAGGATAAAAATTTATCAACTATGAACTTGTTTCACTGTAAGAATCCTAGTTGCTTTTGTGGTTGGAAGGAAGGAAGGAAGGAGAGAGGGAGGGAGGGAGAGAGGGAGACAGAGAGAGAGAGAGGATTTTTTCCTGCAGACTTTCTTCCATAGTTAGCTTGTATACTGACAAAATAATAGAGTCTTTGGCAGATCTCTTTCAACCATAATGTGAGGTTTTGTTTGACTTTTAATTAAAAAAAAATCCACAGCTGGTATTACACAACACACGTGGTTTCTGAGTTTCAAATAGGTCCTAGTTAAATTCTCTTCTCATCAGTGAAACATTAGGTCGATGAACACTGCTCTCCCAATTCCTCTGGTCTAAGAGGCTTTCATCTACTGTGAAATTCTGAGAGTCAACCCGATGGAGCATATAAAACCTATAACTCACAGTATGTATTACCTGTAGCACTTAAGTTATGAGGACTACGACTCCCAGGAAGCAATGCTGGACACGCTCCATCCCCTCCCTACCACCACACTCAAACATCCTAAGCATCTGTTTTCTAGGACTCTCAGCCTCTAAGTGGATGCAGATGTATATATGATTGGGGTGCAATGAGGATGGGATGTGTGTGTAGCTTGAGGGAATGGGGAACCAGCAGACTGGCTTCTTAAAAACATCACTCAGTAAGGGAAGAGTTTAAACTTTCAGATTGCCATAGACCTTAGGTTTTTCAGTAAGGGTATAAAGAATGGGAAGGACTCACAATTTTTTAAAAAGTCATCTTTTGGGCTTCCCTGGTGGCGCAGTGGTTGAGAGTCCACCTGCCGATGCAGGGGACACGGGTTCGTGCCCCGGTCCGGGAAGATCCCACATGCCGTGGAGCGGCTGGGCCCGTGAGCCATGGCCGCTGGGCCAGCACGTCCGGAGCCTGTGCTCCGCAACGAGAGAGGCCACGACAGTGAGAGGCCCACATAACGCAAAAAAAAAAAAAAAAAAAAAAAAAAAAGTCATCTTTTAGCCAGGCATGTTTGTTCTGTTCCCAGTGATGTAGCAGAGAGAGGCCAACAAATTTTTATTTTTTGCAAAGTTCCACTGAAATTGCAAAGTCATTGCAGTTTATGGGAGTTTCTGGCAATAGGCTGACCTTGACTGTCAGACCTAGTTTCACTGTCATTCTAAGTTTTCATCTTTTGCTTTTGTTTATGGCTTCCAGTTTTTTCACTGCTGGAAAACTGTACTTGGTAGGGATGTTAGAACTATTTGAAAAACAGAACTCTAATCTTTATATTTCTATTTAAACCAGTGGTTCTCAATGTGTGGTCCCTGGACCAAGCAGAATCAGTATCACTTGAGAACTAGTTAGAAATGCAAATTCTCAGGCCCCACACCTGACCTGCTGAATTAAAAACTCTGGGGCTGGGGCCCAGCAATCTATGTTTTAACAAACCCTCCATGGTGACATTTGAGAACCAAAATTAGTCATACTTTAGAATCACCTGGGGGAACTTCAGAAGAAAACCAGAAAACTTAAATCAGAATATCCGGGGGGGCAGAGACTGGGTTTCAGTATTCTAAAAATACTGATGTAAACGTGCAATGATTCTAGTGTGCAGCCAGATAATCACTCATGAAGATCTTCAAACTGTAGGGAATGAACGTTACAATTCAGAGGTTGTATTTTTAGAGTTTCAAGGAACGTTAGATAAGACCTCATTTTAACCCGAGGAATCTAAGTTCCTAGTTGAGATGTATTTCTATCATATCATGTGGCCACATGGTTACAAATGTTGAGGGCTGGGACCAAGCGTTGTGCTTCTTGTGTGTTCCTAACGGTACCAGCACGGTGTTTATATTATGGGTGTTTACACTTAAGTATTGACTGGCCGAATAGAAGGAAACTCTCTATAAAGAGACAGTTATTTACATTCTTTGCATGCAGTAGACATATGGTTTTGCTAAAAAGATTCCACTCCTCCACGCGTAGAACCTAGGAGGCTTGGGAAAAAAAGCGATGTCTAAGACTTAACCTCCACAAGCAGAAATGTCCACGGCTCCTCTCTTCACTGTTGAAGTATTTTCTGGACATACGAGGCAACCCCGGGAACCAAACGCTGGCTGATAGCTGCCCAGTGGACAAGATTCGCAGGTCTCAAGCCCATTTGATGAGTAGGTGCCTTGCTTACACTGAGCTAAAACGAAAAATGTAACATGGTTAATAACGATGACATCAGCTATACAAAATTAGCACTGTGTACAACAGGATTTTCCACATTTTAATTTACTTAGGATAGAATGAGGGTCACGAAGAACTCCAAGCATACACGTCATATTTTAGACTCCCCGTACTTCCGTATATGAAGTCTTAGGCTCATTTCCAGTTACTTGTATTATGACCTAGCACGGTGTTTGACACATAGAAAATGTCGACAAAGAGTTTTTGGGTGAAGTTAGAAACCTGCACCTCAGAAAGGCACACTCATAAGATCAAGCTGTCACGGGGAAGCTTGTTTCTGTACAAGTTCTCAGCTTGTGCACTGTTCCCTTGAGTGACTGAAACAAAACCCCCGAATGAGCTAGAGTCTCATGACTATACCGGCACCTTTTTTCACTCTCAATAAGAACAGGCCCTCTTACCTCCTCCTGCCTGCAGACACCATTTCATTTGAGGTTTGGCAGAGAGGAAGTAAAAGTAGTCTTAGCATCAGGCCCAGAGAGGTTAATTAAGCAACTTTCACAAACTCATAGCAATGGTTTTGTAGTAGAGCGGGCTTAGGGCCAGATTCCCCAATTCCCGGTGCACTGTCCTTTCCTCCTGCCCTTCTCCTCCGGATGACTCTCATTTTCAGCGCTGCTAACATTTTTAGTGCATTTGCAATCACCTAGCACTGCTCTCAAGTTTACGTGTCATGAGGTACCCACACCTGCATTGGCAACAATAGGCAAGGAGGAACAATTCTGCAACTCCTTCTTTTAGGTGTGTCTTACTGTAACTTTAAATGTGAAAGAAAATGTTTCCATCAGGTATGTTCATTGAGAATAACAGTAACAATATTTTGAAAGGACTGGATATTTTAGTAGCAAGAATAGGTGCATATGGGCCTGTAGTTATTCATTTCCAAGTAAATGGAGAGTGAATCTCATCACATCAAATATTATTCTAACAAAAAGCAGCCTAATGCTTGCTAAGAGCCATGAAAGTCCTTTCCACCAATTAAAGTGAGATTCACTAAAACACCAGGTTCATTGATGAATGTGGATTAGAGTTCTTGACAGTGGAGTTTGACTTAGAGCAATGGACTGTTGCAAAAGGAAAGATAAATGGACTTCTCTAAAGTGAGGGAAACATTCAGGTAACAGTTTGCAATTAAAAGAAAGAAAAAAATCAATTAATGAAATTGCTTTTGGTAATGCTCATATTTCATCCTATTTGCCACTGAGATTTTATAACTGGAAACAAAATTTAGGCTTCTGGTCAAAATGAGCACTAAGCCCCTACCTTTACATTCCGAGCTACTTCTTGAATGGAGATATTCAGTGTAAGTTCCAGTTGGACAGGGTTTGCACTCAAGCTGTCCTTCTTCATCTTGATAGGAGCCCATCAAGCAGCTTTCACAGACAGAATTCTCCAGAGAATAGTAGGTTCCCAAAGGGCAATTGACTGAAGAGAAAACAAGCAGGAAACACTGAATATAGTATGGAATGTGCTTTTTCCCTAAGGCATGAGAGTAATAAAGCCTGCTTCCAGATACTATTGTTTATGGGTTAAATTTTACTGCTAGAGGCTTACTCACATGATAAACCTTCCAGAAATGTATTCCTCTAAACCAACAGTAGATTCTTTTTTTTTTTTTTTGAGAAAATGCAAATTCTTGTTGACCAAGCTTAGTGTTTATATGATGGCGGCTTTGAAGTGTGGGTTAAAGTTCTAATAAACCAGATTATTCTGGAAACACACAGTTCGTGGAAGAAGAGGATAAAACAATGAATGTTTAGGTTAATTTGGGGCTTCGAGATATGAAAAATGATTTCATAGCTGTTCTTCTGAATGGTTTCCCTTATGAAATTGAGTGTCCATTATAGCATTATTTGTAGAAATAAAAACAGGCAAAGGTGGTGAGCCTAAAAAAAGGGAGTTAAGTCGACCCTTGTCTCTGATTGCAGGAATTACTGTCCACTGAAGGCAAGTCTGAGGCATCCTCAGACCCAAAGTCTCCGAGGAAACAGGCCAATTTTAGAACCTTCCTTCCTTGAAGATTTGCTCTACTATTTGGACGCCTAGAGTGCAGAATATCTGAGACCAAAGTGGGATGTTAAATTCACTGAAAGGCTGCTATCAAAGTTAGTATTTTTATAGAGAGGACACTTGAAAGAATCACTTGGGTGATTCTGAGGTGGTAAGGTATGTAAGAATTACCTGGCAACTTATTACATTTCAGATTCCAATGCCCTAACCCCAAGGGGTCAGATGCATCCGTTTTGGGATGGGGCCTTAATCGAGCTGCATTTTGAAAGCACTTCAGGGTATGCTGACACAGGTAGCCTGAAGACCACACGGAGAAATGCAAAACGCTGGCCAAGGCAATCCCTGATTTTCACTCACAGGTTGAGAAAGAAACAAGAGGAGGCTCGGAAAGACGACGTTAATGTGCTTTGGATGGACTGTGTTTATCACACTGTGAAAAACTCAGCTGAGCTCTGGGAATAGCAATAAGAACTGTTGAGGAAGGTTTTCCGACCAGAACACAAGAGCCCCAACCTACAGAGGGGTTAACAGAAGACTCTCGTCAGTTGGTTCCACTGAGTGTACAGAGTTTAGTCAGAGGAGATCCCGCCATCTATAAATGATGACTTGTTAGGGAAAGAGACTGGAACTGATCCAGATGGTGACAGTCTAAATTAGGGGTAAAAGCTAAGGGACTCGGGGGAGGGAGAATGGGGAAGGGAAGTTTAATGGGTCTGGGGTCTCCTTTGGGGGTGATGAAAATGTTCTGGAATTGTGATAGAGGTGACGGTTGAATGACATTGCGGTTGTACTAAATACCACTGAATTGTATACTTTTTAAAATAAATTTATTTATTTTATTTATTTATTTTTGGCTGTGCTGGGTCTTCGTTGCTGTGCACGGGTCTAGTTGCGGCGAGCGGGGGCTACTCTTCTTTGCGGTGCGCGGGCTTCTCAAGGCGGTGGCTTCTCTTGTTGCGGAGCACAGGCTTTAGGCGCGCACGCTTCAGTAGTTGTGGCACGTGGGTTCAGTAGCGGTGGCTTGCGGGGTCTAGAGCACAGGCTCAGTAGTTGTGGCACATGGGCTTAGTTGATCCGCGGCATGTGGGATCTTCCCAGGCCAGGGATCGAACCCGTGTCCCCTGCATTGGCAGGCGGATTCTTAACCACTGCGCCACCAGGGAAGTCCCTGAATTGTATACTTTAAAATGGTTCACTTTATGCTATGTGAATTTCATGTTGGCTGCCTGGGTGGGAATCTCGGCTACACCACTTACTGTCTTAAATGGTAAGACTTACTGGGTAAGTTCTTAGCCTCCCTGGCTTCAGTTTTCTCATGTATAAAATGTACTTAATAAGAATGGTACCGCATACAGTAGCTAAACAGGATTAAACACATGAGACGGGCTCAGCCAGCACACATGAGTGGTCAGAAAGTATGAGTTTCTGTTATTGGAGTTGCTGCTGAAAGCTGTGAGGTCTAAAGATCTATAAATAAAACGAAGATTTGAGTCGCTCACCTAAAATAATTTTCTTGTTGTGACCAATAGTGGTTATCTAGATTTTTGAGACACTAAGCATGTAACAATAAGAAAATGTAGCTTTCATCACAATATCCCTTTAGAGTTGTAAAACGACTCTATCCGTGTCATTTGACCCAATAGGCACCAAATATTTTTGATTACAGGGAGAAGTCTTACCACACATACGCCCTCTCAGCATGGAGCCTGGTCTGCAGAAGAGGAAAGCCTTTTCGGTTTCTAAGGAATTGCTGTCAGCTACAAGCATTTCAGATGCAAGATGAAAGGAATACATGGGCTCCTTAGTAAGGGTCCTTTTCAGTCGATTTGTGATAGTTTCCAATGTCTTAATGAGTCGTTGCTGATTTTCCAATTCAAGGGTATCATTTCTTTCATCAGGTAAGGGCACACTAGCTGAGATAAAAACGAAACAAGAGAAAACATAACACACACACACGGTGTTGCAGGAAGCCATTTGTACTGAGTTTTTACCAAAGAGAAATAGCATATTAAAAATCTTCCAGGAAAAATAAACTGAAACTTAAACACCACTTACTGAGCAACTAGTACCTGGAGAATATTAAAAACAACACGATTTGTTTTAACCTTTCTCTCCTATGCTGGATCTACATCACCCTTTTGTGGAGTTCTTCATGATTACATATTAAATTCCTGCAAACTCTCGCTTTTTAAAAACACACCGTAGTTCATCATGTCAAGATGAGCACAAAGCAGGGGGCTTATTGCTATGGCAACTATAAAGTACATCTGTGATAGTAAGAAAAAAATGACAAAACTTGGTTGATTGCGTTTGCCCTAATTTTCAGTTCCAGGGTCATTTCCTAATAATGGTAACAAACAGAAAATTTGAAAAACAGGTCTCCAATCAAGAATTTCTCTCTATATTAACCTTTTCAAATAGATAGTCTATCCTTACCTGTGATGTTAAAAATTAACTTAATTTTGTGGTCAGATAACGGGGCACTTCTTTTAATCCGTGAAGATCTGGCTTTGCCAGCGCCCGTGGGTGTTTCTCGCACGGTGTCCAGGAAGTCATCATAAGAGTAATCCAGCCTGTTAGCTGCACCCCAGCCGACAGGTCCTGGACAATTGGGGCAGAGAGACAAAAGATGTTACAGTTGCACCTTTATCAGCGTTTAGGTTCTAATGTGAGTCCACAAATCAAACTGTCCTTGATCATCGCTTAAACTGCCCATAATAATACACCATATACAAGGTTTCGTCTGTAGTATCATACTGTAGCTGTAGGCGCTTCATATGAAGTTTAGCTTACCAATGAATTCCATTAAAAGTATAAAGCAAAGTCTCTGTAGAGCTATACAGGCATTTAAAACATTCTATCCTTGACCTAATAATAAATTACCTTAACTTTAGAGGAAATGGGAGGAGGTACAGATTTTAATCAATTCCTATTTCCCTTCAGGGTTTGCTCCATTCTTGCTTTTTTGTATCAGCGTTATAAACTTAACGCATGGAAACAGATTTCCTTTTGTGAAGATTGTTCAAGTGTCTGCATAGCTGCATTCTATTTCAAAGGTGGGGGTAGTTTCTGAGGGCAGCATGTAAGTTACATGATTACGTAGTTAGGAAACTATGCTGGAGGCAGCACGGCTGCACGTGATTCTTTGGATGCCCTCCATATCACTGTGATCAAGGATTCAGACTGTGGCTTCTCATATATGGTGTACGGCTGCACAGTCTTAGTCAGGCTCCTTTCGTCTCTCTGAATCTCAGTTTCTTTGTGTCTAAACTGAGATAACTGTGCTTACCTCATAGGTTTGTCTGTGGAATAATTGAGCTAATTTATGACAACTGGCTCATATCTGACTCATTCTAAAACCTCAGTGATAGTAAATGATATTAATATTGGTCTAGCCATACTGCTGTTGTTGCTTAGTTAGGTGCGTTAAACATCAAATTCTATTTATACAGACTTGTCCACTTAAGTAAGTTGGTTTTTGAGGTTTTTTTTTTTTTTTAGCTTAATTCATGTTTTGGGCCATTAAAAAGGACTGGGATCAATATTTTTGTTTTTCACTTAAACATTTGTCCCACAAGTGTCATGTAGCCATTATGTTGATAGAAAAAAAAAAAACAGATTAGCAAAGAGAAAAATATAAAAGATTACTTATAATTCCATCACATGGAAGTAACGACCATAACATTTTAGGCAAGAATTTTTTCTATGAATATATAAATACACACATACACATTTATGCACAGATACATATATATATATATAGCTAGAATAAAAATAAACATACTGCACTTTTAACAAAACGAGATCATACTATATGTATATTATTTGGTAATAGCTTTTCAAATTTTTTCAAAAATATAATATTTCTGTGTCAGATGGTTTCATAATATTCTCTTCTACAGCTATACTACAAACTAAGCAGGTTTCTATCTTCAAACTTTTAGGTTATTTCAAAATTTTAGAACATCCTTGTACATACACTATTTCATAAAGTATAAGACACCATCAATGAGAAGACACATCCCAATTTCAGAGATGCCCAAATGAAAAGTGTACGTCTTAGAATTTATAAGAAGTGGTACATGTTTGCACATTAGCATGACTTTTATCTTGAGAAATATCCTTAGAAGTGGAATTTCTGGGTCTGAGCATTTTTAATCCTTTAGATACATATCGTCAAATGCCCTTCAATGTCTCCTCTACACACAATATATGAATATGATTTTTTTCCCCTGACACCCTTGCCAACTCTGGGTGTTATGATTCTTATTCAAATTTGTTAATCTGACAGGTCAAAAATGGCATCTCATTTTAGTTTTCATTTGAATTACATGATTATTATAAGATCAAACAATTTTAATATATTTATTGGCCCTTTATTTTCCATACATTATGACTTGCCAAGGTGTTATAACCATTACGCTGATCTTGTGACTCTGTTGTGAGGACACTCAAGAAGGAAGGGTTGTCTCTTAGGATCACTTGTACCACATGCCATCTGGATCCTTCTAGAATGACAAACATCACCCACCTCAAAGCCTCATGACGACAACTGACTCCCTCTGTGTGTATCCCTGCACCCCTGCAACCTACCTCAACAATCTGGGGGTTGAGGGAAACCTGGGTCATGTGTGACAGAAGAGGCATTGTTATTCTAGATGTGCCACTGCCAGCTCCCCTGCCAATGCCACCTTGTGTTTTTCTATCTAAAACTTTAACGTCAAATATGTTCACTGAGAAGTTGTACATAATAGTTAAAATTGGAAAACAACTTAAACCTACCAATAGGAAATTGTTTATATAAATTATGGCAAACTGACTCATAAAATAATATGCAGATATTAAAATTGTATTGAAGTATAATATTTATGACATAAAAATGTCCTGAATAAAATCTTACCTAAAAACTCACGTTTACAAAATAGTATGGGTCAGCGTACATATGCATGTACAGTTACATATTCATTAATATATTAACAGAATTATTTCTGGGATTGCAGGTTATCTCAATATCGTTCCTTAGCATTTTTCAAATTTTTGCAATAAACATATATGCACAAATAATATTTTTAAATTTAAAAATCTAAAGCAACATTCAACATCACTCAGTGCTGAATCACTAAAAACACGACTAGTGTCAGAAACAAAAAGGATGTCTGCTGTCATGTGAATTAATACTGTCTCAAATAACCTTCTAAGCACTTTATTTATACTTGTACTTCCTCCTTTAATCCTTACAATGGCTCTATGAGTTCAGTACTCTTATATACCCAATTTATAGGTGAGAAAATGGAAGCACAGAGTGGTTTGAGAACTTGGGCTCAAGACCACACACCTAGTTGGTGGGGAAGCCAGGATTCAGACCTTACTAGTTGCTTGTAGGGTTCATGTGCTTTAAACACGACACTATTTTGTTATCACTATTATATTTTAAAACATTACTCTGCAAGTTCTGGACAGTTTTATAAGAATGAAATAAAAATAATTACTGGAAAGGACAATTTTGCTAATTGAGGGACACAACTGAAATCTAGAAATCTAGTAAGCTAAATGGTCAGTTGGACCAGCCAAAAAAATCACATAGCACACTTTGGAGTAGCTTTAATAAAAGTTATATGTCAATTATATCTCAAAAAAAAAAAAAACAAGAAAAAAGTGTTCAGACTCTACATGAAGAAAACATCAGAATTCCACTTGAAGGTGTATTAGACTTGAATAAATGGCTTACTTGCAATTTAAGTTAAATGCCATATAAAAATTGTTGTTAGTACTTTATAGTTATTACTATTCTCTTCTAAGATCTCATATGAATATTTGAATTTTACAATCATAATGTGACTTAGTTTTCTTAGTTTTTATCATCGTGAGGCATTTTGGCTAATATTTTGAAAGAATTTATTTGATACCCCAAATGTAATATATTTATAAAGATCATTAAGCACAGTATCAAGTTATCCAGTCATCTTAAAATACTTGATGAATAAATAAATGAAAGATCATTTTTCCAGTTTGCCCCACTCTTCTGGAATGATTTTCTTAGTCTGCAGATCAGTTTTGCCAACTACCCACACTAAATAATTTCATTACCAATTGCAAAGCCATTTTCATACTCATAATTATATTCGAGGCAGTATTTTTTGGTCAGGTCCTCCAGTCTGCAGTCAATGTCATCAGCGTCACTACAAAATGATGGGACCTGCAAATAAAAAATGAAGAGGACAAAATGTACTTCACATCTGGGTGTGCCTTGGATAAGCCCTTTGCTCCTCTGGCCTTCACCTCTCCATCAGCAGGAGGGGAGGGAGGGCCCTAGAGCTCTGTCTGCCCTTAAAAAGGCTCCTGACCCTCCTCCATGCCCTGCCCTACCTCCTCTAAGTGCCTGTGGACCACCAGGATTAGCCTCATGCCTTTTCTTTCGGTTTGTATCACTTACCACAAGAAAACCAGGACTCTTGGGATATCTCTTGTCTCTTAACTTTCACCCCATTTGGCTTTTTAAAAATTGAAGTGCAGTTGATTTACAACATTTTATTAATGGCTCTTTAGCTCCCTTTTCTCTGACCCTATCTCCCACCCTTCTCCAAGTCCTCAAAATCTTCCTCGATGCCCTCTGAAACACACAGTCAGTAATCAGCCAATCTCCTATTATTATTATTATTATTTTTAACCTCCTCTCTTTATGTTCTCTTCATTTTTGCTCTCAATGAAACCTGACTTCCTAGTTTTCTTAGGTGGTGGGCATGGAGGAAGTGTCCTCCTCACTCTTTATTGCTGTTTCCAGATCATGCTCCCATGAACCTCCTTGAAGCCTCACAGTTTTGAAGCCCCTGCAATCAACTATACCACACACTGACCCTCCTTGTGGCCATCACCTACAGCCCTCCCCCACTCTGAGTCACCCTCTCATTCCGAGAGCGCTTGGTAACCGTCCTTGTTACAGCCCTCGGTAATTTCTGCATCCACCCAGCTGATCCTTCTATCACCTTGGAGTCTCACTTCCTCTTCCTCTTCTGTCTTCCAGCTCTACTTTTTTTTTTTTTTTAAAGAAGATGTTGGGGGTAGGAGTTTATTAATTAATTTATTTATTTTTGCTGTGTTGGGTCTTCGTTTCTGTGCGAGGGCTATCTCTAGTTGTGGCAAGCGGGGGCCACTCTTCATCACGGTGCGCGGGCCTCTCACTATTGCGGCCTCTCTTGTTGCGGAGCGCAGGCTCAGTAGTTGTGGCTCACGGGCCTAGTTGTTCCACGGCATGTGGGATCCTCCCAGACCAGGGCTCAAACCTGTGTCCCCTGCATTAGCAGGCAGATTCTCAACCACTGCACCACCAGAGAAGCCCCCAGCTCTACTTTGTCACTTGACATACATGAGACATACACTTGAGGGTATGTCTCATGATCATACCCTCAGACCTCATTGTTACCAGTAACTGCACCTTCTCCTACTCCCAAGAATCCAACAATTCTTTGACTTCATCAGAATCTATAATCCACTGATGCTACCCACCTCCTCACTGTCTCTCAGCTCCTGATGTCTTCACTTCCTTATTTGCCCATCTTGGATCCCATGGTCTACCACCATGAATTACTCCTGTGCATGCACCCTCCTCCATATGTTTGCCTGGAGGACCTTTAACCCTGGTTAAATTCATTGCTCTGCTTTCTCCACATTTGCGCCCACATGCTCAACCGTAGCTTAGGAGAAAACACAATGCTGCTTACTGCCAAGCCTACTACATTGCCCTAGAATATTCATTTATGCTCTCCTAGAAAATTATTTTATACATGTTCTGTTTTCTCAAACCTCCAGCAACTCCTCCCCATCCACACTCCAGGCTGATCATTCCGCATCTTTTTTTCACAGATCAAATAGTCACAAAAGATCCTTCCTTCACACACTTACATCACCATGTGGACTCACTCCTGTACCCATGCTCCTGTACACTCCGCCTCCTTGATGCCTTGCTTTCTCTCACACTCTGTATCAAATCTACTACTACTACTACATCTACTTTCAGAATCTATCCAAAATCTAAGCCACTCAACTCTGTTACGGATACAAATATATATATATATATATATATATATGTCATAATTTCCTGCCTTCAAGACATTCAATACAGTTAAATACATCGTTTTGCTTTCTTGGAATCACTGAAAGAGTCCTAAACGAAAACACATGAAAAAGAAAATCCTTTAAATGTTCAATGATCTCCTCATCATAAAAGAAATACAGTCTACAATGGCATTTTTGTCATACTTTAAATAACAAAGCAGACATGCTCAAACCACATGGACCCTAAGCTTCCCTTTCTGACTTGGAGTGTTTTAAAAAATTCAAAGTGCTTTAACACAGATTTACATATAATTCACTCCAGAAGTCCAAAATCCTATGAATAATTCTAAATACGAGGAGCAAGTTTGGGTCACAAAGAAGAAGGGAATCATCGGGACAAAGAATTTTTGTTGCAGGTGACCCAGAGAGGTTACAAAAAACTCAACAGCGAGCGTCCTTTCAAATATGGCAAACAACACAGGAATGCTACTGACATACCATTTTCCCCAAGGTGGTCTCAAATGCTTCAGAAAACTTCTTCAACAGATCCGTGTCATCACAACGAGTTGCTTTGTACAGCATCTCAAAGGACTTGAACCCATGATTTGCAAAACGTTTTACTGGAAAATGTTGGAAAAAACAGCTCCAGTTGGTTAGTGTTTTCAAAACAACGATTTAATTTTCTGTGGAATAACTGTAACTTGGTATTTTAATCCTGACATGATTTTGGGGATTGTTATAAAAACAAAAGATGACAGTTAAGGAACGTTTCCAGGCATTAATTGGTCATAATAAACCATGAGCCAAGCAGCTCTGTACCCAGTTACCTGGTGATAAGTTTGCTTTGATATATTATTCTTTGCCTTCCAATCATATTAAAAAATGAGTATTTAAGAGAAAAAGAGATATAAAAATTCTCCTAATTATATTCCTGGGAATCTTTGAAAAATACTAGCTGCATCAAAGATATTATAATTTATATTTATGTAAACTTATAACTTATATGTTTATATTATATTTGCAACCAATAGACATTGAAAAATTTCTGAATATTATGTGAAATTCTATTTCTTGAAAGTGTAATTTCACAAAGATAAATTTTTCCTTGGATCAGAAGCTTAGAATTTAGACTCAGCAAGATGTCTCCGAATATTCAGAGACGATGTCTCCTAATAGCATCAGCATTAAAATCCTATTGTCCAGGGTTTCCCTGGTGGCGCAGTGGTTGAGGGTCCGCCTGCCAGTGCAGGGGACACGGGTTCGTGCCCAGGTCCGGGAAGATCCCACATGCCGCGGAGCGGCTGGGCCCGTGAGCCATGGCCGCTGAGCCTGCGCGTCCGGAGCCTGTGCTCCGCAACGGGAGAGGCCACAACAGTGAGAGGCCTGCATACCGCAAAAAAAAAAAAAAAAAAAAAAAAAAAAAAAAATCCTACTGTCTAAATCTTTGATAGAGGTGAGTGATATCACTTTTATTTGCTTCCCAAATTTGGGGAAAAAATAGCTCAAGTAAGTGGGCTTTACTCTTTTTCTAAGACACTGGCATTTAAACTTCGTCTACAGTACTAGATCAAAGATTCGCTCCAGAAAATATTATTTACACTAGACAAAGATATTGGGTTATTTTTATAATAATATATAAGATCACAGAATAGCTCTAAATCTGAATCACTTCTAAAGAGAATGCGACTGATCTCTCACTGCATCACGTATGTCGGCTCTTACTTTAAACATAAGCTCTTCTAAAGACTGTAAGACTGTACTTTATAAGTTGAAGTTTACAAGTCAAGAATGCCATGCTGACAAGTCTCTTCGGATAATTCTGGTAAATGAAAATGAGAGCGCCAAGATGGTTTTGCCATAAACTGAATCTTATCCTATAGCAATCCGATAAATAGCAAAACTCTGGGGGGCTAATATCTTAAGTCAAGGGACAAGCATTTCTCTTAGCTGCAAACACTTCAAATTCACGGCACCGTTTTCCACTCACCAAACCTAATCCCTATATTAAAGCAATTTTTCCCTTTAATGTTTAGAAATTTATACACATAGGCAGACAAATACATACTCACACATATGAAAGGAGTCCAGAAAAGAATTAGAACTTACTAGCACAGTCTGGCCATTCAGTGGAATATGGTGGCTTCCAGATGCCATCTTCATAAGCACAATAATACTTGTCAGTAGACCCTTCTGTGAAATCATAGCCCTCTAAGCAACTTAATGTGCAGTTAACTCCAGCACTATCTTGAGTACATAGAAAATCCCCATTTACAGGTGTAAATGGAACTTCACAGGGGGAACCTGTGTAAAAAAAATTGTATTCCTCATATACAGTGGTATAAGAAATATAAATTAAAATCCAGGAGTCTAAGCTGAATTTTGAAAAGGATTCCTCCTGTCCACCACTACTCCTAGAAAAACTCTCACAGTAAATCCTTAGTGTGGGATTGTTGCAAAGTCTGCTTTTTGATTCCTAGGTGGGTACAGTTAAAAAACTGTACCTATGTGTAATTATGGGTAATTAATTACCTATGTGTAACTGTGCATATTTTATGAAAAGATAAAGTACTTCTGATTTGCAAGTTATTTTTGGCATTCCTTTAAGAAAAATGAAAACCAGATAACATTACATAGGAAATACATTTTCTGAATCTGTCTCCTCAAGCATTCAAAATAGGATCATGACAACAATACTTTACAACTTTGGAGAAAATGTTAATAAGTCGTTAATTAAAGACTACCCCAGAAGAAAATATTTCTATTTACCATGAAGTGAAGGAATAATGATCAGAAATCTCAGTAAAATCTGTCAGTATTCTAACTTTAAACATCTACTGCTCATGGACTATTTTCTTTCACAAAATAGAGTGCAACAGCGATTACATATATCAAGTTCAACTAGATTTTTGGAGGCTTATACAGAGTATACCTTTTATGATAATGTGGATGTCACATGTTCTGTTATTGCCTGAGGGGTCAGTGGCTGTGTACCGCACTACCGTCTCCCCGTGAGGGAAAAGGTCTCCTGGTGTATGACTTCTGGTGATGGCCAACACAGCCCCTAGAAAGGAAAGAAGCGGAAAGAAGGAATCCAATTTGAGGGTTATTGTGTGCAGTCGCTTTATTTGATTTGAATTTTCATTTTCTGTTTATACAAACCAGCTGGGCATTCTATTTGTACTGATTTGGCCGCTAGTAGAAAATAAAAGATATAATTTTACGCTATAACACAGAAATTGTTGACTCAAAAACCTATTAAATTAAGGCATTCTTACTAAATAAAGTATTTTCCTTGAATAGGTCAGTCACTGTGAATACTGGAAATTTAATTAAGAAATCTATTTAACTTGCATTCTTATTGCTTTTGGGGTTTTGGTCAAAGCTTTAAAGTGAATTTCAGCTATATTAGCCCATTTTTTTCTGTTTTCCCATGAATTTTTATAACTTTTATGACAAATGTTTAAGAACTGAGTATGAAAACATAGAACTGCGTTAGATTTACCAATAGGATGCATAGTTTATGTCTTTAGGACAATGGAAGCTTGGAGACTCAATGAATTTATTAGAACACTTTCAAATAAAACACCTTGTACACGTTTAATAATGTCCGCTGAACACTGAATGAAAGGAAATGCCATGAATAGGTAAGATTAATAATGTTAAATTATATATACTTATCCTAGCATTAAAACGTATTACCTTATATAATTATTCATTCTATTTAGATGTAATTTGCTTTTCATTTCTCTTTTACCTTTTTAAAAGCTTTTTAAAATAAAGTATCATTTGGTGGTAACATACTGACAACACAATCTCTGCGTTCTCACCTGAGTTGTCCGAGAACTGAGGCTCATCCCAGGTGGCAGCGTGCTCCTTCTCGGAGACCTGGACTGGAGGTGGGGATCTGCACCAGTCTATGCTAGGCGGTTCTACATCTAAAGAACATGAGATCAGAGAATGAAGTCACAACTGATGTTCAAAACTGATGAGGAAGGTTGCAAGAGAGAACCAAAGTCTACTTGTGCTGGCAGAGAACCCTGACCTTGTTAGACGTAAGGCTGGCCCTGGGGTCCCTTTGATGATGAGGTATGTTTCATCCCTGACCTCAACATCAAAAGAAAAAGCTGATTCTTGCTATACTTCCCTCTGCCTGTTGAAGAAGGAATACCAGATTGCTAAAATCACCATGAGCATAGCAGTATGAAAGGCAAATTCAGGATACGGTGAGCATTTAATTTGTGAGTTTCGCCACTGGTAGTTGAGCTGACCCACCTAGAAGTGTAGAAAACCTTCCCAGATAATTGGAAGGCGTGAAATGACCAAAGCAGTCATTTCACTGGGATCATTCCCACGATCCTCCTCTTAACGGAAGTGCTGATAGATGCTAAATGGAAGGACCAATGGGCAGAGATCCGAGTCATGCTGTAGAATACGTAAGATGTAAGTGAGGATGTTGTATTGTTGGAAGGCCAGGAGGTTATGTCCATAGATGGGACACTGGAGTCTAAGATTCCTAAGGCTGATAAATTCCAGGTAAAGACAAAGAACAAGGTGTGGACATGGGAATGGGGGGCTACAGTGGAGAGGGGGTGAAAGCCATGGTAGAAATGAAAGAACTGTGAGTCTGTTGCTGGGCACTGTAATCTACACTGAAGGAGGGGTTTGAGGTGGCGGCACGGATAAGCCAGGCTTCAAAGCTCTGACGGAATGTGGTGGAATTTTTAGGATGTCAGTAAAGGACAACAAAGAAGGTGCAAAGGAGGAAATTTTAACATAACTATTAATGTTTACACTTTTGAAATGTCCTTCTATTTGTAACAACATGCCTTTGAGGGACGAATACTACTTTTCTAATTATATAGGTAAGGAATCTGAAACCAGGCAAATTTAAGAGACTTGCCTTAGGTCATTAAGCTGGTAAATTGTAGTCATAGACCTCAAGACTAGGATGATATACTATCAATGACATACGGAAACATATAATTCTGAAATTAAACGAGCTCTACCTCTGGAGAATATATAGATTTTTGTTTTAAGCTAAGTCTTATGAATAAATGTTCAGTTTTTCTCTTTTCCTCATGTTTGTCATTTCCTTAGTACAGGATCTTTGGTTTACTACTTTCCTAGGCTGTAAACTCTGTCAACCAGCAGTGGAGCCTCCTTTGCTCACAGTTAGGTCTCCATGGCCTAGCAGGGCACCTGGCCCATAACAGATGCTCAGAAAAAGTTGCTGAATAAAGAAAAGAATGAAGGAATGCTCGTAGGAGGTCAGTGCACTTTGAGAATGCGGAATCAAGCCAATTCACAGTTAAATTTACAAATCCGACAGTATTTACTATTTTCCCAAAAGAAACTGCAGATGAAATAGTTCCAAGATTTTCTAAATTTATCTGATTTTAGCCAAACAGTTTAAAGTTGAAGTTCAGGGACAGGAGAGCAGTAAGACGAGGCCAATGACTGTCAAAGAATTGGAGGGACCAGCCAGATGCATTGTCTCCACGAGGGAGAGAAAGTCCATTCAAAGCAAGTGAGGCAGCACTCTGTGGAATGTTAAGCAAAAGCGTTCCTATTTCCTCTCATTTATCATCAAGACACCAACACCCCCCCTCATCTGAGGAAAACAAGAAAATGTAGGCTTTGGAATATTTTCTGTGTCTCTCTCTCCCCCTCCCGTTCTCTCCCACTCTCTCTTTCCCCCTCCTTCTCCTGTCCCCTCCTCCCTCCCATTTCCTCTCTTTCATAATTTGAAAATTCAGCTAGTGTCTAGCTAGACACTCGAGTACACTTTTGACATTTCATCATGCTGACTCTTCATTGTGAAAAACGAAAACTTGGCAAACTCTTGAATCACATTTTCATGTTTAAAATCACAGCGCCATAAAAACACACCCAACATATTTTTCATGTGACTGATAAAGTTCACGCTTAAAACAACCTTGAAAAAGCAATTAAAAACAACTAAGCACTATGACATGAACTAGACTGACTTTCATATGAGTCTTTTTATCTACTTTCACCAAAACCTATCACTTCTAGGGTAAGAAGCCAGTTTGATACACATTGGTTATTTCAAGAGGTTATGTAAAAGTCTTAAAATGAAATGAATTTAATGAACTGAATTTTAAAATAAACATTAAAAATACATCTGAGACCAAAATACAAAAATGTTAGTATATTTACACAGAGCTTAATGTGTCAGGCACTACCTTGAGCAGTTTGTATATCTTAACTAATCAAAAATCTCACAATAACCCTATAAGGTAATATATTTATTAATTCTATTTCTGGATGAAGAAACTGAGGCACAGAGAGGTGACTGGTTACGCTGCCTTAAGTGGGAGAGTTGGCTGTGGAGTCAAGCAGTTTGGGTTCAGAGTCTGTGCTCTTGAGTGCTACAGACCACTTCACATATTCTCCACGTATTAAGTCTTGCTGGTGGGTATCTGGTATCTACTGAATTGATTGAAAGCACAAACACCAATTGGGAGATGATGGAGTAAACCAAACCTAAACAATAAAGTAAAATTAAAAAGAAGGAGTGATGTATAGCAGTGGGATGTGAGGATGGAGAGACTGGGACAGATTTCAGAGATACTAAGGAGATGAAACCAGTAGAACCTGATGAGGTATTAGATGTTGGTGATGGAGGGAGAGGAATCAAGAATGACTTCCAGATTTCTGCATGGTAGCTAGGTCTTCACTCCATTTTCTGAGCTAAGAAATATTTTAGGTTTGGGTGAGTTTGAAGTACCTGTGGGGCATCCACGTGGGAAAGTCGGTAGGCAGTATTATACACTGCTCTGAATTTCAGAAGAGAAATTTGAGCTGGAGATAGAAATCTGGGAGCTGTCAGTTAACAAAATTACCAGGAAAACCAGAGAGAGAGAAAGAGAAGAAGGCCAAGGCCGGAATCCTGGGGACGATCCACATTTGAGAGTTGGTCTGAGGAAGAGAAGCCTAAAAAAGCAATCAAGGAGGAAAAATGAGAATAATGGGGGGAAAAACCCCAGAAAGACTGGTGTCAGAGAAGCTATGGAAGGAGGCAGTTTTGATAAAGAGAGCACGGTTAATAATGTAAAATCTACGGAAACATGTCAAATAAGGACTAAAAAGTGTGCAGTAGGATTAGCTCTAGAGATCACCGTAACCTTGATGAAAGTAGTTTCTATGAGTGAAGGAGACAGAAGCCAGACTTGAGTGACTTTGAGAATAAATGGCAGTTAAGTCAAAAGAGATGGCAACCATTGGGAACTTTTCAAAAGGCTCATATAGGAAGGGGTCAAAGAGACAGAGTGATAATTAAAGGGTACGTAGGTTTCAAAGAGGAAGTGGCTTCAATGACAGAAGGAAGAATCAGTGAGAAAGGACTTGTTGAAGATAAAGGAGAAGGAAAGTCTTTGGGGGCACTGGATTATTTTCACAAACCTACCCAAGTAATTTGAAGACTTACCAATAACCTTGATATGGAAAGTGCAGCTGGCTTGGTTGCTAGCTAGGTCAGTTGCTGTGTACGTGATAGCAACATCTCCAATTGGGAAAAGATAAGGTGGGGTAAAAGCTGGATGAACGTGGATTGACACCTATTGGAGAGAAATATCAGGAAAGTTAAAGTTAATATTAATAGTACTTTTATTATTTTTTGGTTTATATATTATTAGCAAAGAAGTAAAAAAGACACAATATTTTATGTATAGCAAAAAGGAAAAAAAAATCAGACATAGCCTTTGGTATACTTCTTTCTAGACTATTTATCTATATAGTTTATAGAGCTGGGATACATATGAATTGTTGAATTTTAATGTTGTAAGCAGCACTACGATAACAGTTTTGTACAGATAATTTTAAAATATTTTTATTATGTCCTTATAATAAATTTCCAGAAACAGAATTATTAACCTCAAAGTCATTAGCATTTTATTGATAGATAATACAAAATTTATTTCCCAGATCACGGTAAAAATCTGCATTCCCATTGTTAGTATTTGCATTCCCATTGTTAGTATTCCCATTGTTAGTATTCCCATTGTTAGTATTAGTTAGTATTTGCATTCCAATTGATAGTATCATTGTCAAAGTTCCCATTCAAAGTTCTCTGATCTATATTAAATATCATTACCTTTTGGTAAATCAAAAATATGGCATGAGGTCATTGTTTTAATTTGCAGTTTCTTAATGTCTTATGGTAAGATTAAATTCTCATATGATTGCATGATATAGATATATTCTTCCCTTTTTGAACCATATGTTTGCCTTCTTAGTCCGTTTGAAAATTATTATGTGATAAAGATAAATTTATATTAATATGTGATGTAATAAACATTCTAACATTTGACATATTTGAAGCATTTTTCTCTAGTTTGCTAGAGAACTATTAAAAATACAAATTGAGGCACTTCCCTGATGGCGCAGTAGTTAAGAATCCACCTGCCAATGCAGGGGATATGGGTTCGATCCCTGGTGTGGGAAGATCCCACATGCCGCGGATCAACTAAGCCCATGTGCCACAACTACTGAGGCTGCACTCTAGAGCCCACGAGCCACAACGACTGAGCCCAGGCACCACAACTACTGAAGCCCGTGCACCTAGAACCCATGCTCCGCAACAAGAGGAGCCACCATAAGGAGAAGCCCGCCAGCAACGGAGAGTAGCCCCCACTCGCCGCAACTAGAGAAAGCCCACGCACAGCAACGAAGACCCAACGCAGCCAAAAATAAATAATTAAAAAAATAAGTTTATTTAAAAAAATTGAGAAATACTTTTGAGGTCAGATCCATTGGTTTTTTCCACTGTATTCTGAAAAAGTATTTCAACACACAGGTGCTACATTTTGTCTAAATTCTCATGGATCCTGAAGTATGTCCCTGCACTCTTCTTAGTATTTGATGACAATGACCAGGATGATGATGACAGTGCATGTTTTCACGGGCCTCTTAATAGAATGTGGAAACTACACACGAGGGAGCACTCAACGCACACATCACCGACAGTATAGTAAGTACTATAATTTACATTTACACTTTTAAAATCAGATTTAAAAGTTACCTTGTCTTTGGTTACCTAAAGATAAATACCATATGATCTCGCTAATAAGTGGCAGGAAAAAAAAAAGATCACAGATACGGAGAACAGTTTGATGGTTGCCAGAAGAGGGGTATGGGGGTGCTCAAAAGGGGTGAAGGTGGACAAAAGGTACAAACTTCCACTTATAAGATAAATAAATCCTGGAGATGTAATATACAGAGTGATGACTATATTTAATAATACACTTTAAAAAAGTTATCTTGATTTTTTAAAGTATATTGTGTTTATTCAACACAATTATCAGAACATATTGTGTGTGTGTCCTTGAATGGCACATGTCCTTGAATGACACAACTTACATATTTACATGCAAGTGTAAAAACTATATACTATTTAAGGGCATCTTCATGTATGTGAACAGTAAAAGTATAGATTTAAGAGGGTGTTAAATTCCTAATTCCTTTCCTAGCATCTGATGGATAATTACCTCAAGCTACTGTATATACTAGACTAAAATACTGTGTTCTGAATAATGCTGGTTTTAAAAAAGCTGAGTAAGAGACACTGATGTTATCTTCTTCAGACTGGCCAATATGCAATCATTTCAGGATCATATTTTAAAACATATGCTTAAAAATAGAAACTAAGATTGATTCCCCATCTTTCTTTTTCTTAAAAGATCTTCAGAGCCTAGGAAGGGGCAAAGAATTCTCAGCCAACGAATCCGCAGAATGAAGGGTTTCCGTTTTGAGATTTTCATCTGAAATTTCTAATGAAAAATTCAAGGCTGATCATTCTTCTATCAGATGGGGCATTAACATTTATGAGTACAGCTAGAGAGGGCACTATCATTAATTAGTAAGTTTTCAATAGCACACATATTTGCAGTGTATTTAGAATCCATCTGACAAAGGATGCAAATATTTGCTCAAACCTTACCTTTTCCCCAGAGTTGTCTTTAGCTGTTGGGATTTGCCAAGTGATATTAGCAGAGTCTTGCTGTTCCTGAGTCTCAGCCTCTATGTCCGCAGGACAGTTGATTTGAGGAGCTTCCACATCTGATTCAGAAAATACACAAATCAGTTAACATATCAATGTGTAATTCTAAGTCGTTTAAGAGAGAGGTAAAAAGACATTAATACTCTGTGACTCGCTTTTTACATCCCAATTCCTGACTGATTTGGAATTTACAACTGCCTTCAGGATAATGTATCTCAGGATGACTTATGAAGCCCTTCCTGAACTGGCACCTGCTCCCCTAAGAGGGGACAAATCCCCTCCTCTCTGACAAATCCCCTACCAGAACTCAGTCTCCACATCGAATACTCTCAGTCCCACGAGAGCACCATGGTTCTTCTTATACCTGGGTCTTTGTCCACGTCCTTTTATTTGCCTGAATCAATGCTCTCTTCCCCCTTTACCCAGGAAACCCCTACTTGTCCTTTAATTCTCAGCTTAGACACAAGCTCCTCAGGAAGCTTCTCTGACCCCACTGGTCCATTTTAGGTGCTCACTCCACAAGTTCCCATGGCCCTCTGTCCTTCCTAACCATAACTCGTTTTGCCATTTTGAAATTAAATTTTCTCCTCCCAAAGAATTTAAGTTCTTTGAATGCCAGGATATCTCTTGTCCCATTGTATTATATAGTTCCTGGCATATAACAGGAGTTTGATAAATATTTTTGGAATGAAATAAAGAGACAGAAAAAATGAATGTTGACTGGCAGGAAGGAACTGCACTGGAAATGCTGTCAAATGGAATTAATTAGTGTGCTAAAATGTACTGGCAAAACAAACAACAAATTAAAGCCAATGATATTTTTTGCAGTGTGAAACTTTGCAGTACAGATACTGAATTAGATGTGGTAACATTCCACATAGCCACATCAGTCACTGTACAGCTAAGTTCTCATTACATGGTATAATAAATCCTCTTAAGTTACGTTAAATTAGGTCTTCTGTAACTTGCAGCTGAATATATCCGAATTGATCTAATTTGTGTCTCACATTCTTGTTCCTTTAAAATTTTATTCAATTTATATTTTCCTTTTCTCAGAGGGGCTAATACTTAGACAATTTTCCCCCACAAAGATGCATTAGCATATTAACTCTTAAAATCTAAAGCAGTATTTTATTTTTCCTTTACACTTGAATATTCGCTTGAATAGATTTGGAATTTAAAGTTTATATCTATTTTCCCTCTGTATTCTTAGAACACTGCTACATTTCCTTCTGGCATTTAGAGTTATAAATGAGAAGTGTAGTGTGAGTCTGATCCTTATTTCCTTTGTGAAATTTCTCTTTTCTCTCTGGAAACTTCAGATTCTCTCCTTAACTTTGGACCTTGGAAATTTCACAGGGAGTAGTGAAAGTATGCCTGCCCAACATTCAGAGGCTATTTTTTTAAAATTAATTTATTTATTTTTGACTGAGTTGGGTCTTTGTTGCTGCGCATGGGCTTTCTCTAGTTGTGGCAAGCGGGGGCTACTCTTCGTTGCGGTGCACGGACCTTTCATTGCGGTGGCCTCTCCTGTTGTGGAGCACAGGCTCTAGGCACGCAGGCTTCAGTATTGCAGTACACGGGCTCCAGAGCACAGGCTCCAGAGCACAGGCTCAGTAGTTGTGGCGCACTGGCCTAGCTGCTCAGCGGCATGTGGGATCTTCCTGGGCCAGAGCTTGAACCCGTGTGCCCTGCATTGGCAGGCGGACTCCTAACACCTGAGCCACCAGGGAAGCCCCTATTTTTTTTTGGAGTCACATTACTCACTGTTTTCTTGAACATGGATCAATAAACTCTATTTCTCTGGCAATGGTACTTTATTTTTTATTGAAGTATAGTTGATTTACAATGTTGTGTTAGTTTCAGGTGTACAGCAAAGTGATTCAGTTATACATACATACATACATATATACACACATATATATACACATATATGTATATATATTTTTTCAGATTCTTTTCCATTATAGGTTATTACAAGATATTGAATATAGTTCCCTGAGCTACTTGGTAGGACCTTGTTGTTGGGGAGAAGGGACAAATTAAGAGCTTGGGGTTAACAGATATATACTACTTTATATAAAAGAGATAAACAAGGTCTGAGGCTATTTGGATCAAAAAAATTCAACGCTTTCTGAAGCTTAGGGGGACTTTCTTCTACTGGGAGGAAATTCTTCTCCTCCATCCCTTATCCTCTCTCTGCTTCTGGAACTCTTTATTGGGGTTTCTCGATTTATCACAGGTATCTCTTAACTTCCATCTTTTGGGCTTGATCCATTGGGATATTCAAGTTCCCTGTTTATCAGTTCTCCATTCTGAAGGAATTCTCAGTTTGCTTTGTCAAATCACTAATATTGTTTTCAACAACACCCACTCCACTTTTCGACCCTTCTCTTAGAGACATTTATATTTTTACTTCTAAGAACTCTTTCTTGCTCTCAATAGCTCCTTTTCACTGCAGTCGGCTCTTGTTGCTAGGAAGATGGCAATGTTCTCTTGTGAAAGTACTGAGATGCAGGTTTCATAGGGCTGATGACTTGCTTTTTTAAAAAAAAATTAACTTAATCTCACCTGCTTTATAGGAGCCAGAAATTCCCCAAAGATCTTCAACTCCCAATGGAAAACTTAACCTGATTTCCAGCTCTAATATCATCCTTAGTTTTCTATTTCTTCTATTGTTGCCTGGTACATTGTAATTGGATTTTGTGAGTCCATGATTTTGTAACAGACATCTTCATAGCATTTTCTGGGGTTACATCTATCCTTTTACCATAGATTTGCAGCAAAAGTAGCAAAGAGGGACAGTCCCACACTGCACCAATGTGTCATTATATAGAATTTGGTTTTTAACTTGACCATTGTACGGACCTACCTTCACAAGCAGCTGTCTGAACTTTGGCACTCCATTTTCCGGAGGTGGTGCACCTCACTTCTTCTCTGCCTCCTGATAAAATGAATCCTTGGTGGCAACTTAGCTGACAAATCGTCCCAGGTTTGGCTGGATGCTTGCCACAGGTGGGGGGTGACACGATGACACCTCTGGGCTTCTGAAAGGTGGAGCAGTGGCGCTCTATTGTAGGAGAGCAAGAAAATGTTATTTGCGTTCCCACAGATTGCAAATGTCACAGATTCGCTTTACTCGAGAAAAATACAATTGGTCTGCTGTGGGACTGACATAAGTCACTAAATGAGGTCTGTATGTGACACTAAACAAATGCTGTATTGTAAATAATGCTCAACCATCTCTCTTTAGTTACCTCATGCTATGTTGCCGGTGCATCAAAATCTTGAAAGATTTCTAACTAGCACTTAAATCAATGCCGACTGTGACTTTTATCATTTGCTTAGAGCACCTTCATTCAGTTTGCAGAATGTTACGTTATGGCTACAAAGTATAAAATAGTGAATTAGGTTCTATCTTTTATACTCTCCCTAGAATCACTATGTCATAATTAGGGCCTTGACTCTTAATGATGTTATTTTCAGCACAGATGAAGAATAGCAGATGAATTAGGTAGAATTAGGTAGACTGGAGATAGAATGGAAAATCAGACTAGGACTTAATGCAGGGCATGTGTCTCTGTGTGTGTCACACACACGACCCCATACACACATTTGTTTGTCGTTGTAGTAGTGATTCTACTGGGAGCACTGCTGGCGTCTTTAGTCTGTATTTCCCATGTGATATGCCAGGCATTATTCTAAGGGCTTTACAAGGATAGACCCATTTAAACATATGCAGTAAGGGCTGTTGTTATTATTCCCACTTACAAACAAGAGTGCTGGAACATAATAGTAACTCTCATAGTTAACTTTCCTGAGGCTACCCAATTGGTAAGTAGCAGAACCTGTGTGCTCCTAAAATATTCCACAACCATGCCTCCTCCCTGAAATGACTGCTTTCAAACCTCTCGGTCAGCAAAAGCAAATTTTCCCGAGAAATTGATATGTTTCTTTGTTTTTGCACAGTATGTACCACGTGGTTGCCCAGACTTCCTATTTTGCTTTGACCAAGAGGAAAATCAGGGCCAAATCTGTGGTTCAAATATAACAACTATATGGGACTTTAAATCATTTATTCAGGTATGTTATTTATAAATTAAGAAAATTATTCTTTTAGCTGTCATAATTGTTGAAGATTTTATTCCCTGTTAATATTCTCTTTCTTACTATTTACGACCTTTTGAATGATGTCTTTAGTTTTTATATAGTCTAATCTAATCTTTTCTAATCTAATGGTAAATCTTTTCCCATTGCTTTTATGCCTAATACATGGGTTAATAGTACGCGGGCCTCTCACCGCCTCAGCCCCTCCCACCGCGGAGCACAGGCCCCGGACGCGCAGGCCCAGCGGCCACGGCTCACGGGCCCAGCCGCTCCGCGGCACGCAGGATCCTCCCGGACCGGGGCACGAACTCGCGTCCCCGCATCGGCAGGCGGACTCCGAACCACCGCGCCACCAGGGAAGCCCTAATTTATATTTTTAAAACTATGAAGAATTTATGTGTCTGGTGTGTATTAAAAACATATGAAAATTTCATTTTGTTTTTCCCAAGGAGCTAGCCAATTTTCCTTTATTATCAGTTGAATAAATCTTATCTTCTCAACTGAGCTATGATGCTTCCCTAATGATACGTGAAACTCGTAAGTTTTGGAATCTATTCAGTCCCATTGATCTGATGCAATTCTTGCATACTCCTCATTTTTGCAGTTTTAGTATATATTTTAAAACCCAGTAGAGCTACTTTCTTTTTACTACTCTTTATTACTCTTCCCTTTCAATCTTATTTCAGTGAGTTTTGCCTACACATTCTTCCAGATGAATCCTGGAGTCAATCCCCAATTCCAAAAAGGGGGCAAAAAAGAAAAACCCTTTTGGGCTATTGGATGATATTGCATTTTACATATACATATATTTGGAGAGAACTTACATTTTGATAAAATTTTATAAAAACATTAAGGTGTTCTTTTTGTCTTTCAGTAATATTTTGTAGTTTGTGTAACACAGGTTCCACACATTTCTCTTTAAGGTTATTCTTCCATATTTTATATTTTCTATAGATCTTTTGAATGTGATTTTTCTCTATATATTCTGTTTATCATTTATATAGAAGAGTTGTTTATTTGATATTCTTATGACTTTAATGAACTCTCAGTCTTTAAGTAGGTTCATTCTTTTTTGGAGGTAGACACGTAGTTTACAAATGATGATTCTGAATCCTCTAAGCTCTAACCTTATGATTTATTACAAGAGCTAAAGCTTAGAGAACAATGCTAAATCATACGGATGAATCTGGAATCCTTTTCTTTTTCCAGATTTAATAAGACTGTCTACATTGTTTCCATAACTGGATGCAGATTTAAGATGGACTTTTTTATTATGTCAGTAATCAATATGAGTTTCTTAGAGTTCTATTAAAAATGTGTTTTAAATGATAATAATACATTTTTATCTTATACTGAGCAACCATATGAATTTTTCCTATTTTTTATAATGAAGTAATTTATTATGTTGATAGAGTACCTAATTTTAAACCCTCCTTACATTCCTAGGATAAACCTCTACTCGTTTTGGCAGACCATTCTTTTGAATGTGGATTGCTAGTGTATTTTCTATATATATGTATTTCTTTCTTGGTAAAAGTTGTCAGGTTGGCAATAGAATAATAATAGTTTGATAGTATGAACTGATTAACTTTCCACTAACTGGGCCAAATTACATGGTATGAGAATTACTGCTTTTTAAAAGTTTGAAAGAGTTTCACTGATCCCTCAGTCATTTTGGGAGTAGTAATTAAACTCTGATAACATTTCCATTTTTTTGTAAATTACCCATAGGTAACTATATACTTGCTTTTCTACTTTTTTTCTTGATTCATTTAATAATTTTCATTTTCTTAGAAAATCATGCATAATAAATGTATTGTACGGTATTTTATTATTCTTTTAAAAACCTCAGACCTCTGGGACTTCCCTGGTGACGCAGTGGTTAAGAATCCGCCTGCCAATGCAGGGGACACGGGTTCGATCCCTGGTCCAGGAAGACCCCACATGCTGTGGAGCAGCTAAGCCCATGCACCACAATTATTGAGCCTGTGCTCTAGAGCCTGTGAGCCACAACTACTGAGCCCACGTGCCACAGCTACTGAAACACGCGCGCCTAGAGCCCGTGCTCCGCAACGAGAGAAGCCACAGCAATGAGAAGCCCGTGCACCGCAATGAAGAGTAGCCCCCTAAGCTGTGACAAAGTGAGAGAGTGGCATGGACATATATACACTACCAAACGTAAAACAGATAGCTAGTGGGAAGCAGCCGCATAGCACAGGGAGATCAGCTAGGTGGTTTGTGATCACCTAGAGGGGTGGGATAGGGAGGGTGGGAGGGAGGGAGACGCAAGAGGGAAGAGATATGGGAACATATGTATATGTATAACTGATTCACTTTGTTATAAAGCAGAAACTTACACACCATTGTAAAGCAACTATACTCCAATAAAGATGTTAAAAATAAAAATTTTAAAAAAATAGAGTAGCCCCCGCTCACCAAAACTAGAGAAAGCCCATGCGCACCAACGAAGACCCAATGCAGCCAAAAATAATAAATATATTTAAAAAAAATAAAATAAAAACCTCAGACCTCATGTATTCCTTTGTGATAGCTTCCTGGAAAAATCCTAGTTTTGCATTTTTCTTTCTTTTTAAAATTTATTTTATTACTTTATTCAAAGATTTTCCTCTTATCCACTCTACTGCATTCCATCTCCTTTTATAATTCATCTTCATTATTATTATGTACTTCTTTCAACTTCTCTTGCAATCATTATTTTCGTAGCTTTTGAATTTAATGTTATTTTCATTCTTCCTGTTTAATAATGAAAATATTTATATCTAAGAAATTTTATCAGTGTATAATTTAACCCATATCTCATAACTTTGGTTCTAGAATTTTCTCAATTTGTTGATTTTTTAATTGTATTTTTAAAACGTCTCCTTTGTTCATTTAATTCATTTCCTTTATCTCTTTTTGTACTGGAGTCTTCACATTTTTGTGTTTTGGTCTAGTTTCATACGTCAGAAAATGTTAAGGACATTGACTTTTTTTTTATGTGCTTCAAATAACCTTTTCTTGTTTGCACTTTAATAATGCAGAGAGTTCATTTGAAGTACAGAAATTTACATCTTTATGTATTCAAATCTAGTGTCCTTTTTATTTATATGAAGTTCTTCTCCATTAAAATCCGTATTTTCTCCATATTATTTCTTACACTTCACTCCTTAATTTGCCTCATTTAATTAATTAGTTAAATTAACTTAGTGATTTTTGAAAATGAGGTGAGTCAAAACTGACTGATTTTTAGATAAGCTTCTCTCCCCCATGGAGATCTAGAATTTCCCTTACTGAATATTATATTCTTCTACAAAAAATAATGTTTGTTTCCGAGCCACGTTTGCTTCCATTGTTCTGTGCATCTTTGTACCATTAATGTACTATTTTAATCACTGTGGGTTCATAATCTGTCTTACGACGGTGAGAATAAGTTCTCCCTCATTGTACCTCATGTTCAAAATTTTCCAGTTTTGCCACTATCTATTCTTCAATACGCTTTCTATTCATGTCTATCAATTTTTTAAGTGGAAAATTTCATAGTAATTATCGTTATTGTCAGAATTTGGGGGCTACGGTGAGTTGTTCCCCAATAAATTGTAAATAAGGATATAATTTCCTTTTGATGGTTAGACTTCAAATCTACCAAGATTGACATACACTTTAAATCATTACAGGGATGTACGCAATAATTTTAAAGAGAATTCTTAAAGTTTAAAGAATTTTAAAATTTTAAGTTAAACTTAATAATTAAATTTAAATTCTTTAAAGAATAACTCCAGAGTAACCTTATTAAATGTATTACATTTTTAATAAAAGACTGGGTCCCTCACAAGAAAAGCTACTCATCCATGGAGCCAGTGAAATAGATGATTCTCAGGAGTAAACATTAATATCTAGATACAAATTCTAATCTTGGGAGACAACGTTCCAACTAAAGGGATTTATTGAGATTTTTTGTTCCATTGCCAAAGCAGCCTTTTTATGGTGGATAGATCCATCATCTTCATTTAATTCTGTGAACTATCTGGAGAAGCTAACTCCCTTTGTCTTGGTTTTATGCCAACTAAGTCTGTTTGTGGTTTGGGAATCCTTGTAGCTTCTGCCTCCAGGGAAATATTATGCCTGTCAGGCCTATGTCTTTCAGTAGTCATGACAAGTATCTCATTGTTAATAAACTTTACTTGTTATTTTTATTATTAAATTATTATTTAAATATATAATACCCCCGTATAAGTTTTCTGAGCCTGCACCATGAGGGTCAACTCTAGGACTGTTACTGAACCCCTCAGTAAAGCCCAATATCCTTTCTGGTGACACCTTCCCTTATTATCAGCCCTGGATCCAATACTAGATTATACTAGAATAAACCTGTAAATCAATTTATAAAGAATAGAGATAGTTATAGTACCTAGTTTTCCCATCTAGGGTCCTGGAATACCTCAATTTATTCCCTACATATAGTTCTTCTTCCTATTTTGGAAGTTGGTTATTTAATGACTTACCTGTTAGCACTCCCAGGTATACTGTATCTGACACATCGTAAGGGTTCACTAATGGTAGTTATTATCATTTCATCATCATCATTACCATCGTTAATGTTTCAACAGTGTATAAGATGCAGCAAACTGGAAGAGCTACTGAGTTTATTCATTCTGGACCCAATTTCAGGTATGAGATGTCACAACTCTTAGTGAAGGACAAGGCAGAAAATCTTCTGATGAAAGAGAATTTTACGGCCCATCTTAACATTCACTCGTTCATAATTTTGTCCTTTCATCAACAAGGTAAAGGTAAATTGTGTTTTAAAAATTGAGGGAATTACACAGCATTTGCTGTTTAAAAATCCATCCAAATTTGCCCCAATTAAAACAAAAATCATTACCATTTGAAGCTGTAAACTTTAGGGATTCGGAAAACTGGATTGTGGTGAGAAGTCTTTTTACCAGTGGAGGGGAATAAAACTACATATTTGTTCATGTGTCTACAGCGCCACATACCTATACATATGGATGTGTATTTATACCCATAATGAGTCAGTTTTTAGTTCTAGGTCTTCACAGAAAAGAGGAGAAACCAGAGAGCAAGAGAAATGACCCATCCAAGGCACCATGCCTTCTAAGAACTTACCCACACACCGAGGTTCTAGACCATCCCACTGGGCGTTTACTTGGCAGGTAAGCCTAGCACTTCCTTCTAGTCTGTACCCTTCATCACAGGTGACCAAACACACTGTCCTATAGGACAGTTCTCCGGTAGAACAGCTGAGGCGGCCATGTTTGGGTTGGCGGAGACGAGGGCATGTTCTCGCTATGTGAAATGAAAACAATTAGATCATATTCTACTCAATGAGGACAAAGATAATAATTATAAATTTAATAAGGCCTACACATTACAAACAGTAAATAACACACCATTATATTTTCAGTTAGTATGGGATAATTAAAAGCCTATGTTTTATCAAATGCATGGCCTAAACAACATCACTGTGTTCCACCTCTGTCTACAGGTGGGAAACTTAAGCTGTTTAAGGAGTCTGGCCCTAAATGGACAATGATGGCTGGAGACTGGGGATGGTTTACAAAGGGAGGTCCCTGCAGCCCTCAGCTGGGCCTTTGCTGTGATTCTCCAGGCTACGTTCTAACAAAAGGAAGGGGTCTTTCCCAAGACAGAGATCAGGTTCACTTCCGTTTTCAGACCTCATGGGCATATCCTGGGATTTTTAATGATCCCAGACTCTTGACAGCTGCTCAGCCTCTGCAATCTTGAACTGCAGCATTCTACTCTAGCCACAATTCTGGTCCTTTTAGCTTTTTCACCCCTTTCTTCCCAGACGCTTCCTGCAAATCCTAGCTCATGAAGATAATATTGACTTATGCATTACCATTGTTTTGTTTGTTTTTGCTGCTGCAGCAGAGACTGCTAGTTGCCCACCCAATAACCACTCCTCCCAGTTTTATTCAGCATAGTAACAGGCACAGCTAGAAGATAACAATTCTCCACCTCCATCGCAACAAACGAGAGCCAGTGACATATACGCTAAGGTTGTATGGGACTTCTGGAAAAGCTTTTGAGTGGGGACTGTCTCAGTTGAGAGAGTACCTTTTTTGCCTTCCCCTCTTCCTCCTTTTGTCCTGAAATACAGACATGAAGGATAGGGCCCCAGCATATTACAGGGTAAGTCTCATGCACTAAGATGGTACAGCAAAAAAATAAAAGAAGCCTGGGTCTCTGATGACAATGAGCTATCATAGCAGTTTTGGATTACCTACTTCTGTCCTTTCAGGTGAGAGAAAAACAAACCCTTAATTGTCTTATGACCTAGTTATTTGGGTCACTGATACCAGTAGGTATATGCAAACCCTAATTCCCTCTGCCCAGCATCCATTCATTTTCCCTTTGTTAATTTTCCAAGGGAAGCTCTTTCGCCTCTTTCAGCTCATGGGATTTGTATGTGTTCCAACCTTGCTCAGGGGTAGAGCCTGTGAGCCCAGATCATGTTCCCCTGGTCTGAGAAGTGACCAGGTTGCAACTGGTGATACACTTGCTTTCTCTATTGACTTTGAAACCACCATGAAAAAGGAGCTAGAAGAGTATTTACTAAGCTCTGGAGGCTGGAGAGGGCCCTGTGCCTCTGCACCAGCAGCAGCAGAAGTGCCATGGGCTGTCCAGAGAACTGTGCGTTTCCCCAGCGCTGCCACTCCTGCCTCAACGCTGCATCAGAGAAGCTACAAGAAGGTACTCGGACTGCTCCTGCAGGTTCCCAAGTGACATCTGTGCTCTGAGTTCCGGCAAGAGTCTACCACCGCCTAGCCCACCCAAATCCCATAGAGCGCCTTAGAGCACATCTCAGTCAATGCCAGCAGGCCCTATATTCTTGTTCAGGACAATCGCTTCATCTACCAGGGTCATCCCCACACAGCTCTGATCCAACTCTAACTCACAAACTCATGCACCTGCCCTCTGGAATACATCATCAGTCCTCAGTAAATCCCGTCCTATCCTAAACTTCTCTTATGAACTTTTCCTTACTTTCTCATCCTAGTAAAAAATCTTATTGTCTCTTATAGACAGGACCTGCTCTTTAATGCCCTCCCAGATCATTCTCTTCCTTCTTCCTAAACACCTCCAGCTCCCTGGAGGGAGGAAAAACATCCCTTCCCCCCCCCCCACTCCCCAGTTACCTGTTGACCTTTTGGCCACTTCTCATTCTTTAATGATTTTATATTTCTCTCTCTCTCTCTCTGGTACACACGTGCGCACACACACCCACACACAAGCTGGTGATTTCATGATCTATGTAGATGATCATTCCAATACCCCAGCGTCATATTCCTTACCTCTTCTTCACCAATAACCACATCCTTCACCTTATTTCAGCCTCCCCTCCACTGCCTTATCCTCTAGACCTTGCCAGCACCAATCCACGCACCCTCCTCTGACAACGACCTCCTATCTTCCTAGATTATTCCCTCAAGAGCTTCAACTCCATCAAATTCTATACCCTACTGGAGCCTCCAATCTATTATGTGTTCTTCTTTAGGTAAAATTATCTCTAAAGAGTTTATGCTCTTTCTACACTTCTTTTCCTCCAGTTCTAGCTTAGACCCACTCAAATCAGGATTTCAAATCAGGAGAAGGAGGAAGGAGGAAGGACAGTAAAGGAGGAAAGAAAGGGGGAGAATAAGGAGAGGGGAGAAGAAAGGGAAGAAAAGGGGAGGAGAAAGGCAGGTGACAGAGAGGAAGAGGAGGGGAGCGGGAGACATGGAAGAGGATGGGGAAAGGAGAGTGCAGGGAAGGGAGAGGGAGAGGTGGGGGGCTGCAGAGACCCACGGCCGTGCACCCTTTCAGTCAGATGGCATGTACATCCTGGTCATAAACAGAGATACGGAGAGCACAAGTCAGTGGATTCTTGTTGAATATGCCAACAGGTGGGCGCGGATACTCATTTTAATAGCTTACAGATATAATCCAATAAGCATCAGGCATTGTACGAAAAGCAAAAACCCCTGCAAAGAACAAATCTCACTTTTCTCTCAGATGACACTCCTACAACACTAAAGGCCACAAGACAACAGAGAGATCTCTAAATATTTTTGAACAAAATCACTTGGGACTCAAGAACTTTGTTGAGACTCTGGGTAAGATGTCTTTTTCCTTCTTTTATGCATTTGCCAATTTTTCATATGAAGCATGCAGTTACTTATGATGAAAGCTTAACTTTAAAATAATAGGAAAGGAAGTTGGGGTAAAATATTCAGTGCATATTCAACTGAAGTCGCGGTTTCACAGAATCTACTCTGAAGGAACCCATTCAAATTATATTAGTTGGCAGAACATAAACATTGGGTGCATGAAATATTCATTTAGGATTGATTACTCCTTAGAGAAAATTCAAGAATTAGATTAGAAGTTAAACCATAAGCCCTCGCCTTTCAATCACTGGGATGGTTTGGACCAAAGTCAACTATTAATGACAAATGAGCAGAATTATTTTGCCTTCCACGTTTCGATTTTTATTGAGTGTGTCCACCATGTAAGTAGAATCTTTACTGAGTGTATCCATCAAGGGTGTAGAAATATTTTGCCGCCCATATTTTGACTTTTCTTGAGGGCACTCATCAGGCGTAGCACAATACCAAGAGCCAGGTAGGATTAAAAGTGAATGAGACAAATTACTATGATCAAGATATAGAAAATCTAGAAAACCATATTAAACAACTGCTTTTGATCCAATAAACTGCTGAAATGACTCCAGCTTTCCAACTTGAGAGGAAATGAACTTGCAACATCTCTCAAGAGAACTGATAGTAAATTAGAGCTGGTGTTTCATACATATGCAAATTACATTGCTTCTCAAGTGTTGGTTTTAATAAACTTGCACTGCTCCTCAGGGAAAACAAAGCATATGTAATAATTCCTATTTAGTTCTTAAACATTTTATACTCCTTTTCAACCAAGAATGACCATTTTTATCATTTTCGATAGGAACATGCTTATTTATGAGTTTCAACTTCAAAAATATTTTTATTTCCATAAGCTGAAAACTTCTGCAATAAACGTTTGACTGACATTCATGTTAAAGCAATCCTTAAGTATTTATTTAGTCTTTTTAGAAAACAGCAATTTAGTCTTTCAAGAGAATGGTCTACTAGGTAGCAGACAATGTGAGAACTTGATCTGGTTCTCAGTGGAAAGACTCGTTAGATTTTTTCCTCAGATTTCCACTTCCTGTCACTCTCCCAATTTTGACAGCTTCTACACTGAAAAGAAAATAAATCTGATGTGAAATGCAGGGTTCTCACTGTTGCCTGAACGTTTTTCTCAGGAAAAATACTATCACAAAATTGACTTTACTTTCATGTTGTGGTTTAGCTAGTTATCACTGAGAAACCACAAAGGAATCCTTACTAGTTTAGAAAGGAATGTGTAATTCAGATAAAATTCAGAGCGTAAGTGTTTTAATGAAGAATGTATAGGAGGAATAAGAATCAAGACTATTAGTTATTATTTAACCCTACAAAACATTTAGGATGTAACATGAAATTTGTAAAAGGTTTTTTATTTTACACTGGTCTTTCATTTCTGCCTCGCTTTTAGAAAGATTTTCAAGAAAAAAAATAAACTTATCCTCTGTCTTTATAATTAGATTTAAATTAGACCTGTAAAATGCTTCTTTCTCCACACTACCCCTCCTGAAACAGAAGTGAATTCCCACATAACTGCCATATTTCACCGAATCCCAGACGCCCCAATTGTAAGGCACAACATTATTTTATAAGCTGCTAATAAATAAACAGTAATGTCTGTGAAAGGATTTAACGCCACGGTTGTTGAGGTACATTTCAGTTTTAGGATGTTAAGATGTGGGGGGAAAAGTGTTTTTGAATTAATGAATTATGGTATATGTTTCACAGAACAATACCTCAGGTACAGGCAGACCTCAGAGATATTGCAGGCTCAGTTCCAGACCACCAAATACAGTGACTATTGCAGTAAAGCAAGTCCCATGATTTTTTTGGTTTCCCAGTGCATATAAAAGTTATGTTTAGGGCTTCCCTGGTGGCGCACTGGTTGAGAGTCTGCCTGCTGATGCAGGGGACACGGGTTCGTGCCCCGGTCCGGGAAGATCCCACATGCTACGGAGCGGCTGGGCCCGTGAGCCATGGCCGCTGGGCCTGCGCATCCAGAGTCTGTGCTCCGCAACGGGAGAGGCCACAACAGTGAGAGGCCCGCGTACCGCCAAAAAAAAAAAAAAAAAAAAAAGTTATGTTTACACTATACTGTAGTCTATTAAGTGTGCAAATTAGCATTATTCTAAAAACCAATATACGCCCATTACTTAAAAACAGTTTATTGCTAAAAAATGCTAACCATCATCTGACAACGTGGGGTTGTTATCAGTACAAACCTTCAATTTGTAAAAACTGCAACATCAGCAAAGCAAAATAAAGCAAAGCTCAGTAAAACGAAGTATGTCTATAACTAAATCCTTTAATGAGGAGCCAGAGGAAGAGCCTGACTTAGTACCTTCATTCAGGACAACTTCGTTCACTGGTAAGTTAGGGAGTAGTTTTTTGGAGGTGAAATTAAAGGGAGCTCAGAAAAGTTCACATCCTGGAGCATCGCTCTTATTTTGATTAAAGTTATTTTACTTATACGGGGACATCAATGCAAATTGCATAAAAGACAACAAGCCTGCTTTTTAAAAATGGGACTGCACAATGGGAAGTGACACAAGCAGACTGTCAGCGTATCTATTTGTCAATGTATTTATCCATATCATTTACCAGAAGTATAACCAAGGATTAGCTGGGGTGGGGGAAGATACGTTCTGTGCTCATAATGAGCTCACAGACCAGCAGAGGCGATCAATGAGTTAATTAATTAAAGTAAGTAGGGTGGTTTGTATTGTAACAAGTTGGTTAAGCTGGGAAACACTGTCAGAATCCCCTTACTGTGGGCCAGTTTAGGGTTGATCTAAAGAAGAATCTGCACTTGATCTTGGAAGGCGGAAGAGAGGCAGTGATCACTGCAGGCAGAATCAGTGATGGACAAATGCACACATGCACAGTAGGTTCCAGCTTGTCTTTGGTCACCTCCACTCCACATCCCAATTGCTGACCCTGTTGACCCAAGGTGGCCCCAAGCTCACTGCTGGGTTCTTGGATGTAGAGCATCAGGGCATGGTTACAGAGAGATAAAGCTTCTCTTAGACTTCCCAACGCACTTCTCCCTTGTGGTTCCACTTCAGCAGCTGGGTGGGCTTGGATTCTCAGACTGAACTGGTAGTGACTCCTCTGATCCTCCAATTCCTCTTCTGGCCCTTCCACTTCCCAGCTCCTTCCAAAATCGTGTAAGGTCTGATTCTTAAAATAAGTTCCTTATCCCATAGCACAGATGGTGTATTTCCTGGGCTTCCCTGACTGACCCTCACACACAAAGCGCAAGGGCTAGAATGCGGGTAGGACAGGTTTGTGGATGCACATACAGAGGTTAGGGGTCATCCCATCCCAGATGAGAAGGTCAGCGACAGGGAGGGCTTATATACAGGGACCAAAGGAATGACTGGACAATCAAGGCTGTTGAAACAACTTGCAAACGGATGGCTTCCTGAGAGGGCACGGCCATTTCTTAAGGCTTTAGTGTAGGATTCGAGGCTCAGGATGGAGACTGTAGAGGGTTAAAGAGGCAAGGGCCAGACCTTATCCTAAAGGGGATGTCTGCCTGATTTTCTCACTCTTCTTTGGAAGGTCAGTAAGTGGAAAGTTAAAATGTCATGTTTTCTACCTTCTGCCATGAGGTATTTGGAAGAAGGGGTAGAGGTTTTACAAAGAACTTAATAACTATGTAACTTTACAGGAATATTTCTAAGAGGTTCCTATGATCAACCTTTTCAGTAACAGGCTTTTTACCCTTTGAGACTGTATGACTAAGAATGTCTTTGCTTTGCTTTCCCACATAAACAATAGCTTGTCGGAGTTTAGAAATCTAGGGTCTAATTCTTTTCTTTCAGAATTCAGGAAACATACTCTTATCTTCTAACATTTAGAATGGCTAATAACGGGCTCAAGGCAAGTCTGATTCCCTTTCCTTTATAGGTAATGTTATTTCTAACTGTGAAACAGGCCCAATTTTCTAATTTTTCCAGGGCTTTCAGAAGTTTCAATAAGATTATTTCCAGACATGGATCTGTTTTCTATAATTTGTTTCCTGGCACCCAGTAAGTGATTTTAAGTTGACTATCAAAGATTTCAGTCATGTGTATTTTCAAGATTTCAGCTTGCGGTTATATTCTTTGATCTTCTATTAGTGCTTCTCCTCCACTCCATTCTCTCTCTGGATTCCTAATCTGTGAAGAGTCTATTTCCTGTGACTATTCCTGTGTCATTTTATTCTTTCATCTTTTTTCTAATCTTTCAAATGTTGCTCTACTTTCAGAAGGATTTCTTGCGTTGATTTTCTAACTTATTAATTTGGCTTTTGACTATGTCTGTTTATTGTGCCAGCAACCTTTTTCTTCTCCCTAAGATACCTTCCTCCTCTCAGATTTCTCCCATTTCTTGGAATCCTAATCTTATTTTACCAATGTAATTGCCTTTGAATCTCTGTGATTCCATTTTTCTCCCCTCTTCTTTCAGGTCTCCCTTGTTCAATTTGCTGACTCCTTCTCTTTTTGTTAAGTAGAGATAAGGGTCTTGCCTGGGACCTGATTTAAGCAAATTCATATTCATAGCTGAGTTCAGTATTGGTGGCCGATTAATACAAACAGTGAATGTCTCCTGGGGTTCACAAATGACCGTGAAGTTGTGAGTAGGTTGGCTTCCCTTATGGGTGTGGGAGCTAAGAGAAGACTAGAAGACAGAACTTCTTACCCTACTCCAGTGAGCTGGGTGATACAGGGTCTTGGAACAGTCAAAGCCTCAGCAAACTATATTGCCAAAGGATGCCTAGGGGATGTGTTGGGGGTCATGTTGCCAGATTTAGCATAAAAACAAACAAATGAGGATATCCAGTTAAATTTGAATTTCAGAAAAGCAACAAATAATTCTTTGTATAAAAAGGTCTCCAGTCTTGTATGGGACTTACTTATACTAAAAAGTTATTTGTTGTTTATCTAAAATTTGAATCTAAACGGGTGTCCTGTATTTCACCTGGCAACCCGAGGTGACGGAGGGAATACTGTATTCAGAAGCTTCACGGGCAGGAATTCTCAAGTCCTTTGGCTTGTCCCCCTCTCTTCTTAGAGAGCCTTCTCTTTCAACCCAATTTGTGAAACCCTAGGAAGCTGGCCATGCAGTGGTCGTAAGAAGTAGGAAAGTAGGTCTTGGAGACGGCAAGAGTGGAAGCGAATTAAGGTACTCTCAATTTTGCTTGTTGTTCCTCTGTATCTGATGTGGGAGCCTCAGGTTCTATCTATGGTACTGCCCCCTTTTCTGTTGGCCCGATGAGGCTCTTTGGGATGTCACTTTAGCAAACTCCCACTTTCTGTGGCATGCTGTCTATTCAAAGTGAAGGCTGGGGATGTATACATTGGCTAACTACTCTTGTCACAGGATACTGGTGTGGTCCTTGGAGACCTACAATCAAAGTAGACATCAAAGCCGCACACTGACCATCCCCAAACTCTCCCTGGACCCTGTCTTGGCTGCTTGAAATCTGAGGTTTAAGGTAACCTGTCCATTTCTTTCCCAGGCAGGCCTTTCCTTTGCTTGTTCATAAAAGAAACACAAAGGGCATAGTTTATGATGATGTGGTCAACTGAACTTAGTAGTTCTGACTTCAAACCTCCTGTAATTTTTTCTCTTTCTGTGGTCTATGGTCTATGAAATCAAAAGAAACAAAGAATCTAGTAGTCCATTAGAGTTTAAGTTGAGGACGTCGAGCAAGACAATCAATAAACAACGTGAATTGGCAGTCTGCATACCTCTGCAGGAGCTCTCGGAGCTGGACCACAAACCATCGGGCAGACACAAGAAGATGCTGCTTCCCACGAGGTCGAACCCGGGGTGACATCGGACCCCACAGGCTGCATTGAAGTGGCTGTTGCAAGTGTTCTGGATAAAGTAACCATTTTCAGGAGGCTTCAGGGCAGGGCAGCGGACAACTAACATTTACAGGGAGAAGAGTAAAAAGCAAAGTGAGTCTCTGTCTATAAAGCATCCTCCCCCCCACCCCCGCTTTTTCTTTTCCGGTCAAGAGGACATTGTATACACAGAGCTAAATTATCAACAGCATTCCCATCTACTGCATATGAATTCCTAAGTGCACATTTGGAAGAACACTTATAGCTCATGCTTACTAGGTATTTGCTTCCAGTTAAGTTTAAAAACAGACTAAATATTATGGTTTAAGCTTAGAAATTTTAAAATCTTCATATCTATGTGGATACGAAATTTTCTAGTTCTTGACCCTCATATGTCATTAGCTATTTTCCTTCTCAGTTAGAGTGGCATAAAGTAAAGAACAAATAAGTCCAGCAAAGCATGTCTGCCACAAATCCCAAGAGCCACAGCTTTGACTATTAAATACTTTTAATTTTTGATATGAATAATATCAAAGTACTTTACTTATAAAAATATTTTCTTTAAATGGATGTAACCATCACCAGAGCCCAAACTAGCTCATTTGTTATTCAAATTTGCTGTTAAATTTGTGACTTCTCTCTCTTAGATTCATTTTAGATCTTTTCCGATACTAAATCTGTTTTCATAGTCACATTACTTGTGGAGTCTCAGATCTCCTTTCTCTGGAGCAAGATGTGGATATGTTCAGTGATAAGGAATGCTAGATGATAAAAACAAAGAATTCCCCCCAAATAAGATTAGAGGAAGGAATATTAAAGACCATGCCCAATTAATTGGATGAAAACACCGGCATTACTTCCCTAAAAGAGATCAGCTTTTATATTTCCTATCTGCCAGTGGTGGGATCCATACCTTTGCAGGTCTGGCCAGATGCCCGGTAACCCTCCTTGCAGACACAGTCTTCAGGGGAAGTACTTCCAGGTGGAGAAGTGTGATTTTCATCAGGACATGGAAGGCACGTGCTAATTCCTCCTGGTGAACCTTCTGGTTTGTATGTCCCGGATGGGCAAGCTGTGGGTAAGCCAGGGAAACCCATTTTATGTGGGGTACATCAATGGACAGTTAACAACATTTTGGAAACTGATTAGGGGGGTAAAGTCCCAAATAGCTTTTCATAGAAATAATCGTATAATTCAAGCAAGGAGAGAAACCAAGATTTTTTTAAAAGACTGATATAGTTGGCTATTTGCAGGTAACGAAGTGGCCTCTTTGATGTCCCACAATTAGTTACAATCACAACACATCATGGCATGCTATGGCTGGGCTTATTTGTGGGAAAATTCAAAACAGCAATGTACGTAAATGGACTAAAAGGCATCAATGATACTCAACGCGTAAAAACATCGTGCTAAAGACAGTATACCCCATATTCCATCAACCCCCCCCAACCTGTGCAGCTGCACCTCCCCCACTGTGTCCCCCAACACTCACTCCCAGCAGAACAGAATAGTTGTAGATATGCAAAAAGCACTGGGCCCCTTGTTTCGGTTCAAAGCACTGGACAAAGGGTGAGGAGAAAGTAAAGGGCTTGAGGGAAATGATCCTACTGATGGGAAATAAGCCTTTTGAAGAAAAAAGAATCACAGACCCTGCTTTCCCCAGGCTCAAGGAAAAAAAAAAAAAAAAAAGATGAAAAGCAGGATCTGATTGACCTTGCTTCATATCTTCCCTCTGCACTGACAATGCGGCTTTGAATCTGTACTTACTCTCCCTGGAGTTACACATCTGTAAAGTAACTCACAATTAAGAATTCAACAACAGAGAAACTGTGGAATAAAGAGACTTGCAATACTTAATAAAGCCAAACAAATGTAGTGTAGTCAAGTATGCATTAGATTATTTAAAAAAATAGTAGCAACCAAGGAATGTGCACTTATGTGGTGATACTTGATATAAATTATCTCCTTTAATCCTCACAGTATTAATAAGTAGTATTAATAATTACTAATATTTTTATTAATAAGTACATTACTTTTATTAGGATTGTGTCTATTTTAAAGAGAGAATGGAGGCTTAGAGTAATTTGATGATTTGACTAAAGTTACTCAGTTAACAGGTGATAGCGCTAGGAGATTTTTTTAGCATTTAACATTGGTTTATTACATTTTTATGCTGAAATTCAAAATCACATTTATCTTGTTTGTAATTAGTAAGTCAAATATTTTTAAATGGTAGTACACTCCTTTCTTCTTCCTACTGTCATTTGTTTAAGGCCTGTTTCCAGGTAGACAAGCTCTGGCTTGTTTATCTTTTTCAAAGACTTTTTTTTAGGTTTACAACAAAATTGAGATAAAGATTAGAGCTAGAATTTTAAAGCAGATATTTACATAGCATTCACTATGTCCCAGGGACTGTTCTATATATTTTATAAATATTATCTGTTTATCCATTTAAGAACCTATGAAGTAATAAATATTATTAACCTCATTTTACAGATGAGAAAACTAAGGCACTAAGAGGTGTTCTAACTTGCCAAAGTTACACAGTAAGTGACAAAGCTGGGGTTTAAACCAAGAGAATTGGGATCCAGAGGCCATGTTCTTTACTACTACATGTTCTATGTCTCAAACCCAGGTCTCCTGGATGCAAAAGTCCTTGTCTTAACAACTAAAATATGCTAAAAACAGAAGAAATCATTATTGAGAGAGAAGACTCGTAATATAATGTAATTTTTAGAAAAAAATCATGCTTCTAACATTCTTGATTATATTTAAAAACAGAAGAGAACATTTTCCCATGTATATAGTAGAAAATTCCAGAATTGATAAAGCTGTAGCTATTTAAGAATGAGAGAAACATTTGTAGGAAAGTTATAATGATGTGTGACTTACGAAAAATACTTCAGCAGAAAAAAAGGGAACATTACTTCAAAGCATCATAGCATTAAATACTGAATTATTATTGAATTATTCATATTTCTGAATAGTCCTTTTTATAAAAAGTTCAGTAAATATTGGCACAGATCTTCAAGAAGATGCAGGACAACACTGTATCCTTTGAACAGAAGGCAGCAGCTATAGGAGAAAATGATTAAGATAAACATACAAATGGAAAAGAAAACATAAACTGTAACAGCAAGATTAAAACTGTTGTTGGAGGCAGTAAAAAGAAGCCAAAAAATTCCAGAACAACACAAGTAAAAGCTGTGATATTAATGCAAGAAAATATTCCTTACTTGAAGTTTCAGGGCAATAAAAACTCATCAAGTTCCCAGCAAAATTAATAAAAAGTGATTAACACCCAAAACAAAGGGAAAGTATGACAAGTGTTTAGGAAAGAAAAACAAAATAAATGGGAAAATCAAACTGACATTTCATTTTTCCTGTGCAAAAACAAATGCCATGAAAAAAGAATGAAATAAGATATACAGCTATGTGGAAAAAATATTATGAACCCAAAACTCTGTATCTGGGCAACCTACTGGTAAATATGAGGGAAGAGAAATACATTTGAGAATGTGCATGACTTCTGGAAATCAACATGTATTTCACTGATTGAAAAGAAATCAACATAAAGAACTCAAGTATGAGAAAAAAATGGTATTCAATAAATCACTTGAGATTAAGAAAGTAGTGGGACATACCATATATTGCTAAATATCTTGCTAAAATAATTGTAAAAATTATGAAATAGCAAATAAAGCCCCTTAAAAAGAAAGACATACGATCTAAGGGAAAAAAATAATAATCTTTACATATTATAAAGAAAAAATGTTTAAAGTCTGAGGGAAACGGGGGATGGTTGGGAAGAGGAAAAGATAAAGTTCTCATTTCCTTTTATATATATCAATATGAAAAAACTGAAAGAAAAACACAGGTTCAATTTGTACACAAAAAATTCACATAACTATGAATAGAAAAAGAACGCATAACCTCCAAATCAGTGGAAGAGAAAAAAACCCAAATAACAAAGGTAGAAAAACATAGCTACTAAACAACCAATGGATTCCTGAAGAAATCCAAGAGGAAATCAAAATATACCTAGAGACAAATGAAAACAAAATCACAATGATCCAAAACCTATGGGATGCAGCAAAAGCAGTTCAAAGAGGCAAGTCCATAGCAATACAATCTTACCTTGGGAAACAAGGAAAATCACAAATAAAACAACCTAAACTTACACCTAAAGCAACTAGAGAAAGAAGAGCAAACAAAACCCAAAGTTAGCAGACGGAAAGAAATTATAAAGATCAGAGCAGAAATAAATGGATTAGAGAACAAGAAAATAGTAGAAATGATCAATGAAACTAAAAGCTGGTTCTTTGAAAGGATAAACAAAATGGATAAACCTTTAGCAAGACTCATCAAGAAAAAAAAAGGAGAGGGCTCAAATCAATAAAATTAGGAATGAAAAAGGAGAAGTTACAATGGACAACACAGAAATACAAAGGATCATAAAAGACTACTACAAGCAACTGTATGCCAATAAAATGGACAACTTAGAAGAAATGGACAAATTCTTAGAAACGTACAATCTCCCAAGACTGAACCAGGAAGCAACAGAAAATATGAACAGACCAACCACAAGTACTGAAATTGAAACCGTGATTAAAAAACTCTCAACAAGCAAAAGTCTAGGACCAGATGGCTTCACAGGCGAATTCTATCAAACATTTAGAGAAGAGTTAACACCTCTCCTTCTGAAACTATTCCAAAAAATTGCAGAGGAAGGAACACTCCTGAACTCATTCTATGAGGCCACCATAACCCTGATACCAAAACTAGACAAAGATACCACAAAAAAAGAAAATTATAGGCCAATATCACTGATGAACATAGATGCCAAAATCCTCAGCAAAATACCAGCAATCCAAATCCAACAATACATTAAAAGGATCATACACCATGAGCGAGTGGGATTTATCCCAGAGATGCAAGGATTTTTCGATATCCACAAGTCAAACAATGTGCTATACCACATCAACAAATTGAAGAATAAAAACCATATGATCATCTCAACAGATGCAGAAAAAGCTTTTAACAAAATTCAACAGCAATTTGTGATAAAAACTCTCCAGAAAATGGGCACAGAGGGAACATACCTCAACATAATAAAGGCCATATATGACAAACCTACAGCTAACATCATACTCAGTGGTGAAAAGCTGAAAGCATTTCCTCTAAGATCAGGAACAAGACAAGGATGTCCACTCTCACCACTTTTATTCAACATAGTTTTGGAAGTCCTAGCCACGGCAATCAGAGAAGAAAAAGAAATAAAAGGAATCCAAATTGGAAAAGAAGACATAAAACTGTCACTGTTTGCAGATGACATGATACTATACATAGAAAATCCTAAAAATGCTACCAGAAAATTACTAGAGCTCATCAATGAATTTGGTAAAGTTGCACGATACAAAATTAATATACAGAAATCTGTTGCATTTCTACACACTAACAACAAAAGATCAGAAAGAGAAACTTAAAAAAAAATCCTATTTACCATTGCATCAAAAAGAATAAAATACCTAGGATAAACCTACCTAAAGAGACAAAAGACCTGTACTCTGAAAGCTATACGATGCTGATGAAAGAAACTGCAGATGGCACAAACAGATGGAAACATATACCATGTTCTTGGATTGGAAGAATCAATATTGCTAAAATGACTATACTACCCAAGGCAATCTACAGATTCAATGCAATCCCTATCAAATTACCAATGGCATTTTTCACAGAACTAGATCAAAAAATCTTAAAATTTGTATAGAGACACAAAAGACCCCAAATAGCCAAAGCAATCTTGACAAAGAAAAAAAGAGCTGGAGGAATCAGGCTCCCTGACTTCAGATTATACTGCAAAGCCACAGTCATCAAAACAGCATGGTACTGGCACAAAAACAGAAATATAGACCAATGGAACAGGACAGAAAGCCAGAAATAAACCCACGCACCCATGGTCATTTAATCTACGACAAAAGAGGCAAGAGTACAATGGAGAAAAGACAGTCTCTTCAATAAACGGTGCTGGGAAAACTGAACAACTACATGTAAAAAACAAAACTAGAACATTCTTTAACACTATACATAAAAATAAACTCAAAAGCCCTAAATGTAAGACCAGATAGTATAAAACTCTTAGAGAAAAACATAGGCAGAACATTATTTGACATAAATCACAGCAATATCTTTTTTGATCTGTCTCCCAGAGTAATGGAAGTAAAAACAAAAATAAACAAATGGGACCAAATTAAACTTGAAAGCTTTTGCACAGCAAAGGAAACCACAACAAAATAAAAAGACAACCCACAGAATGGGAGAAAATATTCGCAAATGATGTGACTGACAAGGGATTAGTATCCAAAATTTACAAACAGCTCAAGTGGCTCAATATCCAAAAAACAAACAACCCAATCAAAAAATGGGCAGAAGACCTAAATAGACATTTCTCCTAAGAAGACATATAGATGGCCAAGAGGGACAAGAAAAGATGCTCAACATCACTAATTATTACAGAAATGCAAATCAAAACTACAATGAGATTACCTCACACCAGTCAGAATGGCCATCATCAAATGGACAGTAAATGCTGGAGAGGGTGTGGAGAAAAGGGAACCGTCCTACACTGTTGGTGGGAATATAAATTGGTACAGCTGCTATGGAGAACAGTATGGCGGTTTCTCAAAAAACTAAAAATAGAGTTACCATATGATCCAGCAATCCCACTCCTGGCATTTATCTGGAGAAAAACATGGTTCGGGGCTTCCCTGGTGGTGCAGTGGTTGAGAGTCCGCCTGCCGATGTAGGGAACACAGGTTTGTGCCCCGGTCCGGGAAGATCCCACATGCCACGGAGCGGCTGGGCCCGTGAGCCATGGCCGCTGAGCCTGCGCATCCGGAGCCTGTGCTCCGCAATGGGAGAAGCCACAATGGTGAGAGGCCCACGTACCGCAAAAAAAAAAAAAAGAAAGAAAAAAACATGGTTCGAAAGGATACATGCACCCCAGTGTTCATTGCAGCACTGTTTACAATAGCCAAGATATGGATGCAACCTAAATGTCCATCGACAGATGAATGGATAAAGAAGATGTGGTACATATGTACAATGGAATATTACTCAGCCATTAAAAAGAATGAAATAATGCCATTTATAGCAACATGGATGGACCTGGAGATTATCATACTAAGTGAAATAAGTCAGACAGAGAAAGACAAATATCGTATGATATCGCTTATATGCGGAATCTAAAAAAATGATACAAATGAACTTATTTACATAACAAACTCACAGACTTAGAGAATGAACTTATGGTTACCAGGGGGGAAAGGTAGGGGGAAGGGATAGACTGGGAGTTTGGGACTGTCATGTACACACTGCTGTATTTAAAACAGATAACCAACAAGGACCTACCGTAAAAAAAAAAAAGTTAAAAAATTTTTAAAAATTAAAAAAAAGAAAAACAGAACAAGAAGATAAATAGCAGAAAGAATTTATAACAAAATGTCATTAACTAAGGTAATGGAAGTAAAACCAAATATATCAGTTATCATCAATAATAGTAATGGGTTAATTTAACCCTGCTGATAACATATAAACTTAAAAACAAGCCAGAGATACAGGTTAAAAATAGTTGGATGTTAAAATATATGTTAAATATTTCAAAAAAATTTCAGGAAGCAAACAAATTAGTACCTTAAGGAGAAATAAAAGCTTAACACATAAAGAGCTTTTTCTAATATATGAACAAGATAGGAATACTTCAATAGAAAAGTTGACAAAGAACAAAAGCTGGAAATTTACTAAAGAAGAAATGAAAATGACCTATAATAGTAGGATACACTGTCTAACCTCACTTATAATGAAAAATGCAAATTGATGACTACTTTTTAATTTGGAAAAATTTTTAATGGATGTTAGTACCCACTGCTGGCAGGCATGTGGGCAAACAGGCTCTCTCCAACTCTGTAGGGCAACCTGAGGGTAGACACCAAAAGCCTCAAGTGGAGCTTTCCCTTTGATATAGCATTTCATTTCTAATAATTTGTCCAAGTGAAAGTAAACATTTTTTACCTACACATATAAGTATGTATAATTATTGTCTGTCATTACACAGCACTGGAAATCAAGACAAATGTCAAGAGATGGGGGGTTTGTTAAATTCTTATGACAAATCCATCAAATGGTATATTAGCCATAAAAACAGAATTCTTGACATGGAAGGTCAATCAAATTGTGTAGCTGAGTGTAAAACAATGTATGTTTCAAACACCATATGTATTGTATGATCTTCTGGCTAATGAATGCATAAAATTCTATAATGTTATGAATACATGACATATATTCATGGTAGAATTATGAGCCTTCCCAGTTTGTTTATTTTTGCTGATTTACATTTTCTTGTTTTATTATACTGAATAGGTATTGTGCAAAAACATTAAAAGTAAATAAAAATTATGCATAAAAGAAAGTCATTGTCTCAAATGCTGTATTTCATTTCACAGTTATTGGTTCTCTGACCTCAGAGATCACTTTGATTCCTACTTCTCCCTCCATCTCCTTCAATATCCAAATTGAAATCATGTTGTTTGGGTTTTACTCCTTAAAAACCCTCAGCATTTCACCTATCCCTCCATCTGCATCGCTCCTATCTTAGACAGGAACTCCTTACCTCTCTTCCAGGTTTTTACAAAGTCCTTTCACTGGTTCCCTCAACCTTCATCTCTACTCTTTAATCCATCTTAGATGTTGCTGCCTGAACATCTTTCTAAAATATAAATGTGATCAAAGCATTTTCTAGCAAAAACTGCACCAACAGGATGAGGCCCTCTCTCTTTACTCTGATCTATTGGGTTGGCCAAAAAGTTCTTTTGGGTTTTTCTGTAATTCTTTGATCCATCTATAACTTTCCCCTGTCTGCTACAATGAACCAGTGAACTCCATATCCTGATCAGAAGCTGCTTCAGAATCAAGCAGAGACTAGTTTTGCAGCACACCTCCCCGACCTCAGTTTACTGGACTTGGGAGTTTGACCAATTTACTTAATTTTTCTGAGACTTTGTTTCTTCGCGTGTAATATTAGTAGTACTTGCCTTATAAATCTGTTGTTAGGATTAATTGAAATAATGTGAGTAAAGCAACAATGCCGGGCATGTAGTTGGCATTCAGTGAATGTTAGAATAATGTCCCCAACTCTTAATTTTCTCAACTATAAAAGAGACAGTTATACTTTTTTTATGGCTTGCTGTGCCCAGTAGATGCTCTGGTGCTTGGTAAATATTATCTCCCTCTCTTTCCCTTTCCTATCTTCCACTTAGCTTCTGCCTTGGCATATGCTTTCCTTTCTCTAAATGAACCTCCAGTATCCTTCAAGACTAACTTGTTCTTCAAAGCTTCTCTAACTTTTTCAGACAGATATTGTTACCTTCATTTCTGTGCCTCAGAGCACATTACCCCCACCTCTGTTCTGGCACATATCACACTGGTAACATACGCACTTGTCTCTTCTCTCCATGGGGAACACACTCTTATAAGTTCAGGGAGTCTTCCAGTCATCTGACCCAGCCATTGCCCATCCCATTGCCCGAACCAGCAGTCACTCAGTCAAAGGAGGGCAGGAGAAAACAAGCTCTATTGGAAGTGAAGGATGGGTTAGTGTGGAGGAAGGACCAAAGTCAGAGGGAGTAACAACAGGGCGGAGTGAAAGGATGTTAGACTAGGAGTCAAGACAACTGAGTTGCTATCCTGGCTGCTCCACTAACAAGCTACGGGGTCACTGGCAAGTGATTTTTTAAAAAGTTTTCCTACAAAATACAGAGGTTACATTTAATGATGGCTATGACCTTTCCAATGCTAACCTTTGATGATTCTATAAATAGAATAATACTAAAAAGTTAAATAAACTTTTCATATGAACAGTCAGATTTTACCTACAGATTTTATAATTTATTTAAAAAATAATATTACATAAAAAGGAGCTAATTTTACACCATTACTCTCCAAAACCTTTTGAGTAATCAAGAATTTACAACACTGGAGAACAGTGCTTTGGATAAAAATATCCAAAAATACATTTGGAAACGTATTGTGAAATTCATAATGGTAATGGAAAACAGATTTTAGGAGAACTATTTAAAGGCATTGCACAACTCTAGTGGGAGAGGTGTAATCAACTTCTTTGATTCCCAACGGGGGAAATTCCTCATCTAAAACCAAGCAAAAGTTGAAAAGATGAAATTAACTGTGGTTTGAAAAAGTTCCACAAGTGATGGTAAAGGGCTAGGGTACAATTTTCTTCTTTATCATATGAAATGATTCCCTTCCTGGAAATGTACCAAATAATGTTTCTTAATTGCTCTTCTTGTTGTTGTTAAAATAAGCACTTTCTCTTTTCAGAAACATCTTAGCAGTTATCAGCTACTATTATTGGAACTGTGATTCTTGAAATTATCATGTGCTAACATTAGATTTTTCTTCAACTGTCAACACAATTTTTTGACTCAAGTAAATAAAAATATCAACCAGTTTGGAATTTGTAGAATATAAAGAACTCTCTGTTCTCTAAATATCAATCCTTTAGATGACTATTTTAGTTAATAATATTTATTATACAGTAACTTATACTTTACAGAATTCCTTCTTATACATAATCTAAGATTAATGTTTTAAAAATCTCTATAAATACTAAGAGCCTCTGTTCTTTGCACAATTCACCTTTAAAGGTTAATGAAACTCTTTAAAGAATATAGTTTTAGGGAAGTTGCATCAGCTGCATTCAGGCTGTGAAGTACACAACTCCAAGTGTGCCCATTCATGTAGATGATAATGGGACCCAGGAGTTGTGCAAATCAAAAGCCCTCGTTGCTGCTGTATCTAGGTAGGACATCAAGCAAGTTATCTGGGCCCCCCCCAAAAAAAGGCTCTTCATTATTACAATATCATGCTTCTTCTCAACTTTATGGATTCATTCTGAATAAGGAATCTGTTCCTACAAACAGTTGTGTTAGGATTTTGAGCACAGGGGTCCACTGCACTAGAAAAGAACCAGCTTTCCCCAAGGCTAAGTCAATCCTTGTCACAAGTACAGGACAAAGACCTAGGTATACATATGAGGGACTTTCTTTTTAGTAGACAGCCAAGATCCTTTCTATTTTCAAGGAATTAGAAGAGGACACTTTTTTAACTGACCTGGATTCTGCACATCTGAATCTGTGTAAAATGAATTAGCATCCTGCCAACCTCCCTGTGATTGGTTAGCTCATCTGGCTAGAATACTATTTGGGCAAAATTGTGAATGTAGGCAACTGTGTGGTGGAGAGCAGCAAATGGCACCCAAGCTGCAGGACACCATGTTGCAAATGTAAACATCTGCTCCAACTAGAAAGGAAATTACTGATGGATTAGGACGAGTCTAACAAAAAAGAAAAGACAAAACTCTCAAAAGACTGTGTCCAAAAGAAGATGCATCAGCGAAGTAAGCGTTATGTGTTAAGAATATATGTGTACACACATACGTACACATAGAGACATAAATACATATATCACACATAAACACATATATTACACACAAATATAACCTGGCTGAGTATAGAACACTTAGGCAAAGTCTTTGTAGTTGAAAACTCTGTGTTCTCTCTTTTTTTTTCTTTTGGCTGTGCCACGCGGCTTGTGGGATCTTAGTTCCCCGACCAGGGATCAAACCCGGGTCCCTGGACCACCAGGGAATTCCCTGAAAACTCTTAATTGTCTTAAGGTGTTTACTGTCTGGGTGAGAAATGTGAGATCATCCTGAGTTTTACAATTAAAACTTCACGGGCAAGCACTTTTAGGAAAGGCCTCTGGAGAGTTTAGAATTATCTTCAACTTATTTATTCCTTCTAAAATAGCTGATAGCTAAGAATTGTATAAAGAAGAAAATAAAATTTACCATAAGCTTGACTACTCTGGTTTAACTATTCTTTTAATGTTTAATATTTAGGTTGATTCCAATGTTTTACAATTAAAAACAACGTTCCTATAATCATCTTTTCCCCTTATATCATTCACCCATTAACATTTTTTTTCCTTAGGCAAAATAATATTAACTTTTCATTAGTCTACTGTCAAGTTATTGTATATTCCCATTATCAGGAAAAAAAGTACATATCTTACTGTATTCTCATGAGTTTTTTAAATTACCAATTAATCATTATTTAAATGTGAAGTCCCATGAATTCCAATGCAGCAGGTTTTCAACTTGAATCTAGGGTGAATCTATGTCTGAGATTCAGACACGTGTAGGCCCAACAGAAGTCTATTTTCTTACGGAACTTGAGAACCTTCTGGGAGAAAACTCTATCCCTGGTAGGGGTAATATTTAAAATGTTACCAGAGGGACTTCCCTGGTGGTCCAGTGGTAAAGAATCAGCGTTATAATGCAGAGGTCACGGGTTCGATCCCTGGTCAGGGAACTAAGATCCCACATGCCGCGGGGCAACTAAGCCTGTGTGCCGCAACTACTGAGCTCGCGTGCCTCAACTAGAGAGCCTGCATGCCACAAACTACAGAGCCCTGGAGCCTGCGCGCCACAACTAGAGAGAGAAAACCCACACGCCACGACTAGAGAGAAGCCTGCACGCTGCAACAAAAGATCCTGCCTGCCTCAATGAAGATCCCGCGTGTCGCAACTAAGACCCGACACAGCCAAAGGTAAATAAAAATAAATAAATAAAGAGTATTAAAAATAAGTAAATAAATAAAATGTTGCCATAATGGCATGATCACTGATCCATAAGAGCAGACATGAGCTGTAGCATCAAGCAGAGTTCTGCATGCCCACTAATCTGCCAGGTGTTACCTCTGTAGGTGCTGGATTGTGGGATAGACCAGTGAGGCTGGAGAGAGGGTGAGATCAGTAAGGGGACACTTCGGGACTTGGGGGCAGCAGCTGTTTACCAACCAATACATTTGTATTTCAAAATTTTAACAACTTTTACAACTGTACTGATGCATATCTGATGAATTAGCCTGGCCTAAGGAACAAGAGAAATGGCGCACGCTGGATCTGGTAACACTTGACTTTAGCAGTCAGAAAGGAGAAAGATTCTGAGTATAGTTTGGTGTTTGTTGTCAAATTTGTTTCCCTTTGGGTCATATAAAGAGTGGTAAGTTTTGAGTAAGGTCTCAGGCCACGGTTGCCTTTGATATTTTTCTTTCCTCATCTCTTCTACCTCAGTTCAATAAGACTTTAAGGTCTTTGAGGGCTTAGAAATATGGATAATATCAGTTTCTATGCCCATTGGTTGCTGTGCTAATTGAGGACCTTATTATTTTATGACTTGATCGATCTGTAACCTCTATACATACATCTCTTGTTCTAGGTTACTTCAGATTCCGTGATTTCTGCCACAGATGCTGAATTCATATTCCTGTAACATGCCTTTCATCATGCCACTTTCCTGCTCAAAAATCTTCAATGGCTTACCATTGCCAATTGACCAAAGGCCATCTCCAGAGCCTGGAATTCAAGTCCCAGTACAATCTAGTACACTGCTCCTTACCATTCTTTCCATGAATCCCACTTTTCCCCATAGATTTAGGCTACTTACCCACCCATACAAGCTAACTTCAGTCCCCATCACAAGCCTGTACTTTTCGTTGTCCACAACAGTACCCCTATTTCTAACTGTCCTCATTCTAACTTTCAAACCCATTTCAAATCCCATCATCTCCATAACTAACAGTAAATATTTTTTGAACAGCCATAGCATTTTGCATATGACATATGTCACATCATTTTTATTTTTATTCAATCTCAGTTGCTTAGAACTGGATTAACCGTAATTCTTGGTTCATGGCACACATTCTGACTTGTTTGCAGTAATTATGGCTCTACTTCATATTAAGCTACTTCAAGGCAAGTACTGTGCAAGAATCATATCTTCTGAAGTACCTAAAAGATAATTCGATAAATATTTAAAGGAGTCAATGGACAGATTTAAATGATTTCCTTCTGTAGTTTCCATAAAACCCGATTCAGAGTGACCCATTCTGCCTGGCATTCATTCATTCTGATGATCTGTGTGGTCTCCTCTACTGCACCTTGAAATACTCCACTCATCTAGTCAATTTTCCCCTTCCATATTCCCATATTCAAATGTTTGGATTATTTTCTGAATAATCTGTGTGTAAATAAAATTGCAAGTATTTTACTTTGGCAATTACAATGCTTTCAACACGTGAAATTTCACCACCTCACCACCTTTCTCCCAGCTCATCCCTTAAAGGAGGGTGTGGTGCAAAGCATCAAGGGAGAATCCTCAGATGAGAATTCTACTAATTACTACGGGCTGTGACACTGTCTGACCTTCTCTACTTGATGTAACCAATTGGAGAACTGTTGTTTCCATCACAATGCATGGGTGATCAAGTTTATAGCCAAGTAGCTGTGAAACTAAAATGTCATCACCCTCTGTAGGGATGAAAAGGATATGACAGGTGATGGGATACTTGGGATAGACAGAAGGATAAGACAGAACTTTGCCTGTGGTCTTCAACAGAGGATTAAAAAGGGGCAAAGTACCATGCTACGTGACAACACGTGACAGAGATGTTATCCAGACTTGAGGCAGGGGTGGGGTGGTCAGGAAAGCTCTGTTGGTCAAAGTGATTTCAGAGGTGGGACCAAGACCAAGCATAGAAGTGAGGAGAGGGGTGTAGAACCAGGGTGATAGCATTCCGGACAGAGGGAACAACATGTGCAGACCCAGAGGCAAGAGAGGGAAATCCTGAAAATATAAGAGTTCACACTAGCTGGAGGACAGAGGGGTGAGGCTTAGAAAGGTGAGTGCCAGACCCATTGGGGCTGGATAGGTCACTTTCAAAAGCTAGGAGTTTATTCTTAAGACAATGAGAACAATGATAACATGTTAAGTTAGGGTGTGTGAAAAGATCACTTTGGATGCCTTTTGGAGAAGGACTTTGCATGTGAATAACATTTCATACTCAAACACATGGAAAGATTCACTCACCCCCATCTACTTCTATACATAAGGATGATTTAAGAACTTTGAGCTATAGTTAATTAATGCTTTTTTTTTTTTTTGCTTAATTGCTTTAATGTCTTTTTCTCCATAATTCTTGCTAAAATTGTTATCCTTTATTGATTGGCCATTAACCATTTTTTTCCATTGTCTTTTTGGTTTTCCAGAAATAAAAGTCATCATCAGGCATAAGATATGAGAAAAACTGACATCACCACTTCTACGAAGAGTGACCCTAAAGACATAACACATAAAGAACAATATCACTGTTGGACTGATACAACCATCATGGAAAAACCTGTCAACAGAGAAGAAATGATGCACACAAAAAGCAGAGGAACATTTTTCTGGGAAGATGGAGTAGATGTATTTTTCCTTAGTCCTTCTGCTAAAGTACAACTAAAACCCCCAGACGTTATATATAAAATAAACAAGAAATGACACTGACAAGAAGGCAGACCAACTAGGGACCTTGAGATTCAAAGAACAACATGGTAGTCAGTTCCTTGGGCTTCCTTTTTCCTCATGTATCCTAGACATAGAGCTGAAGAAGCTGGCATCCCCCAAAACACCAATGGGGATGGACAAAACCCCCCAAAACAACAAAATACAGTTCTCTCAGCCGAAGGATGAAGAAAAGGGCAGCCTAGCAAGATGGAACACTTGTGGACAGTAAACAACTGACTCCTCTCTTCTAGCCAAAGTCCACAGAAAAAGACCTGTGACCCAAGCCCAGCCATACCAGGCAGAGGCCAAGTGGAGAGCCTAGACTTCCACTCCTGCAAAGCTCTAGAAAAGCACTCCCACACCTCTGCCAGACTTGGTATGGGAGAAGGCCAAGTAGAGAGATGGGTCTTTCATGCCAATGAAGAACAGAGGTGAGGATGGTGTCTCTCTTCCATACTCACCCAGAAGTACCAAGAGGTCCCTCCCCACCCCACTGGAGTGGTGTGTCAGGGTAGGTTCAGTGGAGAGTGAGGACTTGCACCACCACCAAGCAGTAAAGAGGTTCCTTCCTTGCAGTGTCAGTGGAGGCCACATGGGGAGCAATCATCAGGCATCCCTACCCCTTCCACCCAGGGTGGTGTCAGTGAAGGCTTAACAAAGGGCATGGACTTCCACCCACATGCAGCAGTAATGAGGATCCCCTCACCACACACATACTTATCAGTGTCAATCAACAGAGCAAAATGAGGAACCTGGGTTTCTATGTTCACCTGGCAGTGCCCCTCAACCCTCTTCCTCTGCTGGAGGAATGTTTACCTAACACTCGTGAAATGACAACATTGGAGAAATGGAGGACAGATTAGAGGTTTCAAGAGGTTAAAGTAGGGGCAGCCAAGGGTAAGAGGGAAGTGGTTGTTGTTCTAAAAAAGCATGTTATAGAATCTCCTGGTGGTAGAGCTGTTCTATATCTTGTCTGTATCAATGTCAATATCCTGATTGTGATATTATACTATAGTTTTGCAAAATGATACCATTGAGAAAAACTAGGAAAATGACATAGGGGATCTCTCTGTATTAGTTCTTAAAACTGCACGTGACAATATTATCTCAAAAGAAAACATGTAATAAAAATTAAAAAAGCAAAAGGCAGAGAAGCAAAATTTCAAGGTGTATCCAGAAACATGCAATGTAGAGAAACTGTATCTTGGAGCCTGGGGTATCCACGTCACTACTGAGGTGCAGTTGGTTGGAGGTCAGGGATATTTCTTCATACCTAACCATTGCTTTATACGTGGAACAGAGTATGATGAAGAGTATGTGTGAGTATTGGCAAGACTGGAGAGGGTATTCCTCCCGCAGAAATTCACAAATTGACCCTCTTATTCATACATCAGTTTCTTTGAAATTTTACGGTTCCTAATGAGGGTCACACATTTCTCTTTCAAATTAATCTTAGGAAACACATTGTTTCCTTATTATTGTAAATGGGATTTCATCACATTTTTAAAACTTAACGTTTCATTGATTTGAAGTCTTTATCTTGCTACCTTACAAGTCTATTAATTCTACTCATTTTCCATGGATTTCTTTGGATTTTCTAGGTTAACAATAACATCATATGAAAATAGTAAAACGGCTCTTTTTTTTGTTTAACATATTAAATATTGATGGTGAAAAAGTGTAACCTTGCCCTATTAATCTTTATGGTTATATCTTTACATATTTCACGTTTCACATATAATGTGTATTTGATTACTTTTTTCTCATAACTTATTCTATAGTTCATGACTTATTTTAATACAACTGCTTCCATATTTTGACAAAATCTATACATTTCAAGGTTTTATGAAAAATTTCCCAACCACTAACACTATGCTGCATATAGTGATAATGGTTTGTTTTATATTTGTTAAATGATTGTTTAAATGATAAAAACCCACAATATCCTGGAATGCTGTCTTGACTGTGATATGAATTAAAACACTGCCCCAAACCATCAATCATCAATACATGTAAATAGCTTTACACATACAGACAAACACATACATACATACACACACACAAAATACCATGGTTTTAGAACAAAATTTGGAAACTAATCTCAGTAACTAGATAACATGAAAGAGATAAATGTGTGATTAGCCACTTCCTACTGTTGATCTCGGCCTTCCAGATGGCTGACTTTGATTCTAAGCCAGTGCTTCTAAGGGTCAGTAGACTTGTTCACCTTCATTTCTCTAAAAAAGGAATGGAAAATTCTCAGGAAGTTGGGAACCAAGCAGAGTTTCCATATGCTGTATTCTAACATCTAAACATGGAATTTGCTTTATTTATTTACTCGTTCATTCATTCACTCAAAGTTTATTAATGCTTACTCCAAGTTCATGGCCATGTAGCAGAGGCGATGAAAAAAGAGAAAGGGAGAGAGAGAGAGACATAGACATAATCCTGCCCTAAAGGGATTCATAGGATACCAGAGGAGGACAAAACCTAACAAAAATGATGATGCTGTGTGGTAAATGTTAACAGAAAAAAAAGATATTTATGAGAACCAAAAAATCTAGATCTGTCTGTGCCAGGGCAAGAAGGAATGAAAGGGAAAGTTTCATAAGAGAAGTGAGTTTGTTATGAATCCTGATGGATAGGTAAGAACTGAACAGACAGACAAAATGTGGAATATTCTAAGCAAAGGAGGACAAAAATGCACAAGTGTGGAGCCGTGAAAGAGCCTGCAGTGTCTGAGCGGCCACCAGCACCCTGGGGTGGCCGGAGCATAAGATGCTGCAATGTTCATACCCAAGAGATCATTTAAGTCTAGCAGGATCTCACGGCTTTGATGTTTATTCTCAAACTTTAAAAAGAGACACAGTAATGTTTTCTGAATCTTACGTTAAAGCATTAATTCAGTTTGTCAATATAGAGCAGGTGTCTCAACCTCAGTAGAGGGTGACATTTGGAACTTGTCACAGTTGTTTGGTGTACCGTAGGCTATTTAGCAGCATCCCTGGCCTTGAGCCACTAGATGACAATAGCTCCTTCCACTGTGACAACCAATAACATCTTCAGACATTGCTAAATGTCCCCAAGGGAGCAAAATCTCTCCTTGTTAAGAACCACCACTGCTAGAGCGTAACAATTTAAATTCATCAAGGACTTAACTATATGCCAAGCACCATAGCAAGCTTTTCACACGTATTATCTCACTGCCTTTTTATAACAATCCTACTGGTATTAACCCCATTTCATAGACTAAGAAACTAAGGCCCACAGAGGTCAAAGAACTTGCCCAGAAAAACACAGTGAGGAAGTGACAGAACTAGGATTCGTCACTAGCATTCATGCCACTAACTGTTAATCCATAACTATTTATTTATAGATTTATTTATGGATTTACAAGGTTGTATAAGGATTGAATCATGTATCTCGGCATTACCAGCAGTTAGCACACTCACAGCGCCCATCATTTTACTGAGCCTGATTTTTTTCTAGCTTGGGCTATCATTTTCAAATTGCTAACCTTGGCTACCATCCAAACTTGGCCAATCATCTCATATTTAGTAAGCACCATCTCCATGCAGAGCCCATGGAGCCAAACACTTGAGATGCTAAGCTACAGCTGAGAAGCAACTGTTTATTTTAAATGTAGTCCGGAAAGAGCAGCAAAATATTTCTGGATCATTTCCTTGATGGATAAGGACGGTGCGATGAGTGCCATGGAATCACTGTAGGCAATAAAATGGCACAGAGACAGCGTGGATTCTGGGCTCCGAGAGAGCTGGGTCTGCTCACTAACTTCTTTAGAGATGAATGCCATTAGGAAAACTTAAAATTCTTTCACACTGTTTCCTCTTCTGCCAAAGAGGCACATAAGCGGGCAAAGACTCTGCAAGAGGCATGTGGATGTGGCATGAATCATTTTAGAGAGCCAATTTCCAGGACCTCGACATTCCTTTGTCCTCTTAGCTAAACTGATGTGCCAGAGAAAGCATCTACGGCACCTTTACACAACTGCCCTTTGTTCATTTTTCAAAAGAAGTGTGTACTTTTCATCCCTTCTAAATCTTGATGCACTGCCCCAAGGCAATAAATCTCCGGTGTCTGGAGACCCTTCAGATCAAGGCACAATAAGCAGGTCCTCTAAGAAACTCTTCTAGTCTTTCACATATTTCAGTTAAGTATCTTTCAATATTTCTTGACATTGGAAATGGAGTATTTTGGCTCATTTCTGCGATGTTTTGAATTCAGATACATGGTAGCGTGGGGACGGGGGAGGGAAGGCATCGTTCATTTACCCCCTTTCCTTTTCAACCCCCTGACTACCGTCGAAGCACACGCCACTTCTTTAGAAGAGTCGCATGAGGGCAAAGCAAGGAAGAAAATGTCCATAAGAAATACTGAAGGTGGCAGCAGCTTATTTCGCCCAGATGACAAGTTCAGGGCAGGCTCTCTGCCTCGTTTATCAACTGTAGAATTCTAAAGTAATATGATTGCCACTGGAATGTGCACTGGCTTATTTAGGGCTTTTTCTCTCAGAAAATAAATCTGATTTGGAGGATACGTTTGACTGTGAGAAACATTTTCACAGATAGGTGATATGGTAGATGTTTGTCCAGAAACTAAATAAGCTAAATCTATGGCTCCAAGATTTTGATAAGAAGATATTAACGCACAGTTTAGGGTAAAATAATTTTATCAAAGACTATTGAATTGTTAAAAGTTTAGTAAAATTCAGGGACTTGCCTGGTGGTGCAGTGGTTAAGAATCCGCCTGCCAATGCAGGGGACACAGGTTTGAGCCCTGGTCCGGGAAGATCCCACATACCGCGGAGCAACTAAGCCTGTGCGCCACAACTACTGAGCCTGCGCTCTACAGCCCACGAGCCACAACTACTGAGCTTGTGTGCCACAACTACTGAAGACTGCATGCCTAGAGCCTGCGCTCCGCAACAAGAGAAGCCACCGTAATGAGAAGCCCGAACACTGCAACGAAGAGTAGCCCCCGCAAACCGCAACTAGAGAAAGCCCGCGTGCAGCAACAAAGGCCCAATGCAGCCAAAAATATATAAATTAAAAAAATAAATTTATTTTTTTAAAAAGTTTATTAAAATTCATACTATTTTGTTTTTCCCAAGATCAACGTTAAACAAAATGCTTCCAAATGAAATAGTAACAGGTAGTCTTTTAATAAGTCCTGGTAAAGTTCTAGTCTTTGGGGGGGGGGCTTCCCAGAAATTTGAGAAAATGAATGATTGGAATGATGGGTTTTTAACCCCTTTTGCTGGTGAAAAGTTTTCCAGTTCCTTAGTTTCAATAAAATTGAAAGAGGACCTAAGGGAATTGTCAGCTGAGAGATCATTTACAATCCTTTTTTGACAATAGATAACTCATGTTATTTTTGGCATGTAACTCAGGAGGAACTCCAAGAACTGAGTGACATCAATTTAACACAACTCTTTCAAATGCCATCTACATATTTGTATGAAGAAGGTTTTCAGCACTAAAACCTATAAAAATGAAAAACAGCATTGAAATGAATGCTGTATGCTCTTATTCTAATAGTGAACAACAGAAATCCATGGGTCCATGAATTAATGAACAACCCGTCTGATTAAGAGATGAATCTCCAATAGTATCTTATTTTTTATATGTAACAAGTATCAAAATGTGTAATAATGTTTGACAAATTATATACAAGTAACAACTGCAATAATAACTCAATCTGTTAGCAATTTTGGTCACAGAAAATGTAAAAATTTCAATAGATATCAACAATTTTTGTAGCAGAGAAGTAGAATTCTGCAATCAATAAAAGCCTTTAGGACATAAAAATATGTTGCATTAGAAGAGAATTATGTGGGGACTTCCCCCTGGTGGTACAGTGGTTAAGACTCCACTCTCCCAATGCAGGGGGCCTGGGTTCGATCCCTGGTCAAGGAACTAGATCCCACATGCATGCCGCAACTAAAAGTTTGCATGCCACAACTAAGGAGCCGGCGAGCCACAACTAGGGAGACTGCCTGCTGCAACTAAGACCCAGTGCAACCAAATAAATAAAAAAATATTTTTTATAAAAGAACTATAAAAAAAAGAATAGAATTATGTGGTAGAAGTGGAGTGAAGAGATCTAAGAAAACATGCAAAGTTTCGGCATTAAAAAAAATTGCTTGCAGACACAGAAAACAAACTTATGTTTACCAAAGTGGAAAGGGGGGGAGGAGGGATAAATTAGGAGTTTGGGATTAACATATGCACATTACTATAGATAAAATAGATAACCAACAAGGACCTACTCTATAGCACAGGGAACTACACTCAATATTTTGTGATAACCTATAAGGGAAACAAAATCTGAAAAAGAAAAAAATGTATATATATATAAACCGAATCACTTTGCTGTACACCTGAAACTAACAAAACACTGTATCAACTATACTTCAATAAAACATTTTTTAAAAAGGTGCTTGTTCATCAATGCATACCACTAGAAGGAATCAAATTTGCTGTAGTACTTGGATTTCGGTGGGTACATTTAATAGTGCTGCAACAGTTTTATTTTAAAACATCAATACAGTACTATAGAAATGCCATCTTTACAAACCCCATTGAAAAGTTTAGGGGGCCTCTTAAAAATCAATGAGGGGCACGTGGGTTTTCAGTCTTTCTTTAGGGGTTACGTGAGCAAACACATTTGAAGATTACTGATTTCACAGATGTTAATTGTTTTCCCTTTGTCTCCTTTTCATTGTTATTGGAAAGAGTTACTTATAATGGGGCTGGGGAAAAGAAGAAGGGAGAGAGGAAGATTTTACAGTGAGAAGCAGAAATTGGTCATAATCCTTCTTTTGACTATTTTCAAATATTGGGTATATTTATGAGTAGCTCTAAAGGAAACAACATTCTGACTTTGAGAGGTTCTGTTCAAGATGGTGACGGAGGATCCTGGGCTCACCACCTCCCCCGACACACTGAATCTGCAGCTACATATGGGACAACTTCCTCTGAAAAAAAACTAAAAGCTCTCTGAGCGACCCCTACACGTTGGGCAAATGACAGAAGGCCCACATCAAAACAGGCAGGAGGGGCTGGGACACAACCTAGCCATAAACCCCATAACAGCGTGGCCACCCACAATCCAGAGAAAACTCAAAGCCCGAAGCTGCTCCTTGAGGCAGGAGGAGTTTGAATGCCACGTGAGTACCCAACTTGTAAGACCTGCATCTGAGAGAAGAGACCCCAAAACCTCTAGCTTTGAAAATCAACAGGGCTCGAGTCCACGAGACCCATAGACCATAAGGAACTGAGAAACGCCTCTTAATGGGCTCTTTCATGACTCACCTGCCCCAGGGTTCAGCGCAGAGGCAGTGGGTCCAGGGGCATCCGGACTTGCTGTGATTGAAGCCATTTGCTCATCTTAAAGCATCTGAGATTAGCACACACCTAGGGGCCTGCTGACTGGCGGACACCATCTTCACCCCCTTCCTCTTCTTCACTCTAGCCAGTGGGTAGCATCTTTTTTTCTTCTTCTTTTTCCAGCAGATTCCATCTATACTCTCTCCCTCCGCTGTGCTCTAGAGCCATAGTATCTCCCGAAGGGGAGCTTTCACACACGGCTGGTGCCCTGGCTTTTGCGGCTGCTGAGTAGGGGATACCCCTTGATTGCCTGACTCTGGAGGCCGGCAGGGCTTATGCTCGTGGGTCCCACAGGACTGTAACCAATGGAGAAAGAGCTCTTAAACAGCTTCCGCCCCCAAGAGACAGGAAGAGGCAACAGACACAGGAGCTCAGACTTTCTGTGAAAGTGGCCTATTAGCAAATCATCACAGCTGCAGCCCGAGGTGGGGCAGGTTTCTAATTAAACACACACGTAAGTGCTAACCGTGATCCTTTCCAGAGATCTCCAAGAGGAGGTGCTATCTTCAAGCTCTCCCTGGCCGTGCTCCAAAATGCCAATATCTCCCAGAGGGGGGCTTTCACACATGTCTGGTGCCCTGGTTTTTGCGACTGCTTCCCAGGAGATGTCCCTGGATTTCCTGTCTCTGGAGGCCGGGGCTGGGGGGCGGCCAGTGTTCTTGGGTCCCCTGGAACGATCGGAGAGACAGTTCCAGGCAGGCTACTCCCCACCAGGGCACTGCACAGACAATAGACTGAAACCAACCACGGCCCCTCTGCTTCTGTGAAAGAGGCCTATCTTCTTCTTCTGGAGGCTTCTGGAGGGGCGGCTTCAGCTTTGCCAAGCAAACAGAGGCCTACAGAGGTGCCCTCAGGGAACCCAGGCAGTGGCATGCATGCTCTGCCACGCCACACCTTCCTGATACCTCCTGGAAAGTTTATACACGCATCTGGAGCCCCAGTTCTTGTGACTGCCACCCAGGGGACACCTCCAGATGACCCGGCTCTGGCGGCCAACAGGTCTTTTACACTTGGGGTCCCAGAGGACTGCATATATCGCATACTTTAAATATCTGCATACTTTAGAAGTTGTTGCCCGAAGGTGTGAATTCCAAACAGCCTGAATCTAGGTGCTGACTGAGATCCTCCCCTTTGGGACACTGACAGGTCCTGGCACAGCCTCAACTAAAATAAATTAGAAGTAAAATAGGCTGCGTGGACAGTCACAAAGGTTCAAGAGACAACCAAGAGCTAGGGGAGGGGTGGACGGTAAGGGCCATCTCCTACACGGGGCCGCTCGTTCAAGACTGAGAGAGGTGTCTGTGTTATCTAATGCACAGAAAGCAACGCAGAGAGTCAAGGAAAATGAAGAAACGGCTGTTCCAAACAAAAGAACAAGACAAAACCTCAGGAAAAAACCTTAATTAAATAGAGATAAGTAATTCACCTGATAAAGAGTTCAAAGTCCTGGTCATAAAGACGCTCACCAAACTTGGGAGAAGACTGAATACAGTGAGAACTTCAACAAAGAAACAGAAAATATAGTCAAGTGACCAAATAGAAGGTATAGAGCTGAAGAATACAATAACTTAACTGAAATACAATATTCTGACTTTGGAGTTTGGTGATGTTTCACACCTATGGTCTAATGATATGCATTTTCCTGTTATAAAAATTATGATAGGGCTTCCCTGGTGGCGCAGTGGTTGAGAGTCTGCCTGCCGATGCAGGGGACACGGGTTCGTGCCCCGGTCTGGGAAGATCCCACATGCTGCGGAGCGGCTGGGCCCGTGAGCCATGGCCGCTGAGCCTGCGCGTCCGGAGCCTGTGCTCCGCAATGGGAGAGGCCACAACAGTGAGAGGCCTCCGTACCGAAAAAAAAAAAAAAAAAATTATGATAGACTGGAAAATGCACCATCAGGACTGAATACCTACCACATTCAGTGGCAAACTGAACAAACTAGCCCAGTGCAGGCAGCAGCGACCCATCCTCCTCAAGCTGATGGGAACCACTGTCAACATGCCAGCAATATTCCCTCATAAAAAAGCAAATAGGGATACATTGTACAAATTCCTTACACCTTACAAATCCATTATTAGGCACCACTGGGGAGGTTTTTTGGAGAAAAAAACCCAGCTACGCTCTGCTCAGAGAACAACATTTCCAAATGTTCTGGTTTCTATTCAAGAATTTCTAGAGCTCTCTGTCCTTTCTCTTTCCAAAGAAATGTTAGGAAAATGTGTGTGTGTGTGTGTGTATGTGTGTGTGTGTGTGTGTGTGTATGCAGGTGTGTGCCGGGTGGGGGTGGGAAATTGTGTGTATATATTTACATGTGTAATAAGATATTCCCACATAAATATTCCATTGTTACCATTTCTACTGTGTAGCCTCCTTTTATGAAAATAATATAACCGGGGCTCTGGCTCATTATCTGGTCCTCAGCCTTGACCCCCATCCAGCTATAATTTTCAATCTGCTAATCATTCCAAACTCACTGAAATGGAGTCGATGCCTGCAAAGCAGTGTCTCAAGATGTCTATGGTCTCTGCGTCTCTCAAATCCCTTCTGGTGAAGTTCAGAACAGCTGCAGCTGCCTGGATTTACAACAGGAGTTCACTAGCTATTCACAACTGATTATGATGATCGAGCCATGTAAAAGTGACTCATCTAGTGAATTAACCATACTCTGTATTTGATTTATTGCTGACAAAATTTAACCAAATGTAAATATTGTGCATTCAAACAAATTCAGTACATTCTTAAAAATGTCTTAGCACATGCCTTTGTGCTAAGGACCCTGTGGTGCCCAAGGCAGAGGTGGAAACCAGGCAATTGCTTAAGATTTCAATAATGAGTTCTTGTCCATTTAAGATTCTGGTATTAAACCTGGCCTCTTACCTACATCCATTTTCTTTTCCTTTTTTTTAAAATAAATTTATTTGTTTGTTTGTTTGTTTATTGCTGCGTTGGGTCTTCGTTGCTGCTTTCTCAAGTTGCGGCGAGGGCGTCTACTCTTCGTTGTGGTGCGTGGGCTTCTCACTGTGGTGGCTTCTCTTGTTGCGGAGCACGGGCTCTAGATGTGCGGGCTTCAGTAGTTGTGGCTTGAGGGCTCCAGAGGGCAGGCTCAGTCGTTGTGGCGCACGGGCTTAGTTGCTCCGTGGCATGTGGGATCTTCCCGGACCAGGGCTCGAACCCGTGTCCCCTGCATTGGCAGGCGGATTCTCAACCACTGCGCCACCAGGGAAGCCCACATCCTTTTCCTTGATGGGCTCTGAAGGCAGGCAGTGAGGATACAGAACGAACTAGAAAATCACTGCCCATTAAATCACTAGTCTGATGAAGCAGGAACAAAGCAAATGGTTGGACCAAATGTTAAATAGAGAGCTAGTGGGAAGCAGCCGCATAGCACAGGGAGATCAGCTCTGTGCTTTGTGTCCACCTGGAGGGGTGGGATAGGGAGGGTGGGAGGGAGGGAGACGCAAGAGGGAAGAGGTGTGGGGACATATGTATATGTATAGTTGATTCACTTTGTTGTAGAGCAGAAACTAACACATCATTGTAAAGCAATTATACTCCAATAAAAATGTTTTTTAAAAAAAGCGAATAGTTGGGTGTGGTGGGAAAGGGAACCTGCAGAAGCAGGAAGAAATGTCTGAGAAATGAAATAGAGTGGTATTTGGGGGAAACTATAACTAGCTCCAGCTTTTAGGTCAAAGGGTAAAGAGGTCAAATAATACAACCTTAATGCTCTGCTGAAGAGCTTGAAGTTTATTGAACAAATGAGTCATAATTAAAAAACAGTAAGCAGGTGTGTGGCATGATTGGGTTTGTCTTTATATAACTCATTCTCTTCTCTTCCTGCCTAATATCACGTTGAGCTGCATGAAGCTGCTACCTTGTGGGTTGAAAGTGATCCAATATTGATGATCTCATAAGGATCAAACTGATACTTAACAGAATTTGAAATTATATTTTCAATTGTGTTTATTTGTTGAATGTCTATCTCTATGGCTAGATGGTAGACTCCAGAGCCAGACAACTTGGGTTCATAAATCAGCTCTATTAGCTGTGTGACCCTGGACCAGTTACTTTACCTCTCAGACTTTGTTTCCTTGTCTCACAATACTCCAGAGAGTTACTGTGACCATTACATGAGTTTATATACATCGAGGATTGAAATGGTGTCTGGGATGTAGTAAGTGCTACTCAAATATTAGCTTTCATTATTATTATCACCATCATCAGTCATTTACTGCTGTCATCAGTAGCATCCCCACTTCCAAATGTCTATGTTAAATGTGAAGAATGAGGAAAGTAATCCTAGAGCTAGAAATTGGCAGCGACTCCCTTTCATTAGGTTCGACAGTTTTTTAGTCCTCTTCCCTTACGTTCAATAACTAATCCTAGAAGGATGTTTTCTCAGCCCTTGAAACCTGCTCGTGTAGTATTAAAGTCCCATACCTGGATTTCTGAATTATACAAAATATCTGCAGTAAATGAAAGCGAGTTATGTAGGTTTTTTTAAAAAACAAAAACAAAATATCAACAGCCTTTCATAAAGCATTGATTTACAACCAAAAAAAAAAAAAAACAACTTCCTATATGGGATGCAGTTTCGTCATCTCCCAAGTGAACTGTGAGAAAAACCCTTACAGCTAGCTCTAGTATTCTACTTTTCTACGAAACTAACAAATACAATTTGCCTCAGCATATAACTCTTCCCTAATCAAGCAAACAACCTCTACTTCAAAATCCAATGGCACATTATCCCACTGCCCTTTCTCACACAGGATTCTTGATTTTCACTGGATACTCGTCATGTCAATATGGTCATCTTTAGTAGCAGCAAAGCTTCCCGATGCTTCACCTGCATGCAGGAACCTTCCTTATCCTCCCCATAGCACAATTCCTCAGGTTAGGGCCACTAGTCTAGCCCAGAAGAGCGGAATTTACAAAATAGATGGGATCCCCTGTCTTCAATATCTCATTCTTGAGATAATTATTTTAATGTTCATTCATTAGCTTTCTCATAACATTTATATTATCTCACAATGATTAACAATAAAAGCTACCATTGATCAAGAATTGATGTGCCAGATACTGTCCTAAGCATTCTAAGTATATTCTCTCAATTACCCAACCATCTATCCACACATATACACATGATTGTATACACACACACATATCTATAGGTATACTTCTATATATATATGTATGTGTATATATATACATAAAACTATACCAAAAATATATATATATACATAAAACTATACATACATATATACACATAAAACTATACCATTATTAAGCCCACTGTACAGAAGAAACTGAGAATCAGAAAGAATCACCCAAAGCCACATAGTTTATGTCAGAGGCTGAACTGGAGCTTGATCCTTCTGCATTTTTAACCACTTTCAGTAACCACTTTCAGTTCAGTGTTTATGGTCTCCAAAAAGCAATGTACCCAAGAAGCTTTTTTCAAAAGTGCAAAATAAGCAGTTTGATAACTTGAAAACAGGATTTAGAGAAGAGTGTCCCGGGTCCCTTCCCGGTCCTGCTGATTGATGGCGGGATATGCCGTCTTGAGCAAAATACTCGTCTTTCCCTGAGACCTCAATTTCCTCTTGTAGAATGAAGGGTTTAGAGCAGATACTCCCTAAGGTTTCTTTTGGCTCTAAAGAGAAATGATTTGCTTCGGAAAGGCATTGTTTCTACAATGAGGATAAATACCCAGAATGCCAACTCTTCTTAATGAAAGGTAACATCCTCTCCTGAAGGAATAAAGTAACTATCTTCTAGTCATCCTGCAGATCTCGGTTTAGAGAGTACAATATGAGTCTAAACTTCTCGGCAGTCCCTTCTTCATACTGCACTTCACAGTTTGTGATTACAAATTGATTTGTGTAGTCAGATTGTAAGTTCTAAGAAGGTAGGCACCATGTCTGTCTGTTCACCACTGAACACCTACCTGCACATTGAACTACTGAACCACTGGCACAGAGAAAGTGCTCAGGAACATTTGTCAGCTAAATAGATTTGAAAAGGGGCTCACAGCTGCTGGGTTTTCAGTATTGGATGATTTAGAGCAAATATTTCTTTCTGCCATTCCAAAAGATACGAGTCTAGTAATGAGTCTTTCATGTCATCAGAAGGCTATAATTTATTTATTTTCTCTTAGCTGGTACCATGAAGGAGAAGCCAGTGATGAACACTGCCTCCCGAAAGTGTGAAAATCACAGCTCAGAGTTCCAACACCACTTTCTCTAACCCCTGAGAAACAAATATTGAAGATGACGATATCAACATTTATATCAGGGACTTTCTGGCAGTCCAGTGGTTAAGACTCTGTGCTTCCACTGCAGGGAGTGCAGGTTGGATCCCTGCTCGGGGAACTAAGATCCCACAAGCTGCGTGGCACAGCCAAAAAAAAAAAAAAACAAACCAAAAAACAGTTATATAAATGAACTGGACCTAACTGTAATCCTGCACGTAAGGAAGGCTTACTAATTTAAGAGAAGGGATGGAAAAACGATTCCTTTTGTGCTTGGTGTTCTTGCCTAGAACCAGCAGCCAAAGTGCTGTTGTCCCCTCTACTGCAGCTCCACTGACAGGCCCACCCAACTGTGTACATTTTACAGATGGATGGCTGTGCCTCTCTGCCTGCAATGCACGACTGGTAGCAGCCACAGCGACTTGGGTAACTGGGGGCAGTGGGTTTGCGAACTGCCTCCCTCTCTTCCTGCAGCTTATCCCCGGGGATGCAAGATTACAGTGCCCGGGAGCAGCAGAGGCCGGGTACAGCATGGCTGAGCTGTTGGGCAGCCACACGGCAGTGGCTTGTTGGCAGCGAGCTCAGTCTAGGACCACACGGAAAGCAGACATGCTGACTACAGCATGCAGCAAAGAAAACGAGAGCTTCTGCCTGTGTTCGGTGGGCTTGGACGGGAGAGGGAAGGAGGGGGCGTCGGGGAGAGTGCCAAGCTGGGCTGTTCATGAAAGTGTGGGAAGATTCAAGGGGAGGCATCTTGCCAACTCAGAGGCAGTTGGGCAGATCCCACCCTCCCTTTTTTCTGCTTAAATGAGAAATCCTGCTTGATGGAGTGGGAGCAGGGCCAAGAAAGGAATGATTCTGCTGGGCGAGCATGGACGCTCGGACCCGGGAAGGATGTCCGCCAGCTGGGATCAGGGCCAGTGGGGCGGGGAGGAGAAATCGAGGGAAGGGAGATGAGGGAGCAACACGAATGAAAGCAAGTGTCAGAGGCTGGGACTAGCAGACACCAACGATTATATACAGCATGGACCAACAAGGTCCTACCGTAGAGCACAGGAAACTATAGTCAATATCCTGGGATAAACCACAGTGGAAAAGAACATAAAAAAAAGAATGTATATATATTATAACTGAATCAGTCTGCTGTACAGCAGAAACGAACTCAACACCATAAATCAACTATACTTCAATTTAAAAAACAAAGTAAAAGTGAGTAAAAGAAGAACCTGAGAAGAAATGTCCCACGAGGAGAAGAAAAGAGAGAAAGCAGGTCAGGTCAAAGACCTGGAAGGTTCGCCCCTGGGAGAACCACGTTTCTGTGTTATAGAGCAGACCCACCTACCTTCCCAACAGCAGAATGAAATAATGTTCACGTGAAACGAGCAGTGAAAGACCACACCGGCCAGTATAAAGTAAACCTACTGCCCCCAAATTCTCCTGGTGGGTATTAATTTCCATGGGAATACATTTTTCCCAAACAGCAAACCATGGAAGAGTTGTTAGTTCTAAAAACCGTGTTACCTTTTAAGTAAAACAGAGCAAACCAAATGCTATCACAGCAAAACCATACAGTACTTCTGTATATCTGATATTTCCTGAAACATAATTTATTTTTGTATCACAGCTAAAATATAATTTAGAACCCAAGAATCCTAAGTTGTTCTTCTTGTCTTTCTAATATAGTATTAAAAACATGAAGATCCTGTGGTAAGAAAACCTAGAGGAGATAAAATTATAAGTGTCGAAGAAGTGAATTCCATTTTGAAGTGATGTCACTTTTAGAGCTTTCTAATGTCCCTTCGTGGAGACTTATGAAGAGCTAAAAGACCATCAGTTACATTTTTTGGTGACAATGCTACAAGTTACATGTGGCCTGAGGACCAGAATCCCACGGGCTGCAATATCTCACAGAGGCTGAGGTATATTTTGGCGATTTGGCTATTGACGGATTACAAATAAAAGTTCCCAAATCTTCTCCCTTTCCGGATCTGAACCTAGGCTTCAAGAGGCCATTCTTCCTCTTGGAGCTCTGCCCCTACCATGTAAACAAGCCTGGGTTTACTTCATGGGGTCTGAGAGACCATATAAAGGACAGCCTAGTAGTCTTAGACAAGCCCTTTTAGACCAGCCTCCAGCTAGCTGATCCCCAAACAGGTGAGAAAACTCAAGTAAGATCAGCGGGGCAGCCAACCCTACTCACAGCCAACGACAAATGCTTGAGCCAACACAGCTGAGACCAAAAGTGCTGCCCAACCGATCCACAGACTCATGAGCAGTACCAAACACTTAGTGTTTACCCATGTAGTATGTGGACAGATTCCTACACAGGAAAAGACAACCGACACAGTTACACACAGACTGGGCACTCACCTGTGCATTCGTACTGTAGACCCTTCCCGTAATACCCCTTCTCACAGATGCACTCAAAATGACCCGTGTGTGTCCCACACTTGCAGCTTGCCATCTGGTCACAGCAGTCTTTGCCGGCTTCACACAGATACGAGCAATGGGACATATCCTCTTGAATAAAACTCCCAGAAGGCAGATCTACCAAGCACATATGACAGGGCGGTCATAAAAAAAAAATGAATGAGCAGTTGAATGTTACATTCTCTCGTTACCACAACTGAAGCTCAAGACAGAGAAAATAGCTTTTCATTTCCATCAAATTCCCAACTGCTCCCCCACTCCCATCCAAATATGAAGGTGTGTGATTTGCAGGACCACAGACTGGGAATTTGATTCAGCTGGTTAAGCTATTTCAGTCTTGGACCTCATCCTAAGTTCTCAAGGCCACGCAGGGTCAGGCAGAAATTAAGTAGTTTCAGCGAGGAACCTCCAGATGCAGCAGGAAGTAATGCAGTCGGTTCTCCAGGTCAGTCCCCAGGCTTCCACACCAGCATGAGGTCAGGCAGCAGTAACCAGATTTCCAGAATCCTTGTTCAGATAAATAAATAAAGCTGCAATCCTGACTGCTGTCAAAGGGTGCTGATGGTGATTACTGATTTAAGAATAAATACCATTACTTCTATAATTAGTCGATTAAAAACTGAAACAATGGTACCACACAAGTTGAAGAATAGAACCAGGATCTGGTTTCTCTCTCAATTTTAAATAAATGTTCACTTGTTGTGTAAAAGGAGACCATACGGATTATTTGAGCCATGCTCTGAAGTGAGCCATGCTGGGAATTCAACAACACAGGCAGAGCTGTCCTGTTCTGAAAGTGACTTAACGGGGCAGGGTAAGGTTGACTATGACTTATCAGGAACGGATGGCCTACAATCAGGCACACAGTAAGTTCCATTTACCTGCTGAGAAAGTACCAAAGCCTTAGCCTAAATTCCAGCACTAGGTCCACAGTGCTAGGCCCAGATACAGTGATAGGTCCACGGTAGAAACTCAAATGAGTGAGTTTCAGCAAGACACATGAACTGCCATTGAATACCCAGAAAGGAGATTGGTGATGGCCTCAGTTATGGAACATCTGTCTCTATGCATTAAGACCCTGAACAATAGACAGGGACAACGTAAAGGGAAGACCCCTGCCCTAAGAGAAAGAGACTTGTACAACCAAGTACCCTAAAGCCCCATCTAATAGACTATGGTGTGGGTACAAGGTCTGCAACATGGGCATCTTGGACTTAGCTCTGAGACACAGGTTTATTTGGCAGTTGAGGGAGCAAGAAAAACGTAGCTTTAAGACTGGTGCACTGGCATTTAGGTCGGGGAGAGAGATAAGTGAACAAGCTGCATATGTGGAAAGCTATTATTCTGGAATCTACATCTATTGAGACTGGCCACAAACATGGACAGCCTTGAGACCAAAAGTGGATCCATCCAAATTGAAAGTAGTTTCAGCAGACCACAGATAGAGAGAACAAACTAGTGGTTACCAGTGAGGGGAGGGGCAGTGTGGGGGTGGGGGAGTGGAAGGTACAAACTCTTGGGTATAAGATGGGCTCAAGGATGTATTGTACAACACAGGGAACATAGGCAATATTTTGTAATAACTGTAAATTGGAAGTAACTTTAAAAATTGTATAAAAATTAAAAAACTATATATATAAAAAAGAAAGTTGCTTCAGAGAACATGGAGGCAGGAGAAATGAGGTTCACTTCCTTTGTCCCCATCGTTTCTTTTCAGTAAAAACAGAATTTTTTCTTACGGAACCTGGAAACTTGATTAGAGTATTACACATTTTAGATTTTAGTATTTTGTAATAAAAGTGATGCCTTTCAAAACTCTGTTGTGATAGGGTAACCAAAATCCTTTCCTTGAAGACTCTGTCCCATCCAGTTTCTGACTCAACTTGCATTGGGCAGAAGGCCCCCATCCTACAAAACAGAAGGTTGGTAGGACTGGAAATGAGTCCTCTATGACACAGCTAATAACACCCACAATTTCATAATCCCATCTAGTGCAACAGCCACTCTGTCTTCCTACTCAGCATATATATCACTTTTCCCAGAGAAAAGGAGAAACAAAAAAAGCCCCAGTTACTGAACTTCTGTCATATGCCAAACACTGTGCTGGTGAAATTTAAGTATTTTATTTAATCCTCCTGACAAAGCTATTTGGTACATGTTATAATATCTCTATTTTAAAAGTAGAGGAAACTGAAGCTCATAGATGTTAGATAAATTGGCTAAGGTAATAGCCAATGGACAGTTATTGAGAGCTTAGTATAATAAGCCCTCAGTGACTTTTCTAATCACTTTATATGTATTAATCCATTTAATCCTTGGAATAAGCCTATGAAGTAGGTACTATTCTTGTACCCTACTCTATTAACAAGAAATCTAGGGAGTGCAAAAGTTAAATAATTTTCCCAAAGCCACCCAGTTAGTAGGTGACCAATTGGGAATTTTTGCTGTATCCATAGGCAGCCTGAGATGCTGCTCTAAACTCTTCTGTTGGAACTACAGTAAGGCTGACCCACTTATTTTGAACATCACTAATTGTGAGGAAACCTCATGTTGCCATGATTTGCCCATCAAACTGAATCTTTCATGTGGACACCTGCAAAGATCAAGCCTAATTTGCTCCATGGCGTTGGTCTGAGGCTAGATCCCCATCTCCTCCTCCCAATCTGCACTTTCTCTCCTGGATCACTGCAAGATACATGCCCATACTACACTTGGAAGTTCATCTGACTTAAGTCACCCAACTAAACATCCTTATAAATGGTGTACAAAGAACTCTAATGAATGGATTTACTGATGCTACTCCCTGTCGCTGTCACTGCTCTTCAATTTATCCATAAGCATATCTATATTCAAACTGTCGGGTCAAGAAGTATGTGTTGAGTATTTATTGTCCCTAGAATCTTCATGTATATTTCTGGAAACACTCTGGTTAGATTCACTAAGCATGTCTCTGAATGTTTACTTCATCCTTCCAGATAACTGAAGATGAGATGTAAGTCAAGCCTTCCGACTCCGTGTGTGGCCTCAAAACACACCTCGTTCATTCCACTGATTCTAATGGTTCCAGGTGGGAGCATATGGATATTTTAGTGAAAATGTATCACAGTTATTAAAAAACAAAACAAAACAAATACTTCTGTTGCAAGGCCAGAATGTCATCTCTACTCATGAAGTTCAACGCAGCTCATAATACACGAAGAACACATGGGCATCACGCTCAGCGAAGACCTCATAGGGCTTGGTATTATCACCACAGTGGGTTTCAAGAAATAAGCAGGAAGCAAACCCTGTTTAAAGGCACTGCGTGATGCCAGTAGGTTTCCATTACCTTCATGCAACGCTCGGCGGGCTAAAGCCTCAAATTCTTCAAAACTGTGGAGCAGGTAGCAGTGCTCCTCCTTTGGGGTGGAAGCCATGTCATTCAGTTCTCGAATGTTTCCTTGCCATATGCCAAAAGTGAAGATTTCCACTCCAAAATCTCGCAGTGATGCTGCAATGGGTCTTGGATCTCCCCCGTTGGAATATCCATCCGTAATGAGAAATATAACTTTTGTTGAGTTTTCTCTAGAATGACGAAGAATTTGCTGTAATGAAATAGGGCAAGTTAGTATGAGTACGTATTGTGTTGGCCTACTCTGAGCCTCCCTTATTAGGTAAGGGAGTGCTGGTGAAGATCATTAACATTTCACAAGAGCGAGGAATGGAACACTGATCAGTGAAGGGAAAACACAAACGGGCACAGATGAGAGCCTACAATGGTCTTCTCAAAGAACCACAATAAACCTCAAAAGCGTTTAAAATGTATCATCATCATCATTGCCATAGAGCTTGCTAACTGAGAGGAACAAATGTTTATGGGGACTTCCCTGGCGGTCTAGTGTAAAGAATCCACCTTCCAATGCAGGGGATGCAGGTTCAATCCCTGGTCAGGGAACGAAGATCCCACATGCTGCGAGGCAACTAAGCCCGCACATCACAACTAGAGAAGCCTGCGCACCGCAGTGAAGAGCCCATGTGCCGCAACGAAGACCCAGCACAGCCACACACACAAAAAAGTTTATGGAATGAATTTGTATTAATATTATCAATTATTGTTAAACTATTTCTATTGATTTTCAGGCTCAAAATATGGACCAAATCTGAGTCTTATGTACCTACTTCCTATCATATTTACCTAGCTACCCACTTACCTACCTAGCTGAACCACTTCATGATCATACACTAAAAGCTGGACGAGAAGAAAATTTAACAGAACGTGTCTTTTCCAGAGTTAATAATGACTCACTTGCCTCCTCTATTTGTTTTTCCACTGCTCCTCCAAAATTGGAGAATTGATTCAACACTTCATCTTTTTTGGACCACCCAGTATTAGCACCAAATCAGCTGTTTTTTTGGTGGTATCCTATCTTCATGAGAAAATACTGATTCATTCAATGTGACAACTGGGCTTTACTGTTTTAGGACAAGTGAGTTATCCTTTACAATGTTATATGCTGTTCCTTCTCTACAGATAAAAGGAAAAAGGTGAAACCTTTTTTTTTTTTAAAGTGTATATTCATTGCCACTGATGCTTTGTAACGTCATACTGTAAAGGCACAAGAGATCCAATGGTGAGTCTGGCTTATAAATAAATTTGCCGTTGTTGCTTTTCATTAGAAATGGTTAGGAAAGGTAAAGAGGCACCAGGGTATATTTTCTCGCAAGTTCTTAGCAGGAATCCAATGTTTCTTAAGCAATGATTCAAGAAATATTGCATTCAGAAGAAGAGCAACATTATAACCTACATTCTGTTAAAGTTAAAAGGAGATATTATGATTTTAAAAATAACTTTGCCTCAATTCATGTTAGGGGACAGCCTCAGCTATAAGACCCAGATTCTCTCATAAGATTCATGTCTGTAGAAAGCATATTTCATTAGTATATAATTAATAGGTATTTATTCTAATTCAATAATTCCTGCCAATTAGTTTCAGAGTTTGTGAGCTAAAGATAAAGCTGTTAAATCCGAATTTAAAGACAATTAAATTAAACTAAAATTTACTCTGGAAAACATCTGGAAAGCCAGCAATTTGAGAAAAGGTATTCAAACACTTCATTCCACTTCTTCTCGAAAACCAAGTGAAATAAAGGAAAACAAACAGTGTGGAAGGACCGTACTGAAGACAGGAAGAGGGCAGGTGTATGTGGCAGAATAACGTGAGATACTAATGGCTCTTAAAGCTTAAAAAGCCGCCCTCTTGATGAATGACAAGAAGATCTGGGGTGAATACTTGGTACGTGTAAGATATTTCCTCACTCCAGACAAGAAAAGAACCTCTGAATGGCTATCGTCAAAAAGAACAGAAGTAACTAATGCTGGTGATGATGTGGAGAAAAGGGAACCGTTTGTACACTGTTGGTGGGAATATAAATTGGTGCGGCCACTGTGGAGAACAGTATGGAGGTTGCTCAAAAATCTAAAAATAGCATTACCAGTATGACCCAGCAATCCCACTCCTGGGTATATATCTGAAGAAAACAAGAACACTAATTTGAAAAGATACCTGAACCCCAACGTTCACAGCAGCATTATTTACAAATGCCAAGATATGGAAGCAACCTAAGTGTCCATCAAAAGATGAATGGATAAAGAGGATGTGGTATATATACACAATGGAATACTACTCGTCCATAAAAAAGAACGAAATTTTGCCATTTGTGGTAACATGGGTGGATTTGGAGGGCATTATGCTAAGTGAAATAAGTCAGACAGAGAAAGACAAATACTGTACGGTATCACTTATTATGCGGAATCTAAAACGTACAACAAATTAGTGAATATAACAAAAAACAAGCAGACTCATAAATACAGAGAACAAACCAGTGGTTACCAGTGGGGAGAGAGAGGGGAGGGACAATATACGGGTGAGGGAGTGGGAAGTACAAACTACTGGGTATAAGAATAGGCTACAAGGATGTATTGTACAACATGGGGAATATAGCCAATATTTTATAATAACTGTAGATGGAGTGTAACCTTTAAAAATTGTATAAAAAATAATTTAAAAAAAGAACCTCTGAGGAGAGGGAGAGAAAGAGGAGTTAGGGGAGGAGATTTAGATGTTGCTGTGAGGCGCTGTGCTTTATACCAATCCCTCCACACCCCCCAACTCAGTCACCGTAGGAGCGATGACTGACATTCCTTTATAGGGATGGGTATAGGGATCCATGAGTCCTCTTTCCATGTGGATATTTGGGATAATGGTAAGTCCCACAGAAGTGCTGCTGGTCACAGTGACATGGGGCAATAGAATATAACTATGTGGGATGTTGAAGGGGAGAAGACCTGATGAGTCTTGTGTATTCCTGGAGAGGCTTAGGAGAGAGAGTTGGTGCAATATCAAGACTCCTAGGGAGTTTTGCAATTTTAAGGATGTGGGAGTGGCTGACAGCATGGACCATGAGAGCTACGTCTCTCTCAGGCAATAGCAACATGAAGAAATCCTGGAATCCCCAGGAGATTACTGCACCAAGGGTGGCAAAGCTGACAGACCCATATGCAGATGACCAAGGATGATCATCATGACCACTGATGAGAGAACTGAGACAATTCCAGATGATGGACATGCAGGGAGTGTCAGAGCTGAGAGGTGGACATCCACTCCTTTGCTGCAGCTTTGCAGAAGCTCCAAAGTTTAGACTCAACTAGAGGGAGAAACGGAAGAGGGAAACATTCCTGAATGTGGCTCCGTTTTCAAAAGTGAAGCACTTGAGAAATTTCTGATTTTGAATTTGCTTGGAAGTACCTGGGTGGAGTTTTCTCTCATCAGGTGGATTGGAGTCTCAAAATAGAAATGACAACTAGAAAAATATATTAGAAACATAAAGAATTTAAAAAAAATCTTAATCGGCAGAGAGTGAAATATGTTCTTTTTTACAAACACAGCTTCTCTTACTGATGGAACCTTGTGATATCTTGGAAAACAGGTAGAATAAAGTCTTTTGGAACTCCGACAACCCCACCTTACTTAGAGGGAGAGGCAAAGGCTAGAGATGAAGGGCGGGGGGAGAGAGAAGGAGGTCACTTGATTCAACCTCTTTGCAGCACAGCTCAAAGATATTCCGAGGTGACAAAGGCAAGGACAACTTCAGACAAAAACCTAGTCTCCTCCCCACATGTAACTTCCTTGAAGGCAGATATTTTTGTCTAGTTCTTCAATTCTTAATTCTCAAAGTTTAGCACAGCACTTGGGAAATAGTACACACTCAATAAATATTAGTCAATAAACAGCAGCCCATAATGCAGCCAGTGCTCAGGCCAAAAACCTTGGAGTCACCCTTATCTCTCTCTCCTCATATACTGCTTTAGAAAGCTTCCCCTCCCCAAGTCTATTAAAATATTCTCATAGTCTTTTCTCTAACACTTCTGTTTTTTAAAAATTATTAAATCCATACATTTTTCTTTGATGTGAAATAGATACTCCCTTTACTTTTATCCAACTTCATAAGCAATTTTCTTCCCTGGTTAAAGTCTCTTCATTGTGTTTTATTGACTTACTTGCTGATTCATGGCCAATGCCACATAGTTTGGTTACTATACTGTCATAGTATTTTTTTTTTCATATCTGGTAGGGAAACTCTAACATCCTTTTATTTTCTCTTTTAAAATGTTTGTAGTTAACCTTGAACATTCTCCTTTCCAATTGAGCTTGAGAGTCAGCTTATCAAATTCTTCATTAATTTTTTTTCTATCCAACCATTTGATCCAGCAATTCTACATCTAGAAATCTAGAGTGGATAAACTCTAGGATACACTGGAGAGAGTTGCTTGAGTACATTGGTCTTAAGTGAGCAGTGGGAATATACAGAATGTGTGTGTGTGCTGTATGTTGTAGAGTTTTGCACAAAAAGAGATAAAGTTTTCTTTTTGTGCCTTTATTGTCCTTTAGACATAAACAAATACCATCTTGGAATATTAATCTTCACTCCTGTCAATAACATTCCTTGACATCCAAGTTAGGATTTGCAGAGATTTCTGGTTGTACTACTCATTAGGTACAAAACACTTTAAGCTATGATTCTATTTTTCTTCTCTTCTTGCAGAGAACTACTGAGTATTTACAGGAACCATTATATCTGTTGGCAAGACAATATATTAAGCTTAAAATAGTAAGAAGAATAGCAGGACTAGTAGTCCAAGCAAAGAATTACACAAGATCTGGGTTTGGAATGCACTTTACGGATAGAGCGGGGAATGGATGATTTACTGAAAATAACCTACCCCCCTCCCCCAATCTCTGTGCTTCATCATACTTGAATAAGAACATAATTCAATAAAAACAATTTTTTCATCCCACAGATCTAAGAAGTAAATAGAGCTGTGGTAATGTTGGTGGAATGTGGTAGAGGACCAACTCTTGATTCTCCTCTTACAGTTCCTGAAATAGTTTACATCATCTGCAATCCTTTGAAAGGTATTTAAGAAATAGAATTTTTTGGTCCAGAATACTGAATGAGGCAAACCCTTTGTGGCCAACAAAAAACTTGACGTGAACTTTGTATAGCAAGAGGTTATCACCATCTGTATTGTATCAAGCCTCTGATTAGCTTGTATAAATATCTGGCAGAGAAGTAAGCTCCCCTTGTCCAGTAAGAGTCATTAGAATGATAAAAATGCAGGGTTGTGTAACATTGTTCTAACACCCGAGATCCATCACCATTACACAAGACTGCAATCCCCCTCCCCACACCCTCCAAGTCAGGCCACAAGGGAACTGTTTTGAAAAACGATCTTGAAAGAAAAACAGAGGTTACAAGAAAGCTGACATGGGGACAATATTTGCCCTTGGGCTCCATTAATTAAACTACATGTAGATATAATACCAACCTCAGCACAACCTTAGCTGCAATTACCCACTGTGGTCAACTTTGACTGAGGATAGTAACTAGAGAAACTCATAAGTCATCTTTAAAAAAATATGATTTTGTGAACTGATACCTATTGTGGCTCTATCAGAGCCACTTTCCTCCAGGAGGCAGAAAACTAGTGAATTATGCCAGTGTTTCAACTTGTTTTCCACATATGTTTTTTTCCATGTTAGGGAACATTAAGTACAAAGAATACACCACAGGGAATGTAAGTTGGTACAGCCACTATGGAAAACAGTATGGATATTCCTCAAAAAACTAAAAATAGAGTTGCCATATGATTAAGCAATCCCACTCCTGGGCATATTTCCAGACAAAACTATAATTCAAAAAGATACATGCGTCTGTATCTTCATAGCCGCACTATCTACAACAGCCAAGACATGGAAACAATCTAAATGTCCATCGATAGATGAATGGACAAAGAAGATGTGGTGTGTATATATACACACACACATACAATGGAATACTACTCAGCCATAAAAAAGAATTAAATAATGCCATTTGTAGCAACATGGATGGACCTAGAGATTATCATACTAAGCAAAGTAAGTCAGAAAGAGAAAGACAAATACCACAGGATATCACGTATATGTGGAATCTAAAATACAACACAAGTGAACTTATCTATGAAACAGAAACAGACTCACAGACATAGAGAACAGACTTGTGGTCGCCAAGGGGAATGAGGGGTGGGGGACGGATGGATTGGAAGTTTGGGGTTAGCAGATGCAAGCCTTTATATACAGAATGGATAAACAAAAGGTCCTACTGAATAGCACAGGGAAGTATATTCAATATCCTGTGATAAACCATAACGGAAAAGAATTTTTAAAAGAATATGTATATATATATGTATAACTGAATAACTTTGCTGCACAGCAGAAATTAACACAACACTGTAAATCAACTATACTTCAATTTAAAAAAAGACACCATAAGCTACTTGTAATATTTTCCTCATTCTTCAAATTCCAAAATTTCATCAAGCTTCATCTGCTATTTAGTTAATACTTTTAATTTGAATACTCAAATATTCTTCAGTTCAAGGAATGTTTATTGCTTTATATCTGTGAATAGTATATCTGGGAAAAGGATATATTCATATTCTTATATATTCATATTCATCTGTTGGTTCATCATCTTCTGGACATATTCTATTCTTTTTTCATTTTTATCTCATTCTACTTCCTTCCGAATTGGGTGGAAATGTCTCAAGCTTTTCTTCCATATCACTGGTTTTACACAGTGTTTCTCTTCCCTTCTACTTCCAATTAAGAATTAATCCTGGGGGCTTCCCTGGTGGCGCAGTGGTTGAGAGTCCGCCTGCCATTGCAGGGGATGCAGGTTCATGCCCCGGTCCAGGAGGATGTCATATGCCGCAGAGCAGCTGGGCCCGTGAGCCATGGCCGCTGAGCCTGTGCTCTGCAACGGGAGAGGCCACAACAGTGAGAGGCCCACATACCGCAAAAAAAAAAAAAAAAAAGAATTAATCCTGGACCTAGAGATTATGATACTAAGTGAAGTAAGGAGACAGAGAAAGACAAATACCATATGATATCAGTTATATGTGGAATCTAAAAACATGATACAAATATATTTATTTACAAAACAGAAACAGACTCACAGACATAGAAAACAAACTTATGGTTACCAAAGGGGAGGGGGGAAGGGATAAATTAGGAGTTTGGGATTAAAATATACACACTACTATATATAAAACAGACAAACAACAAGGACCTACTGTATAGCACAGGTAACTATATTCAACAACTTGTAATGACCTATAATGGAAGAGAATCTGAAAAAGAATAGATATATATATACCAGAATCACTTTGTTGTATACCAGAAACTAACATAACATTGTAAATCGACTATACTTCCTATTTTAAAAAAGTACCTTAAAAATTGCCTAAAAATTGTCACCTTAAGAAAAAAAAGAATTAATCCTGGCATTGCATTTATTTTTCTTTTTACAATACTTCTTTGTCTCACACAGTTTTCTCTTTATTCCCTTTAGCTTCTCAGCCAGTTTTGTTTTCCTTTCAGTCCTTTGTTTACTTCATTTCTCATCACCATTTTAGTGTTTTATTTACCTATGGTAAGTGCACATAATAAATGCTTTCTAGGATTTAGTTCTGTTTTTCACAGTGAATTCCTAAACTTTATCTGTACCTTACATTCTATCTTTATTTAGCAAAAAAATTTCAAAGAAGCCAGATAGGAGTTTTGTGTCCTCCTTCTTCCTCAACCATGAATGAAATGGTATATCCAGTGAAAGTGTTTGCAGCACACAATCAACAAGTGCGTAAAATCAGTGTTGGAATACATGGCTATAACATCTGCTATTATTATTATTGATAAAACAAATCGAAAACCTACCCAAGTGATCAGTGAAGAGGGTTAAAAATAAGCCACACACTGCATCTGGAAACAGAGGGTCTAAATAAGCACTGTCCAACAGAACTTTCTGTGATAATTGACATGTTATTTGCTCTGTTCAATAGAGTAGCCTCTAGGCACATGTGGCTACTGACCACCTGAAAGGAAGCTACTGCAACTAAGGAAGTGAATTCATAACTGTGTATAATTTTAATTAATTTAAATTTAAATAGCCACATCTAGCTAGTGTCTACCATACTGGACCATGCAGGTCAAACTAGATATAGCCTTGTCCCTGGAGGGAAAAACACAGAAAGTCTAAGCAGGCCCATAAAAATATTCTGTCAACTCAAGAACTGCAAAATCAACTTGAAGATTTGGAAGAATACATAACTTAATACTGAAATAAGAAGAAAGCAATGCAATAGAATGGTACTTGCATCACTAGGATTTAGAAAGCCATAGCGTCTATGAAAACAGGAACTGAAAGCCACAGAAAGAGAGCAGGCTAAGAAGAAAACAGAGATGTGCAGGAGGCGAGGGACTGGAAAAGAAAAAAAAATGCCGGGAAACCAAAAAGGCAACGAAAGACAGAAATACACCTTGGTGGTAAAACATAAATGCACAATTCCAAATAAACACTCCCAAACTGAATTCAAATGATATTCAAAACAGAGAAAGACAAATATCATACGATATCACTTATATATGAAATCTAAAAAAACGATACAAATGAACTTATTTACAAAACAGAAATAGACTCACAGACATAGAAAACAAACATGGTTACCAAAGTGGAAAGGGGAGAAGAATAAATTACGAGTTTGGGACTAGCAGATACAAACGACTATATACAAAATCGGTGAACAACAAGGTCCTACTGTATAGCACAGGGAACTATATTCAATATCGTGTAATAAACTATAATGGAAAAGAATCTGAAAAAGAATATATATATAACTGAATCACTTTGCTGTACACCTGAAACATTGTAAATCAACCATATTTCAATAAAAAATAAAAATAAAGTGAATCTAAATAAAAAAATAAGATTCAAAAGATCTTTCTCCTTTATTCAATAAGGTTCATTTCTCAAATGCAAAAGTAGATTAAAATTGTCTTTTGCTATAACACAACATAATCGTGCCAATTAAAAGAAAATAATAATACAAGATACTAAAAAGGCATTCAATAAAATTAAGATTTTTATGAATGAAAATTAGAAATAAAAAGATACTCAGTAATATGACAGAGTATCTATCTCAAAGCAACACTGTAAAATTATGCTTAACTGTGAAGACTCAGCATATTTCCCGATTAGATAAGGAGCAAATCAGCAATTCTAAGTATTTTCACTCTTACTTAAAATCCTTTTGCAACTTCTAGCCAAGGCAGTAAGACAAAACCATAATTAGTACTGCATTCCTTAAAGTTTCTGCTCTGTCTCAAAAAATCAAAATTAGAAAGCAAGGGATAAACTGGAAAATATATTCATCATGCTTGTCAAATAGAGTATTAAGGTCCTTAAAATATAAAGAACTTTTATATATCTCTAAAGGAAAAGAATGAGAAAAATAACAGAAACATAGATGTTTGAACAAAACAAAGAAAAAAAAAGGAATTCTATTTGTCAGAAAATATGAAAAACATTTAACTTCACTAACAACCAAAATAATGAAAGTTCAATAATAGAAATACTATGTTTTCACTTCGCAAATGGTCAAAGTTTTTTTTTTTTTAAGGTAAAAGTTGTAAAATATGTGGGGAAACAGTTACTTCTACTGGAAACGCCACCTAGACTGTTAATATTTGTGAGTACAGTGAGACAAAGTGATCATAGCCCCCAAAATTTCATGTGATTTGAACTACAATTCTACATCTAAGAATATCTTAAGGAAATAACCATGGATACACATAAAAAGTGATCAAAAGGATGAATATCCTAGAATAATTTGCAAAATAGAAAATGGAAACAATATAAAATTGCAACAATAGGTTACTGGTTAAATAAATAACAGGGCAATCATGAAATATCCTTATAATAATAATACTGAATAATATTAAATGTAAAAAGTAGGTAACCAAAAACAATGATTTTTTTTACATTAGTGTGCATGTGTGTGTAAATGTATTCAATACTACATGTATGTGCATGTATGTATGAGTATGACTAACAGCATGTACCTCAAAATGTTGACTATCTCTTGGTAGTACATTTACAGGGTTTTATTTACCTCTATTTTGTCCTTTTATATCATTTCCGAATTTTCTTTCTCCTTCCTCTATTCTTGCCCTACGAAACGTCACGTGAACTCAGAACTTTGAGTCTCACCTATAGACTAATGACTGCTAAATGTATGCCATATAAACTCGAACTCCCAGTATGAAGTTCCAGCAGTCCAGTGGACACCTCTGCCTGAATGTGCCACATGCCCCTCAAACTCCATTTATCCTCACGATGCACAAATAAGGTTTCCTTCCTTCTGTTCTTAAAATAGGTCAACGACGGCACCATAATCTATCCCACTTTATAAATCTGCAATCTCGGAGTAATTTATGATGCCTCCTTTCTAATCTATCACCTTCAGTAACCGATCCAGACCTATACATTTCACCTCTGAACTATCTAGGAGTCTCACGATTGTATTGCCCCAGCCTCGGTTTAGGTACAGGATATTGGTTCTGTCTGGATTATTGAAAAACACCAGTTGTTTTAAGCATCTCTAGCTGAAGTTGCTCTTCTTTCAAATCCATTGTCTGACCTGCCATCCAACTTACCTTTCTGAAATACTGATCTAATCATGTTTAAAATTTCCACGATTTTCCCTCCATCTACAAAATAAAGCATAAATTTCTTTACAAGCCCTTTTATCACCTAGTCCTAAGTAACGCTTCCAGTCACATCCCTTATCCCATCCCTATCTCCTACTTCCCCAACCTACTTCTTACACCATATGCTCCCTACACCATTCTATTCAGAGGTTTTGAAATACACCATGCTTTCCTTCTGTTTGCTCCACCTGGAAATTAACAACTCTTTCTTATCTCCCACTATGTCTACCTCCACTTTTACCAGTTCTTCAAAATCCAGATCAAAGTTCATCTCCTCATTGAAACTTTCCCAAGTATGAAATCCACCTCAATGCCCCCCACTACACACCAACCCCAACAGAGTTGACACTTATATATCTGGCCATATCCCAGGCTAGCAAGATACTCAATGGCAAGGTTGACTCATATTTTTATTCCATTGAAGATCAAAAAATAACTATGAAATAAGTGGATGAAAGAATAAACAAGTAAATGCCTTAATTTTCATTAGATATGTGTCCAACATGCAGAATAAACTAATAAATTCTAGGCCAAAACTTTTGTGGCAGTAGTCTCGTTATGCAATCGTGAAATGAAAAAAATCTTATAAATGCTATATTTAAACTTATTTCACCAAACCTATACCGAGCTTCTGTTATATACCAAGCATTGTGCTAGGGATTTTTAATCGTACTACTTGATGATACAACAGAAACATTCACTAAAAACAAACAAGCAAAAAGTAAAACAATGACAAAAGTACAGCTGGAAAGAGTATTCTGCAGTAACTGAGCTTTCCTATTTATATTGTGATATCAAATCAATTACATTTAATATGTCTTATTTAAGCATTTACTCAGGCTTTCTAGATTGAAATTCTAGAATGAAAAAACAATGTTGGCTTGAGTAACATTTGGGCTATTTTTTACAGTCTAGCCAAATCAGAAAAGAACCAGAGGGTCAGAAAAGAACTTAATCTCAGATTTATGGTCACAGAATTTCTCCACCCACGTACATGCTTTAGTTATTAAACACAGACACAAAACATTCTGAAGTGGACCCACTGGAACAGTACATCAAATTGGGAAATGGTGTGCACGGGAGTTGATGAGTAGCAGACTTAATCCAGACTGTAAAAAAAACAACAGAATAAACATGCAAAAGACCAAACAGTCTTCCAATAATGCCAAATTCCACCATCCATTCTAGAAACATGCCAGGAATAAAGAAAATCTGGAGAGCAAAAAGTGAAGTCATGGGAATCCAAATGACAATGAAAGAGGGCTAAATGACATGTCACTCAAACTGCTAATTGACAACAAAATAAAAATTCAAATTTATGATTAATATTGTTATCAATCAATTTATAAAATGATTTCAGCTAACATGTTAAATGTCTATACAGTATGACCGAGTAGCAGCCCATAAAGTCAAAGGTATTAGGGAGTCTGTTCATGTGCTTCACATCAAGTGGTCAAAGGAGAAAGTAACCTCAAATGATACTTGGGTATCAGTTTATGGTTTTACAAATGACTTAGGCAAAGAATACAGGGGCACTTACTTAATATGACAGAAAGAGCTACTGTAAACCAATGGGCAAAAACATGCTTGAAACAGTCTCATTAAATTTAATAACAAAGCTAGACTGTCCCATCACTTCTATGTGGAAAGTCTAGCTAATATGATGAGGCAAGGAATGGAAATGAATAATCCAAAAATTTCAGATGAAACAGAATTAAATAAAAAGGAAATATTGAGAGATGTTGAGAAAGAGGTGTGCACGAGGGTAAATGTTTTAATTGCAAAGTTCTGTAGCGACAACTGACTGGTAATATTTAAAAGTTCAACTGGATAAACTTGAAGGGTAATTTCAGAATTTTATTGTATGGGGAAATTCTCAATATGAAGCTTTAAAAATAAAACTTAAAAACATACTTTTACTACATATTTATACATAATTATATATGTACTCACACATAGAAAAAAAGAGTACAAAACAAAAACTAAAATAGTTATATTTTTCTGTTTCACCTAAAACTATGAATTGGTCTCTTATTTACATAACAAGGAAAAGAAGCAAAAATTATTTTTAGAGAAACGCATGCAAATCCCTCCTCACACTGATGGGATTCCTCTGGATACCTGTGTATAGTCCTACCTCTATTCTCTACACACTGGGAAAAAAATTCTCCTCTCTCAGAGCTCTTTGTGCCTGAGTCCAAATTTCCAGGAGACAGAATATAAATGATCCATCTCAACTACTGGATCACCACCCTCAGTCCATCCAGAATGGGACAACCTCTATAGGTGGGCAAAGGATTGAGGAGGACGATGGGTATGGTTCTTGGGGAAAATGGTTGTTGATTGACATGGACCACAGAAGAAATGAGCTACAATAGAAAGGAAGAATTTAATGCTATGCCTAGACTTATCCAGCAGAAAAACTGCTTTGGACACTTAACAGGTCAAACTGTTCTTCCAAAAAAGCACCAAATGTTAGGAAACATGGTGTATAGACTAGAAGAATTCAAGTGTAAAAATATAACTGAGAAAGTAGAAACACATTATTTTTTTTCCTTTGTATTTATTATTATTATTTTTTAACATCTTTATTGGAGTATAATTGCTTTACAATGGTGTGTTAGTTTCCGCTTTATAACAAAGTGAATCAGTTATACATATACATATGTTCCCATATCTCTTCCCTCTTGCGTCTCCCTCCCTTCCACCCTCCCTATCCCGCCCCTCTAGGCGGTCACAAAGCACCGAGCTGATCTCCCTGTGCTATGCGGCTGCTTCCCACTAGCTATCTGTTTGACATTTGGTAGAGAAACACATTATTGATGATTCAAAGCTGTCAGGAAAGAAACTATGTCTTCTTACCAGGTATTTCAATAGTAACTATGAAGGAAAAGTTTAGCTGGAGTTTAGAATATACAAGACACAGAGAATCTAACCATTATATTGTAAATATTTGGGATTCAGGAACAACACAATTTTTCAAAAAGCCAGATGCATTTCAAATCAAGTGTACTGATACATGGGAGATTCAAAGAGGGTGGAGGTTGAGTGGAGGTTCTCAGTTCATGAACTTATTGCGTATGTTATAATTATCCTAAATTTATCAAAAACCACATTTAATTGTGACATTTATTAGCATTCCAAATGAATGACATTTGGAAGTTCATTTTGTTTTCCTTTTGTTTCCTTTGTTTTGTTTTGTATTTTAGTTTCTATGAATGACTATATTAATTCCATTATAGGGCAACAGATTCTGTGTATCATGTTTTTTAAAAAAACTGAAATTAGACCCCAAACAATTTAGGGTTGAGTTTGCATAGATTAGAAGACTTATTATATGTATATACTTAAATTATCAATCAATGACTGTAGTAATATTTACATCCATCATCATTCAAACATGCTGATTTTTAAAATTACTATAATACAGTCTCTAGTGAATTAAACAATTCTTATCATTTAAATACATGCTTACACCTAGAACAGTGACAGTGTTCCCTACATATGCACTGGATATATAAATGAATCTAGTTCATTACCTAAGGTACTTGAAGAAAGATGTTTCTAAGCATTGGGGATCACGGAGCCGATTGCTAAAGTGAGATTTTCTTATCTGAAGAAAATACTAAAATAGTCATAATGGAGATATTTTTCTTTTGTGAAATGGAATGGCATATAAAAAAATGGGAATGTTATGATGCAGGGGAACACTGAGTATCCCAGATCAGGATAAACTGAATTTAGTTGGAAGACCAAGTTTTATACTGAGGTTTGGCATGTACATTTATAGACTTAAGTTTACACTGTATGACATTTTGAGACATGGACAAGAAGTACCTGGGACTAAAAAATAGTAACTTTGCTTGAGTCACATTTTCATTTCAACAAAAGATGTGAGGCTGAGTGCTGACCTTGGATTAGAGGAAATGAAAAGCTCAGAAAAGTAGATAAATAAAGAGGACAGAGGCAGATGTGTTGCAAACAGGAGATACAATCTCCCACTGCTTCAGTGGCTTGGTCTCTGCAAGGATTGGTGGAGACATCTGTTAAGATACACGAGGTGGGAGACGCTGGCCAGTGTAATTAAATTGTATAAAAATGGTATAAACAACAAGGTCCTACTGTATAGCACAGGGAACTGTATTCCATGTCCTGTAATAAACCATAATGGAAAAGAATATGAAAAGAAGGTATAGATATCTATAACTGAATCACTTCGCTGTACAGCAGAAATTAATACAACATTGTAAATCAACTACACTTCAATAAAATAAATTTTTTAAAAATGGCATCTGAGAGGCAATTCCCTGTACTGAGTGGGGGTGAAGGGGATGGGGGCTAAAGATCATCACTTGGGATTATCAGATGCTTCAGAGAGTGTCCACTCAAATGACATTCCGCAAATGTTCGCTCCTCTTAGCCCTGTGCCTGTTCTGCTTGGTCTTCTGCGTGGGCATCCACATACTCAAGTCCTCCTCACAGCTGCCCTCTCTGCCTCAAGTCTCTGCAATGAACTTCATTGCTGAGTATGTATCAGTGGGTCTTGCCCTTACTGGATCCTCTAACAGAGGCAGTATTACACAGTGGTTAAAAGTTTAGACTTTGGCCCAGACTGCCTGGATCTGAAATCCAGTACACCTTGACCTATCAGCAGTGCCACTCTGGTCAAGTTACTTACGTTCTCTGTGCCTCAGTTTCCTCATCTGTACTCGGGAAATAATAACAACCTGAGGACACTTTTCTGTTGCAAGGGTTTAATGAATTCATATAGGGGGAGTGCTTAGTGTGGGACCTGACAAGTAGCAATTACTCACTACCGTTAGTCGTAAAAGAAACTTTTAACGTGTTGCTAGGATACATCCATCAAGTAGGTAAACCAATGACAGTGAAACCCATATTTCATTTGAAGCGGTGAATGAAAATAAGTCATCATATTTGTGAAGCCTGACAAGCTACATCAGGGGATTAGGGAAAATTATGACTCTATAACCAAAACCTGTACAACTCCACCTGAGCCGAGAAGGGGGTGATGATGCCCCAGGTAGAGGGAAAAAAAAGAACCACTTGAACCTGTCCTGTTATGAGGATGCCACTACAGAAGTGGTTAAAGGGCAGTGCTGACAGTGATATGGAGAGAAGACATGAATTTAAAACCTCAGATGCCTGCACGTTCTCTTTTGAACTCATTGGATGGTCTCTTCTAGAGGTGCTGTGGGGTTTGCCTCCTGGACCAGATTTAGGGAAAAAAGGTAAGAATTCACGCCTAAGATGCTACTCAGCACTTTCTATTTCTCCCCTGGGAAAGTGGTCTAAAGGGTGAATTTGCTAAAATTATTATAACCTCTCATTTAAGAAGCCAAGCATTCATTGGATATTCCTTTAAGAAGATGTCATAGCCATCCTTGCTTTAGTTAGAAATCATAGAAGCATAATACTATCTCTGATATACTAAAGTTAAAAATACTGAATACTAAGGTTATAATAAATATCATTTCTAGGTCCTTCAGAAGATATAAAGTCAAATAAGATGTGGTCTCTGTCCTTAACAAGCAGAGGGTAGACAGACATCACCCAGACAACAAGTGCTACCAAAGAGTATGTACCATGTTTCCCTGTAATTTCCCAATCTAATTAGATAACTCCCTCCAGTATTTCCCCACATTTGGGAAAATATCAAATAGGTGAACACAGATGACTCTGCAAAATGTCTGAAAAGAACTGTACTGCCGGGACTTCAGCTACCTCTGCCTCCTAGGTTCCGATACTGGGCCTCATACCTTGAAACCACAGGAGAAACAGGAAATTTCAAAAGAGGAAGAAGTGAAAGGTGATAGAGAAAAAGTCATTGGTACTTCCTGTGTTTGTGGACTAACCATCTCTGGCCCATGTTCAGATCCCACTTCCGGCAGTACACCCAGTAACTTCTCCCTATGCCAGTTGTCTGCTTAGCAGGCAATAAAGTGACGCAAGCCCAGTTATTTTCCTTGTTCTCCTTCCCCTATGGAAAAGTCACGCACCCTTGCTTTGCCAAACGTTGGCAGGGCAGGCTGTTCCTCTGAGGCCTCTTTCTGCCCGCAACACCCGACCCTGTCAATAACGCCCCGTCCCATATCCCAGCATCTGTATCTCTTTGTCTGAGGGCTTCCTTTGGAGACCACTCTATTCACCGGCAGGGGAGGTGAGAGCGGCAGAGAATTAATGCTCTCCAGAGAGAGGCCCTCAACAGTGACTGATGAGAGTAGGTCTATAAATGCCCCCAGATCCCTCTCTGCTGTGTTCACTCAAAGGCTTGAATTCCACCCCGGCTCCTACTGGGATTAAGCACAAATTACCTTTCCTGTAACTGCTGGTTCCCTTCCTGGCTCACATCCTGACTCTCCTAGCAATGTTTACTAGGTTTGTTTACCTCCCAAACAAGCTACTTGCACTCGAATCCTCATCTCAGTTCCGCTTCAGGCAGAACCCAAACGGAGACACTGGCTCTGTCTCTGGCTTGCATTGTCTCCATTCAGTCGGCACAGGAGCAAATCAAGGCTTCTGCCCAAGTAAATTTCCAACCAGTACAGAGAATGCTGGTCTCCCCTTCACTTAGCTGCTGGAAGGGGAAAGTCCTCTAGGAGGGCCAGGAGAGATCAGCCTTCCAGTAGGAACTCTGCTCTCCCCAAAGGCAAAGATCCCCAATGCCTGCTCTGTTTCTGGGTCTCAGTTTTTCCCTCGCTTCTCCGCCCTCTGACGGGATAAACGAGACCAGGGTGCTAGGCGGAGGCTGAGGGAAATGGCTGATCGTGTAGGGCCTGCTCTGCGCAGCATCCAACCATTTCCTCTGAGGGAACGCATCAAAGTTGTTGGTGGCGCTCTTTAAAATGTGGAATATTCAGCGCTCATTAGTTTAAGCCACAGGTCCCAGTGCCAAATCTGAGACCACAGTGAAAGTCCTACATCACGCCCTGCTGCCGATGAGTACTTAAAATGCAGATTTTTACTACCGATTAGCTACAAATAGCCTAAACTTTGGTATCTTTATTGCTAGAAACTTCCAACAATAACTGCCTGAAATCACCACTTTGGGAGCAACATTTAAAAGCCAAGCATGCATATTTTGAAGGAAATTGTGACTAAAAAGAGAGAAGTCTTGGCTAGAAACAGTACTGTGAAAAACACAAACAAGCAAATAAAAATTGCTTAACTTCTTTCTAAGTCCACTGCAGATTCATCTGGAAAGGTAACGCCTATAAAATAGGATCAAGACAATGAGGCCTTATTTGCAGATACAACTTGATTGGTGTAGGTCAAAATGAGTGAGCCAAGTTGACAGAGGTACCATTATCAAAATACACTATCAAACAACACAGCTGACTGTGCCTGAACCCTCTCCACCAACAACAGCAGGCAAATAGGCTGCCTGTTTCCGCCCAGGACAAAAACCACACACACAAAACAAAGTGAACCCTGAGAGCTAGAGAAGAATGGATTGTGGAAAATGGGTCCTTTGAGGCAATTTTTTCATTTACATGTGATGATATTAATGGGTTAGAGAATACCTTTCTGCTATGAGAATGTCTTTGATCAGTGAGAGTAAGAGGGACTGACAGGGCAGTGGGTCAGCATCCCTCCTCCAGGTGCGACAAGCCAAAGGAAGGCCACGTTCCCTAGCCTCTCAGCAAGGTGATGGAGTCAGTTGTTTCCACCATCTGCAGCCTCAATGCTCTACTCTGCGTCACACTGTGGCCAGCCATCAGGGCTCCTCTCCTGAGTGAATATCCACAGGGAGCTTGCCAAGTGGTGAGACAACCACTGTCATCTGCGTGCAGATTTTTATGTGAGTTTGGATCCTGAAGACGCAAGGTGACACTAGGAGGGAGGAAAGGGACAGCTGGAGGGCATAACAGGGTCTGTAGGGTCGGTGCTTTCAACCCAGGACAATTCTCCAGTCCTGATGGACTCCGTACAACAGCATTTGGCATTCGGGAAAAAAAAAAAAGATTGGAATTGTTTCACTTCGATTTCCTGATGATCAGCTAAAGCATTATTTTATTTCTTAAAGCAGAGCTGTTTCGTGGGATAGTATACAAAGTTCGCATGACAATTTAGATAAAAGCTGAGATTCAAAAGGATTTTATACTTCAGACCGACCGCTTCAGGCTATGCCTCCAGATGCCCCAAAGGCATGTCTTCAATCATCTGTACCCAGGTGAGCAATGATATTTCACTTCCTAGTAAGTAATACATGTTCGTTATAAATAGTTTTTCAAAAGCAGAAGAAATGGATTTATTTAAACAGGTAAATATACTGCCTATAGACAACTACTGTTAATATTTTGACATTTTTCTTCTCAGTTGTTTTCCTGAGTGCATAATTTTATGAAATTGGACTTTTATATATACAGTTTTATACAGTGATGGTAAACACACAGAGAGTTTTGGCTCATTTCATATGTTATTTGGCCAATCTACGATGTCATTAAATAATCTTTAAAGACATGATTTTACTGAATATATTCACTGTGGATGTGTTTTTATTCTGTTAACCTTGCAAGTTGGTTGTTGCTGCCTCTAGTTTCTGGGTGGAGTGTCAGCCATCAGAGTTACCCTCTGGTCCCCTGACACCCCCATTCTCACCCTGCCCCTGGGGAGGAAGGCTTCCTCATCTCCTCCCTCTCCCCTTTTCTTTGGCCTTGGGCTGCCAGTCTGTAGTTTACAGAGGTAGGCTCCATGTGCCCAGCACTGCCTGTTCCAGGGGATGCAAGTCAATCTAATTTAGAGATTCAGTATTAGGTTGCTGTGCACCTAAGCCTGCATTAAGCAGGAGATGCGGGCATGCTTGATTCTCCACCTGACTTCTCTGTTGTATTATAATTCAACTGATTTAGAACTCGGGAGAGGTGAAGAAAGGTGTCATTTATTAAGCCCTCCCAAACCATAGCCAATTGTTTCTAAAGTCCTATTCCAAGGAATGCTGGGATGAACATCCTTTTACAGGAATCTTTGTGTGTTTCTTGAATTATTTCTTATGAGAAGCTCCTTGGTGGGTAATTTAGTTTTACGATTTATACTTTTAAGACTGCAAACATACTGACAATTTACCACATTGCTCTGGAAACATGCTACCGATTTTAAATACACAGATGTATTGTGAATGCTCTTCATTACGAGAAAGGAGGCTGTTAAGAGGAAGACCTTGAAGATAGAAGAAAGAAGGAGAAATATTCAGTAGAAGGTATTCCTGGGCTGAGGGAAGAGACCATTACTCTAATAAAGGTGAGGAAGTGTGGTTAAATAGAGATGCATACAAGTTTAGAGGTGGAACTAGTGGAAATTTGAGAGAGTTCATATCTGAGAAAATTAGAAGTGTATGTATTTTAACCATATACACATATATACATTTTAAATATCACCTTTGAAAACTTATAAAACTATACTTTACATTAGCAACCAGTATATCCTATAACTAGGTGCAGTAGGATGGGCATTAAACGACGACGGCTACCAGGAGCGTTTCAGAGGGAATTAAGAAAATAGTGCATCGAACTCACGTACCTCAAAATATATTTTATACACCCTAGCGATAACTTACAACTGGAAAAATATCCAACTTGGACTCTACTTAGTAAATGACTAAGTAAATTTACTAAGTAAACGAATTTTACTCTGTAAATGATTCAATCTTGTAATAAGCCCTGCTAAGAACTTAAAAATGTTTTTCTCTATTACTCTTGTAGGAAGTTTTGTCCTTAATTTTGAATGACATCTATTCACACAAAACAAGGTAGCCATCACGATTTCAACATATGTCGCAACTAGACTCAGCTCCTCAAGTTTATAGTTTTCGGGTTCACTGCAACTAGGAAAGAAAGAATGCTCTGAATTTGAAACATTGTTATTGCTTGACACTTTACACAAATAAAACGCAACTGGTTGAATGACCTAATGACAAAGGCAGACAGCAAAGAAGATGAATATTTAAAAAATCTTTTCATCAAGATTGATAAGAAAATGCACGTACTAATGCACTGCGTATTTCAGTTCCTTCTCACTATCATTCATTTCAAATGAAGTGCTGTAACAACATTCATGGGCTACAACATCTCCCAGAATGTTTCCTATCCACAATTGGCCTCCAAACCAAAGCAGGTTACTGCATGTAAGCAGATTCTATGCCAGAAATACATTCTTCATATGGCCGGGGGAGATTCAGAGAATAGTGTTAAAAACCTACGGGAAAGGCAGAGATAATACAGAACAGGAAATTCCTTTTAATGTAGAAGTCTCTTAACCTGACAGCTTCCTCTGAAAAGCCAAAGAAGAACCATGTTTTCCTGAGAAAGGTTCATTTGGATTTACTAACTGACAACAAAATATTGATTATATTTTGTGGGATGCATTTTTCCCCCCGTCTCTCTCAGTATAATCTTTTATTTGGGAGTGAATGCCATATTATTTAGAAGCTTCTAGGAAACTAACATAGGAAGTTTCTGTTGCCAAAATTTAAATAGATTGCTCAGGAACTTTGATAGTTTTTCTAAAACAAAAAGCATGATCTAAAGGTATTTTTTAGTTAGGCGAGGCCTGACTCTTCCATCTTGAGCTGGGCCATTTGAGGAAGAAACGAAATGGGATTTCCAGATATTTCTCTGGTTAGACATACACTCTTCCTGACACACTGGTTTGGTAAAGACCACTCATCACTTCCTCAGTATCCACACTCTCCTTCCTCTTCAGTAACAAAACTCTGTAAAGCTAAGGATGGGATTGAGACCAAGTCCCCCTCGGTGAGATCTACGTGGAAGTATTGTGTGAATTGCTACAGAGTCTTCTTAAGTAGCAATATGACTGTCTTTATCCTTTCTTGCCTCCTGGAATGAGCCCCTGATGGTAGGAGCTCCAACAGCTATCTTGGACCATGAGGTGACCTGAAGATGATAGAACAGAGGTCTGAAAGAGAGGACTCTGGGTCCCTGAAGACATCAGACAGCTGCCATATTAGCTCTGACTTTTCTACTCAAGACTTAATTTGAGAGAGACACAACTGTTTATCATGTTTAAGCTAGTGGTACTTTAGATTTTTCTACTACATCCAGCTAAATTTAATCTCAGCTAATATTGGGTTAAAAAGGAAGCTTAGAGGACAAACTAGAAGGGATTATACCATCTCAGGCTCTGCCAGTGATTGGTCCCTGTTAGAGTGTGGAACACAATCAAGGATCACAAAATGGAATTCTAAGTGCCAGGTGGGGATGCTGAGGAGAGAAATCACACCCAGAATTGTTACACACCCCAATCTGTCAAGAGTAAGCCCCACATGGACATATACACACTACCAAATGGTAAAATAGATAGCTAGTGGGAAGCAGCCACAAAGCACAGGGAGATCAGCTCGGTCTGTCTAGACCACCTAGAGGGGTGGGATAGGGAGGGTGGGAGGAAGATGCAAGAGGGAGGAGATATGGGGATATATGTATATGTATGGCTGATTCACTTTGTTGTAGGGTAGAAACTGGCACACCACTGTAAAGCAATTACACTCCAATAAAGATGTTAAAAAAAAAAAAGAGTAAGCCCCAAACTCAGATTTTTAAAAAGTGCTATCTCCTGATTTTAAAATGCTTGCCAAAATTAAAACATACATTAAATATACATGTGTATTTTAAAATACACACACACACACACACACACACACATATATATATATATATATATATACCTGCACACACACACATAGGCCATATATATATCACACACATTAAGGGCCAATTGAAAAGCACCCACAGAATGACTATGGCCTTAAAGCCATGGTTTTTGTCTTCTGGGTTAAATTGGCATTATATCTTACGTAACACTTTAGAAGCTCTGGAGATGGGATTTCCTTCTTCTCTCTGGCTTTTGATACAACTCAACAAATGGAGGTAATACGTAAGATGTGGGTGGGGTGAGGGGTGGTGGGGAGGAGAAAGACCAGATGACAAAACGGACACTGGATTGACTCTACCTTCGGCATTCATTCAGCCCCGTGAGTACCATTTAGTTACCTAACCTCTCCTAGTATCCAGGCCTTTTCTGTAAAACTGATTCTGTAAAATCATAACATGAAAGCGCTTCATAAATTACAGATCACTTTACAAATGAAAGGTGTATCTCGTCAAGAATGAATACATTTAATAATTCTACTTCATGGTCACTGTTAAGAGAAATCCTCTCTAGCACATTGTACCAAGAGGACACTGGGGAAGGCTTTCCTATCCTCTGACCACAGAAGTGAAGTAGGACAGAGCAGTCTGCCCTTCCTCTGTGTTTCAGCATTCAGTCTTTGACCAAGTACCCTCATGATGCATTCCAACCAAACACCATATAATACTGGCAGCCAACAGTGATAAGTGTCTTTAACAGTAGCATACTGCACCCTCTTAATACATATCACAGTGTCCTGTATGCTGGGCATAACAAAACTAATAAATAAAATACACAGATACCAGACTAAGAAGAAATTAGAATTCAATATCTGACAATTATTTGCTCTCTCTCCAAATAAATTTCAGTACCATCTTTGCCTGGGAAATATACGAGAGGTCTGGATCTATTTTATGCACTGAGGATTCATTCATTCCTTCATTCCTCATTCACCCTTCTAAAGTACAGATGGGATTACCAAAGAAGTTCCTACAGAAGACCAAGGCAACAGGAGAATTGTTTTAAAGTTTAAGAAGCACAAAAGAGAGAACACTTCCAGAGCTGTATTTAGCAAGATCATCTTTCCAGCATCAAAAAAGAACTTAGCTCCTTCAACGGTGAGTAATTCTTGACATCTAAATCATGCTCTGAGTTTGGAACAGCTGAATCCACTGCAGATTGTATGACTCCCCTCTACCTCTTCCAATAGGGAAGGAGAACCCAAACTTTGCTTATTCCTTCAGCATCTGGGCCATCAGAAAGACTGCTTCATAGGCTATTATTGGTTCATCGTATAGAAATAAAATAGCCTTAATTTTATTCATCAGGGTTTTAATCTGGTGGCATCTCACACAACTCCAGGTTTTATCAGAACACTTAAAAGGTAAAGGTGTGAACGTGTAGCAGCGTGGACACATAATGACGACGCCCTTCCCTGGAAGCTAGGAAGAGTCTCCGCCTGTCTATTTCCAGTCTTCGGGCCACACCTAAAGCTCAGATTTTTGGCAAGGCAGCACGTTCCCCACCATCAGATCATATTTCTGGAACTCTGGAACAATAAAGAAAGCAGCAGTTTTTTCCAACGGAAGCTCCATGCTATGTTTGTGTAAGAGCTATTTAGCAAAAGTGAAGTGGGATGAGGGGCTCTGATTTTATTATGATGTGAAATGCTTAGGAGTTGAAGAGTTTTGAATTCATAGAGGGGCCAGTCCAAAATATGCACTTTAGGAAAGGCAATTTATAACTACATGTCAGGGAGAAAAACCAAAAGAAAGGTCACTGTGAAACAGTCATCTCTTGGAAAGGAAAAGCTGAAGAGCTTTTCGTTTGTTTTGTCAAAGGCTTTCATGTAATTAAGTTCAAGGTGCTAAATCTTTCCCCCAATCTATCGATTGTGTCTCTGGAGGGAACTGTACTAACTACAGATTTCACTGCTTTTGCCCTATACTCTTTGATGACGTCAGGGATGGTGCCCCAAAAGAAAACATCTACATTGAAGTTCATCCATTCAAATAAAGTGTGTCTGTGCATACACTCCCCCCATCAAGTGGTACAATTCTGACACCCTATAAAAAATGAAGCAATACTGTTACCCTTTTTGTTTAGTCGATCATATGTGCTGAGTAGATAACAGCAAATTTCATGTTGGTAAAGGAAATTCTCTATCTTGAAATTTTACATAAGAGGAGAAGATGTCTGAATTGGGAGGGGTAGCCATGTACTTTCAAGTGTGTATCTATGTGTTTGCATATTTGTCTGCCTGTGTTTGTGGCTGCAGACAGCTGTGCGGTCATTCAGTGTCAAATGGAAAAGGTTTGAAAAACTCATTTTTCTGGGGAAAATAATGAATAACCTCAAAAATGTCCCCATGATTTTCAATTTCACGTAAAGGCCAGATCACAATCAGTTCCAATATTACCATTCTATGCACACATGGGAATCTGATGAACTGTTTCATCTCCCTGAAGAAATGTCTAAATTTCCAAACAGAACCACACAGTTTATCATTTTCAAACTAATCCTGTGATAAAACAGGCTTGCTTGATCTCTTTGCCAAAATTCACATTCAAACTTCTACTAATACCATTTCTAAACACCAGTCATCTTCTACCAATTTTCTCCATAAATATCATATTCTAATTATACCTAAGCATACTCATCAGAGGCTTGGCAATGTTACAATAAAGACATGTAGGTTTCCAGGTTAGACAGGAACTGAGTCCAGCTGACCCTCTGCTGTACCTTCTCGTAACCCAACCAAAATGAGAAAAGGAAAATAAAGTCAAGGGAAAGTTCAGTTAAAACAAACTTTTGAGAAATTTATGCTTGTTAGATTACAAACGGATCCAGACTGAAGAAAGGCACTGGGACCCCTATTGGCAATTCCACTTTCCAAGACAGGATGTAGTATTTGGAAGGAGAAAGCTGAAGACAGAGCAGGTCTTGAGGAAAGCAGTTCATGCTCAACTCATTACCCATTGAACTGATTTGGATCAACAGTACTGAGAGGCCCTGGGCAGACCTGGCCAAGCCAAACAGAGGAGCTGGTCTATGGCAAGTTTTTCCCTGATGCAGAGGGGTTCTTCCCTGATGGAGTGGGCAGTGACATGAGGAATAAGGCCAGCCTTTGGGACCTCATGAGAACTCGGAGTGGAGGCCAACAGAGGACTGAGTCTACAAAGCTGAACCCTGCCTGGCGTAACTACTTCAATCAAGAGAGGACATCTTTAGGGAGTTCTTCTGTGTCTTAAAGGCAAAAGCCTTTCAAACTTCATAGGAAAGGGGAAAAAAAGCACAAATTAAAAGTAGATTCAACAGATTGATAAAATGGTAGATGCTAGCATCATAAACAAAATTCAAAGGCAAGTGAAACACAGAGAAAAAATACTTGCCGCAGACTTGGCAGCAGGAGGGTTAATATCATTAAGATTTAAACTGCATTTACAAATCACTAAGAAAAAGAAGCACCCTCAAATGAAAGATGGATAATAATCCCCAAATATTTTAAGAGGTATTCAAAAAAAGAGCTATATATGGCCAACAGTACATGAAAAAAGTGTTCAGCCTCACTAATGAGGAAAAACAATATAAAATGGGATTCTAGGGACTTCCCTGGTGGCACAGTGGTTAAGAATCCTCCTGCCAATGCAGGGGACACAGGTTCGCTCCTGGTCTAGGAAGATCCCACATGCTGCAGAGCAACTAAGCCCCTGCGCCACAACTACTGAGCCTGCACTCTAGAGCCCACGAGCCACAACTACTGAGTCCGTGTGACACAATTACTGAAGCCCGCGTGCCTAGAGCCCGTGCTCTGCAACAAGAGAAGCCACTGCAACAAGAAGCCCGCGCACAGCAATGAAGAGTAGCCCCTGCTCACCGCAACTACAGAAAAGCTCACACGCAGCAACGAAGACCCAACGCAGCAAAAAAAAAAAAAAAAAAAAAAAGGGATTCTCCTTTTCACATATAAATTAGGGGTGTCATGTTCAAATGATACTAACCTGTGTTGGCTGTGTCCTATATACGGACCCAGGCACTACATGTAGGAGTGCAATTTGGTACCCATTTTCTACAGAGCCACTTGGCACACGTATCAAAGGCCTTAAAAAACAGGCATCCTCTTTGAAGGAATAATACCTACCACTTCAGAAATTTGTATTAGGGAAATTATTAGAAATATGATAGTATTGTTTGTAACAGCCTAAATATACAATAATAGGTAATTACATGATAAAAATAAAAGCACATCCTGTAATGGAATACTGTGTGACCATGAAAAATGACAAAGTAGAAGTGTGTTTCTTATTATGAAAAGAAGACTGCAAAATATGATGGAAAAGTCAAGTTAAAAAAGAGAACATACAATACAATCCTTTTTTGAGTAAACATTATTTATGCATGATATATGTACACATATGAAAACACACCTACTACCTTGACAACTGCAAAAAGAAGGATATGTACCAAAATATTACAGTGTATTTACAGAAATTTTTTCTGATTATTTTATCTTCTACAATAAACACTATCAGTAAAATAAAATGTATTCTTAAAAAACGAATCAAAGAGACTTGGACAGGAATTCAGATACAGAAGTCATGTTTAAAAAAACCAACGTTTCTCTACATCAAGAATAATTGTCTAACAGCTCATACTACTCAATAACAAAAAAACAAACAACCCAATCGAAAAATGGGAATAAGACCTAAATACATGGACTATTACTCAGCCATAAAAAAGAATGAAATAATGCCATTTGCAGCAACATGGATGGACCTAGAGATTATCATGCTAAGCGAAGTAAGTCACAAAGAGAAAGACAAATACCGTGTGACATCACTTATACGTGGAATCTAAAATACAACACAAATGAACGTATCTATGAAACAGAAACAGTCTCACAGACATAGAGAACAGACTGCGGTTGCCAAGGGGGAGGGGGAGTGGGGAAGGGAAGGATTGGGAGTTTGCAATTAGCAAATGCAAACTAGTATATACAGGATGGATAAACAACAAGGTCCTACTGTATAGCACAGGGAACTATATTCAATATCTTGTGATAAACCATAATGCAAAAAATATGAAAAAGGATATATATGTATAACTAAGTCACTTTGCTGTACAGCAGAAATTAACACAACACTGTAAATTGACTATACTTCAATAAAATTTTTTAAATTTTTAAAAAGTAAAAGAGGAATAATTGTTTGAAATTTAATTTGAAAAGATGCTATTCATGATAGCAGTATTGAATAGAATACATTTAGGTCTAAATTTGAAAAATATATGCAGGACTTAATTACTAGAAATCTATGACTTTACTGAAGGATACAAAAAGAACTGGTTATAAATGGACATACCATATTTTTGACTTGGAAGGACTATTATTATAAAATGTAAATAATCCCCAATTTAATTCTATATTTTCTATATTGAAATCAAAATCCTGGCTGGTTTCATTTCGAATATGTGAAAGTGAATTAAAAATTCATATTAAGTAATAAATATATAAAAACTGATTTAAAGAGAAAAGGTAAGAAAAAGGAGAATTTGCACTACCAGATATTTAAATATATTGTAAGGTTATAATAATTAAATCACTTTTTGAAAGCTTAAAAATAATAGATAGATAATAGGATAGACTATCCTATCATCCAGGATAATAAAAAATTCATAGAAAGCCAGGAGGAGATCAAATACCCATAAGCTTTTAGTGTATGATAAAAGTGGCATTCAATTAAATTGGAAAAGGATGAATGGCTAGTAAACAAATGATGCTGGGACGATTGGTTAACTATTTATTAAAAAATAAAGTTAGACATCTTTGTCATACCATACACTAAAACAAGCTCCTGACAGATTAAACTGTTAGATGGGAAAATATTTCTCTGATTTGGGAAATGAGAAAGCCATTCTAAGAACATAAGCAAATGTAGGATCTTAAAGACAAAGTTTGATGGATTTGGCTATATACAAATTTAAATCATCCATCTAACAACACTGTGATAAAGAAAAGTAAAAGGCAGTGAACTGGAGAAACATTTGCAGCATGTATAAAAAAGAGTTACCAGTCTTACTATGTAAAGAGCTTTTACAAATCATTAAAATAAACTAACAAACACGTACCATAATTGCAAAATGGGCAAAAATTATGACCCGGTAATTATCAAAGGAAAAATACAAATGCCCAGTAAATGTATCAGAAAATGTTCATTCCCCAGTAAAACTAAAACAATTGAATTTGCTAAAATGATACCTCTATTCACCTACCAAATTGGCAAAGACATTAAAAATATGAGCACATGTTATTGGTGACCATGTGGCAAACTTACTGCTGTGATAACTCTGCTGGTGGGAATGTTAATCTATACAAGCCTCCAAGGGAGAACTGGAAATATGTATCAAGTAGTTTACAAATGTGCGTATCTTTAATTCAGCAACTTTACAGAAATTCTTCCTACAGAAGTAATCAAAGGGGTCCATAAATATTTGTGTTTACCATGACAATAAAAACCTAAGTGTCCAACAACTGGTGACAGGTAAAACAGATCATAGTTATATGCACCCATTAGACTAGTATGCAACTTAGGTAGGTATATAATAACTATATTATATTACATATATAATGATGTAGATCATTTCATGATATAACAAATGAAAAATGTAGACTACAAAAGAGCAAGACACCAGTTTGGTTTAAAGTATGTGCAGATGTGCATACTGGGCAAATGTTCAACAACATGTAAACAGTGGCTTTATAAGGGTGATGGGATCAGAGGCTTCGTTCCCCCACCCCCTTTTCCTCCTCTGATTTCATTCATTTCACAAAAATTGGCTTGCTATCATGTGTCTGACATTTCTGTATGCTCCAAATTTTCTTCAACTGAACATGTGTCACGTTGTAATTAGAAAAAGTTAAATTTTGGAAAAGTAAAAGTCCAGCATCTTAAACTGACTTCCTCTACCAGGTGCTAAAAATCTTGTAAAAGACTCAGAGCAACGAAATTCATATTGAAAGCATAAAGTCACGTACCAGAGAATTGGCGAAATGCTCAGGTCACTTCACCTCTTACCTTTAGAGACACTTCATAAAACATACTCACCTGTTCCAGTTTGGCCACGGTTTGTCCCTACGAGCGTGAATTGTGAAGGGCATCTCAAGGACCTCTTCCTAAGAGGGTCCTCAAAGACCACTTAATAAGGAGCCTGACATCTTCCTAAGCCTTTAAAATCCATCATCCCAAGGGACCCCACCCACCAACAATAGAAGGGTAGGTATGATTCTGACTTTGGGGATGGGGACGCTTGACTCAGGGTGCTGTGGCTTGCCCTAGGCTGAGCCGGGCTTCGAGCCGGAGAGGCAGCGGTGGGTGGGCAGGGCCGGGGCGCGGGCTGGGGCCGGGGCCGGGAGGGGCGGGCACCTTACCGCGGCTTGCTGGAAGGCGCCCTTGGTGTAGGTGCCGCCACCGCGGTAGGTGATGGCCGGGATCTCGCGGCTGAGCAGCGCGCACTTGTGCTGGTGCGCGCGGCGGGAGGAGATGTAATCGACGCGCGGCACCACGTTGTTCTTGGACGAGAAGGTCACGATGGCCACGCGCGTGGCCGTGGGCACCACGGGGAAGTCGGACAGCAGCTTACGGACGAACTTGAGCTCGCTGAGGAAGTTGGCTTGGCCCACGCTGGACGACTCGTCCACCAGGAACACGAGCTCCAGGCGCTCGCTGAGCTCCCGCAGCCGCCGCACGCGTCGCCGGAAAGCCTGGCCCAGCCGCTCCACTTTGCTCTCCTCCGCCGCCGCGTCCTCGCCGGGCGCGGGCGGAGCGGGCAGCCGCCCCGGGGTCTCGGGCGCGGCCTCGGGGAAGAGGCGGAAGCTGAAATTGCGCGACGGGGACAGCTGCTGAAAGGTCGCCCAGCCCGAAACGAGCGCCAGACCCCAGCAACAAAAGGCCAGGCGCGCCCACATTGCGCTGGAGACGGAGCGGCCGCCCGGGGCGCAGGCGTCGGCCCGGCGCGGAGAGATGCTCAGCCGCCCGGCTCGCTGAGGGGCGTGCGCGGCGCGGGGCTCGGGGCACGGGACGGCGGCCGCGAGCCTCAGCGCCCTCTCATCTGACACTGGGGACACAGTCCAACCTCCTCCGGCCGCCCGGGGACAAGGGATGGAACGGCGCGCGCTCGCTACCCCTCTCGCTCTCGTCTTTTCTCTCCCCTCTCTCCTCCTCCTCGCTCCCCCTGAAGCCTATAAAATGTTTGAAGGAAAGGGGGCAGTCAAGAAAAATCTCCCGCTTCCCTCCTTCTCTCCCTCCTATCTCTGTCTCTCTCTCTCCCCTCTCCTTCCTCTATCTCTGCCTCTATCTCTCTCCTCCCCCTTCTCATTCTCCTCCCGAGTTCAAGCCAAAGACTCTCGGAGATTCCATGACACCAGAACCCCACGTCTGTCAGGCTGTCAACATTCCCGCAGCAAGCGCACTAGCGCCGAAGCCCTGATTGATCCCATATGTCTGGCAGGAGCTGCAGAGGAATTCACTGGAGATGGATCCAGATACCGAGAGTGCCACAGTAATTGGAAACACTTCGTAGAGGAAACACACACGGACTGGCCAGGGAGTTGAAAGCATCCTTTGAAAATTGCTTGCTCACCTTTTGTGTCTCTTTTTCCCTCTCCGGTTCCTCAAAGCCCTCACCAAGTGGATGTTTATTTGACTTTCCTGGTGGGGCTTTCTGGTTGTGTGAGTGTGTCCTCTTGAGGGTCGCCTCAGATCACACCATATAAGGGTTGCATCTACCCCTATGCAGCCCATAGGGATGATTCGTCATGGTGCTGCATTCATGCATTTATTTATTCATCCATTTGGTCACTCCTTCATTCAGTCAACAAATAGTTTTGAGCACCTATTGTGTGCCAGGACACCTGGAATATAAGGAGGAACACAAATTGATATAGATCTTGTCCCCGAGGAACTTATAGGGTAACAAGTGACGTGACCATTAACCAGATATTTCACAAATAATGTATATAATTACAGCTGACCATGCTAAGGCTATGAAGGAGATCTTAGGCAGATAGATTTGACCTTAGAAGACCAGGGAAGCATTTGCGGAGGACATAAAGTTTGAGCTGAAATCTGATGATGAACAAGGGTCCCTTTTCCCCAGTCCTCTTTCATGTGCCCGGTGGTCTGTTTCAACAGGTGAGACCCATAGAGGGCTATTTCCTTGGCTTTGAATGGTACCTGGCACATAGCTACTTTGAAACACAAGTTGCCACCTGGGGGTAGTTTTTCCAAAACAAAACCCCGAAAGGGATGGTGCAAGTGCAAAGAAGGAGTAAACTTTGCATAAGAGGTGGAGTAAACTTTGTAAAAATGATTCTAGCTAGGAGTCAGGAGCCCGGTGTAGATATGCCTCTGCAATTATATAAATCCTCTGAACCAAGACACTTCCAACTCTTGGCTTCAATTTCCACATCTGTTTCATGATGGAATTCAATGATCTCAGAGTTTCCTTTGTCTCTAATATTAGATGATTTAATTCCATCTATATTTAGTGAAATACCTTCACAGTATATTGGTTGAAATGTTAGGGCTCTTGGAGTCTGTTTGCCCAGAATGAAGTCTTGGCTCTGCCATTCAGTAGTGGTATGACCTTGACATTAGTTTGCTCATCTGTAAAATGGAGTAATAATAATAGCATATTAAAGGTTATTGTGAGGATATAATCATAAAAGCAAAGTTCTTAGGCTAGTGCTTAGACTATAGCATGTACTCTACAAATGCTGGTTGCTATTATTGCCACATTTAACCATAAATACTCTTCAAATCCTCATTTTTCTAGGATTTTTCTATTTGACCATCTACCATGCTAGAATATTAGATACTGAGGATTTAAAGCTGAATAAGACTCAGTTCCAGTCTTCCAGAAGTTCAAAGGATATCAGAAGAGAACACAGACTTGCAAACAATTACAGAGCAGTAGGATGATTGCAAGGATGGAGAGAGCAAGAAGAGAAAGTTCTCGATCTTCCCCGGGAACAAGCAAGACCTCATTTGAGCTGAGACTTTAAAAAAAGAGACAGTCTGTCCAAATTTCATCTACTCGGTGTTATTTCGAACACATCATTAAGAGCTAACATTTTAGGACCTTTATGTGCCAGGCACTGTGGCAGCCACTATGTGTATTTGCTCATATGCTCCCAAAGAAACCCAGGGATGTAGACGATTGCTTTAGGACTTTCTGGTTGCAAGCAACAGGCACCCAACTTCTCCTTGCTGTAAACAAGAAGGGATTGCTTTGCTCAGTAACTAAACTGGACAAAAGGTAGTGGTGGACTGGTCTCAAAAAGCCTTGGAAAAGGAAATCAAGAACTACGTAAGTCTTCCATTTTTCTCTCTCTTCTGCTTCTCTTTGCATGTTGGATTAAGTTTCTGTCTTTGGATTTATGACCTGAGAAGGAAAGACTCTTCCCCCTAAGCTCAAGTTAAAAAAAAAAATCAAGAAAAACCACCACCCCCATGACCCTAAAGAAAGACTCCACTAAAGCAAGCATGGGGTATATGCCCATTCCTTAGCCCAGCACTGTGATGAAGGGGATGGGCCATTATAATTGTCCTAACTTAGGTCATATGCTCACTGTGGCAGAGACTCCTAGTCACCTACCTACCATATCTGGTCTCCCCTTCTTGAATAGCTATAGAGCTCTTGAGTTTTAGCTGGGCACAAAGGTACCCAAAATAAAGATTACATATCCCAGCCTCCCTTACAGATGAATACGGCCGTGATGCTAGAATCTGGGTAATGACATATAAATCCTGGTTCTGTGTGGCAGCTTCGAGAAAACCTCTTTAAAAGACAGCTGCTTCTTTTGTTGGTTGTCTCCTTTCTTCCCTTATTCCATTTTCTGCCTGGAACATGAATATGGTGTCAGACCTCTAGCAGCCATCTTGGATCATGAGAATAATGGTCACATTATAGCAACAGCTGAGTAGTAATCTAGAACGAGCCTGGGTTCCTGCAGACTTCACAGAGGAAAACCACCACAGTCATCTCAGATTGCCTATCTACCCCTTTTAATTGAGTTTTCCTGTTACATTCAGCTGAACTTGATCCTGCATAATAAACTCAAACCTGTAGCCATGGAAGCTATCCTCTCAATATATGCTTTCATAAATGCTACGGCAGAGAAAAGAGGACATACATAGTGAGTTACTCACTACCCCCAAAAGTGACACACATCACTTCTGCTTCATTTCATTGTCCAAAAAAAGATGCATGGCCATGTCCAATTCCAAAGGTTGGGAAGTACAATCCTACCATAGTCCTAGAAAGCAGAAAGTAGAAATATTTAGTGAACAGAGCAAATAATGACCATATTGAGTCACCTGAATTGGGAAGACAGTTGAGTTCAAAAAGCAAAGTGGAGACAAAACCCTGGGAAGCTTAGTCTGCCCTAAAATTGAGGAGGTTCCTATAGGAAAGTTATAAATCAATTTCTGCAAGGACTTTCTGATCTTTAGTTTGGGATAGTAAATTCACCTGATGCCTGCTGTATCACATATAACCGTGATGAATTACGTAGCAGTGGTTGACTCTAGCAGGAGTTTGTAATTGAGAAGCTATGGACATTTGATTAAATTCTTCTTTTCTACATTTTTCATCCCATGAAAAATGTTCCAGAAGCAACCTAAAGGTACTGAAATGACACCATGGAGCCAGACTGAGAAAAAACTACCTGGGATTCATCTCATGACATAAAGACTTACGTGGAAAAAAAAAAAAAAAAAAAACAAAACGTGTGTTGGTGGTGTAAGGGATGGGGCATGCCTTATATTTTTCTCACCACCTGCACCCTGATCAACAAGAAAGTGAACCTCAATCCCTGTCTATCCAATGGGACTTGTGTAAAGGACACCCACCTTCACCCCACCCTTCACTGCAACCACCTTCCTACATTAAAGCAGGTGCTGTAAAAAGACAGGACAGATTGTAGGGGGGAGAGATAGAAGGGGAAGTGAGGAAGAAAGAAGAGAGTGGTGCCGGCAAAGGTCCTTCTGAGATGTCAAGAATCAAGTCCCGTAAATGGAAGCAGAGGCAGGAGAAGTTTCAGTTTCCATGCATGTTGGGCACAGTATCTTGTTTTGTTTTAAAATCTATCACACAGTGTTAGTGAATCACAGCAACAGGCAGTAGGGACAGTAGGAAGATGCCACCTTGTGACTGTATTTTATAAGACTATCAGTTGTGAATTTAACAAAGACATTCTCCCCTGCACAGATTGTTTCTTTAAGTAGAAGTACCTGAAGATGGAGTTCACGATGAAAAAGTCTTAGCAGTGGACACTGTAAACAATTAAAAAGCAGTAAACATAAGAAAATGTTCTAACGCTAGATACAGATAAAGGTTTTAAATACATATCATTTTATGTGTCTCATTTAATCCTGCCATAAATCCTGAAATATAGTGGGTACTCCATTTTTATGGGTGAAGAAATAAAGCTATATGAGGTAGCCATAAAGTCTGGAAATAAAAATGGTTTATTGCTATTACATTTCAATGCATGGTGTGTTTAACGTGTTGTCCCTTGCTAGCAGCGCAAGCTTGCAGTGAAGGTGGCAATTAACACATCATGTGTGTCCGTCCCTGCATTTGTATGTACAGTGCACTGCCTCAGGTAATTTTGGTCTCTGATTTCTGTGGACAAAACCTGAGCCTTTAACAAGCCCCAGAGGAAGGAATCAAGGGAGTTCAGAGCTGGCAGCTTCCTTCACACAACCATGTCAGCCAAACCAGTTTTGGAAATTATCCAACCAGTCCCTCACCTTCTGGCTTAATGGGTGGTGAGTGTGCCAGCCTGTTGGAACCACTCCTGGTACCCTTCCCCTAGCCTGTCATATGCTGGCATTAACTGGTTACATGATAAAATACATCTTTTCAGACACGTTACTTCAGAGAAAAATGGTCCCAAGACACGTGCTTTCCACAGGTCACACCACACCATCACCTTTGCCCTGTGTTTGGGTGGCTGAAGTTCAGTGTGGCTTGTCTTGATGACCTGTGGACCCAGCACTGCCTCTACTGTTTGCCTCCCCTTTTACATAAGAAGTAGCTTGGTCTCAGTCTTTGGCATTCTTATCCAGGACATCTGAGCTCCCTGGCCACATTTCCAAACAACAACTGGGATTATCCTCAGCTAAAGTTTGTAGGATTTAACATCTTGAACTGGTGAAAGGCACGTGGATTGAGAATTTTTCATGTGGTACTGAGAAGTACCCCCAGTTTCTAGAACGCTCTTTGAGCTGCCTATTATGTCCGCAGTGACCATTTCCTTTACCTCTTCAGAAACAGTCATCCACAAAACAGTGTGCCCAGAACATTGCCTGTGTTCTTGAATTTATGAACCAGCCTTCCAAAGGTGCTCTCTTCCAGGACACGCATTGAAGGACTCTTAGATTCACTGACAGGACCAGCCCTCATGTCCACTTAGAAGTGCAGCATAGTGTGTTCATCTTTCATCATCTTCAACCTGTAAAAAATAAAATAGCATCATTTATGTTTCTAGATATTATTTGTGATTTTCACCATAATTCTTGAGGTTGCTCTGCTAAAAACAAATAATAATAATGATAAAAGTTTTTAAAAGGCATATTCTTTTTATCTTTTCTTTCTCCCACCAGTGTGTGGAATACAAAGAGATCAGTAAAGATAATTTCCTGTTGACAAATTATGACACCACCACTCCCATCTGGAGGCAGCTATAACTATAGTTACTTTATAAAATTTATTTTTAAATTATCATGCAGTAAAATTAACTTTTTGTGGGTGTACAGCTCCATGAATTCAAACACATATACAGATTCATGTAACCACACCCACAATCAGGCAGCAGAACAGTTCCATCACTCCAAAAAACTCCCTTTGCAGTTACACCCTGCCCTCACTCCTAATCCCTGGCAACCCACTGATCTGTTCTTCATCACTATAGTTTTGTCTTTTCAAGAATCATATAAATGGAATCATACAGTATGTAATTTTCTGAGACTAGCTTTTTTCACTCAGCAAAAGAACTTTGAAATTCATCTAAGTTTGTGTACAGGTGTTTATATGAAGTTAAATTTTTACTGACTTAGAATAAATACCCAGGGATAGGATTACTATATCATATGGTAAAGTATGTTTAATGTTTTAAGAAACTGCACAAATGTTTTTCAGAGTGGTGCATGTACCATTGCTCATTCACAATAGAAATGTATCAGTTCTAGTGGTTCTGCATCCCATCCAGCACCCGGTACTGCGTGTATGTGTGTGTGTGTGTGTGTGTGTGTGTGTGTGTGTGTACACATATAATTGTATGGGTACATATATATAATATATATATAATATATATAATTCTAGATTGATAGTCCTCTTTCTCTGTCATCTTGAGTCCACTATTGAGCCCATTCAGCAAATTTTAAATTTCAATTATATTTTTCAGTTCTACAATTTTAATTTGATTCTTCTTTATATCTTCTATTTGTTGGAAGAACATTTCTATTTTTCCATTTGTTCAAGGGAGTTTATAATTGCTTGTTGAAGCATTTGTATGATAGCTGCTTTGTGATATAATTCCAATATCTGTCAGCTGGCATTGTCTTTTCCCATAAAAGCTGTGATTTCTTTTTTTTCTTGGATGGCAAATTGAATTGTTTCCAGAGTATTTTGAATATCATGTTATGAAATTCTGAGTCTTATTTAAGTCCTATAGAAAGAATTGATTTTTTTTTTTTTTTTGAGCTGGCAGTTCTGTGGGATCTGGCTCCAGTGTTAGTTCAGATTTCAAAGTTTTTGCAATGCTATTAAGATTTTTCCTGTGTGTGAGGCCCCAGCGGTCAATCTGGGATCTGGGGGGTGTTCTCTTTTATAGTTCAGCGGCTAACTGAGCTCAGATGCCTGCATGGGCAGCTCAGAAACTCCAAAGCCATCTGTTCCTCCTGATCTCCCCCATGACACGCCACTTTTCTGGGGGTTCCCCTTTTCAGTCCTTTGCCCCGAAAAACTGAGACTTTAGTTGCCTCACTCTCCTGCTTACTTCTGTGACTATGTTTTGCATTTGGGCCAAATGGTAGGAGGACAGTGAGGTTCTGCCCCATCCTCCTGAGTTTACAAATCCACTGATAAGAGAGGAAGCTTCTTCCTCCAAGTTTTGGGTCCTGATGTTGCTTTGCAGCCTCTGCCATCACTGCTGCTGCCAAGACATTGCCTGAGATTTGGGAAATATTGTACAAAAACAGGGAGAGGAAAAACAAACACATACACTCTCTCTTTCCCACTCTTCTGCACCTATGCCTACCTATGGGCTTCAGACTCTTGCACGGAGTCCCAGAGGATCCTAGAAGGGGAAGAAAATGGTAAACTCACTGCTGGTTCAGTGGTACTTTAAATTCTGGTCTTCTTCCCCAAGCTACCTGCTACTGTTAACTTTCTGAGTCCTCAAATAGTGGCTCCACGCACCCTATAGATTTTATAGTTGTCATTAGACAGGGTGGAATGTATTTACACTTTCTTACTTAGAACTAGTACCATCACTTTATATTTGAATAGTGATTTTATTTTCCTTCATTACTCTTCCAAGGTTATCTGTTCATTTAAATTTTTATACTTCTTAAGAAAGTCTTAGTAATTTAAATTCTGTTAGGAAATTGTCCTTAATTTAAATGTAGACTTAAAATTTATCAACGTAAAGGTTTAAGTAGCATACATTGTCAATTATTATATTCTCCTCCATATGTATGGTATTAGTTTCTTTCCAATGTTATATATTGGTAATTTGACTTTTTTTTCTCTTGATTACTCTCACAAACATTTAATCTATTTTGTGGTGCCTTTTACAGAACACTTGGACTCTTTGCTTTTTGATACATTAATTTATGCTTTTATCTTGAATAATTTTTTTTGTAGTTCCAAAACTTGAGTCCTTTCTTTATTTGTTTTCATTTATTGTTTTTTTGTTTGTTTGTTTGTTTTTTGCGGTACGCGGGCCTCTCACTGTTGTGGCCTCTCCCGTTGCGGACCACAGGCTCCGGACGCGCAGGCTCAGCGGCCATGGCTCACGGGCCCAGCCGCTCCGCGGCATGTGGGATCCTCCCAGACCGGAGCACGAACCCGTGTCCCGCGCATCGGCAGGCGGACTCAACCACTGCGCCACCAGGGAAGCCCTATTCTGTTTTTTAAATAGAGTTCTTGCAGATATCATTTCCACTGAGCATAACTTTAGCTCAATCTCATGTGTAGTGTCATTATTGTTCTCTAAACAACATGTAATTAGACTTTTATTGCCTCTTTGGCCCATAAATTATTGAAGTGGGGAATTTATTTTATTTTAATGTTATTATTTTAACTCAGTGTTTCTACGTTTTGTTAAATTATTTTTAAGTTAATTTTCAGGTTTCTTTCATTGAGGTCTGAGAACAGGACTGCACATTTTTGTTCTTATTGAAATTTCTTAGGATACAGTAAAACATACCATTAGATTTTGGGGAAAAAAATAAGCATTTTTGGTTGTAAGATATAAATTCATCTATCTTATAAATCAACTTTATTGTATACATTACTCAAATACTCCATATCCGCATTCACTTTAATCTGTTCCATCTGTTCAAGACTGTAAGCACGTTAAAATCTGGTACAGTCATTTTTTGACACTTTTTACTTATGTTTTGGGGGTTTGCTTTATATTTTTGTGATATATTAAATTTTATGCATAAATGTTTGTAATCGTTATATTCTGTGAATAACATCATTAACAAGCTAACTTCATAACTTCAACAACATAAAATCAGCTTTATTCATTTAATATATTTACCTTGAATTTTACTATGCCTGGATGGCACCTCAGCTTTACTACAACTATATTATCATGATCATTATCGATATCACTGTTTTCAATTCGCTTGATATTTCCTTACTCAGTCTTTTTTATCTCCTTCTCTGTCTCTCTTTGAAATGTCTTAGGAGGAGGATATTAGATTTCTGATGGATTAAAGAGACAAATATGAATTAAATCATAAAGAAGCCAGAAGAATACACAGATGAACATTTATAAGATTGTAGCGTGTGGAAGGTTTTAATCATGTAAACGAAGGAAGAAATCACAAAGCGAAACATTAATTTGACCACGTAGCAATGAACACTCTTATCATCATAAAATATCATAAACAAATTAAAAGGACAATGACAAACTGGAAAATGGCAGAAAAAATTTTATCATCCTTATGTATAAAAAGCATTCTTTTTAAGTCTACGTTAGCAAGACAACTGAAAATATAGACAAAGGGTAATGGAAAGGCGATTCTGAGAAGAATAAATTCAGATGGACACCAAGCATATGAATAACTACTGAACCACATTTTTAATTATGGAAATATGCATTATAACAGAAACAAGAAACTTTTTTTTTCTGCATTTCATGTTGGCAAAAATTAATGAATATATATTCAACCCTGGAAGTGGCTAAGCCTGGGTTGGCAGAAACAAAGCACGTGTGCTTTCATTCTCCAATCCCTCGTTGAGGTTAAACACCACTAATTTATCTCAGCATTCTCTGCTGCTGGACCCAGATGTGGTCTTGCAGTCCTTCCCATCAAGGAGTACCAAGTCACCACTACTAACTAACTGATGCTAGTACTCCAATGGAATGTATTTGCCATTCCTAAAGTTTAATGAAAGTGGAGCTATTCTACATGGCTAGCCCTTGGCAGCCTAATTCAATAATATGATTTTTTTAAAGGTATGATAATGATCATATCCTTTAGCTAGGAATCCTTTCTAAGGAGAAAATCAGAGCCGAGTACACACCTTTATGTACAAGGCTGGAATTTACGGTACTAATTATAAAAGTAAAATGCTAGGAACATTGGAAATAATCTTAACGTATAATAATAAGAGAATGGGGACTTCCCTGCTGGCGCAATGGTTAAGAATCCACCTGCCAATGCAGGGAACAAGGGTTCAAGCCCTGGTCCGGGAAGATCCCACATGTTGCAGAGCAACTAAGCCCCTGCGCCACAACTACTGAGCCTGTGCTCTAGAGCCCACGAGCCACAACTACTGAGCCTGCATGCCACAACTACTGAAGCCCACGCACCTAGAGCCCATGCTTTGCAACAAGAGAAGCCACCGCAATGAGAAGCCCGCAACGAAGAGTAGCCTCTGCTCACCGCAACTAGAGAAAGCCTGCCTGCAGCAATGAAGACCCAATGCGGCCAAAAATAAATTAATTAATTAAAAAAAATAAGAGAATGGTTAGATGAAGCATATTAAATACATAAAAAGAAAATTTAGTCATTATACTTATAGTTTCAAAAAAATTTAATGCTATAAAAATACTCAGTACATCCTGTTAAATTGGGATGGGGGAGGCAAAAAACCCACTGGTGTCATGTGAATTGTTTTAAAAAATATGCACATAGAAAACCATGATAAAAGGAAACATACAAATATGTAATAATGTTTATCTTAGGTAGAACAATAACTATCAATTCTTATTTCATTCATTATATGTTGAGAGGGTAGAGAAACAGACTCTACCTCTTGATAGGGGAGTAGCGAGATCACGTGGCAGAAGATCATGTGGAAGAAAAATATTATTGTGGACCTCTTTGGAAAATACATTCTACCACTCAATATTAGAAGCAAATCTGTCGCTTTTGGGAATCTCCTACCTGCTCTTCAACTTGCCAGTCTCATACTTGAGAATTCTAACTCTTCAGAGAGCTTTAATATATTCAGTGGGTCTTCAGCTGATGTAGGTCTAAAAAATAGGAACTTCTCTCTTATTTCACTACTTTATAAAGAAACAATTTGCAGTGGCATAATTTATCCCTTGTGGAATGTGATTTGATCTCAGACTTACAATGTTTGCAAACTGATACAGTTTAAAATGAAGCAACATACTCCACTAATTTCTGTTTATCCTGTTAATTTGTGCATTGTTTTCCTCCAGCCAGATGTTTCTTATACTTAATTTGCCTAACAATATTCAGACTAGAAAACCATTCTAGCATTAAAAGGATGCACCAAACATACCCACATTCATTTTCCATATCCTTGGCTCTTTCTAGATCTGCCTTGCATTTTTCAACATCCTTAATTTCTATTGAACTCAGATGGAATCTATGTTTGCCAGGAAAGAAAGAAAACAAAACATGTGACAGCACTTTATATTTTTCCATGCCATATGGAAAAATCTCAAAGACATAATATAGTCTTAAAAATCATGCTGGTGTGCATGATTTTTAAGAGTATATTGTATCTTCAGACTTGAAACCATAATACTCCTAGAAGAAAACATAGGAAGTACACTCAGTGACGTAGGTCTTAGAAACATATTTTTGGGTATGTCTCCTTAGGGAAGAGAAACAAAAGCAAAAATAAGCAAATGGGACCTCCGCAAACTTAAAAACTTTTGCACAGTGAAGGAAACCATCAATAAAACAAAAAGGCAACCTACTGAATAAGAGAAGACATTTGCAAACGACATATCTGATAAGGGGTTAATATCCAAAATGTATAAAGAACTCATACAACTCCATATAAAAAAATTAACAACCCAATTAAAAAATGGGCAGAAGAGCTGAATAGGCATTTTCCCAAAGACATATACAGATGGCCAACAGGCATATGAAAAGATGCCCAACATCACTAATCATCAGGGAGATGCAAATTAAAACTACAATGAGATATCATCTCACACCTGTCAGAATGGCTATCATCAAAAAGTCCAGAAATAACAAGTGGTGGTTATGATGTGGGGAAAAGGCAGGGAACCCTCATACACTGTTGGTGGGAATGTAAACTGTTACAGCAACTATGGAAAACAGTATGGAGGTTCCTCAAAATGTTAAAGATAGAACTACCAGATGACCCAGAAATTCCACACCTAGGTATGTATCTGAAGAAAATGAAAACACTAATACAGAAAGATATATGTGCCCCAATGTTCACAGCAACATTATTTACAATAGACAAGATATGGAAGCAACCTAAGTATCTATCAACAGATGAATGGATGTAATACACACACACACACACACACACACACACACACACACACAATGGAATACTACTCAGCCATACAAAAGAATGAATTTCTGCCACTTGCAATAACATGGATGGACCTGGAGGGTATTATGCTTCGTGAAATAAGTCAGACAGAAAAAGACAAATACTGTATGTTTTCACTTACATGCAGAATCTAAAAAATAAAATGAATGAATATAATAAAACAGATTCACAGATATAGAAAACAAACTAGAGGGGAGAGGGGTCGGGGAGAAGCAAGATAGGTGAAGGGGATTAAGAGATATAGACAAATAGATATAAAATAAATAAGTTATAAGGATATAATATACACATGGGAATATAGCCAATATTTTATAATAACTTTACATGGAGTATAATCTATAAAAATATTAGTCACTATGCTATACACCTGAAACTAATGGTGTAAGTCAATTTTACTGCAATTTAAAAATATCATGCACACCAGGCATTTAAGAAAGTGTGGTAGACAACCTTTGAAATGGCCTCTAATGACACCTGCCTCCTGATATGCGTGTCTTTGTAATTCTTTCCCCTTGAATGTGGGTTGTCCTTAATGACCGACTTCCAACAATAAAATATGGCAGAAGTGTTGGGATGTCACCTTCAAGATTAAGTTACAAAAGACTCTGTTTTCCATTTTGCTCACTCTCCCCCCTCTTGCTCTGAGGAAAGCCAGTTGCCACGTCGTGAGATGCCTGATGGAGAGGCCCACAGGGCAGGGAACTGATGTCTCTGGCCAAGAGCCAACAAGGGCCTGCAGTCTGTCAACAGCCAGGTAGTAAGCTTCGAAGTGGGGCTTCTGAAGCCTTTCAACAGCCGTACGAGTGAGCGTGGAAGCAGAGCCGCCACTGTCAAGCCCTAAGATGACTGTAGCCCTGGGCAACATCGTGGCTGTAGTTTTTTGCAAGACACTTTGAGCCAGATAACCCAGCCTAGCAACACCTGGAAATGTCAGATATGAAATGTCAGATATGAATAAAAAATGTCAGATATGAAATGTTTGTTGTGTTAAGCCACTGCATTTTAGGGTAATTTACCATGGCAGCAGCAATGTGGGCACCTAAAGCCCATAAGAAAACTCATGTCTCTGACTAGAGGAACAAATAAAAGGGCCCCTGTGGTTCAAAGAGTTTGGAGGGAATCACCATTATTTTCCCTCCATGTTTTCTCTTGCTACTTCATCCTGATGGCCTTCTCAGTAGCATGGACTGTACAACTTGAAAGAAACTCTGGCTTTCTGGTCCAAAAACCAGGGAAAGGAACCATAAGGGACAGAGTGTGTAGGGGAAATTCTAGGGAGAAGAGATCTGGAGAAAGAGATCCTCCAATTCTGTGTATGAACTGAGACAAGTCCTCAGTCATGAGCTGCAAATTCAGTGACAGACACAGAGAACCATAGTTTTGAGAACTAGACTACAATATAAACCTGTATCCATTATTCTAGACTCACCCATATGAGGTGTGTGTGTGGAGCAGACCTAAACAGCACAGAAAGGGCTTTGAAAATTGAACTTATCTTAGACTTGCCACAGAAGGAGAGACATAATGTGTGGTCTAAACCTAACTGGGTTTATTCACTGTTAAAACAAAACAGAAGACAAGAAATTGGTGTCCTGTTAAAATCCTCTGGATTTTAGAGGACCTAGAATCTCACAATATAATATTCAAAATGTCCAGGATACATCTCAAAATTACTTCAAAAAACAAAAAAGGAAAAAAGAAGAATCTGATCACTTTTTATCAGGAAGAGACAATCAACAAATGCAAACCCCCAGACTGTTTAGATATTTGAATTATCAGACAAAGATATTAAAACAGCTATTATAAACATGTCCCATAAGGTAAAGGTGAACACTCTAAAAATGTATAAAAAAAAAGTTTTGAGCAGAGAAACTAAAAATAAACCAAATAGAAATTTAAAAACTGAAAAATGCAATATCTGAAATTTTTTAAAAAATTACTGATGGGCTCAATGGCAGAAGGGGATGACAATGACAAAGGAAATATTCAGTGAACTTGAAAATAGATAAATAGAAATTAGCCAATCTGAAGAACAAAGAGTCAAAAACAGATTAGGGGGGAAAAAAGAACAAAATCTCTGATACCTGTGGGACAGTATCAAAGTTCTAACTTTGTATCATTAGAGTCCCAGAAGAGAGAAAAAATAGATTGGTACAAATATATATATATATATTTTTAAGAAATAACAGGTGAACACTCCTTAAATATAGTGAAAGACATAAATGTACAGATTCAAGAAGTTCTGAGACCCATCACAGGACAAACTAAAAAAAAAAATGCCTAGACACATCATAATCAAACTATCAAAAACGAAAGATTAAATTATATGTATTTTTAAATCTATATCTATCTATCTCTATATATACACACATATATAAATTATACATATAGTAGTCAGAGACAAATGACATATTACATACAAGGAAACAACAGTTTGAGTAACTAAGGATTTCTCATCAAAAATCATGCAGGCCAAAGTAGTTAAATAACATTCAAGCACTGAAGGAAAGGAATTGTCAACCTCAAATTCAATAGCCAACGAAATGTCCTTCAGGAATAATAGCAAAATAAAGACATTTTCAGCTGATGGAAAATTAGAAGAATTAGAAACCACCAGACCTGCTCTAAAAAACTGCTGAAGGAAGCTCTTAAAAGATGGAGAAAAATGATACAAGGGGTAAAATGTAACTACAGAAATAAAGGAAGCGCAACAGAAATGGTGAATATCAAGGTAAATAGACCATTTTTCTCCTTTTACACATTCTCTTCAAATCAGTATAACTATCAAATGCAAAATTTACAACACTGTCTGATGGTATTTTTAATGTGAGTATATGAATATGTATTACAACTATAACATAAAGAAAGTGATGTAAGGAACCTATGTGGATGTAAGGCTTCTAAATTTCCACATGTTTCAATAAGAAGACAGAGACTTTCAGGTTAGATTTTCAAAAGGACTCAATTATATGTTAACCCATTTTAAATGTAAATATAGTAGATTGATAAAAGTGAAAGGAAGGTAAGAGATACACTGTGAAATCAATCACCAATCAAAAGGATACCTCAGTGGCTATATTATCACAGTGAGAGTAGACTTTAGAACAGGGAAATATTATCAGGGACAGCAAAGGACATTAAATACTGACAAAGGGGTGAATTCTAGAAGAAGCTATAATAATCCTAAATGTGTATGCTCCTAACAACAGGCATCAAACTACATGAAGCAAAAACTGACGGAACTGAAAGAAGAAATAGAGAAATTAACAAATATAGTGGGAGATCTCTCTAGTCAGTAATTAATAGAAGAACTTGATAGAAAATCAGCAAGGACACAGAAGACTTCAGCAACAGTAATTGCCATTAATAGAACACTTTGTACAATTATAGCAGAATATATCTTCTTTTCAAGTGTTCATAGAACACTCACCAAGATAGATGCTATCCTGAGCCATAAAATGAGCCTTAATCAATTTACAAGAATTGAAACCATATGAAGTATGTGCTCACTATAATGGAATTAAACTAGAAATCAGAAATTAAACAGAGAAACATCTGGAAAAACCCCAAACATTTGGAAATGAAACAACCCATGGACCAAAGAAAAAAGTCTCAAGGGAAATTAGAAAATATTCTTAACTGAATGAAAATGAAAATACACCATATCATAAATTTATGGAATGCGGTTAAAGCAGTATTTAGAGAGAAATTTATAGCATCAAATGCTTGTATTTTAAAAGAAGGATGGTCTCAAGTTGATTTTCTAACCTCATTTTAAGAAACTAGTAAAGAACAAATTAAACCCAAAACAAGTAGAAGGAAGGAAATAACGAACGCATTATTAGGGGAGTATACTCCCTAAATAAAGGAACAGAAATAAATGAAGTGGAAAACAGAAAAACAGTAGGGAAAATCAATGAAACCAAGGAATGGTTCTCTGATTAAAACTAGCCAGACAGAGCATGGGGGAAAAAAGATGCAAATTACCAATATCAGGACTAAAAGGGGAGATATCACTACAAACCGCACACACATTACAAGGACAACAAAGGAATACTACAAACAACTCTATCACACAAATTCAACAACTTTTATGAGATGGACCAATTCCTTGAAAACTACAAACTACCAAAAGTCACCCAAACTAAATTTGGGGGGAATAGAGGGCATCTATCTCAGGAGGCTCTCCGGGCTTTAATCAGGACCACTGCCTGCTCCCAGTATGCTGTTTCTCCAGCCTCAGGCTGAGTTCTCATCTCCATAACTCCAGCTACCATCAAAGCTTAGTCCTGAATCTTGATCATTGTTTCATTAGTCCATCCTTTTTGCTATAAACCTCTAATTCCATCCCTCTCCCCTTCCCAGAATATCTATATTGAGAGGAGAATTAATACAATCTTTAGGAACCTTGGATAGCTTAGGTTTTGCAGAAAAATTTGAAGAATCTGATTAGCCTCTCTTAGGAGCCCCTGTCCCCACTGCCCTCTGCCAAAACTTTCTCAGCAGCATGTGTGTACTCTGTATTAGTGCACATTCAGGAAGGTTCAAAGCACTTGCCTGCTACTCTCTACATGGCCAAGCCCTCTGTCAAGGGGCTGTCTTCATCCAGCAACACTCCTCAAATCAACTAGTTTTCAGTAGTACGTGGCTTTTCTCATGAGCTTTATTTCTTTTAAGGACCAACAGAGTCCTCAGAGGAACTAACTGTTATTTGTTCCAATAACTGTTGCAAGGTTAGGACCCTAAAAGTACATCTGCTCCAGCACTTCACTGTAATTTAAGGGAGAACTCAATGTGTTTCTGTATAGCTTATGTCTGTAGATTTATGGTTTAGGAATTAACATCTAGGGCCCTTCCTCTCTTGTCAGCTTTCCAGTTAGTTTTTGTTCGTTTATAAAATGGAAAACACACACATCCAAAGCATAGTTCTCAACTCTGTCTGAAAGTGATGAAGTCGTTTTTACCCATTTCTTACAGTTTTGGAGCTGGTGTTCCCAAACTAACATTGCCTGTGAGGGACAAATATATACTTCCAGGCAGCGTCTGCCAGCATCTTGACAGGCGTGACAAGGTGCATTCCTGGCAACATTTTGAGAGAATACAAAAGCAATGGAGTGTGCAATAGATTCAACAGTTAAGCCCAAAAGTTATAATGTTTGAACTTCCCAAGAGCCACCCCCCATAATTAATATGGATTTCTTTAAACCACCAGAGCTGGGCCTCGTTCCTCTCGCACACTCCCTGGGAACGTTAACTCTCATCCAAGACCTTCCCTTAAGACCAGCAGGTCATGGTGTTTATGGCCTCAACAAAACTGGACTTTTCCTCCTAGTTACATGTTGACCAATTTCTCATTGAAGTGATTCCCCACCTTTGCAGAAACACCTGAATGCTGCCACCAACGCCTCTCTGAGCTGAGCCCTTGCCCCATCTTTGTTTCTGTTTGTTTTTCAGAACCAGAATCGGCAAGGACTCATCTTGCTTTCTAAGCAAATATATAACTCCTACTCACCTCTTCCCTTTTGACAGCAGCAGGCCCCTCTTTCACATAATTACCTCTTTCTTTATGCTCTGCCCCTTCTCTAAACAGGCAGTTTTCTTTTTGTTCTCTTGTTTCCCTTAAGTAGCTAGGAATATAAAAGCTAGGGCTTGATTTTCACTTTGAAATGTTTCCCACACTTGTAGCGTGACTGTCACTAGAGGATTTATATTAGATTAAGTGAAGAAAAAAGAAGGAGTGTGAGAGGAATGAAGAATGAAAAAAACTCTCCTGTGACAGATCAATTATTTTCAGATAAAACGTAATGTCATCCCATAGCTTAAAGTAACTCTGAGAACTGCAGCCAGTTGGAGTAACCAATAACACGAATGTGCTTAGTTCTTCTCCTTTGGAACACTGATTTTCAAATTTGAGCACCCATTGGAATCACCTGAGAAATTTTTTAAACTACTGATACACAGATCCCATCCACAAAGACTCTGATTTAACTTGTATGAGTTGCAGCCTGGGCATCAAGATTTTTAAAATTTCCTCAGGTGACTGTACTGTGCACCAAAGGGACTCTATCGTGTAGGAAATTTCCGCAGGATCAGAATCACCAGGAGAGTTTGATAAAATATCGATGGCTAGAGTTTCTGATTCAGTTGGATTGGATGCGGGCCTGAGAATTTCCATGTCTAATGAATTCCCAGCTGAAGCTGATGCTGTGGTCCTGGAGGCCTTACTTTGAGAACCGCTGCTTCAGAGCACTTTCCTTTGCATCAGAGTCACTTTTCTGTGCCTGGGATTCTGTGAAAAGGCAGGCCTGCTTTAGTAGGTGTGGGATTGGACCTAAGATTCTGCATTTCTAATATGCTCTCAGATGATACCAATGTTGCTGATCCCTGGACCATACTTTTACAGCAAAAGATTAGAGTACAGGAAGTCAACTATTAAGAGTATTCATTAAATAAATATGATTCTGTGAAAAGAGGAAAAAATTTAGTACCAAAGCACCGATTTGGAGGAAGTTTTCAATAGTAATTTCAATATCATTATACAGATACATGATAAAAATTTCATGATCTTTGAGAAATTACCCCCGAAATGGATAATGTCATATAATGAGAAATTCAAAATTACCCTGAGTATTTTTAAGGCAAAAGTGTCTAATGTTCAAGAATGCCCCCTCCAGAAAAAACAGTATTGAATGAATATTTGTTTCTAACAGCTTTACTGAGATATAATTTACTCACCATAAAGCTCATCTATTTAAAGTGTACAATTCAATGGTTTTTAGTATATTTACAGAGTTGTGCAAGCATCATCCTAATCTAATTTTAGTACATTTTCATCATTCCAAATACAAACCCCATACCCATGGCTAGTCTCTCCCCATCTCCCTTACTCTCCCAGCTCTAAGCAATCACTCATCGACTTTCTATCTCTATAACTTGCCTACTCTGAACATTTCAGACAAACGGGATCACGCAATACGTGGTCTTTTGTGCTTGGCTTCTTTCATTTAGCATCATGTCTGTCCTCTATTATAGAATCCTATCAGCATTATATCAATACATATATAGTTATTTTTCTGGTGATATTTAAAAATTAATGTTCAGCTTTTACGTCTTTTTTTTTTTTTTGCAAGTGCAAACGATCAGTCCTAACCAAGAATGGAAAAGTAAACTAGTAACTCACATTTCTGCTTTTAAGTATATAATAAACAGTCTCAGATTTGACTCTGTTCTGAAAAGTAAGAAGAACACATAAAGATTCTGTTTGTGATGGAACTGGTTTGCTACCATACCGGTGGAGCTTCCCAATTTTCTTACCTGGGGTGACAGGGTTACGTGACAGTAAGTGCCTTTTGTTGAACTCGAAAATGTACAACTAGCCCCTCTAAAATACAACACGATCTCTATTAAGGCCTGACCGTTTTCTGATGATCCACTATTAAGTGAGGTCATTTGGAAGGGAAAACCAAATGCCAAGAATCTTGAAATAATAATATAACTTTTATGGCAGTTTGTAAAAAAAAAAAAACAATCAGTGTCTGAAAATTGCCTGTTAGAGTAAGAATTGGAAACACCAGGGTCATGAATAATTGTTTTGGGGGTAATTTCCACAAAAGAGTTCTAATATAACAATTTTGTGTCTGCTCACCACCTTATATTTTTTAACTTCTAGGCTTAAACTTAGGGTTAATAATTTTTATACTCTTTTTACTCTGCAAGTGCTTATCCGTTTTTACACAAATGACAAATCAGTTTCTGAAGTTTGTTTAGTACTTTCTTTCTATGCCTTGGGTGATGAGGGTCTTACGATAAGGTGGAGAGAGAACATTTGGTTCCCATCAAGTACTCATACACACATTAAAGCAATGGCTTCAGTTTCAGGAACTCCTGCATTTTTTGAAACATCAGAATGTGACATTTCCAAATTCTAAGACAACATGCAAATACCCAAACAAAATGGCATTTTAGTGTGAGAGCTAAATCCTAGATTTAAGATGCTAGGTTTTAAAGGAAGTGACAGATATGAAAAGTGACGAGAGAGAGGAAATATCAGAAAATATTAAAGAATTTGATAAGGTCATCTTTCAAAATTAGGAATAAGCTATTTAGCAGATTTTAGTAAAAAATAGTAAAATCAGTAATATGTACATTTGTTTCTTCCAAATTAGAATTATTCTCGCCAATCTGAGAGCTCATATCTGAAGGCATAAGAAGCTATGGGTGGTGACTAACACAAGTGAACATGGCATGATGTGGTGACAGCCCATTTGGGCTCTTTAAAATGAGAAGTTTTTACTAGACTGTTTCTTAGTCTGTTTGGGGTGAGGGGGGAGCACAAAATGCTTTGAGAAGCTTATGAAAGCCATGGATCCTCTCTCCAGAAAAATTCAGAATTTTGCATACAATTTCCATGGATTCCAGATCCTTGAGGATGACTAATGGGTAAGGATTCCTAGAGCCCACACAGTACTTGGCATGTCATAAGTTATAAATGATGGTGATGATGATAATAGCTTTGTGTCATGAGTTGAAGAATGAGGAAAAAAAGACACTTTAAAAATGGAGTTTCAGGGCTTCCCTGGTGGCACAGTGGTTAAGAATCCGCCTGCCAATGCACGGGACACAGGTTCGAGCCCTGGTCCGGGAAGATCCCACATGCTGCGGAACAACTAAGCCCGTGCACCACAACTACTGAGCCTGCGCTCTAGAGCTCACAAGCCACAACTACTGAGCCCACACGCCGCATCTACTGAAGCCCATGCACTCTAGAGCCCGTGCTCTGCAACAAGAGAAGCCACAGCAAAGAGAAGCCCACACACCGCAAACGAAGAGTAGCCCCCCTCGCCACAACCAGAGAAAGCCCGCGTGCAGCAACGAAGACCCAACACAGCCAAAAATCATAAACAAAAATACATAAATGTTTAAAAAACTGGACTTTCATTCAGGTTAGTGACTAGTGAAAATTCCTCCCAGATTCTGGCAACAGGCTGTCTGTCAATATTCATCATCAGTTTTTGTTATCTGGAATGTTCATTCTTTTTTGTTTTAATCAGTATTTTTTGCCAACTTGGGAGAGGAGCCATTCTGGAACTACTATTTATGAATTGTTTTGTACCAAGCACTCTGATAAGCAATTAGTCTGCATTAGCTCATTTCATCCTAACAAATCCCAATAAAAAGATTTTACTAATGAAGAAGCTGAGACTTCAGGTAGCTCCCAAGAGCCCCAAAGGCTGTTCCCAGCAAGGAACAGATTTGTTTCATGCAGTGAAGAACATGTAGAACACAAACCATTTTTTAAAAGCAAATTTACCTTCATTGGCCCAATAATTACTAGAAATTTCTTCCAGATTCTAGCAACATTCTGTTAATATTAATTTTTACTGTTTGTTATTTTGGATTGTCACTATTGTCTGGATTTTGTCAATATTTTAATGGGAACTCTGGACAGGGTAAACTAGGGGCGGCTAGCCAGAGGCCACGTTAGCCTTCTACCAGCCATTCTGACCAGAACTGTCATCTCCCTGACATAGTTCCAACATTGCCATTTGGCTTCCTTCTTATCTTTGGGTTTTGCCAAGAACCTGCTACGTGGCTTACAAACTGAACCTTATTTTATGTTCTAGACCTGTGTACTTTGTTTTCTTTTCCATTCATCCTGGTTTCATGCTGAATATGAAACTAGCTAGAAAATTACCACTTCAAAATGTTCATTGCAAGGTTGTGAAGAAAAGGACACCATTTTGGTAAAGACCGACACGTCCAAACTTATTTGGTAAATGTTTGTCATGAATGTCAATGGGTAACGAAAAATTAATGTCAATAGGTCGTGGAAACTGCTCACACTGTGATCATCTGCTTTCTCTTTTTAGTTTTCTAGACTTCTGCCTTCTCCTTCCATCATTTTTTAAAAGCTTCTTTTATGCATATTCCTGGTTTTGGCCACATACTGTCATCTCTACACATTCTCCTTGGTGACCTCACCCACTCTCAAGTATTCATGCCATGCGAATCTCCATTTCCAGTCCAGACCTCCCTCCAAACTCAACTTGTTCAGTCACGTACAACCTGGATCCATCCATCCAGGTTTCCATGGGCATTTCAAACTCAACATGTCCAAATGAAGTTATCATCCTCGACAATCCTTTGATCTCTCATCCTATCCATTTCTCTCCCATCATTCACCTCCCCAAAACATTACCTTCCGATGTTTCTCACCACCCGATAATAATCACTGGTATTAATTTATCCATGTGAAATTCAGAAGCGCCTACATTCTTTGATCCATGTGGTCTTTTTACTCATTAATCACCATCTTCTGCATATATGAGTAGGAAGAATAACATCTACTTATCTCAGCAGTGGTTTTATAATTATTTTAAGGCCTTTTCAAATATATTTTTGTGAATTTAAAATGATGGACTATTTTTTAATGTATTTACATATACCATGCAAAATGTTTCACCTTTCTAAGTTTGTAACTTTTGGCTTAGAAAGCATTAATATTTTTACTCAAGCCATCTGGGTCTTGGAGATGTCGTGTGTTTTTGATAATTATATGTGGAAACTGATTTTGATCTTTAAAAATTACTTTAGGAATGCTATTTGCTAAATTTCTTTTCCTTTCTGTTTTTCTGAGTGTATTACAACTAATTTGCAATTCAAGAGAAAAATTTGGAAAGGCTTATATTTAAGCAATTTCAAGTGAACATCACAGATATCAAATGATCAAACTAAAACATTAATAGCTGTAGATGACTCAAATGTTTCTTTGACTTAACTGTCTTGTTTTATGTAATTTTTCCTCCACGTTAAAAAAAAAATCCTTTAGCGCCGTCTGCTTCTATAATACTTTGTCATGCTTTAAAAATTTCATTCCCAGACTCTGCAGTCTTGAAATACCTCCATGAAAGTTTCGTAAAGGAAATAAATCGGAAAAAGAATTTCCATTCCTCCTAGCTTGTTTCTTAACAAACAGCAGACAAATTACTCAAGAAACATAGAGCTGCATAATTTTTGTCACAATCAGACACTTCCCTTCTGATTTTCCCTCTGACCTTATGACCATGCTGTGCCTGAGGAAACAGTATTTTATGTGCTATGTACACAACTTGTGCAATAATTTTTCTTTAAAATATGCAGATCTGGTTTTATAATCTGTACCATTAAATATGATGAATTGCTATATAGTCTCATTCATTTTATAGATAAACATTTAACAGATGACTAGATTACCAAAATAAATTCTCCAAGGGACATTGATGGACTGAAGCAATAATACCAGTAAAAGAAATCCGATAAAGTAAATAGACTCTTCCTCGATGAACTTAAAGCACACGTTTAGATAAAAATCAGACTTTTCCAGTTTGGGACAGCAGTAACGGAAGATTAAGTGGCTCACTTTTGCACTGTGTACAACTCAAGTCTGATATTGATTTAGAAATAGAAATAAGTGGTATTAAAATAGTGATGCTGAAATTGTGGTAGAAGAAATAGCAATAGGCCAACAGTCTCCTCGGAGAAGTCTAAATATGGATGTTCAATTGTTTACAAATATATTCAACCTTTCAACCATTATTCAATATACATCAAACACCTGCTGTGTCTAGATTCTCTACAAGCTTCTGTAATGAATCAATAATTTTCTAAATAATTTTAAATGAAATTGATTCATCATCTTATAGATAGAACTGGACTCCCTTCCTCCTGTATTTTCTTCTCTGGTCCATTTTCCACATACTAACCAGAATTAACTTTGTGAAGTTAAAATTATATAATAAAGTTCAAACTCCTTAATGGGGTTTACAGAAACCTGATGGTTTCACGCTTGCTACCTCTCTGGCCTTGCGCTCGCCCTCGCCCTCCAGCCACACTGAACGACTAAGCGTTCACAGAAGTCAGGCCTTTGCATGCATTTCCACTGCCCAGATAATTTTCTTCCTCTCCTTTTCTGACTCTTTTTCCTTGCTTTTTAGTTTCTGGCCTAAATATCTCCTTGGCTAAAACTTCTCTAAGGAATAAAGCCTGGTCGGGTGAGCCTCTTATGCAGTCAAATACTCTACACCTGAGCTCTCTCCATCAGGTGTGTCTCCTATGAACCACGTTTAACATGCCATGCCTTCCACCTCTTAGCACCTAACCCAGCAAGTTATTAACTTGTCTGCCTCTTCTACTGGACTGGCTACCCCTCAAGGACAATTGTTTGCTCTGGAAATCTCGTTACGTGAAATAGGGCCTTGGTGATAATTGGCTGAATGAGTAAACGGAAAATTGAAATACATTTTTTCCATTTATTTTGGTGAGGCCATTTTACAGTGGCATGTGTGTGAAGTAAGGGAAATTATCCTTGGTCCCACTACTTGACTACGTGGATTGAAATATTTGATGGTAAATGCACACACTTAAGCACACTCTCCTTTTTCACACGTTTTAATTTTAATTTATTATTAAATGTTTTGTACTGAAATCAGTAATGCTCCCGTCTTTCCTACTGAGAAGATTAAGTGGCTTAGTCTTGCTTTGATGTATCATGATGAGTCAAAATACAAGGCAACTCCAAAATCAACTTAAATTTCTTTTCTTTTCTTTTTTTTTAAAGCAGGGTAAGAAGGAGTTGCACTAACAATAGTTATTTCTGGTTGACTTTTACTTTCATTTTTTACTCTCCCATGTTGTCCTAAACATTGACAATGAGCAGGTCAAAAAGGAAACCAATAAATATTTTATACACAGGAAAGAACAGGAAGATAATTACATTGTACCAAAGACAGATTAGTAATATGGGTGATCTGTGACTTTCTTGCTACCTTTAAAATTCTATAATTTTATGGCTTCTCAATTGTACTATGCAAAAACATGTAGATTTTAATCCATACTAGATACAGTAGGGATTCAACTAGAAATGTCTGTGAAATGTTCTATCACGATAGAAATAATCAATGAAAAAGTTTACATATGACTTTAGTCATAATAAACGGTAAATGCCTTGCACATAGTGAGCACTCATTAACTGTTAAACGAATAAATCTATGAATTGGTCAATGAATGTTAAATGAAGTTTGTGTATTAAAATCCTGTCTCTGCTGCCCTCCAGTGGCTCAAAGGTTAAACTCTGAAAGACTTCATTTTCTGCATTTCATTTTCAGATCCTTATTTGAGAGGAGCATGAATGTCCAGGTTTGGGGGCTTGGTATTTTTCGTGGACAGTTTTGTATTTGTTCTCTGAAATATTACCTTGGCGGATCCAGACTAAATCCCCAAGATCAAATGCATTATCCATCTCTTCCCATTTGCAGGCTAAACTTCAGCAGTAGTAATAGGTAGTGTCAATAAACACTAACATTTGTATGTTCACAGTTTACAGAGATTCTTCGTGTCATCACATAAAACTTCTTGTAAGAAATAGTGGTGTCAATGACGACACCAACTGCAACTGTTTTATTAGAAATAGCTCTGGCCTCTTGTTACTATAAAAAGTAGGTGATAGCCTTGCCATGTGCTATTAGGCATGAGGGTTCACATAAATGACATACCCTATGAGCAGCCTGGGACTCTAAATTTACATGTAATCTAAAAGTAGTACGATAGAAAAATGTTAACTTTGCAGCAAATACCATTACAAATATCAGTTCTGCCATCGGGTGAACTACAGAACTATATTTTTGTATTGCCCTGGTCTGTGAGAGTGATATCCTGAATCCAACCGGTTACTAGAGTAGATGCAGGAGAAAACTTTTGTTTCCAAAAATATGGAGTTTTTGACATTGGCTAGGAGCTAACTGCCAGATCTCCTGTGCTTCAGGCCTCGTCCTGGGGCTTTAGATAATGATCTCCAACTGATTTATCTCCTAGATGACTTCTCTAAATGTTTACCTTCCCTTGTTATTATAGTTCTTCTGGAATTTCCTTTCAGTCGTACCCAAGGAAGTCTCTAAATTCCTTCCTAGTCTGCCACCATACCTCTAGGTGGTGTGATTGTTTCCATTTTTTGCTCACCTACGATCTATCGTCTTGAATCATAGTCTCTTACTTTATGTGTCTTACTTAAACGTTATTTCTTCCTTTTCTGTAATATGTATGTCCCATTTATCTGTCATAATACTACTTGTGTTTTTCTTATTATCAATTAGATTAGAATTTTGTGTATTTTATTGATGTTTTCATAAGCTCGGGTTTATTTAACAATTGTGTAATTTTTCTACTTTTTACTTCACTGTACTTTTGCAACTTGTTTTCAGTTAATATATTGGGAATATTATAAAAGAAAAATTCTTTTTAGAACTAATCCTAAGAATATTTTCTCACCAAAGCATTTTTATAACAGTGAAGCGTTTAAAAAGAATAAGTAAACTGAAATAAATGTCCATTAAGAGGAGATGTGTTATATAAATTCAGTGACATCGTAAAATGCAATAATATTCACTAATTAAAATTATGTTTTCTTTAAATATTTATTTGTTACAAGTCCATAAAATAGCAAGTTAAAATTACAGGACATTTTGTGAGTTAAAATATAAAAAAGTATTTTTTTCCATTTTTAGAAATGGATGTGCATGGATGTATTGTGTGTATGTGTGTTTATGTGTTATATGCACACATGTCTGAAAGAATATACTCTAAGCTACTAACAGTGATTTTATCTGTGGTGTGGTTGTTATCATAAGAATCTATAACCAAAAATGTCCCAACTCTCATTATTCTTCATGAGGCCTTTAACCTAATGTGCCTTAAACTTCAACATATACTTTAATATAATTTTCTAAACACTTCCAAAAATTTTATGGAGATACAGGCACAAAAACAAAAGAAAACAGCCAAACTGGGATGCTTTCCATTCTTGTTCCAAGAAAAGCAAACCAAGAACATAGTGAGAAATTGTTTCAAGACAGGTTTGTGGTTTGTTGTGGTTTGTTAAGGTTTGTTATGGCAGTCCTAGGAAACTAATACAATTTCCTTAGGAAATTATCCATTTTATCAAGGTTTTAAATTTTTATTTGTATAGAAGTCTATAAAGCAGTCTCTTAGGATTTGTAATTGCTTCTGCTTCATTTTGTTTTCACTCAGTTCTTCATTTTTTACTTTCTCTCTTAAGTTAGGGGTACTTTGTCTATTGTTTTATTTCACCTCAAAATAAGCACTTTATTCGTGAATTAGATTTATTGTTTTCTATTCTGAACCTCAACAATTCCTGCTTTTACCCTTACGATATCTTTGATTATTTATTTCTTTGGTTTATTTTGTTGTTTACCTTTATTTTTTTCTTTGTTTTTATTTTTGGTTTGTTTTTGCATTTTTGAGCTGGGCATTTAATTCATTTATCTTCATTCTTTCATTTTTATTCATGAAAGTGTTTAAGGCTTTGAGTTTTCCTCTCACCAGTACTTTAAATATCTTCAAAAGATTCTGAAATATAGTGTTTTGTCACTGGTTTTCAATAATTCTGTAATTTGTATTTCCCCTTTCACCCAAGAAGCAGAAATTGTTTAATGGAAGGCTTTTAAATTGCCAGTTGGACATACATTTATTTATTGTTAATAATTTTTCATTTTTTGGCCTTGTGATAAATGTATAATATTTCTTATTCATGGTACTTATTGATCTTTTCTTTGTGACATTATATATGATCAATTCTCATGACTTCCATGTGCCCTTAAGTAGGTACACTCTATTATCAGAGTCTGAAGCTTTATATATCCTTAAGATCTGTCTTACTATAAGTCTGATATTTGTGGTCTCAAGTCTATCATATTATTTTATTTTATAATTATTATTGTTATATTTGCTGAGTTTTTTCTACACACTATAGATATGTTTTGCTCTTCTACCTTTTAAACTTTGCTATTTACAAAGTGATTTAACTTTATCCTTATGTATATTTTAACGCCCTTAGTCCCGTTTCCTTATTTAAACTTCTACTCAATACTCTGTTGTTTTATTCTGGTATCATTAATTCTCACCTGTTCACTATATGTATAAAAAAATTAGTAAAATTATTCTACTTTCCTCTTTTGTTCTCCATTCTCCTCTGATATGTTGGTTGTGTTATTTATACTTGTAAAAGATACAACACATAACTGACATTGTGTATAACATTATTTTACCATCATTGTCCTCATTTTTATAGTACTATAGTCTTACTTAGATCTATATACAACTGAATGTATGAAATGTATACCAATAGTCTTTTTTTCTGGTTTCAGCAGTCAGATCTTGGTTAGAAGATGCTCATTCTCTAGTGAATTCCTCAAGAAAGGCTACCTACCGAGTACAGAATGTCCTGATCTCTTGCATATTTAAAGCATTGCTACCAAAGACAACTTGGCTTTATAAAATTCTTGGTTTGCACATCCTTTCCTGAAAGGATATGAAAATTCTGCATCATTGATGCCTTGCTTTACGTATGTTTTTCTAAGAAATTTGATGCTAGTCTAATTTTGTCCTTGTAACTTTTTTTTTAACCTGATGGCCCTGAGAATTTTTTTCTTCATCTTTAAAGTCTAATAGTTTTACTAGAATATGTCACAGCATTGATCATTGTAGGTCAATTTTCCCTGGTACCTGGTAGATCATTTCACTATGTAAATATGGGTTTTGTTTATTTCTAGAAACTTTACTTAGATTATACATTTTAGTATTAGTTCTGTTTAATTTTTCTGCTTCTGAAACTCCAATAATACATAAATTAGTTCTTTTTTGCTTGAATACCATCTAAATCACTTTTCTTTGGTGGTTAAAGAAAAAACTATTTAAAAACTATTTTTTCATTCCCATGGTTGTTGTCTTACTTTTATTCATTGCACTTTATTAATTTTTCACTCGTATCTTTTCTTCCATGATTCCCTCCTCCCCCACTGAATTCAATCAACTCCTATTTCATTTCTTATTATTCTTGACTTTTGAATTGTTTTTTTTTCGGTACGCGGGCCTCTCACTGCTGTGGCCTCTCCCGTTGCGGAGCACAGGCTCCGGACGCGCAGGCTCAGCGGCCTACGGACCCAGCTGCTCCGCGGCATGTGGGATCTTCCCGGACCAGGGCACAAACCCGTGTCTCCTGCATCGGCAGGCGGACTCTCAACCACTGCGCCACCAGGGAAGCCCCAACTTTTGAATTTTTGATGCAAAGTGCTGTTTTAAAAATTCCCAAGGGACTTCCCTGGTGGTCCAGTGGTAAAGAATCTGCCTTACAATGCAGGGGATGTGGGTTCGGTTCCTGGTTGGGGAACTAGGATCCCACATGCTGCGGGGCAACTAAGCCCACGTGCCATAACTTCTGAGCTTGCATGCCTCAACTAGAGAGCCTGCATGCTGCAAACTACAGAGCTCATGCACCCTGGAGCCTTCATGCCACACCAGAGAGAAGCCTGGGCACCACAATGAAGATCCTGCATGCCTCAACGAAGATCCCACATGCTGCAACTAAGACCTGACGCAGCCAAAAATAAATAAATAAATAGTAAGTAAATCTTTAAAAAAAATAATCCCAAATACTTGTTTGACAATACTTAATTCAGTTTGGAACATTGTGTGCTAGTTTCCTTTTCCTTTTCTTTTCTTCTGTTTAAGGGAAAGTTCATTAGAAAACTGTTTTGATTTTCATTTGTTTTATTTTAATAGTAATCTATACAGACAAAGACTGTATCCCTGCTTGGGGTAGATTACCAGATTCTTAGTTCAAAAGTATCTTCTTCAGTCTGTATAGCAAAATATAACTTCTCTCTAGACGGCTTTCATTTTTCTGTAGGGGATAAGGAGAATGATTATGTGCTCTTTGATATTTTAATTTCCTTTTGTTTTCTAGGATCTCAAATTTCCCTCTCTTGCTTCTTTTTCTCATTCACTCTGAATTTTCCAAGTTGTGTTTGCTTCTTTTTCTCATTCACTCTGAATTTTCCAAGTTGTGTCTCTCCCATCTGTTTAACCCCTACATCCCCGCAAACTTACTCTTTTCTAATTGCCTCCTTGCATCCGCTGTACATTTCTCAGTCCCTTCCATGAGATCAGTACTCTTTTCCAATATTTTTACACTTATGTTTGGTTTTCTTTCTCTGGAAGTAATTTCTAGATTAACCTTAGGCCCACTGCCAGTTTCCCTCTTCTTTCATGCAGCTTTTAATAGACTGCTTTTGCTCTCCATGGACACTTCTGTCAGGAATGTGAGTAGTTTACTGGTATTTTGTTTTTATTTTTCCAGTTTTACAAGTAATTGGAAGTCTGGATGTTCTCTACTACTAGAATTTTGCATACTTTTATTTGTTCTTGTTGTTCTGACTTTTTTTAAGAGGATATGTTGGGAGATTTGAATTTACTGAATGCCTCAACGAAAATCCCGCGTGCCGCAACTAAGACCTGACGCAGACAAAAATAAATAAATAAATCTTAAAAACAAAATTCCCAAATGCTTGTTTGAGAATACTTAATTCAGTTTGGAACACTGTGTGATAGCTTGCTTTGCTTTAGCTTCCCTGCCATTGCTTTAGCTTCCCTAAGTTCCCCCAATTTTATTTTAAGTGGTAGATTTTAATATATTATTGTCAATTAAAAGTAACTTCGAAAATGAGTATTTTTTAAAGCAAAAAAAAAAAAAAAATCCTACGAAGTTGCATGAGTCGCTTCACAGGAAAGACACATCTAACTCTTCAAGCCTGTGCTCCAAAAAGAATTGCTATTGAGATGCTGGAATCACCACTAATGATCTTTGAGATACCAAAGAGACATAGAACAGTTGCGAGGATATTGCAAATGGGTGAATCCTGTTGAAATTTTCACAATGTGAAAGATGAATTATGTAAGATAACTATAGCAATTTTGACTTTGAGCCCAAATAGTGTTCTAGGATGGTTATTTAAGAGGTCGTTTGGGGTTACTCAGATGAAGCTCAGGTTGAACATGGGTTCCTTGTGAAGAAGTACTATCAGGTTAGCTAGACTCCTTTTTTTTTTTGAAAGTATGGGTAGATTTGGGAATTATGTGAATATAATGTATCTGGAATTAAGAAGACATTTGACAAATCTTTTATTATATCCTTTTGGGCAAAATGGAAAATATAAGCTGTATTATAATATCATCTTTTTCTTGCTTCCTCTAAGCTATTAGACCTATCTTTGTGTCAGGTGCTCACTCCACCATATAAAAGAGGTCCAAGAACACATTCGTTTTACTACCATATTGTAAACAATTTTCCCTTGCTTGTTTCATGTTTATTTTACCCCAACTTCTGACCTGATTCATTTTCCCATTTACGACTTTAACTTGAGCCTTGGAACTATTGCTCATTACAAGTTGCTGGCTAGCAGTTACGCTTGGCTGGAATTCATATTCTCTCTTTGATTACTTCTATGAAAAGGGATGACTATAAATAAAAGATGATAAAACTATAAATAAAATGAAGGGATAAAAGAATGAGAAAGTTCATAATTCAGATTCTGAAAACTGTCTTAACGGTACCATATATATACTACACTAAGGAAATTCCACAAGATTTTTCCTTATATATCCCTCTTTTTCTTACAATTTTATAATGTTTAATTTTGATAACTACCGCCTTCCCTAAGTTCTAAACATTTTGCTGGTGGTGTTGTTCTGAAGAAACACTCCCAAGACGATCAGCAGATGGCACTGCTAACTTGAGGAACCAATTCCAGATGAACTAAAATTTGGAGATGTGACTTTTTAAAACTATTAACAGTCACTATTTTTTCATTACACAAGTGTATTGAAGAATAATGAGAAAATAAAGCTAAGCAGATGGAAGAAATTTTAAAATCAGATAAATAACAGGTAAATTCACTATGAATATTTTAATGCATCGCCAGTTTTTATGGTCACATGGAAACAAAAATGGAATATATCCCACAAGAGCTTAGTGACTAGGTTTTTTACATGAATAATGTATTATAAACAAATCGCTATGTCATCTTTCTCAGCACCATGGTTTTTTATGCCTATAAAACTATATCATAATTTGGTTAACTAATAACATGTTGTCTGAAATCTAGGCTATTTCCAATTTCTTATTCTCATAAATAACACTGTCGTGAACATCCTTGTGCCTAATTCCTTAATTATAAGCATCACATACTTAATTGTCTCCCAACAGGATAAATTTTTAGAAGTACAACTTCTGTTTCAAAATATATCTATATTTTCAAAGTACTGTTTTCAAATTGGTCACAAGAAAGGCTATACTAATTTACACACTCCTTTTTGCTTTGATTTACATACACTGAATATATTAAAAAGCATTTGCTTCAAAATAGGAACAAAAGTTAACTTTAAAGCAAATGTTGTCTTTTATTAAACATTTTTAACTTTTAATAGGTTTATGATCTGCTTGGTTTTTATGAAATTCGTATTCAGGTCTTTTACCCCTTTTTAAAAATAGAGCAAGTCATAATTTCTCTGCTTATTCTGTAAGCACTCTATACATTAAGGTTATCATTGCCACTAACTAGCCCAACACCATTAACCCCAGAGTTATTTAAGAGAGCATTATTTTATTTTAGAAAGAATATTTCTTCTTTGTAAAGTTTATTAACTTTTTTTGAGTATTATTTTATAATTAATTTTAATAAGTGTCCCCAGGGGTTATGAAAGGGTTAGTCTATATTTGTATGCTCTAGAATTCAAATTTTACAATCCTGTTATATTTCTCTAATTCTCTATATGTTATTTATCTTTGACCACTTGATTTCTCATGGAGAAGAGATGCTAAAATTTTCAACAATTATGTTTCTCTTTACTCACATTTGTTTTTTCTTTTTATGTTTTATCATTATATTATTTGATGCATTAAAGCTTATAACTCATATTTTTAGTGTGGATTTTGCATTTTAGCTTAAAGAAAGCCCTCTACCCTATTCAGTTGTCTCTTTAAAAAAAATCAAATTATACTTGGTATGCTCCCTAATTAATATATCAATTGTATATTATATCAGTTAAGAGATGCTTCTAAAGTGGTTGAAAAGTTTGATCTTTTCAGTAGCTTTAAACATTTTACTCATAATGTTTCCTGTTTTTTCAATGGCTTCCTTCAAACTGTCCCACAGGTCTATGTCATTCCATATTATAAATTAATAGAATTTGAATTCCATAATATAAATGCTATAAAAGAGGATGTGACTGTCTCTTATGCACTTAATGTTTAGGGAGCTGCCTAACTGGAATAGAGTATTTCTCATGTAAATCAATGGATTTTTTAAAATAAAGGCATTCACTCTGACAGGGTTTTCAGGATAGGTGTATTTACTCAACAAAACATCTACATGGTGGGCTTCCCTGGTGGTGCAGTGGTTGAGAATCTGCCTACTAATGCAGGCAACACGGGTTCGAGCCCTGGTCTGGGAAGATCCCACATGCCGCGGAGCAACTGGGCCCGTAAGCCACAACTACTGAGCCTGCGCGTCTGGAGCTTGTGCTCCGCAACAAGACAGGCCACGATAGTGAGAGGCCCGCGCACCGTGATGAAGAGTGGCCCCCACTTGCCACAACTAGAGAAAGCCCTCGCACAGAAACGAAACCCAACACAGACATAAATAAATAAATAAATAAAAACATCTACATGAAGTAGATATTATTATTATCATTATTGTATTATTACTGTAACTTTTTAGAAATGAGGAACAGAGAGATTGTTATTTGCCCAAGGTAAGATAACCAGGATCCAAACCCACACAACAAAAACATCTGAGTTTGTGGTTTTATTTCCACAACCAAGCCAGAGAGAGAGAGGCCTGCAAGCAAAACCTGAAAGTGATGATTTTATCTACGACTTTGTAGGATGAGGGTGTACGGCCCAATACTGCTGGTGCCTGGTGGCAGCACCTCGGCAACCACAGTGGAGGTTGTTTCGACAGCTTAAGGAGTATTAGAAGACAGTCCCTTTGGCAGGCCTGGCGACAGTATTATGGTGAGCAATAGAAAGACAGTGATGAAGCGCACTTACAACAGGCTTGACAAGATGCCAATGGAAGGGGCTGGCGCAAAAGAGCAAGACCGAAGCAGAGATGGCGCAGGTCAAGACTCAGTTGTGAATTCAAGTGCACCCCACCCCCACCCCCTGGGGACTTGCAATGAATATGACAGAGTCCAGAAAAGACCTGATTCTACAGGAGGGGACGAAGTTAAAAGCAGAAAATTTTGCTTATTTCTTGACAAATTGCCGTACTTCTACCTGTCTGCTAGTATGGCCTAGGAAATACAGGATCCTTCTATGGGCTGGGGGTGGGAGAGGCAGCAATATTGACAGAGCAAAGGCAGTGTAACCCACTTGGCAGGAATTACATTTGCAAAATCAAAAGATTGGTTTGCACAGCCATGGTTCACACCTGGCCACAATGCTTTGTGATGCCTTAGATCCTATTATCCTGATCCTGAGTCTAGAAGTCTTTTCACTAAAGCATCTGCGTATGATTAAGAGCAGCTAACATAGGATTTAAAAAGAAGCACCCATGGTTTACACATGGTAGTTTTTTATGAATGATTATTAAACAAGTCAGAGTGAACATCTACCATTTCAGCTGCAGAGTTGAAGCCCTAGTTCTGTCAACTGCCCTGAGATTTGTGTGATCTTAGGGAAAGCATACCTCTGAGAGCCTTGGTACATCCACCAAGGATGTACCAAACTTCCCATATTCCAAGTGACACTGACCCTCAAATTAAAACAAGCCTCTCTCTTAGGGGTAAAATTAGTGACCAACGGACCCAAAGGCTTTTGAATTTTGATGATACTTAAATGAAATTCTGTTAGACTAACTAGGCAAAAACAAAATAAAACAAAACAGGTAACTTTCAATGACATAAAAATTAGATTTACCTCAAACTTCTATGTGATATTGGATGTCAGACAACACTGAAGAAAAGTCTACAGTGAAATCCATTGCCTTTTACCAGGAGAGCCTTCAGTAGATATTCTTTGATTATACAAGGCCTCAGCAAACACACCTCCTATGCACCCTTCTCGAAAAGAAGAAAAATATTTTACTCAATCGAAAAATGAATCAAAATTCACAAGATGATTCTGAGACACATAGAACTGATAAGCTCATGAATAATATATAGAATTATCTAAAGAGTGTTGTAAGTATAGCTACAAAAATGGGTACAAATATGAAAATTGTATTTATTTATGAATTTGTCATACATATGTATATTTAAAAGTAATACAGCATTGTAAATAAACTATACTTCAATAAAATAAATTTTAAAAAAAGGTAATACAAAATTATGGTGGGTAATTTAAGGAGTCAAAAAAGTATGGAGAAATAATCATTTGTAATTCTGCCTATGAAAAAGAAAATCTTAGCATTTCAGTGTATTTCCTCCTGCTACATATATGCATGTTGCAAGCCAACTATAAATGGCAAGTTTTATTCTTACATTTTAAAACTTAATAACGGACAAAATCTAATAGCCTGAATTTCTGAAAACATGATTTTTAATATTTTTGCATAATATTATATTCGACAAAAATCCTGTAATTTCAAAAGATTTCCTTTTGGGGGCCATTAGATCATTTCTACTTTTGGGGGCTATTGTGTATAACATAGATGTAAATGTCTTTTAATCTCTGCATTGGATAGAGTCCTGAACATGAAATTACTGAGTCAAAATGTATTATCTTTATAAAGCTCTTAATAAAAACTTCCCATTAATTTATACAACCACCATCTGTGTAGGAGAATATTGGTCTATGTCATCAATAGCAACGATCATCCTTAGAAAGTATAACTTCCCAATTTGAAAGGCAAGCAATGACGTATTTTATTCTATTTAGGTCCTAATGTTTTTCACAGACATTCAAATCAGGGTATTTTCCCTGGGTAAATGCGACTGGCCAAGGAGTCAAGGAATCATGTTCTGTCTGATACGTTATCTTAACAAACTGTGTCTATATCCTGACTGCACACACCCCTCAGCCACACCAGCCCCACTTACTACCATCCCATCCACCCCTCTCCCACTACACTGTCTGTCCTTCTAGCCCTGAGCTAATGTCCTATCATTGCACCATCCATCCTACAGATGGAAGCAAAGCAAGTTAGGGCTGGAGGTAGGAGCATGGTGTATTACATGCTGCCCATTGACCAACATTCTCCTACAACTTGCTATTTAGAAATGGGGAACCAATTCTTACTGGTGCATTTGATTTAACTCTTTGATAAGATAGGCCTTAATAACATCAGGAATTAAATCATTCTTGCAGTCACCAGTGGCTGATTGGTACAAGGCCGTTGCTTGTACTTCATTGTCACGATACCAGTTGCACAGAAGCTCATGGACCCTGCTTTTCTCTCCAAGGTGGAATGACAACTCTAAGAAATCTCACTTACACATTAACGTTTACTATTTGTTATTTTGTTGAATACTGATTAGTTTGAGAATTTTTATGCTGTTAGGTTTTTGTAATCCTCTGACTTGTCCTTTGTTGAATTTTAGGTTGGAATTTTTTTCTTATTAGTTTATATGACCTCTTTGCCCACTATAGTTAGTAATCAATGCGATTCCTGTAACAAATATTTACCCTTAATTTGTCTTACGTAGAGAATGGTCCTACCTCTTTCCTGATGTCTATGTTTGAATTCTATGTGCATGAGATTCCTGGACATATTCTGACCTTGTTATCACTTCTTTTCGAGGGAGAAGCAGCATCATGACCCAATTGATGAGTTTGGGAGCAAAATCTGTGCATACACAGCTCAGTACCCTTTTCAAGTGTTTTCTAATTTGAGAGCAAACTTCCCCCTAGTGAGACAAAAGGGACAAGTTCTATTCTGTTTTCTCATGTCGTAAGTTCAACAGGCGCAGACCCCTAATGTGAACGCTTGGGTTGCTCCAAGGCTGCCTGTGAGTTGACGGGTACATAAGCCTAACTCAGGGGCTCTATGGTAGCAAACTCACCCGTTTGTCACTGTTCGGCAACATTCTCCAACATGAGCTTGATAATAATAAAGGTGATATTTTGGCCTCTGTCTATTGACTTATCTCTTTTATATTTCAATTGGTTCAGAAGTTGGATGGGGGAGACAGATACTATTTATTGAATCTTTGAATTCCAGTAATTTGTTTCTTAATGATGTGGTTTTTTAAATAATACAAACTAGTTTAATTTTTGTAGTCAAATTTATTGCTGCTTTCCTTTATTCCTTACATTGCTTTTATTCTTAGAAAATCTATCCCCATGCTAATAAGATCATTCAGATTTATCTATATTTTCATCCAGCTTTTATGTACTTTGGCTTTTTGTTATTTAAATCTATTTGAAATTAGCTTATGAACATGATGTAAAGTGAAGATTTCTTTTCCAAATAATTAAGAAAACACCTTGGCACACCTTTTTTGAATAATCCTTATTATGCACAAAATTGTAATAACCTTCTCATTCACTACCAAATATGTACACGTGGCTTCACCGACAGCACCGTCAGGATCTGGGACCTGCAGGACCAGGGCGTGCTCAGGGCCCTGCCGGGTCACCCTAACGGAACAAAGACCATCATTGTCAAAGACCAGAACATCCAGACCTGACAGTCTGGACTCCTGCCAGCGGTGCTGAGACCCAGGGACAGCCGGGGAGCCCCAGGAATACCAATTCATGTCTCAGATAATGAGCCTGTACCCCCGCCTCCAAGAGGACCGGGTACTGGTGGGCACAGCCAATAGCCAGCAGTAGCTGCAGCACATCTGTGGGAGCCCGAAGTACACGGTGGGGTGTAAGGATAGCACCATCCTCTGTCTCAAGTTCTCTTCCCTCTGGCAGGGGTGGGTGAGTGTTGGGATGGACCACCTCGTTAGCATCTACTGCATGCCCATGGTGACCAAGGTGTCACAGGCACCCGAGACCTCCTCTATTGTGTGCTGGGATGTGTCCCCCACAGCTGCCTGATGGTTACTGGGGTCCAGGGGCTGCTCCTGATGTACCAGATCACGTACTGAGGGGCTTGCCCCTGTTGTCCCGACTCCGGGTCCTTTTCTTTGGTCTTTTTTTTCCCCCAGGGATGGGGGGCAGGTGGTAGTGGTGATGTGTGGTGTGGGGATGCTGAGCTTCTTTGGCATTACAAGACTGGACCGGTGATCTTTGCCACATGCAGTAAAGCAACTGAGGGAAACAATAACCCCCCCCACCACATAGAGATATTACATATATATGCATATATACATGTATCTGTGTGTTTACATACATATTACATATATACACAATCATGTCTCTGGACTGTCAATTATATACCACTGATTCTTTTGCCAAAGTTCTATTTTTCAATTACGATAGCTTCTTTTTTTTTTAATCAGGTAAGGGAGGTTCTACCTTGCACAGTCCATCGTATGAATACATGTTATAATAAAATACCATTTTTAGCTATCAAGTTTTGCAAGCAAACATTAATTAATTTTCTGCACTAAACTTTTATTATTTTGTAAGTGTGATCTCTACACATTGTTCATGCCTCTGAGTCAGGCACGGACTGGACTGTGGCTTGGGCTCCCAGCTGGCCTGCTGCACGACCGAGAATGGTCTCCACCAGTCACAAATTACATCTGTTTGTGCCTCTATTTGTTAGACAATCTGGCACCAGGAACAGCTGAGAGGAAAGATTTGAAAACAGCTTGCTTGACTGATGTGTCTAGAGTTATCTCTAAATCCAAATAAAATGTTAAGTGCTATCAAGAAATCATAAATCAGGCATGTCTCTCTTTGAGCCATGAGAAGATCTTGCTAAAGCTTTTATGACACCCATTTGTGAGAGACTGGCTTGCATTCAAAGACAGAATTTAGATCTGCTTGTTCTACACAATTAATTAGGTCACATTTTTAACCTGATTGAGCTGTGGGGTGTAGCACAGGGCCTAGCATTTAAGTCATGGTGAGGAAAACTACTGGAACTAGGATTTCAGCCAGATAAGAGGAATATAGCACCTACTAAGAATGCAGAAGGTGGTTGATACCAAAGAATATGTTGGGAGAGCAGCTATGATCCAGGAGATGTGTCTGTGGGTAGTGAGACATCGATCAGGATGGGCATGAACAATACAGGGTAGCTGAGCAAAAAACCAGTAGGACATCACCTTGGGGGAGATCCCAGTACTGAACTCTGTGGGTTATAACAAGAAGTTTTCAAGGGAACCCTCCTACACTGTTGTCCGGAATATAAACTGGCGCAGTCACTATGGAAAACAGTGAGGTGGTCCCTCAAAAAACTAAAAATAGAGTTGCCATGTGATCCAGCAATCCTACTCCTGGGCAAATATCCAGACAAAACTCTAATTCGAAAAGATATGTGCACCCCTATGTTCATAGCAGCACTACTTACAATAGTTGAGACGTGGAAACAACCTGGATGCCCATCAACTGATGAATGGATAAAGAAGATGGAATACTATGGAATACTACTCAGCCATAGCATACAATGGAATACTACAACGGAATACTACTCAGCCACAAAAAAGAACTGACATAATGCCATTTGCAGTTACATGGTTGAACCTAGAGATTATCATATTAAGTAAAGTAAGTCAGAAAGAGAAAGACAAATACCATGTGATATCACTTATATGTGGAATCTAAAATATGACACAAGTGAACTTATCTACGAAACAAACAGAATCACAGATGTAAAGAACAGACTTGCAGTTGCCAAGGCGGGGGCAGGGAGGGGAGGGATGGATGGGGAGTTTGGGACTAGCAGATGCAAAATATTATATATAGAATGGATAAACAACAAGGTCCTCCTGTATAGCACAAGGAATTATATTCAGTATGCTGTAATAAACCATAATACAAAAGAATATGAAAAAGAATATAAATATATAACTGAATCACCTCACTGTACACCAGAAACTAACACAACATCGTAAATCAACTATACTTCAATAAAAAAAAGAAAGGTTTCACATTTTTATATCTGTGAAAACCCTAAAGGCCACGTGAGGGTGTAAATGGACCTCTTCTCCAGGCAAAGCTTTTTTTAAAAAAAAAAAATTTCCTAACTGTTGTATTAGATGTCATCAGTTAACACCAGCTCAGCCTAATTTAGGCAGAAAAGAAATCACTGGAAGAATATTGTGAAGCTCACAGAATCAATGGAAAGGCTAGTGAATCGAACTTGAGAAATGGGTAAAAACCAAGGAAAGTTAGGCAGGAGGCACTACGTTAAGGCCATGCCCCAGGAGCAGTTGGGCTCTGGTGACGTCTTGGCACCAGCACCTCTACCCTCTACCGTGGCTGCCCTGCACCATGTCAGTGAATGAATTCTCACATGACTTTGGCTTTTGCTGACTCAAGACTGGAAGTAGTGGTCAGGAACATCTGATTGGCGGATCCTGGTCATGTGCCCACCCGGGTCTGGAGGCAAGCGGGGGAGGATCTGGAAACTTGGGCTTCTTTATGTAAGGCTGGGCCTTGACTCCTTAGCAAGACTGTTGAGAGTGGGAGGGGAGGGAGTCTGGGTGTTGGGTAGTGAAACAAAACAACAACAAAAAAAACCCACAAACACAAATATATCAGCAATGGATTTCTATACCTGAAATTTCAACATTTTGAATATTTGTTACTTACAAAAATCTGTTTCTGTTTTCTGCAATAATTTGTTTTTAAAAGTCTAATGCTTGGGCTTCCCTGGTGGCGCAGTGGTTGAGAGTCCGCCTGCCGATGCAGGGGACATGGGTTCATGCCCCGGTCTGGGAAGATCCCACATGCCGCCGAGCGGCTGGGCCCGTGAGCCATGGCCGCTAAGCCTGCGTGTCCGGTACCGCAAAAAAAAAAAAAAAAAAAAAAAAAAAGTCTAATGCTTAAGGTCTGTTTTTCTCCCACTTTTTGTGAAAGGAATATTTTTTCTTTATTCTTTCTTTTGATCAGGTCCTGGTATATCTCCCCAGTAATAGGGTGCTTACAGCGCCCCCTGGATTCCCCTAAACATCACTTGGGTCTTCATAAGGAAGGCTGGTCTCCAGCTCCTTGATCCAGTAGCCCAAACAGAGGGACCTAGGGCACTGGGCAGCCTTGGCAGGTAAGTCTCATTTCTGAAGTAAATCTCATCTCTCTCTCTCAAAACTTACATGCCAGATACCACATCTTTCCTGGCACAGCATAAGCTATGGAAACCTGATGTAACTGTGCCACCTACAGAGGACTGTTCCCCACCTCCACCTACCCTCATTTTAGCACTCTGAACAGTTGGCGGCCTGGGCTTAGGCAAAAGTTTTCCAATATCACTTTTGCCAGCAGCCGGTGGCTTGACAAAGCCATCCAGGGCTCAGACGTCTCAGGTTAACTACTCTCAAATCTGGCTGGATTCCCCCAAGGCACTTATACCAGTGAATCTGGGGACGAGCTGCTGCCCAAGACCCTCGAGGAGGAGGGTTTTCTTATGATCTGATGGTTCATTTCCAACTCAAGCCCTAGACCATATAAACTAATGTATATTTATGGCATTCAGAATTTCTTCTTAATTTTTGAAAGCCTCTAATTTCTAAGGCAAGAGTTTGCAAGTCAATCCTGATTAAGCTTCTTTAAGCAGATCCCATGTGCCCTGTAACTAAAAGAAATTCTAGCATTTGGATGGTACCCTTCCCTGGTTTCCTATATGAATGGAGCTGTTTCTCCATTTCTTGGCTGATTTCACTAGCCACTGGGAAGAGAAATATTAAACACCTGTTGTCAAGTAGCTACCTTCCCACAGATGGCAAAGAGATCTGTGTTTGTTCTTTTTATATTTTATTTCACCTCTTCCTTTGAGTTCCTGTCTCATTGCTTTCTCTTGGCATTCATAAAAAGGTACGAGGCAAAGACGAATTAGGCGAGAAAAGAAGTAGCACATTTCTCTCATACCCCACACATCGTGGACAGGTGGTTTCCCATGAGCTCTACTCCTCTCCCTGCTCTCACATTTTACCTAGTTAACAACTGCTCAGCTCAAATGCTCTCCTCTCTGGCGGTCATCTCAGACCAGCCTCACCATTGCGGGACCCACATCAGCACCCAGAGTGCCCCCCCCCCACCACAGGGCTCTAAACATGCCTCTCTCACACCTATTGTACTCTCCCAGCATTGTCCATGCACTCACAGCATCTCCCTAGCCAGACTGTGAACTCCCAGATAGAGTTAATTGTCACTGGATCCCCAAGGTCAAGTGGAGTTTGTGAAATGAATGAACAGGTTTGGGAAAGAGATAGAAAAGACAAGACGAAAAGTTTTCTTAGAACCTCTAGATTGTTCCTAAATTGGTAGCATCTAAGATCTCTCACACTTTATTCAACCAATTTGGGAGGACAAATGTGAAGAAAGAGCTAGATTATGGGGCTGATAACCATTTCTGTTTATTCTGCTAAAAGCATAGTGCTTGTGTTAGAGGCTAACATTGTAAATAATTACTAACAGCAAATAAAGTATATAAACAAAGCTTTGGATAATAGTTTCTATACAATTCCCACTTCTTTACAATAAATGCCCTATTCTGCATTTATTATTAGAAAAACGAATTGTCCACTGTGGAAGAGCTACCCAGCAGCCTCAAAGCTCCTAAACAATATACAATCTCGTCGTTTATGGCTCTCAGCTGCACGCTGCCTGGAGGATGCTTTAGACGTGAGCCAACTTTTGACGTCTAACAAATGCCCAGTAAAAGACACTTCGAATTCCAGTTGGGCTGAACTTGCCCTTGCTCCAGAGGGCACATAAATGAATAAATACATCGTGCACACACATATGCGCGCACGCAATCCTCAGAGCAGCTGTGTTATATTATAAGTTGGAGGCCTTTTGTTAGTTCAGATGTTTCAGGTCTGTAAAAGCACTCTGGAGAAGAAATAAATATTATGAGTAAGTCTCGTTTCCAGGCTTATAGTGGAGAAACACTTACTAGCACGGTTAACTACAGCTTTATACGCAAACAATCTCGTAAAAGAATACCAGCATTACTCACTCAGCACATGACTGCTAAGACAAGATGGTGTTTGTTTTATTCCCTAAATATTCAAAACATGATTTCATTCAGACCATCTCCCAGATGGATTTTCTTTTCAGTAAAACTAATCAGGATAATCATGGATCATGGACCCACTTTCGTCTGTTTTTTCCTTAAAGGATTCATCTTTCTTTTACTTTACCAAATATTGAATATTAATAAAACTTCACAATGAGAGAGACAAGATGTATACATTTGAATTGTCAAAGGAGAGGCAGGAAGCTGGGCAGGAACTCAACGTGGACTCTAGATCATTCCATTTGAGGTTTTGGGCTTTTGCTGTGAAGGCTCAGGGTCTGAGGCTGACAAATTAGGCAACAAGAGGAGAATGTACTGAAGACTGATATAAATGTGAATTTATTAATTTACAAGGAGAAAGGACTCTCATAATAACCAAAATACTATAAGTCTGCCTATCAGTGCACTCTCTTATCATTAAACTCTACGTGAAGCAAAATTATAACAAGATTGTTTAGTGAACATAAAGTCAGAACAAAGGGACAGGGAGAAGTTGATTTTTAATGGCACTGAGAGCCTGATGTGTCCATATCCCTGTGAGGTCTTGTTAAGGGGATTAGAAACACTTTGCCACGCTCTTCCCAAAGCCTGGTACATTCTTCCCCCCTTCTTCACTAACTTTTACTAATCCATCTAATCTTAGCTTAATTATCACTTTCTTAGAGAGACCTTTTCTGGTCTTCTTATCTATGAAAGGGTCCCCACTGCACACTCCAGAGCACCCTGTAATTTTTCTTTAGAGCACTTGCCTCGATTTGTACTTACATACTTACTTGTTGCTCCAAGTCCTGTCTACCTGCAGACTGTAAGTTCCAGGAGAGCGGGCATCATGTTTGTTTTGAGTCCCACCAGGTTTTCAGTACCAACCACAGTGCCTGGCACCTCTGCAAGCATTCAGTAGATATTTGTTAAATGAGTGTTCATCCAGAAGCTGCCTGGATGAGTGGCTAAGAGCACAGGTGCTGGATTCAGGCTCCCCAGACTGAAATTCTGGCTCTGCCTCTTAATAACTATGGGAGCCTGAGCAAATTACAGAATAAGATCCCTTATCTTACGATAAGGGAGGACACTGAGAGTGCCTGCCTCATAGAATTCTAATGAGGATTAAATAAGATAATAGGGCTTCCCGGGTGGCGCAGTGGTTGGGAGTCCACCTGCCGATGCAGGGGACGCGGGTTCGTGCCCCGGTCCGGGAGGATCCCGCATGCCGCGGAGCAGCTGGGCCTGTGAGCCATGGCCGCTGAGCCTGCACGTTCGGAGCCTGTTGTCCACAACGGGACAGGCCGCAGCAGTGAGAGGCCCGCGTACCACAAAAAATAAAAAAATAAGATAATAGATGTAAAATACTTGAAACACTGACTAGCACAGTAAGCACTCAAGCAGAGTTAGCTCTTAATAGTTTCTTTCAAAGCATAATTCTAAGAAAAATTGAAAGCCTGATTGCTAAAACTCAATTTCCCTGGAAATTATTAGGATGAGTACCATCGATACTAATCTCTGAAGATATTTATGTTCCCATGGTTTAGCAGACCATCTTTTTGATTAAAAAATCCTTTATTACTAAATATGTGGATATATTGAAACAAGTCATCCTCAAGCCCTTCCAGCCTGGAATTCACTTTATCTTACGATGTTTTGTGTCTATGTACTGATCCACTGTGCATGGGCGACAGAGCTTAACTCTAATGGCAGCTGTATCATCCTCATTTCTGAGTTTTGTAACAATGAGTTACGGACAATACTCAAGGCGGATATTTTATAAAATTTAGTAAGGAAAGAAGAAGAACATAATAAATACACAAAATTCTGTAAGAACGGAGGTAATCACTATTGTATTCATTTGTTTTTTTGTGTTTGTTTTTGTTTTTTTTGCGGTACGCGGGCCTCACTGCTGTGGCCTCTCCTGTTGCGGAGCACAGGCTCCGGACGCGCAGGCTCAGCGGCCATGGCTCACGGTCCCAGCCGCTCTGCGGCATGTGGGATCTTCCCGGACCGGGGCACGAACCCGTGTTCCCTGCATCGGCAGGCAGACTCTCAACCACTGCGCCACCAGGGAAGCTCAGTATCCATTTGTTTTAAACGCTTTACTGACAAACACTATGGGGCATGCACCATATTTGTAATAAATTAGCATTGCAGTTTTTGCCCCCCTGCCACCCCTTGTGGGTTTCACATGGGTGCTTATGGATAAGCGCCTGGACACGAGGAGAAAAGTTACATAACCTCAAGCTGTCAATCAACTTGTCAGTCAAATGACACAGGACACAGGGAGGGGCCACCACTCTAAAAAAAAAAAACCCCAACCCTACCCCACTGCAGGGCTGCTTCTGGTTTCCAAACAGCCCGCTCTCATGCTTTCTCGGGACTGTACTTTTGCTCTGCTTAATAAAACTCTGGCTGCTTAAAAAATGCTCTATGCCTCTCAACTGAATTCTTTCCCTCGAGAGTGCAAGAACTGAGGAAATGGCCGATCCACTGGTGACAGATAAGAAATAAGTCCATATACATATAGTCAACTATAATTTTTGAGAAAGGAGACATGAAAACACAATGAGGGAAGGATAGTTTCTTCAATAAATGGTGTTGGGAAAACTGGATATTCCCATGCAAAAGAATGAAATTAGACATCTGTCTTACAACATACACAAAAATCAACCCAAAGTAGAGTAAGACTTAAATGAATGACCCGAAACGGTAAAACTCTGAGGAAAACATGGGGGGAAATCTCCTTGACATCCATCTTGACAATGATTTTTTAGATTTGACACCAAAAGTAAAGGCAATAAAAGCAAAAATAAATAAGTGGGACTACATCAAACTAAAAAGCTTCTGCACAGCAAAGGAAACCAATAACAAAATGAGAAGGCAACCTACTGAATGGGAGAAAATATTTGCAAATCATATATCTGATAAGGGGTTAATATCCAAAATATATCAAGAACTCATACAACTCTGTAAAAACAAACAAATGGGGCTTCCCTGGTGGCGCAGTGGTTAAGAATCTGCCTGCCAACATAGGGGACACGGGTTCGAGCCCTGGTCTGGGAAGATCCCACATGCCGCAGAGCAACTAAGCCCATGTGCCACAACTACTGAGCCTGCGCTCTAGAGCTCATGCGCCACAACTACTGAGGCCGCATGCCACAACGACTGAAGCCCATGCACCTAGAGCCCATGCTCTGCAACAAGAGAAGCCACCGCAATGAGAAGCCCATGCACCCCAACAAAGAGTAGCCCCCGCTCACCGCAACTAGAGAAAGCCCGTGCACGGCAACAAAGACCCAACGCAGCCAAAGATAAATAAAATAAATTAAAAAAACAACAACAACAAGTTGAAAAATTGGAGGAGGAACTGAGTAGACACTTTTCCAAAGAAGACATACAAATGGCTAACAGGTACATAAAAATGTGCTCAACATCACTAGTCATCTGGGAAATGCAAATCAAAACCACAATGAGATGCCACCTCACACCTATTAAAATGGCTATCAGCCAAAGCCAAGCAATAGCAAGTTCTGACAAGGACGTGGAGAAAACAGAACCATTTTTCACCGTTGGTAAGAATATAAATTGGTGCAGCCACTGTGGAGGTTCCTCAAAAAATGCAAAATAGAACTACCTTATGATCCAGCAGTTCCACCTCTGGTATTTATCCAAAAGAAATGAAATCATAATCTCAGAGAGATATCTGTACTCCCATGTTCATCACAGCATTATTCAAAATAGTCAACATATGGAAACAATTTAAATATCCATCAACGGGTGAATCGATAAAGAAAATGTGGTATACACATACAATGGAACATTATTCAGCCTTAAAAGAAGAAGGAATCCTTGCCAGCATTTGGTGCTGTCAATGTTCAGGACTTTGGACATTTTAATAGGTGTGTAGTGGCATCTCACTGTTGTTTTAAGTTGCATTTCTCTGAAAACATATTATGTAAAACAGATTTTTCATATGCTTAATTTGCCATCTGTGTATCCTCTTTGCTGAGGTGTCTGTTAGGGTCTTTGGCCCACTTTTGGATTGGGTTGTTTGTTTTCTTGTCATTGAGTTTTAGGAGCTCTTTGTGTATTTTGGGTAGCAGTCCTTCGTCAGATATGTCCTTCGCAAATATTTTCTAACACTTTGTGGCTTGTCTTCTCATTATCTGGACATTGTCTTTTTTTTTTTTAGGTAGTGAAATTAGAGGAAGCTTTATTATTTATAGTATTCTTCCATTAATCTATTTTATACCATGCTAATTGTAAAATAATTTGCACTCACTTTTTGAAATATGTGAACATTAATGTTCATCATTTATACATTTCATTATACCTGGAATATAGAATTAGTAAACTAGAAAAGAGAACTGGTACAATGCTTGTTCATCCTATTTGGAGAATAAAGCTGGGGAAAGGAATTAACAATTATGAATGCTAGTTTATTATGAGCTAGATATTGCCCTTGTTCACAAAATACATCATCCCCTTTTAACTTCATCACTCCATGAGAAAGTTTTATTACCATCTTTTTTTTAAGACTATTTTTTAGAGCAGTTTGTGGTTTACATCAAAATTGAGAAGAAGGTAAAGAGATTTTCCAAATACCTTCTGTCCCTACATGTGCGTAACTTCCCCCATTATCAACATGACTCACCAGAATGATACATTCTTTAACAAGGATGAATCGATATTGATGAATCACAATCACCCAAAGTCCGCAGTTTACCTTAGGGTTCACTCTTGGTGCTGTGGACCAAGGAATTGGACAAATGTATAATGACATGTATCCATCATTATAATATAATACATAATACTTTCACTGCCCTAAAAAACATTGTCTTTTGCAGAGCAGGCTTTAATTTTAATAAATTCCAGCTTGTCAATTAAAAAAAAAAAAGAAGGAAATACAGCCATTTTTGACAACCTGGATGAACCTGGAGGACATCCCGGTAAGCAAAGTAAGTGAGACAGAGAAAGACAAACACTGTATTTGTGGGGGTGGAAAAAATGGGGAGAGGTTGGTAAAACAGTACAAACTTTTAGTTATAAGATGAGTAAGTTCTGAGGATCTAATGTACAGCATGATGACCATAGTTAACAATGCTGTACTGCATACTTGAAATGTACTAACAGAGTAAGTCTTATGCTTTCTCATCGGAAAAAAAAAAAGGTAACTATGAGAAGTGATGGATACGTTAATTACCTTGGTAGTGGAAATCATTTCACAATGTATACACATATCAAATCATCACATTATACACTTTAAATATATTACAATGTCAATTATATCTCAATAAAACTGGAAAAAACCTACAATTTTTCCACTTGAATTATCAATTACACAGAGGTGTGTTAAAATCTTCCACAGTGGTTGAAATGGTTCTATAATAGCTGTGGATTTGCCAATTTCTCATAGTAATTCTATAATTTTTATTATAAATTATAATTAATTTCTATAATTTTATATAAATTATAATTCTATAATTTTTTGCTATATATTCTTTATATATATATATTAGGTACATGAAGCTACATAAATGATAGTGGGTGAAGAACAGATAGACATCAATGAAACACAATGTACAAATATAAAGCATCTTTCCTGTTACCCTCTCACATATGTGCTCATGGGAGTCCTTAGTAATCAATCACGGCACTCCATCCTGATCCTAAAATTGTTCCAGAATATGTTTAACATAGTGCTCTGTGCAATCATCTTCGTCACCCTTCAAGGTAATTCCTTTTTGCCTTTCCCTTCCTTACCATCTTATTGTCCTCAAGAATTTAATACACTAAAAAGATGAGATCTCAGGTAAATGGGATAAATAAGAGATTACTTTTTAATAAATGGAGATTATTATTTAATCAATCATTAAATTTAATTTAATAAATGGAGATTAGTTAATAAAGAGATTATTTAATAATTGATACTTTAAAAAATGTCATATTTCTACTTTCCATGATGCTAAGGAAAATTCTGGATTGATTGAAAAATTTAATATAAAGATAATAAACCCTTAGTTGGTCTAGAAAAGAATGTACGTTGTTATTATCTTTTCTTGGAATCCAGAGAGATTTTATGAACATAAAAGCAGGGCCTGGGTAGCGGGCACAAGGAAAAAGTCTGATAGATTAAGTTTTATAAAAATTAAAAGCATTTTTTTCAGTCATAAAAGGCACACTGAATAAATGAGGAATAGATCGACAATGCATATAATACTTTAGGTTCTTAATATATACAGATCTTATAAATTAAACAAGAAAAAGACAAACATCTTAGAGGAAAAACAGACTAAGAACAAGCTCACATAATTTACAATAGAAGAAGTATTAACAGCCAATACACATATTGCAAAAGGTTACATTTCACACATAAAACAGCACAAGATACCTATTTTACCCATCAAATTATCATAGACAGAAAGCCAAAGATTATATGATTTCACTTACATGTGGAATCTAAAAAACAAATGAACAAACATAACAAAACGGAAACAGAGTCATAGATACAGAGAACAAACAGATGGTTGCCAGAGGGGAGGGGAGTGGGGGGATGAGAAAAAAAGGTGAGGGAGATTAAGAGGTACAAACTTCCAGTTACAAAATACATGAGTCATGGGTATGAAATGTACAGTGTGGGGAATACAGTCAACAATAATGTAATATCTTTGTACGGTGACAGATGCTAACTAGAATTAGCTTCATGATCATCTTGCAATGTATAGAGATAGCGAATCACTTTGCTGTGCACCAGGAACTAATGTAGTGTTGTAGGTCAATTATTCTTCAAAAACAAACAAGCAAACAAAAAAAACTTATAGAAAAGAAGAACAGATTTGTGCTTACCAGAGGCGGGGTGGGGGAGAGGGAATTGGATCAAGGTGGTCAAAAGGTACAAACTTCCAGTTATGACATAAATAAGTACTAGGGATGAAATGTACAGCATGATTAATATAATTAATACTGCTGTACGTTCTATACGCATGTTGTTAAGGCAGTAAATCTTAAGAGTTCTCATCATAAGGAAAAAACAGTTTCCCTTCCTTTTGTATGAGATGATGAATGTTCACTAAACTTACTGTGATAATCATTTCATGGCGTACGTAAGTCAAAGCATTATGCTGTACACCTTAAACTGACACAGTGCTGTAGGTAAACTATATCTCAACAAAAATGGAAGAAAAAAATTATCATAGATAAGTTCAAAAATGATAGCATGATAGAGTGAAAATTGGTGACACTGGTAAAAATAGCTGGAAGGAAATTTGGAAACATATATCAAGGGCTTCATAAACATTCACATACTTAGACTCAGTAATTCCGTTCCTATATTTATCTGAAGGTCAGAGGATCGCATGAACAAGGATGGATGAGATGCTGACATTTTACTTCTAAGGTTAGGAACTGGAAATAACTAAAATGCGTGAACGATTGCACAGATGGTATTAATAGTATAGCTGTATGTTAGAATAAAATCCGTAATAATCAATGTTGGTAGAAACGTACACAAAACAATGTGCAGTGTTCTTCAAACTTTAACATATAGTCTATGTGTATGGCAATAACATGGCAAACATGGCAATAATGTTGGTTTGCTAAGTCTGGGCACTACTATTAAATGACTGACTATTGTTTTTATTGTTCTTAATGTTTTATGATTGTTTTCTTTTTCTTATTTATTTTTTTTACTATGAATGGCTAAAGACAGAAAAAGATTTTTAAAAAGAAAAAGTCAGCAAACAAAGAGTGCCTAAAAATCACATCAGACTATTGCAGTCTTCAAATGTTTCCTAATCCAGAGAAGTACAACTAACAACGGTTTTATTAGACCACTGACAAAGAAACATCTCAAAAATATTACTTCGCTCGCAAAGCTAGAAAATCACAGAAAATGTCTCCTTGAGTATGTACTGTAATCATTTCTAAAGCCCTATGTAAACCGCTACTCAAAATCTCCAGAACTTTCCCTAGTCTGCACAGTTCAGTCTGGCCCTTGCCCTGGGCTAACCAAAAGCAACCTGTCCTCCGGCCCATAGGCCACACACATCCAGGCTTTGCAAAAGGGCCAGAGGTATGGCTGGTCTGGCAACCCTAATCCTAGTGATTACCAGGATGTTACAAAATAAGACTTATCTGTGGATTTATATTTTTATTAAATTAAATCTCCTGAGGCTGTCAGGGTTACGCAAAAACCGCATTTACTAATCCTTGCAACAGCTCAGAGAGACCACTGCAAAATCAGACTGTGAATGCACTGACCACGTCATACTGATTCAGTGTGCAGCGTAATCTCCTGAGCGTTATTTGGTGCTAAGCTGTTGAGGAGCTAAATGAAGCCTTCTCTGTCCCTGAGATGGTATGTCTTTCAAAACTGGAAAATTCTTTCCAGGCCATTTGGACATTAGTACACACTTCCTGAGCCATTATTTATCCAGCACGTCACTATAAGGGTACTGTGCTGTTTATAGAAAATGCTAGAAGATGTATCTAGCGCCTTGTCCAATTTGTTTACAATGACTGAATTCAACCATATAAAGAAGCACTGTCATAGTCTGTGTGTGCATCTAGCAACTATTGCCAGGCAAGCAGAAGGGAGTGCTGACTAGATTCGTTCTCTCATTGTTTAGTCACCTGGCAAAAATGAAAGCTAGCAATTTTGGCAAGCAAATGCCAAAGCTACTTTCAATATGGTGTCAACAGTTCAAATATCTTCTGCTTTCGTTTTTGGAAATGAGGATGTCATAAATCAAATTAATAAAAAATTTAATAAACACAGAGATCTAAGAATTCAGCATGTGAATTGTTGTCTGCGATTTTCTTCCGTGCTCATGTTAGCCCTTAACCGTGCATGTTTGAAATACTCCTGACAAGGTCACCACCAACCACCATGTGGCGAAATCAGATGGACACTTCGCATCCCTAAACTCCCTCACCCCTCAGCAGCATTTGACCGAATTAACCATTTCCTCCTGCTTAGGAGCTTCCTTCTTCCCACAAGAATGCACACACCTGCTTTTCCAACTTGTCTGGCAATTGTGTCTCACTCTCTTCTGCCTTATTAACTTTCTCTTCTCAGTACAGCCTCTAAAAGTTGGTATTCCTAAGAGCTCAGTCCTGGGGTCTCAAATTTGCTCCAGCTACCCTTTTCCATGACAATCTCTGCTGTCTTATGATTAAACAACATCAACATGCTGAAAACTCCCGAATTTACATGGAAGCCCAAACTTTTCTTCTGAGCTTCAAGCCCTAAATCTAACCTGTTTAGCAGACATTTTTATTTGTGTGTCACACAGACTTCTCAAACGTCACATCCAGAACCAAAATCATGGTTAAGAACATCTTCCTTCTTAAGCTGTGTTTTTCCCTTTCTAAAAAAAATCCAGTCTTCAGCGTCTTAGTAAATGACACCCCGTCCATCCAGGTATTCAATCTAAAACCCTGAACATCATTTTTGTTCCTCCTTCTACCTCACCAAGGCCTGTTGTTCTAATATCCCAGATGAAGGAGCAGTCTTTTTATAACCTAATATCGGAGGTGACATACCATTGCTTCTGCTGTGTTTTATTCATTAGAAGTGAGTCATTAAATCCAGACCACACTCAAGGAAAGGGGATTACAAAAGGGCACTCCACGTTTGGGGACTATCTAAGAGGCTGTCAAAACACTCCCCCACTGTTCAGGCAGTGCTCCCAGCCCTGCCAAGAGCTTCTCTCCTTACATTGCCACATGGCCTAGTGGAAGCAGTTGTCGATGTTTCTTTTGGATGCCAGTGCCTGGGATGAGGACTCGTAATGACGTGTTGAACTGAATAGAATTGTACGTCTCTAAGGCATGGTCAGAATATGTAAACAGTGCTGATGGTTGGAACTAAATTGAGAAATAAAGCTTTTAAAATGGGATGTTTCCTTTGGAGGTGGTCTAGTTCAGTGTTCTCCAATCTTTTCCACAGTCCCCTGAAAATAGACCTAATGTTTTTGAGGAATATGTGGTAGGAATCTGGAACACACCAGTTATGATGATAAGGAAGAAGGAAGGAGACAGGTGGTGAGAAACAGGGATGACTCTGTCATCCTTGTAAGGGGCTTAAATGATGGTTTATGGTCTTCTCTGTGCCTCTCTGTCTCGGGAAACTCTGGATGAAGTTTAAGATTGAGGAAAGCAGAAGAGATGACAATACAGAGGGGCAGCTTACAGGGCACTCAGGTACTAGTTTTATTATAAGAGGAACTGAAGGAGGACCTTTGCTTACCACTACCCTCAGGTTCCCAAATGATAAGGGCCAGAGAACGCCCAAATCAAATTCACTCTTTTCCTGTACACAGGATATGCCCAGAATTCCTGCCTGCCATTTTTTTCCCTAATGATCTGGGTAAATACAGTAACATAGATTATCTTTCTTCTCTACCAAAAGCATAGACTTCAAGCATACAGCCCTATGACTCCAGTCCTGTTTTCTCTCCAGTGTTGAGTATGCCTTCAAACCATCATTTCTCCAAGCTGCAAAATGCAATTCTGCATGACCTAACACTCCAAATGCTCCTCTGGAGGAAAGGAAAAAAAAATACAGCCTATGAAAGTAAGCCAAGGAAACCCCTTTTAATGCTTCACTCCCGTGTCAAAAGAATCCACCACCAAGGCCTAAAATTGCTAGGGGGAAAGGAGGATATTGTTTCATTGATTCCTCTCTCATCATAAAATAGGTACCAGGGGTACAATACATCAGGAACTCTGCTAGGCACAGGCATCACAAAGATAAAAGATACAAAAATCAGCCATCGATAAGCTCACATTCAAGAGCAGGTAAGAATCTATTGTACAGTGTGTTGTGATATACAGAGAGTGGGGCGCACAGGGTCGGAGCACTGATGAGAACAGAGAAGAGGGCATCCTACCTGGGTCGAGTCATCAAACGAGACTTCTTAGGGAGGTAAGAACCGGGTGGAATCTTGATGGACAAGCCGTGACTGGCTAGAAAAAAAAGCAGAAGAGTTACATTTCAGCGGAAAGGAAGCCATGTTAAAAGGCAGAGAGGGGGGCTTCCCTGGTGGCGCAGTGGTTGGGAGTCCGCCTGCCGATGCGGGGGACGTGGGTTCGTGCCCCGGTCCGGGAGGATCCCACGTGCCGCGGAGCGGCTGGGCCCATGAGCCATGGCCGCTGAGCCTGCGCGTCCGGAGCCTGTGCTCCGCAACGGGAAAGGCCACAGCAGTGAGAGGCCCGTGTACCGCAAAAAAAAAAAAAAAAAGGCAGAGAGGCCAGAAAGAATGTGGTGATTTCAAGGCACTACAGTTACTCCTCAAAGAGTGTGAGGAAGGGAGGATGAGAGAAGAGGGGGGAGAGGTGAACAGAGGTTTGCCATGCTAGGGAGTGTGGAGTTTACCCCCCAAAACAGTGGGAAGCCATAAAACATTCTGGGCAGGAGAACAAAGTGGCCAAATTTGTATACTAGAAGGAACTCTGACATTGGTGGAGAGAAATGATTGGCAGACCCATTAGGGGGCTGCTGTAGTGAACAGACAATAAATTAAAGAGGGCTTAAAGTAAGGCAGTGAGGGCACTGAGAAAGGGACAAACTAGAAAGGCCTTCAGAATGTAAATCAGATAAGATTCACATTCAATTTAAGGTTCAGGGGAAAAAAAGGGTGTCAGGGATGATTCACAGCTTAATAGCTTGAGAAGCTGAGTAGAAGATGGTGATATTGACTGAAACAAGAGATAAAGGAATTCCCACATTTCAGGGAAGATGATGAGTTTAGTATTGGACATACTGATGCTGTAGGGCCTTAGGACCAATTTCCTCTGTTACTAGGATCTTGGATTCATTTAAATGAAGACAGATCTTTTGGTCGGTAGAAATTTAGACTCCAGGTCTTGAGAGCTTTGCGAAAAGGTTTTGTATCAGATTTAATCAGCTCTGAAATCATAACACCTTCCCAAGCTGTCTCCCACAACTCCCCAAAATAACTTCCCACTACCATACAGGGATTGGGGCATATAGGGGACAAACAACCGAGACTGTCTTACTTAAAGATACAGACAGCTGTACAGGAGTAGCTCTTGGTCTGTTACTAACTTACTCTAAGGAAACTTTAACATTGAAAATCACGTTTTACACGCAATTTAGAGCCACATCAACTTGAAAAAGTTATTAATTTATGTTCAACTCTTATTTATTAAACACATTCCATACGCCAGTCATTATTCTAAAGTACTTGCTTTCATAGAACTCACCAATAAGAGGAAACACATATCCTCCAACTTTCCCACTGGCACCTTCATTTATGAGTTTGGAACTAGGTCTAGTTTCTGGAGATATGTGGGTTTCCAGAACTATTTTAGCTCAGATGAGAACCGTAGAGAGCCATTATGGAGATATGGTCTGTAAATGACATTTTCGTCTTAAAGAGCCCCTTGCAGTGATGTGGAGAAAAAGCAAAGTTTGAAGGTTTTCTGTCCTCTCTGATCTCACTGTTAATTCTAGTTGAATATTAAATGGTTTTAAGATTTAAAATATTGTATCTCAACTGTCAAGTTTCAGTTGCCGTGGGGCAGCCAGGTAGGTGACCACATATGCAGGTGTCTCCAAAAGAGAGATTTAATTCAAAGATACAGGTGTAGGAGTCATACATGTATAGATGTTGTCTAATACTGTAAAATGGCTAAAGCCACTCTTAGAATATGTGTGCCAAAGAGGAATGCCAAGGACTTAATGTTGGGAAAAAATAATTTTAATTCTACATGGGAAAGAAACGGTTTTATGAGGGTGAGCACAAAAAATAACAAGAAAGAGCACATGCAGAAAAGCCAAGTGAAAAAGAACTTCGAGTAAAAACAACTGGCCAATATTGTCATATGCTGAGGAAAATTCAAGTAAGATACATACTGAGATATCCATTATCTTAGGAAGGTTTTTTTTTCCTTTTTGATAGTTGCCTTTTGGCAATACGTTTTCCAAGATAGATGTGAAAACTTTATGTAGTCAAATGTATTCATCCTTACATGACTTGTAGGTTTTGTATCATATGACTTTTCCCACAAGAATATACACATGTATTTTTTTCATGCGTTCTTCTACTACTTTCAATTGTTTTAGGATTTTACTTTGGTGTAATACATGAGGAACATACATAATTTTTTACTTTGGTGTAATCTATGAGGTATATAGATAATTAATTTTTTAGATGGCTACCCAGTTGATAGAAGTTATCTTTTCCCACTGATTTAAAATGTCATCTATCATTTATTCAATTTCCATCGATCTATTTATAGCCTAGTACTACACTATTTTAATTATTACAGCTTTTACAATGTGTTTCAACATTTGCTAGGCAAATTACCCCCTTGTTAGTCTATTTTTTCAATAACTTTCCTTGGTCATTTTTGCTTATTTAGTTTCCATATATGCATCCTAAAAATCAGTTCTCCTACTTCCAAAAATACTACTGGAATTTCATTGGGTTTTCCTTAAATATAGAGGCCACACATTATCTCAGGGGGCAATAGTTCTGCTAAAGCTGTGCCTTGCTCTTTTTCTTCTTCACAAACTGCCATTAGGAGTAAATGAAACACTATTACAAGTAGTTCTCCTTTAGGGTCTAGATCTCTAGCTCTAAGCAAGATTACCTGAACTAAGGGTACATACATAGGACTGATGTAAAACTGAGGTCCCGGTGGAGGCGGCAATACAGGCTTCTATACACTAAGAAGAAAACAAACCCCCCAAACCTCTCCACCGCTTGTATACTTGCCTGACATCTTAGGTGTTAATATCACCGAACCAGGTTCACTCACCGGGGGTGCAGCAAGCCAGACCCTGAGACGCCGAAGTTTGAAGCAGAGAAAGGGTTTATCCACGAGGCAGCCAAACGAGGAAATGGGTGAACGAATCTCAAATCCGCGTTGGCAAGGTTGAAGGGCTCGGGATATTTATGGGATAAAGCTGGGGCGTGGGGAAAGTGGGGAAAGGTGATTGGAGATAATAAACAGCTGAGGCACTCCTAGTTCTGCACAGGTGCAACTACGCTACCGGCTTCTTCACCGGCCGCACCTCCAGAAGAGTGGTACCAGCATGTTCTGAGGGTGGAGCTCCTGGCCCTCTGACGTCAAAAGGTCACTGAGCGGACACCCGCGCATGCCCAGTTGGAGGGTCAGCGGTCCCAACCAGTCTTTTCAGGATTAAGCGCAAACGGGACACAGCTGACTCCAAGTTTCCAAAAAAACAACTTGGGCAAACATCTCGTTGTTTAGGCTACGTGACACTTGGAGGAAATGTGAGTTTTTATAAAAAACCAAGTTAAAGCAAGCTTGATCCAGTGAAGGCAGGTCACAGTTTATTATTAATGGCTAACTAACTGATAATTGCCCTTGGTTTCTTTCATACACCAAGATAGGCAGACGCACAAGAAATTCATAGTCAATATTGATGACAGTAGGCTAAGTAGTTAAAATCCAATAATTAAGTCTCCCGTTCACAATCCTGTGAGTGGCAAAAGCAATGGGTGAACACAAATGACAGTAATTCGGTGGAGAAACTCTAGGTTTCTAGGGCCAGTAATTCCTGATGTTATCATCTCCGGCTCTTACAGGTAAGTCATTACCTCCTGCATATCCATAGAAAACTGGAATACTTTGCAGGATGAGATTAAGTTTGAAGGCAGTAAGTACTGAGGTTTTGGGGTTTGTTGGTTGGTTGGTTTGGTCTGGTTTGAATAGGCACCAGGAAGTAGAAGGGAAACAGTGACTTGGAGGAAAGCCCTGCATGAACCGTCTGGTCTCCTAGAAGTTCAGGAATATTTAAGTTTTACCTGCTGAGGAAGTTAGTTTTGGTCCCAGAGGGGAGGAGGCATGTACTTACCTGCCTCCCAAGTTTATTGGCTAAGTCCCACCAAAAACCTGACTGATCTCATCTGCAGTCATGTATACATCTTGGGTCACCTTCTAAGCCAGCCTGCTTACTATGACTGTTCACACCAATTTGTAAAGAACCCCAGATGACTCACCTTCATACGGCAGGACATGTCCCATGTGATCTTGGGACAGCATGTACCATCCCCATCCTTCTTCCAGAGTCACTGTATAACCATGTTTGCCGTTTCCCTGATTTCTCAGTTTGTATTCATCAGAGAAGATAAAATCACCACTTACCTTGACTAGTTCAACCTCTACGCTTGTTTGGCCATTAAAACACCCACCTGTCATATGAAGCGTATACTGTATCCACATTGTAGATGCAGCGGTTTGGGGGCTGGGATGGGCGGGAATCATATTTAGAAGCCAGACAGACCTGTGTTAGAATTCTGCCTCCACTTCCTAGTTACAAAACTTTGGACACATTTTCAACCTTTCAAAGCTTTAATTTTCTTTTCTGCAAAATAGACATTTATTGTTACAATCAACAACAAATGACTGGTTTATTTAGGAGAAAGGGAACTTGGGGGAAGGATATTGGGTAGCTTGTGGAATCCTGGGGAACACTGAAGAGCTAGGCAGGAACCTAAGGCAGTCAGGTGGCAAAGCGCTTGGACGACGATCTCAGCAGAGGAACAGCCTGGTCAGGATGACACAGCTCTGCAGCTGAACGCTGGGCACTGGCACTGCCATCGCTAGATACTGGATACTGCTAAGGCACTGCCATGGCCGCATGCTGCCCTTGGCACCACTGCCACTGAACACTTGATGCCACACCACTGGCGTGAATTCTAACTACCTCTTTCTTTGTGACACTTGCTCCAGATTCACAGTCCCAGCAAAGGCGTCTGATTGTCTGAGCTTAGGTCACTTACCATACCCAGCTAGCAGGTTCACAAGAGTAAGTATTCACTTTTCTTAGTTTCTGTAGGGACAGCATAGACTTTCCTCCTACCAAAACTCACAGAAACATAGGAAGAATTTCAAATACTGAATTAAAACAAAACAAAACAACTTCACTATAGAGTATAATGCCTTCCTTGCAAAGATGTTTTTAGGACTAGTTCTTGGTCATAAAAGGACATCTGTAGTTGTCATAATTTTTCAATATTTATAATAAAACTTTTATAAAAACATGAATACTATCATTGTATTGACTCTTTACATAAACTCTTTTTAAAAAAAGACTTTATATTTTTAGAGCAGTTTTAGGTTTACAACAAAATTGAGAAGGAGGTACAGAGATTTCCCATACACCCCCTGCCCCACACATGCATACCTGTCTCAATATCAACATCACTCACCAGAATGGTATGTTTTTTAGCAAGGATGCTTACATTGACACATCATAATGATCATAGTTCATGAACATTATGAACATTAGGGTTCAATCTTGGTGTCATACATTATATGGGTTTGGACAGTTGTATAATGACATATCCATCATGATTCTATCATACAGAGTATTTTCACTGCCCTGAAATTCCTCTGTGCTCTGCCTACTCATCTTTTCCCTTCTTTCCCTGCCCCTCAAAACCACTGATCTTTTTACCATCTCTATAGCTGGGCCTTTTCTAGAATGTCATATAGTTGGATCATACAGTAGGTAGCCTTTTCAGGTTGACTTCTTTCTCTTAGTAATATGCATTTATGTTTCCTCCATGTCTTTTCATGGCTTGACAGCTCATTTCTTTTTAGCACTGAATAATATTTCATTGTTTGGATGTACCACAGTTTATTTATCCACTCACCTACTGAAGAACAACTTGGTTGCTTCCAAGTTTTGACAATTATGAATAGAGCTGCTATAAACATCTGTGTGCAAATTTTTGTGTGGACATAAGTTTTCAACTCCTTTGGGTAAATACCAAGGAGTGCAATTGCTGGATCAGATGGTAATCTGTTATGAGTATGTTTAGTTTTTTTTTTTTTTTTTTTGGCGGTACGCGGGCCCCTCACTGTTGTGGCCCCGCCCACTGCAGAGCACAGGCTCTGGACGCGCAGGCTCAGCAGCCATGGCTCACGGGCCCAGCTGCTCCACGGCATGTGGGATCTTCCCGGACCGGGGCACGAACCATCTATTTTGGACCGGGGCCATCTATTTTGTTTTGGGACCCAAACAGCATCCTGAGATATATAAGATATACATTTACCTGTTGGAAATTCCTGCTAGCATACAATACTCCATTTTCTATATTCACTCAATTTTTCCAGTTGGAAATCTGTCTTTATGAACAAATCCTTCTGATTCACCTTTCCATACTTGTCTAAATCTATCCTTTTCTCTCCATCAACACTGTTACAACCTCATTGCCCCTCGTGTGAATGGCAACAGCTACAGAGCTGGTCTCCACTCTGAGAAATGAGCTTAACTACACATAAGCAAAATGGCCCCGGGTCGTGGGCTGTGTTCCCAATATGAACTCCTAAACTGGTTTAAACCTACCCCCATCCCTGAATCCACGCTTTTCATTGCTTGCTCCCCTTGTCCATTTCCTACCTTCTTTGTCCTGCCAGTATCATCACTGGTTTATTGACTATCTCTAACGCAATACATCCACTTTGCTTCCTATCATTACACTTCATTGTCTCTTCTGGAATGCTGCTTCCTTGGGTTAATATATCACTAACAAATACCCTTTCCTTCCCCCCTCCCCCAAATAAACCTAACATTTCAACATCTGTTATGTGGAAAGCTGAGAATTGGTAGAGAAAAAAATTACACCAGGGTATATGAGAATCAGTATGACTCTATACTGAACAATCTCAGCAGTGTGTTCTCTTCTTCTCCAGAGTAACTGTTTTAAATCTTCTCCGACCTCATCTTCTACCTGATAGAGATGATAGAAGTCATCAGATGAGGGTTCAGTAAACTCTTTGCCATTCCTGCCAAAAACTCCCCTACTTATCCTCATCATCTTCTATTACAAGATCCTATCCACCTGGTTTCCTTGAGACCGTGAATTGTCTATTATCTCTTTTCTCTCCTGTGTCTTTAACCTCTTTTCTTTCTACAGGATCCTTCACAGCACACCTTCAAAATAAATGAAAAATCAATTCTGTCTTCATCCAGCCTCTCCCTCCAGCTGCTTAACTTTCTCTATCCCTTCAAAGTCACTCTTCTTGAGAGAATCATATTTCCATACTGTCTCCATTTTCACACCTCTTATTCACTCTTCCATCTCTATACCACTGATTTCTCACCTCATTCTCCACTGTTTCCTGAGACTGCCCTTTATCAACGTCATTAATTACTTCTATGTTGCTAAATTCAATGGAAACCTTTCCGTTCCTTCTTACTTGCCCTCTCAGTAGCATTCAGAACAGTCCTGGAAAGTAGGCTCTCCTTCTGGAAACGCTCTCTTCCCTTCCTCCCTTTTGTGACACTCTATCAGTTTTTTTCTATCTCGCTAGCTGTTCCTTATCAATCTCTTTCTCTAGCTCTTTATGTTCTACTGAATTTTAAAGGGTGGGATGTTTCATGGCTCAGTTCTAGGGCTTCCTGTCCTTCTACACTCTCCCCTTAGCGCAGCTGATTCACTTTTATAGCTTTATTTGTGATCTACATTCCCATGAGTTATTCCTGCTCTTAGAATGAAGTTCTTACTGAAATATACAAGATCCTGAATGACCTCCTCTACCTGCCTCTGTAGGTTTTACCCTCACTTTCTATACTCCAAACACACTGACCCTTTTTCTTTCCATCACATCACATCCTTCATGTTCTGGGTCATTTCCACATTCTTCTCCCACTACCTGTTATGGTCCACTCCCAGACGTCCCTAGTTTAGTTGTCTGACTTTTACTTATCCTGCAGGGTTTAAGCCTCACTAGCATCTTCTCAGAGAAGCATTTCTTGAGCCCTCAGACTAGGTCAGGCTCAATTCTTATATAATTTCACAGTACAATGTATCTCTCCAGATTATAACTTAGTTAATTATTAATGTTATTGTATAATATTCACTCTATCACCAGACATTGTTTCCTCCTCCATTGATTCCTGCTGAATGTTCAGCATACAGTAGGTAGTTAATATAATTCATTCACTCATTGAATAAACATTTTGAGTCCCTCCCAATTTTACAAGGTATATGTTCCCAGAGTATTGATGTATCTCTAATTGCCATCCTAATATTTAATCAGACATTAAATCCATTTGTAAAAAATAGAACTCTAGAATATCCCTTTGACTTCCCAGGAATTTTCTGGAGAGGGCAATCCGTGTGGCACTTCTGAACCACTGTCTGCCGACCAGTGAGGCAGAGAACCAGGTCATTGCCCTTTGTGATAATTAGAAGGGGCTCCCTGCCAAGCCTCAGCAGATGTATGAGAGCAGGGTGCAGACCAGCGGCACTAGCTGGGGGATGTGCTGACTCCAGCAGGAATGGGGCCGGTCTCATCAGCCGCTGTATGGTTGAATTCTGGCATCAAGTCCAAGATATGGCTCAGCATGGTGCTGCTTGCTCTCGTGGCCAGCTCTTGAGATGAAGAAGCAGAGATACCAGAGGTGGCAAGACAAGCTTACCTGGTGACTGAGTGCATTTTACTGAAGGGAAGACTGGCCATCAGCCCCATTTACTCCCCACATGCCCAAGAAAGAAGCCAAATAACGGGCTGGCACCCAGTCTCCACTCGCTGTGGCTGAATGAGCCTGCTTTACCAGGAATAGGTTTGCTTGTAGTATTGGATGGAAGGCCATTTTCTATCCAGGTTCCAAGAAACTGCTGCAAGGACCATGATTGGCTGACGACCTCCAGCTGCTACATTTTGGGAGCTGCTGCAGCGTCCATGCCTAAGCCACACTCTCCAGGGGCTTCTCTTAGCCAACAGTTGATTCATTTTATTTATTTATTTCAATTGAAGTATAATTGATTTACAATGTTGTGTTAGTTTCAGATATACAGAAAAGTGATTCAGTTATACATACATACATATATATTTTTTTCAGATTCTTTTTCCTTATAGGTTATTTCAAAATATTGAGTATATTTCCCTGTGCTATACAGTAGGTCCTTGTTGTTTATCCATTGTATATATAATAGTTTGCATCTGTTAATCCCAAACTCCTATATTTATTCCTCCCCCACTTCCCCTTTGGTAACCATAAGTTTGTTTTCTGTGTCTGTTGGTCTATTTCTGTTTTGCATGTAAGTTCATGTGTATCATTTTTAAAATGTGGTTTATTTATACAATGGAATATTACTCAGCCGTCAAAAAGAATGAAATAATGCCATTTGCAGCAACATGAATGGACCTAGAGATGATCATACTAAGTAAGGCAGACAAAGAAAAATATCGTAGGATATCGCTTATATGTGGAATCTAAAAAAAATGATACAAATGAACTTATATGCAAAACAGAAATAGAGTGATTCATTTTAAACCAGCCCTCAGCCACACATTCTGGATTTCCCTCAACAGAGTTTTGTTTCCCCTTAGCTTCGCACAGTACTGTTGTCACCTTCAGGCTCAGGTTGTGGTAGAATTTGAAGTAGGGATAATTTCCTGGGGTCACTGGTCTAGAGGGTACAATTCCTGTTGGATTCAAAATGGGCACCATCAGTGCTTGTTCTCTACTTTAGGGGAAGAGGATGGAGAGTGGTCACTCCCAAATCCTCCTCCTGGACATTTGAATAGAGGCCCCTTGAATCACTCACCTTGGACTTCCCTTTATTAACAGCTGGTAGTGATCCTGAGCTTAACTTTAGCTCATAAATCTATAGTCACCCAAATCTCTGAAACCCTGTGCTTTCCCTAGTGTTGCTTATGGGAACCACAGCCACTCTGTTCATCCTGCTGATTCCTAAATTTCACATAAAAAAAAAAGTGCTCATCCTGCTAATGTCAAAGTTTCCCACGAAGTACGTTGCATCCGCAGGGTATTCTCACAGCAGAAACTACACCAAATTTCTATCTCTTCTATTAAAATTACATCAGGATTATTTGGATTGCAATTTAAGGAATCAAATTCATATTAGCCAAGCAAAAAAAATAAAAAGGAATTTATTAATTTCAAAAACAAGGCAATCCAATGGATCGTTCTGGCTTTGCACACTATTTCTTGTTAATGAAGCATGAAACCTCCAACAACCTTGGCTTTCCTGGTCCTCACAGGCGGTGATCTAAGAAAGAGGAGCTTATTTTGTATTAGGTCCAGTAAAATACCATGGAGACCTTGAGCCATAAACCAGCTTGAGCCCTAAGCCCTTTTCTGAAGCAATCACGATGGCTAGGTAGTAGAGCTGTTCTACACAGAAAATATTTGCAAAATATACAATGGACCAATGATATAAATTATTTACAACCAGAGTAGTTTTTAAAACTCCTATAAATTAATAAGAAAAAGAAAAATGACCTAAGAGGAAAATAGACAAAAGCCACAGAAGAGGAAAATGAATAAGAAACACCTGAAAAATTCTCATTACCAATAGTAAGAGTGGAATACATGTAAATTAAAACAACGACATACCCTTTTTATTCTACTTAAATGTAAAAATCCAAAGGTAAGTGTCGACGAGAGTATGGGGAAATGGATTCTCTCATACATTGTTGGGGCATGGTTAAATATACCATCATACATCCACGATTTAGAAATCTGTGTAGCCAATAGAAATAATGAGGTAGTGCTGTACATTAACATGGAAAAGTCTCCAAGACACATTGTTCCAGTGGGAAAAGGCAATTTGCATAAGAGAACATTTTGGAAGAATCTGCTGCAATTGACAGTCCATGGCTGCTGACTCTGTGGACTCACGAAGCCAAAGAATGAGGGAGACACCAACACAAGCGGAAAAAAATCTTAAAACCATGTGGTAAGTGCAATGACAGAGAAGCCCAGAGGAGGTAAACCTAATGCAACTTTGGGAAGATGTGGGAGTTTTGGTCCAGGATGGCTCCCAGGAGGAGATGATGATCAAGCTGAGATAGATATTAACTGGGTGGAGAGGAGGGGAAAGCATTCCAAGACGGGAGAACAGTAGGAACAATTCATGGAGGCAGGAAGGCTGTATACAGGAACCAGGTTGCTAAATACTAAACTAGAGGCATGGATTGTAGCAGATGGGGCTAAACAGGTAGGCAGAGTCCAGCGAGCCTTCCTACGGCATATTAGGTTTGAATATTTTTTTCTATGATGAAGAGCCACTGAAGACTTTTGAGTAGGGCAGGCGATCTGAAAAGAGATTAGAGGACAGTAGGACACAAGGCAGAGAGAACAGACAGGAGGTTACCACTGTCATTCCAAGAAGATGAATGTCTGAAAGGGAGGTTGGGATAGGGTGAGACTAGCTGGAATCAAAGGAGGGGAGGAAATCAAGGAATATCGAGTTGGTGCAATCTGTAGGAATTGTTAACGGGATGGATGTGGGAGGGGGAAGTGAGAAATGGGGAGGAGTCATGATTAGATATGCCCAGGGCTCTGGGGTGAGTGCGGGAGGGATGGTGAGCTGACTCAGAAGACCAGGAAAACTATACCTCGGGGAATCCAGTGATGGTTGCGAAAGGCATCTGGTATTGTCCTTCTACCACTGTCTTAAAAGGGATTCTAAAGGGATTTTCTTTCCCTTGTTCCTCCAGCCCTACACTTGCATTACTGGCCTAAGTGGATACTCACCAGCTGGCCGTGTCCATCATTACAGCCAAGTCTGAGAATTCCTGATTATACTTAGAGTCAGTGGAGCTGCTGACACAAACAGTCATTAGCAGACGACCCTTTTGGAACAAACTATGCTTTAAAATGTAAACTGGGGGGGGGGGCATTTTCCTTGTGTTGTCCAGAAAGAACTTTCTGCTGCCTGAGCCTGGATTAATCATGAGAGAGCTTGTCAACATTCCACTGGTACATATTCTTACTTTGGTTGCCTTCAGCGGGACTGAGAAACTTCCAAAAGGTTGGTTTGAGCAATCTTGTCTTCTCTTGCCTTATCATAGTTCTGAGGTGCATGCGTGTGTTCCGATCATGACTGATTCATATTATGGCATGCTTGGGTTTTACTTGGTGAAGTAGGGGTGCAGTATATGGAGAGGGAGAAAACTGTATAAATAAGCAATTGATTGATGGTCTCCATTCTACTGCTATCCCTCCTCTGCTTAGGTTCTGCAATAAAAAGTTCAGCCATTCAGTGAATGTGGAGCCCTCGCTTATAGGGGAAACATTAGCAGGTAGACTGCAAGTTATCGAGGTCCGTTTGTTTATGTGTATGTCAAACTTCAGGGTGGTCTAAATGGATGATGAAAACCTTTTCACATCAGGTTTGCCGGGAATATAATCAACCGCAGTCCCAGACATCCAGAGTGTTTGCTTCTGGACAAAAATCATTTCCATTTTCAGTTTCAGCTTTGCAAAACTCTTAATCAATATTTTAGTTCCTCCCACATTGGAATTAGAGAAAGACGCACACAAGTGCCTATAAGATAAAAGCCTGAAGAACAATGGGTTCTCAATAACTTAGAGGCTGGAGCCATGATTTGGTTTGGCAAGAGACTGTGAAAGGTTTTTTTCAGAGCCTTTGGAATGTACCGGAAATAACACCACCTCAGGGGAAAGGAAAGCAACTTAAGAAACTGACAAACACCTGTTGCAGTAGCAAGAATGTCCACAGTTTCTGGCCAGCGTATTATGAAACTGAGACTAGGGTATTTCAAATCAGGAAGAAAGATAGGAAAATAGGTGACTTGTGAAGTGACTGGGGGCTTCATTGAAATCTTTTTACAAAGACACGAGAAAGCAGATTGAATGATACTACAGAGTTTTCAAATTAAATGTATTACAGTAGAGTAAAAAAGGTTCTGTGATTTATGACCCACTCAAATGCATTATTTTCCCTTCATATTACTTTACCAAAGAACTGAACAGGTTTGTATTGTATAGATAAGTGAAGGTACTAAAATATATTGTATGTAGATGGGAAACATAGCTTAGATTTTGTGGTTCATTAGAATTTCTGGAACCACAAGGTCAAAATTCACATGCTAACAAGATACAGCTTTCTTCACAAACGGTCGGATTTCATAGACTTACGTTGTTTTGTTGCTTTCTTTTTCTATTTTACATGAGTAGAACAGCATCTTCAAATGTATTTAAATGTCTAATTGTCAACTAATACTTTAAGGTAGCTCCAGATAAAAGAGAATCTAGATCTTTCCAAATAGCTAATAATAGCCAGAAAGACTTAACATTGGCTTCAGATTATTTTAATACTTCCTGATCATACAACGGATGTCCGGAAAGGCAGCACCTGGACGTCTGGACTTATGGATTGTTATAGATTTATTTGTGCTATTCTAAACCATGAAGTTACATTAAAATGACATGGTTAAATACTAAAATATACTGAAATCCAGTCTTACAAGGAGCAGGACAATTGATTTTCTGGTCCAAATTAGAATCTCGTGCACAAAGAAAAACCAAACCCAACCTCCTAATTTATATTCTAGAAAGAGAAGATTTGTAGCTTCCAAACTTTACAGATGAAGCACACTGTTTATTTTGAAAACTTCAAAAATGGTGGCATAAATGTCACAAAGCCAAGACCCTGACTTCTAAATAAAATAGCCAGATTGTTACCCCAACCTTGTTTATTTGTTCATAATTTATTTACTGCTTTAATTAGACTGTAAAATCAAAAAAATATTTTTGCCTACCTACTCAAAGAGAGTATTTGAGTATTATTAAAAAATGTAAATTAATATGGGTTTAACGTCAGCCTTAGCCAAAACACCAGGCCTGGAAGAGCAAACATTCATTAACTACACTTACCAGTTCTGAGAATAAACATTATCATGAAAACACAATCCTTAAAATTTTAAATGTTGAAGTACATGGGATATATTGGTACAAAAAAACACATTAATATGTGATTATTTTAATACTATTGAAAGTAATGAAATTGTTCTACACAAAATATCTCTAGTTGTTTTCTCTATTCTTGGCAGAAGGCAATAATGGGAAGAGGCTTTTTAGATGGTATACCTTTTTCCTAAGTCCTTTAGCATGAATGAATCAAGGCGTCTGCAGCATAATATATCACAAAATAAACCGACACAATTAAAATACTGCAAGAGTATTCCATGGGTTCTTTTCCAACCATCGGCATAGGATTTCCTCCATAAAATTAATAACCAACTTTGTAGAATTAATAGTGTATCCTTATAGTTTTAATTTAATTGATATTCCTAATATTCAAAGACAAAGGGAAAAGTCACTATCTTTCTGAATCATTTCAACTAGTAATACTTTCAATCATGAGCTCAGTATCAAACCATAAGGAGGAAAATTTTATAAACTGTCATGTATGAAAATAGTCAACATTTCACTGAACATTCGCCTTAACCACATTCTTCAATAATATTTAACGCTTTATCAGGGAGTATGAAGTGTATAGTGGGATTTTCTGTAGGAGTATAGTAGTTCGTGTAAGCAGCCCTGAATTTGTTAACATGCTATGCACAAAGAACTCCCGTCCAAATTCCAGTTTTAAAATTACCCCATAACTACCATACCGAGAAGCTCTTGAGTCTCAAGGGATTTAACCTGAGGTATATTTTAGTAACTTCTTCTTCTAAATCGTATGTCTACAGGGATAGAATTCACAAATTCGACATATGACTAAGTCAGATAGGCACAGCTGTCATTGAAATCCAGGATACCAAGTCCTGGATGAATGTTTTATACTAACGTATATTGAAAGAGTGACTCATTCCACGTTTGCAGAAACACAGTTGCTTTAAATATTATTGACCTTAAAGAACAGAAAAAGAGAAGAAATGGCAAGATTTCTACCATATTTCGAAAGGTGAAGTAGGCAACTTCTCAGTGAAATAGGACGTGAGATTATTGGGGGAAAGTGACAAGTAAGGGATGCCTAGAGGACCTCAAGGAAATGGTCCCATTCAGGAAGATGAGAGAAGTGTATCCGATAATGTAGAAGGACCATATGTCCATGCTGAGGACCCGCTGGGACTGGAGACTGCATGCCCATCATGGTCCTGATCTGCACTGTTGTTTCACTTTATCCAACAATACTTTATGAACATATGAGCAGTGAAGACAGCTGGTTGGATTAGTTCAAGATTGGTACTTTCCAGGGTCAGTGCAGCTAAAGGACTAGAGAGTAAGGGAGCTGAGATTATCTGGCAACATACCATGTCGTCTAGGTCAAATAATGAAGAAAGTGAAACAAGGATATTGCAGGTCTGGAAGAGAATGTTACAATCGAGTTCCTTTTCTAGTCCCCAATGCCTTTCTGTGTGTCTTTAGGGAAAGCATGTAGTCACTGTAAGCCTCAGTTTTCTCCTAAAATGAAGGACCTACCAGTGCTCAACTTACAATGTTATGTACTATGCTAAGGATTGTCAATGATTGGTGGCGTGATCACTTCTGGGGAACAAGCACATTTTAGATGAGTCCCTATGAAATCATCTCTTAATCCCAAAGGAATGCCCCCCAGGAGAGGTCATTTCAGAAATTCTAACAGGCTGACCCAGAATTCCTACCTGCCTGTCCCCAGTGTCATTCCTGAAGGCAAGGACCAACAGTGTGTTCTGCGACAAAGAGTTAATGATACGGTATTAATAAGTGAGATAACAATAATTATTGAGATGATCAATGACCCTTACAAGTTCCAAAGACATCATAATAAAAAATAACTTATGTTTGATTACATCACCAGCAGAATAAATGTGTCAGTTTCTAAGATATGCCAAATGATGAGCAGTACTGAACATCCTCTTTCTTTGGGGGATTTGAAAAATTTCCGACACCAAAGTGTTTTGTCATACCGAAAAAACAATACTGTATTCATGATGTTAGAAAAGCATGAATATGTTCCAAGTCTGAGCCCTAATTATACCAGAACAGAAAGGAGCAAATACACCTGACTTCTTTGTTTATTCAGTCATTTGGTTATGTCAGTCAGCAGCTGGTCAATCAGAAGTTGGTATGTCAATGGCCATGTGCTAGAGCCCATAAAAGGGTAATATCATATCCTTCTCAGCAGCTAGTATCCAAGTCAAGTTACTCTTTGGGTACAGAAAAGCATTGTGTTTATTTTCATGTATTTGTTGTTCATGTGGTCCTTGGATTGAGGGAAGAAATAGTGTCCTAGTTTAAACAGGCCCTGGCTGAGATGAAAGCTGGATAGTAGAATGAAAGCAAACAGGAGACGGTCTGCTGAGTCAACAAATGTCATTAAATACAACTATGTGATTGTGCCAGTAAAAATCTGAAAGCAGATTTGTTTGGGTAATTTTGGAATATGGGCAAAGTGGACTTAACTGACTATACTCTGTCTATAGGTATTGATATTGGTGTCAATCATGTTTTTCCCCTTTCTGTAACTAGTACCACACTGAAGACATGGTATACCTTAGAGTTAAAAGATAGGTACTTTAAATCAAACTTAACTTTGAAGTTCAGTTCTATCACTTCCTGCTTTTGTTTTGTTTAGACAAGTTGTTGAACAATTCGTCGCCCTCATTCCTCATCTGCCAATGAGAATAATAAAAGTATCTGCCTTTATGTTTGTTGTGATACATAAATGAGATCATGAATGAAAAGTATAATGCATGGCTGATAGCAGGTTTTTAATCAGTTTTAGATGCTAAAATTATTAAAAACAGAATCAAATCTCACATGAAACTGTCATGCCACTGAACATTAAGGGAAGCTGTTCTTAGTAAGAGCTCATGTATTTCTCCATGTCTAAGTTTATCAAGACATTCTAAGATTTACTTCTTTGATCTTAACTGATCTCAACAGAGTTTGTGTTGCCTCGTTGGAAAGATAATATGTCTGTTAACTCTGTCACTTCTGCATCTGCATGTTGAATGAGAAGAAACTAATGAATAAAGTTTGGAGCTTTGGGTAAAAATAATTCATGGCCATTAAGAATGATATTGAAAACACAAAATATACAAAAGTTTAAAAGAGAAAATCACCTACACTTCCAGGACTGTAAAGATATTGATATATTTTCTTCCATTTTTTTCTACATATCCTAAAAAAAGATATCATAAGATTGTTTATGCAATTCTGCTCCCTGCCACTAAAGCATGAGCATATTTTATATCATATCTTCAAAGTACCATTTGCAGTGACTGTGTAAATAGTATCCTGTTTAGATAACAGTTGCTAATATATGTTGAACATTTGCCTCTCTGAGGAAAAAAAGGCCCTGATATGTTACATTTGTTGACTGCTGTATAAATGCTCCAGTCACAGCCAATTTCCAGGTACCAACAAACACTGAGTTGGGAGGAGATGTATAGTAGCACACCTACAATTTCTACAGACATTAGATGTAAATAACCGCAAGAACATAGATAATAGTAAAATATAGAAAAATAATTAGAAAGTGATAAATGTTAAGTATTATTACTTTGTTTTTAACACAATTTATCTAATCAAATTTATATAATTTTGTTTCTAATAATGGCTCTATTCCATTATGTTGTTAAATTTCTGAGAAATTAACACGTGACTCTTGCAAGCCAGTACAAGCCAGCTCCAGTAGACCACAGCTAGAAGACAAAGCTGTGTGCCTAACTCTTCTTCCACTTTCACACAATTAGTACAATTTAGTACAATTAATCTATTTTTGTGCAGTGAAATTCATCTATATGCCTTTCCATTTGGGGATTATTTCCTTGGGATAGACTCCTAGAAGTATTATTGGTAATTTGCAGGTAATACAGCAACCAGGAGAACAACTGAATAGTTCAGGTTTCTGTCTCTAAATTATAGGAATCAAATAACACAGAGTGTTCCATACGGACCAAGGACAATGTTAAATGCATTATGTATATTCACTTACTTAATCCTCATGACAAGCCTATGCGGTGGTTTTATTATCTCCGTCTACAGCTGAAGATGCCAAGGCAACTAGTTAAGTGAGTGGGAAGTAAGTGATGGAGCAGGGACTTGAATTCAAGTCCTGTGCTAGAACCTCTTACCGTCTAGTTCCTCAACAGGCTTTCTTTTTAAACAATGAAAGCATTCAATACTATCAGTTAACCATCATTACTTGCATCCCATGACCTTACTATAATATTTTTTGTTTTTTGATCTCCCAATATCTATGTGATTATGCAATTGATTGCTTATTTCATTCATTAGTTGTTTAGAAAAATCTGCTTTCTTTCTTAAGAGACTGACTTTCTCAAACTGTGTTATCAATTACAAATTTGCTTCCACTGCATTGGAAAATTAACATTTCTGTGGCCTTCTGATTTATGTCCTATAATTTTTATTACAAAGATAATATAATTTTATATATTTTATATTAATTTTATGTATTCTATATATTTTATATTAATTTTAATATTTAATATTTTTATATAAAATATAATTTTATAATATAAAATTATGATTTTAATATTTTATATAAAATATTTTATATTACTTTTAATATTTTATATTAATTTTATATATTTTATATATTTTATATTAATTTTATATATTTTAAAATATTATATAGTATTTTCCTGTAATACTTTGCTGTAAGGTACGGCAAAACAAAAATACAAAGTTACACACAATGCTCACAACTAGGAGGTAAATGATTATAACATTTTGCTCCTCATTCATTTTTCCACTCTCGTGTGTGTGTGTGTGTAATGTTCTTTAAAAATTTAGTAGCCTATTACTTCATTGTAATATCTTCTGGTAATATTAATTTTAGTCTGGGCTTTGTTTGAGTCTATATTTTTAAATAATTAAGCTTCATGATTGTTGTATCTTCCCGATGGATTGCTCCTTTTATCATTAAGTAGTATTTCTCTTCATTCTTTAAAGGCTTACTTATCACCTCATATTCCATTTTTTCTTATATTAGTACTACATTATTGCTTTATCACTTTGTTTTGTTTACTTCGTATATATTTTCCATTCTCTTTATATCCAATGTTTCTGTTTTAATTTATTTAGGCATGTCTTTTGTGTTTTTTAATCCTGTATGATAGTGTCTGTCTTTCCATAGATCAGTTTATACCATGGGTGTTTACTGTGATTTCTGATATATTTGGCCATGTTTCTTCCACATTAATTTGTGTCTTCTGTTAACTATACCTTTTCTTGGCTTATTTATCCTTTTCTGCTTCTTCATCATTTTTTTTAAATTGATACAGTTCTAGTCTCTTTTTCTTCTGCTACTCTGGAAGTTTGGGGTTTTAATCTATTATTTTAGTGGTAAGCATTAATGAAATTTTAACAATATGTCTCTAACCATATATTTTCTCCCCGTGTTTAGAGTTATTCAGTGTTTCTGTCATCTTCCTGCTTACGGTAAAGAACTTAGAATGTTTTAACAATCTGCTGAACTTCTTCCCTAAACTTTCATCTTATAATTGTTTGTCTAGAATTCTAGTTCCACTCTTTTTTTAAACACAAAAATTATTGAGTTTAAAAAATATATATTCCACAGTGTCGAAAATTGCAATTATTTTTTACCACCATCTATGCTAACTACAGTTTCTCATCACTGGCCCCTTTCTTTGGGGTACAAGTTATTTCTTATGGAGTTTATATACTTTCAGTAACTGTTTCAGAGAAGGTCTCAGTGGTAAATACTCTCAGCATTTGTCTGTGTATTTACTTTGTCTTCATTTAAAAAAAAAAATGATTATCTAAGCTGGCTATAGAATTCCAGACTAACAGTTATTTTTTTCTCAGCCTTTTAAAAATACTGGTCCATTGCCTTTTGGTATCAACTGTTGCCAAGTAATATCAGGTTAGCCTAATTGGCATTCTTCTTAAGGTGACTGATCTTTTCTTTCTAGTAAGGTTTAAGATTTTCTTTATCTTAAATTTTCTACAGTTTTAATCCAGTGTATCTAAGGATAAATTTATTTTTCTTTATCTGGCTCGATGCTTAGTGGAAACTTTCAATGTGAATATTTCTGCTTTTTTTTTCACTTTTGAAAAATGATCAGTGATTTATCCCTTTACATATTACTTCTGTGCCATTTCTTCTATTTTATTTTTTTTGGAACTTCTGTTAGAAGTTTATTAGTGCCTGTCTGTCTTTATGTCTCTTAACTATTCTTTAATACTTTTAATTTCTTTATTTCTTTGTACAGCATTCTGTATATATTAATGGTCATTTTAGTGCAAAGTTGGGAAAAGGGGGGCCTTGCTGCCTAGATATAAAAGACGTCATTTCACCTAAAAATTCTGCCCTCTTCTTTCACCTACTTTCTCTCAACCTTTTAAAAAATTTATGCCTTTTATAAAGCCCTCAGTAATAGAGTTTGGTTCATTTAAACAATACATTAGTCAGTATGCTAGCCCTCCAGATAGAGAGAGGTCTGAGACATGGTCCCTGACCCAAAGCTTAAGGTTTTTATAACTGAGTGTGGGACAAAGACATAAATCATTCTAATAGCATCTGTGTGGCAAGTGCTATGAGTGACATATATAGGATGACCCAAGGTTAAAGAAAAGGGCATTTGGTTCTATCTAGGAAGTCAGGGAGATTGGGAGGAGATGGTGCTTAAACTGGACCTTAAGAAAAGAATAACACTTACGAAAGAGATATGGGCTAAGTGGACACTCCCAACCACCATTTCCCTTACTCTCAGCCAATGAGTTTGCCTCTGAGTTTACTGAAAAAAATAAGTTTCATTTAGACACTGTATGCATTTTTTTTAATTTTTTTTTTTTGCGGTACACGGGCCTCTCACTGTTGTGGCCTCTCCCGTTGCGGAGCACAGGCTCGGGACGCGCAGGCTCAGTGGCCATGGCTCACGGGCCTAGCCACTCTGCGGCATGTGGGATCCTCCCGGACCAGGGCACGAACCCGTGTCCCCTGCATCGGCAGGCGGACTCTCAACCACTGCGCCACCAGGGAAGCCCTGGATGCATTTTTAAATGGCCAATGTGCCAGTTTTTTCTTGCTTTATGGGGCTGTCACCCCCTACCCTGCATCTAAAATATTGCTCACACTACTTACTTGGCTTTCCCAGGCACCTTGCATTTTAACTAAAATGACCATATAATTTACTGTCCAAACTCAGGTATTTTTGGAGTATGGGGGTACTATTAATAATTATGCCAGGATAGCAGGCATAACTGATTATTATAGCTGATCATTTTATGTATCTATCCTACCTTATCATCTATATTGTGGACTCTTACCAGGCAGAGATGTGCTTTACACATCTTTTTGCTTCTAGTCAACCCAGTGCCTGCTCCATGAAAAATCGTAAATAAATATTTGATAAATAATAACAAAGCAGTGATGATAATTATTTTAAATCAGATTATACAATGGGGTAGATTTTCAGACTCACCCAAATACAGGGGCCGGCACTCTCTCACACCATCAAACCCTTGAGGTGACCAGGACCTCACCCCTTTGTTTTGGTGGGATTCACAGATTTGTAAATTGAAGTGGGGTGCATCCCTTTACCAACACATTCTCATCCTTCTTAACTTCTCTTTCCTCCCCAATTCTTCTAAGCCAGGTGACCCTCATTTCATGGAGGTGGGAGGAGAGAGGGACCATGTTTATGGCCTCTCTTCCTTTTGTCTTTCTTTTTGTAACACACACACACACACACACACACACACACACACCCCAAGCAAAAACAAACAAACAAAACCCCCAGCTTTATTGAGATATACTTCACATACCAGTCTCTTTGGGTAAAATATACGGTTCACAGAGCTGTGCATTCATCATCATAATCGATTTTAGAACATTCTTATTACACCTATTTGAAATCCTGCATTCCTTAGCCATAGATTACTCCCTAAGCCCTCCATCCTCTTCCCAATTCCTAGACAATCACTCATGTATTTTCTGTCTCTACAGATAATGACTATTCTGGATATTTTATATAAATGAAATTGTATAGTATGTCGTTCTTGTGACTGGCTTCTTTCACTTAGTTTATTGTTTCCAAGTTTCACCCATGTTGTAGCATGTATCAATACTTTGTTTCTTCTTATTGTCAAATAATATTTCGTTGAATGGATATACCACATTTTGTTTATCCATTAATCTGTTGGCAGACACTTGGGTTGCTCCACCTTTTGGCTACTATGAGTAATGTTGCTTTGAACGTGGATGGACAAATATCTGAGTCTCTGCTTTCAGTTCTTTTGGGCATATATCCAGAAGTAGAATTGCTGGATCATATATTAATTCTATGCTTATCTGAGGAACCACCATCCTGTTTTCCACAGTGGCTGTGCCATTTTACATTCCCACCAACAATGCACAAAGGTTCTAATTTTTCCACATCCTTGCCGGTATTTGTTGTTATATTTCTTTTTTATTATAACCATTCCAGTGTGTGTAAACTAGTATCTTACTGAGGTTTTGGTTCGCATTTCCTTAATAGCTAATGATGTTGAGCATCTTTTTACATGCTTGTTGTCCATCCGTATACATTCTTTGGAGACAGGTCAGTTCAGATCCTTTGCTCATTTGTTGTTTGGGTTGTCTTTTTATTATTGAGTCTTTTTCTAATCTACTCATAATTCAGATGTGAATTCTTTATAAATCTGATGAACCTTCACCTTCAAAGCCTCTCATTTACAGGAGCCCCCTTCTAAGACCTCTGGTGGTTTCTAGCAATGTGTTCATATAAACATACGTTTTAACAAAATTTGGGAAAAATTGTTTTTAAACAGGAATTGTTAAGATTGTTTTCTCTTTTCACTTTGACTTCCCTTCAGTGACACTTCCCTTCAAGTTGATTGGTGTTAGGGAGGCAACAGACATTTTGTATTAATAATTTTATATATTTTTTCGTAAAAAGAACACCTAAATTATATAACTTTGAACTTCACACAACCTGGATCTGCCTCTACCCATATATAATAAATCTAAGTCCGACTCTCCTGAGAGCCTTCTCTTTTGATTCTCAAATGCCTACTTTAGAAGTAGCAACAAAATCCTCTGCACAAAATTTTTCCTTCCTTTTGGCAAATTTCTACTATGGGGAAATGTCATTCTCATTCAGGTATGTGGTGGCCTCTGACTACTTACAGAAGAGTTAGTAAGCAGTACTGTAGAATGCTCTCATTTGATTTCTCCTCTCCTTTCAGCCCCTGTCATCACCACTCCTCTTGAAACAGTGGATGCCTTAGTTGAAGAAGTGGCTACTTTCATGTGTGCAGTGGAATCCTATCCTCAGCCTGAAATTTCCTGGACCAGAAATAAAATTCTCATTAAGTAAGTATTCTGCCTTTTTCCAGCAAGAATGCCCAAGGCTGCCTTGAGATTCATCTTTGTCATAACTGTAATCACAGCTCTGGCAGTACTAAAGTTCACCTTCTAGAATACGTAAAATGCAAATTTCCTCATTTTATAAATGTAAGATCTGAACTTCAGTGAGGTTGAGAGAATTGCCCAACATAAAGTGATTTAACTGATATGGGGAAGTCAGGGTTATTTCATGGATCCCAGGTTAGGACCTAGAAGAAGTTTCACAGTAATTAGGAAACACCATGATATCCTAATTCTGGGGGTACATGTTCCGGGACACTCTGGGGAGTTAATAGGGACCAGCCTCATTTCCTGTACTTCTAATATCCCAATCAAGTGATGCATGTGGTCTAGGAATCTGACCTCTAGGTGACCATGACTTTTTCTTTTAAAAGTCAGAAAGGACTCCTGATGTATATAGTGAGGTAGCCTCTCAAACAGATAAAATTTCTACTTGGCACATAAAGGTTAGGCTATCCTTTCCCCATTACAATAGCTATCTGATCAAAAATACTCTAAAAATCTGTAGCAAATGTAACCACTGGCTTTCTAGCAGGCCACATAGCTTGCCTTAGGACTAGAGCATTTAACTCCTCCACAAACTGGAACTTGAACACATCCATGAACTTGGATGGGGAAAAATTACATCTTTGTTTTCACTAAGCTCCAATTGAAATTTATCATTTCCTTCTACTATATATGTTGTAATGTGGAAAACTACCCTGGGCTGCAGAAGCCTTCAAGTACTCTACCAGGCAAGCTATCCCAGAAGTCCTGGAATAGGAAAGCTCACAGACCAAATTAAGATGCCTGAAATACAGTTTATTAAATAAATTTAAAATACATAGATAGAGAAAGGAATGGAAACTACCAGAGGGTTTCTATAGGTGTGCGCTCTGTTCACGATGTTTCTGTTTGGCTGAAGGCTTCCCTAAGCCGTGTGGCTGACAGGGTCTTGGTGCTCTGGCCTTTTGTGCTGAGTTCAGGACACTGGACCACCAGAGACCTCCAGACCCCATGTAATATCAATTGGTGAGAGGTCTCCCAGAGATCTCTGTCTCAATGCTAAGACCCAGCTCCACTCAACGGCCAGCAAGCTCCAGTCTGGATGCCCCATGCCAAACAACTAGCAAGACAGGAACACAAGCACACCCATTAGCAGAGAGGCTGCCTAAAATCACACTAAGTTAACGACACCCCAAAACTCACCACTGGATGCAGCCCTGCCCAACAGAAAGACAAGATCGAGCCCCATCCGTCAGAACACAGGCACCAGTCCCCTCCACCAGGAAGCCTACACAAGTCACTGAACCAACCTTACCGACTGGGGGCAGACACCAAAAGCAACGGGAGCTACGAAACTGCAGCCTGTGAAAAGGAAACCCCAAACACAGTAAGTTAAGCAAAATGAGAAGACAGAGAAATATGCAGCATATGAAGGAGCAAGGTAGAAACCCACCAGACCAAACAAACGAAGAGGAAATAGGCAGTCTGCCTGAAAAAGAATTCAGAGTAATGATAGTAAAGATGATCCAAAATCTTGGAAATAGAACGGAGAAAATACAAGAAACGTTTAACAAGGAACTAGAAGTACTAAAGAGCAAACAAACACTGATGAACAACAAAATAAATGAAATTAAAAATTCTCTAGAAGGAATCAATAGCAGAATAACTGAGGCAGAAGAACGGATAAGTGACCTGGAAGATAAAATAGTGGAAATAACGACTGCAGAGCAAAATAAAGAAAAAATGAATAAAAAGAACTGAGGACAGTCTCAGAGACCTCTGGGACAACATTAGATGCTCCAACATTCAAATGATAGGGTCCCAGAAGAAGAAGAGAAAAAGAAAGGGTCTGAGAAAATATTTTAAGAGATTATAGTTGAAAACTTCCCTAACATGGGAAAGGAAATAGTCAATCAAGTCCAGGAAGCACAGAGAGTCCCATACAGGGTAAATCCAAGGAGAAACATGCCAAGACACATATTAATCAAACTATCAAAAATTAAATACAAAGAAAAAATATTAAAAGCAGCAAGGGAAAAGCAACAAATAACATAAAGGGAATATGCATAACATTAACAGCTGACCTTTCAGCAGAAACTCTGCAAGCCAGAAGAGAGTGGCAGAACATATTTAAAGTGATGACAGGGAAAAACCTACAACCAAGATTACTCTACACAGCAAGGACCTCATTCAGATTTGATGGAGAAATTAAAACCTTTACAGACAAGTAAAAGCTAAGAGAATTCAGCACCAGCAAACCAGCTTTACAGCACATGCTAAAGGAACTTCTCTAGGCAGGAAACACCAGAGAAGGAAAAGGCCTAGAAAAACAAACCCAAAACAGTTAAGAAAATGGTAATAGGAACATATACATCGATAATTACCTTAAATATAAATGGATTAAATGCTCCAACCAAAAGACAAAGACTGGCTGAATGGATACAGAAACAAGACCCATTATGTGCTATCTACAAGAGACCCACTTCATACCTAGGGGCACATACAAACTGAAAGTGAGGGGATGGAAAAAGATATTCCATGCAAATGCCAATCAAAAGAAAGCTGGAGTAGCAATTCTCATATCAGACAATATAGACTTTAAAACAAAGACTTTTACAAGAGAAAAGAAGGACACTACAGAATGATCAAGGCATCAATCCAAGAAGAAGATATAACAATGGTAAATATTTATGCACCCAACATAGGAGCACCTCAATACATAAGGCTAATGCTAACAGCCATAAAAGGGGAAATCAACAGTAACACAATCATAGTAGGGGACTTTAACACCCGACTTTCACCAATGGACAGATCATCCAAAATGAAAATGAATAAGGAAACACAAGCTTTAAATGACACATTAAATAAGAGGGACTTAATTGATTTTTATAGGACATTCCATCCAAAAACAACGGAAAAGACTTTCTTCTCAAGTGCTCATGGAACATTCTCCAGGATAGACCATATCTTGGGTCACAAATCAAGGCTTGGTAAATTTAAGAAAATTGAAATCGTATCAAGTATCTTTTCTGACCACAATGCTATGAGACTAGATATCATTCACAGGAAAAAAACTGTAAAAAATACAAACACATGGAGGCTAAACAATACACTACTTAATAACGAAGTGATAACTGAAGAAATCAAAGAGGAAATCAAAAAATACCTAGAAACAGATGACAATGAAAACATGACAATTCAAAACCTATGGGATGCAGCAAAAGCAGTTCTAAGAGGGAATTTTATAGCAATACAATCCTACCTCAAGAAACTAGAAACATATCAAATAAACAACCTCACCTTACACCTAAAGCAATTAGAGAAAGAAGAACAAAAAATCCCCAAAGTTAACAGGAGGAAAGAAATCATAAAGATAAGATCAGAAATAAATGAAAAAGAAATGAAGGAAACAACAGCAAAGATCAATAAAACTAAAAGCTGGTTCTTTGAAAAGAAAAACAAAATTGATAAACCACTAGCCAGATTCATCAAGAAAAAAAAGGGAGAAGACTCAAATCAACACAATTAGAAATGAAAAAGGAGAAGTAACAACTGACACTGCAGAAATACAAAGGATCATGAGAGATTACTACAAGCAACTATATGCCAATAAAATGGAAAACCTAGAAGAAATGGACAAATTCTTAGCAAAGCACAACCTTCCAGTACTGAACCAGGAAGAAACAGAAAATATAAACAGACCAATCACAAGCACTGAAATTGAAACTGTGATTACAAATCTTCTAACACACAAAAGCCCAGGACCAGATGGCTTCAGAGGCGAATTCTATCAAACATTTAGAGAAGAGATAACACCTATCCTTCTCAAACTATTCCAAAATATAGCAGAGGGAGGAACACTCCCAAACTCATTCTAAGAGGCCACCCTCACCCTAATACCAAAACCAGACAAAGATGTCACATAAAAAGAAAACTACAGGCCAATATCACTGATGAACATAGATGCAAAAAATCCTCAACAAAATACTAGCAAACAGAATCCAACAGCACATTAAAAGGATCATACACCATGATCAAGTGGGGTTTATCCCAGGAATGCAAGGATTCTTCAATATACGCAAATCAAGCAATGTGATACACCATATTAACAAACTGAAGGATAAAAACCATATGATCATCTCAATAGATGCAGAAGAAGCTTTTGACAAAACTCAACACACATTTATGATAAAAAACCCTCCAGAACGTTGGCATAGAGGGAACTTACCTCAACCTAATAAAGGCCATATATGACAAGCCCACAGCCAACATTGTTCTCAGTGGTGAAAAACTGAAACCATTTCCTCTAAGATCAGGAACAAGACAAGGTTGCCCACTCTCACTACTGTTATTCAACACAGTTTTGGAAGTTTTAGCCACAGCAATCAGAAGAAAAAGAAATAAAAGGAATCCACATCAGAAAAGAAGTAGAGCTGTCACTGTTTACAGATGACATGATACTATACAGAGAGAATCCTAAAGATGCTACCAGAAAACTACTAGAGCTAATCAATGAATTTAGTAAAGTAGCAGGATACAAAATTAATGCACAGAAATCCCTTGCATTCCTATACACTAATGATGAAAATATGAAAGAGAATAAACCTACCTAAGGAGACAAAATACCTGTATGCAGAAAACTATAAAACACTGATGAAAGAAATTAAAGATGATACAAACAGATGGAGAGATATACCATGTTCTTGGATTGGAGGAATCAGCATTGTGAAAATGACTATGCTACCCAAAGCAATCTACAGATCCAATGCAATCTCTGTCAAACTACCAATGGCATTTTTCACAGAACTAGAACAAAAACTTTCACAATTTGTATGGAAACAAAAAAGACCCCAAATAGCCAAAGCAATCTTGAGAAAGAAAAATGGAGCTGGAGGAATCAGGCTCCCTGACTTCAGACTATACTACAGAGCTACAGTAATCAAGACAGTATGGTACTGGCACAAAAACAGAAATATAGATCAATGGAACAGGATAGAAAGCCCAGAGATAAACCCATGCACATATGGTCACCTTATCTTTGATAAAGGAGGCAAGAATATACAGTGGAGAAAAGACAGCCTCTTCAATAAGGGGTGCTGGGAAAACTAGACAGCTACATGTAAAAGAATGAAATTAGAACACTCCCTAACACCATGCACAAAAATAAACTCCAAATGGATTGAAGACCTAAATGTAAGGCCAGACACTATCAAACTCTTAGAGGAAAACATAGGAAGAACACTCTTTGACATAAATCACAGCAAGAACATTTTTACCCACCTCCTTGAGAAATGGAAATAAAAACAAAAATAAACAAATGGGACCTAATAAACTTAAAAGCTTTTGCACAGCAAAGGAAACCATAAACAAGATGAAAAGACAACCTTCAGAATGGTAGAAAATATTTGCAAATGAAGTAACTGACAAAGGATTAATCTCCAAAATATACAAGTAGCTCATGCAATTCAGTATCAATAAAACAAACAACCCTATCCAAAAATGGGCAGAAGACCTAAATAGACATTTCTCCAAAGAAGATATACAGATTTCCAACAAACACATGAAAGGATGCTCAACATCACTAATCATTAGAGAAATGCAAACCAAAACTACAGTGAGGGGCTTCCCTGGTGGCACAGTGGTTGAGAGTCCGCCTGCCGATGCAGGGGACACGGGTTCGTGCCCCAGTCCGGGAAGATCTCACATGCCTCAGAGCGGCTAGGCCCGTGAGCCATGGCCGCTGAGCCTGCGCGTCCAGAGCCTGTGCTCCGCAACGGGAGAGGCCACAACAGTGAGAGGCCCGCGTACCGCAAATAAAAAACTACAGTGAGGTATCACCTCACACTAGTCAGAATGGCCATCATCAAAAAATCTACAAACAATAAATGCTGGGGAAGGTGTGGAGAACAGGCAACCCTCTTGCACTGTTGGTGGGAATGTAAATTGATACAGACACTATGGAGAACAGTATGGAGGTTCCATATAAAACTAAAAATAGAACTACCATATGACCCAGCAATCCCACTTCTGGGTATATACCCTGAGAAAACCATAATTCAAAAAGAGTCATGTACCACAATGTTCATTGCAGCACTATTTACAATAGCCAGGACATGGAAGCAACCTAGGTGTCCATCGACAGATGAATGGATAAAGAAGATGTGGCACATATATACAATGGAATATTACTCAGCCATAAAAAGAAATGAAATTGAGTTATTTGTAGTGAGGTGGATGGACATAGCGCCTCTCATACAGAGTGAAGTAAGTCAGAAAGAGAAAAACAAATACCATATGCTAACATATATATATGGAATCTAAAAAAAAAAAAGAAAAATGGTTTTTATGAACCTAAGGAAAGGACAGGAATAAAGACACAGATGTAGAGAATGGACATGAGGACATGGGGAGGGGGAAGGGTAAGCTGGGACAAAGTGAGAGAGTAGTATTGACCTATATACACCACCAAATGTTAAATAGGTAGCTAGTGGGAAGCAACTGCATCACACGGGGAGATCAACTCGCTGCTTTGTGACCACCTAGAGGGGTGGGATAGGGAGGGTGGGAGGGAGATGCAAGAGGGAGGGGATATGGGGATATATGTATACATATAGCTGATTCACTTTGTTATACAGCAGAAACTAACAAAACATTGGAAAGCAATTTTACTCCAATAACGATGTTAATAAAATACATAGATAGAAACAAGGGGAAAGAAATAGGGCAAGTTAATATACTTAGGAATCTTGGTTTACTTAATGTTTATGTGTCCAGTCTCTCTTCCCTGTGCCTCAGATGTCCCCACTGTGGTGTTCTTACAAGAAACAGAGTTGAGGTTGAGCAAGGGCCCACAGGTGGAGGGTTCCTGAAGCCAATGATATATATTTGCCCTGTTGGAGGGACGCAGGGATAAGTATACCTGGCCGGAGCTTGTCAGTTAGCCTGCTCAACAGCCATGGATTTTAACTGTGTTTCCTGGATACAGCTCATGGGACCATAATGGGGCCATAGTGTATATCACCAGTGGGTGGTTGTTTTCAAGGTGACAAAGTTGTCAGTCTAGAGGTGGCAGAATTATGAACTTGTCTTTCCATCTCTTCCTACCATAAATAATGCTCTTCTTTGTTCCATCATATTTTTAATTTATTCCATCTATGTTTAGTAGGTGGCAATTTTATTTACTACCTATATTCAACACAATTTATCAATTCTGCCTATATTTCATAAGTCAGTAGCTTACTTTTTATCTCTACTTACAAGTCATTTTACCAATATCTCATAAGTTATTAGCCTTACAATTTATATGCTTAACACTTTTTATGAGTTTTATCCATCTTATGTCTTTGTCTTCTATAATAAAATTGACTATTCCTAAACAATACAGGAAAACCTCATTTAATATACATCATGAATAACAGTGGTAATAAAGTACCTGTGACACTATTACAGTAGAAGTTATAAATAGTTTTATATTACAACATGATGTAATATATTACTGTTGCTTATATACTGGGATATTATTTATATTCTTCTCTACTTTGAAATTATAATAGGTGTTAGATAGCAGTCAGTATTCAAAAGTCAATATTCAAAGACTACTCTCCCCATCATCATCTTTTAACTTGTCCAAGAAGGAAGTTTGTTGCCTACATTGTCAAATAACTTTGAAAATTATTGCCCTATAATCCTCTCGTGTTTATCTCCCAATATTGTAAGTAGATGAAGAAATGGACAACCAATGAGTTTTTTTCAAATCATGCAAAGAAAATCAACATTATAAGTCTGGTTCAGGAAACCATAAATATTCTAACTTGGCTTAAAATACTATGAATAAAATTACTTTTAATAAATTTAAATCTTCCCTTTATTGTATGGCAAAAATATGTTACAAATAAATAAGAAATAAACGGAGCAACAGGTTCAGATAGTTGTTAGTCAAAGGATATGTGAAATAGGAAGAAATTACGTTTTGAAAATACAATTGAGTGCTTCTTGAGGAATAATGAATAACTTTACACAGGAGATACTCGACAAGCATTACCTCAGCCAGGTGATAAAGGTCAATATCAATAGTGAGAAATTATATTGATAGTAGTACCCTTGTTATGATGTGACGAAATGGCACTCTACCTGTGGTCTTCCTCCCCAAAGCTATAAACCCAATTTAATCATGATAAAAGCATATGACAAATTCCAATAGAGGAGCATCCTACAAAATATTTGACCAGTACTCTTCAAAACTGTCAAGTCATCCAAAGCAAGGAAAGTCATAGAAAATGTCAAAGCTAGAAGGAGCCTAAGGAAATGAGACAAATAAATTAAATGTAGTAGCCTGGAAGAGATTATGCAACAGAAGAAGACATTAGGTAAAAACAAAACAAATCTGAATAAACTATGACTTTAGTTAATAATGTATCAATGATGATTCATTACCTGTAACAAATGTACCATACTTACCTAAGATGTGGGAAACTGGATGTAGGGGGTATATGTGAATTCTCTGTACTACCTTTCCAATTTTTCTATAAATCTAAAACAGTTCTGAAAAATTTCTCTTTGACATAAATCATAGCAATATGTTTTTGAATCTGTCTCCTAAGGCAAAAGAAATAAAAGCAAAAATAAACAAAAAGGACCTAATTAAACTTGAAAGCTTTTGCACAGCAAGGGAAAACACCAACAAAACAAAAAGACAAGCTACAGAATGGGAGAAAATATTTGCGAATGATATGACCAGTAAGGGGTTAATATCCAAAATATATAAACAGCTCATACAACTCAGTATCAAAAAAAAAACCAAACAACCCAATCAAAAAATGGGCAAAAGGCCTGAATAGACATCCTTCCAAAGAAGACATACAGATGGCCAACAGGCACACAAAAAGATGCTCCACATCACTAATTATTAGAAAAAACAACAATAAGATATCACCTCTCACCAGTCAGCTATCATAAGTCTACAAATAACAAATGTTGGAGAGGGTGTGCAGAAAATGAAACCCTTGTACACTACTGATGGGAATGTAAGTGGTGTGGCCTCTATGTAAAACAGTATGGAGGCTCCTCAGAAAGCTAAAAATAAAGTATTATATGATCCAGCAATTCCACTCTGGGGTATATATCCAGAAAAAATGACAACACTAATTTGAAAAGATATATGCACCCCAAATTCATAGCAGTAGTATTTACAATAGCCAAGACATGGAAGCAACCCATGTGTCTGTAACAGATGAATGGGTAAAGAAGATGTGGTATATATTTAGAATGGAATCTTAGCCTTAAAAAAGAATGAAATTCTGCCATTTGCAGCAACATGTATGGACTTCGAGAATATTATGCTTAGTGAAATAAGTCAGATGGGGAACAACGAATACTGTATGATACCACCTACATATGAAATCTAAAAAGTAATACAAACGAATGTATATGCAAAACAGAAACAGATTCACATAGAAAACAAACTAGTGGTTACCAAAGGGGAGAGGGATGGGGGAGAGGGATGGGGAGGGGCAAATTAGGTATATGGGATTAAGAGATACATACTATTATGTAGAAAATAGATGAGCAGCAAGGATATATTGTATAGCACAGGGAATCATAGCCATTATCTTGTAATAACTTAATGGAGTATAATCTGTAAAAATACTGACTCACTATGCTATGTACACCTGAAACTAATATAATATTGTAAACCAAGTATACTTCAATAAAAAAGAACAATTTATATTTTGAAAATTATAAATACTTGTGTCCCTCACAATCTAAAAGCAATTTATGTACTTGAATTAAGCAGCAGTGATACCACAGATTATAAATCTTGGAAGTTTATATTTCACAGAGTGGCTGGACCCTTGGTCCACAAGCACATCTGTAAGATATTCCAATATTCATATTTTCCATGAAAACTTATACAAAGCAAAAACTACACGAGAGTGAATATCATGGCTATCCTCAGTTATTTGACGTGATTTAATGAACTACCCAGTGATTATATTATCCTTAGTCACATTAGACCAAAAATCACTCCATCCCTTTTTTCCTCTTTAAGATCAGTGTGTGATGGGAGCCACCCATTGAATTAGAAAAATCAAAATTCCATTCCCTTTACAGTTTTTGTTTTCATGTCGTGTTAGTTTTTCCCATTTCTACTGTAACAAATTACCACGCATTTCATGGCTTGAAACAACACAAATTTACTATCTCCCAGTTTCGGAGTTCAGAAGTCTGAAATAGGGCTCTTTGGGCGAAAATCCAGGTGTTGGCGGGGCTGCATGCTTTCTGGAGGCTCCAGAGGAAAGTCTGATTTCTTGCCTTCCCTAGCTTCTCGGAGCTGCCTGCGCTTCTTGGCCCCTTCCTGCATTTTCAAAGCCAGCAGCTGTGTCACTCCATACTCTGCCTCCACCATCACAGCTCATCCTCTGATCCTCCTGCTTCCCTCTTCCATCTTTTAAGGACCCTAATGATTACATAGGGTCCCTCTGGATAATCCAGGATACTCTATTTTAAGATCCCTGACATCTGCAAAATCCCTTTTGCCCTGTAAGGTAACATATTCACAGGTTCTGGGGATTCAGACATGGATCTTTGCTGGGGGTGGGGTGCTTTACTCTGCCTAATATACGGATTTAGCGTAAAGGATATTTGGTCATAAAACTCACTTTTAGGTTGACGCTTCCTCTCAAATTTCTTTCTTTCGTCCTAATTTCCTTCTCAACATTCACACTGCATGTCATTTAGTGAGATAATATATGTAAAACCTGTATTTTTACAGTTTGGACCTTTTTTGCTTACTTATGTGTCCCAAGGAACTAGCACTGTACCTGGCACTTGTTAGGCACTCAACAAACATTTGATTAATGAATGAACAAATAGTTAAGTGGTAGTTACTTCTATAAATATTTAACTCTTTTTTTTCCCATTTTTTAAAAATTGAGGTATAGTTGATTTACAGTGTATTAGTTTCAGGTGTACAGCAAAGAGATTCGGTTCATATATACATACACACACACATACACACACATGCTCTTTTTCAGATTCTTTTCCCTTATAGGTTATTACAAGATATTGAATATATTTCCCTGTGCTATACAGCAGGTCCTTGCTGTTTATCTGTTTTATATACAGTAGTGAGTATCTGCTTATCCCTTTCTGCTAGTCGCACTTATGTGTGTGTGTGTGTTTTCATTATCTAGCTGCTACTTCCCAGTAAATATGGGGCAGAACTCATATCTTGGGTAATGATATATACTTTCCTAAATAAATAACTTTATGTTTGGTCTCATCAACAGACATCACCTTTTGAAGTTATTTTTGAAGGACTCAACACTGCTCTGATTATTGGAGCCTAGGAAAGATTAGAATATAATGTTAGCTTTCAATTCCCAAATACGCTTATTCTGTTATTCAGAACTCAATCGAATTTCCTCTTACCTTTAGTCTACTTCCTCCATTGGTAAGCCATCTGTGTGATCATTTAATCATAGCCAAAACATCACAGATGGGGCCCTAACCTGCCATAATCCTCTGCGACCCACAGGCTCTTTGACACCCGGTACAGCATTCGGGAGAACGGTCAGCTCTTCACCATCCTGAGCGTGGAAGACAGCGATGACGGCATTTACTGCTGCATAGCCAACAATGGCGTGGGAGGAGCTGCCGAGAGCTGTGGAGCTCTGCAAGTGAAGATGAGTGAGTAGGAAAGAGAATCATCCATTGATTTCAAAGCTGACTTGGTACATTTTGAAGCAGGCAGTAAATAGAGCCTCCCGCATACCTGTATGTTCAGGCAGCCAGACAAGTTCAAGTTCAAATCACAACCTTGAGACAGTCCCACACCTCTTACTCCTGCCATCAACCACCATCCTACAGGCAAGCCTCATTGTTCTCTACCGTCTCCCATTTTCATGCCTTTATATGTCTCTTTATTTGCGCCACCCTGACATCTTTCACCAGGAGCTTCCCTTTAGAATCTTTACCCCATACCTTCAAAACAGTTTCATGACAACCAAACACCCTTTTAATCTAAAACCTCTTTGCAGACACTTCTCCTACCCTTTTGCCTTGTTTCAAACTTGATTTTCTTGAGCGACTTTTCAAACTTGAGTGACTTTTCTGCTTAAAGGGAGGCTATTTCTTCCCCATTTCATGTCAACAAGGCTAGCATGTACTGATGTTTCATGGTGGCTTTTAAGCCATTACATTTTGTATTCCTGTGCAAAACCTTTCCTCTCATGAGGGCTTTTGCCATTTTGACATTCTCTCTAACTTTATTCATCAAGTCAGCTACTCACTTCTAGGTCCTCTCCCATATTTCTCAAAGATTTTGATTCCAGATTTATTAAATTTCTATCCATTCCTACTCCTGCCATTATCCTAAGCGATTTCAACAGCCATGATTCAGAGCCACTGTCCACTTCATCCTATAGCTCCTTGACCTTCACAAGTCCAGTGATGTTTGCCTTAACTCTTTATCAGTCTACCCAATCTATGACCTTGTCACCCCCAGGAAATGGACTGTATTTCAAATCTTAAACCCCAGTAGGTCACATCCTGAACATGGACATTTCTATTTCCATCTCTGTCCGATGAGGAAACTAGTTTCCCACACTCATGATTTGCCTCCAAACTGAAGGCACAAACTCCATCTGTCTCCTTCTCAGCTAAGAACAGAGTCTGGCTCTCTCACACCCTTCCTCCCATTCCATACGATCGCAATCATGGTCATGTTCTCCTGCCCTTAACTCCATTGGGGGGAGTCTCTGTTCCATCGACCCCCAATGGGCACTTCATTCAATTCTCTCTTCACTTTGTTCTCTGTCCTACCTAGTGTGGCATCATCTCGCAGCCCTTACCAGCATCCTCAAATCTCATGACCCCCTGTGCTATAGCACCTGCTGCTTGCAAACTCTCAACCTTGTAATGAAGTAACCTTTATTTTCTCCTCTCTGATGTCACAGTACTGATGAGAAAAATCACAGAAACATGCATATTGGCACCATACAAAGCACGGTGGAATCCAGTTCCACCCGGAACGTTTATTATGAGGTTTTGTTGTTGACTTTATCACTATTTCTTACATCTTTTATCTTTCGGTTTTATTGTTATTGTTTTGCTGGAGGAAGTGGTTTGCTGCTTCTTTTCAGTGTGAGCACGCGAGATGCATTTTCTGAATGTTTGTGTGGCTGAAAGTCTTTATTTTGCACTCCAATTGTTTCTCCTCATATTTCCTACATATCTATCTTGATATTCTGCTTTCTAGGAGATTTATTTGGCTTTTCCTTCTATATCATGGATTTGGTCTTCAGTATGACCATTCTGCTATTCTGACCTTATATTCTGTACTTTGATCTTAAAAACCCGTATTTTTAATTTCTAGGTATTATTTTTTCCCTGACTGCTCCTTTTCTTCATAGCCAACTTTATGTGTATGATGCAACATTCACTCATCTAAGGATACTATTAATGCACTTTTTTAAAGCATTTTCTTCTTTCACCTGCTTTATTGCTGTTTTCTTCAGGCTAAGTTTTGATTTTATTTTGATTCTCTTTCTTCATGTTCATGGTTGTTCTCACATGTCTGTTAATCTTTTATGTTTGGTCACACCTATAAATGCTGTCCGAGATTAACTATAATAGGTATGTAGTGGGGCTAGTGGGACATCATGGGGAAGCTGATCTGGGGGTTCTGAGGGTAAAGAGGTTGGGATGTACCCACAAGCAGGCTTTCTTTCAGCATGTGGGGCAGTAAGAACACCAAGTAAGGAAGTTGGGATGTTCTCTTTTGCTGAAGAATGAAGGTGTGATTCCAAAGAGTACATTTAAGTACTTCACTACTTTGTGGTACTACTTTTCCTTTGAATACTGCTTATATTTTTCTGACACTAAATGTTCTTGATTTTGGTTCTATCCTAAATCCTCTTTTTTTCTTCTCTCCTCTTCTTTTCTCCACTCTCTCCTTAGGAAAGCTTACCCATTCAGGTGGCTATACACTGGTGTGGCCGTCCCAACTGTTAAAATTTTGGAATGCTTCCACACTGCTTGCTAAAGAGCTGTTTCCTGAGACCCTCGAGGTCCCCACCCCCATGGCTACTCCAACTACCCTCAGACCTCCTTCGGGAGTTCCCTCCCCCAGATTCCTTATGGTCCAACAACTAAGGGTTCAGTCTTGGCGTAGCAGGACACTTCCAGCATCCCACTTCAGCAAGATGACCAGTTCTGATTAGTCAGTGCTCATGGCTCCCCCTGAATCATGCTCCCTTAGGGTGGGGAATCCATGACTCCACATCAATACTCAGTTCATTCCTAGTTTTCTTAATGTTCAATTGCCCGCAAAGGTTCTCCTGAGCTCTCACCAACAGATGACAAGGACATCTATTTCATTGAGAAGACAGGAGTTATTTGCTTTAAGCAAAGGTTTTCTGCCTAAGACATTATCTGCGACTCAGGTTTGCCATAGGGATCAGTTCAGGGAGCCCAATGGAAGGAATGAATAATACTCTCTTTGACTATATCACAGGTGTATCAACTCCTAAGCTAAGCTTTTGCCAATAGCTGTATGACAACTCAGCTCACAGTTGAGGCGCCTAGTCATTGTCTAAGCATAGGTATTCACTGTCATTGATGAGAATGAGCATTGTATGCTTTAGATCGCAGACAAAGTGACAACGTTGATAGTTTTCTATAACATGTTTAAAGCCTATCTTGTATCTTTGCCACACTGCAGGGTCATACCACCTCTAAATGGCAATAAATAGCTAGATTAAAAATCAATAGACAGGGCTTCCCTGGTGGCGCAGTGGTTGAGAGTCCGCCTGCCAATGCAGGGGACGCGGGTTCGTGCCCCGGTCCGGGAAGATCCCACATGCCGTGGAGCGGCTGCGCCTGTGAGCCATGGCCGCTGAGCCTGCGCGTCCGGAGCCTGTGCTCCGCGACGGGAGAGGCCACAGCGGTGAGAGGCCCGCATACCGCAAAAAAAAAAAAAAAAAAAAAAAAAAAAAATCAATAGACAGGGCTTCCCTGGTGGCGCAGTGGTTGAGAGTCCGCCTGCCGATGCGGGGGACACGGGTTCGTGCCCCGGTCCGGGAAGATCCCACGTGCCGCTGAGCGGCTGGGCCCGTGAGCCATGGCCGCTGAGCCTGCGTGTCCGGAGCCTGTGCTCCGCAATGAGAGAGGCCGCAGTGGTGACAGGCCCGCGTACCGCAAAAAAAAAAAAAAAAAAAAAAAAAAAAATCAATAAACCATGCAGTCTTTGCAAATATCACTTATAACCACCACCAAACCATGTCCCTCCAACACACACACACACACACACACACACACACACACACACACAATTGAAGTAGAAGGGCAAAAATCCTTATTTCCTGCTCTTCTATGTCAAAGTAACAAATTGATTATGGCACATGACCTGAAAAAAATAAAATGCATCTATTTCTCAGTAGTCTCTCCTGCAAAGATAGTCTTCTGCTTTGTAACTGTAACATAAGATTCCTTAGGAAATAAATGTAGTTTTCATTATTTTATGAGTGTTTCAAATAGTAAAATCACTGGCATCCTGAACTTGTCAGTACTTCTATGCAATAGATTTAATAACGTCTTCCTCTGAAAGCTCCATGTTGGAGAATAAAAATTAACTGACATAAACTATTTCTTCTGAACAAATGAATTTAGGAGTGTTTCACAGAACAGTATACACAAGTTGGCTTTGCAGAGTGGAGTTACTCTGAATTATATTACAGAATTTCTCTGATTACAAGTATAGTAACATTTGATTTATTTTCTAGAGGATAAATGTATCTAATTTTTAATCATCAAACTTAATAGTCAAATTAAGATGGAAACCAAAGGAAAAGTAGACATAACTCAGAATTATACAAATAAAACTTATATCAAAACTTTACTTTCATATGTTTTCATGTCTGTTGCTATGAATTACGTGATGTTGAATTGTTATCAGTTTATTTTTATTTATTTATTTATTTTTTTTTTTTGCGATACGCGGGCCTCTCACCGTTGTGGCCTCTCCTGCTGCGGAGCAGAGGCTCCGGACACGCAGGCTCAGCGGCCATGGCTCACGGGCCCAGCCGCTCCGCGGCATGTGGGATTCTCCTGGACCGGGGCATGAACCCGTGTCCCCTGCATCAGCAGGCGGACTCTCAACCACTGCGCCACCAGGGAAGCCCTTATCAGTTTATTTTAATCAACTTTTTATTAACTATTTTAAAAGTGCAGAATACTATGATAATTATAAACTCCTAACATGTTTTATGAACTGATTTTTCAAATAAGATAAAACAGAGATAACCTAAATTTTCAAAAATGATTTCTGTTTGATAGCCACTAAAAACATGTCTTAGCATTTGGTGAATTCTGTATTATAATAGCCTAAGAATATTTTTAATGTATATTTATAATTAAACATAAACTTAGAAACTCTAAGTTTAATAAAGCCATATTGCTTTTTAATTTTTAACCTTCATTTCCCTTTAGAACCTAAAATAACTCGTCCTCCCATAAACATAAAAATAATAGAAGGATTAAAGGCAGTTCTACCATGTACTACAATGGGCAATCCCAAACCATCAGTGTCGTGGATCAAGGGGGACAGTGCTCTCAGGGTAAGTGATTGTTATGTTAAAACATGTATATACAACACATTGTCAAATACAACAATCCTTTGCAAGCTCAGTCGCACACTTACAAACTTAGTATAAACTTTTTTCCATGTACAACATTTAACCAAACTTTAATATTTCTGTTCCCATATATGCAAATTGTAAGGCATTCCAGTTGGGGCTGAGTAGGGGAAAAAAGAGATAGGAACCAGTAGTGTTAAGGATGATAAAGGAGGCAAAGCAGAGCAAAGCTACAGTCTTTTTTGTTGGTTGGTATTTGAATCATTTATTTTTCAACATTGAATCTTTGAGACTCATGAGATTTAAAAAATGGAACTAAGCTCCAAGCTTTAGACCTGACAAATCGTTTCTGGGAGGAGAGAGAGAAATAAGGTTCGGAAGAAAAGGAATGAGAACATTCTGGAGTGAAGTTAGAGCATCAAGACTGGTGAACAAACCACCTTGACAACAACCTCAATCACATACAGTAGTCAAACTTGAAATGCAGTATTCACACGCTTATTTTGTACTGCTTTGTATCTTATACCTACATTTATTGATAAATTACTATACTGCATCACCATCGTCTCTTTCCATCCTTGTATAACCTACGAACTGTGAACTCAGTGAGGTCAAAGACATTATGTTTTTCGTATTACTGTACTCAGAGTATTCCATGGGGAATACATAGGTGTTGATATATGTCAATTAATTGAAATAAAACATAATATCAATTAGCTTTGTTTTATTTAAAATAAAACAAATAATTTTCATTTTTTATGGTAATCTATATAATTCTCTGGCTTTCCTTTTGTTATATTTTCTACAATAAAAGCAGGGGGTGGCTCTATATGAATTTAGAGTCCCCAGAGAGAAGATAGATGTAACATTTTAACTATAAAGACCAATTTTTGTATTATCTGTAGAATTTTCGAACTTTTCAAAGGATATATATTCCCCTAAGGATACCATATAGGCAGTAAGCATGGCTGTTAAAAGCAATGCTTTTAATCAAACAGACCTGGATGTGACATTTTTAGATATCAAAGAAACTCCTAAAATAAGGCTTGTTGATGTAGGACATCCAATAAGCCTTGGGGTCCTCATATAATGAAAGAAAATAAAAATAACTATATCTTATGGCATTGTTATTAAAATTAATTTTGGTAATCTTATACTATCTCATTTATTATTGTGTTACCCATAATAAATGCCAAATAAATGTTAAAATAATATTTTTGATACAAGTGATAGTGATGACTAGATGAAATATAGCAAATGTGTCCTTGACAGACCTATGGCCATTTTTAATTCATGTCCCTGTCCCTGGCAGGAAAACTCCCGCACTGCGGTTCTTGAATCCGGAAGTTTAAGGATTCATAATGTGCAAAAGGAAGATGCAGGACATTATCGATGTGTGGCAAAAAACAGCCTCGGGACGGCATATTCCAAGTTGGCGAAGCTGGAAGTTGAGGGTAAGGAGCTGCGTTCCTTCCCATTACAGGGCTAGCTGAGGGCCTCACGGTCTACTGTGAAGCATTTCAGCTTGCAAAACAGAGAGGCAGTAGGTAGTTCATTTCCCTCATTTATTCCAGATATTAGACCGTTAGGTCAACACTCAAACATTTGAAACGAGAAAAAAAATGTTCCTTTGTATAACAGGTCATATTCCATCTATAGCCCGTCAATTAACCAAAACCGACTAAAGTCACTATAATACTAAAACAATAGGATATCATTTTAGAACATCTTCTTGGCTTGGACAATTCTCCCTTGTTTATAAATTTGAAGATATTCATTTTATCTTTTTTCAGCATAAAAGACGTGTCTTAAAAATGTATCAAAAAGAAAAGAAAAAAAGTAACTTCTTTCCAATTGTATTGTCACAAAGGGTTGAGAAAAATATAATACTGGCTCAAAATGTATAACCCCAAACGGTCCTACTTCTATGAGTTACATTGTCAAAATATTTTCCGTTTTTTAAAGTGTTCCTTTAAGTCAATTAATCCAACAACTGGTTGTGAAATATCTTCACTGAGAAATCAGAATCCAGATCGAGCTAGGGATTCTATCCATTTGGTCCTCAGCTCCTTCTTGACCTAAAATTATAACATATTTTGCTTAAAAATAGAAACTACCAGCATGCCTATACGAGGTGAGTAAACTGAGTACAAAACTCTTCCCAGCTCCTCCTGTTACAGGCCTTAGAATTAACCTCTCTGGCTCTCAGTTTTCTTATCTGCAAAGTGGGGTTTGTTGTGGGTATTCAATGAGATAAATTACTGGTAGTATTTAGCAGAGTGTCTGACGCTTTGTAAAACTCAGTAAATGTTGACTATAGGAGTTATCACTTCCTTTTCTGTTATCTGATGGATAAAGTGATTATCACACACTGGCACAAATTATAGTTCAGCTGGGGAAGACTTCACAGCTTCCCCATAGCTTACTTTGATGTCACCCTTCTCTTAGGCCAAAATCGAGCCTTTCCTACATTTCTTCCTTCTCAATCATACAGTTTTCTATTAGCTTCTTTAAGATTATCTTTATTTCCTAGCTAGACCTTCTTCTCACAGCTTTGATGATCTCATTTCAATTAACTGTTCATGGAAAGGAATGAGGTTGGAGGGAATAGTGGTTGTCAGATGTAAAAAGAATATATTTTTCACACAGCTGCTAGAATTTAATATCTTTTAAATTATCAGTGCTATTTAAAGCTCAGAATGCAAAAACCAGCTGATGTAACTTATGGAGTGAAAATTAAATAAACATACAAACACACTCAGTCCCACTTTCAGACACAGTGAATGTCTGCCTAGATCCAGTGTTTCCTTGACCTATATGTGGAGGGATACAGAACCAATGTTATCCATTTGTGTACAATATCATAAATATTTCCCTCTTCAAGGTATGAAATATGAGCCCACTGCATTATAACATCAAATACTGATTGTTTAGGTTACTGTCTTCAAAGATATTGAAACCATTTGGTTTAGCTTTGGCCTAGAGAAAATTATCACAGATCTCATTAGTTGGAGTTCAATTACACAGTTTGGTCTTGCCTTGCCATTTAGTTTTGTATCATGCCTATCAGTAAAACTGAACACTCTCCTTTCTTCCAAACACTGAAACGATCATGTTCATTGTGTTAGTAATTAATATATGCTAGAGATTTTATTAAACTTGCTAGTACTGAGAGCTCATAATATCATTTAAAATTACTCTACCAGTAGGTTAAGATGCTCATTTTAGCACACATGTCTATTTCTACTCCATTTTAATCCTTATTAGTCAATAGACACGAAAATATGTGACATGCTTAGCACAGCTGCTGGTATATAATATGCATTTAGTAAATGGTATCAACTATAATTATTACTATTAGAAGATAAATTTTGCAGAAAATCTGCTTTGGCTATTGAAGCTCTGAAAAATTGGCTTCCACCTAAAGAAATAGTGGAGGCATGTCCACAAGATATAATGCAAACATGACCTATTTTAAAGGAAGGGCCAATTCAACCAACAACTCAGAGCATGTGAAAAAGCAACTAAGAAGTCACTGGAAGAATCCCAACGTGCCTTCAAATGCCTGCTGTCTTGGCAATGGTGAGGGCTAAAGATGAAGCTGGCCATGGTCAGTTAGGACAGATGAGCATTTGCTATGTATTATATCGGTAACTCTGCAAATTAGTTTGAGCATATCAGAATGAGAGCCCTGTAAGTGCTAGTTGATGTGGGGCTACATTGAGGGCAAATAGATATGTCAGGGAAAGATATGGTTTGTCTGCCATTGTGAGCTTCTAATGAGGTTAAGCATGCCAGGTTATGGATTTAGTACAGTGTGTTTGCTAAATCCTAGCAGCCATAACAAACATGAAAGAAACACCCTTGGACACAGAAGTAAAGCTAGCTCCCTTTCTAGATTGCCATCCTCAGGCCGCCGGGTCTCTGGAATGGCAATGTAAAGATATTCTACCCTGACGCCTTGCCTTAAAAGATTCAAACAGTGGCATGCAAAATTACTGATGGGACCGTCTAACTCAACCATGACCAAACATGGATGTTTTTCGAAAAGGACGAGCAACGGGATGGCTAACATTTTAAAATCCTAAATGCTTTACATGTATTATTTTATTTTAATTTTCACGAACAGTCACTGAGGAACGGCCTATAATTGTACCATTTTAGGAAACCGAGGAACACAGAGGATAACTAATTCACTCAAGGCTGCACAGATGGAGGCACCTAAGAAATGGGGTAACACTGAATACTGTCTGTTCTATTAAAAAATGAGAGAATCATGTGTGACATTGTCAAGAGTGATGTCAGAATGGGGATGGGGAAGAAGCCAGAATTCTGTGAATGAAGGAGAACAGGAACTGAAAAAAAGAGAGACAGTGTATGCTGACAATTTTTTTCAATAAATTTGGCAGAGAAAAGGGATGAGTCAAAAAAGTTAGCAGTAGTTGGAGGCATCTTTGGCACATAGGAAGCGTGGTTTTGCATGATTTCTCTTTTTAAAAGATTGAAATGTTTAAGAAAAAACATGGACAGTGTTAAAATATTAACGAGAAGGAACCCAGAGAGAAGGAAAATTTGAATATACAGGAGAGAGGTGGAATGTTCAAGGGACTGTGGTGCTTGGGAAGGCAAAACAGATGTATTCAGCAATAAACTTTATATAGGGGGTGACCGCATGTCCCAGTTTGCCCAGGATAGTTCTGGTTTACACCTGTTGTCCTGGAATAATTATTAATAGAGTCCTTCTTTTACTTTCAAAAATATCTCAGCTTCAGTGGTCAATTATATGATTACTCAGACAGGAAGAAGAAACTTCCTTCCTCATAATAGGAAGAAGGAGAAAAGAGGTGTATGCCAGTGTAAATGAGTTCATAAGTTGGGCAGATGGAATTTGAGAAAGCTCTGTTCTGATGGGCTCTATTTCCTCTCGGAAGTAGGAAGTAAGGTTATCTTCTGAAAATACTTCTGTAAAGGGGGGCAGCGGGATGAGGAGAGTGGAAAGGTTTTAAAATAGCTGTGGGGAATGGGGGAGATGACTCACAGGGAAACTAGGCTTGCTGGGGAACATTCAGATTTTAGCAGAGAACAGGACTATGAATACAGAGTGGCATCAATTTGCTTCATTGCAGGTTTTCCTGCAGGGTTGCTCAGCAGTACAGGTGTAAGTTGGAATATGTAGAAAGCCAAATCCAAAGGCCAGATATAAGCATTGGAGTTTTGCCAGGAAAGAAAAGAGGGCAAAGGATTTGTGAATATTGGAAGAGAATGCTTGAAATGATGACTCATGGAATCTTTAGGTACTAAATACACAAACCCGGGATTACACACTTAGAACTCCAGCAACACGGCCAACAAGATAATATGAAAATCTTCCCACTACAAACAGCCAGAAATGCCGGGTTAGTTGTACAACTCATACGGAAAAAATGGAAATATTCAGAAGTCAGGAATGAATAGGAATTGGAAAAGCAGAGCGGTGAGATCATGAGCTGGTTGGGCACTGTCCTCCATGTAATGAGACAAGTGCCCACTTCTATAATGTAGAAGATTGGTTTTAAGGCTCTTAAAGGGAAAAAGTCAAGGTCTTGGGTCCCTGTGAAGTGGAAGTTAGCGCTGATACCCTTGTATAAAGCTGAGAACCACTGAAGTGAAAAGATAGGCCAGAAAAATGCTACCCGTTGGCATAGAAACACAGAGGCTTGTCTTTCTCTTCATAAGAATAGCCAATATTCATTCTTCATATGAATGAATAGCCAACACTCAGGACAGTATCTCAATTAGATTTGCTTTTGAATTCATGCTGCCAGCCGGCCAGTCTGGGAATCCCCAGTTGGAGAAATTAACATAAAAGTTAGTCCCAGGTCTTCCAAAAAAGAAATAGAGATGGCCAACAGGCACATGAAAAGATGCTCAATATTGCTAATCAATAGAGAAATGCAAATCAAAACCAAAATGAGGTATCACTTCATACTGGTCAGAATGTATATTATCAGAAAGTCTACAAATAATAAATTAGAGAGGGTGTGGAGAAAAGGGAGCCCTCCTACACTGTTGGTGGGAATGTAAATTGATACAGCCACTATGGAAGACAGTACGAAGGTTCCTTAAAAAACTAAAAATAGAGCTACCATATGATCCAGCAATCCCATTCCTGGGCATATATCCAGAAAAAATGAAAACTCGAATTCAAAAAGATGCATGCACCCCAATGCAGCACTATTTACAATAGCCAAGACATGGAAACAACCCAAGTGCCCACAAACAAATGACTGGCTTAAGAAGATGTGGTATATATAGAACGGAACATTACCTGGCTATAAAAAAAGTGAAATATTGTCATTTGCAGCAACATGCATGGGCCTAGATGATATTATACTTAGTGAAGTAAATCATTCAAAGAAAGACAAATATGTGCAAAGACATATGTGGAATCTAAAAAATAATACAAATCAATCTACATACACAACAGAAACAGATTCGCAGACACAGAAAACAAACTTATGGTTACCAAAAAGGAGAGGGAGAGAGGGAGGGACAAATTAGGAATATGGGATTAACAGATACAAAAAAATACATAAAATAGATAAGGAACAAGGATTCACTGTATAGCACAGGGAATTATATTCAATATCTTGTAATAACCTGTAATGAAATATAATCTGAACAAAACCTGAATCATTTTGCTGTACACCTGAAACTAATACAATATTGTAAATAAACCATACTTTAAAAGAAAAATTTTAAAAATTAGTCCCTGGTCAAAAATTTAACAACAAAAATGCTGAAAAAAGAAACACCTTACACAGGTTACATAGGGTTTTCATAGGTAAAGCCACACTGAGGATGAGTTCACAATACAAAATTATCGCATCCACAGGAAACAACCCGCCTTGAGTGAGAATTAGCTGACACAATATACAAAGTGATTTAAACCCCAGGAAATTCGATTAACAACACAATATAATAGATACTCTAAAATAAATATGTTTAAACTAAAGACACAAAAGGAGGAACAACAAAAAAGTAAGATACATTAGGAAGAAGAAAAACAGTTCCGATAAAGAATTAAATATAATTTTAACAAATGAAAAAGATAATGGTTAAAATTAAAATTCAGTGGTTGAGTAATGGCATATTAGAGATAAAGAGATAATTCACACATTAGAAGTTAGCTCTTCAGAATTAAGAATTCAGTGCAGAGAGACGGGAAAGATGAAATTGAATTTAAGAAATAATTAAGGATAAAAAAAGAAATAATTAAGGATATAAATTATAGAAAGAGAGAATAGAGAAATATAAGAGAAGCTATACTCAAAAGCATGATGCCTGAGAACTTGCCAAAATTGATGAAAACTTAAATCATCAAGTATGAGATGTACACCAAGTCCCAATAGTAAAAATAAAGAGCAGATACAGAAATATTTGCACACCCAGACACATTATAATGAACCAAACACATAATGAACCAAAGACAAAAAGGTGATGTTAATTATTAAAGAAAAGACAGATTGCTTACAAAGAACATCAATTAGAATAACAACAATTGACAGGGTGTAGGAAACCAGCACTTGCAATTATTCTTATAATTTGGTGTAGCCTAGTAGATATGTTTTTTGTTTTTAATAACCATCAAACTTTAAAATGTGTATAGATTTGTCTCAATAATTTAACTTCTAAAAATTTATCTAAGGGAATTCTTTACAGAAGTATATACTCAAGATTATCACAAAGTTGTTTATAATAGTAAAGTTTTTTAAATAATTTAAATTTGCATCAATAGGAGACTGACATAATATGTGATGAAATTCCGTGTGACCATTAAAAAGGATGAGATCGATCTATATGTATTAATTTCTAAGACTTTCCACCATATATGTGACTTGGGTCTGTTTCCTGTCTCTGAATCTCATTTTCCTCATCTCTAAAACAGGGGTAAAAATAGGACCTACCTCTTAGGTTTCTGCAATGATTACATGAATTAATACTGGCACACAGTATGCACGATATATTTGCTGCTTTTATTAGTAGTGATTTAATTAATACTTACATAGTGCTTACCATGTGCAAGGCAATATCCTATTTCTTTAGAAATATTAACCCATTAGAAATATTAATGTGTTCATAAGTGAAAAAGTAAGTTAAAGAACAGTATGTTATATATTATACACTGGAGTATAAATGCCGAATTGTTAATAGTCATCATCTCTGCATATAGAATTACATGGGGGGGTGGTAACCTTCCATAATATACTTTATATAGCTTTATACTTTCTGAACTTTTATAAAGAGACCTTTATAATGAGGAAGAATTAATGCTTGTATTTATGCTTTGGAAAAAATGACTTCTTCCAAATATTATACTATTTAAATCAAGTGACATCAACCTTTCTGTTCATTGGTTTTACATATTTTTGTAGCTCTCTTGCTCCATTCTGCTCTAGAACAAACTCAGGGATGGGAAAAGTTTTGTCAAAGGCAATCGATCCCTACCTTGATTAGATATTCACAACTCTTGCCTATTGGCTGAAGAACGTCTGTGGTGGGATCATGATAAACAGAACACGGAAGCTGCCATTTCCTTAGGCAGGGAATTAACCCGTAAAGACAGTAAGTTGAGGAAGTAAGGGAGTGGGAAGTGAAAAGGTTCAGAGAGTGGCAGCTACTGGTGAATTCTCTCCTCGTTTGACTCTTCTTTCTTGATTATGGGCAGAAACCTGGAATTTATGATTCTGTAGTAGCTTGGAGGATCCAAAGTAAAATTCCATACGGGTTCTGATTTCTCAATGAATATTTTCTACACTTGGTTAGGTGTTATTGACTCACAAAGTAAATTAACAGAAAGTTCACATAGAAAAGTGAAGCACTCCTGGGTGAGAACTATACAGCTCTACTGATTTGCCATTGGCAGGGAAGTCTCTGGTTTCCCAAATTCCATAGTCACCTGGGATGCAGAAAAGAGCTGTCAGTCTCACAACGATGGAGGCTCTCCCTCTGGAAATGTTAACCCCTCTCTCGGGTACCTCTGTGACAGTGGGCTTTAGGATAGCCCTCATGGCAGGATAAATGAGGGCCAGAGAAATCTGTACGTCATATTGCATAGAAAATTTCATTTTCTAAATGTTCATTTTTAAATATTTTACCATATTTGGAGTGAATCTCACAGTCATTGGTTTCTTACAACAAGCATTGGCTAACTTCTTGTTTCTTTATTATGCATTTTAATATATCTGAAATTGAGGTTTGTCTTACCCAGCTTAATGGCAATCATACCTTGTTTGTGGCTTCTGCCCCCTAGCTAAGATGGTTCCTTAGCTGTCTCCAGATATGCGAATGAATATACAGTTATAAAACAAAGATAAATCAATCATATTGGCTCAGAAAGATTTCCTTATATTTAACTAGAAATGTTCCTTCTGTTTGAGATCATTTGTTTTAATTAGTTCCTCACAGAGGTAAAAACACCATTTTCAGCAGCATAACTCTTTGTAGTCTCCCCTCCCCGCGCCGGCCCTGAACAATGATACTTGCTGCATTAGTTTTGGTTGAAAAGAGACAAAGTGACTTCTCAGGGACCTATGGAAGGAATTCTCTTCTAAGTCAAGGGACAGCGTTGTCTCTTTCTCCAATCTACTTCATGTTCTACCTTAGGCATGTGCGCATCCAAAGAATGATCCCTACTGTTTCTCTTATGTGTCTTTAATTGAAAAAGTTTTCTCCTGAGTACTCCGAAGTACTCAGTACTCCAGAGTACTCAGTGGCAGGGCGATACCACCATGGAGTGTGATGATCTGAGTGGTAGAGCTGAAGTTTTCAAGGAGAGGCTGCCGTCAGGGGAGGCTTTGAATGACCTCTGAAGTACCAGATTCTTATTTTAGTTTTCCAATTTTGACGAGAGGGATATTCTCCCTTAAAAAGTGTTTCATAAACACTACACCACAGAAATTAAACACTTCTAATACGATAATGTAATTATTCTTCTTATAGCCAGAAAGAACATGGTTCTGAGTTTTTTAATCATTGGAAAGGATCCATTAAAAAAAACTACAAATATCTAATTTTCTTATATTTCTCTTCTATTCTTACATATTTCCCTTAAACTTCCCTTATCTCCTTTGCCTTAATTATTAATGAAATGATTTATTTATTTGGAGCTGAGGGCGGATCTCATACATTCTGTGAATATCACATTCAGACGAATCCTGCTTTGTGTATAGAAACTGGTTGAGTGTAGAATACTTGAGACCCAAATTAAAACAGATGCATGTTGGAATGGATCGGGCTCCCTGCTAATTGCATTTTCCATTATTGCCTTGTTTCCTCTTGGAGCTTTAAGCCATTAAGGAAAAGGTTAGGCAGAAGGGAAGCTAGAACCAAGGGTTCTCAGTCAGTGATCACCAGTGGAAAGAGGTGGCTGGGCATAGTATAAAGTTGCAAGTGAGAGCCCTAGAAGCAGACCAAGAAGAGAACAGAACCCTTCTACACAGAGGGCTATAGAGGGTTACATAGAGGCTCCTCTAACGTTTAAACAACTCCTTATTTGCAGGGGGCCTCAAAAAGAGACCCATGTCTCCACACTTGGGAGAGGCATTTTGGGGAGTGAGGAGGAGGGAAGGTGAGCCATTTGGCAAACTTGATCGGCTCCAGGGCAAGAGTTTCCCAACACTGAACAGGGCACTTTATTGCTGTCAGCCCCTTTCTCTGCAATCTGAAAAGCTTCACCATGTATCCTTAGGGATGACCTGGTCTATTGGAGGCTTTTGTTGTTGTTGTTGAAGACTTTTGGCAAACATACGCAGTATATAAGATAAGTAGAACTCTAAAAGACCCAAACAGATACACACATAGGATGTCCCAGAGGCAAATGGCAAGAGATCTAACTCTAAGAGATCGGGACTGTTTTCAAAAATGTTAGACTTCTGGCTGTCTTCTTTCCTAGAGATCAGACTTCCTTACTGCATCTAGAAATGTTTACATACATTTGATTTGCTTTTTCCTTTGTTTATGCTGCAGCTCTTAATATGACAAATGCCACAGAGAGAGGTATTTAAACCCCCAACGTGTGCTGTGCTCTCAGTGATTGCAGTCTTAATAAAATTTGCAGTGGCCCTGTTCCCGGCATCAATTCTACCTGCCTGATGCCACTAACAGCTTTGATTTGCTGTCATGAGTACACTGTGCATTTAAAAACCAAAGAAAAGAAACAGGCATAAACCTTCGATAACCCGGGGGGCTATCATGGGGAAAATTAAATCTGCATGATTAATAGGGTGCATGCTCTAAAAGAAGGGTTTGACCCATTGATTTCAACTTTAGGGGAGATTATGCTGCATTCTCATCTAGAAAGTTCTGTAGTGCTTTTGAGAAACAATGGTAAAGTGGTCCTTTAGTTGAAGAGTTGTCAGTAAAGTTCTCTAAGGACAAAAAAGTGTTATATAATGATTATGCACTGAACATATAATACTTCAAGGTGAAGAACAGTTAGGTCCTCTTTAATCGCTTTTAAGAAAAGAAAATGTGGGCTTCCCTGGTGGCGCAGTGGTTGAGAGTCCACCTGCCGATGCAGGGGACACGGGTTCGTGCCCCAGTCCGGGAGGATCCCACATGCCGCAGGAGCAGCTGGGCCCGTGAGCCATGGCTGCTGAGCCTGCGCGTCCGGAGCCTGTGCTCCACAATGGGAGAGGCCACAACAGTGAGAGGCCCGCGTACCGCAAAAAAAAAAAAAAAAAAAATTTAGTGCGTGGGAAGAAAACAATGGTCTCTCTTGAGACCATTTTGCACTCCTTCCTGTAGCGAGAGCTATGTACTTTATTTTCTTTTTTGCTCTAGCTTGCACGTATCTCAGAATTCAGTTTGAAGCTTCGTCATAGTATCCGTTACACTAAACCAACAAGAGGTCTCCTTTTCTTGAAACTAATGTGTTGTTATTTCATTTAATTTACTGTCACACCATTGATTAGACTCACTTCAAAATTCTCTATGAAAAGAGATGGAAATAACAAAGCTGATGGACTAATGGAACTCTTCCTCCAAGGCAGTGGTTTCCAAGCATCAGTGCACATCAGATCTTCTTTAAAGGCATAGCTCTAGGTTGCATTCCCCAGGGATTCAGATCTGATGCGTCTCTGTTAAGGCCTTTTAACAATCTCCCAAATGATCCTTACATAGGTAGTCTATGAACTACACTTTGAGAAACATTGATTTAAAGATTTCTACCTGGAATGTCTTCATTCCAGATGAAGCTTAAAAATTTAAGGAGAAACTTAGCTTATTCACCATTAGTATTAGGATAACTTCAAATTTATTCATTTGTTGAGTGCCTACTATATTCCATGTAGTGAGGTAAATCCAAGGTTACAGAGATAAATAAGACATGGTTCATTTCTTGAAAAGTTTTCAAATTTAGTGAGGAAGGTGAACATGCAAGCAAGTAATTACAGTAATTAAAGTTCAATATATTTGCAATGATAGAGTTTGGGCAGGATACATACACAGGACAGGGGAGACAGTGAAAGGTCAGGGAAAGCTTCAGAGAGGTGAGGTCTCACAGGGCTTTGAAGGATGAATGGCAGCTCATGGTACAGATCACATCTCAGTGAGGGAGGGGAAAAGGCAGACTTATCATGCTAGCACAGGCACACTGACCCCTAACCAGGGAGTCAAAGATGGACTAAAGAGTTTGGGATAGTATCTATTGGAGGCGCTATGAAGACCGGAAGGAGCTGCAATTTGACTCACAAGCTATTTGAGTTTATAGTCTATGCTATCTTTCTTGGACATCATTTTAAAATGGGTGTATATCTACCATCTCATCAGCATGGGACCCTACAGTTTGGAGGCCTATATATGGTCCTATTGGAACATCCAGAATCCCATCTCAAAGGCTACAGAAATGTTCCCAAGCCAAGCCACTTTAGACAACTGGGATATTACCGTGTCACTTAAGATTAAGGTTGTGACTCCTGTTTCTTTTCCCAGATAAAACTTCTGGTCAGCTAAAAAATAAATAAATAATTTGAAAATGCTGGTTCTTATTAAACTTCAGTTTCTTTGACTACTGTCAGAGTCAGGTATCTTCCTTTTCATGCGATTAGGTCAAAATGTCATTTAAAAGTAAACGAAGATTTTGATAAATATACTGTAGTTATATACAGTGTTAACATTGGAGGAAACTGAGTGAAGAGTACCTGGGAACTTTCGTATGCTTCCTTTACAGCTCTTCTGTAAATCTAAAATTAGTCCCAAATAAAAACCTTTTGAAAGGGTAAACTAATAACGACTTCTGTCCTCCTCATCAAGCTGTTTAGCATCTCCTCCCATTAAAACCAGAAGATAATTTTTTTTAGAATGAAAAAAGTGAATCAGAACCGAAATTCAACTTTTGACTTACAGTTAAACTTGTAATGTACTTTCAGAACCATTTTAACAAAAATATTCCTAATAGTTGCTCTAGCTACGTCGAGGACTGAAATCAAAACAAGTTAACTCTGTGTGGCTCTTGTCTGATTTCCTTGGTAAACATGTCTTACTCACAGTCATTATTCACCATCCATATTTACAAGCTAGGAAAATGTTATTATCTCCAAGGCCACAGAAATGTTCCCAGCCCAAGCCACTTTAGAGAATTGAAATGTCACAGAGGCAGGCCAGCCTGACTTGGAGGAGAGAGGCACAGTTTGTGAGGGTACCATGTATGTTTTTCTAAAGGAACTTGCGCTCCCATCCCTTCAGAGATGGAGCCGCAGTGGATAAACCTCTTTATGCATTGCTCTGCTTCAAAGGGGACAGAAATGTAAACAGTGGCAGCACACCAGGATGGGGTTTCTTTGCTTTAGCCACCAAGAAGTCAGGAAAGGAAAACCAGGTATTTACTTAGGTTTATCATTACTATTGTCAGGTTTTCTTTTAATGATTGGAAAACAAAAGAAGAATCCGTTCAGAAACAAAGTACCACAGAGCCTCACTGTGATTTCTTTTCAACCACCCCTGAGCCATTTTTTTTAAGTATAAAATTAAAAATTAAAATGACCTTTTTTGTTCTTTGGGATGGTTGTCTACTAACAGGCATCTCTGACTCAATAATTCTTAAAATACAATGCTGTATGAGACAAATGTAGCCTATTTAAGAATGGATTCAAATAATCTAATATTGATTAGCATCTGTGTTTTGATAATAGGGCCTGAAGAATGGATTTCTCTTTCTAGAGTGATTCTTCTCGGATAATTGAGGAATGGATTTAAGCACAGGGTTTTAACACCTACAGAAAGGCTGTTCAACATGATCAATATCTGGGATGCAGCCAGCTAAGGCAGACTGAAATTTAAAGACAAGATAAAATAAAATAACCTTCTACCTCTGAAGTCAGTTGGAAGAACAGCTTTCATCAGTCAGGAAGATACCATAGAGATAGAAATAGCAAGCAAGAAAGCAAGCAAGAAAGAGCTAGAAGACATGGCTTCAAAATTAGCCCTCAGTACCTTCTAGCTGTGTCTTAGTTGCTGTATTAACTTGTTTGTACAAATCATTTCACTTAATCTTCTTCATAATTCTATGAGTTGGGAGTCGATACCTACATTTTCTGCATGAAGAAGCTGAAGTTCAAAGAAGTTGAGCAATATCACAGTTCAAAGAGCTAATAAGCAGTAGAATGAGGACTCAAACCCAGAGCCACTTGCCTGGTTTGTTTTAAGGATATTATATATAACTGTAAGGAAACAATTCTAGTAATACGATTTTGATTTCCCAATTTCTGAGTATGTCCTTAGAAAAAGCCCTAGAATGGTATTCTTAGAGTACAGAGATTTCCTTAAGATATTGCCTAAGAAGAAAATTATAAATGATGCCATCCTACAAAGAGCAAAGAATGTGCTATTTCAGCCTCCATTGAGACTTCAACTCTAGATAGCCAAATTCCTATTATCTTCTTGGCTTTCCTCACTCTTACAGTCAAAAGAATGGAAACCGTCTCACAGGTCTGCCTGTTTTCTCTTCTGGTTTCATTTCTTTCTTTCTACAAGATCTACATGACCTGTATTATTTAACCAAATATATTCCTTTTATTTCCGCCAGAGAACATTGATGACTTTCCCTCCTTCTGTATAACAATACATTTCCCCTCCAAACTTCTTCTCCCATCAACTAATACGGTGAACTAGTAGGAAAAAGTTAATTGACCTTAGAATCAAGTCATATTTACTCACTCTCTCACACACACACACATATTCAAAATTGGGGAGATAGACCTTAATAAAAGCAAATATAGAAATGAGTATTGGGTATTCAGGACTTTCAGTGGAACCAATGACCTGTTTTATTATATGAACGCAAATAAAAACGTACGCAAGTTTAGATTCATAGAGGTAGAGTATTTAGAAAGAGTCTTGCTATTCTTTGAATTTGTGAGACTCTAGGTGTATGTTAGTTTTAGTTCCTGGTACCACAAGATAAGAGGATAAATTACGAAAAGAGGGAAAGATAAGAGGTGGTTCAAAAGTGAGCAGTCAGGATGGTAAACTGGGGCTAGCAAGCTTGGAAAAATGATAATATTTGATGGATTTTTTTTTTCATTTTTGTCCAGTGGATAGAAGTAGGAACTAGGTCTTGGCGGGGGGGGGGGGGGGGGGGGCGGTGATTATAAGGAGACTGATTTTAGTTTGATTTAGAATATATATGTATATATTTTTAAAACACAGTTGTTCAAAATGGGTTGATATGATAATGCTGAGTTCCTCATAAACCAAAGTATTCAAGAAAATGATGGATATCCTCTTTAACTTGGATGTTGATTTTATCTCAGATTAGTCCAATATGAGAAGTCTCAGATTCTCTGTTCTAAATGTCCTACTGAACAATCCCAAGAAAGCAGAGACGGAAAATGAATCACTATCCAACTCTTTTTTAAAGAATTTCCTTTCTCTACAAGAGACTGTGCTGGACTTTAGGGGAAAAAAAAAAAAGGCAAAAGCAAAGTATGCTATTCTGCTCCCTCCTCCACCCCCTACTCCCCACCCCCCAAAGAAGATTACAAATCACATTGGAAGACAAGACTGATGCAGTACACATAAGGCAATTAAACGAAAATTTAACAATCAAGTGAGAATAAACACCATGAAACAGAATATGTAAAAATTGATAAGAGGTAAAGCAATCAGTTTAGAAGACAAGAGGGATCGTGGTAGGCTAGGCAAGCAGGATACACGGAAAAACTAGGGCTACAGTTTGACCTTGAAATAACAATCTCATACACTGAATGCTCGTACTCAACCTTAAATAGTTTGCGGGTATTCTTGCATATTTGCCTCTAATGTAAAGTAACCTCAATTGTGTGCGCATGTGTGTGACTGTGAATGTGTATATTAATACCTAAGCATATGTAAATATGTATCTATAAAGATGTATATTTGCATTTGTGTGTAGAAAAAAACTTTGAGAGTCTATATACGAAAGTATAATTTCTGGTGGAACTTCCAGACCTCCTCCTAGGAAAATGGCAAATCTTAGACATTCTTTCATCTTCCGAGTTGGTTCTACATGTCTGGAGTGGAGGAAATGGGTGCATTAGTTCAAAACTGCTTCCAATTCCAAACAGATCAAGTAAAATGAACAATAATAACAATAGTAGCAACAAGGTGAAAGATGGCAAAGGAAAATCAGCATTGCCCTCGGAGTCGACTTTAAAATACAGCCCAGTAGAAGATCACGGTGTCAAATTAAAAGGAGACTGAGGATTTACCTGTACTTGCTCTAGAATCCTAGTGAGAGTAGTGTAAGAGATGAGTAAATAAAGTTCTCAAAACTTACTTAAGGCCCTTCAACTTTAGTGGAACAAAATTTTGGAGATATAGCAGCCAGATAATAAAGACACTTAATATTCCCAGAGAAGTCCCTTGCCCATCTCAGGCACTCATAAATAGTTATTTGGCTGGTGGAAAAAAAAAAAAAAGGGTTTTTTCTAAGCTTAGAAATAAGCACAATTGTGCTGACGAACTAGAAAGATATGCGCAGCCCAAAGGCATTCAAATATAATTTTTCAGGTCCAATCTGGTCCAACTATGGACCTTTATTTATTTATTCTGATTAAGATCTGTGTGGCAAACAGGGAATCTCTGCAGTTTTCAAGTGTCCAGATGACCAGTTTTTAGCATGGAAAAAAACTCATTTTTAGCCAACATGACCTTGATACTTAAAAAAATAAAATAAGAATGTGCCACGGACTTGATTGGTGGAGGGAGGGAAAGCTCAGAGTAAAATCTAACTGGGAAATTATAAGTTCACTTAAATTTAAGAGTACTGGGTATTAAGTACCAAAATGAGGCCTTCTCACTGCGATGCTAGGTTAGAACAGAAGATTTGGTGTCTGAAAGTTGGAGTGGCATTTCTGGGTCTGCATCTGCAGCAAATCTGTGAGTCTCAGATTCCTTGTCTGGAAAATGGGCTGAATCATATCAACCATGTACAATCACAGAGATATGGTGAGGATTAAGTGAGATAATATACAATGTGTGTGAAAGTCTCCATAATCTGAAAAGAATTATACCAATGTATTCTTATCATTAAAAGTAGTTAACCATAGCATTGCCATTTTATACTAAAAACAAATATTGTACTTGGCTCATCACTAATTCAAAGAAAGGTCTATTCTAACTATACTCCAATAAAATTAAAATATTTTTTAAACAACAAAGAAAGGTCTAAATTGACATGAAAAAATAAATCTTCATGATAGAATAATAGAGCTTCATGTGGGCTCTACATCTGATATGGTTGTATTAAACATTTTGGAACAATTAATTTGGTGGTTGTCTCTTTTCTAGGATTTTTTAAATTCTAAAAATTCTCAATTCCGTATACCCAATTTAGATATTTTGATATTTTTCTTTGTAGCTTGCTTTACTGCTTTTTTCCTGAAAGAGAATGACTTGCTCCTCTCTGCTCTCTGAGCAGCCTCTGGGAATTGATACAGAGGAGAGAATCTCTGTTGGTTGTAGGCTCCGTTCTGCAGACACCCCCTAATCCTCTGTTTACCACAACACGAGTCTATTACCATAGAAATGATAGCTGAGATCCCAGATTCAACATCACTGACTTCACAGCAGGGCCTCGTAAGTGGAGAAGCCACGCTGACGAGGAGAAGCACAATCACTACTACTATTATCAGAAGAGTAGACAGTCCGTGGCCTTGAAAGAAAGGGTAATTGTCAACATCGCTATAAAAACGATGAATGAATGAGCTGCGTTGCTGGGATATGTTGTAGTTCATTTTCTGTGTAATACTGCCTGACTAAAAGTAATGAGTTGAAATTTTATGTCATTTAATAGTTTGCTTTTAAAAGGCCAGCAGTTTCACTGGATTGCATTTGTCTCTCATTAAGAAACAAGCAGATTCTAATTCATCTTTACAGCGCTGTTTCAGTGCTCAAAGGTTTCCCTTTTCATGATGCGTTGTTTTTGTTTGTGTTTGTTTGTGTGTCTTGTTTCTATTAATAGAAGAGAGTGAACCTGAGCAAGATACTAAAGGTATTTTTTTTTTGCTTTCTGCACTGCTTCTTTTTAAATGTATGGTTCGATTCAACTGTTTATTTCTCTGACTTTGTAAACAACTCTGGGTGCCACGATTTTGTAAGGAAATAACAAACGATGTACGGGGAATATTAATTCAGCATTTAACAGTGTTATTAGATGGGCTGCCTTATTACATAATATAGTTATTGAGCACTTACTTTTATTAAGAAAAGTTTGAATCGACCGAAATGTTTAAACTTTGTACCCCAAACTCTGAAAATGCAAACAAAATGAAATGACGTCAATCAGCATGAGAAGATAAATCTCACACAGATTGGAATAGAAAGATCCTCTGACCAAAAGCCTTGGGGGGACAGGAGGTGAGGGTGTTACAATCTTCGGAGACTTGTAAAAATGTCAAGGTGCCAGCTTAGGTTTTTACTGTCATTACTTGAAGTGGACAAGTATTATGCAAGTGCTCCAAACCAAACCAAATCAATCATACTGTTCTAATCTAACTTTTGTGTATTTTGGATGAAATTCACAAGTTCTCATATAATACACTTTGGCTCTAGGAATAAACCCTAGGGTGGTATTCGTTGAAATAGCACCTCCTTATCTTAGTATTTCAAATAAATAAGGTATCCGCGATGTTTTCCTATTTCTAAATATCACGCTGCTTATAACTAAATTTAGATAAAATTATTTCACCTGCTCCTGTGTGGTTTTGGGGGGTTTTGTTTGTATTTTAGTTTTTGTTTTGCTTGTTTTCAATTTACTCCTGTCAGTGCTGGTTTGAATCAAGTAGCCTCAAAGACCTCTTTAAGGGAAGCTAGAAAATTAGAAAGAAGGAAGAGAACGAAAGAAAAAATTCATGCAAACTTATTGTGTCCTTTGAAATAATTGCTCAGACATAGAACTTATAACGGACTTCAGTATTCTTCTGGTCCTACTCGCTTACCAAGAAAAGAGAGGCAATTCATCTCAAGCCAAACTGCTTATTAATTTCGGGATTTAACTTGGGTCCCCCACCTGTTAGGCTTTCCATTACCCCACCAGGCAAATTTCAGAGTGTATAATGGCCCTACTTCCTTATTACAAATTCAGATTACCCCTTAAAATGGCAGCCAATAATAAACTTTATTATATATCTGAAAGTGCTTTGAAAAATGGAATGAGAAAGATGCGGTGGGGTGGGGGGAAGAAGGGAGGGAAGGAAGGAAAAGGAAAGAAACAGAGAGAGAAAGGAAATGGGAATACAATACGGTTATATTATACAGAACTTTGGAATCACTGGCTGCTTAAGCCCAATTTTGAATACAGGATTCTCAACCTGCAGTTAGTATTGTAAACTTACCCCAGAGAAAGTAGAGCCCCAAACTCAGAACTAGATACCATGAGAGAAAACCCAGGGATAAACAGATTGCCCGTGTCTACTTTACATGTTGCAGATGAAGAATAACGTGCTTGGCCATAGGAAAGCAAGTCAGAAACAGCTCACAGTGAATTGGAGAATGATGGATAAAACTATTTGTAGAAAGCAGAGTTGGATAGTTTTTTTCTTTAAAAATCCACATCGAAACAATTGTAAACATTTTCCAAATTACTCAGTAATGTCATGCCCCTTCTATCAAACAGCTCGTTTATGCAACAAAAACACTTCTATATTGTCTTTCATGCAAATATAGGTAAAATAGGGATATTCAAGGGACATTTATTTGATATGAAACCTATCACATTACTTTTAAAATGGATGACTCAGAACGAATTTTCAGTTTGTGGCTGCCGCTAAAACAATGGGAGTTTATTACTGAACTATGTTTAAGTTTATTATTACAGGTATACTGTTATCCATGGAGCAGTCTGGCATTTATTTTTAATGGCAACTGGCTTTATTGTTTTGAATGTTTGATAAATGTGGTGAAATTTCCTTCTCCATCCCTTCACCTTTTATGCTTGGAACTGGTAACAAATACTGATGGGTATAAGAATATTAGCTTCATTGCCAATAAAGCTGAATTGAAAAATAAAGCTTTCTCTTCCTTCATCCAAGAATTGGAGTCAAGTGATCTACTGATTCCTCCCCACAACTCCACCTTTCACCTGGAGTCATAGGATGGAGAAGTCCTGACCTGGAGAACTTACCTACTGCATATTAACCCATACCCTTCTTGTTTGCTGGGTAGCTGGCAGAAAGATGGCCCAGAGAGGATTGAGATACTCATCACATATACAAGCACTTTTCCCCAATCTCACCAATCAGAGGAGTCACTAATTCACTCATTCAACAAATATCTATTGAGTGCCTACCATGTATCATGCAGGGTTCTGGATCAATTGATCAATGAACCGACCAATGATCTGTCTATCAATCAGCTTGTGTTAATGAACAAAGCAAGCTTTGCCCTTCTGATGCTTACATTCCAGGAGAAGAGACAGCCCAAAACCAAACAAATCAATACTTATGACATGGTGTGAGGGGGATGTGTCGAGAAAGCATTATGAGAAGACATCTGAGTCAAAACCTAAAAGACATTTGCAACCTTCTTTGAGGGAGGGAAACTGGCAGGAAAGGTGTAAGCTATCTTTCAATACTGAAAGAGTCAAGTTTCTATTTTATCTTTTGGCAAGAATGTGGGAGGGCAGGAGAGACCAGCTTCCCTTTATTTCCTGGCCTTTTTTTTTTTCTCTTAACCCATCAGACTTAACAGTGAAACCCATGATCAGCCAAGGGTATATCTGCCCCCTCGTAGCAGGAGACCAGGTTGTCAGCACAAGCCTACATTCATGAAGCCACCTGCAATGCCAATGGTGCTCCTTTCTGTACCCTCCTGTGCCCCACTGGACCTCCCAGAAGGTTCTGATATGGGACAGAGCAGCACATTAATTAAATTAACTCCAAGGCTACGTTGACCTCTAGAACGATGACGGACTCTGTTTCAGTTACCATCGCACGTAATTCTTAACTGTGTTGTGCAATATGGATCATCAGAGGTTTTGCAATGAGCCCAAATGATATTCCAAATAATGTAACGCCAGCCAGAAGAAGAGAAAAATCCATAAATTACAGAATAAATAAATAAATAAACCCTCCCTTATTACTAAATTTCCAGGAAGAATTTAAAGTCCCCAAATGAAAATTCTTGCCTTTGTAAATTAAAGCAGAAAGAAAACAATCTAGATTTCATAGTTCTCCAGTTTCTTACGCTTCTCATCTTCAGCCAGAAGGCTCTCATTCAGTTTTAAGGGCACACTGACTATTGTCATCTTCAGCAGCTGCTGTCTACACTTTTCCAGCATTTATGGAATTGAATTAAACCCACTCTCAATCTTTCAAGGATCCTGCTTTTTTCCCCAGATTCTCGAAGGCAGTGGGACCCGTAAAATGATCATTGCAGTAGACTCAAACTCAAAAACTTCTGGACATACAAGTATAGCCCCAACCCCCTACAAGAGTTATTTCAGCCAAATGATGAATATGGACTCAATTATGTTGTGCAATCTAGGTCTCCATTATTGTTGCCAGAAAACATCAGAAGGAAAAGAATCCCTGGGTGTACCCTCGCTCAGATGCCAGTCACTCTGTGTTAGTTGTCCAGGGTCCACAATCTGTGAACTTAGACTGAGTTGGGAGAAATCCCCTATCAGGTGTTCAGATGGGGTACCATGTTTGTCGCTCTGGAAGAAATGTACACTGCCTCCTAGCTGGCTTTTCTTCTTGAGAAATTTAGACTTTCCAATGCGGACAGCCTCTGTCTTCTAGTCTTTCTTGACACTTCCTTCTGACCCATCCAGCATTTTGCAACTTTTTAATTTTCTATTTCACCTTGGAGCCTTGTTTTTCTGGAACTCCAACAGAGGTGCAGCCTTCACCCCTATTTTAAGAAGGCAGTTTTAGCTCTCACCGCCAGGCTCTCAGGACTGGCTCCATAATTTGTGGACCAGGTGCAAATGACACTGAGGGCCCCTAGTTCAAAAATCACTTATAATTTCAAGACACAGGCAGCAGAAAAATAAACGAAGCATGGGCCCCTCTAAGCATGGTGCCCTGGGGGACTACACAGGTCACTCGCTCTTGGAGCCGACCCTGCTGACCACCATAATGACTGCTATTCCTCTTGCTATGGAATTTTTCAGGTTATAACTATCGCCTGCTAGGGAAAATTTTCCCTGAGTCCCACATTTTGTTTCAGTTTGGAATCATCCCCCACAGAGCTCTGATCTAAAACTGTTGTGGTTATTTCTGAACTCTTAGGACTGATACCTCTGACAAACGTTTTTCCTCAGAACCTTACCCTTCTTCAGGTTTTAGGTTTTCTAGTACCTTATGCTATTTCAATGGCAAAAGAGGTATGTGTCCCATTGTATGTTTCTCTGGAGCTGTAGAGTAAGCTCTACTGCAATTTTTAAACTTTTTAATGTTAAAACATTTCAATCTTACAAAAAAGTAGATACAGTAATATATTAATAGTAAACTCCCATGTTCCCATCACCCAACAGCAACAGTGATCAATAGTCTACCATTTTTGTTTTATCTAACCCAGTACCAGTTTATTGCTGCTGGCTTATTTTAAAGCAAATCCCAGACATGGATTCAATCAGTCCGTATGTACTTTAAGGCTTTTTAACGCAGTCACATTACCATTTTCATTACCCCATCCATCCCAGCTAGCACTAATTTCTTACTACCATTTACTACCAGGACAGTGCAATTTTTATTTGATTGTCTCAAAAAACTTCTTTTTACATCTGATTTGTTGCATAAGAATCCAAATGAGAATTCACACATTACATTTAGGGGTATGCCTCTTAAGCCTTTCTCAATCTATAATAGTTCCCTCTTTTTCTTTTTTTCCCCAATATTATTTATTTGGTGAGGAAACAACATAACTTGCCCTGTTCAGTTGTCTATATTTGGGATATGATAGAATTGTATCCTTATAATGTTGTTTAACATGTTCCTCAATCCTCTATTCTTTCGTATATTGGTAATTCGACCCCAGGACTTACTTAAAATCAGGCTCAATTTTGTGTTTATTTGGGGCAAGGGGGAAAATTCAGCTTCCTTTTAAACATTAAATCCACTTTTTTTTTTTTTCTTTAACATTTTTGCCTTGAAGTTGGCACCTTCCTTCCTTTTTCTTTCTCCTGGCTTTAGGGTCCAACATGTGTATTTCTAGCATGCTCTTCTAGATTCCACCTCTTAGAGTCCTCAATATCAAAAGATAGAAAGGTGAGTTCAGTGATGTTGAGCATTCTTTCATGTGTTTGTTGGCAATCTGTATATCTTTGGAGAAATGTCTATTTAGGTCAGAAATGCAAAGGAAAACCACAATGAGGTATCACCTCACACTGGTCAAAATGGCCATCATCAAAAAACCTACAAACAATAAATGCTGGAGAGGGTGTGGAGAAAAGGGAACCCTCTTGCACTGTTGGTGGGAATGTAAATTAATACAGCCACTATGGAGAACAGTATGGAGGTTCCTTAAAAAACTACAAATAGAAATACCATATGACCCAGCAATACCACTACTGGGCCTATACCCTGAGAAAACCATAATTCAAAAGGACACGTGCACCCCAATGTTCACTGCAGCTCTATTTACAATAGCCAGGACATGGAAGCTGCCTAAGTGTCCATCGACAGACGAATGGATAAAGAAGATGTGGCACATATATACAGTGGAATATTACTCAGCCATAAAAAGAAATGAAATTGAGTTATTTGTAGTGAGGTGGATGGACCTAGAGACTGTCATACACAGTGAAGTAAGTCAGAAAGAGAATACCGTATGCTAACACATATATATGGAATCTAAAAAAACAAATGATTCTGATGAACCTAGGGGCAGGACAGGAATAAAGACACAGATGTAGAAAATGGACTTGAGGACAGGGGGAGGGGAAAGGGTAAGCTGAGACAAAGTGAGAGAGTGGCATGGACATATATACACTACCAAATGTAAAATAGATAGCTATTGGGAAGCAGCTGCATAGCACGGGGAGATCAGCTTGGTGCTCTGTGACCACCTAGAGGGGTGGGATAGGGAGGGTGGGAGGGAGGCTCAAGAGGGAGGGGATATTGGGATATATGTATACATATAGCTGATTCACTTTGTTATACAGCAGAAACTAACACAACAGTGTAAAGCAATTATACTCCAATAAAGATGTTTAAAAAAAAGAAGATGATCAATAGATTGTGGGTGTTCGATTCTTGTGGTTAAGGACAAAATTTATATTTTCCTCAAATTTATTATGTTCTAAAATATGATCAGAAAATACAAGGTCCAATTGCCATCTCTCTCTAAAAAAAAAAGAAAGGTGAGTTCATCTGAACCTGCAAATCTGGAGTTAGAACTTGCAAAAAGCATACAACTGTTAAACAAATCATATCCTCCTATATCTTCTTGAATTATGTAACCCTTTTAAACAGGTATTCAAAAATCAGAGTAACTTCTAATACAGCTGAATTTGATCTAGCCCTGGCCTGTACATCTCCTATCTAGTATATACTATCTCTTCTGTACTTTCCTTTCGAATACAGACTCCACAGATTTCGCAGTTTTAGAAGAACTAAGCATCAAAGCCTGGTGTTAATTGGAATTTCATAGTCTAATATTATGTTCTGTCTTTAAGTCCCAGAAAACAAAAGGCAAGAGCAAAAAAAAAAAAAATCATGTTTGCAGTAAATGGGCAATTAAAAGGATTCCATAATGGTTTAAAGAACACTGGATTTGAAGTCAGAGGAGTTGAACTCAGGTTTCTCACCCATCAGTTTTATTACTTTGGGGAAGAAACTTAAATTACCTGGGATTTGGTTTCTACATCTATTTAATAAGAGGAGAAATCTAGTTGATCTCTGATGTCTCTTCCAAGATTAGTGATTCTGTGATTCTAAGTACCCTTCAATTTATTGTACATTCTAAACCTCATCTCCACTCTTCAATTAAAGGTAAAATTTCTTTTCACACCAAAAGAACTTCCTCTTACCTAGTTAGTGGGGATTCAGCCTCAGAAAAGAATATAAATCACCCATTCTCCTGCCCACTTTTGTCTAAAATATTCCTTTTCTTTTTGACCCTGTATGCTCATCTCACTCTCTGAAAAGTTTGACAGATTTTATCTGTCCTCCCACTGTGATACAGTTGAAGATGTAAAGCATTAGTTAATTATTTCATTAATTCAATTAAATATTATTACTTTGGTAGGCACTCTCCTAGGTACTGAACAAAACAGGCAGGGTCTTGGTTGCTGAGGACTCTCGGTCTACTGCGGGGATACAGACAATAGACAAAAAAATAAATAACTTCAGATAGGGGTAAGGTCTATAAAGACAATGAAACAGGATGATGAAAAAGCAAATGGGGGGAAGGTTAGACTTTACGTTGGGTGGTCAAGGAGGCCCTTTCTGAGAAAGTGTCACTTAAACAGAGACTTAGATGATACAAGGAAACCACGACATGAAGATCTATGGGATGAGTGCTCTAGGCTGAAGGATGGCATGGACATCTCTTAAGTTGGGAACAAGCTTGGTGTATTCTGGAGTGGTGAAAAGCATAGGGTCGTAGCATAAATGGCTTAGAAGCCAGGGCACAGTATTTGATATTACCCTTAAGACAGAGGGAACATGGAAGATCCTTCACAGGAGAACATGATCTGATTTGCATTTCTTAAAGACCACTCCAGCTTGACTATTCCCTGTAGGAGAGTCACTCACCACTTCTGTTTTCCTAACAGTTTTTGCCAGAATCCTGCGGCCTCCTGAATCCCACAATGTCACCTTTGGTTCCTTTGTGACCCTGCGCTGTACAGCAACAGGCATCCCTGTCCCCACCATCACCTGGATTGAAAATGGAAACGCTGTGAGTGCCAACTGTACGGAAACTTGTCTGGGGAAGACGCACTGGTGGTGAATTTCAGGGCAGAACACTTATTTGTAGAGTTACCTTGACCTCTGTCATTGGTCCCACCTGCACCTCCATTTTTCAAAGCCTTCCAATATTTTCATCCTAGAAGTCACTGACTTAGAGACTGAACTCCATAGGTTTACTTCTTTCCTTGTATCATGGGGATAGTAGAAAGTCAAATTCATTCTTTATGCTTTTGTGTAAAAGGGAAGTGGTATTAATTCCTTCCCACACAAAACTCATCAATTTAAGAATTAGTCCACTGTTGGAGCCTACTTTGATGAAAAGTAATCCAGAATTAGAACCCATGTCTGTTAGTGCAACAGAATTTTCTTTTCATTTCTAATACTGGTAATAATAACTAACATATAGTATGTGGTTGCTATGACCAGGCCCTGTTCTAAGCACTTTACATAGAAACATTCATTTATTCATTCTACAAATGTTATTGAGCATCTCCTGGGCATCAGGCATTATTCTAGACATTGTGGATACAGGCACAAACAAAACAGGTAAAGTTTCCTGCCCTCAACTTGCTTACTTGTGATGGGGAAAAACAAACAATAAAATAAGCAGATGGGAGAATCTATAGTCTATGTGCACAGCGTCAAATGCCATGGAGAAAAATAAAGCAGGAAAGTGAGAAAATACAATCTCAGGAGAAAGATTCCATTTTCAATAAAGTGGTCAGAGAAGCCTCATTAAGATGGAGATATTTGAGCAAAGATCTGAAAGAGCTGAAGGAGGAGGCTATGTAGATAATGTGGGGATGATAACCGGGCAAAGTCACTGAGATAAAGGTGCACCTGGTATGTCAGAGGAACAGCAAGTAGGTCAGTGTGGCTAGAGGTGAGTGAGCAAAGAGGAAAGAGGTAAGGGGTGTGCACAGGGGTTGTAGATCCTACAGGCTTATATAGGTCAATTGATACAATTTGGCTTTATTTGAGTGAGGCGGGATGCCATTGTAGGTCTGTTTCTGTCGTCTGTTTTCCTGCTGACTCTTTCATTGTGTTTTGTTTCCTTGTGTGCCTAGTTATCTTTGACTACCTGCTGTTCATTGTTTTGAGAAAAAAAATGTCAGAGATTAATTTGAGGTCTAGACAAAGGTTCTTTTCTCCAGAGAATTTTTGTTTGTTTCTGCTAGGGACCAGGGGCTACTACTAATCTTAGACTGCCTTAAACTTGTTATAGTAAAGTAACTTGTAGTCTTGTTCTTCTTCAGCTCTCGAATTAAATTTTAGATGCCATTTAAAATTCACATCTTATTTGGCAGTATGTTTTGTGGCTTTTCTGTGAAGCTGTAGGAGTTGTCTTAAGCCTCTCCAAGTAGTGTAAAGAGATGCCCTAAGAAAACTGGGTAACTGACAATATGACCTTGTTAATTTGTCTTAAGCTCTGTGAAAACAGTTAATACAGAAAATGGAAAGACATAGGCTTTTAAAAAATTCAGTGTTTTCAAAAGGCTCCTTTGAGTTTAGAACTGGAACATATATGATTATTCTCTGTTGGAGTTGAGGAGTAATAAAAAAAAGCCAATGGTTAGAGTTAGTTTTGGTCTTATTGAGACTCCAACTTCATCTTTCAAGATGTGATTCACAAAAAACAGAAAGCAAAATGGATTCTTCGGCAGAGATTCTAAAACAGGAATAAAATAAATGAATGGTAACTTTCTTCCAGGAAGAAAGCAAAAGGACATCTGCAGTTCTCATGGTCAGAGAGAGTGTTATTCTTACAGCCAAGTTTTTTTTTTTTTTACATCTTTATTAGAGTATAATTGCTTTACAATGGTGTGTTAGTTTCTGCTTTATAACAAAGTGAATCAGTTATACATATACATATGTTCCCTTATCTCTTCCCTCTTGCGTCTCCCTCCCTCCCACCCTCCCTATCCCACCCCTCTAGGTGGTCACAAAGCACCGAGCTGATCTCCCTGTGCTATGCGGCTGCTTCCCACTAGCTATCTACCTTACATTTAGTAGTGTATATATGTCCATGCCACTCTCTCGCTTTGTCACAGCCAAGTTTTGTTCTTGGTGCTACTATCCAAGTCCAAATAGAAATCGAGATGACTGCCCCGTGCTGATGCAAATCACAGGAACTGGAGGCAACTGCAGGCATTTAATAGATGTTGGACAAGTAGCCAACCAGAAAAGTCTATTGAGGAGAACAGGGAAGGGCCACAGACCTGGTATCATTCTGGGTGGGCAGGATTAAGACAAATGCAGAGTTGGGAGATATTTGACACAGAATAAAACAGAATTTGAACTGTGGCTTTTCACTAACTATAAGCCAGTGAACTAACTTCATAACACACTACCAAGTACAAACGAGTACTTTAAAAGATGTGAATGCTCCTTTTCTCCCCCTCCATGAACATGCCAAAAACGAAAACCCTGAATGATTACAGCCAAAGAACAAGAGAAGAGCAAGCAACTTACCCCAAAGCCATCAAGAATTCTTTTGCTTTCTTCCTATGGAAATATCATTCATTTTTCATGAAAATTTGTAGTCTTAGATGAACTCAGAGTGAGCAGTAATATCACGTTTGTTTTACAACGTTGGAAATAATAGTTTGGTGGGGCTATAGCAGAGTTTACTTTTCTAAAAGAAAATATCCTTATATTTTGATAAACAGATTTATTTAAAGTTATACCCATCTATTTATTATTTTGGCATTCAAATAAAAAACGTAGAAAATCTGCACATCTCTCTTGCTTTGTCCAATCAATATAGTTCCTAAAATATGTTAAAAGCTGAATCATTTTAACTTATTAGAAGGATTTTATAAAATAAATAGCCAAATCATCTGTGTTGAAGATTGTGGTTTTTGAATTTCCTTAAAGGGAGACTCACCTATATATATTATATGTATTTTTTTAAATTTATATGTTTATTTATTTTTGGCTGCGTTGGGTCTTCCTTGCTGCGTGCAGGCTTTCTCTAGTTGTGGCAAGCAGGGTCTACTCTTCGTTGTGGTGCGCAGGCTGCTCATTGCAGTGGCTTCTCTTGTTGCAGAGCATGGGCTCTAGGCGCGTGGGCTTCAGTAGTTGTGGCGCGAGGGCTCAGTAGTTGTGGCTCGTGGGCTCTAGAGAGCAGGATCAGTAGTTGTGGCACACGGGCTTAGTTGCTCCACGGCACGTGGGATCTTCCCAGACCAGAGCTCAAACCCATGTCTCCTGCATTGGCAGGCAGACTCCCAACCACCGCACTACCAGGGATGTCCCTATACATATTTTTAAGAGGCAGTTTTTTGGTTTAAAGGACATGAGCTTTGGAAACATCTCTCACTAACTGGGTAAACCAATATAATTACATATATCAAGTGGAATATATTAAGTTGAATATTTCAGCAGCTAGATCGAAAGAGGTCAATATTCATAGCTATGTTGATCAAAAACAGCATGGGAAATTTTCTCAATTGTTCCTTTTTCTATGATGCATAGACAGACGTTATTACAACTCATGGACCGTATTGGGCCACATCCTAAAGGTCCCTGAGACAATCCTAGCCAGCTGGGACTATTTGCAAGACAAGGTCATAGAAGCCAGAATACCATTCAGAGGTTTCTCTATGTTGAGGTCAAATCATGATGAAGTTGTGGGATTATCCATAACTTGGGATAGATTCTGTTCAAACAGCATTATTAATATATTAACGATATGTAGAAAATATTCCACCTATATTGCCTCGCTCAGAAGGCTTTTACATACGTTCAATCAGGTGGGAACTAATATGCCTATTTAATAGAGTTCCTGTTCGATGCCCTCGTTTGAGGTCACTGTCTCAATACCACACACAGAGCAGAGAGCTGTTTATCCAGCTCTTTCAGATCAGTATGCCTGGGTGATTTGGAGAAATACCATATTTACTGTAATAGCAGATAGAGTCACCTCAATTAAGTCCTCAACTTCGCCTCAGCATACCTTGGTCAAAGCTCCCAGGAATAAGCTGAACTCATCATTTTGAGCTTTTAAACCTGAAGAACAAAACGATCAAAACGCAGGGCAAAGGGCTGTTTTGAATTTTAGGTCATCAAAAATACTAAACTGTTGGTCAGGCTGCTCCATGAAGAAAGAAAAACAAATTCAAACGATGACTAACAAGGCCTGCTGTGCGTGAATCACAAACTGAATCAAGCCAGCCCTCTGGAAACAGGAGGAAAAGCTCTTAGGAATCACATCATAATCAGGCAATGAGCCTGAGGACTTGCTGGTCTACTCGTTGAACTATGTCAGCACCTGGATGATGTCCAGGAGAAGAGAGGTCAGGCGGTTTAAAACTCACTTCTCTTTCCTCCCAAGACTGTTTTCAGTGACCTTGAGGAGTGACTTTCTTAGGTGTGAACATGAAAATTGTGGGAGTTTAGTCAGCATTTGGGGGATTACTCGTTTCTGAGTTGTCTCCCAGGCACTGACGGTACAGACCTACTTCTTGAAAGAGGGAATGAACTTTGCAAAGGAGGAAGGTTCCACGGATTTCACATATATAAACTGGAAAGGGATTATATTTATAAACAAAATATCCTGAGAGCATAAGGCATACTGACTGACAGAGGTTGGAGGTCTTTAGCTTTTTTTCTCATTGTTGCTTTGTATTAAAATTCAGGGAGAGTCCAAAATTGTATTTCACCAACAAGCACCTACCATATAGCACAGGGAACTCTAATCAATATTCTGTAATAATATGGGAAAAGAATCTGAAAAAGAATGAATATATGTATATGTATAACTGAATCACTTTGCTATACACCGGAAACTAACAGAACATTGTAAATCAACTATACTCCAATAAATTTTTTTAAAAATTACATTTCAAACTGTTCAATCCTTTCCATCTAACTTGGACACTCAAATCCATAAGAACGTGCACCTCTGATAAATATGATAATGATGAATTCGGTTTGAATTCCCAACTGCATGTATGTCTCTTAAAGATATTTTTCTCTCTGCCTTGTCAATTTCTCATAGAGTCCAGGCTGCTTATCTGGGGAAAATGCCACAATACTTGATCTGACCTGGGACGTTTCCCCAGTTAAGGTAAATTGATGCTCACGTAAACCAGTGTTTCTCATAAGGAGACTAATAGCGCAGGTAAAGAATAAAAAGACAAAGAAGCTAAGTGAACAAACTTTCGCTGCCTAGTCGCTACAGAGAGTGCTGGGTTCTGGGGCCGGCCAGCCACCTGGCAGCAGAAGGATGGAAAGTTGGTCTCACCTCAGGGCTTCCCTCCCCCTTGCTGGTCTAACTGTGAAATCTTCCCTCATGTGAAACAGTAAAATAACTGGCTCCAAGTTTTTCATTCTCTTCTAGACAGAAAGATCTCTTTCAAGGCCACCATGGTACTCATCCCTACTCCTCCAAGATAAGGTTAAGGTAAAACCATCAGCTAATTCCTTGCTTGTCATTCCATTCACACTTCCCTCAAACCAGCATTTTCCCCTCATATAAGCAACGATAATTAAACAATAATTATTGGAAAGATGGTAGAGTGCTTAAGAAAACAGTGAAGAAAGAACCACCAGTTTAACAAGTGCCACCACTTTAACAATGACATTTAAGTCAGACATTTGTTTTGCTCATGGTTGATTTGAGGTTGTTACTACTGTCCTTGTTTTCTAGTAAGTCTATTCTGTTTTCTAGGACTAGGGAAGGCACTAAAGCATAATGATGAAAAGCACAGGCTTTGGGATCAGACAAACTAGGGTGTAAATTGGAACTCTGCAACCCAGTAGAATGTGCTAGACAGCTGTCTCTCTCACAGAGTTGAATGCTGACAGCTAATAAGCATTTACATAAATTAACCTGTCAATTATGTGCTAATATGGCATTGATAGCCTGGCTCTTTGAGGACATTTGACTTTCTGATTTAAGTAATGAGGCAGAAACAGAATTGGCTTTACAACCATTTTCTCCTGATAACCATTCACTATTTGATGTGCATTTATGGGGAACTGAACAGGAATTATGAAAATAAGCCCCAAACTCTATAACCTCTCATAATTGACTCTATCTTCAAGACAGAGAGACATATCTTGGAGGATCCACACAGTATATCCTTTCCTACTTTGCATTAGTTATCTATTGTTGTATCACAGACATCCCAAAGCCTAATGGCTTAAAACAATAACCATTTGTTAATGATCAAGTCTGTGGGTCAACCAGATGGTTTTCCTGATTTGGGCTAGGATTGCCTGCTCTTGCTGATCTAGCTCCTGTGATTGGCAGGTTGACTGGGAGCTGATTGGTCTAGAATGGCCTTACTCGTATATCTGGGTGATATTATTGGCTCGCAGCTGGATCAGTGAGGATGACTGGGCTATATGTGCCTCATCCTCCAGCAGGCTAGCTTTGGCTTGTTCACAGGAGGTCTAAGAGCAACAAGAAAGCAAGCCACAATGTGCAAGAACTTTGTAAGTCTCTGTGTCTTTCTAAAACATGTCACAAGCCAATCAAGAATCAAAGCATGGAGAAAGATGCCACCTCTTGAGGGAAGAGCAACAAAGTCACATTGCAAGGTCATGGGCATATGGAGAGAAAAGTTGTTGGCAAGTTTTGCAATCTACCACATGCCTTTTGATCGTAATCCTTATCCTTTTTCTTTCCAGGCAACTGATACAGCATATTAGAAATCCTTGACCTAATTCTATCTTCTTTTTCCCCCTGACTCCACCAGGTTTCTTCTGGATCCATTCAAGAAAGTGTGAAAGACCGAGTAATTGACTCAAGACTGCAGCTGTTTATCACCAAGCCAGGACTCTACACATGCATAGCTACTAATAAGCATGGAGAGAAATTCAGTACTGCAAAGGCTGCGGCCACCATCAGTATAGCAGGTAGGATGGATTTTCACAATTGCATTGCTCCAGGACAGGAGAGAGTTGGCACTATTCCACAATATCTTTCACTGGGGAAAATCTTTTTTTTTTTTTAATCTCTTACTCCAGTCCCATTTGGGATATTTCTTCCTCCATAGGGACACTCCAGAGGTTGACCTAGATAATTGATTTTGGCTGATTTGTTGCTTCAAAAACTAGATCCACAAATACCTGCCCAAGTGATGGGTAACAGCTTCCAGGAGTTCATTTCTTTTTCTTTCATTTTCTTTTCTTCCCTTTCTTCTTCTTTTATTCTTCCTTTCCTCCCTCCCTCCCTCCTTCCTTCCTTCCCTCCTTTCATCCTTCGTTCCTTTCTTCCTCCCTCCCATTCTTTTTCATTCCTTTTCCTCCCCTCTTTTTTCCCTTCCTCTTCTTTGTTTCTTGGGGTTAATCAAACTTTCCAAGGCTCTAAAGAGGAAGTTGGCAGATATTTAACATGGTTGTGCCAGTTTCCGCATGGCTACATTTTGAGGGCATTTTTACTTATGAATATGTGATCTACCTCATGGTCTTTCCCCTTCCTGTTTCATGCAAGTGATAGCAGGACCTACAGGTATTTTCAAGGAAAAGGGCTGACACATGGATTTCTAGGATACTTGTGTTCAGTTATAAAGGTTTATTTTTAAAACTTAAATGTCCCAAAGGCTTCTGAGAACATTTGTGGAATTCCTAGAGATGGAAATAATCCCTGTATCAGGAAATGCCTAGCATGATAATATTCATAGCACGTCTACTGTCCAAGGGTCAGCAGAGAGATGCTTGGCCTCACATGTAAGGCAAGCACTGGCAGAACCTGTGCCCAGGGCCAGCTCCCCAGAGCCTACTATTTCTTATTACAGTGCCACTTCTTAGATCTTCCCTGATGGGGAAATTTCTAGTAATGTTTGCGATTTTTTAGCATGAGGTGAATAAAGACACAGAGAGATACAAAGGGAGCACTGGACAAGGCTGGCCCTCTGAGGCATGCCCATGAAGGAAAGAGATTTCAAAACCAAGGATCCCTTCTGCCTTCTCCTCCAAGGATACATCTGCCTACAGTATCTTGAGACATCATATCAGTTATTTGAGAATTTCCACTGATGGGAAGTCATTTTCCCAGAGAAGAGTGAGATTCTTAAAAGTAAATTCATCTCAGTTTAACAAATAATAATAAAACGATTACTATTCACATAGCACTTTGTTGTTTACAAAGCACCCTTACATGCATTTATTAAATACACTGGGCTCAGTCCATTGCGTTAGGTAGAGGATGCAAACTTAATTAACGAATGGGATCATTAGCAATGGAGTCCCAGTTTTCTAGGGACTCTCAACCTAAAAAGGAAGTCCATTGGTCACAGACATTATGGCACAGACTATGTTCTATGCAGCAGCACAAAGTACAACAGCAGACACAAGACAGAGTTTAAGGGAATCCTTGGGAAAGAGATGCCATTTGAGTTAGAGATGACAAGGTCGAAATGAGTTCAGAAAATAGCAAGTCATGATGGAGACTGAGAATGAGGTGGAGGATGGGAAGAAAGGTTTGAAATGTGAGCTCTAGCTGGGTTATGAAGAGCCTGAGTAGGTTGACTATTCTTCAATCAATGGGAAGTCATTTAATTTTTTTAGAGAAGGCAAGCCATATGATCAGATATATTATTTATCAAATCGACAGATGTCGGGTGTCAAAAGATGGGGAGGCATGGCATGCAGATAGGAGATTATTCCAGGAGTCTGGGAAAGTCATGAAGGTCTGAACAACAACAGTAACAATTGGTAAAGAGAGAACAGGGGAGATGTGTGAAACCTATCAGGAGAGAAACGATAGGATTTGAAAGTGTTTGAATGCGGTAGAAGGAGTTCAGATGTGTCTGAAATTTTGAGGAAAGCATCTAGGACAAATAATAACAGATAAAAGAACATGAGGAGGTTCAAGAGATAATAAAACAATTAAATTTTTGATGCTTTTTAATTACTTGGAATGATTCTCACTATCTTATGTTTTATTTGATATTTGATCAAGACCCAGTGTTAAATACATAAATATATATTTATATAACCTATATCTATATATTTACAAAGTGTGTGTATGTGTGTTTGTGTGTGCAGAGAGAAGGAGAAACATTTACGTATGAATTCTCAAATCCAAGAAAATAGACTGATCTAATCTAGCTTAGATTAGAATCACCTCCACTGGCTAGAAGAGAAAAATTAATGTTGCTAATCTGAAGAGAGTCTCATTTCAGGTAATTACTCAGTCATTCAAAGATCAATTTCCTGCCACGTTTCTTCCTCCCCTTTCTCCTTGTGTCTCTTCCCTACGTGGAAAGAGAGAAGGAGTCTTGGATTTATGCAGTGATGTCCTCTGGATCCGCCCTGGTATTTGGTAAAGTCTACAGCTAGAGAACTAGTGATCTCATCTCTTGGCTTGGTTGGGACCCAGAGGACCTCCCTGTCTGGCTCAGCCCCACTGAGGCTCTTCCTGTAGCAGCACAACCCTCTACATCTCAGTCAAATCCTTCATCGAGCCCCTCTCTAGAGTCTACTCTGCAACATCTGCACATAGGTCACCCTGGCTCTCCCTACGATACCAGATATACTAAAAATCCAAGTCAGCTCCTTCCTTATCCCTCATGCAGCCTGAAGCAACTTCTGGATCACTTTCATGTTACACAAAATCCAAAAAAGATTCACACCTACCAACTCAGTTCTGCTGTCTACCCAACCATGTCATGCTACCATTTTTACACTAATATGGCCATCCTATGTCAGGGTAAGAGGTCCCTAAAAGGTTCTCTGCTTTTAGAGTCCCAAATAAGAAGTAGGAAAAACTCCCTCTGCTTTGGCTTTTTCCTTAATTTATCAATATACCTCTCTTCTAGGATTTTGGTCCAGAGAAAGGAATCTATAAAATGTGAATCTGAATTCTTAATTCCCTTACCTTCCACCTTTCTGCAACATACCAAGCTGAAGGAACTGGTCAGGGACTCCCTCTTTAGTGCGGTAACCTTCAGAGCCCACCCATCATAAGTACAAAGACAGGTGTGAAGGCAGTGCTATGATCAATAAAAAGAAGAACCTGATAAAATGGGTTTATCTCCCCCCACACACAAAGACAGATCCATCACATGACATGATCTCCAAGATGCTGAAAGGACTATAGAGCATAATTACCACCATAGTGTATATGGCAACATCACCCCTTTCATCCCAGTCCTAGTGCAAATGAGAACCTGATCCAACACCGTTAAGAAACAGAATATACCAACAGAGGAAGCTGTAATCCTAAAGAAAATGATGGTATCTTCTGGTGGTAAAAAGAGCCTTAAAGTGTGGACAGGCAGCATAGAAAGGTAATGTCCCAGAATGCAGGGAGAAGTCATTAATGTTGAGAATAGACCAGAGTGAGAATGAGGGCAAAGAGCAAAGGCAGCCTGGGGGAAAATAGCAGGAGAATTTGCATGGGGAAAGGAATGGTGGGAGCAATGCGTGAGTTGGCACGTAGCAGCAGAGAGGACTGGAAGCTTGCCGCAGCAGAGGTGAATGCAGATAGGGAGCAGTGACCGCAGTAGGGGCAATAGTCATGTAGACTGAAACCAGTAATGACTGGACTTTAGCCAATGGGCCTGTAGGTAATGTATTTGAATAATGAATGTGAATCCATCTGCACATAGAAACAAAGTTACTAAAATGAGTAGAGGGACTCCCTCACGTAGCTAATTCATAAAAAGCTGCAAGGCCCTTTTGTTCATCCCCTGATCTGTTTTTCCTGTTGGATCCCATTTACTATGAGACCTGAAGCTCCCCTACTTTTCCTAAAATTTCCTCAGGCAGATTTAATGAGGGTGTCTCATGAGTGCATTGGAATAAGACCTCTGATCCCCATGAGACACCTGCCATTTTTCTTCCTCTCCTTAAGCTGTTCTTTTCAGTCAAAGCTGCTAGATGCCTCATAAAAGTCTCCCTGCCATCACTGAGGAAACTGTCGTACTTCCCAACTCTGGGGTGCTCCCTGAACCAATATTCCATGGAAGTGAGGCCACTCTGGTGAAAAAGGGATTCATGGAACCACTTTAATTCAGAATCGTTTCAAAGCACGGTCTTATGCTCTCCAGATCTCTCAGAGCTTGGTTGTGACATTCGCTCTCTCCACTTCTGCTTTAGGCATCTCTCTCCATTGGCCTCTGATGGCGCTGGCCAGAGGTCCAGAGCCCGGTGCCTCCCCTGGACATTTTGGCAATGCTTCCTTACCCCAAATTCTCCTTTCTCTCATTTCAGCCATCCCCATCCTCCCCTAGTGTTCTGTAGTCAACAGTCCCCTTTGTCACATTCTCTGTGTTTCACTTTGAAGATTTCACTCCATCTGTTTATTTACTCAACCCAGCAGGAAAACTGGAAATAGAAAAATCTGGTCTAGTGCTTAGGATTATGTCTATTGATATTGCTAGTGTCTGAAAGACAACAACAACAAAAAATAAAGATCAGCCTTCATTTTCCCAAAACTCTTCCATGTGTATGCCCAGATTCATATGTATTATTTGAGAAATGTGATATACTTCTTTCTGACTCATTTACATTTGCTGTTAGTCATCAAAAGGAGCCAGAAAAACTTTTGGAACCTCTCCCTATGAACCAGGAAGTTCCATTTCCCCTCCAGTCACAACCTCAAAAGGCTCAAGTTGCAATTTAAACTCAGCAGGATGCTGGGTTATTGGCAAGATGCCTTCTCTTTGTCATCAGCCTTGTGACAGAGACCAGCAAGACACCTCATGATCCCTGTAATGAGCATAGTCCTGGAAGAGCCAAAGGCCATCAAAATAGACACAGGTATTAAATCTACCAAACATTTAAAGAAGAATTATCACCAATTTTTATTACCCTGATACCAATGCCAGGTAAGGGCACTACAAGAAAACTAAAGGCCAATTTCCCTGATGAACATAAATGCAAAAATTCTCAACAAAATTCTAGCAAACCAAATTCAACAGCACATTAAAAGAATCACACACCATGATCAAGTGGGATTTATCTCTGAGATGTAAGGATGGTTCAACATATACAAATCAATTAGCGTCACATGCCACATTAATAGAATGAAGGATAAAAATTACATGATCCTCTCAATAGATGCAGAAAAAGCATTTGACAAAATTCAACATACATTCATAATAAAAACTCTCAGCAAATTGGATATAAGGAACATACCTCACAATAAGGGCCACATATGACAAACCCACAGCCAACATCATACTCAATGGCAAGAGGTTAAACACTTTTCCTCTAAGATCAGGCAAATGACAAGAGTGCCCATTATCACCATTTCTATTCAACATAGTACTGGAAGTCCTGGCCCAAGCAATCAGGCAATAAAAAGAAATAAAAGGTATCCAAATTGGAAAGGAAGAAGTAAAATTCTCCTTGTTTTCAGATGATGCAATCTTATATATAGAAAATCCTGAAGACTCCACCAAAATCTGTTAGAACTAATCAATGAATTAAGTTCCACATACAAAATTGACATACAGAAATCAGTTTTTTAAAAATACACTAACAACAAAACATCTGAAAAAGAAGAAAACTATCCCATTTACAATAGCACCAAAAACAACAAAATACTTAGGAATAGGTTTAACCTAGGAAGAGAAAGATCTGTATGCTGAAAATTACAAGACATTGATAAGAGAAATTGAAGACACAGATAAATGGAAGATATCCTGTGTTCATGGATCAGAAGAATTAATATTGTTAAAATGTCCACAGCACCCACAGCTATTTGTGGATTTCATATACTCCTATTAAAACTCCTATGGCATTTTTCACAGAAATAGAACAAACAATTCAAAAACTTGTATGGAAGCACAAAAGAGTCCCGATAGCCAAGCAACCCTGAGAAAGAAGAACAAAGCTGGAGGCATCACACGTCCTGATTTCAAGCTATATTACAAAGCTATAGTAATCAAATCAGTATGGGACTGGCATAAAAACAGATGCCTAGACAAATGGAACTGAATCAAGAGCCCAGAAGTAAACCCACACATATGTGGTCAGCTAATTTATGACAAGGGAGCCAAGAATATACAACGGAGAAAAGACAGTCTTTTCCATAAATGGTGTTGGGAAAACTGGATAACCACATGCAAAAGAATGAAACTGGACCTCTATCTTACAACACTCACAAAAATTAACCTGAAATGAATTAAAGACTTAAACACATGACCTGAAACCATAAAACTCTTAGAAGAAAAAATAGACAGTAAGTTCCTTGACATCAGTCTTGGTGATGATTTTTTTGGATATGATACCAAAAGCATAAGCAACAAAAGTAAAAATAAACAAGTGGGACTACGCCAAACTAAAAAGCTTCTGTACAGCAAAGGAAACCATCAACAAAACTAAAAAGCAACTTATAGAATGGGAGAAAATATTTGCTAATTATATATAAGGGGTTAATATCCAAAATATATAAAGAGCACATACAACAGCAAAAAAACCAAACAATCTAATTTAAAAATGGACAAAGTATATGAATAGACATTTTTCCAAAGAGGACATACAGATGGCAAACAGATACATGAAAAGGTGTTCAACATCACTATTCATCAGGGAAGTGCAAATCAAAACCACAATGAACTATCACTTCATACCTACTAAGATGATTATCATCAACAAAGTAAGAGTTAGCAAGTATTGGCGAGAAAGGAACCCTGACCCACTGTTGGTGGAATTGTAAATTGGTTCAGCCACTATAGAAAACAGTATGGAGCTTCTGAAAAAAATTAAAAATAGAACTACCATATGATCCAGCAAACCCACTTCTGGATATATATCCAAAGGAAATGAAAACAGGATATCAAAGAGGTATCTGCACTTTCATGTTCATTGCAGCATTATTCACAGTAGCCAAGATACGGAAACAACTTAAGTGTCTGTCAACAGAAAAATAGATAAAGAAGATGTGGTATATACATATAATGGAATATTATTCAGCCATGATAAAGAAAGAGATTTGGTCATTTGTGACAACATGGATGAAACTTGAGGGCATTGTGCTAAGTGAAATAAGTCAGTCAGAGAAAGACAAATACTGTATGATATCACTTATATGTGGAATCTGAAAAAGTCTAACTCATAGAAACAGAGTACAGTAGTGGATACCAGGGGCAGTGGGGTCGGGGAAAAGGGGAGACATTGGTCAAATGGTACAAACTTCCAGTTATAAGATGAATAAGTTCTGGAAATCTAATGTGCATCATTGGTGATTATAGTTAATACTGTATTATATACTTGAAAGTTGCTAAGAGAGTTGCATTATGTAACTGTAGCAAATCAACACCTTGTCCACCTTAAACTTACACAATGTTGAATGTCACTTATATCTTAATAAAGCTAGGAAAAACAGACACAGGGATCCAGTAGAGGAAAATCCATGTTTGTATTTCCCATTCTCAATGGCATTAATAGGTCCTTCACGAAATACTGAGGTCCAGAGTTCTTTTCTGCTTATTCAGTCTGAGGGTACAGGAATGAGTCTGTGGTCACATCCCTCCTCTAACATAAGCCACTCCTCATTTTACCAACACCCCCACTGTCTGCAATGCCCCTTCTTTGGATTGACCTCAGAGTCTGGGGATTCTAAATTTAAAGCTCAAATGAAAATATGTAGCATAATCAAAGCTGGGCAGTAGGGAGAAATCTGATATGTTAGTATTGGAGTTCCCCACCCTCCCAAAATTGGCCACGTATTTTTATTTTTTAAATTTTTATTGAAATATCATTGATTTACACTGTTGTATTAGCTTCCACTGTATAGCAAAGTGATTCAGTTATATATATTCTTTTTCATATTCTTTTCTATTATAGGTTATTACAAGATATTGAGTATTGTTCCCTGTGCTATACAGTAGGTCCTTGTTGGTCATCTATTTTATATATAGTACTGTGTATATTTTAATCCCAAACTCCTAAATTATCCCTCCCCCCCCTTTCCCCTTTGGTAACCATAAGTTTGTTTTCTATGTCTGTGAGTCTATTTCTGCTTTGTAAGTAAGTTCATTGGCATCATATTTTAGATTCCACCTATAAGTGTTATCATATGATATTTGTCTTTGTCTGACTTACTTCACTTAGTATGATAATCTCTAGGTCCATCCATGTTGCTGCAAAATGGCATTATTTCATTTTTTTAATGGCTGAGTAATATTCCATTGTGTATACATACCACATCTTTATTCATTCATCTCATATTTTTATTTTCTATATTTTGTGTTGATGTTTCACATTATTACAGAAAAAAATTAGAACTTTGGACTCTTATTTTGTAATCGATATAGCTGATTGAACGTACTACCATGTTTCACGCTCTCTCTCATGTCTCATAGTCACACTCCCGTGTCCCCCGCAATGTTCCCCCCAGTTGTGAGACGTGGGGTGATGTAGCAGGGGCACACGACTCCCTCTATCACCCAGTGTTTCAGCCATGATAGGTAGAAGTGTTCTTACCAACAAAACAGGCCCCGTCCCTTGGCATTTCATGGTGGCTTCATCTGGTTTCCAATGGATTAAAGGTGTTTGTTTTTGTTTTTAATAAAAGGGAAAGGAATAAATGACTAACAGCCAGTAGCCACACTAAATTGCTACCAGCTGTTCTGCAGCTAGGCTCAAGAGGTAAGCATTCCTTCTACAATCAGGCAGCTTTTTTATATTAGATTGGCTGCCTGTTTTAGAAGAGAGACAACATTTTATTGGCTTTTCCAGATAATGGAAAAGATACTACAAATATTGATGGCTGTTGGAAGCTTTTGAAATTTTTAAAAATCTAGTTTTGAGATAAAAGCACTTGTTTATAATCGGAGGCTCTTGGACCCCTTCCCTGCTCCCCACTCTCCCCGCCCCCGCAAAAATGAAAATGTGACTGGAGAAATTTCTGTACGAAACACATGGAAGCCTAGTGAATCATCCTTTGATTCTCTTAATATTCTTGAAAAGACTGAGCACCCTTAAACGACCTTGATTTTTTTTTTCCTCACTTGTGCTTGAAATCGAAGCCTAGCTAAGCTGAGTATCTCTTCCCAAGTTCTACGGCTGGATTCTTTGGCTCTGGTTGACCTCCACGGTATTGAATCCTCTCTTTTACATCTTAAATTGAGGGCTCTTTCATATACATAACCTTGGACTTTTCACCTTTCAACAGGTTTCCCTGCTCAGCTGCTGTTAGATTCTGCCTTTACCCATTCCAAATTATATACCTTTTTCTCTGTAAGAATTTCCTCCTGTTTCTTCCATCTGTTCTCTCCAGAAAATGTGGGGCCCCTTGTTAAAAAATTATTAAGTGTTTCAAGATGATAACCGCAGAACATTCAATTAAGCATGGGGCCCTTCTGAGTGTGGGACGCTGTGTGACCACGTGAAGCCAGTGGGTCTGTAAGAATCGCAGCTCCGCCACCCTCTTCCTGTTCAACCTCCACTTCTTGCTTTCTTGATGCAAAGTCCTTGGGTGGCCAACAGAGGGAAATTCTGACCTATGATACTGCCTGGGCGAACAAGGCCACGGTTGACTCAGCTTGAAAGGAAGAATTCAGTTCCTGGAGACATTTAATATTTTCTTACTCTCCTTCTCCAAATCTGCCTGTTAATGCAGGATCTGGCCTCCTAGCAGAAGCAGGGAACTTTTCAGAAACTTAGAGATTAGAAGAATGAAAATTATCTGTTACAAACCTTGAGATGAAAATGTACTAACTTTTGTTTCTTTTCCCCTTTAATTTGATTTCCTGTGGAAACTTCCTTTCCTGTTACTAGAATGGAGGTGAGATATTATTGTTATACCAATGTTTTGTTTCGCTTTGTTTGACATGCCATTTATTGAGTATCTATTATTCGTTGAGTACTGTAATCTTTCAGAAAACTTTCTAATTTCTAATCCTTTTAATACTCTCACAAAATGATGATGAAGATGAAGATAGGCAACATCTGTTGAATACTTACTATGTATCAGGCACTGTGCTAAGAGCTTTACATGCATTTTAAAAATTTATCCTCAGGACATGAAATAGATGCTAGTATTATCCCTATTGTACAGAAAAGAAACAAAGAGACATACTTTGAACTGGAGAGTACACATGACTTACACAGTTAGTATATGATAGGCTTGGAAAAGAGACACAGAACTGACTCCCAAACCCTCCCTCATAGCTTTATCCTGCAGATAAGAAAGTAACACCATGTAATATAACACTGTGAAACTTACAGCATTTTATCTGCATAAAATTGCCTTTCATAAAAACTCTATGATGTGTAAAATTTCATCTAATTTTACAAATGATGAAACTGAGATTTAGAATGGTTCATTACTACTAATAACAGCAGTTAGGTTTTGCAGGACATTTTTGAGTACCACTGTTCTCATATTAATGTTTCAGCAACTTTATGGGGCAAAAGCTATCATCCCTCTTTCTTTATATGAGGAACCTGAGGCACAAGAGTTGTCCAGACCACATAGCTAACTACAAAGCCTCAATCTGAGCTCAGACAGACAGACTCAAGAACACAGATTCATACCTATGTTGCTCATCCAGGTAGCACAGCAACTGAGCAGGACCTGCAGCTCAAGCCATTGATTCTAATTCCATGGAATGAAATAATTCATTGCATAAGAAAATTTAGTTTGTTCTCAATCTTCTTCCCAATTCATATAGCTTTGATGCATTTGTTTACCTAATAAATAGGTATTGAGAAAGAGTCCTGACCTGAAGGATTCTACAGAGAAGCTGAATATCTACTGAAGGGATATACAACATAAACACGGGAAAAGGTAAATTAAAAGGCAGGCCAACCACAGAAGAGACGCCATCTTTCATTCATACACCTCTTTCATTCAGCACACCTGTCTTCCCTGTGCATTTTTAGAACATTCACTCTATTCCTGGCACTATACTGGAAAGTGATAAAACAAAACAAATTGTACATATTCCCTGCACCCAAGGAATTTACATTTTACTAGGGGACCGACACACACACACACACACACACACACACACACACACACGTTACAAGGTAACATAATAATGGAATCATGCACAAATTCTAAGGGCTCAAGAATAGAAATAAATCATTCACATGCAACTAAATGCAAATGAAAATAATTTAAACTGATTATGGTCAAATAAATGCTAACTAATGAAAATTCCATACCATCTTTCACTTGTGATAACACAAGCACTCTTGGTTTTCCGCAAAGGGCTAGATAGCAAGTATATGGCTTTCTGGGCCGTACGGTCTCTGTTGCAACTGCTCAGCTCTGCTATTGCAGCACAAAAGGAGCCACAGACAGTTTGTAAATGGATGAACTTGGCTCTGTTCCAATAAAATTGTACTTCTGGCCACTGAAATTTGAATTTCATATCATTTTCACTTCTCCTTTTGGGTTTTTTCAACCATCTAAAAATGTAAACACCATTCTTAGCTCACAGGTGGTATAAACATAGGCAGTAGGCCGAATTTGACTTGCGGGTTCTATTTGCCCATCCCCGTCATAGAGAATGAATCATATACAAAGACACTAGGCATGAAAGGATAAAAAGAATTCCAGTTTGCTTTGGAAGTTTAGAGTGGCGTAGGGCCCTGGCCATCACATTTGTTGGGAAAGTACAATGGGAACCAGGCAGTTGCTGTATAAGGAAGAAGATGTGTCGCTATCAGGGGAGAGGTCCCGTTCTCACGTGTGCCAGCCCTAGGGAGGGCAGGAAAAGAAGGTGTGGAGTTTCCGCTGGGGTAGTGGGGTTGTCCCAACCAACCATGGCTGGTCATCTGGATGTGCCCTTGGACAACGTGTTCAAAGGGAAGAGTGTTGCCCTCATAGAAACTGGAAGATCACATTTTAAAACAGTGGACCCTTGAACAATTCAGGGGTTGGGGCACCAACCAGCACGCCCTATAATTTAGAGTTGGCTCTCTGTCTATGTGCTTCCTCCATATCCACGTTCTGCATCCTTGGATTCAACCAACTACGGATGGGATGGTGTAGGACTGTAGTATTTATTGAAAAAAAAACTGGGCATAAGTGGACCCGTACAATTCAAACCCACGTTGTTCAAGGGTCAACTGTATTCTACTGAATGGGATTCATACATGTTAAAGCAAAGAGAAAATAAAAGCAAAAGGTGTAGTGAGAATCCTTTAAATATTCCATCTGACCAAGGAGAGCTGCCTGCTATAAAATAAGTTAGAAGGGGGACGTGGGATCAGATATCAGTTGTTGCCTCCAAAAAGAGAAACTGTTCAGAAAGAGAGGTCAGCCAGGTTCAGTCTGTCAGGAGACAAGAGAGGGACTGGCTCCATGTGCAATATTAACTAGAATTTTTGGAGGTAGTCCAGCAGATCATTCCAAAACAACCAGCATTCTGTGAACAGATCCCTGTGACCTCTGCCCCACTGTTCAAACGAGGAACAGGACCAGCTGTCTCTGCTGTTGCTCCATCCACAGTCCCAAGATCTGCATGTGGAGAAATACGACTTCAGCTGGACAGAAAGGGCACTCATCACTTGCAAAAGACAGAAGACACCAATGGAAATTTTTTGCATTCATCTTGTTCCCTGGGTTTTGCTGTGACCTCCTTAAATTTTTTAAGTGATAGGGTTAGAAGGATGAGGGAAAAAATGGCCCCATTGGCCTCCATATCTTGCCTCTGAAATTTGATCACTGCATAAAATTTGAGGTTTATAAGTCAGCAAAACAGGGGAGGAAACTGTTCCAACTCTGACTGAAACTGTGACTGGGCAGTCTCTTTATATATGTATTATGTATGTGTGTGTAGGGAAATTAAAATACAGGCCACCCGCAGAAGACATGCCATCTTTCATTCGCACACTGTTCAGCACATGTGTCCTCCCTATGTATTTTAAAACACTCACTCTATTCCTGTATATATATATTTGGTACTATATATCCCTTACCTTGTGGGGCTAATCCGAGCAAAGATATACTACCAAAGCTAAGTCTTTAATGCTCCCAGAACATCACAGAGACAGAGAAAATTAATAAGAACCATATACTTTGTATCTGTATGGTTTTTCTCAGCATGCAAAGGGTTTTCACAGGCTAGTTATCTTCAAGCTGGTAGGAAGACAAATCAAAATTAAAACCAAGATCTTCTCATTTCTATTCAAAACCTATTCTGCTTTTTCTTTTCTTTTGCATTATATAGCTAATGTTCAAAAATCAGTGAGGACTCCGTACTATTAATTCACATTGAGGTTGTTCTAAAGATTTTCCCAAGGGCTTTTTAAAAGAGAAGCAGCAGAAACTCAGAAAAAAAGAATTTTTTTTTTTAAGAATTGGTTCTTAATTATTAATAATCCTTATCTCTGAGGCTATTTTCATTTTTTCTTTTGTGTAATTTTTCTTAGTTTCCAATGTTTTCTTTTAAATGTTTTTTGCTTATGTAATTAAAGAAAAAAACATGAGTTTTTTAAATTAAAAATATTCATGGAGGGCTTCCCTGGTGGCGCAGTGGTTAAGAATCCGCCTGCCAATGCAGGGGACAGGGGTTCGAGCCCTGGTCCGGGAAGATCCCACATGCCGCGGAGCAACTAAGCCCGTGTGCCACAACTACTGAGCCTGTGCTCTAGAGCCTGCGTGCCACAACTACTGAAGCCTGTGTGCCTGGAGCCCGTGCTCCGCAACAAGAGAAGCCACCGCCATGAGAAGCCCGCGCACCACGACGAAGAGTAGCCCCGCTCGCTGCAACCAGAGAAGGACAGTGCGCAGCAACGAAGACCCAATGCAGCCAAAAATAAATAAATAAATTTATATAAAAAATATATATATATTCATGGAAAAATAAAGAAGTGTCATTCAATAGTTAGCACGTGACCGTGCAACATGGATGAATCATTCTCAGCTCAGAGACACTAGGAGAAATATTCAACTTTTACATGATATAGTTTTTTATAAATTTATGTATTTATTATTTATATTTGGCTGTGTTGGGTCTTCGTCGCTGCGCGGGCTTTCTCTAGTTGCGGCGAGCGGGGGCTACTCTTCATTGCGGTACGCGGGCTTCTCATTGCCGCGGCTTCTCTCGTTGCAGAGCATGGGCTCTAGGCACACGGGCTTCAGTAGTTGTGGCTCACGGGTTCTAGAGCACAGGCTCAGTAATTGTGGTGCACGGGCTTAGTTGCTCCGCGGCATGTGGGATCTTCCCGGACCAGGGCTTGAACCCGTGTCCCCTGCACTGGCAGGTGGATTCTCAACCACTGCGCCACCAGGGAAGTCCCCATAGTTTTTTTCTAAGTGAAAAGAGTCACACCTGCTCTTATCCATCCTATCTTTTTATGGAAGGATTATCAATATGTGTGACCATTTTGTGAGCCAGTTTGGGGTATTTCTAATTGTTAGGTATTATTATTCAGTTTCTTAAAGCATAGTATCCTTGCTTCTCTAGAACTTTCTTAGTGTCAGCATACCCTGAGTTCCCTCAGAGGTTGAGTCATGAGCTATTTCTCTGGGTGTTTTCTCAACCCTATAGGGCCCAAGTTTTCATGGGAGTTTTGCGTTTTCTTATTCAAGGCGTTCATTAAAAGAATCCCCAATGAATTACAGGTAATGCAATAAAATTCATGTTGACTAATTAGTGGAATGCTAGTATGAATTAGAGAATGATTCTATGTTACAAAACATCATTTTAAAATACAGTATTTCACGGAAGTTCATTGTTTTACCTGAATGAGTTGTATCTCATTTAATAGATTTGCTTCAAAGACCAGTCAATGATGTTTCTAATCACCTTTTCAAATTCAAATGGGGTCTGTTAGCAACTTAAACAATCCCCACAAATTCCAATTTGTTTAATTTTCTTTCCTTGAAATCCTTTATATAAAGATAATAAAATGCTAAATTCCAACAGATGTACAAATCTAAATGAGAGTGCAACTTGAATTTGCTGTCATTGTTAATGAGATATCTGATGGAAGGCATAAGGATATATTGAGACCATTACAGTGCCTGCACATAATAAGTGCTCAATAAACATCTGTCAGGTGAGTATAGGAGTTATTATAATTCCCAGCATTGCATTAAGGAAGCAGTGGATATGTGGAGGGAGTACCAGCTGCGTTTTCCATTTTTCTTATTGTCCTCTTCAATTGTTATAGCAGATTAGCTTTTAATCTTATTGCTGTGCTAACACTTATATTACCCATGAACACACAATAACCTGGGTTCAGGATAATTACTTACATCACTTTACAGATTAGAACACTGTCAGAGGCCAGATGACTCTCCCCAAGGCATGTGGTAAGAAAATAGCAAAAGTGAAGATGCTACTTAGCTCCTCTGAGAGCCATAACCAATGCTTTCTCCTTCCTGTGTGGCTTTCTTCTTATTCTTTAATGGAATGCTGGGAAGATGTGTGAGTGAGAGGATCTGATGTTTGGAAGATGTGCCACAAAATTCAAATCATTAATTATCATAACGTTTAAATAAACTATGTTCATCAAGCTGCAAGCTCTTTGGATCAGAGCAATTACTACGTTCAGTCACTTATTAATCATGATGATGAATATATTTTTTAGATGTATTTACTTGCTATGTACGCTTATATGTAACAAATGTGGAGTTAAATTTTATTTATGATGGAAACAATAAAAATTCTCCCATCCATTCTGGCCTTGAGCGTTTCCAAAGCTTTCCACACCCGTTATCACATTTGATCCTCTTCATAGCCCTCTGGAGTAGCTAGAGGTAATATAATTGCTGCTGGAAATGAAGACAATATTCAGATGGAACGTTTCAACCAATTTGCTGGTGCAATCTTCTATTTCTGTGATGCAGATGTGGAAATGGAAAACAAACAAAAAGGCAGCTGGAATGCTAAGAAATAGCATGTGATCAGGAATGTTTTTCACTGCTTCTTTCAGTAAACCACAGAAAGATGACAAAGGCTACTGCGCCGAGTACAGAGGGGAGGTGTGTAATGCTGTCCTGGCAAAAGATGCTCTTGTTTTCTTCAACAACTCCTACGCAGACCCTGAGGAGACCCAAGAACTACTGGTCCACACTGCCTGGATTGAACTGAAAGCAGTGAGCCCATTCTGCCGGCCAGCTGCTGAAGCTTTACTGTGTAACCACATCTTCCAAGAATGTAACCCTGGGGTGGCACCTACTCCTACACCCATTTGCAGGTAAACTTTACAAAATAAATAAATGGGGAAATTCTGTTTGTCTGTCTGCCAACAGGAAAAGTTTTCAAAAGAGGAAGTTGTTAGGTGTTTGGCTTTTGTCCAAAATATAAGGTAATTAATTGGACAAAATTCCTACCATGTGAATCACTGGTGATACCCTATTATACAAGGGCTCTAAGTTAGAAAATGTCATAAAAGGTATAATATTCTATTACATTTGTTATTGTTCACATTATTATCATATTCATAAACATCCCTGCTTTCTAGGAAGTGAAAAACAAAATCCCAAACTAATATGGACCTCATTAGTAAGCCAAGATAGAGAAAATAAAGACTACATATCCAGTATTTCAGCATTATTAGCCAATAAATATGAGATCTTGGTGAGCATGTCAGAACATTAAAATACATTCCACCCAATATTCTAATTTACGTACTGACACTCTTGTGTCATGGCGGGTGGAAGGAGTAGAAACAGTTATAAAACAGATATTTCTTGAAAACCCCCTACTCTTTAAACACTGAAATTTATAAACCCACTTTCAATAGAATTATCTTTGCCTTTATTTACTTCTTGTGTAGAAAAGGCAGGAATCAATGTAGCTTTTGAGCTAAATGGAACAAAGTTCAAATACTGTTTTGTACTGCTTTCTAGATGCACTGACATATGACCTCAGCTAAACTTCAGTTTCCTCGTCTGCAATAGAGCTGAGAGGATTAAAGGATAAATTGTACCCAGGGTATATATTAGAAACTGGATGGATACTGTTTGCTTTTCAAGAAAACACATGAAGACTACCAACACAGCACATTTCCAACTGTTTTGATAAAACCAGGAACTATTTAAATATTGAAATAGTTTTAAGGCATTCTATTTAGTATAAAAGGACTACAGAGGTCATTAAAATAGAGTGCTCCATTCTTCAACTTACTGCAAATTTTGAGGGTTTGGAGACATTTTAAGACTAATATAGGGACTTCCCTGGTGGTCCAGTGGTTAAGACTTCACCTTCCAATGCAGGGGGTGCGGGTTCGATCCCTGGTCAGAGAGCTAAGATCCCACATGCCTTGCAGCCCAAAAACCAAAACATAAAACACAAGCAACATTGTAACAAATCCAATAAAAACTTAAAAAATGGTCCACATCAAAAAAAATCTTAAAAAAAAATTACTTAAGACATAATTTGTTGTTTCTTCACTTAAGATTATATTTTCATCAGACATGACATCTAAGTATCTTTTGAGGAACAATGAGAATTAAAATTGAATTGTATCTTCATATGCTAGCACAAAATAAATTTATTGAGTAATTTCCCAACATTTATGCCCTAGACCAGTTTAAATGCATAGGCCACAGATGTTCTTTCTCAAGATTGAAAATAATTTAACTTTTTTGTTTTTTTAGAAAAAAATCCCATTCACTGAGATTTCAAATTTATTAGAATAGCATAGTTAATTAACTCTTAAATCTGTGAGCCATTTGTAGTGTACTTAAATTTTTTTCTTAATTCCAGCTGTTATTTAAACAAGTATTTTTTAAAATTTATTTATTTCTTTATTTTTGGCTGCATTGGGTCTTCGTTGCTGTGCGCAGGCTTTCTCTAGTTGTGGCAAGAGGGGGCTACTCTTTGTTGTGGTGCGTGGGCTTCTCATTGCGGTGGCTTCTCTTGTTGTGGAGCATGGGCTCTAGGCATGCAGGCTTCAGTAGTTGTGGCATGCAGGCTCAGTAGTTGTGGTGGGCTTAGTTGCTCCGCAGCATGTGGGATCTTGCTCGACCAGGGCTCGAACCTGTGTCCCCTGCATTTGCAGACAGATTCTTCACCACTGTGCCACCAGGGAAGTCCCTGAGTATGTTTTTTAATCTGAAAATTGTTTCTATTTCTTTAATCCTTGTAAACAATTTATTCACATTGGGGTTGAAAAATATAGTCTAGAAATTTTCACATTTTTATACTTCATTAAGGTTTTCTTTTCTCTTATATAATCAATAATTGTTTAAAAAATTAGACATTTAGAAAGACTTGGGAGTAGATTTCTTTTCATTATTTTCTTTCCTATAAGTAATATAAAAAGAATGGATAATATGATTTCATCATCAGACTTATGTCCTTTTTATTTTAAGAATTTTTCTTATAGTATATCTCTGAGTATTTTTCTATTTTTTTATGTGCTCTAGTTTCTTGTTGGGAAACACTGTTATTTGTACTTTGAATTTCTTGCTTGCTTCTCCCTCTCAGTTATCTCCTTGCTCACTATTTTCATCTTTCTTTCTGCATTCAGTTAGAACTTCTAAAGTTTTCCCCTATTATTTGTTCAATATCTTGCTGTGCCGTTTCTTTCTCAATGAAGATTTCACTTGTTTCAGTGAAACAGTTGTTTTCACTTCTTTGTGGTCTTTATTTTCTTCAGTCACTACCATGTTTAACTTAACCTAGTTTTCACTCTATTTTCCATTTCATCTTGATTTTTTTTCCCAGTGAAAAACGCTTCTGTAGAGGCCATGCTTCAGTGCATGCAATGAAAACAAAACAATTTTTTAAATTCTCTAACGTGTCTTTTCCATGTATAATAAAAAATAATTTTCCCAGGTATTTGCTTTCTCCACATAATGTGGGCTAAAAAGTTCTTTCATATGTCCCATATTGCTTTTGCACAGTTTAACTATAACATCTGAATGCAGAAAGATTTGCTTATATGACCCAAGGATGGGACCAGGCATAAGAAGAAGCAAGCCAAACAATGTTTCTCCAGTTCTTCAGAGTCTCAGAAGCCTGAAAGCCCCATTGTTCCCTCTTCCTTTGCAGACATATTAAGAATCTACATCCCATCATTGTACTCATGACTCCCATTATATCCCATCACATTAGTATGCACAGCCCTTTCATTCTGCACATGCTCAGTTGGTCCATATTGGCAAGTGGTTGCCTGGGAAGGCAGGAGTGTAGGCATGAGTAGTAAAAAATATATATACATGTATATATAACTACACATACACACGAATGTACACACTCACACAAAATTTCCTCCTCTTTTATACTTCATATATTGAATGAATGACATTACTATTATTATCCTTAATTTCTTTAATTATCTTTAATTTCCTCTTATTATGAATCCCAAATATCTTAATTTGGAACTAACTTGATTTTTCCTATGTAGTCTATCCTATTTCCTATAAGATAAGCTTGAACAATTATTAATCCACAAAATTCTAATTAGTCCAACTAGTCTACCTAATCTTTCTTCAGCCTTTTCACTCAGTACAACACAGAGATGAACATTGCAGCTTCATACTCACACAGACCTTACTCTAGCTTTCTCAGATGAAAGCACACACAGCAATGAGATAGGACTCAGCTTCTCCAAGGGTAGGGCTGGGTAAGGACTCCCAAGCCCTCCTATAACCTTTCAGGAAGGTGATACTATTCTGTTTTAGGGAACAAAGCACACAGAGACACGGACTGTGTTCCTCAGGCCCTGCCCATTAGCCCTGAGATTACAGAAAAACCTCCCAGGCTGGAAACTGCTTGACAATGATCTTTTAAAGCTCTGCGTACCTTGTTTCTGTACCTTTGTAGTTACTTTAATATGAAGTTAAGAGAAAACATATCTGGGATTCCTAATCCATTACCTTTGGAACTTGAACGTTCTTTTCCCCAGTAGCATTAGTGATGTTTTTAAAACAAAACAAGACAGCATTTCATCTCCTGGGAATATACTATATATTTCATAGCTTCTCACATTATTTACAATAAAAGGATCTTTACAAAAACACTTTTGCAAGAACAAACAGTGTACTGTGATGATGTTTTGAAAATATGGGATTTAGGCTCCACCACCAATTTGGCTTCAACGTGCTATGATTCATCAAATTTTGTTCTCCCTAAATTATTTTAGAGAATACTGCCTGGCAGTAAAGGAGCTCTTCTGTGCAAAAGAATGGCTAGCGGTGGAAGAAAAGACCCACAGGGGACTCTACAGATCTGGGATACATCTGCTCTCCATGCCGGACTGCAACAAACTCCCCAGTATGCACTGGGACCCCATGGCCTGTACCAGACTGCCATATTTAGGTAACAGAGTTCTCTCGAGACTTTGGAGGTTCAGAGAAATTTACTATTTTGAGGAAACTAAGGTGTGAATTTAAATCTCCTAATATTTCTAGGCATTTCCAATATTTTTTGAGTTCTGCCTTCCTTCCATACCCAATAACAGAATCCTATTGCTATCCTAATTGCACCGGTTAACATAAGGATTTATTCCATTTGTTCTAAAAGAAATTAAAGAGCACTTTTCGCTGCTGCTTGAGATCTTACCTTACTTCATAAGCAGATCTTATGAGAGCTCATAACATTTTATTGAATGTGCAGAGAAATGGCTAAGAAACAGTTCATATTTTGTCAGAGGAGTGGAATAAAAGCATAAAAGTCCTCTTTCTTACCCAAGGAAGCAGATTTTTCAGCATGCAAAAATAAGCCATATGTTTGCAAATGCTGATCTCACAAAACAAAGCTGAATGGCTGCATGTTGCTTTAATGAACTTCATCTGTAAGGAACTATGTGGTGAGCCCTAACAGCTGTTTTAATTTCAAAGATGCAATCCTTTCGCATTCGAATGCGAAGAATGTTTTCCCATTGTATATTAAAAAGCTGAAAGAGAACTTGCATTTCTTAGCACTCTCTCACAGAACACAGGAGCTATCTGGATGTTCACTTAAAACAAATTTTTATCCTTTCCCCTTCAGATTATAAAAAAGAAAACCTAACAAGTAAGTAATTTTGTTTGTGCCCTTGAAACGTTATGTGTATGTAACTGGATTCATGCATGCGTATTTACACCCGTATTTCATGATGTCCAGAACGGGATGTACGGTCCCTCTCAAAGTCTTTTCACTATACTCACCCAGGGTAGAATATGAAGGAAGATCATCAGAGATCCCAGTTTATAGCTTCTAATTAGGCCATGGAGAGCACCATATTTAGTGAATGATGCAAATCCCATCTCCTACCTCAAGGTTACTAAGTTGCTTTATCCCTTCCATGGCTATAAAGTAAGCCAATTTAAAATATCACCTTTTGATTTTGCATTCATGATTTTTGTATCATCCAATAGTATAAAGTTTACAGGGTCAAATCAAATGGTTTTAAAAGGGTGATCTCAAAATCTCTAGGAAAGAATTCAAGAAGGTTGCTTGAAAAGGGGTGTCCTAGAAACTAACGTGTATCAGATGGTACGTTAAGCCTATCAGAATGCAGAAATCTTCAGAATGAAATTAGAAATTTTTTTCATGTCGACTAACTTCCTCTGATTTTCATGTTCAAGGCTCAAATCTTATTCATTTCTTGGGCTAGATATTCCAGGCCTAATTGTTTCTGCACTTGGCTAAGTGCTAGGACTTGATTTTACCAGCTTACTTAAAGGACTAAGACTTAGAACATTGAAAGAATGCTACTGGTCACAACTGAATCACTCAGAGCTAGGAAACAAGAACAGCTTTGGAAAACCCTAAAAACCTATTATTCTGGAAGCCTGTCAAATTGTCATTCCCAACTTGAAAGAATGAAAAAGAAATGTTTCAATTCTTTGTCACAGAAGCAACCAAAGTTAACTTTGATTGGACTCTTAATTGATGACTGTGATGTTTGTTACCCTTTGATTGTTTACTCATTCATCCATTCACGCATTCATTGAGGGTTTACTGTATGAAACGTGCTGACCTTCAATCCTAGATTAGACAGAAATAAGACACACAAAAGCATCCAGATTTCTGCCTTCTACACTGATTATAAGAAATTGCGAGCAGCATAGATTAGCTAAATCATTTTATGAAATCTTTGCTATATGTAAGAAAATGAACTCCAGATGTCATAAACTGATCATTTCATCTGACCATACGGTGAGGAATGTCTAAAAATATGTTCCCTGAGTTAAATACAATTATCAAAGAAATTGGCTTTAGCTCTTCAGGTAGGTCGATCATTGAACAGAGAAGTCAACCTTATTAGGTAGACTGTCTCATATTCTGTGGGAGTGTGTAAAGCCCTCAAATATTTCTTGGAGAGTCTCTTGAATTCTGAGTAAACGCTAAAGGATATTACCAGTTCACTTTGAAGGGTGATGGAAGATTTCTTTTAATCATTAGTTTATCTTTTGGGTATTTCCTTCTTGCTTCCCTTCTCCCTGTCTTTTAATGATTGCTCCTACTTTCATATTAGCATTAAGTTTAGCTCTCCAATTTAAGCCCCCCTCCCCACTCATCTTGGACTGATTTTTTTAAATCTTCGAATGACTCAGTCCACAGAAAGTCAGAGCAGCTTTCAAACCATCACAGCGGAGCCTGGGAAGTCTGTTACATCCACCACTGCTGTGATGCTTGATGAGAAATGCTGTCATTGGTCCTGCACAAATGTTTTACTGCTGTGCTAATATTCTTCTAGTTCCAGGTGCCTGCTTGAGTCACAGGGGTAACCAAACTTGGTCTCCACAGGCTTCAAAACCACTTGCTTAGCCACTGGTGCTCAGGGCATAATCACTGCTTCCATGCCTAGACTAAGAAGTCATACGTAGGCACCCCTTATAATCTCTGCTTTTACGTGTCCTATTTCAAATGGCTTCAGGTATCCCTGCAATGAAAGTTTTCCTTTGACTCTGTGACGTGTTATAATAATATAGTTCCTTCTATGAAATCTTTGACTATATTGCAGTCAATTTCTAATATTTCATTTAGCATCTTCTAAATCTATGCTCTATAATCTGCACTTTTGTGCTAACACTGTCAGGTTGTGATATTAGTATTATAATAGCTTGCTAAAACAATCTGAAAGATTTTTCTCTTACTGGAATATATTATAAAACTGTGAAAATTGTATCTCTTCCAATACTGAAAGAATATAACCATAATTCTATAATGACTTAAACTTCCTGGTTATGGCTAGTTTCAGACTTTCTGATTCTTCAAATTTGGTAATTAATGTGCTCCTACCATTTCCCTTAAGATTTTAAAAATGTAACTCCATAGTTATATATCATTTCATTTTTATTGACCTTTGAGTCTATTGTTAAAATGACTCTATCATTCCTAATTTTGTATGTTTGTGCCTTTCTTTTCATTTTAAAATTAAAATGTCACTGATTAGACTACCTTGTAAATATTTATCAGAAAAACTATTGACCTATTTTTAAATTCTATCATTTGTGTTATGTGTATTCTAACGTATTAATTTCTGCTTGTACATGGCTCTTACTATATCACCTGTTTTCCTTTGTTTTCTGTAGATTGTTTCTTTTCCAAAGTCTTGAATTAAATATCTAGTTCATTCACTTCATTCATTTTATCTAATGGAAGAAGATAATGCTATGAGTTTATCACTGAACACATCTTTGGCCAAATCTCATCAACACTGCTAGGAAGTTACTTTGTCATCTGTAACTATGGCTACTTTCTACTCTTTGATTGAAAGGTTATTAAAGTGTTTCTTTTTTGAATGTCTTATTGGATTTTATTTAATCTATTATTAATTGCATTTTGATCAAAGAATAGATCTGCATCATTTCTTCTTTTGAAATTTACTGAGATTCATCTTTGTGACCTGACACAAAAGACCGTGTCTGTCAGTATCCCACAAATATTTGAAAATAAGGTTTATTCTGTCTTTTTAGGGTACAAAGTTCATTCTTCACTATTAAGACATTCTTGTTGATTATATTATTAAAATATTCTGTATCCATGTTTTTGTCTTTACTCAGTCAACTAAAAGGATTTAAAATATAATTCATAATGTTGTTTTAATAGATATACAATGGACGTTGCACCCTACAAACAGAGGGACATTAGTATGACATCTTTTGGTTTCCAGCGGTAATACAGATTTTAACTTATTTGTATATTGCATTGACCTTTTTAATAGGAATTTGACAGGAGTTCAATTAGATGAACTAACTTCCTCATTTCTGTCCTACTATTTCCATTTTCCATGTTCTTCCATTTAATTCTGTTTGTAAATCAACAAACCTCAGCTTTAGATAATCCTGACTTCAATTTCATAAAAATATTTTATTTAGTAACTTAACAATGTCCATGATTGTTGTCAGGTCATAAAAACTATGATGAGTGTGAAGACACTAGCCCAGGATTTGCATCTGTCTTGGAAAAAGTATTTCCTTTCTCTGAGTCTCATCTTTAAAGTTCTATGATTCTGTAAGCTGGATTTACTTACAACTAGACTTCACTGGATTCTTACAATTGCGCTTTATAGATATATAACCAGGGAGAACCTGATACATTAGAACATAATCTTAAATTTAGTTTCCTGATTGCCTGAATACGAACGTTGCTGCTTAAAAGTTTAAGAATGAGTGAAAATCTGTTGTTGACTTACAGCATTCCCACCAATGACGTCCTCAAAGCCGAGTGTGGACATTCCAAACGTGCCTCCCTCTTCCCTGTCTTCCTCCTCTGTCTCACCTACATACTCCATGACTGTAATAATCTCCATCATGTCCAGCTTTGCCATATTCGTGCTTCTTACCGTAACCACTCTTTATTGCTGCCGAAGACGAAAACAATGGAAAAATAAGAAAAGGTGAGATTCTAGTTTAAGTGAACCACGTGTAGTAACATTTTTAAAACCTTTACGTATTTGGTATTGAAGCTGGAGACGGGAGGAGGGGTATATATAACACTGCCACTTCCTTTATGACAGCCATTGCCTTGCTTTAACGGTAAGCAGCCCCACCATGATCTTTCAAAATGTCAGTGACTTGTTGCATAGGATCACATGTCCTAAGGTTAGTTTTTCACAGCAGATGGAATCTAAACCACGGTTTGGAAGAATATGGCCGTTCCTGCTCGCTGTCAGCCCCCTCAGCCCCACTGCCACTATCAGATTGGATAGTGACACAATTCCTGAAAAAAAGAATGTAACTTTAGGCTCCAAACCAAATTCTTCGTGGCTCTAAAATGGAAGGATCTTTGGTGAACTTAGCATAATTTGTTTCCTCCTAAACACCATGTCTCTTTAGAACCTAAGTCTGAGTACAAAGCTCTCACCTGGTCCTCAGCTCATTATTGATCTTACCTGTCTTACCTGCAGAGAATCAGCGGCTGTAACCCTCACTACTCTTCCTTCTGAGCTCCTGCTAGACAGACTTCATCCCAACCCCATGTACCAGAGGATGCCACTTCTTTTGAATCCCAAATTGCTCAGCCTGGAGTATCCCAGGAATAACATTGAATATGTGAGAGATATTGGAGAGGGAGCATTTGGAAGGGTCTTTCAAGCAAGGTAAAGTTGCCCACGTTAAAAAAAAAAAACAAAAAACTACCAACTGAAATACGTTGTGTCTGAAAAATTACCAGATATTAACTTGATTCTATGTAATGTGTATAATAGTTATTATCAAATTAGTTCATTCTTCACATCATTCACCTTATTTTTATTGAGTACTATACTTTGAATCTTGATACTTTTCCCCCTCTGCTGGAAAATAGGGTTGTGTATATGGAGGGAATCTTTATAAAGTGTTCCGATGATAAGCAATTAGCAAAGTTTAATCATATTTTCTTTTCGGAAGAGAATTTCGTTGTACATTTTAAATAATCATTTCTCACATTGCTTTTAGTAAATCCTTCTAAAATCTCTTCCATTTTCCATTGCTACAGTCTCCACTTCACTTAATGTTTACTTTGAAATAGTGTTTCAGTTTAAGAACTCAAAGCCTGACATGTATGGATATTAAATAGATGTTCACAGAATGGCAAGACAGAAAAAGGAAAAAAAAATTACGCAAAAATGTCAGCCAACAATGAGCTCAAAAAAACGAGTATGTATTAGGGCCAATGCTAGCCCAGTTAATGTCTTTGTGTGAGTTGGAATAAAATATCCTCTCTGCATGGATGTACCTCCACAGACACACAGCTGGGCCACAGAGTGTGGACTTGGTTTTAATCACCAACTGTTACTTTGGCCTGTTGCTCTTGGGCAGGATACAACCTTACTTCTACTCATAGTGGCCCTGGTATGGAGGTTACATGATTAATGAAAATCTCACACAAATACTTATTGAGAACCAAAAAATATGCAAGGCACCCTTTTAGGCTCTTTGGGGATATAAAGATGAATAAGTCATGGTCCCTGCCTTCCAGGAATTTCTATTCTGGCCAGAGATTAAGGGGTTAGGATGGTAATGATAATCCCATTGGATTTGGGCACTTTTGGTTTTCTGTTATTAATAAATAATGCATTTTTCAAACAATCTATGTTGAAAATAACCCCAGTGATTTTTATTCATTGGAGCCAAGGAACTTTAAGCGTGACCTGCCATTGGCATCTTACTTTGGTTCTGTGGCTCTGGGAAAGGCTGCATGAGTGTGGGGATGTGTATACATGGGTAGTTATCATGTGACTCTGTGTAATCTTCCTGATCTTTGATTTCTTGCTAAATAAATGTATCTCTCAGGGCTCCAGGCTTACTTCCCTATGAACCTTTCACAATGGTGGCAGTGAAGATGCTCAAAGAAGAAGCCTCAGCAGATATGCAAGCAGACTTTCAGAGGGAGGCAGCCCTCATGGCAGAATTTGATAATCCTAACATTGTGAAACTCTTAGGTATGAAAATATAAGTGAAGAAATGTATTGCATCAGAAAACAGAGGCTTGCCAAGTTTTTTCTCCTTCATACTTCACTTACGTTTTTTCTTTCATTCCTTGATCAGAGAGATGTCTCTGTTCCTCCCCATAGAATATATTCTGTACTAGGGAGTAGACTATTTCATTAAATCACCTAAATTCAAAAAATTGAAGTTTTAAAAAACTTCTCAGAGAAATATTTTATCATTTCATTAATTCTTTTACCAATTTTGTATTTAAATTTTTAATTTAATTTATATAGTACATATAAATATACAGATTGCTAAAGTCCCTGGAATTAAAAACTAACACCAAAATAAACAAGCCAAGACAATAGTATTCTCATTTCTCTTCCTTTTTGAACAGACTTCTAACTTTTGCCTGAAAAAAAAATAGTTAATGATCTATTTTTATGCTGATATGAAATTGTGACCATCTGATCTAATATTTCAAGTTGTCCATTTCCCTCTCAAATACAGCAAGATTTTAAAATTAACAAATGTCTTCCTGGCGCTAAATCTAAGACTCTTTATGTTAACATTTTGTTTCTTTCTGGAATGAACACTGTAAATTTACCTACATGTTTTACTGCAGTAACCTGAATACTTCATCTAAGATCCTGGATTGTTTCTGTGCTCCTTTCCAAATTTCATACAACAGCTTCCTTATCATCCTTCTTCAGAAAGGAAGCAGAAAGACAGAGCAATTGCATTACATACTCAAAGCAAACATCCACTCATAAATTCATTCACCCAATATTTATGGAGTACTTGCTCGCCAGACACACGGTAGGTGTGTGGAATTTAAAGAAGACTTAAGATATAATCTCTAGTTTAAAGGGCTAAAATGTTGGGAAGAAACCTCAGCTAAATGGGTGATTATAACAGGCAGGTAGATAGGATGCAGGATTAAGGATAAAGAATGACGGAAGGAAAATCTGATCCTGGAAAGGTCAGGAGCTGAAGCACCCCATGAGGAGTGATAGATCAGTTGAATCTTAAAAGATAAATAGGAGATGTTTACACAAAGAAAGGGGGTCAGAGTTCGACTATGATGCCCTCAACAGAAAACCAAGCCACCACATTTTCTGATCTGGTCATTTGCTTTCGTACAATTTTTTCCCACGTGTCACTTTAGAAACGCAACCTCTAACAGGAGGCCTTGTTTTGGTTCTAGGCGTGTGTGCGGTGGGGAAGCCCATGTGCCTGCTCTTTGAATACATGGCCTACGGGGACCTCAATGAGTTCCTCCGCAGCATGTCCCCTCACCCCGGACGCAGCCTCAGTCCCAGCGACCTGACCCGCGGGGCGCAGGCCTCCAGCCCCGGCCCGCCGCCCCTTTCCTGTGCCGAGCAGCTGTGCATCGCCAGGCAGGTGGCCGCCGGCATGGCTTACCTCTCCGAACGCAAGTTTGTCCACCGGGATTTGGCCACCAGGAACTGCCTTGTGGGTGAGAATATGGTGGTGAAAATCGCCGACTTTGGCCTCTCTAGAAACATCTACTCGGCTGACTACTACAAAGCCAATGAAAATGACGCCATCCCCATCCGTTGGATGCCCCCGGAGTCCATCTTCTACAACCGCTATACCACGGAGTCTGATGTGTGGGCCTACGGGGTGCTCCTGTGGGAGATCTTCTCCTACGGCCTGCAGCCCTACTACGGGATGGCCCACGAGGAGGTCATCTGCTACGTGCGGGACGGCAACATCCTCTCCTGCCCAGAGAACTGCCCCCTGGAACTGTACAATCTGATGCGTCTGTGTTGGAGCGAGCTGCCTGCAGACAGGCCCAGTTTCACCAGCATCCACCGAATCCTGGAACGCATGTGCGAGCGGGCAGAGGGGAGTGTGGGTGTCTGAGGTCGAAGATGGGCAGGTAGAACTCTCCAGTCTCCTCTCGGACTCTAGGAGCCTGCGGAGTCCAACACCAGAGGCCCAAGGAGACCCAGATAGGAAATAATAGTAGCAGGCATGGGTACCATGCTGTTTGTTTCTCAGAAAAAAAAAAAAAAGGGCAGAACTCCTGGGGTGGGTGGAAAGTGGGTGATGGGAAAGGCAGGGGAGGAAAAATGTCAGATAATTGGAGATAACTACTCTTCCTCATGGGGAAAGTTTGTATTATAGACTGTACAGGAAAGCATGTCATCCTGTTCAGTTCCTGAATTAGCTGGCAGCAGAGTAAGACTCTGCTGTATTAAATTTTGATACAAAACGCAGCTGAGAACTCCATTTTTAATGGAGTTCATTCTCCTCCATTAGGAAAGTAGCGTATCTTCCTGTAAGAAGTTTAGCTCAAGCACAGAAAACTACAAAGAAGGGAAAACCATTTATCGTCTCCTCACCCAAAGACGGGTGCTGGTTTTTTATTCAATATTTCTTGAGTTTAACGCACACTTTTATATTTGTTCGTATTCTACAGAGTTGTGGCTTACTTTATTGATAGAAGGTTTCCAAGGAATGAAATGATAAATCAGCAAGGCTATATTCTTATTGTGATAAGAAATAAGTTCCCTTTTTCTGTCTTTGTGTTTCTTCTTTAGAAGTTTCTCCTTTAGAAGTCTCTCCTTTGTGTGCACTTGTCATGAATTTACTCTGCTTATTTTATTCCTACATTTTCTTTTCTGAAAAAATCTTTTGTGGCTAATTAATTTACATTTTTCTTTGAAAGTTTTTTTGGTACTTTTTCTTTGCTCTTATCTTTATTTCTTCCTTTTTTCAGAACTCGGTTCTTTTTTGGTTATTTAGCTACTTTTTCTTTTTATTTCATCCATACAATGAACACCCTGGCAGAAATAATAACTTTCTAAATAACATTGTGGACTATTATGTATATACCTTTTGCAAAGTATTACCATTTTCTTCTGCACTTGCTTTTGAAGCCACACATTTTAAAGTTGTCATCCATTAATTTTATTGCCACAGTCTATTAAATCTCTTTATAAAGCATAGTTTATAATATGGGATTCTGCAAGATGCTCTTGTGGCTCTGAGTTATTTCAAACCTGATGTTTGTGCATTCTGACATTTTTTTCCTTCTAGAAACCAATTTCATAGGCAGTAGCATTAATGTAGGGCTGCTTATCAACTTTCTGCATGACTGTTCACCTATCTTGTTACATCTTATGATTCTTACAAAGAAAAAAAAAAACCCTCTGCAAGTCAGGTTCTTGGTGCACAAGATTTCTCAGTGGTGCCCACACAATATAGCTTTATCTGAGGCCAACACGGATGATGTGAGTCTCTCCTGATACAGTATGAACCCAAATTCTCCCGAAAAGTAAATAAACAGGGAAGAGAAAATAGCAGTCTACCCTATTTCAGCTTACTTTCATTCAACCTAATTGGTAGTTAGGGCAATGGAGAAATGGTCTGAATTCTTGAAAGTAGATTTTCAACTGCTTCTGGAAGACTCTACCTAAAATCTCCAAAGGCACCTGCATGCAAAAACTTTTTCACCTTTGCTGGAAAACCTGCCATTTTCTTGTTCATAGTCATTCCAGGCAACCAAGGCAAAAACACAGACTTGTCCCTCTCCTTCACCCATGAAAACTCATGTGTGTGTCATACATGCTCTGCAAACGTCAAAGACGTCTTCAGTTTTCCTCAGCTGACAGAGTTTTATTATAAAAGAAAGACATGGAAGTCAGGCCAATCAGAAAAACTACTCCATAGAAAAGCAGGGTCAGGACAGTTAGAGTTACTTGGAGGACCTGCCGTGGGGCTAGTGCTGCTGGGAACGTGTTGCCCCTCAGAACGGCTTCCATTGCCCTGTTCTGCTGTCTGCTGCTTTGAGCTGTGCTCTGTTTCCCTCCCCGTTGCTGGATAACTGCCCTTACTTTCCTGTCTCTTCCGCATGCCTTCCACAGCCTCACAGATTCTCTGTGTGTCTTTTAGGCTCTGCTATTTAAGATTTCAAAGCAAAAAAGTCAGAGAGACATAGGTAACTACAGTCAGTGAATGAGTACGTGAGCAAGCAAGGAACTGTTATATAGACCATCCAATTTTACTAAATATTTAAAGGAACTGAAAACTAAAATAACAACTAGAAATCCATTATAGTAACAATAGTAATAAGAGTAATACCATCAGCTAGCATTTACGGAATGCTTACTCTAAGGTCTATATATATATATATATATATATATATATATATATTTTTTTTTTTTTTTAAGCTGGTAGGAATATTTAATTGGCATTTTGATGAACTGGCAGAGTCTGCTGGCTGTGGACTAGCATACGAGTGAAAAAATCCTGGAGGGTACAGATTTAAGGAAATACCATAACTTTTGTGAGATTTACCTCCAAGAACTTAACCAGGTATCATGTAACAAAGTCCTACATTCCATGGGAAAGAATTTGACAGTGTTGTCTCAGCTAGTGGAAGATAATTACTGCTTAGTCCAGATTCTTCCAGCTTTTATGTCTCACCTAAGGAGAAACATTTCAGTTAAAAAGGGTGAGGACTTCAAGGACAGAGATTGGGGATGATATAGCTAGGGAAGCAAGTAAGTGGCAGTGGGGAGAAAACTATATACAGGAGAAACACTTCTGAAGGTTAAAGGCTCTGATTAAAAAAAAAGTAGACAACATGTAAGAACAGATGGGTAATATAAGCAGAGATATTGAAAGTCTAAAAAAAACAAAAAGAAATGCTAGAAATAAAAATACTGTAACGAAAATGAAGGATATTTTTCATGGACTCATCAGTAGAATGGACATAGCTGAGAAAAGAATCAGGGAGCTTGAAGATACGTCAGTGGAAATGCCCACAACTGAAATGTAACAAGAAAAAGAAAGAGCCCTGAACATCCAACAACTGTGGGACAATTTCAAAAGGTGTAACATGCACAATTGGAATACCAGAAGGAAAAGAATAAGATAGAACAAAAGAAATATTTGCAGTAATATTTGCAAAGAATATTTCAAAATTTGACAAACACAAAACCACAAATGCAGGAAGTTCATGCAGAACAAACACCAAAATTTCTGTACCTAGGCATATCATATTAAACTGAAGAATACTGAAGACAAAGATAGAATTTTGAAAGTAGACTGAAGGGGGCCAGGAGGGAATGAGACAATCTACGAGTATAAGAATTACATCAAACTTCTCTATAAAGCACACAAGTGAGAGAGTTGTATATTTTTAAATTGAAGTAAATATATTAACTTAAAATATACAATATCCCTGTGATGTCAGTACTATCATTATGCCCATTTTTTAGGTGAGGAAACAGGCACAGAGAGATTGTGTAACTGGCCTTAAGCACACAGAGCAGCAGAGCCTAGGTTGTGACCAAAAGACGTTGAACTCTCGATCATCATGCTGAGGTGCTTCCGATGATTACAGAGGGAACAACTGAATCACAATGACTCTGTGGAGGTGAGTTATAATTTGCATGTAGTTTCAAAGCATACACCATACCCCTTATACTCCTGATTTCCTATCCCAGTCTTTTCATTGAATAGCAAAAAAGTATATTTTAGCATTGTCAATTTAATCAAAAAATCCAATTGATGGCATGTGTATTTTTTTTTGTTAGCTCTAAATGCACTTTCAAGTTTTGTCAAGATCACTGTCGTATTGCCTTAGTGGTCATCCCAAGGTTCTGTATCTCAGGGACATGGGCCCAGTATTTACCAGTATTGTTTTCCTTTTTAAATACAGATTTTTTTTTCCCCATTGTAAAATCATTGTATAAGTTCAAAAAGATCAGGAGAGAGACTCACAGGGTCATTGTTACCAAGTGTCAGGACAGACACTGGTGAAGCACCCACAAGTGACGTTAAATGGTTGAATATCAAACAAGACAAGAGTTCCAGGGCACCAAAAGAACACATTCCCTGGTATCGTGATAGAGCAGAAAAGGAGCACTCCTTCCACTTTGCAGGATATTATAAACCTGTTCTATATCATTAACTATTTTTCTAAAAGTTCAGTTTAATTTCTGAATAATATTCCATTTTATGAATATACCATAATTTAATTAATTTCTTATTTTTAAAATATTTGAATATATTTTAAAATATTTCTTATTTTTAAAATATTTGAGTTTTTTAAGTGAAACGTTTGAGTTTTTTCCAGTTTTCACTATTATTATTTTTCCAGTTTTCACTATTATTTCACAAACAATACTCTATTGGTCATCCTCATTTGCACAAGCCCATAAATATCTCCTATGGAAATTCTGAAAAAAGGGAACATCCAAGCCAAATGGCATGAACAAAATTAAGGCTTTTGTTCGTCATATTCTCTAGAAACACTGTTCCCATCTCTGAGTTGTACAACAGATCTCATAGCCCTAAACAGTTGCTGTCATACATAGAGAATTAATTCTCTATTTTTTAGAAGGCTTTTTTCTACTTGGTTATAGAAAAAGATGATCTCATTTTGATTTTATTTTTAAATTACTAGTGAGGTTGAATTTTTCTTGTTCCCAGGTCATTTATAGTTCTCGTGTGGGGAATTATCTATAACTCATTTTTCTATTGCAGAGTTCATTTTCTAATTGATTTGTAAGTCATTTTATTTAATAAAGAGTAAACCTTTGTCATACGTTGCACAGAAGAGAAAATACATATATACTTTTATTTTAAAATAGCATTTGCTTTATCATTGCAAAAGCAATATTTATTTTTTTTGAAAAGAAAAAATAATAAGCAACAATATACAAATAATAAAGAAAATGAAAAAACACCAACCAGTGGTAACTAACATTAACTCATGATAAATATCGTTCCAGTCTTTTTCATGTAGGTAGGTAGGTAAATAGGTAGATGAGAGATAGAGCTATAGAGAGAAACAGATAATCCTTTAAAATGAAAACAAGATCATACTGTTTTATTGTTTAAAGCTTTGATTTTAATCACTGCGTGTATCAGACATCTTCAATATCAACAAGTATTCATGTGCAACATCACTTTTGATGATTGAATAATATTCTATTATATGAAATTACAATTTACTTAACTATTATTCCATTGTTGGACATTTGGTTTATTTCTATTTTTTTGTTATAAAATACAGTATTTTGATAATCCTGTTGCTAAATTTTGTGAGCATCTATCTCGAGTGATTTCTTAATGTATAATTCCTAGAAATATCGATAGAATTTGTAGATCAAAGGGTATATATACTTTTAATGCTTTTAATACACTGACAAATTACTTCCTGAATTATTTTCTCAATCTATAATCTTCCAGCTAGATGAGAGCCTTTTTCTTTCAACCTCACCAATACTGAGCATGAGCATTTTAATAATTGCCAACGTAACAGTTTAAGTTTTTATTTCGTAGCTTATGCTCACATTTCTTTAAATAAGATAAGGTTGAACACTTTTTCAATGTTTTGAGGACAGTTGATTTACTCTGTGATTTGCCTCCTATTGTTATTTTTCTATTGGGTATATCTCTTTCTTATTGCTTTATAAAAATGCTTTATATATTGAGTTAAAGTTTGTCATACATGTTTCAACCACTTTTATAATGCTAAAAATGTATACTTCTATTTGTCTTTTACTATCAGATTTTATTAATCAGGAAAGAATGTTGAATTTTCAGTCTACTGAGATGATTATGGCTTTTTCCTTAATCTGTCAACATGTAGAAATGTAAGAATTGATTTCCTAATGTTGAAATGTTGTTATGTTCTGAGAATAAATGCTCTTTGGGGGGCACATCAGTCTTTTAATTTACTACCAAATCTGTTTTATTAACATTTATTTGCATCAATATTTATAAATTCATGAAATTAAAAGTTTATCGTTTTCTTCTCTGTTAGAGTTTGGTATCAGTATTATGATAGTTTCCAAAACTTAGGAGTTTCTTCCTTTGGATCTTGGTTCGTTTTTTAAAAATAACTGTTACTTATTAATAAAAGCAATACATAGACATGATCTTTTAAACACTCCTAAGAAGTGTACAAATAAAAAATAAAAAGTCCCCTCTTCCAAATCATCTCTAGTTCCAGCCTAAGTACAAACCACTTTACCCATTTCTAGTTTCAGTTCTGCTGGCAATGACCAATGCAATTCTAACAAATATACTTAATCTCTTTCTGAATTGATCAATTAAAAAAGGTGTGTAATATCTCCCTTCACAAAAGATGGGCAGGTCAGAGCACTTTTACTCAAACCCCTCTCAATTTTGAGTTATTTTAGTTAACTTCTCATTATCAATCATGTTATTTATCCTTATAACTTTAAAAAATACACTTAAACATCAGTGTATTAAAAATACACTTAAACATCAGTCTCCCAAGGCAACAGACATGAAAGCAAAAATAAACAAATGGGACCTAATCGAACTTACAAGCTTTTGTACAGCAAAGGAAACCATAAACAAAACAAAAAGACAACCTACAGATGGGGAGAAAATGTGACTGACAAGGGCTTAATTTCTAAAATATACAAACAGCTCATACAACTCCATAACAAAAAAAACAAACAACCCAATTGAAAAATGGGCAGAAGACCTAAATAGACATTTTTCCAAAGAAGACATACAGATGGCCAACAGGCACATGAAAAGATGTTCAACATCGATAATTATTAGAGAAATGCAAATCAAAACTACGAGGGTACCACCTCACACTGGTCAGAACGGCAATCATTAAAAAGTCCACAATTAACAAATGTTAGCGAGGGTGTGGAGAAAAGGGAACCCTCCTACACTGTTGGTGGGAATGTAAATTGGTACAGCCACTATGGAAAACAGTATGGAGGTTCCTTAAAAAAAGCTAAAAATAGAGTTGCCATATGATCTAGCAATCCCACTCCTGGTCGTATATCCTGAGAAAACTATGATTCGGAAAGATACATGCACCCCCAATGTTCATTGCAGCACTATTTACAATAGCAAGACATGGAAAAAACCTAAATGTCCATCAACAGATGGGTGGATAAAGAAGATGTGGTATATACATATATATATATATATATATATATATATATAATGGAATACTACTCAGCCATAAAAAAGAATGAAATAATGCCATTTGTAGCAACATGGATGGACCTAGAGATTATCATACTAAGCGAAGTAAGTCAGAGAAAGACAAATACCATATGATATCACCTATATGTTGAATCTAAAATATGACACAAATGAACATATCTACAAAACAGAACCAGACTCATAGACATAGAAAACAGACCTGTTGTTGCCAAGGAGGAGGGAGGTGGGGGAGGGATGGACTGGGAGTTTGGGGTTAGCAGATGCAAACTAATATATAGAGAATGGGTAAAAAACAAGGTCCTACTGTATAGCACAGGGAACTATATTCAATATTCTGTGATAAACCACATGAATATGAGAAAGAATGTGTATATATATATATACGTAAAACTGAATCACTTTGCTGTACAGTAGAAATTAACACAATATTGTATTCAACAAAATAAACATTAAAAAAATACACTTAAACAAAGGCTACCCATTGATTCTGGACTATGTTAGATACAACTGAAGCTCACTTCCTTCTATCACTTTTTCCGTCCACCCTATGTTCTATCACCTGTTTCTATGCTGTACAGCTTTTTCTATACTGTCCAGCTGTTTCTATGCCGTCAGGATCTATAATGTTTGCATTTTGTTTTCTGCAACAAATTAAGATTTGAGTGTTTACTCTAGGTTGATTCTAAGCTTGGGAAAAAAAAGAAACAATGCCTACAACAGTGTGATTATGTAATACTCGTGCATTGCTACACCAATAGTGGTATTTAATTATTTTAATTTGATAATCTGTTTTAATATCCATTAAAACTCCATTTTATTTCCTCTATTTTATGGGTGAAGTGTCATTTAAAATATCACAGAATTTTATGTTCTCTTCTGTTCTTAACATTCCTTTTTTTCTTCCTCTTTCTTCTGCCTCCTCGTGCTTTTGTTTTCCACAAATGTCTGGTGATGGTTGATTTAACATACATCCTTGCAAATGAAGAGTTGTTTTGATTCATATAGGCGGCAGGAGTGTAGTTCCTCTGCAATTTTGTTGGAATGTTTATGCAGCACGGCCTCTCTTTAACGGGATGGCTCCCCGTGGGCTCTGCATATGTGCTTTGTGGGGAGGACTTAGGCAGGCTGAGTTAGAAATCCCACAGTTGCCAAAGTGATCAAAAGACTCTACTCTGAGGGTATAACGCTTTGGTATATTTCACTCCTGGAGAGAGCTTTTATTCCTTCGCCCCTTCCATCCCCTGTGAGAGTCTAAGCTTCTCCCCCTATTCTCCTCTTCCTCCCTACCTAGATTCAACACACACAACAAGTACCCTTCCCAGGCAAATCTTCCAGTCTATTCAGAGAGCATTTCGTGGGGCTCCAGCTGGTGGGAAAGCCTCTCAGTCCACCTATTCTATATATAAGCCTCGCGTTGCTCACCCTGATTGACAACCCAGAGCCCATCCCTGCCCTCTGCATCTGCTGACTCAGAGCCTGGAGTCTTTATTCATGTGAGATCACTTCCCACCTCCCCTGAGAGCTGGCTCCTGTGTGCTGCAGGCTGTAGTTTACTGTTTGCTGTGTTATTCATGAATAAGAACGTTAGATACCTTCTGCTCTGCAAACATTTGTCAACATGGTGGCACTTAGATTGGTTTCGACATGTACACAGATTTATTCTTATTCACATACATTTACTTTCACATCAATGAAATCTTGGGAGGAAAGGAAAAGAAGGGGTTCAGTCAGCCTACCATTTTGATTGAGAAGCCTCTCTGGAATAGTTGGTAGTTCAGGAATTACCTGCTCCCTCCTCGTCAATCTTCTTTGTTGATTCTTTCTTTCCTCCCTCCTTCTCCTAGCCTCTTAAGATTGGAACACGCCACAGCTCGATCCTTGGGCTTCATCTCTCTTTTATGTAAGGTCTCCCTCAGTGATTGCATCCGGCCATCTCAATTGTGGCTGTAAATACCAGCTACGTGCCAACATTTTAATCTTTAGCTCAAACCTCTCTCCCCAGTTTCATACTCGTATTTCTAAGAACCTATTATAGATGAGAGCTTCAAATTCTCCCCCCCACACACACACCCCCCAGAGCCAGGCTCTCTGCTCTGTTTCTGTGCTTGATCTACATTCAAAGCTGAAAAGTGCTTCACAGCCTGGTAATGCCTCTCATGTCAGGGAGGAGGCTTAGAGCCTCTCCAAAATGAAAGCACGCTTGGTGTCCGGGTGCTGCACTCTTTCTCAAGAGGGCAGATTGTGTCCATTTTAATAGCTTCCAATACCCTCTCCCATTTCTATTACAGCTGGCAGAAATGCACCAGTTTCTTGCATGGAGCTGTTACCCATTCCTGTTTTACAACACGGATACGCATGTTTCCTTTTAAACACGGTCTACGTGCCACTTCAGGAGAACTGGGGAGGGGAGAACTTGATGCTGTGCTCATTTCACCGCTTTAACCAAAATCTTCCTTATTGTGGGGAGGATTTACCCTGTGCTTGTGGATTCAAATCGTCACAGAACATGTATTTCAGGTCACCATTCTTTTACTTGTTTTAGATCTACTTAAGTAGCACAGACACCAAGATATATGCACGTATAGACCTTTACTTGGGTCCTGATCACCATGGAAACGACGGCACCACTCAGTGGCTTTTGGTCCTGTGAGTCACCACATCATCATGATGTGGTGGGAAATTACATCAGCAGGGAAGACTCACAGGCGTGACGGTCTGATTTTTAAAAAAGTCTTTGCCACTCAGCTACAGAAAAAGAGTGAATGCCATTTGCACCAACATGGATGGTCCTAGAGATTATCATATTTAGTGAAGTAAGTCAGACAGAGAAAGACAAATACATGATGTTGCTTATATGTGGAATCTAAAAAAAAAAATGATACAAATGAACTTATTTACAAAAGAGAAATAGACCCACATAAAAAACAAATTTATGGTTACCACAGGGGAAAGGTGGGGAGGGATAAATTAGGAGTTTGGGATTAACATATAGACACTACTATATATAAAATAGATAGCAAACAAGGACCCACTGTAGAGCGCAGGAAGCTATACTCAATATTTTGTAATAATCTACAAGAGAAAAGAATCTGAATATGTATATATATATGTGTGTGTGTGTGTGTGTGTGTAACTGAATCAGGTCACTATACACCTGAAACTAACACAACGTTGTAAATCAACTATACTTCAATAAAAAATAATTTAATAATAAGATTAAAAATTATAAAAAGTTTAAAAAAAGTTTTTAAAGTCTGTGCCAGTGCATTTCTTACAAAGAAAGATATATGCGTGTCTAGATGTTCACCTTGCCTTCTAAAAGATTATGTCATCTGAGTATAAAGCAAAATAAAAGTGGAGAAATAATTACGACTTCTCAACCTTTACATGTCTTCCTTACTGGATCCCTCTTAATTGAAAACTTCTAAGAGATCCAAAAGGGATACTTATTCTTATAAGCTTCGTCATCATACCTGTAATTATGCAAGTAGCCGTCATTCCTCTCCTTTCAAACCACAGCCTCTGGAAAGTAAATGCCACATTTAGAATTGTGCCCCTAAGAAGAGAAGCCACCTGTACTATCTAAAGTTATGTCAGAGAGATGCTAACCACAAAACACACCAGACTGAGATATACACACTGTCATTTTCTGGGTGTGCTCTTAACTATTTAGAGCTGCGATTAAAATTAGAAGTGTTGACATGACACTGCTTTCTGAACTTCTTTTTTAGCCATGTTAGCACTAAAGTGGTTTGCATGATGCTGTTTCTTATTTCAATTGATGCTTTACTCAAGGAAGGACTAAACATATGATTTACTGTCAACATCACTTTTGCTATCTTGGTTTTTCAATTATTGGGATGTATTATATTTAAGGATCTGAGGGAAGTCTATCAAGTATCATGTATTCATTCATTTTATCTTCACTCATTTAAGTCAGCTTTTCTCAGGAGAGAATAATGATCCTAGGGTCACTGTCCACATCACTCTGCTCAGGTCACTTTGCTTATGATAACCTGAAAAAAGAACCACTGATTTCAGCCTATCCCCCAAACTATTCTCAGCAGTGACAGGCAAGGAGGGATAAAAATAACTGAGGAAGGGAGACAGGCCTACAGAGGGGTGACACTGAGTGAGCAAAGAACCACAGGTAAATGCGATGTCTAAGAAGGTAAAAAAGACCAGGAAATGCCTGAGGAGTCATAAGTTTTAAATTTTAATAGTAAGCGTCTAATTTTAGGGGAAACTTCTTTATCTCAGTTTCTATGGCTGACAAATCCAGTTTCCAATTGTGAGATCAGTTTTGCAAAGCTTGATGAAATCAGTTTTTAATTTTCAAACACAAGATAATTTTGGAAGGAAGCACGCCTCTACTCATCCAATTTTTAAAAAAATTTGAAGAAAATTCAATTTTTCCTCTCAAAGGCCTCTTTTCTCATTGCAGTACATGTGAATTTGTCTAACACTTGCCCAGAATTTATCATGACTAGGTAAATCATTATATCTACAGCACGATCAAAATGATGACTTCAAGATACCACAGCTCTGAAGGAAAAACCATTCATCCTTTAACACGAATCTTTTACACTTAGATTCTCCACTTTAGAAATCTACACTTAGATTTTTTTCCCTTAAGATTGCCTTGTATTATTTAGTAGCCTGCCAGTTTTCCATTAGCAATAAACTTCGAACATATTTTTTATATTTTAAATATGAACAATTACTTTAAGGGCTGTATAATAAACCATTATATACATGTTGCCTAGTTGTATCTAGACAGACAGCAGATAAAGCAGTGAAAGACATGGACTCAAGCACTGACTCACATCCCAGCAATTGACTTAATCCCTCTATGCCTCAATTTTCCTCATTCATAAAATAAGAATAATAAGACCTAGTTCATAGGATGATGGAAGAATTAAATGGGTTAATATGTGGACAGTACTTAGGAAAGTGTCTGAAACATAGCAAATACTACCAAGAGTTTTGCTAATATAACTGTGTCTAATTTTTACTATTATATAGGTAGCTGCCATGAACCATAGCTAAATCTATAGCTGCCATGAACTATAGGTAACTCATTGCACATATCTTTTTACTATTTCCTAAGAATACAATAGAACTGAAGTAATTGGGTCAGACTCAATACACATTTTTAGGAATGTGAAGGTATGTTGTGAAATTACCTTCCAGAAATCCTGCAACAATTTATACAACCAACAGCAACATATGAAAGTAACCATTTCTTATACTGGCTACCTTAGAATGTCATCAAATTTTAATATTTATCCATTTTCACAAGACAGACCTTTTATCTCCTAGCTTTTTGTTTGTTTGTTTGTTTGCGGTACGCGGGCCTCTCACTGTTGTGGCCTCTCCCGTTGCGGAGCACAGGAACCGGACGCGCAGGCTCAGCGGCCATGGCTCACGGGCCCAGCCGCTCCACGGCATGTGGGATCTTCCCGGACCGGGGCACGAACCCGTGTCCCCTGCATCGGCAGGCGGACTCTCAACCACTGCGCTACCAGGGAAGCCCCCATGATTTTTTTTTTTTTAAATTCCTGGAGACATCGTGGATTTTTTTCACATATTTTTATCAACTTTCTTTTGGTCATTTTGTAAATTGTCAAGGACATGTTACTGTTTCTTTCGTACTGATTGTCCTTCATCTGTTTAGTTCTAGTTTTTTGGAATCCTTATTAGAATGCATGACTCGGAACTGCCTTTTAGATTCATTATCTTTACTCTAGTATTAATTTCATATCATTTTCCTCTGGGATAGGATACATGTCTCAATCTGATTTTCTAATTCATTATATCTCTTATCTAATGATCCAATCTGCTTTTAACTGTTTCCATTGCATTATTTAATTATGTTTATTGAATGATTTTTAATAATAATGTATTCACATGAGTCAGACTCTACAGGTTATAAAAACCTATACAGCAGACTTCTGCTTCCGGAAAGATGGAGAAGATGTACTTTTCCCTATCCCGCCCACTAAATACAACTAAAAACCTTGAACATCACATATGAAATGAACATAAGACTATGAAAACATAAGTCTTATGAAACATAAGACTATGAAAGGTGGAGAGAAGTAGGCAGATTGGCTCAGAAGAAGGAATGACACAGTGGTGAGTTCCCTAGATTTTCCTGTGGCCTCAAATATCTCAGATTTGGAGCTGAAGAAGCTGGAAACCCAGAAACACCAATGGACATGCACCCCTAAATGCTCTAACTAAAGCCTGTTCTCTTTAGCCAGGAAAAAGGACAGCCTATTAAGACAGAAAACTTCCAAACAATAATTGCTCTATTCCAGCCAAACACCACAGAAAAATCAGAGTTCATTTCCATCCAGGCCAGCAAAGGTTGAATGGGGGCCTAGATTTCCACCCTCACCCATCCATAATGAGGGGCTCAAACCCTGCAGGAGTGGCCTCAGAAAAGTCCGAGTGAAGTCAGGAGCTAAGACTTTCATCCCTGCTGGGTTCTAAATATGTGTAGAGGAAGCATTTAAGGTAAGTATATTATGAACAGGGAGGCTAGAAGGATGGAAAAGGAAGCAAAGTTTCCACACTTTGTTTAAACTGGTAGAATGTCAACACCAATCGACTATGATGGGCTACATACAAACACATAATGGAATATCTGGAGCAACAGCTAACAAAACTATACAAACAGATACACTTTACAACACTACTGGTAAATCAAAATGGAATTCTAAACAGTGTTCAAGTAACCCACAGGAAGTGAGGAAAAGGGAAACAGAAAGAAAAAAATGGAGAGAACAAAGAGAAAGTAACAAATAAAATGGCAGACTTAAGCCCTAGCATATTAATAATTATATTAAGTGAAATTATTGTGGGATCTTCAATGTTTGGATGGGCTCCCTGTTCAAAATGGGAGACGGAGCACATGTGTTTGCCTCACCATGTGGGGTCTCAGTGGACTATAGATTTTGATACATTTCTGGAAGATAGAAAGCAGATGGAGTCATGCTGACAGAAAACAGAACACAGGAAACAAAAGAAGGATGCAGTAGAAGTGGAAACCATTCTTCTTGACTAAACCCTTGAGACTGTTTCCCTAGATCTACTAACTAAAATATTATCACCTGACAAAAGGGGGAATTCAGGCCCTACGTATGGTGATCATTCTGTTGGCAGTGCCTGGGCCCTATCGTTAAGTATTTTGACCACCACACCTAATAACAAATCTTCAGTCATTCCTTCCTCCAACCCATCCATTAATTTTTTATTATTTATTCGACCAAGAGTTACTGATTAGCTACTAAATGCTAGGCACTGTTGTAAGTGCTGGGGAAACAGGAGTGAACACAATGCACACGATCTTGGATGTGGTAGTTTCCGTCCTAGTGGAAAACAAACAATACACATGAAAACAAAGATAAAAGAAGATCATTTTAAACAGCAGTGAGTTCTATGAAGGCAGAGGCTTTGCACAAAGTAGTCTATTTCCTTCCACCTGCTCACTACAAATAAACGTATTAACGATTGAACTGCTACAGCATTCCAAGGGCTGTCTATACGACACCTACCCCAAGTGATGGGGCCCTCATCGCCATCAGCGCGCGATGCAACTCTAGATTCCCATTCTTAGAGTGTGCTTCCTGGTACCACTCCTAGGTCACTGTTTTAGGTCAGGTTCCCTAAGAGTCACGCCAAAGATGAGGATTCCTATGCCAGTGATTTACTGAGGAAGTGCTCTCAGGGAAAAATTCTTAGGGAGGGAGGGAAGCAGAATTGGGCAGCAGAGAAGCTGGGCAAACGGGTAGTTTGAGCTGAAGTGTGACTCAGCTTGGCCTCACTGGGAGCTCTGGAGCATGAATCATACCCCAGAGGTTGTCTACCCAGTGGCAAAGGCAACTGTACTATTTATTATGCCTGTGCTTTGGTCAGCCTTGGGCTAGAATCTGCCCCAGGGCAGGCAGGGGAGTGGTGGCAGGTAACCTGTCAGGCATCACCACTTGAGACACATGCTCCGGTCATTGGAGGGGAGTCCTCTAGAGAAACGTGTTGGTGTAACAGCTGAGGCATGGGTTTTAGAGCCTAGGAAGGGAAATTTGTGTGGAGTTTTAAAGCCTCTGCTACACCACTGTGGTCTTCTGCCATTCTGAGAATTCTGCTACATGAAGTTCTTTTCCATGTGCTTCCCAGACAGTCTTCTCTTATGGACCACTAATCCAGATTCACCTACTTCTACCTTGCAAAACAATCCTCAGAGTTTCTGACTTATAAATGATACCCTTCCCTGGCTTGCATTGCTAATACAGTGCATAAATCCTCTCACTGGACATTTTTTGATTGACTCTGTCGAAATCTGGAAGAGGAGAAAGCGTTAAAAAATGATACAAATGAACTTATACACAAAACAGAAATAGACCCACAGACATAGAAAACAAACCTATGGTTACCAAATGGGAAAGGGGAGGGGGGATAAATTAGGAGTTTGGGATTAACATAAACACACTACTACATATAAAATGGATAACCAACAAAGACCTACCGTATAGCACAGGGAACTCTCTTCAACATTTTGTAATAACCTATAAGGGAAAAGAATCTGAACGGGAAGTGATATATACATATGTATAACTGAATCACTTTGTTGTATACCTGAAACTAACACAACATTGTAAATCAACTGTTCTTCAATTAAAAAAAAAAGATTAAATGGTGGGCTGAAATCACTATCTTGAATTCAAAGTCTGAGTTTCTTGACTTCCTGAACTTTCAGTTTGGAAATATTCTTATCATCAGGTTTATTTTTATGGATGTACCCTTGTTAAGGAATCATGACACATTATAGCCTTTTATGTTGAACACCTCCTTGCACGCTGCTAGTAGATATGACATAAATCCTAGTAACACAATCAATCTTTTAGGTTGGTCCAGGATCCAGCCTTCCTTTCTTGTTGAAGCAGCAGCTGAACTTCAGAGGAAAGAAGGAACACTCCAGATTCAACCTTAGCTGGCTACCAAGTGAATGAGATGGAAACTTCCTACCCCATACTAACAGCACATATCTAGCCCATTAGTTGGTCTTCCTCCCTATGAGAAAGCTTCCACTGATTACTAGTCTTGGGAGATGCGCGTTCTCCCAGGCTTTTGGAGTCCTCCAAGTGTCACAAATGCCGAGAAGAAACAGGGGAAGAGGAAGGAGAAGAAGCAAGGAGACAATCTTCTGCCCTGTTTACTATTTACAAACCATCGTATGTCCCTGATTTCTGTCCTGGATGTAATCTGGGTTCTCAGCATTTTAAGAAGAAATTGAGAAATTTTTCTGTAGCTATGATAAAAAAAATATTTCTGGAGGTCTGTGATGCTATGTACTGGAAATGCAAAAGGGGAAGAATACCAGTTCAAGTTTAGTAAACCATAACTCTTCCTGTTGTCAAGGATTTCACAGCTTCGCTCACACTTGGGAAAGTTCTCAGAGCAGATCTGACAATATTTCACAAATACCACAAAAGAACTTGCTCAGCAAGGAACATTCCAAGCTTGGCACTAAACAATGTAATCTATCAAACGGCACCAGCAAGTCTCACTTGATATGAATAATCCACAGGACAGACCAGTACCAACCTTAGACCTGGGCAAGAGGGGGCCCTGACTTTAGGCCCACAATTAAGAGGGTCTCACTCTGGCCCTTCTCTGGCCATAACCCTCCTCATAGGCTAAGGGGTCCAAGTTGCCAAGGAGACATGCCTACCTAGAGCCTATATTCCTCCTTTTAAACCATGTTCCAGGTATCAGAGACCCTAGAATGTTAGCACTGGCACAACCCTTTTTCTCAGTCCCTCTACTCCAGACTGAATAGTTCCAGTGTGCACACCAAGGGGCAGGTGTTCTGAGAATAGTGAACACAAATGTGTGTACGAGGTCCTTCATGTGTTGGGCAAACCCCAGGCTGGGAAAAGAAAAGGAGGAGAATGGTCTAGGCGCCGGCTCTTCCCACACCATCACATTCCAGCAGAGAACTCGGAAGAGTCGTAGAATTCTAATTTTGTGTGTGTGTTTACATGTGTATAATAGTGTTAATATATAATACTAAGATTAGTATTATTAGTATATTATATATATATTCCAATCATCATAGAGTCAGTCCAGGAACTCTGTGCCTACAGCCCAATGTTCTTAGTTGCTTTAAGCAACCATTCACCCTGGGGCTCCTGCCATCTCACCAGGACACCTACAGAGTGGGTCTCCACCACCACCAGAAACCAGAGACTTTGGCCCCCTTCTCAGCCTTGGAGAATCTCCTCCCTTCTCTTGCTGCTTTCTTATACCTAATCTCTCCAATTGTTTTAGGCTTACCCAAGTGCCAAGAAGAAAGACTGTGCTCAAGTAACTCAGGCTTTAGGCACTGCAAAAACATCTGGGGCAAAGGAAACACAGGCCTTAAAACTAGGTACAAATTCCAGAGGGAAAAGCCATCTCAAATATCTAAGTTTTCCAGCAGTAAAAAGAAAATACAAAGTAGTACCTCAACAAACAGTCACGTAGGATATTCGAATTGTTATGTATCTTCTATCATTTTAAATAACACTATAAAAAATCTTTTGTATATGTGCCTATATTCTTGGCATGGATTTCAAATAGCAGAAACACAAGATATCATTCAAGGGGCCCTACTTAGTTAAACAAATAGAGAATGAGGTCCTTAATTTCATGGTTGAAGGGGAAAGGAGAACCTTTTCGTCATTTAACCGAGTTTGCTTTTCCAAGAAGATACCTTAACATACCTGTAGGCGAGATGAACTACTTTTCTGAAAGCCAGTAGTTTCCTGGAGGAAACTCAACTCCTTATGCCTGACATTCAAAGTTAGGAGAACTTATCAGGATGGATTGTGATGGTCTGACCAAGTTCTGCCATCAAGAAAGAATAGCAGGATTTCCCTGGTGGCGCAGTGGTTAAGAATCTGCCTGCCAATGCAGGGGACACGGGTTCAAGCCCTGTTCTGGGAAGATCCCACATGCCACAGAGCAACTAAGTCTGTGTGCCACAAATACTGAGCCTGTGCTCTAGAGCCTCTGAGCCACAACTACTGAGCCTGTGTGCCTAGAGTCTGTGCTCTGCAACAAGAGAAGCCACTGCATTAAGCCCACGCACCGCAACAAAGGGTAGCTCTGCCCCCCTCTCGCCACAACTAGAGAAAGCCCGTGCACAGCAACGAAGACCCAGCACAGCCAAAAATAAATAAATAGATAAATAAATGAATAAATTTATTTAGTAAAAAAAAAAAGAATAGCAAAGCCCTCCTAGGACACTCACCAGGAAGGAAGGGAAGTTTGGGATGGTACTGGACCTCCTCACAGGCTTAGGAAATTTGGTAGGGGAGGCTGGTCCTATACAGTGTGAGGCTGAAGAGGGAAGCAGTTTTGCATCAGTGACTCACACAAAAGTTTGCTAATCCAAACTCTTGCCCAAGCACAGAGATGGGTTTGGACTAGCAGAGACATCCCTGCCCCAGTGGGCAAGCAGGACAGATCTCCAGCAGCAGCAACTGCAGCAGAACTGATTCATCCTTCCGGGCCCCGTCTCCTCTGGAGTGTTAAGGCAGAGCTGGTCACTTGTGCCTGTTGTCCTTGACCACTGAGGATGTAGGAGAGAACTCCAGAGGAAGAATTTGGGGTTGCCTGAATTAATAATTGGAAAAATAAGAAATGGGAATATATTTGTATCCCAAGCTGGAGAAATAGGTCATGAAAAACACACTATCAGAATCACAGATTTATTCACACCACAGTGCAAAGAAAATATAGAAAATGTAGATTCTTTGTTGATTCCTTGAGTATTCCCACCTGCTGCATAGAGGGGAAACCAATGGTTTAGTTTACCATAGTAAACTTGGTCCGATAACATTATTTAGATAGTCCTTTAGGAATGTAGGCACCTCATATGAAATTCTTTAGCTCTTGAAACCAAGCGGGGGGACTTCCCTGGTGGTCCAGTGGTAAAGAATCTGCCTTACAATGCAGGGGACATGGGTTCGATCCCTGGTCAGGGAACTAAGATCCCACGTGCCGTGGGGCCACTAAGCACATGTGTTGCAACTACTGAGCTCGCACGCCTCAAGGAGACAGCCTGCGTGCCATAAACTATAGAGCGCACGCGCTCTGGAACCCACGCACCACAACTACAGAGCCACGCACAACAAGAGAAAACACACACGCCACAACGAGAGAGAAACTCGCCTGCCGCAACGCAAGATCCCACACGCCTCAACGAAGATCCTGCATGCTGCAACTAAGACCTGACACAGCCTAAAATAAATAAGTAATAAATAAACCTTAAAAAAGAAAGAAACCAAGCAGGACCCTGTGGAACTCCTGGGCACGGAAGCCTTTCTGTGTCCCCCATTTCTTGCTCGTAGGGATGAGGGTTCAGCTTCCATGACCCTCCCTGAGTTCTAAAGGGCAGGTTCTAACCAGTTGCTAATCAGGGAAGAGAGGGGATGCAGAAACAAGGGAGGAACAGTAGTGCAGCCTTGGGACAGGGTTCTGGTTCTGCCTCAATGAATACACATAACAATATCTTCGAGCTTCTCTGCAGAACTAAAACCCCAACAAATGGAAGATGTTAACTACTTGATGAAGCATTCCTCATTCCAGAGAGAAGGTCACAGTTTGATAACCACGAGAACCATAGGAGCTCATCAGGAGACCATCTGAGGCCAGATTAAAGGAATGCAGGCCTTGTACACACCCTGATCCTTATCAGCAAACGTGCCCTTGAACCACTGCTCTAAAACTCATCACCAAATCCCCGCGATGGGACACACAATTTTGAGAGCATTAGCCTGCTGTGTCCCCCTTTGCCTGGCAAGCAATAAAGCTGTTCTTTTCTACTTCACCCCAAATTCTGTCTCTAAGATGCAATTCAGCACCGGTGCACAGAGGCCGATGCCATCACTCTCAGATGAGTTTACCCAACCTCCGTCCCTCTTCAGGATGGTATTGGGGCAAATGGCAAAGGGATTTCCTCACCTTATGAAAGCAAGAAAAAGGGGGTCCAGGATTGCATGCAGTGCCCCTGGATACTTGCTGGTCCCCCCAAAAGAAAGCCTGTCTGTGTGTCTACTGCACCGGTGACCACTGAGTTATGCACAACTGGTTACATACTAGTGTATACAACCAGAGACCATGGTCCAAGCCATTTGACCCCCCCCCCCACCAAAGACTCTACCTCGTACCCACTGTAGACCAAAAAAAAAAAAGTTCAATCAAAATAAAATAGTTTAATTGGAAATAGTGCAAATGAACAAATGGTGCTGGGAGAAATTTACGGTACAAGAGTGTCCTCAGAGTATTACAGTGACAACGCTCATGGAAGACCTAACTGGTTTAATGTATGTTCTTTTCTTCCGTCAGTATGGACTATTTCATTGAAATTAACAGATTCCAAAACAAGCCTAAACATGTTCTGCTTACGTTCTAGGAATTATAATTATATGCCTTTCATGATTCAATGGTCAAACAAAATTCCAGCCAGCAATAAGTTTTCCAATATTCTGGAAAAAGGGCATGCTATTTTGCATGTGTTTAGAACCATTGACAATGACATTGTGTGTGTGTGTATATATATATATATATATATACACACACACACATATATATATATATGCATAGTCAAGATTTTCTTTTCATTTCTTCAAGCCAGGGCAAAGTGAGAAGCCTCCCACCAAAACTTCAAGGCATAGGGATGAAAGAATTGCTCACTCTCCCTAAATCTGAAACCTCCAAGATGGGCACAACTAAACCAGAGCTTTGTGCCGTTGGACAGCCCCTGGCTGCAGACCAGCCCTGCAGGATGGGCAATCTGCCTGAAGCACTTGTGAGCCTGGAATCTCTTTAGCAGAACACTTGGCTTGAGAACAGTTTATCTCCAGGAAATGTCTTTGGTGGGGGCAGGTGCAGGGGGCGGGGAGGACTGAAGGGTCTACTTTACTTGAGATTTTTTTTTTTCAGCAGAGAGATTTCAAAACAATCCTCATTCATGTCTAAATGAGTCTTTCACAGCTAGATTAAAGAAGCTTCTAAGGGCTGTAGAACAGTTTTAAGGGAAAGACTCATCAGTTAAAGTGAAACCTGCAATTGCTAGGGGCCATTTGCTCCTGCAATAGCTAGCACCAAAAGGAAACTAAAAGTGTATTTTATGAGTATGTGCCTTTTGAAAAGAAATCTTTAAATTTAATATCCGTTGTTGTTGTAAGGAGAAATTGAACAACAAGGTGCTATAAGCGACAGGAAATGGACAATGTTAGTACAGTCAGCCCTCCATATCTGTGGGTTTCACATCCGCAGACACATAGGGCTGACTGGACTGGCCATTTTACATACGGGACTTGAGCATTCTCGGATTTTGGTATCCGTGGGGGTCCTGGAACCAATCCCCCGTGGATAATGAGGGATGACTGTATAAATCGATTTACTTAAATTCCTCCACTTGAAAATTTAATGTTTGGCAATCTTAATTTGGGAGGGGTTTATTGTGGGATTTTCAAGGTTTCCATGACTTTCCAGTTCAAGACGGAAGAGGAAACACATGGGTTTGTCTCACCATCCCGGGCCTGGGTGGACTACAGATTTGATCAATGTCCGGAAGATGGAAAGCAGATGGGGTCATGCTGACCAATAACAGAGCACAGGAAACAAGATAAAGAGGCAGTGAATGCAGAATCCATTCTTCTCTGCTAAAACTTTGAGAGGCTTCTGGCGAGGCAGAGGCAGGTGTAGAGAGTAGAAGGGGGAAAGAAAACTAGAAATGTCTCCTCTCAGCCATTCACTCCTTTCCCAGGCCCCTGACCAAGCAGAGTGATGGGTGGCAGCAGCATTTAATCCCCAACGAAAGCTAGAGGCTCTTGTCTAAAATATCCATATCTAAATATGGAGAGAATCAAGGTTGCTCGTGTGGGCACTGGCACCTCAGAGTGAAATGATCCTTATTTTGGTATTTGCCTGCTTGCTCATCACTTTTATTCCCTCAATTAAAGCCTGCCAAGTATACCAAGCCCTCCCATTCAGGGGAGAGGTCTATTGGAGGAAAAATCGATAGGAAAAGCTCACATCTGTGCCTAATGTTAATCAATCCAGTCCTCCACAAGAGGGAACTGAGATCCAGACATCAGCAAACATCTGAGACAAACCACAGGATCAGTGAGAGACCAAGAGGAGTAAATTGCCAAAAAATAATATTGACCCTTGAGGAAAAAGCAATTTTTCACAGAACTAAGAAAATCTAAGAAAAAAAATATTCTAATTCACTTTCTCCGAAAAGTTTGAGAAGTTACTGAGATAGTGTCTCCACAACCACAAGAACAGGTTGCTATAGAAAAGGAGAAAAAACAATGTGTTTTTAAAAAAACAGTTTAGCTAAAAGAGAAAAGTTAACAGAAGAATATATAGTTGACTGATTTCATTAATGATCCCATTTCTTCAGCCCTCACTTTATCCACATCATTTGCTACTTAACATCACGGGTAACTTCCCTATTTGTCTCTGGGTTTGTCCAGGTGAATTCCTTTAACCAAGGATGTTAGCAAGTGACACAGAAAGAATCCAGAAACATGTGTTCCCTTTCTTCCACTTATGCCATGGAAAGGCCTAAGCTAGGATTCTGGATGTGTGTGAGAGATGCATGGAGCAGGCCTTCAGCTGGCAGCCTGCCTACTCTTGGTCACACTATGGAGCCCAAGAGACATCAGAAGAATTGCCCATTCAAGTATCAGCTAACACTCCCCCTCAGAAGGGCTTTCCCTGACCCCTCCACCTAACGAATCCCTCCTTGGCAATTGTCTCATTACTGTTATACTGCCCACATAGCACCCATCATTACTAAATGACCTTGTTTCTACCTCTGTGTTCATGTTGACTGTTTGTTCCCTCTACTTGAATGAAAACACCACCCTATCAAGGACCCTGTCCATCTTCCTCACTAATATTTCTCTAGCATCTACAACAATGTCTTGCATTTAGCAGGTCATCAGTAAGGATTTCTTAAATAAATGAATTTGAAAATGAATGAATGGGTTGGCAGAAGGAAAAACTAAAAAGAAGATGAGTTATTAGCAGTGATAGTCAAAATATTTACCAAGTGATATGGCCCATATTAGACAAATTAGAAAGGTCACCAACCATAGGAGGCCTGGAGGTCACCCTCTTACCAAGTGAGTAACACTTTACTTAGTTGATCTAGGGAAGAGCCAGAGGATCTCTGAAGTACAGTAGTGTCCCCCACCCCCGCCTCCGCATTCCGTGGTTTCACTTTCCTTGGTTTCAATTACCCCCCAGTCAACCATGGTCTGAAAATATTAAATGGAAAATTCCAGAAATAAGCAATTCATGACTTTTAAATTTTAAGACGTTCCGAGTAATGAAATCACACCGCTCTGCTCTGTCTGCCCAGGACATGATTCAACCCTTTGTCCAGCAAATCTCGCCTACTAGCTTGTCTTGGTTATCAGATCAACTGTCTTGGCAGAGCTTGTGTTCAAGTAAACCTTATTTTACTTAACAATGGCCCCAAAGCATAAAAGTAATGAAGCTGGCAATTCAAATATGCCAAAGAGAAGCTTGAAAGTACTTCCATTAAGTAAAAAGACAAAAGTTCTCAACTTGATAAGGAAAGAAAAAAATCGTATGCTGAAGTTGCTAACATCTACGGTAAGAACAAATCTTCCATCTGTGAAACTGCAGAGAAGAAAAAGTTTGTGCTCCTTTTGCTGTCGCACCTCAAATTGCAAAAGTTATGGCCACGGTGCATGATAAGTGTTTAGTTAAGATGGAAAGGCATTAAATGTGTACAATAGGATATTTTGAGAGAGAGAGAGACCGCATTCACATATCTTTTATTACAGTATATTGTTATAATTGTTCTATTTTATTATTAGTTATTGTTAATCTCTTACTGTGCCTAATTTATAAATTAAACTTTATCATAGGTGTGTTTGTATAGGAAAAAACATAGCGCATACAGGGTTTGGTACTATCCACTGTTTTAAGCATCTACTGTGGGTCATGGAACATATCCCCTTGTGGATAAGGGGGAGCTACTGTACTTCAATATCTTAACAACTGGGTTGGCTCCTGGTACATACAGTTTGAAGATGACTCTGGTGATTAGGAAGGCCATGAAATGAGACAGTAACAAAGTCCCATAAACTGGACAAATACATCATGTGACTCATTTTTAAGTGGTCAGTAGTATCATCTTGGTGGCCCCAAATCTTACATTGCTACTGTTGGATCTCACATCAGTGGCTACATAAAAAGAGGATTGCTAAGCTTGAACATCAAGCTCTCAGGCATCGCTCTTGCTTTATGGCATTGAAGTCATTTAAGGAAAAGAATGAGATCACTTACACTTCTTAAAAACTGTTTCCCACTTCACCCACTCACATTTCTCTGAAGTCAGTGAGCCACTACTTCTGCTTGGCAACAAAGAGCTGCCCTCTCTTATTTCCCAACGTCCTCCTTCTTTGCCAAGATAATCTTTCCCAGACAGGGGCATTCAGGAGGAATAGAAGTCTCCAGAAATGGGAGGGGGGGGGGGAATCCCACAGAAAAGGCCCTGGCAGTGCTTAGTTAAATGAATTCCACATTTGGATAGGAACCAGCAGCTGACACACATATGAGAAGCTTAGGAGAGAATGTGTACTGAATAGTTCACCAAAACCAAAAAACAAAAATTTAATTTTTCAGGTCATGGAGAAGAAGTCTCATTGAAAGAATACATCAATTAATTTTCCATACAAAATATCTGTTAAATGCAAATGGCAGGTTAACTACTAACCAAAATAATCAACATTATAAAACTTCACTTGCTTGGTTGAAAAAAGAAGAAAGCCTGTGTGAGCCAATTTTTAAAGAGAGGGATGGTTTATTTCTCTAAATGCTCTTTTACTGAACAGACAAGGATAACTACTAACAGCCTCCTGGAAAACCTATCAGGAATGAATGAGAAACATTTTTAATGACTTCAAATTGTTATATCCAGTTGCTTCCAGCATGCATAAAAATAGATTATTATCACCATATTAAGTACCCTGTTTTGTTTCTTAGAAATATCTTTCCCCATACATGTGAACATTTAAGACATCAGCCCACACAATGATACGATGATTAAAACCATAAATAGGTTGGACGTTAACTAATGAACGTTTCCATTTTTAGAAAACCAGCAGCATTATCGGAGAAAGGGATAAAAGAGCTGCAAGTACAGAGCTTTTAACCCTACCTCCTGCTGCCAAGGGGCTGTTAAATATTTGTAAACAGAAAGCAACCATAGAAGAAAAGCTTTCTGATTAATGGGGGCCAGTCTTTCAGGAAACACCCAACTTGAAAGATACTCTTTTCCCTTCCAAAAGCCAGAGAAGACACTAAACCCTCTCCCACCACAACTTCAGGAATTTTTTAGATGGCTTTTTTTTTTTTCAGAACCATTAACATTATGGAACAGACAGAATTCCAGCATCCCTGCATTTCATAGATAGCAAAAAGAACTCACAAAGAGCCAAAGTAATGGGAAAAGTCGATGAAATCATGTAGCCACAGTGGAAATTTCCTTAAAGAGTAAACTTTGGTCTCTTACAAAGTTTGGTCTGTGAAATCATTTTGTCTTATCTGAAATCAAGCGGTAACTAACATAGTGTCCCATGTGATATGGTGTCCAAGGAAGACCAGCCTAGTAGTGACTACACCAGGCTCAGGGTTTAACCAATAAACCTAATGACAAGAACTGGTAACTAACAATATGGACATATCATAGATACGCACATGGAGAGAAAGGGGCAGGGGGAGTAGGCTGTGATGACTATGGTTATATAACAGAAGTGCTATACTTTATTTCATAGTTTGGGATGACTCACTGTTTTATAAAATCCCAGGCTGAGTCACTTCATTATTATAAGCCAAGAAAGATGAAATGAGAGACTGAGCTGGCTTGCATCCTTACTATCCTGGGGCAGAGCCTGGCAGCCCCAAACCAGAACCATGCTGAACGGGTTCCATTTCCCTTTCAAGTAGACCCCACATCAAAACTGGTACAAAATCTCTGTTCTAACGCTTCCCCTAATTACAGAGGGGGCCAGTAATTTATTTTGAAGATCAATGTGTAAAAGAAAAAAAAAGTATAAAAATCACTTATCTCCATGTTGAAGTAGTAGTTTTAGGCACTTTACCTAGTGGTAAAACGTCAGATATAGCTAATTGCTAAGCCAGTTGGAACAATGCTTGCAACCTGGGTCAGACACTTGGGAGAAGATAGACAGACAGAATGGCAACACGTAAATATTGAGTAAAAGCTGAAGACAGACTGAGGTCAAAAATGAAGAGCTCAGAACACCAAGTGGTCATAGAGGGAAGCCTAAACGCCACGGTCAGAGAGGCACATTCAAGATGAAGGCCATAGAGAATACTACTCACCCATGAAAAATAATGAAATAATGCCATCTGCAGCAACATGGATGGACCTACAAATTATCATACTAAGTGAAGCCAGACAGAAAAAGACAGATATCATATGATATCACTTATATGTAGAATCTAAAAATAAAATGAAACAAATGAACTTCTTTACAAACCAGAAACATACAGACATAGAAAACAAATTTGTGGTTACCAAAGGTGAAAGGGGGTGGGGAAGGATAAATTAGGAGTTTGGGATTAGCAGATACAAACTACTATATATAAAATAAACAACAAGGTCCTACTGTATAGCACAGGGAACTATATTCAATATCATGTAATAACCTATAATGGAAAAGAATCTGATAAAGTATATATGTGTGTGTGTGTAAATATGTATATATATAACTGAATCACTCTGCTGTACGCCAGAAACTAACACAACATTTTAAATTAACTATACTTCAATTTAAAAAAATAAAAAAGAAGATTAAGGCTATGGCCATAGAATTTGGAGGAGTATATGCTAGGTGCAGAAGCCATGCATAGTATATCTGAGAGCCAAGCTCCACAGAAAGAACAAACATCAATTACAGACAAGTACAGATAAAAGAGACGGATGCACAGAGTGGGGAGACATGAGACTCAGGAGCTGAGATCTTAACACGTCTTTAATCCTTGTTCTCATACTGTTTTAAGGCCCAACTGCAACACTGCCCTTGAATCGCCTGTGAGACTTCTGTATTCTTATAATAAACTCCCTGACCTCTTTTCTTTAAGTCAACTCCAGTTGCTTCCTGTTACTTGCAACCAAAGAATTTTAATTGACATAGCACATGCTCGTTATAAAGATCTTGAAGCATACTGCCAAGTCGCTCTCCAGAAAGTTCATCGGGATTCATTTACCTGACAACACGGTCTGTTTTTCTCCACTCTCACTAACTCTGGATATTTCCATTCTTTCAAATCTTTACAAATTCTCTTTTATATTCTAATGACTGGCATTTGCAGAAATAGCTTTTGCACGCCATGGCTCTACCACAGAAATACAGAAGGAATGGAGAGCAGGGAGAGATTTTGGACTCAGGGAACAGGCACTCCTATTGACATAAATGTGTATTATCTTCCAATGGGAAAATGATGAGATCATCTGTGGCTAAATATGGGATAGTAAGATCATGCTAAGCAAGGGAATCTTGCAATGAATGGACAGAACAGTGGATGAATGTGCTCTGTGTCATATAGTCTAAGAGGAATAGAGCATAGTAGACACCTCTTGGGTCTCAAGGGTTTCCTCTTCTTATGATCCCACTGATGTCCAGAGCTGATCCATCAAAAGGAGGCATAATCCACCATACTACTGATATATTAACTATAACTTTACACAAAAAGACAAGAGGAAGTGTAAGAATTAGAAAGGAAGGCACACTACCATTTTACTAGCTATAAGACTGACTACTGTGATAGCCTATGAACAACTGAAAATTATGAGAACTTATGAACGAGTTCAGAGAAGAAAATAGTGAAAAATAAACATGTGCAAATCAAGATATTCTGGATAAAACTGATTAAAATAAACAATACAGATTATGTCACTCTCCATCACACAAAAAATTTAAATATCTGGGAACTGGCATGAAAATAAATCTGTTAGATCTATATACAGAGTAACAAGCACAAAAAAAGAAACAATTCTCTTTATATAAATAAAGACTGCTTAAACAGAGAGACATATGTCTTGAGATGGGACTATTTAGTATTATAAGATGTAGGTTATCTCCTGAAGTCAATTAAAATTCAAAGATCTATTTAGAACTTGACAAAAATATTCATCTGGAAGAAAAGCCCATGAGGTTTATAAAATGTTGGTTTAATAGGGGGCACTTATCCAAACACGTATTAAAGATTACCATAAAGCTACAGTAATCAAAGAAGGCTGGTACTGGCAGTAGAATAAACGGAAAAAAATTCAGTTAGAAAAAAAAGAACAGACTCAAAAAAACCCATGCATATATATACATATATATATATATATATGCCATGCATATGATAAAGGTTAGATTACAAACCAGTGGGAAGAGAATGAATTATTAATATATTATATTTGAGATAAATACAGTTAGAGCCATTATGTATTTGCTACACTCGGTTGCAAAAACCCAGTATCTTCTCCAGCTAGTTTAAGCAGAAATGGGTTTAGTGCATAGTACTAAATGGCTTACAGAATCATTAAGAGGACTAAAAAAAAAAAAAAAGGCTGCAGGCTGTATTTCCAGGAATGACTCCTAAAGCCACATGGCAGGTCTAGGCTAGGAGAGTTGGTGCCGAATGACTAAGTTGCCTCTACTATTGCCAGCTCTGAAACCATATTACCTCTGCTAGTTTCTGTATCAGTAAAATGGATGTCATATACCTTACCTTCCTCCCCACTCAATTCACTTGCAAAGTCAAGTCTCACACAAGTACATCCCATTCACAAAACCTAAATCACATTGGAAACACTAGCTACTCAGATGTATGGGACTTTTAGCTTTCCCGCATGTGCAGTGCAAGAGATGCATTAGAGGAGGAATAGATGGGGAGCAGACCAATTCACACAGACCAAGATAACCCTCAGATAATTTACATATAAAGAACCAAGTCAGAGAGTAGAACAAAATACAGATATATTTAAATATGCTGTACCTTGTAATGTGATATATAATAGAAATTGGAAAAATCCTAAAGTTATCAGTATGAAATAGCTTAAGTTAACTATGGTAACATGTGTGGACTGTCATGCATCTATTAAAAGAATTATTTTTTTCACAGAAATTTTGCTTTACCAATAATAATTATTTCAGAGAAAACTCTAAAGAAATATAAATACTTAAGTGTATTCAGGTACCTTCTTAAAAACCTTCAACTATTACTAATCACAGATTTTTTTTTTTTTTTTGCAGTACGCGGGCCTCTCACTGTTGTGGCCTCTCCCGTTGCGGAGCACAGTCTCCGGACGCGCAGGCTCAGCGGCCATGGCTGACGGGCCCAGCCGCTCCGCGGCATGTGGGATCCTTCCGGACCGGGGCACGAACCCGTGTCCCCTGCATCGGCAGGTGGACTCTCAACCACTGCGCCACCAGGGAAGCCCGCTAATTATAGATTAATCACAGATTATTACCACTCTGGTTTCCCTTACAGTTTTTTTTTTTTTACATCTTTATTGGAGTATAATTGCTTTACAATATTGTGTTAGTTTCTGCTGTATAACAGAGTGAATCAGCTATATGCATACATATATCCCCATATCCCCTCCCTTTTGTGTCTCCCTCCCACCCTCCCTATCTTACCCCTCTAGGTGGACACAAAGCACCGAGCTGATCTCCCTGTGCTATGCAGCTGCTTCCCACTAGCTATCTATTTTACATTTGGTAGTGTATATATGTCCATGCCACTCTCTCACTTCATCCCAGCTTACCCTTCCCCCTCCCCGTGTCCTCAAGTCCATTCTCTACGTCTGCGTCTTTATTCCTGTCCTGCCCCTAGGTTCTTCAGAACCATTTTGAGGATAATTAATGGTATGAAAAGATGTTCACAGTGGATCACTGAATTTTAAAATCAGATAAAACACTGTGAGGAGTATAATCCTATTTTGTGAATTATTCCTGTAAATTGTGTTATACTCATTAATAGATATAATACATGTAATATACATATTTAATTTATGCTCTAGGACAACACAAACACACACACATATTTATCTGGGGAAAAAGAATGAGAGTAAGGAGAAAAAAGGTTATACACCAAAATGATAACACTGACTATCTCAGGACAGTGGGATTGTGGGTTAATTTTATTTCTTTTTTCTTGCTTATAATTTTAAAATGGATACATAACAACATAGTAACTCCTCTATTACGAAAGAAGGTGGCTTTTTTATAAAGAAAAGGAGAATAAATCAATATAATTTAGAGTAAAGATTTTTAAAATCCTAAGTAAAATATTAGCTGAGAAATACTTTTAATAAAAGTTAACATTTACTGGGAACTTACTATTTGACAGACACTATTCTTAGTGCTTTAAATGTATTGATATATTTACTCTTTATAACAAGTGAAAAGGTAGATACTATTATTTTACACTGAGGGAACCTAACCCAAAAAAAAGGTTAAGCAAGTTGCCTGAGGTCACACAACTTATAAGTGGTTGAGCCGGGCAAGGCAAACCGGTTATAGAACCCTGCTCTCAATTCTAGCATTAAATAGTGTTATTAACATTGTTAGCTAACATTTACTGGGCACCAACATACAATTCAATTCAGCTATTTAAGGTATACAATTCAATGGCTTTTCGTATATTCACAGACTTGTGCATCCTTCACCACAATTAACTTTGGAACATTTTCATTACCCCAAAAAGAAAATCCACACCATTTAGTTGTCGCCAGCCACCTCCACCAATCAACCTAAGCAAAATATATGTTTGATGCCTAATCTACTGTATCCTTGCAACAGCCCTGTATGGTTGGGACTAATACCCACCTCCCCATACAGGTAAGGAAACTGAGGCACAGAGTGGTTAAGAAACTTGCCCGAGTTTACGCAACCAGCCAGCAGTGGAACTGGGACTTAAATTTAGGCAGTCTGCCTTAAGAACACTTCTTTTAACTATGATGTTATGCTACCATCACTATATTACATTACAAAAGTTAAAATTTATGAACAAGTAGGAATTATTCCAATAATATAAGAATGGTTTGACTTGAATAAACCTAGTAATAAAATAGATCAATAATTGCAATTTTAAAAATCATATGCCAAAAAGCATTTGATAAAATTCAATGTCTATTTCTAGGAAAAAACAAAACAAAAAGATTGAAAAAACCCTAAGCAAGAATAGAAGAATGCTTATACACCATCTCAAATAGATATAATACCTCATAGTGACACAATGAAGCCATCCATAAGTAATAAAGAATAAAACACGTCCATTATCATTACCCTAACGAATTTATTCTAGAAGTTTCATCCAATGCAATAAGTCAGTAAAAAGAAAAAAAAAATGACGTTTCTCTTGAAAAAGAAAATGCAAAAAATTATTTCTAGAGAATATATAAATAGAAAAATACTAGAAAATCAACTTCTAAGTCATTTTTGGTAATACAACATTCCAGTAATCTAAGAAATTGAATAGAAGACTGTGAAAAATAAAACGAGATAAATGTGCGTGGGATTGGCCCATGGGAGTCAGCTCAAGCTCAAATCTGTCTTTCAGGCTGTACGGTCCCCGTAAACTGGAAATCATTAAGTCCTGCTTCACCTCGCAAGAATGCATCCCAGTTAAGATTCTTTACATTCTTTTCCCTTGCCTATTTTGCCTGGAAAAATACTTGAAACCACATTGTTAGATGTGCTGTTTATTTTTGTGTGTCAGTATTTTAACTGGAAGAGGAGAGGATTTTTCATGGCTCTTTTGGTTACAGTGATTTGACATTTTATTAGTTACAGGATTTATCACCCACATGGAAAAAGGAAGAACTTTTGCAAAGGCAGAGTGGAAAAGCTAAGGGCCAACACTGCATATTCCCTTCTTCCCTGACGTACTAGTCAAAACCTCCAGGTGCGTAGGGTAAAAAGAAAGGACCTCTCCTTTGATGTCCGTGTAACTCTGAGGAAATTACAGAGTGACAACGTCTTGGCACATCTCACAGACTGCTGGTGTCACCAGGGATCCAGGCTGAAGGGAATCCATGGCTTTGCCTATCCTGGAGCCCAAACATATCTGTTCAACTAGAGGCTATCAGGACTTCCAAGAGCTTTGACCTAACAAACTTGCCAGATATTTTTTTGATAAACTGTCATTTATGCATCTTTGCTCTCTCTCCTCCCTCCCACAAAGGCTTCTGTGGGTAAGTTGTCAATATATTAATTTATCTTCAGAAGTAGATCAACAGCTGAGGTGCACAGGATGAAAACTGAATTGGAGTCCAAACCCTGGTCTGAGTCTCAGATTTTCCATTTAAATATCATGGGTAATCTTAGCTGAGCCACTTAACCCCACATTCACCTAAAATTATCCTCATCAATGTTACCAATAACCTGCTGGTTTCTAAGCCCAATAGATCCTTTTATTTAAAAATCTCACGTAATCTCTCTATGGCTTTAGACTCTGCAGATCGCCTTTCCTCCCTGGGTTTCATCATACCACCTTTCTGGTTTTCTTCCTATCCGTCAGATGATTCTTCTTATTCTTTAGCTCACTCCTTGCATCGAGGATCTGACTTCAGCGCTCAGTTATTTGGGTTGAAAACCCTTTCTCTGGGTAGCCTCATCCAAATTCACAGATTCAAGTCCCAGACCTCTTTCCTGAGACCCAGAACTGTAGACTGGACATCTCCACTGGAACAAACCATGGAGACTCGAACACAACAGGCCCCAGGCTGAACTAAACATCTACCCCCATGCCTCCTACACCGTCCAAATCAGAAAATGAATTCCTCAGGTGAGGATGATCCTGCTGGTCTGTGGATGACCCCTGAGTAGCAAGGTTTGAGAAGCAAGGCCTCTTTTTATAATCCCAACAACTAGATCTTGTAACGCCCACCTTGTTGATATCCTTTTCCTCCCCATCATCCCCCCCTCCACTGCCTTAACTCGAGATCTTATGACATCTCCTTCAACAGTCTCCCTAAGACCTTTCTGGACCAGGTCCTACATACTTCTGCCATAAGGACCTTTATCCAAGACAAACCTGAGACTCTTCAATGGCTCTCCGTGGCTCTATAATTACTTAAGCTCCCTTATTTTGTACACAAGGCCCTTCATGGTCTGCCCTCATCCTATCTCTAGAATTTCATCTGCAATCACCTTCCCACATTCCCTGCACCTCAGTTAATTACTTCTATTTTCCCAAACATCATGCTCGTCCACTATACTTGTCTCCCTTCCTTCTGTTGCAATGTCATTCCAAAACCCTAAGCTTACTCTTCTCTCGTCCTCCTGGGATCAATTCATTTGCCCTGTTCACAAGAAGTCTTCCCTTATCCTCAGTGTGATAGGTTGCATCTGTGCTCACAACGCTTCACCATTTTCTGCATTTACATTTTTGCCACGGCCTCATCACGCACAAAGTATACTTTCTCACACTTTAACTTTGAGGTCAGCTTTGTGCCTTCCTTTGGCAAATAACACAGAAGCAGAGATGATAACCTGCCAGTTCCACGTCCTTTTAAACAAACTTCTGACATCGCTATGAGAAGAACATGTCTGAGCCTGTCCCAGTAGGAGCAAGAGAAACTCACGGAGCAGAACTTCTCCAGTGAGCTGACCTGAGTCTGGCTTTGATCAGCTGACCCTCAGAGGACCCACAGAATGTGAGATAAATGCTCACTGTTACACGGAACTGAGATTTTGTGATCGCTTGTTTGGCAGTATGTTCTAGCAACAGATTAACCAAGAAGCCAATGTGGTTTGTCTCTTCTTTGTCCTCCAACAGCATCCTTGCACGCTTCTGTCCAGTTTCTTTCTGAGACAGATAAGAAAGCAAAACTGGCCCAGCTGCCAGTATTACCACTAAGCACATCACAAGCTTCAGCCAGAGGAGAAAAAACTCCTCTGTGCATTCTAAGTTTTTTTTTTTGCTTTTTTGTTTTTTTAAAGGCAAGAACACCCTGCCTAGCACTGCTCCTCCAAATACAGGAAGCCTTGAGCCCTTTCCTTTAGGTTAACTCTCCAATCAAAACAATGTTACCCTTGACTTTTACAAGACTGATGCCAACACATGTATGTAAACCTTTATTTATAGATGACAATCAAGTGAAGAAACATGTTTTTCTGCCATGAAAAAGCTAATTTAACCTCGGTTATTTGGGGAGCCCAGCTCTGTTAAAGTGTGGAGTAACTCGAAAAACTTCACAAGTAAAAATACTTTTATTTTCCAAGTGCTCTTGTCTGAGCTTTTCTTTGCCACAAGGTAAGGTGTTGCGCATTGGGCTCCACTGGGCTCAGTATTCCCAAAGCCTGTATCTTGCAAGGGTCATGGTAGCCTGGACATTTGTCAGTGAGAGCAGAAATCTGAAAGGCACTGTCTTGGGGAGATGCTAAATCAAAAAGACCAGCCCCTACTCCAAACTCATCACCAAACCCAGATGAATAGGTGGGCAGAGAACCCCAGAATGAGTCTGGAGACAGACCTTGGGTACCCATTCTTACACTGATGAAAAGGTATTGCTGTACTGCTTTAGGGAGTGCAGCCTCAGGCACAGGTGAGAGTCATGCTAGCATGGACAACCTCTAATGTCAAGCTTTTCACGTGCTGGTGCAAAAATTTTTTTTTTTTTTTTTTGCGGTATGCGGGCCTCTCACTGTTGTGGCCTCTCCCGCTGCGGAGCACAGGCTCCGGACGCGCAGGCTCAGCGGCCATGGCTCACGGGCCCAGCCGCTCCGTGGCACGTGGGATCCTCTCAGACCGGGGCACAAACCCGTATCCCCTGCATCAGCAGGCGGACTCCCAACCACTGCGCCACCAGGGAAGCCCATGGTGCAAAAATTTGTATTTAATTCTTTTGTGCTGTATATACAAACAAGTCTATGATACTTGTGTGGCGATATTTAAAATGGTGATTATGAATATAATTTAGCTGTATGGGGCAGGCTTCTTATAGAATGTTAAATGAAAAAACAGAAAACAAAATGGCTTGCACACCATTATTATAATACATATTCGTAGAAAACAGACTGGAAGAAAATACATGCCCAAAATAGTTGTTAGGTAAGTAAAATGAAGAGTCAGTCTCCAAGTGTTTCTAGTTTTCAAAACAGTCAACGTAAAAACATAACTCACATAAAACAGCATACAAGTAAACGCCGAAAATTTTAAAAGAAAGGTTTCTCAGTGAGCGTTGAACGAGAACAAAGCAGTAGGAAAAACTCCCTGGCGTCTCCCCATAGAGATACTCATATCAAGACTCCACTCCTCTCATTCCAGTCGGTGTGGTCCCATCTCCAAACTGGGTTGGAGATAAATGACTCACTCTTTGGCTCTCGATTTCTAGACTCCACATAGACTACCGTCCTTCCAACACATTACAATTACTTCGATTATACGCCAGTTACAGATTCAGGACTGGTTTTCTTGATTAAACACGGGACATACCTGGATGTTTAGCCGAAGGTCTTGAAATATCTCAGCAGCAAAAGTACTCTGCTTTTTTATTGAGCGCTTGTACACAGAAACTAGAAGCTTCATTTTTATTTCATTTTCAGAGGATGAATTTTCAGACTTCATCTCCGAAGCCAAGGCTTCCTCTGTTTGGTAGCTCCATGCGCTATCTGCAGCCCGTTCCTGCTTTTAACAAGGGTGAGTGAAAGCAGCTGGTCCCAATCCCGTGTAACCCTTCACAGGCTTGATGTTAAAAGGGTCCATCAGCTTTTTATTCAAATGAATTCACCTGCTATGTTTGGCTTTACCACTGAGGTTTTGTTTGCCAGGAGAGAAGTGAATTTTTTTCTGAATACCTGTGGCTATCTCCCCACCGGTATTAAATCGAAGATATCGAAAAGGAATACTCAGTATTGGTGCAAATATCCCCAGCATCGCCTTACTGTAAAGCAGAGTGTAGGGTGGTGTGGGGAAAGGAAGCAAACAAAGATATCTTTCTCTACCAATGTAGATTTCTTTTATAGGATATCACACATAGGCACGATGTTATGCAATAAATACAATCTTTGTGCTAATAGGAATCTGTTTCAAATAACAGATTAGAAGTAATCTATTTATGGAACAACCAGATTGTAATAACAAAGAAATTAGTATGAGATTCCTGTAGGAATAACAAAATACCAAGAGAGCTTTTCAGAAAAGATTCACTTTGGGGACTAATAAAAGGGAATATAAAGCTTTACAAAACAATGGGATGGGAATATGCCTCTTGCCTCGCAGAGCTGACAGAACTGTTTGAACAAAAACACTTAGAGCAGAATATAGGAAAGAGAGGATTGGGACTGGATTTGCCAGGAACAGTTTGGAGATGGGCCAAACTGATAAGCTGGGGAGTCAACAGTCAGGTTCTTCTTATGATTGATAGAGGCAGAGAAGTCAGAGTCAGAGGTTCATGTGCCGAGGCTTAGAGAACCATTTCTGGAAAGAGCCAGAATTCTGAACTCAAGTTAGGTATAAGCAGCAATGGGGATATGGCAGCAAGAACGGAAGCTGTGACTATTATGAATCTTGGACACAAGTGGACTTCGTTCCTGGATGATGTCACCTTCAAGGCAGCATGCTCAAAACAGCCAAAAATAATAATTTTTTAAAATGTCAGTCTTAAACACACAACTCAAAACAAAAAAGAAATAAATTGTACCCAATTCAAAATCCGTGCCTTTTCTCTTATTATGGAGATCAACTTCATATCTTTTCCCCTGAGGTCTTCTCTCCTCTTCATCTCCCATCTCCAGTTAGGGTTTTCTGGCCCCTTTCACTCTTTCCAGGAGCTAGTGAGGCAGAGAAAAATGCTCCTCAGAGAGAAGTAGAAGGGGAATAGCCAAGTGAGACAAGAGGTTTCTCCTGGGGAAGGTGGGATGCTAAAATGATTTACATAGACTAATAATTTCTGACTATGTCTCCCTGCCCCTCTTTTCAAAATTACACCCCCAACACTCACATATACACACACAGACAAGAAAATTCTTCTATTAAGTGGGGATCCCAGAAGTTCTTTTTATTTACAACCTAGCTGTCCCTCTCTCTTCTACTGGGGACATTGGAAATCACCCTTGTCATATGCTTCTGGATATCTTCCAGGTGGACAACCACAGCCCCCTCCACTCTCCTTACTGAACTTGATGCTGGCAGATGGGCAAATTCCTGAGAGACAAACACAGTCAACTCAATATTTAATGGAATGTCACTCCAGGAGTTCTGTCTCAGATTTTTGGTACCAAAGTTTTGTCTCTGGTAACAGTCCTCCTAGTTGCAGGTTACCACTAGATGTCTCTCTTCTCCTCAATCTACATCAAGGAGTGTGTACACTCCACCTCAGGGTCTGTAACCAAAAGGGGGAAAGAATATCTGTGTGGGCAGAGCCTGTCAGTGAATAATTAGAAATGCAATTCAGAGTCAGAACTTGGCTGCCTTGGAGAGGTCCACTGGCACCTCTCTTTCAGGTACTCTGTCTTTAAAGAGTGGAGTTGCATCTGTACACTCTATCCCAGCATTAAGTTATCTTCATTAAGAAATCTTGTGCCTTCAAAGCTTTAAATGTTGACTTCTTTTCCTCCTCAACTCTATTCTTCTTAATAGTACGACTTAGAGGGTCTTTAGAGTGGCAGTGAAGTTCAATAATCCCTGATTGGAAATTGACACTGCGTGAATTCTAGAATCTCCATCCATTAACCATACCCAGAGAAAAACTTGTTCTTAGACTCCTCCAGTAAGTAGCCAATCAGATTGAGCCATACTGGGGAGGCCAAAAAAATGACATGTACAGTCACTGAAAGGGCTCAGATCAAGCTTACCCTTCACTGATAAAAAATATATTCATCAGGGCTTCCCTGGTGGCGCAGTGGTTGGGGGTCCGCCTGCCGATGCAGGGGACACAGGTTCATGCCCCGGTCCGGAAGGATCCCACATGCCGCGGAGCGGCTAGGCCCGTGAGCCATGGCCGCTGAGCCTGCGCATCCGGAGCCTGTGCTCCGCAGCGGGAGAGGCCACAACAGTGAGAGGCCCGCGTACCGAAAAAAAAAAAAAAAGAAAAAAAGAAAAAAAAAAAAATTCATCAAAGTACCCTGCAATAAAGAGGATCACTAGCTTAGTGCCTAAGCTCATCGTCTTGGAGACATAGAGTTAGCAAAACCAGGAAAAACTTAAAAAAAATCACAATGTGTATTTTCAGAGCAATTTAATAGACTATAGGGATGCATAGAACTAACATGGGGGCTATGGGAAAAGGAGTAATCAGAGAACAAGAATGAGTTCCTGTAGGGGAAAAAAGATGATTTATCAAATTAAAAAATAAATAATAGAGGCCAGAAATAGCAGAATGGACACTAGACTGCTGAAAACAAATTAGAACAAGACACCAAGAATTCACTCATCTAGTCAATAAATATTATTTAAGCACCTCCTCTGCTCTCTGTTCTGGCTCACATCCAGACACTGGGTATACAAGGAGCAAACAAACCCCTGCTCCTATGGAGCTTCCATTCTAGTGGGAATTCTTACAGAATTTAGAACAAAAACAGACATTATGTAAATGATAAGAGGAATACTCACTAACATGAATAATAGAGGAAGATGGTCCAACATCTATATGATTAGGTCTTTCAGGAGACTAGAGAGCACAGGAAAGAAATAATAGAAGAAATTTTCTCTGAGTTGATTGAGGTTTACATCAGAAAATCTCACTGAACCCTGAGGAGAAATGGTAAAGAAGCATTCAGTATCAAATTTAAAAACACAAGTTAAAAAGCATTATTAGACATAACAAAAACCACTACATAATAGATTTAATTCACTAGGAAGATCTTTTTAAATATAAACAGTAATAAAATAGCCTCAAAATACATAAAGAAGAAATGGATAGAACCCCCAAGGAAAAAGTGACAAATGCACTATCAAAGTAGACCTCCATACAGCTTTCTTGATTATTGACAGGAAAAGCAGAAAACAGCAAAATATCAAAGACATTAAAATATAATGAATATGCTTGACCAAAAGAAAACATTAAATTTGGCATTCAACCATTAGAGAACATTATTTCTTCTCAAGCCTACAAGAGACATTTAGAAAAATGATAGATACTAAGATAGAGATTCCTGATTTCTGAATTCCAAAATAAACATTAAATCCTACACTATAATAATGTTCCAGATTGGCATCAGTTATCACTCCTGTAACAATCAATTGTAGAGACAGCTGAGCAATGTTTAACATTTTCTTAAGAAAAAAGATTATTACCCAAGAACTGTAAACTTGGCCAAAAAATGTTCACGTGAGAGGGAAAATGAAACATGTTTTAACACGTACAAGCAATCGCAAGGTACGCCTCCTGGAAGAAAAAAATCATTCATGGGAGCAAAAAGAAAAATGATTCAGCATAAAAATTTATAGAAAGAGGAAGACATAGTACAAAAAAAAACTAATGAGCTATATAACCAGCAAAGTACCATTTTCTAAGGACTTGTTGGCCTATGTTAGCAAAGATCCTTCAAAGAGAAACTGCATTATGAGAAAGAGGATCTGGAAATAAATATGCAGTTTTTTTTAGTATATGAGGAATTTTGGAGAAAAGGGTAGGAAGTAAAACTGCTAAATTTCTGAACTTGAAGAAGAGAAATACACATATTCTTTTCATTGATAGAAGTTAAAATGTTTTGAAAAATATTTTGAAATATATAACTTCAAAGAGATTAAAAAAGTAATTTAAAGATGGCAAATTAGAAAAAGAAAAATAAGGATATACAAAAGCATAGTAAAGAAAAATAAAGAGAATCAACTAAATAACTCTATTATACAAAACCTCATGGAATGAATAGTAAAGCAAAACCAAGCTTTTTGCTGTTTATAAACTGTATGCCCAAGACAAAATAACATAGAGCTGGAAAATGAATAAAGAAAAAAACAGCAGGCTTGGAAACACTAACATTTGGAGAAATCTAAATTCAAACAAACAAAAAATACTGTTATCAAGTTGATAAAAAAAAAAAAGCCCAACAATGTCCATCTAAGCCATACACATTAAATTTGGCCAAATTCACAATCATAATGGGACACTATGGCAAACCATCCTAATGGGATACCTAATGTAAAAGAGAATAGTTTATGATATATTAAATTAAATATACCAGTCACAAATTTTATTAGAAAGAAAATATAGATCTGTGTATCTAGCAAAGAACTCACATGCTTTTCAAGTTACTTTGGGATTTGACACATTAATTCTAAATTGTAAATAAAACAAATGTGTAAGAATACTTACAAAAATATTGACACAAAGGAATGGGATAAGTAAGTTTCCATGTCTTATATTAAAACATTTAACACTGTAATAATTAAAATATTAAATTATTATATATAAATTATTTAGCTAAAAGAGTTGAGATCAACAGGCTACTTTTTCTTTCTCATCCTTTCTCTTTCTCCATATGCACATATATTTATAAAGCATATATATATATATATATATATACACACACACACACACACACACACACAAATATGAACAACTCCGCAACTGATGTTAGAAAAATTGACTTTCTTCTTGGGAAAAATAAAGGTATATCTTCACTTCTTACCATATATTTAAAAATTGCAGTAAGATTGTTAATATTTAACCACTAAAAATAATAGAAGCACAAAATAAATGAAACAAAAGATCAGATATATTTATAAAATGGGGGGAGGACAAAGCATTTCTAATCTTGTCACAAAATGCAGAAACCATAAATGAAAATAATATGGAATTTATTAAGGGAAAAATGAATGTAGCCAAAGACATTACATTCAAAGGTAGGAAAAACATTCACCATATATAAGAAAGACAAAGGGTTAGTGTAACAACTTCCAAATTAAAATGACCAATAACTCATAAAAAAATAGAAAAAGGGTACACAAAGAAAAATAAGAAACTTATGAAAAAAAGGTCAATCTCACCAGTAAACAAATAAACTAAAATTAAAGTGAGAAACTGTTAAACACATGTCAATTTGGTTAAGAATCAAGAGACTGTTTAGGACCATTATTAGTGAAGGCATGGGGAATGGGCTCTCTAATGACTGGAAATCTTCAAGGACATCCAGTAAGCAGAATCAAAAATTGAGTGCACATATTCAATTGTTGTATCAGCAATTTCACTTCTAGAAATTTATCTTAGGGAAGTAATTAGACAAGCGTGCAAAGATACAAAAGATTCCAGCACTTTTTATGAAAGAAAAATTATAAAAACTTAAATGTTCACCAAGCATTAATTACAGTTCATGCACACAATGGAATATTATGCAGCAATTTAAAAGTTGAGATACGTGTGTATGCATATGCATGAATGTTGCCCTGAATAAGGGAGAAAAACAGATTATGAGGCAATAGGTATGCCATGATCCAATTTTTGCCTGATGAGATTAAAATTTATAGTTACATCTTGGAGGTGCAAAAATGTAACTTTTACTTCTTTATAACTGAATTCGATCTTCTGAGGTTCTATTTCCATTCAGTGGTAGGAAAAAAAAATCAATCTCACTCATGCAGAGTAACTTTGAAAATTACTTGAAAATTTAGTTTATTGAAGCTTAACTCAGTTTCCTCTGGAAAACTTTGCTCCGCACTCCATTTTCTTTATTTTATCTTGGAAACTTCTTGCCTGAGGCATCTAGGTATTGGGGGGTGGGGAGGGGAAGCTCATGGATATCATGGCATTGGAAAAAGGAAGTGGATCTATCTCTGAAACTTGCATTGATTCCAGGCTTATCCTACCTGGTGTCTGAGGATTAGACAGTGGCTTCTGCCTAGATGTTAAGTAACAAGTCCTGCCTTGCTCTTTTGTGTGTTTGCAGCGTGCCCTGCTGCTGTCTGTGGTTCTGACGTACCTCCTCCGACCCAGACCCTCAGCCTCTTCCCACCCACCAGGTCTCTCAGCAATGTGTGCAATACAACATCGTTTTTTGAGGGGATGATAGTGCTAAGTGGTTATTTTTTAGGAGATAAAATCACGACTCTCATACAAAAATAAAATAATACATGGCAAAGATTTTACTAAGCTCATTAATTAACGAGGGAACCAATAAGATGTTACAATTCAGTAAAAAGGAGAATTGAAAGTATGGGATCTGGAATTCTTCCCATTAGTATTAAGCTGGAGCACAGCAACTGCCACCAGGAGGCTCCAAACTATAAAAGGGAGGGGGATAGTTTTGGCCCATGTAGCAAACCCCAGGAAATCTCAGAAGGCTCACTGCAATTTAATCATTTCATTGACCTTTAAATAATGTGATACTGCATTTAATGCAATTAAATTAAATGGACTTCACTGATTGCATTACTGTTGGGATTTACGATATTTGGTTGAGTAGTGTCTTATCTCTCTTAAATCTGAACTTACTCAACGTAAGTAATGCAAACATCTGACTACCTCCTTATTTCCTCTACTGTAGTGCCTTTCTGAGCATTTACATATGAAGCATCACTTTATTGTAAATTAGTTTCCTTTCATATGTTTTCCATTATATTAGTTAGAGAATTAAGAATATTGACTTTTTAAAAAATTATGAATTAGGTAGATTGCATTACCTAAGACTCTCATTTCAGGATAATAATAATTTTTTAAAAAATATATTTATTTTTGGCTGCGTTGCGTCTTTGTTGCTGTGCGCAGGCTTTCTCTAGTTGCGGCGAGCAGGGGCTACTCTTTGTTGCGGTGCACGGGCTTCTCATTGCGGTGGCTTCTCTTGTTGCAGTTGCAGAGCATGGGCTCTAGGCGTGTGGGCTTCAGTAGTTGTGGCACGCGGGCTCAGTAGTTGTGGCTCACGGGCTCTAGAGTGCAGGCTCAGTAGTTGTGGTGCACGGGCTTAGTTGCTCTGCGGTATATGGGATCTTCCCGGACCAGGGCTCGAACCCGTGTCCCCTAAATTGGCAGGCAGATTCTTAACCACTGTGCCACCAGGGAAGTCCCAATAATTTTTTTAAACAAAAAAATTGTTAACAAAGGTAGGCACTGGCTCTGATAAAGTTGAGAGCCACTGCATTGCACCAGTCTGCTTCTTCTAGGGACCTGTGCTCTGGTCATCAAGGAGAGAAAATATCTCCAGTAGAGACAATGACATTGGGCTTTACTTAGGTTTGCCTTGTCATAATGGTGAGTCCTGGAACTCTTCCTATTTAATGGCCTGGGTGGGGCCAATGCCTCATTAGTAAAGGTGATACTTGAAGTCTATCATGCTGTTTCTGCTCAATATACTTGTATAATTGAATGCAGTGAAAAACTAGTATTCTTCTATTTCCCATAGCACTTCCAAAACTAAAATATGCTCAATTTCTCCATATATATGGATATGATTATTCTGAATATATCATTCTTTTTTCTATTATTCTCTGTGAAATGGTCATTTAAATTTTACACAGTAAATTAATTTTAAATTAAACAAAATCTAATAGATTCTTCCAAATCTGAATTCAGGATTCAGGGTAAATTCACATCTTTAAAATGTACACATTTTTACATGAATGAAGCATTCAACTCATGTGTCCTAAAATAAGGCAAGGATATGAGAAGAAAAGAATGAACAAAAATAGGATCAAGAATTACTGAATTCACATATAAGAATACAGTAGGAGGAATAACAAAACTCAACAGCTGTTGCTTGGAAAATACTAATATATTTGACAGCCTCTACCAAAGCTAATCAAGAAACAGAGGAAATGTCAATACATTAATAGTGAGAAGGGACTATAACCAATACAAAATTGATATGTTTTAATAAGGAAAACTTATTGGCACACACTCAGCCCTGCATTCAGGGGTAAACAGATCTCCTTGAAGATATCAGAGGCAGCAACTACCAAACACATCTATAAGTGAACTCATATTCTTCTCCCTACCCTCACTCCAAATCTGCTCCTTATCTAAGTTTTCCTATCTTAGTAAATGGCACCAATATCAGGCTTAATCCAGAGGCAAGAGAATTTTCTTTCTTATTTTGTTTTCCCTTACAAAATACATCCCATCAAATTACTAAATCTTGGTTGTTTTTATCTCTTACATATATCTCAAATTGTCCCTCTTCTTTCCATCTCCACCACCAACACCCTAGTCTAAGGTAACATTATTTTTCACCTCAGATACATTAGTAGCGTCCTACTGGTCTCCTTTCATCCACTCATGCCCCCATCTAAACTATTATCCAATTAGCAAGCTTTGGAACCTGCAGAGCTCATGGTTTCCCTCCCTGCCTTGAAACCATTGAGTGGCTCATTGCCCTTAGATTAAAGGAAAAACTCCTTAGCATGAATGATAGGGTCTGCCAATCAGATAATATAGCTCTTAATTATCATCCCAATTCTAGCCCCCCTTTTTTTTCATGCTCCCTATATACAATCTTTCAAGTACTTAAGAGCATGCTTTAAAACTTCTATACATGGGGCTTCCCTGGTGGCGCAGTGGTTGAGAGTCTGCCTGATGATGCAGAGGACACGGGTTCGTGCCCCGGTCTGGGAAGATCCCACATGCTGCGGAGCGGCTGGGCCCGTGAGCCATGGCCGCTGAGCCTGCGCGTCCGGAGCCTGTGCTCCGCAACGGGAGAGGCCACAACAGTGAGAAGCCCGCAAACCGGAAAAAAAAAAAAAAAAAAAAAAAAACTTCTATACATGACCTTCCATTAACCTTTCCATGTCCCCCTTTCACCTAGATAACTTCTACACACTCCTTTCAGCTGTAAACTTGAAAGTTACTTTTTCAGAGAAGCCTTGTTTGCTACCTCACCCCCATTCTCAGACAAGGTTGAGTCCCCTATAATATTCATCTCATTCATATTAATTACTCTTCCCATGGCTGTCCTCCTTTCTAACTGTAAGCCCTGTGAGGATAGGCACAGGATTGAACTTAGGGGACCCCAGCAGAAGAAATGATTCGATAATATACTCTAATAACACCAAAGAAGTAACAATGTGAGATTTCCAAAGCTAGCATCATAAATATGGTCTTCAAGACTGCTGCTGGTGAAGACTTAAGAGAAAGTGAGAAAAATGGTATTGGAAACTGGAAAAAAGGGATCCTTTTTAAACAGTGGCAGAAAGTTTAGTAACACTAATACCTAAAGTAACGTGGAAAAATAAAAAATGTACCTATAGGCTGGGTGGTTTAACTAAGGAGATCTCCAGATATAGTATTGGAGGTTTTGCTTGTGCTTTTTTTTCTTTTTGACATTTATAGTAAAATGCAATGAGAGAGAGATGAGCTAAAGAAAGGACTGTTAAATATAAAGGATCCAGGAATTGTTTGGTTTGAAAACTGTCAATTTCTAAAAATGGTAAAGAATGCTAAGTAAAAATGGCTTTGGGCAAAGAACAAATTGAGGGCACTGTCAGGAAAACATGGTCTAAAGATGAAGCTAAGTTTGTGACCATAAAATATTTTCTTCAGATTTCAGAAAGCTCTAAGTTGGTACCTCCAAGAACCATCCAAACAACATGCCTTCTAAAGAAAAAGTGTTGTCCTTGCTATAAAAATCCATGTGCAGCATTTTCGTGTGGACATGAATTTTCAACTCCTTTGGGTAAATACCAAGGATCTCAATTGCTGGATGCTGGAAGGTAACAATATGTTTAGTTTTGTAAGAAACCACCAAACTGTCTTCTAAAGTGGCTGTACCACATTGCATCCCCACCAGCAGTGAATGAGGGTTCCTACTGCTCCATATCCTTGCCAGCATTTGATGTTGTCAGTGTTTTAAATTTTGCCATTCTAATAGGTTTACAGTGGTATCTTGTTCTTTTACTTTGTAATTCCTTAATGATGTTGAGCATCTTTTCCTATGTTTGCCATCTATATATCTTCTTTGGTGAGCCACCAGTTCAGGTTTTTTGCCCATATTTTTTAATTGCATTGTTTATATTGAATGTTAAGAGTTCTTTGTTTATTTTGGGTAACAGTCCTTTATCAGATGTGTCTTTTGCAAGTATTTCCACCCAATCTGCAGCTTGTCTTCTCATTCTCTGGACAGTATCTTTCACAGAGCAGATGCTTTTAATTTTAATGAAGTCTAGCTTATCAATTATTTCTTTCATGGATCATGCCTTTGGTGTTGTATCTTAAAAATCACTGCCAAACTCAAGGTCATTAATTTTTTTTCCTTTGTTAACTTCCAGGAGATTTACAGTTTTGCTTTTTACATACATTTATGTCTTTGATCCATTTTGAGTTAATTCTTGTGAAGAGTGCAAGGTCTGTGCCTAGATTCATGTTTTTGCATGTGGATATCCAGTTGTTCCAGCATCATTTGTTAGAAAGACTACCTTTGTTCCATTGTATTGGAAGAAATCTTTGTCAAAGATCAGTGGACTCTATTTGTGTGGGTCTATTTCTAGGCTCTCTATTCTGTTCCACTGATCTACTTGCCTAGTCTTTCACAAATACCAGACTGTCTTGATGACCATAGCTCCACAGTAAATCTTGAAGTTGGATAGTGTCAGTTCTCCAACTTTGTACTTCATTATTGCATTGGTTATTCAGGGTCTCTTTCCTCTCCATAAAAACTTTAGAATCTGTTTGTTAATATCTACAAAATATCTTGCTGGAATTTTGGTTGGGATTGCATTCAACTTGTGAAAAACTGACACCCAACAATACTGAGTTACTATACACAAACATGGAATATCTTTCCATTTATTTAGTTCTTTTTGACTTTTTATCAGAGTTTTGTAGTTTTTCTTGTATAGATCTTGCCCATGTTTTGTTAGATTTATATCTAAGTATTTCATTTTCTTTGGTGCTAATGTAAATGGTGTTGTTTTTAACTTCAAATTCCACTTGTTTGTTGCTGATATACAGGAAAGTGATTGACTTTTGCACATTAATCTTACATCTTATACCCTTTCTATAATTGCTTATTAGTTTCAGTGTTTTGTTGATTTGTTCAGATTTTCTATGAAGACAATCATACCATCTGCAAACAAAGACCTTTATATTTCTTCCTCCCTCACCTGTATATCCTTTATTTTTCTTGTCTTAGTACATTAGCTAGAACTTCCAGTATCATACTGAAAAGGATTGGTGAGAGAGGATATCCTTGCCTTGTACCTGATCTTAGTGGGAAAGCTTTGAGTTTCTCACCATTAAGTATAATGTTAGTTTTACCTTTTTTTGTAGATATTCTTTACCAAGTTGAGGAAGTTCCCTCTATTTCTAGTTTACTGAGAGTTATTTATGATGACTGGGTGCTGGATTTTGTTCTTTTTCTGCATCCGTTCACATGATTGTGATATTTCTTTTTTTGCCTGTTGGTGTGATGCATTACATTTTTTGTTTTTTTAATGTTTAACAAGCCTTACATACCTGGGATAAATTCTACTTGGTTGTGGTGTATAATTCTTTTTATACATCATTAGATTCCATTTACTATATTTATTGAATATTTTATTGAGAATTTTTGCATCTATGTTCATGAAAGACATTGGTCTCTAGTTTTCTTGTAATGTCTTACTTGGTTTTATTAGGGCAATGCTGGCCTCATAGAATGAGTTAAGTAGTACTCCCTTTGCTCAATTTCTTTTAATAGATACAGACCTACTCAGATTGTCTATTTCTTCTTGTGTGAGTTTTGGCATATTGTCTTTCAAGGAATTGACCCGTTTCATATAGATTATCAAATTTATGAGCATAGAGTTGTTCATTGTATTTCTCTATTATCCTTTTTAAGTCAATGAGATCTATAGTGATATCCCCTTTTTCATTTTGATATCTGTAACTTGTTTCCTCTTTTTTTTCTTAGTCTGATTATAGGCTTATCAATTTATTGATCTTTTCAAAGAATCAGCTTTTGGTTTCATTGATTTTCTCTTTTGATTTTTTTTCATTGTCCCAATTTTATTATTTCTTCTCTTCTACTTACTTTGGTTTAAATTTGCCCTTCTTTTTCTAGTTTCCTAAGGTAGAAGCTTAGATGATTGATTTCAGATCTTTCATCTTTCCTAATATACACATTCACTGCTATAAATTTCCCTCTAAGCACTGCTTTCACTGCATCCCACAAATTTTGATAAGTTGTATATTCATTTTTATTTAGTTCAAAATATTTTAAAATTTCTCTTGAGATTTCTTCTTTTACTCACGTTATATAGGAATTCTTTATATCCAAGTATTTGGGAATTTTTCATCCAAACTTCTTTTAACTAAAGAAATTTCAAAGATTGGTAGCATCCAGTATTGGTAAAATACAGATTAAAAAATGTTCTCATATATGCAGGACTATAAACTGGTATGACTTTTTGAAATGTATTTTTGTATTGTCTACAAAAGTTAAAATTTAAATGTATATTCCCTATGGTCCAGAAAAACAAAAAATTAGAAACCTAACATGCATCAAAATTTAATACTATTTATTAGTATTAAAGCTAGGTTATGTTGCAGTAATGAATGAACCACAAAATCTCACCATAAACACCAAAAATGTTTATTTCTTGATCATGCTATACATTCATTATGAGTTGGCAGGGATTTTGCTCTACAGAGTCACTCAAGGTCCCAAGCTGATGGGGACTTCACTCTCTTCATGTTCACATCTCTGTGCTTGGCTTTCAGGGGGAAAAAAGATCTGGAGAGTAGCACAGGGGTTTTTTACTTCCTCAGCCCAGAAATGACACTTGTCACATCCACTCACAGTCTACTGGCCAAAATTAGTCACATTGGACCTGCCTAACAGAACTTTAGTTTTCCCAGAGCCCAGGAAGGAGGAGAAAATAAGATATTAATAGGCTCTAAACATCTCTACCCCAACTACACAGTAAGGCAGATACATATTTATCAACCTTGTATCTATCTCTGTAATGTACTATCAAGTAAAAAGAACACCCACCAAATATACTATATATAGTTAACCTTATTTTGTGAAAAAGAAACATCTCCACATGTTTCTAGATAATATTTTCAGATATTAAGTTCTGCTCTTTTATTCCTCCCCATTTCCTTCCTTTTCTTTCTTCCTATTCAAACAGATCAAAGGCTCTGTGTTTCCTATCTTGAGGACAATGTGGCAGGATGACAGCAGAAGACTACGGACTCCAAAATCTAGATCTTTAGTCCAGAGATGCATCCTGAGCTTCATGTATCACAAAGGCACTTCCCTACTTCAAAGTTCTCCTCGGGTGGCTCAGATATTTCAAAATGTACTCAGTATCTTCTTTCTGTAAACTTGCTCCTCATCCCATGTTCCTTAATCTCACCATATCACATCCCCATCTGTCCAGAGGCCAAGGTCATAACCTGAGGTATGACCTCATTACACAATCACTAGGTCCCGCACACCTCTCAAATCCTTCCACCTCCTTCTCTACACCTCCATGACCATCTTTATCTTTCATTAAAGTGACAACCTCTGATCTTGTCTTTTGCCTCCAGGGTTCCTCCTCTTCAATTTATTCAGAAGCATAAATCAGACTGTGTCACTCCCTTATGTGAGTCCTTTAACTCATTCTCCATATTTCTCATCATAAAATGACTTTCAAAATCACTCAAGACACCATACTTACCGCCTTACAAGCCTCATTCTCACAGTCTCTACTGCCTTTCTTTCCAAAATGCATGCATTCTCTCACCAAGCATTTACATGTCTTGCCTGGAATTCCTATCTACCTATGCTGGATTCATGTCCATTTCTCTAATGGGTTGTTTTGATGTGTCCTGGTTACCAAAGTGGGTTCACGTTCAAGAGCTTGACAGAGCCACACCTTTGTGCAATTCAGGCTCAAGGTGAGGGCTTTGAGAGGACAATTCCTGTCCTAATAGGGAGCCTTCCTAGACTCTCTTTTCAAAGGTAGTTCCTCTCCCCGCCTTCTCTATCTCTTTTATCTTCAATTTCTGTGTCGTGATAATTTCCTTCATAGCTCTTAATACAACTTGTAATTTACTTTTAACTTACTTATTTCTCTCCCTTATCTCCCTCACTCTTACTAAATTTCCATTAAAGATCTTGCGTATCTCCTTCACAGCAGTATCCTAAGGGTATACAGAGGGCCTCAAAAAAGTCCTTCTGGATGAATAAATTAAAGAACAAGTGATAGTAATAACAATGACAACACCTGATTGTGGTCTTACAGTTCTCAGTCAAGAACCATTTAGTAAATGGCACCTTATTTTTAGTTTTGTTCTAGTGATATGAATCATTAAAAGGAGGTGGAAAATATAAGATTATCTCATTCTCAAAGAATTTATAACCTAGCTTGCGATACAGGCATACTTGCAACAATGTAAACCTGACACAGAACAATCCATGTGCCTGCTCATGACCTCATTTTACCTATAACTTTTACTGTTCTGGGTTCTTTAAAGGAATTTTTAAATGTAATGCATCATACTGATCAAGGAACTCATAATTTGGAGGACCAAGATAGATAAGTACATATGAGGAATTATGAATGACAATATAAAGAATACGTAATTAGATTCAAAAAGTCCTCTAGACAACAAATATTAGACTTCCAATTTTCCCCCAAGACACAGTTTCCTCATGTGTAACAAGGTTATCGCAAAGATCAAAATACAAATTATACGAATGTCTTCTGTAAGCTGTAGATAACATTACAGATTCAACATATGGTAATATTAAAAATCAAAATAAGTTAAACAAGACACTCAGAAAGCACAAACGTTGTATTATTCAAAGGTGTTGCCCTTGGTTTTTCATTGTTCTTACTTAATTTTAACTGCAATATTCTTAAACATGAAGGGAAGCCTTTATCAGGCTTGTGGAACTAAGGAGCATTTCTTGGGTCAAGAATACCTTTCCTTGTGGCTCACACATTTTCTTTCATTTAAACAAGCAAGTATTAAATACTATTTAGCACTGTGTGATGTGAGGTGGAGAATACAAAGTGAAATAAGATTCCTTTCCAGAAAGAAAGATGCAAGTTAAGAGATAAGATGCAAAACAAGTAACAAACCTGAAGCCTGGCTCCCCTGATGCCAGTGGGAAGACATGGAGAGTTGCACAAAACAAGACGTAAAATCACTTTGTGGAAGTCTGTTTGACAGGTAATGTGCTCAACAAATATCTGTGGTCTAGCTTCCATCCTACAGGAGAGATTCTTACTTTTTACTTTATTCATTTCTGTATTCCTTGAAATATTAAGTTTGTGTAGCTTTTATAATCACAAAACTCTCTCTCTCTCTCTCTGGAAATTGCATACACAGACACACACAACAAAAACCACTTCAATACTCTGGGAAGTATCAGCCCCCCACCCTGAAACTGTTGTTGTATAGAAGTTTTTAGGAATATGAAAAAAATAGTTAAAATGTGACTGACAAAATGAGAACAGATTAGTGGTTGCTAGGGGTCAGGATGGGTGTAAGGCAGATGAGTGTGGCTATAAAAGTGTAACAGGAGGGATTCCTGTGGTGGTGGAACTATTGTGTACCTTGCCTGTATCCATGTCAATATCCCAACTGTGATGTCATACTCTGGTTTTGTAAGATATCACCACTGGGGGAAACTGGGTTACGGGTATAAGGATCTCGCCATATTATTTCTTACAACTGCATATGAATCTAAAATTATCTCAAAAGTTTAATTTTAAAATAATAGCAACATTATAACCAATTGAATAAAATCAGAATCCATGAGCCCATACTGGTATAAATAAATGAATAAACAAGCAGGAGAGGACAAAGCTTTTTTTCACAGTAGACAGCTAACTAATAAATTTTAAAAAGAAAAGAATTAGAAATTCATCATTTGGCAATCATCAGATTAATGATTCATTCATCCAAGAAATATCAATGGATGTTAAAACTAGATGTTAAAATTTGATGAGAACAGAATATTTCCTACAAAAAGGGAAAAAATAGTTTTTTTCACAGTGGAGAAACCTGGCAGACTTCAAAAGTAATGAAAGTTAACATCACCAGTAATGGAACAAATCAACATCATGTGCTCCTTGACAGGATGCAGTGAGAAGCACCACAGCAGCATTTCTATGTTATTTTGTCAAAGATAAATAATACGAATCTAATTATGAAGAAATATCAGATGAACCCAGAGTGAGGGACATTCTATAAAATGCATAGCCTGTGATCTTTCAATGACAAGGTCATGTAGGTCAAGAAAAGACTGAGGGACTGTTCAAGATTGAAGATGATTCAAGAGGTATGACAACTAAACACAACCAGTGACCCTCAATTGGATTCCTTTGTTACAAGGAACATTATTGGAAAAACTAGTTAAACTTGAATGCAGTCTGTGAATTAAGTGGTAGTTTATGTCTCAGTGTTAATTTCCTGATTTTGATGGTTGTATTGAAGTTATGAAAGAGAATGTCCTTGTCTGTAGGAATTACACAGTATTCAAGGATGATGGGGCATCACGCTGGCAACTTAACAAATGGCTCAGGGAAAATGTTCCATAGATTCAGCAAACTCTTCTGTGAGTTTGAGATTGTTTCAAAATAAAAACTGTTTATTATAAAGAATGCAATTGACAATTTTCTCTGCAGTCTAGAGCTCAAGAGATCGTGGTGTGCCCAATTTCTGCTAACTCTTCCAATGAACATACAGTTAAATGAGGATAGCAATGACTGAAAATGCAATTCTCTAAATCAGGGGTTGGCACACTTTTTCTGTAAAGGGTCAGAGAATAAATATTTTAGACTTCGAGCGACAGTCTCAGCTGCAAGTATTCGATACTGCTGTTGCAGTACAAAAACAGCCATAAACAATACATAGCCCTAGTGAGTGTGACTGTGCTCCAATAAAACTTTAGTTTATGGACACTGAAATTTGAATTTCATATAATTTTCATGTTTCACAAAATACTCTTTTTTCCCCAATCACTAAAATGTAAAACCCATCTTTAGCTCATAGGTCATATAAAACAGGTAGATTTTTGGCCAGTGGGTCTTAGTTTGCCAACCTCTGCTTTAGATTTGCAAATGGGTCTTTATCTGCCCGATCACTAAACAGATGAGCAGTAAGTAATCTGTGAATATGAGCATCATCAATGTAAGAATTCGAGAATTTTATATGCAAAGTACAGATGAACGTTACAGACTGAATGGTCCCTGCTTTGGAAGACTGATGAGCCATTCTGGCTCCTCGTTACACACATTTCTTCTGTCAGATGGTGCCTGAATCCAAGTCCATCCCAACACACAAACTGACCCCAAGCCTTCCTAGGGTTTGGGATCAGGTAAACTCGGTGTTAAAAAATAAGCAATTTGGTTCAAACGGTCTTAATGTAAAAATGTTCTGCTTACCTTGGTATAATGAAGGGACCTGATCGAGGAGCATTTCTACGGTTTTTATCTAGCACAAGTCACACTCTGGGTTTAAGAAGAAGGGCTGGAAACAGTATCAAAATTCCATTTCAGAAGCTGAGAGACTAATGGAATAAATGAGAAAGATGATGAACAATGGAACCTAAAGCAATAGCTAACTGGGAAAGAGGATGGGAAAACTGATAAGACTCACTAATTGTATAACGTTAGCTGAGGTTTTGAGTCTAGGAAATTACGGTTTCATTAAAAAAAAAAAAAAGCATGGTTAATTTGTGAAGAAGACTCCTGAGACATTTCATTTCTAACAATCTTACAACCACCTAAATTTAAAGGTTCAGTATTCTATTCCAAATGCTCATTGAGACATTCATTTGAATAACCATTGTTATTTTTTCCGTCTTAGCAATATATTGAAAATACAATTAGCATATAACTGGAAGATACCTACCACTTTTATCCTGTTAGTCATTAAATCTAAAAACATAAAGACCACTGTAACTTTATAATCTCCTAGTGAGAGTTTTCTATAAAGTCATTGTAAAGTTTTTATAAAATCAGTTTTTCCAAAAGAAACTCACTCTAATAGTTATACTGCTGACAAGTGAAGTATTGTCCTAAGATGTTACCTCTCCTTTCATGCAACACAAACCACCACCTCTTGTACACTGGAAAGACTTATGACTCAGGTTGAAAAAAAAAGCAGTTCTGAGCTGGGGAAGCATATGGTGGCTTCACCTGTGAGTTCAGAAGCCCTTGTGGCAGGAACAGAAAAGAGGTCAAAGAATGCAGGCACCATGCAGTGCAAGGATGACTCTCCAACAAAAGAAACAGCACTGACCAGAACCACACATTAGCAAACACTGATTGAGAATGATTTATTAAAGTCCAATTAGTATGTTTTTAAATTTCAAATAGTCCACATCTCCTTCAGAATAAATGCGCGTGAGTAAAAGTCCAAGCTCATTTGGTTCCCTTCCACTATAAAATGCTCTGTATTTTGTGTAAAGTCTGTGCAAACACCTTTCTGCTAACCGGTTCCCCATTTCTTTCCAGTTTGGGCACTTGTTGAGTCTGCCCTCTGCTCAAATGGTGACCATGCACTGACCTCCTCCTTCCTAAATAACCATTCTTCTTCTGGACATCTCTCTCTCAAACATACTCCTGACTTTCCCACACCTGCTTCGTGACTGTGACTTTACTGGTTACTTATTACGACAAACTGGTGCAATAATTAGTTTACCCGGACAGTTGAACAGGTATCACCTAATATGGCGGCATCTGTGGGGGTGACCTTAGAGAATACACAGTATCCAGTCACATACCAACACGCTCAACCCATTTGCTACAGAAGCTATTTAATATGAAGATGATCCTTTATTCACTCGGCATGTTTGATTTCTTTGCATTGTCTTCAATTCTACACTAGAGTTGTGGCTACCGAGAGTTGGATCATCCATTGCTCAAATGAAATGGAATTGCTAGACATATTAAGTAGGGTATCCTGGCTATTTGTGGCAGTTGACTGTTTCTAGTCCATCTTGTTATATAAAAAAGTCACTCTCAACTAAAGTAACCACTGCATTTCCTTTGTAAAAAGGTAATTTAACTGGCTTTCCTCACAATTGCCACCTACATAGGGCAAAAGCAGGAAATCCCCTTTTATAAAAGGTTAAGAGCATAAAAAGACATTTCACATTAAAAGAAAAAATCCTTCATGGGAATGTGTCCTAAGTAAATAATCAATTACATGGACAAAGTTTTATGTACATAAAATTTTTGCAACATTATTTATAATAGTGAAAATTAGACATAACCTAAGTAGTCAACAATACAGGAATGGTTAAATAAACTGAGTTGCATCCATTAAATGGAATATTATATAGCCATTAAAATTATGTTTTTGTAAAATTTTTAATGCCATAGGAAAATGTGGCAATTATGCAGTGGAAAAAACAAACTGGTTATAAAACTGTTTACAGTATGATCCCAATTATATAAAAAGGTATATAATATACATATAGGCATACACAGGGGAAAAGCTGTTAATGGTGGTTACTTCTGGGTTGTGATATTATCAGTATTTTTTCTGAATGTTTTATACATTTCTGTATTTTTCAAGTTTTCTACAATGACTATGTATTATAATACAGAAAAACACAGGTCATTAAAAAATTCCTCTGATGAACTAATAATTAGAATGTACTTGGATATTATAAATATGTGGGAACAATACCACTGTGCTCATCTCTATAACTTTTATAGAGTACAACATATTCTTCTGATAATAAACTTACATTCCCTGTTTGTTTTATACATGTTACAACACTTTAATAAAAAAGGTAATATTGTGATTAGATCATTGTTTGTTTCATAACCTAAACAAATACTGGCTTTGACATCTAGGTTTTTCTATTTCCTAGAAGATTTAAAATTAATACCCTTTTATCTTTTTAAGTACAGCATACTGCATACATACATTACATGCATGCTTTCTAGAAAAGTAATTCTAATTTACAGTTTTCCTACATAAGGAAAAAAATGGAGTTATGATCGTTTAAAAACAGTCTATAGTCTTATCCATCACAAGCATGCTGATAGGCATAAACATGTTTATTAAATGAAATGTATCCTTTAAAAAGAAAAACAGGGAAGCCTGCATGTAAATGAAGTTGTGGATTCAATTAGTCAGAATGGATTCTGACTTGCACCAAACCACACAAAATCTTTTGAAGACTAGTTAGTGTAGTGTAAATGGACACTCCAGAGTCTGTTTATGAATTCTATTGCAAGGTCTCCACTTTCTACTTTCAAAAGGAACGGGGAGTAGGATAAGGGATGTCCCATAAGCTAATTTTTCAATATACATCAAGTCTTGGTGGGTCTAGGAACAAATACTGCCATGGGTTAGTGTTTAAGCACACGAGTGTGTTTTTCCTCTCTCTCACACCTCACCCTGCCCGTGCCTTTGGGAAGGGGGAGGATGATCATCCCTCAGTAGATGATGGCCGCGTCTCATCTTAGTTAGTTTCCTTTCTAAACCACGGAGTGGTCGTTGCTGTGAACTCCAGCCAGAATGGTGTGGTTGACAGAGGACGCTGAGCGGTCGGAGCCTTCCGTGGGGCCGCTGGTGTTCTCGCTGCGCTGGCAGCAGAGGATCTGCCTGAAGGTGGCGCTCATCTCCTTGTCGCGGTAGGAGTAGATGATGGGGTTCATGGCAGAGTTGAACTCGGCAAGCAGAAGGAAAAACTTCTCATAGGCCAGAACGTCACACTGTGGGCAGCACACGTCAAGAAGTAACAAGACCAGTCCAGGAGTCCAGCAGATGATAAAGGCACCTGCGAGGACGGGGAGCGGGATCGGGAGGTTGAAAAAAAGAGAGAACAGAAAAATAGAATGATGAGGCAAACAGCCATGGGGTGACACGATTTCAGTTCAAGGTAAAAATACTGAGCTTCAAAGCCACCGGATCATCATTTGCAATAAAATGTTCATTTTCTGAAATAATCAGGAAAGGTTTTGACGATAAAATGAGCAATTGAATAAAATCTCATTAATTCAGACCTTACTAAAATTGAGTATTTCTGAGACACTGATGATGATTATTTTGAGCAAAACAGAGTTTGCTAAGCAACTGCGGTATGAAATCGAGACATCCTACAGTCAGGATACACACTTTGGTACTTATAAAAATACAGGTTTTTTTTTTTTGTTTTTTGAGGTACACAGGCCTCTCACTGTTGTGGCCTCTCCCGTTGCGGAGCACAGGCTCTGGACGCGCAGGCTCAGCGGCCATGGCTAACAGGCCTAGCTGCTCCGCGGCATGTGGGATCTTCCCAGACCAGGGCACAAACCCGTGTCCCTCGCATCAGCAGGCAGACTCTCAACCACTGTGCTACCAGGGAAGCCCAAAAATACAGTTTTTAATAGTATAAGACTGTTTTCAGGCAAAAGCACTGTGACAAACACCCTTTAACGTTTAGTTGAGGCACAGTCTCTGGATTCGATTTGACTGGGCTCAAATCCTTGCTCTGCTATTTAACAAACTGGGCGAACTTACGCAAATTACTTTCCTTTTTTAGTTGATATAGAGTTGATTTACAACGTTGTGTTAGTTTCAGGTTTACAGCACAGTGATCCGGTTTTGTGTATATGTGTGTGTGTGTGTGTGTGTGTGTGTGTGTGTGTGTAGATACACATATATGTATGTACTCTTTTTCAGATCCTTTTCCATTATAGGTTATTACGAGATCCTGAACACAGTACCCTATGCTACGTCATAGGTCCTTGTGTTGGCAAATTAGTTTTTTACCTCAGTTTTCTCATCTGAGAAACAGAAATGATTCCATTTGCCTCATTTGGGGTGTGGCAGGAGTAAATGAGTGCCCAGAAAATAATCACCCAGTACATCTTACCAGAAACAGCAGTAGCAATAATACTGTTATTATCTGCTCAGTGGCACGGGCCTGTTTGGAAATAGCAATTTCCAACAGTAAGATGCACATTTACTTTTATTTTAAGTCAACTATCACTTAAATGGTACTTTTCTATATGCTTTACAAACATTAACTCACTTAATCTGTACCAAAGCTGTAGGAGATAGAAACTATTATCTCATCACCCAGAGGAAGAAACTGAGAAACAGAAAAGTAAAATAACTTGCTCAACGTCACGGTCCTGGAAACTGGCAGACCCGAGGCAAACCCCAGAGTTTCTGTTCTGCTCTTAAAGGCTGGCTCCAGAGTCCATGCTCCAGAAAACACTATGTTATATTCCCACTTCTTAAATTAATAAAATTAAATCTTTTAAACCGAAATTTTATGCTCTAGATGTTTCCTATTTAAATTCTCTTGCTTCCCCAACTCTTCTAAATCATGAATATTTTACTATAACTCTAAAGGGATGGAAATGCAAATGATGTTCTTAGTTCCAACTTATTTAGCTCCTGAAACCACTCACTTGGCTCCCAGGGGAAATGGAGGTTGTGAAATAGCATTAAAATCTACCACCGTATTACCCCAGGAATGAGCTGGGGATCCTTGGCTAAGAGAACGTGAACTGGTGGGCACCATCATGTCCCATTACATCTTACTTGATGGGTCCCTTATGTGTAATTAGGCTACACAATGAGCAGACAGGGAGTAGCGATGATCCCAGAAGTGCATTTGAAGCTTTTGATTTAAATGGCACTGGCCTAGGTGAAGGCGGGCTTGGATTGGGGTCGTGAATTGGACTAGCCTCAAGGAATGAGTTTCACAAAATGTAAACAAACGAGATTTAGTCTCCAAACAGCCCAGTTTTGAATGTGAGCTTTCTTTTTTTGAAACTTTTCAGCAGGGAAATGAAAATAAAGCAAGGAGCAGAGTATCCCCATAAAGCTCTTTGTTCTAAACACAAATGTGTATTGGTTTTAAACCGCTGTTCGCTTTGAAGACTGGCCAAGGTGCTTCATTTTCTAATAAATACAATACCTTAGACTTTGCTTAGGGAGAAAAAAAAATATTTCAAAAATCAGGAGATAATAGCCAAGGAGCTATTTGAACTTCAAGTAAAAATGTTAATAAAGCATTCATTCCAAGTCCTTGAATTTCCTTGCTTGAAAATCACTCAGAAAGCTAAACATAAAGGAAAATCAAAGGAATGCCTCTTGAGTTTCAGAAATAATGCATTATTCATTGAGAAGCTGGGAAGGGAATTATTCTCAGGATGGAAAATGCTTGGATGGAAAATACATGGTCCCATTATTCCATTTACTTGGAAACTAAAAACATGCAGGCCCTTCATGAATGGGAGAGCATTCTTTCAAGTCTCCTTTCCCCTTTCTTTTATCAAAGCCCTAGTTGAGCTCAAATTCAGAGCTTGATTAGATACCAGCAACATGCATCTCAATAGATTTATTTTAAATAACACGATCTTTTTCTCCTTCCAGGCAGCAGAAGGGAAGACCCTTATTCTCATGGATTTGCTCAAGCTGTCTGACTTTCTTCAAAAGTGGCAGAATTCAAATACAGTCATTTGTTGTTTATAACTTCTTCTAATTTTTAAATTCAAAAAGAGCAAGATTTTTGCGATAAAACCCATGATGGTCTCAGGAACTAGCCCAATGGGCCTTATCAACCCTGCCAGGAGCCTAGATTAGAGACAGGAAGTGGGGACACCATAGCCTGACCAGGAGCTAATACACATGGGTGCTTCACTGAGGAACTCCCCTCCCTTCTTCTTCATTAAAAGGAACTGTTTTCAGTAGTACTATAATTAGGCCCAACCACACCGTCCCAACACTCTGTGTTTGGATCTTCGAGACCTGATCGAGTAATTTAAGAGACTCATAGTACAGGCCTCAAAAGTCAACATCTAAAATCAATCATACAGAGCTTTTCCTTCTCCCTCCCCTCTCTTTCACAGAGGTGCCGAGGATCAAACTGACCAAAAGCTGAAGGTGGACTACCTCAGTGGAAAATGGGCCCTGGAAAATTCCAAGGTGATTAGGCTTCTAAACAATCGTGATTGAACATTATGAGATCAACTTTGCTCAAATCACGGATTTACCACCAAGTTCCTAAAAACAAAAACTACAACCAAGCCCCTTTAGTAAAAAGGAGCCAACCATAATCCAGTTGGGTCATAGAACTTGAGATGTGCATTGGGGACCCTTGATCTGTAACCTGTGGACAGATTACCAACACATAATCTGTAGAGACTCAAGGGCACACCTATAAGGCAGGTTGATAAGAATGAAAAGAACCTCCATCTCCACATCTGTAAAGTGGAGAAATAAGAGCTCTCTGCCTACTCCATAGGGTGTGGCGAGGATCAAATTGAGACAGATACGACACGTAAAAGCCCTCTACACCTGCACATCTACCTGACTACAGTACCTGTTGCCATCGCGGGAAGCGTAATGTGTGTAGGCTGGTGTAGCACAGTTCCAGGGCCGATTTCTTCCAGGGCAAAATGTGGAAGCATGTTTTGGACCATGAAGACCTGGCATTTCAAAAAGTTCTGAGATGACACCATCCTAATGATAAGAGATTCCTAGGACTTGCAGTTGGATGTGACAAGAATAACAAGAAGGAAAAGAGAGGAACGCAGAGAAGCATGGAAGCCCCAAATCATTTTGGAGTTTCTCATGGGTCAGCTCAGTACCTACCAAGATGATGAATAAGATAATGTGGTACTCAGTAGGGACAGTCCTTTAGGTAGTTTGTATATTTCTGGAACATTTCTGATGGACGAATCCCCACAGATCAAGGCATAAAACCAAGGATGGTATGCAATAGCATGAAAGAAAGAGGAAGCACAAGTAGTTTGTGGTTGCTTATTGTAAAGTCAGAAGCAGAAGTAGCAGAAGATAAGATGTTCAAGACCGTGAAGACCTTGTACATAGCCTGGCAAAGATATTTGAAATTTTTCCAGTCTAGCATTTATTCTCAGCCCCAGACACATACTACAACGGCCTGCAAAACATATAAGAAATAATGATCTTCATCTATCCTTCCTCCCATGAGATTTTAATTTCATTGGCCTCATTGGCCGGAGTCTCATTTAATATACAATGAGAGAAGGGAAGAAGAAAATGATGTGGATAAAAATAAAGGCAAAACCATCAGATATTTCCAAATTCCAGAGGTGAAAGAAGAGCCTGAACACAAGCAGTGGCAATGGGAGAAGAGAGGTATGAAAGGATTGGAAAAGTATTTAGAAGATGGACTGCATGGAATGGATGAGAAAGATATGAGTCTAGAACGATTCCTAGATGTTCCATTTGGGTGACAGAAGGATGGTGCTACCTTCCACTGAAGGAAGAAATACAGGAGAAAGTATCAGTTGGTGTTTTCTCAGGGTAGGTGAGGAGAACACAGATGGTGCCCTAGGTTTTATTTATCTTCAGCTTGAGGTACCTGCATGACTTCAGATGGAGAGGCCTTAAAGACACCCTGATGGGCTCATGGCAATTTGAGTCCTTTAAGACTGTTTCTCAGTGGGCTGAACAAGAGTGGTTACATTTGGCATGATTTGCCAATATTGCAAGTAACATGGGGAGGAGAATAATCAAAATATATCTGTCGTTTGGAATAAATAGCAGAAGTCGCTCTTCCTCGAGCGAGCTTCAGTCCTTTCTTCTCCATCTGTCAAACCAGTCTGTGAGGGCCCTGGTGCCCACGAAGATGGAAGGAGAGATGCTGGAATGTGGACGCAAAAAGCAGTGAGGAAGGAGGCTGTTTTGGAAGAAGGGGTCACAGCTGCAGAGCAAGATCAGATTACCACACCTTCCCTGAAATCTACACACCCCCATCAGCTGAATAATGCTTACCATCTGGTCTCACAATTAGAGGCTTTTTTCTAGAGGGACTTTTTCCTAACTAGTTGAACTTTGCTTATATTTGGAACATAAGAACCAAAGTTAAAAAGAAAAAAATGTCTGACAGAGAAGACCTCAAGGGAGGGAGTCCAAGGTTTTTGATGAAAAAAAACAGAAAGCACTTCCAGTCTGGTTGGCAAATTTGTGTTTTGACCAAAAAATCAGACATCTCACAGATCTAAAACGAGTCAAGATAAATCCATCCTACACCGCTGCTGTGTCCGAGTTAACCTCTCCTTGGCCTCGCTCTGCTTGCTTCTCAAATGAGGATCTCAGTCCTCCCTACGAAATCCATGCGTGTTAAACCATGTTAAGATGGGTCCCCGCCTCTCCTCTGCCCCCCTAAACATGTTTTCGGATTTCCACCCAGCTCTGTCTTGGAGTGAACTGACTAGAATAAGACTGGCTCACCAGAGCATTATTACGCACTAATATCTAAAAAACAACGCTACTCTAAATGCCTAACAAAGGTTTTTCTTATAAGCCCTTATCATTTTTAAGTAACAGATATATTTTAAACTTAAAATAATATATAATTTATATATATGCATACATACATATATACACATACATATACTATATAAATGTATATATAACAAATATGTATGTGTGTTACATACCCATACACATTCAAAACAGTCACTGTGTCTTAGTGTCTTAAAAAAGACAACAACAAAAAAAGACAATGAGATTTATTTTCTTTCACACGAGACCCAACGAAAAAGGGATAATGTCACTTGCATATTCTTCACATAGGAGATAATTCACCATTCTCAGAACAATTAAATCTGTTTTGCCTCCTAAACATAGTGATTACAAAATTTTTCAAACACAGATTTCCCTCCCTTATTTGAAAAATGATCAATCTTAAATCTCACAGAAAATCAGTGTTGTCAGCCACAGTTCAACACCGTCTAACTGAGAAAATGATACTAAACTTATTGCATGACTGTGGTCTAGCTGTTACCAAAGTGATTTGAATAATACTTATCCCTTAAAGGATAAATGAAACTCCCCCTGCCCAGAATCTTTCCTTAGAAAAAGTTCAACATAAACAGGGAATTTGTAATTGGTTTTACAACATATTTAATTTTTCAGCTATGAATTAGGATTCTCCCCAAATGGTACAAGTCTAAACGACCACTGAAATCTGGCTGAAAATACGCACAGAAGATAGCTGATGACAGAATCCTGTGGATTTTATTCTTTGCAGTTCATGAACTACTGGAGGTAGTAGTTCATGGATCGACAAGATATGTGTTACCCAGAAGACAAAATTCGAGGACGAAAAAACATAATGGAAATTTAATTTATAATTCACTATTTTACTAACAAAATGAGGGGAAAAATTAAAATTTAATCCAAAAGCATATTCAGAAATATTCTTGCAATCTAAAAATGTTTATTTAAAAATTATGTATGTGTTTATGTGTATATATATATATATATAAAAATGGTTATATATATATATACTTAATGGCTGAAAGACACAGAAAGAAGAAGAGCAGAAACTGTAAATATGATAGTGCATTTGGAGACTGGCTATGTCTCTTACAGTTGCTAAATGCTCTGAATTGATGCTTATGAAGTACAGACTCTTGGCAGAGTAGGAGGGAGGCATAGTCTGTTCTACAGCGAGATAGCTGTGTGCCTAAGATATCTCTTGTTATCAGAAACTTGTATTAAAAAGTTCTTTTTAAGCGATAAAAATGATTATTCAATTGGGAAGTGGGCATTTAGGCTAAAGACTTCCAAATTCAAATCATAAACATATTTTTGTACATGAGTTTCAATCAGTTTAACTACACGTTCAGAGGGAAATATCGGTTGCTCAAAACTAAGACAAAATATCACAAAGCAAGTTCTAACACATAAATCCTGAATAAAAATCAATCAGTTCTAAAGCCATCAAAATAAACTGCATCAAGATCACTTCTCAGAATTTATCCTATAGATATATTTACACATAATAAAATTGTGTATGTGCCAGGAATTCTTTGCAGCATTGTTTATTTTTAAAAATCGGAAATAATCTAGGCAACCACAAGTAGAGAAGTAAAATAAATTAAGTTGATTCATAAGGTGGGATTCTATTCAACTTTCTAAAGTTCTCAAGAAATTCTATCCTTACCAAATGATCTCCAAGATACACTGCTAAATACGAAGAACAAGGTGTTAAAACATACACATAAAATGGTATCAATTATGCTTTAACAACAGAGACAAAAAAAGTGTGTGCACACGCAAACACAGATACCCTATAATAAGCTTCAGTTGAGGCTAACAGTCAATTAATTTTAAAAATGTTTAGAACACAAAATTATAAAAATGATACCTTCAATATTTTATTTGAATTTAAAATACCGATTTGTATTCATTTGCCAATCCTTTAACCCAGAACCAAGGCTTTATATTCGAATATGGGTCTGTTAACTGGAGTTCTGCATCACCTTCCAAGCAAAGCCACACCAATAAAGCATCACGTACTAACTCCCTCCAAATTGGCTTCTTCAAAGTGGAGTCAGAACTTAAAATTCTTGCAAAGCAATTTGAGTACAAAAACCTTGCTGATTTTTTATGGTTTTCCCCACACTTACAGTTGTTCTCCCCAGCAGACTTAAAGCAGTTTCTTTTTGCAACTTGTCTTCATTGAATATTAACAAAGCCTTCCCCTTAGCTTTCCCAGAAACGTTTTCTCATTGCCCTCATTTTTATTAGATCACGTGATATTTACCTAGTTACATTATTGTTAGAATAACCTGGCACTTTAGGAGCAAAAACAATTGATTCTTGGTAACTGTCAGAGCTGAATGACTTGGTCTTAAGGCTATAGTCAACTAAACCTTTTTTAAAAATTCATCTAAATATATGAGTGTATACTATATGTCAGGTACTATTCTAGGTACTGGGGATGCCACAGTGAACCAAACAGAAAAAACTATCTCCCCTCATGGAGCTTAGGTTCTAGGAAGGGTGTGAAAGACCTTTACTAACAAAATAAATCAGTAAAATATCTTTCAGAGGAGGACAGTATTTGGAGACTATGGAAGAGCAAGTGAGGAAGAAGCAGGGCAGCTAGAGGCTCACACAGTGATCCAGACAAGAGCTAAGGGTGGTTCTGAACATGAGAAGCTTGATGGTAAAGCTGATATGATTCGCTGATAGACTGAGTGCTAGGAAGAGGGAGAGGAGGGGAGGAAACCTGTAAGCAACTGAAGGAAAGGATTTAGCGATAAGGAGGTCACTGAGGACAGTTCAGTGGGTCTTGAGAATGTAAGCCTCATTGTAGTATATTCAAGAGTGAACAGGAGAGAAACTGGACCCTCCAAGTACAGACAAATCTTTTAGGCAGTTGTGCTGTGAAAGGAATAAGAGAAAAGTGGCTATGGGCATGAATTACTATGTTTTACAAAGTTTTTGTTAATAATCAAGTTGGTTAAGGGAAAGCTAAGAATAGGTATATACTCTGTATGCGTGTGTGTGTGCATCACATATCCCTCACATATGTGTTCATATACGTACAGATTTTTATTTTTTATTTCTTTATTATTATTTTTTTTTTTGCGGCACGTGGGCCTCTCACCGCTGTGGCCTCTCCCGCTGTGGAGCACAGGCTCCGGACGCGCAGGCCCAGCAGCCATGGCTCACGGGCCCAGCCGCTCCGCGGCATGCGGGATCCTCCCGGACCGGGGCACGAACCCACGTCCCCTGCATCGGCAGGCGGACCCTCAATCACTGCGCCACCAGGGAAGCCCCACGTACAGATTTTTAGATTGCTATATCAGAAATTGATTATTATCAATTATATCTAAACTGTATACTTTAAATATATGTAGCTTGTTATATGTCAATTATACTTTAATAAAGGTGGGAGGGGAAAAAGGGGGAGAGGGAGGCGGGGAGAGAGAGAGAAACTGAGATAAGAAAGATTGAATTAGCACCAAATCATCTTTAGTTTGTTTTTCCCATCTGTTGGTAAGAAGCATCTGTCTGGCCCTCTCAGAAGCATGCAGGGAGCTTAGTGGCTCAGACTGTGTGTGTGGGCAGGGAGAGGGGGCGGGGGCATGGTTGTCCAGCAATGTCCATGGCTGGGTGGTTGAGTCTTTCAATCCAAGAATGAAATGCTAGAAAGCTCTTTTGGCTTCAGAACTAAAGCTCATCTGCATTAAATATTATATTCTTATCTTAAAAGTACAGCTAACAGACTGGGGAAGATTTATAATCCTATTAATGACGGCATGAGTAGTAAATCCATGGACACACTGATATACTGTTGACAGAAGAGTCATCTGACAATCTTTTTGGAGGCAATTTGGCAATGTCTAAATTTAAAATGTCCTATCTAACAATTCCACCTGTAGAAATGCATCCCATCCAGAAATACTTGAAGCAGCATATACTATGAATACAGAATGCTTGATGAAGCAATATTTGTACTGGGGGAAAACTGTAAATCTAAACATTCGCTGACATTATATATAAGTGGAGTAGTAAGAAACCATCACACAGACTGACATTGCTCTACTGTACTGACCCACGTCAGAAGATACACAAATTGTATTAAGTCTGTAAGGTTACAATATTCCATTTGTTATAAAACTTCTCTAGATATGCATATATACCTTACATGTATTACAAAAAAAGTCTAGAAGAATACACACCAGATTGTTGACAGGAGTTACCACAAGGAGGCAGGGTGGCAGTATGGACTTTAAATTTTAATGTAAATATTTTTGTAATTTTGGGTTTTTTACAAAGAGCATGTTTCTCTTTAATAATTAAGGAAACAGTTGTCAATATTCAGGCATTATTCCCACAGGCACTCAAGAAGCTAGTTGGGGGCTTCCCTAGTGGCGCAGTGGTTGAGAGTCCGCCTGCCGATGCAGGGGACACGGGTTTGTGCCCTGGTCTGGGAGGATCCCACACACCACGGAGCAGCTGGGCCCGTGAGCCATGGCTGCTGAACCTGCATTTCCGGAGCCCGTGCTCTGCAACGGGAGAGGCCGCAACAGTGAGAGGCCCGCATACCACAAAAAAAAAAAAAAAAAAAAGAAGCTACTTGGTGAGGAAGAGGATGGATTAAGGCTCCCACAACAGGAGGATTTTAAGGGTCAGTATTCATATGTTATAGGAGAAAAGAGATAGGCCTGAGGTCACATACTGTTTCTTTCCCTTACTAGTTGTGTGACAATGGACAAGTTATTCAATGTCACTGAGCCTCAGTTTCCTTATCTGTCAAGTGGGGATACTATGTACTTTCAACACTGCTGCGAGGACAGAATGAGACACCCTGCAGGTAGAATATAAAGCATGAGGCCACCTAGTAGGCTCCCTCCATTTTTTCCCCTTTTGTTCTCCTTCAGGGAAAACTCAAGGAATAAATCTATAAGAAATATGGATATCCGGGGCAAACCGGTATTGGTTCTCCCAGCCTAGAGAGAGCAAACTGCGGGGCTGTGTTCTCTGGTACACTGCCACCTCAGCCACAAAGGGACCCTCAGCCTGCTTTCCTTCAGTTCAAGAACCTTCTGAAAGTCCCCACAAGCATTTCTTGATGAGCTCTCAAATTCCAGGTCATCCCCTTTCTTCTTTTAGTTGGAAATAAAAGGAGTATTTTCTTTTCATTTCTTACTTTTAGAGCCTACCTCATATGAAAAAGGATTTGAGGTAAGAGACAAATTAATACAAAGTTTAAGTGATCCTTGATTTTCCTATGCTTCAGGCAGAGGGGAACAATTTCTAAAGAGTAATGGGCCACCTTAGCCTGTTCTGCTGCTCTCGAGTTCTGGAAACAATGAAATCCTTCTGGCTTCGGAGAGCCTGGGAACACAGGAATGGAGACGCTGTACTCCGAGCCTGTTCAGAGCTGGCCAGCCAGTGGGGGGTCTCTGGGCAGCTTGCTCCAAGTTTCTCTGGGGTGGATGCTGCTGCCTGGCCACGCGACAGCGTGGGCCCCTGCATGAGGAGAGGCAGGACTGAGTCCCCCGGTCAAGGCCCAAGGCGGAGGCCAGATCTTCCTCCTAACTATGAAGCTGGTTGAGGCTGTCTTGTTTTTAACGACAGGGTCTGAGCCAGCTGAGATGTTCGAAAAAAACAGGCAGGGAAGGAACTTCTTCAGGGAGCGGACGCAGCCCTCACATTTCTGTTGCCCACGGGTTATGGCTGAGGAGGGGATGGTGGGGACGGATCAGACCATGAAAGCACTGAGGGTGGGTGGTCAGCATTCGATGCCCTCCGGCCACCTCAGTAGGATTGGACCCCACCCTCCTGAAACAGCTGGGCTGCTGGGAAAGGGCCAGTGCTGAGAGAATTCCACCACACTCTAGTTTTGGCAAAAGGGGAAAAGAAAACAGATAAAACAAAAAATTTTCCTAAGAACAAATGAAGTCGAGAGGGGTTGCATGTTTGCTTTTGTAAGGAAAGGGAAGGGACGCTTTGGACCACCCCAGACATTTCTCTTGCTTTTCTCGTTACATTCACCCACCTACTTCATATACATTTCTTAATAAAAGACCTTAATCAGTTCGGGTTTACAGAGAGAAAAATCCTGTTAGGGAAGATATAAGCTGTGGCGATTCATCTGCCTACTTTTTGCTCCAAGCTGTCACTAAAATATCTGCTTCCAGTTTAGACTGGAGAGAGAAATGGACTTCCCTGATTTCATCCAGGGCTATGATGCCGACGTAGACCTTCAAGTCCAATTTGTAGAGTCTTGTTACCTCTTAAGATTTTAAACTCTGCTGATATTTTTCAGTGCTCTAAATTTTCAAAATTACTACTGATGGTTTCCTTTTAATAAACCTTTATTTTTCAGACACCTCCTATTTCTTCCAGTCTTTTGTGGCTTTTGATTTTAACGATGTAAAGTTATAAAGTGCAATTACACTTTTTAAATGCATTTCTACAAGGTATCTTTTATAATGCCCAGTTGAACTCAGGGGCAACCCACATATGGAACATACACAAGGCATCTCAAAGTGTGAAATGTAGTTGCTTAGTCTGACTACTGACAGTTTATTCTGCAGTTTGCACTTAAGTATTTGATTTTTTAAAAATTCCCCATTGTGCTCCAGGGTACAACATGGAAAGTAACCCAACACTTAAATTGGTAAGAAAAACAAAGCAAAGGATCAGCAAAAATAGGACCATTCCATCTTATTAGATGGAATAGTATAAGATGAGAAAGTTCCAATAAGATGGAACTATTATTATTATAATACAAGTGAGGTTGCTTGATTAAAGACTTCTGAAGAGTGTACTACACATGAACATTTATCAAATAAATAATACATGTAAGCATGGCTTAAAAGTTGGGGCTGAGGGTGAGTAACTTGTATATGGATGTGCAACGTTTTATTCAGGCAGAAATTTTTTCCTGCATCCTGCCTTACCACCCTCCAACCCCCTTGGCATATTCACAAAGCTCCAACAGATCAGAATTGCACACAGATCATACAGGAAGAAACCTTTGTATCAGTGCTATCTCTTGTGTAAGTTATAGACACCTGTGTTCTCCAAACGAGAGTATTCTCATCATACTTTCCTTGATGAGCATAAGACCTATGGTAGAAGAAAAAAAAAAGACAACTAGAAAGATAGGGAGAAAGGCAGGATAAGCAGCAAGAAAAAGAATTGGGTTTTGACTAAAATGAGCTCTTTAAAGTTTTTTTTAACTAAGCAGATACCCACACTACTGTTGTCAATGACTGTCATCTCTACAGCACTGTTGTCGAATTTTCATCATTTGGGGATTATTTCATAGAAGTTACATAAAGTTCACAATCATAGAAATTTTAGAGGAAGGAAGAAAATGTTTAATAGAAAAATGGGGGTTTCAAGAAATCCTACTAATAAAACTTGCAATCTTGCAAAAGTCATGTTCTCACCAGCCCTCAGATTGCATATATGTATTTCAGGAGTTGAAAAGACTGGTGGTTCTTAATCATTTCTATGACATCAGCCCCTCTCAGAGTCCAATGAAAGGCAATGCTCTATCCTCAGGGGAAAAAAAAGTGTCCTAAAACAACTTTTTGCTTACAATTCTAGGCAATCCACACCAAAATCTCTGGACCAAATTATTTTTTTGCAGTGCTAGTTGTGCTTTTAGGAATTTTAAGTCTGTTTGGCTTTGTCTAATAAGTTTGGAATTGCAGAACTCTAACAGAGAATTTACATAATTTGGCACTTTTATTCACCTATGTATGAAATTAAAACTTTTAAAATTCAGATTAATATGCACAAAGAAGCATGAATTTAAATCCAACTTCAATACCAGTACTGTAGTGAGGGTTTCCACCCAGATGGAAATAGTCTACAGAGAGGCAGTGTGAAACTATAAAAAGAACATTACTTTTAAAATAAGGAGAACTGGATTAAAAATGTTTTCAAAGTTGCGAGGGGCATGCGAGGATCTTCTGGTTCACTCACTGCGTGCATTTATGAAATGAAGACAAGAGGTCTAAAAGAAAGGTCTCCTATGTTGCCCTTTCCACAAAACACAAGCAATGGGACCATCTTTTGCCCCACACTGACTTCTCTGGGTCTCAGTTTCCTTATTTGCAAAATGAAAGAGATCCCTTACAGTCTGAATAGTCTATGGCTAATTAAACTACAATTTTTAATTTGTCCCTTTGCTACAGGAGTTAATTCTTATGTATGCTACAAGCTGCAACACTCATAAAATCAAGCCATTCATGGAGTCTACGTCACCTTACCTTCAAAACATCTGATGAATGTTTTCATTGCACTGGTGCAAAGAAAGAATAAGTTAATTCCTTGCAGTGGTAGCTACCACATAAAGTAACAGATTTTGATTGATACCAAAAAAAAAAACCTGATAATCCTCTTAGATGACTCAAACATGAGGCATTTAGTTTTTAACGCGATACAAATTATTCCAATAGAACACATGATGATTCTGGAGATGTCTGTAATTAATATTAATAGTAAAAAGTGCTGCTTCATTTTGTTACCCAGAGACAGCATACTATGATGCATTCTCTGCTTCACATCGTGGAATCACTAGGAATTTTAATTCACAATGAATCTTTAATTCACAATATTTGAAAAGGTTTTATTTTTTTATAATCAAAACTCTAGGAAATGCTCATATTATAAAGTAAAAGATGAAAATAGCCATCCTTTTGGTTAAAAGAAAAAGGACCTATACTAAGATTGCTCAGAAGTTATTTCAATACAATTCAGTCCAGAAACAATAACACCAAGCGACTATGTTGTGCAAGACAGTGTGTGAAATGTCTTTGGGGGAGGGGGGAGGGGATGAAATAAGACATAGCTCTGGCTTGAAAAGCCTAGAAACTAAAGTTGAGAAGAAAGGCATTTTGTGCAGCCAAAAGGGAAACAGAAGGAGCACCAGAGGGAAGGAGAAAGGAAACAAGGCAAGAGAAAGTCACTGAGACTTTTCAAACTTGAATGTGAACATGAATCATCTAGGGATCTTATTAAAATACAGATTCTGGTTTAATAGATCTGGGATGGGGTCTGAGAGTCTGCATTGCTGACATGCTCCTAGCTAATGCTGATTTTACTTGTCCATACATAACACTCCAGGCAGCAAGGGTCTGAAAGACCAGTACAACACAACAGAACTTTCTGCAATAATAGAAATGTTCTATATCAGTTATCCAATATGGTAGTCACTAGGCACTGTGACTAGTGAGCACTTGAAATATGACAAGTGTGACTGAGAAACTTCATTGTAAAATTATTTCATTTTAATGAATTTAAATAGCCCTATGTCTAACAGCCATCCTGTTGGAGAGTGCAGGTCTAGATAGATTACGCAGTTAATTTAGAGCAAACTGCATGGTAGGCCTCAACTTCCTGCATACTTATGAAAATCAATCTAGTTTAGGATTTCTCAACCTGGGCACTAATGACATTTTGGACTGGATAATACTTTCTTGTTGAGGGGCTGGTCTTTCCAGTGTAGAATGTTTAGCAGCATCCCTGGCCTCTATCCACTAGATGACAATGGCACCCACCCTACTCATGAAAATAAAATATGTCTCCAGACATTGCCAAATGGGGGGAGGGGGGAGGGCAAAGTCAGTGGTGGAGTAATGCTTTTATATAGAAAAGCATATGAGGTGAACAGCAACATCCTTAAATATGACCTAAGTATTTGCATTAGTTTTCTACTGCTTCCATAACAAATTATCCCAAACTTAGGAGCTCAAAACAACCAATTTATTATCTTATAGTTCTAAAGGTCAGAAGTCTGAGATGGGCTAAAATCAAAGAGTTGGCAGGGCTGGATATCTTTCTGGAGGCTTTAGGGAGAACCCATTTCCTCGACTTTTCCACCTTTCAGAGGCCGCCTGTGTTCCATGGCTCATGGACCCTTCCTCCATCTCCCAAGCCTACAATCCAACATAATCTCCCCACCTCAAGGTCCTTAATTTCATCACATCTACAAAGTCCCTTCTGCTGTGTAAGGGGACTTACAGGTTCCAGGGAGAAGAATACAGATATCCTTGATAGGCTATTTTTCTCACTGTCATTGTATTAAAATGAAAACTTAAAACAGTAAATAAAGTTTTCCCCCAAAGTCCTGGAAAACTGTGATTTTATTCTGTGCTGCAAGTACTTTCCTACCTGAAAACATTTTATAGCATTTTCCATTCACACATAAATTCATCTAAGGGAGAATCAAGTTTTTCTACTTTTACTATTACAGTTCTCATGCACTGCCCCATGCCTCCCCAACCCTGTTGAGATCACTAGTATAAAATTATATTGTTTATATTTCTAACACTCAACAAATGAGAAAATATCACTTATTTCTAGATCTTCGGATTTTTCCTAGAATTTGAGAATTCCATTTATATATGTATATAGTTATTGTTCTAGTCCATTCACACTGCTATAACAAAATACCACAGACTAGGTAGCTTGTAAACAACACAAATTTACTTCTCATTGTTCTGAAGGCTGGAAGTACAAGATCAGGGTGCCGACATGGTCAGGTTTTGGGGAGAGCCCTCTTCTGGGTTGCAGACTGTCAGTTTCTCATTGTATCCTCACACTGTGGAAGGGGCTAGGGAGGTCTGTGGGGTCTCTTTTATAAAGGCACTAATCCATTCATAGGGGCTCCACCTTCAGCACCTCCCAAAGACCCCACCTCCTAAGACCATCACCTTGGGGGTTAGGTTTCAACAAATGAATTTGAGAGGGACACATCAGATTACAGCTGTTATATTTACTAATTCTTTAAATTTCCTTTAGATTTTTTTTTTATTATTTCCCTTAGAAATGAAATGAGTATTTGATTTTCTGAACCCTCATGCAAAATCTTCATCAGCAACTTCCCTGCATCTTTCAGATTTTTGCCCAAGGGCTGGGGCATTTTCAGTTATAATACAATTAGTGACTATGTTAATTAAATCAAGTTAGTGTTCAAAAATTTAAAAACAAATCCTTTCTTTAATCTGTTCCTATAAACTGCTCTTTAGAGTAAAAGCTTGCATCTGTCCAGCTGCTTCTGAAAGAGAAGGGTGATGAAGAGTAAATAAAGGCAGATGGCATCTACACTTAAGGTTTCTTTCTCTTTTTGAGTTTGATGTTCAAGATGTGACAAATTGTCTTTAAAAGCCCATTTTCCCAGTCTTGGGAAGTTAAGCTTGGTGAGGTTGACAAGAGGTCATGGTGGAGGAAGAAGTGGTGGCCCAAGGATAGAGCATTTGCTGACTCACTTTCCCACCACAAAGGGTGGCAAACTGAAACCAGGCTTTAATTTAACTCTTTTTCTGCACTTTCAAAGATACAAGAACTTCCATTCATGGAAGTCTATAGTGGTAGCATGATTAGAGAAGTGGAGGAAGGAGGGGGAAGAAGGAGCAGGTAGACTGTGTTCTGGTTTCATTTACAGGGAACTATGAGAGGTAGAAATGTACCAGAATAGAGTACTTTCTGCTGAAATAAAGCCACTGACCAAATTCATATTTTTCTATTATGGGTAGTCTTAGGGGTTTCCCTCCCCCAAAAGTCCACGAATGAGATTTCCATTCATGGAAAAGTCCGTGAATGGCACAAACAACTTTCTCCCTGCACCTCCCAGCTAAGTATTGATATAAACACAAACCCTGGAAAAAATAAAAGAGGCAACCAAAGAGAACTCTGAAATGCAGAAAAGGAAGGTGAACGGATTAGAGACCCTAGGACTAAATGCTCTTGCAATCCCAGACCTAACATAAGAAGGTCAGCCACGCCCAGACCTTCCAGACCCCCAAGCTAGCAACAGAAGGCAGCCCAGGTAGGCTCATTCCCCCCTCAGATCCAATGGGGTACCACCAACACCACCAGGCTAGCAAGCAGCTGGCAAAAGGGATAGATTGGGAGCACCACTGACAGTAAACAGCCAGGGAAAGCACTCTCCTTTCTCACCAGGCCTAAGACTCCCTTCGCCCAGTGAGAGACAGCAAGCAGCTAGCAGCACCAGCAAAGGGGGTCCTGACACAAAAAAGCCCCACCTGGAAAGTGTTCTCCTTCCCTGCAATGTGGGGGAAGGAGTGAGGAAAAGAGGATCACAGCACAGCAAGCGCCAGGAAGTACGTTTGTTCTCACTGGCAAAAGAATTCCTCTCCCCACCCCCACCAGAGACACTGGGAGGCCATACCCAGGGAAACTCCTCCATCCCCTCAGGTGGAACCAGCAGGGACCGTGGGATCCTGAGCAGCCCCAAATAAACCAAGTTGATCAAAACAGCATCACAAAGTCTCTGAAAATCCTAAGCCCAAATGGGACGACTGCCTGATAAAAGATTTAAATAGGACCTTGAGTCTCCAAATATAATAGCCAAAATGTCTATAATACAATGAAAAATCACCCATCACATCAAAAACTAAGAAAATCACTACTTGATTGAGAAAAGAATCAGCTGACGCTAACATTGAGATGAGTCAGATGTTAGAATTATTGATAAGGATTTTAAAGCAGCCATCATAAAAATGCTTCAACACACGATTGCAAATTCCTTAGAATGTAAAAACAAATATTTCAGCAAAGAGCTAGAAGTTATAAAAAATAACTAAATGGAAGTTTAAAACTAAAATATGCAATAACAAGAATAAACAATGGGTTGAACAGTAGAGTGCAGATGACAGAGGACAGATATTAATGAACCTGACAACACATCAATAGAATCTACTCAATCTGAACAAGAGAAATAAAATAGACTTGAAAAAAATCCACTTTGGCAGGGACTGGGATGATAACAAAAGATCCAACATTTATATACATTATCAAAGTCCCAGAAGGACAGGAAAAAGGAAGTAAACTTAAAAGAATATTAGAGAAAACAATGGTTTAAAATGTCCAAATTTGGCAAAAAATATATATAAAGCTACAGATTCAAGAAACAGTATGAAACCCAAAGAGGATAAATACAAAGAAATCCACACCAAGACATGACATTTCAAAATTAAATTTTGAGAAATGAAGCAAAAAAAAAAAAAAAATCTTGACAGCATTCAGAGAGAAATGACACATTACCCATAAGGGAACACCGATTCAAATAAGAGCAAATTTCCCATCTAAAACCAGGATGGCCAGAAGGAAGTGGTACATTTTCCAAGTGCTGGGGGAAAAAAAAGAACTGGTCATCTTCAAATTCTATATCCCGCAAAACTATCCTTCAGGAATGAAAAGAAAACAGAGACATAACTCAGAGGAAGGAAAAAAAAGAATTTGTTGCTAGCAGACCTTCCTTTAAAATATGGCTAAAAGAAGTTTTTCAAACAGAAAGAAATAGTAAAGGAAGGAATCTTGGAACATAGAAAAAAGAAAAAAGGAAAAACAACAAAAGGAACAGAAATATGGCTACATACAATAGACAATTCTCCTCATGGGTTTTATAAAACATATTAGATCACTGAAACAAACACTAAATATTGCCTGATACTCAAGATAATTATATTTAAAAGTGGGGAAAGTACAGGGGCCTAGAAGGAAATAAGGCTTCCACACTTCAAAGTGGTAAAATACTGATATCAGTAGATGGTCATAATACCCAGAGCAACCATTAAGAAAACAATACAAAGAGATACTCAATAACACTGTAAATCAAGGTGCAATCCTAAAAGCCCTGCATATCTACTTGGGATTCTGTATATTAGGTGGCTAAATGTATACAAAAGCATAAAGTCATTCAGGGAAAAGTCCTGGACTGGGAGCTACCTCACTCTGGGACAGATCTAGAATACAGCATGATCTGAACCTACCTGAGAATGTAGATTGCCAGAACTTACTGGGCATCCGTTTCCACATCTTTGAAATAGAACTGGCTGGAGAAATAGGTCTGTAAGACAACCTGGGCCATTTTTAGGGCTAAAATGTGATTGTTCCATAAATTATGGATCTCCATTCTTCTCATCCACCCTGTGTTATTCCTTGTGATTCAGATGTCTCTAAAAGCGCTCTGAAAACTGTGCATATTTATTTGTATGCACATTCAAGGCTCTCACAGATTCCAGTAAAGAGAAGAAGTAAGAGGAGGAAGAGACTTTAAATATAACATATACCCATTGGAGTATGGACCATGTCCACTTAGAGGAATTATTCATTCCTTTCCCGCCATTGGTAGGAAATGAAAGTAAGCAAGGTATTTATTCCTGTTCACTTAGCATTCTTCTTAGATCAACCTATATCAAATCTCTGAAACTAAAGGGATTATAGGAAAACTGGCTGATTCCCATCACAGTACACCGATTCAACATGCTTTCACTTCTTCTTCAGCTGGCCATGCTACCCTAATCCAAGTCTGCATCAGTGGTCCAAAAATAATTTACCTTTGGGAAGTGCTAGGTCATATATGGACTGTTTGGTACATTAGACAGAGAAATACATTTAATACAAAAATACCCTTCACTATGCTTTATAAATAAGTATAAACACCTTAACTTTATCATAAAGGTTAAAAGCCTTCTGTTTTCTTATCAGTAATGTGTAAGGATTAAAAAGACTCTAGGGAATTCCCATGGCAGTCCAGTTGTTAGGACTCTGCACTTTCACTAATGAGGGCGAGAGTTCAATCCCTGGTCAGAGAACTAAGGTCCTGCAAGCCGCGCAGTGTGGCCAAAAAAAAAAAAAAAAAAAAAAAAAAAATATATATATATATATATATATATAAATAGACTATGAACTTCCTTCAATCTCTCATGTTATCTGACCAGAATTAATTATTTTTCCTAAACAGAATTAGATGGAACCACTCAACAAGACAGTCTAGCTTGGTGGTTAAGAGCTCAGGCTTTCATTTCAGATGTACCTGGACTAGAAAATGCCCTGGTCTGTGTACTTGCTGGCTGAGTGTCCTAGTTTAACATCCTGGGTCTCAGTTTATTCATTTGTAAAAAAGATATGGTAATACCTACTTTACAAGACTGCTGTAAGAACAAAATGAAGTTACAAACATCAAGTGCTTGGGATATACGAAGCATTCTACAGCAAAAACATAATTTTGGAAACAAAGTGAAGCATTTCAAGAGGTCAGATCAGTAAGGGTTATGGCACAAAAATACAAGTTCTTAGAGATGTTACTTCTGAAGCCAAAATTCTCCTGTGTTCACACTTGGGAATCTCAGATCATTTAGCACATGACTACAATGCTGGGCTACCCTCTGTCTCCTATGTTAGTACAGTCGTACAGTCGTTAACTCCTCCCAAACTTGGTGTAACATGTTCCATAAAATAGGGTAACATTCTACTTCATTTGTATGATGTAACTCTGACACTGGTGATTTTTTTTAAAAGCTTATTTCAAGCCACGTGTCCTTTTCTTTGAGGGAAAACTGAGTAAAGACATGTAATCATTAAAAACATTATCTCCATAATTTTAACGTGTACTAGAAATGTAAGTTTATCTTCTCTCTTTTAATACCAAAAAGATGCCAAATGGTTACCTAAAAAAATGATCTAATAAAAGCACACATTCCAATGATTCTGTGGTAGAACTTTTGTCATACTTAAATATTTTCCTTGGATTTGACTCTCACAAGCATTAGCGTTGATAACCAGCTAGTTTTCTTCTAGGCCTCTTCTGGGACAAGACTCTTTAAATTAAAATGATTTCTATTTAAAAAATATAAATATATTTAGAAAGTATAAAATATAAGGGATATATCAGATAAAATATAAGTAAGACCAAAATTTCTATAGTGATATTGGATACACTTTAAGAGGCCAACTTATGGATAAAGGAAGTTTCGGAAAGTTATGATATGAGGAAATCCTACATTGATGCAAAATGGATTTGGAACAATATTTTAATTTTGTAATTTAAAGAAACCTTAAAATTAAGAATAAAATAACTTCAACAGATGTCTTTACAGTTTCTGTTATTACAGTGTAGACACCTAACCACAAAAGCTAACACGTGTTTGAAAATATTAAAAATGTATTCATCATATCACTTTAACAAAGAGGACAAAAGGATAACACCATATGAGATAAAATCTTATTTAAAAATTTGATGGAAATGATGTCACAGACAATCAATGTTCTTAATAATGCACTGTTCAGTGAATAGCATCATGGAACCATCAAGGGATGGGTAGAGAGAAACTAAGACTAACAGACATGGGTGGAGGACAACCTAGAAGGATTCATTAGAGACCTGGCAGGCCCCCAGGCACTGAGGGCTCTAATCCCCTTAGTGCTGTAAAACGGCAAGGGGTAAAGGTTCCAGGTTGCTCTTTGGTGGAAGAAAGTGCAGAGATAGAAGTAGAAAGACAGTGAAAGAACCATACAACCACTTACATGGAAATAAAAAGGTTACCCGTAAAGTGAGAATAATCAGGCTGACCTCAGACTCTTCTAAATCAGGATCCAGTAAAGCAACATCTATAAGGGTTTGCAGGAAACATCTCTATCCATTAATTCTATATTCTCTCCCTCATTCAGATGTCAAGATAACAGAAAGACCCTCTCAGATTATGTTACTGTCTGTGTGATGGGACTATATAGGTGACTATTTTCTTCTTTTTCAATATTTCCCAATTTATCTGTATTGATCATATATTACCTCACAATGGAAGAAAATAAACATCATTAATAAAAACTTAGCTATTAAAGCAGAATAAGAAGAGAGTAGAAGATGGCTTGCTATATCCAAAGGACATTTGAGATTTCTGATTTATATCAGTTTAATCATTCTAAAATTTTCCTACCAAAAAAGAAAGACATCCTTAAAACACACACACACACACACCCCACATTCACATACCCTTTTATGATTTCAGAATGGATTCATTAAAAGATTATAATAGAAAAAGGTTAAGCTTTTTTTCAATCCAAAGAGTTCAGCCTCCCATCTACTGCTCTTTGTTTATTTGTCCTTCGGAAATAACTATTCAGTGTTTTTCTTTTTTTTTTTTTCCCTTAAGCTTATTTTAAGAACATTTTCCATTTAAACTAGGAATTAAAGTACTATTAATATTAACTATTTTATTTAAATATTTAGAAATACTCAGCTATTTTAAAATATCTTTATTTTTATTATTTTAAAACACTTAAGACAATTTTAAATGATTTTATGATTTATTAATACTAAAACATTAATAAATTATTATTTAGATGGGTGTTTTTACTATTAAAATATCTTAAATATAATAGTTTAATTTTAATGATTAAAGTCTTAAAATAGGAAACTCCTATGTAAATGAATGCCTGATCACATAATATCTTTGAAAGAAACCCAGAGGGGAATGTAAAATAAAATAATAACCTAAGAGGATAAACACATTTTAGTAACTGGATTGAATAAAACATTCTAGTCTATGAGAGAGAAACTCATTAGGTAGTGGGGTTAACTAGATATTGTAAAGCAATGCCTTTTCCTCTGCGGACCAAAAACTCTCTGACGTGGGCACAACTTCCCAGAAAGCCTTATAAATTCAGACACAGCTCCTAAGGGTGCTGGGAAGCCCATGGTGCTGGCAAGACCCTTGTTGAAGAAAAAGGACAGGCATGCCCAGCATCCCTTTAGGACAGTTGGTGTGCTCCATGCACATAGACACACTACTATATATAAAATAGGTAACTAATAAGGACCTACTGTATCGCACAGGGAACTCTTCTCAATACTGTGTAATGACCTATATGGGAAAAGAATTTTAAAAAGAGTGGATATATGTATAACTGATTCACTTTGCTGTACAGCAGAAACTAACATAACATTTTAAATCAACTATACTCCAATAAAAATTAAAAAACAAAACAGGAAAAGCTCAATGGGATTTTTAGTTTCCATTTCAGAAGGGACGAGAGAACTAGAGACCAGACACCAGAGTGGTAAAGATCAGGATGATCTGAACCATTTTTTGTACCTTCCCCATATTCCTATTACCTTCTGTTTCTCAGCTGAGATTGGAATCCAACACTCAGCAATATACAAAAGGTCTGGGTGTTTGTTTAAGGGTCAGCAAGAAAGCAGACAGGCCAGGGAGACACTATCTCAGTCTCCCTCAGAGTAAACCTCAGAGGCAGAAAACCCCAAGTGAGAGAGGAAGTGGACAGACAGATCCAAAGCCATCTGGGTCACCCAGGACTGGGGAAGGGAGAGAGGAAAGCAAAAAGCAATGCAGAAACAAAACAGCTAAATCACAGGTTTTCAATACTTAATAATAGAAAATGGAAAGACAAACATAACATCTTTCCAAACACACCCACTTTTGACCACCCATAAGCCCAGACCTCTTTGCTGTGATCCTCTGCCTCTGTAGAACTGTGTATCACAGAAACTTGGAACTTGGAAACTTGGTCACTGCCAAGAATCTACCTCCCTCAAAACCAATGCTGACCTCTTTACAGATGCAAATGTCTGATCCCAGACCCAGAGACAGAATATAAAACTTTGAAAAAGGGAAAACCTTGTCTTTTAATGACAGTTTACAAAGGAAGAGAATTGAGAGGTCAAAGACCTTTTTGTTGACTAAAGAGTTCTCATTCAACTGTTTTTACTTCTAAAAGCAAAGAGAGAAGAGGCAAGATTAAATGAGCTTCACCATTCATAATAAAACCCCTTTTCAGACATTCGTCATTCCGACAGCACTGAAATGCTGTTAATGGAGCTAGTGTTTGGATGTTCAGGCTTTCACCAACTATAGAAACTGGCAATCTCTAAATTTGAACTATTATAGCCCTATGGCTCTTGCTGGAGACAGTGTCTCAACATCACAGTTTTTCATTACTCAGTAACTGTGCCCCGAGGGAAGGGCCAGAGATTCCACTCTAAATGTCACCAGGATACTGTCCTTCCTTCTTCAACCTCCCAATGAGACTGGGCCCTTTTAGTTCACAAGGTGCTTGCTAATCTTGCCACTCTTGGGACTGCCCCAACTGGTGAAAGGGTTGACCTCAACTGGACTGACCAACTGGTCAACCTTACGAGGGTCAGATTTTCAGCCATAAGAAGGTCTGGCACAGGAACAAGGACTCCATGGCAGAACATTTTTCATTTACTCTTCAACACAGTGTATAAAGTAGGGTCAGCTGTCTTATTTCTGATGAGGAACCTAAAGTTGAAATCAATTGACTTGTCACGCTACCATTCAAATTAAATCTGTGTTCAAATCCAGATATTCCATTGTATTCCCAGACCCTGAAATTCATTTGGCATGTAACATACTACCTATCTACCTGCCTATCTACCTACCTTTATGGAAATAAAGTGTTGAACTATCTTATTCCAAGATAATTTTCCACCAGACCATGCCACATGAAAAGTACAGACTTTTAGAGCAACCATTACATTAGGTACAGGTTTGCAAAAGTCATATTTATGGTAAAAGTCAATTTACCATATTACAAGTCAGTCTTACAGCCAAATCAGAAAGGTTCATCTTCCTGAGAGAAATGAAAATTAGCACGAACTTGTCATTACACACACACACACACACACTCACACACAATTCTAAAAGTCCCTAAGCCAAAGTTTTACGGAAGTATTGATAAAAGGTTTTATATATATTTAAAGTATATCCATTTTTAGCGTTAGATATTACAAACCCACGTAATAACGAGACTAGAACAGCAGATAAGTGCATGATACACCCAAGAAACAATAGCCCATTTTGTAGGGAACAAAGTAAGTGAAGGGGAATTATGGGAAATAAGTCTGAAGAACAGGCTGCAATATGATTTTGGAAGGATGAGATTATTAGGGTAAGAGATTTCAGCTTTCCTTCTTAGGCAAAGCGGATGGATCCATTTGAATTACTGATTAGGAAGATCAAAGGGACTATTTTGCAGGATGCAGAAGGGTGAGATGCTGAAAGTGGAGAGAATGGCTAAGAAGTTCAAGTCCTGCACAGGAAGGCTGGTTGTTGTTAGATTGTATTAACAGGACATGTCCAAGCTTGACAAGTATCATCACTGCCCTTTATCTTTGGCAGGAGATGAGGAACAAAAAGTTCTCCACTGCATTTTTCCTGTGGTTCCTGCCCACAAAGGATGCCATCATCTTAAAAGGTGTCTCTCCCGAGGGGAAAAGCAACCTCCACACCCAAGAACTTACAAACTCCCACTGGATTCTAACCATACTTCCCTTTGCCTTCTTATGTAGCTTCCTAACTTTTAAACTGTTTTATCACTGAATATGCAAATGTCTTTAATAAACATGTTTCTAACAAACATCTAGAACAATCCTGGTTGAAAGAATAACTCATGGGTTACTCTGGTTGAGAGAATAACCCATGAGTTATTCTCTCAACCAGGATTGTTCTAGATGTTTGTCAGAAACACCTTCCTTCCCAGATTGTATCCATGTAAGCATCACAGAGGCTTACATGGATATTCCCAGATACTTACATGGAAGATGCCTAACACAGTATGAATACAAAAGTCTTCTCCCTCTCTTTCCACTTCTTTCCTCATGAAAGACTCAAAAAGAAGCTTGCTTTATTTTGCTTGCTGAGGTGCTGCTTCTGCGTTTTACTCCTCCTCCTTAAAAAAGGATGTTTTTACCTCTTCCGCTAGGTCAAGTGCTAATCCTTGAAAACGGAAACTGTCCTTAGTTCTAACCACCTGGCTTGCATAGCAACCTTGGATGAAACAGACTTCACAAGTTAAAAATAAAAGTCTGAATTCAGCGATTGTAATGATGATAAGGGCCCCTTTGTGCCAACTACATTGATGTGCAGCATGTGAGTCACGTGTCTAAGACACAGACACTGTCCTCAAGAATACTTTAGACTGTTTTAAACTCTGTTTAACTATACTCTTAAAACTACTGTGTTTAGCTTTTTATAGCTTTCCTTTACCTTCTTTCATTAAAAAAAAATTTTACTTCTATTTTGTGATCATGAGAGTTCTACACAATGTAGAACCCTTTAAAACGCAATATACAACAAAATTCATAATACCGTCTTTGAGAGCAAGTCTGTGAACAGCATATATATGTGTACACCTATGTACACACAGACATATATGTGTGTACATATACATACAACCATATACATATCTTTGTACACATTTTTTTCCACAGAATAAATTCCTAGAAGTACAAAGACATAAAAGGATATGAATAAAGTCTCTAAATGGAGCTTTTAGCTAATTTTCTATACTTATTATCATGGAGAATGAAACAGTGACTTCCCTAAGAAGAGAAATTGAACAAGTTTGCCTTCTATTACCTCTTCCTGCTTACTTCGAGTATCTGTCAACATAACAATTTAATCAATTATCAATTATCAAACCATAGTAACAGCATGAACGACCAAAATAAAGCAAACAGGTAAGTATAGAAATAAAATAACCCTATGGTAAATATTAGGCAGACTTTAAATATTAAAGATAAAGGAAGAAGTATCAAGTACGATATCAATTTTATAACACGACTGTATATATTTATGTGCATGTATACACACACACAATATCTGTTGAAGGCGTCTGCCATGTGCCCTGCCCTGTGCTAAGCTCATCCCGCGTACTTACTCACGTATTTCTTTAAATAACCTCAGGAGACAGACACTCCTACTGTCTCTATCTTACAAATGAGGAAACTGAGGTTCAGAGAGCTCAAGAGGCCTTTGTGGGCTACACAACTAAGAAATGGTGGAGCTGGGATCTGAGTCCAGATCCGAATCCCTCCGGAAGCCTTTGTTCCGAGCGACAAGGCTACACTGCAATGGGAAAAAACACACTGGGTAGAAATATGTCCCAATGGTGGTGGTCAAAGGCAGGGTGGCTTTACTTGTATTTAAATGTTTGCCCTTTATAAAACATTGACATTAGATGTGATGTACTTTTCTAGGCAGGCATAAATCAGTGAAGAGTGAATAAATATCACATGTAGCCCTTGTGACTCCAGGCCATCATTACTGATGATCCCAGGACATTTTTTAAAAATTTTTAATTTATTTTAAACATATTTATTGGAGTATAACTGCTTTACAATGGTGTGTTAGTTTCTGCTTTATAACAAAGTGAATCAGCTATACATATACATATATACCCACATTTCCTACCTCTTGTGTCCCCCTCCCACCCTCCCTATCCCACCCCTCTAGGAGGACACAAAGCACCGAGCTGATCTCCCTGTGCTATGCGGCTGCTTTCCACTAGCTGTCTGTTTTACATTTGGTAGTGTATATATGTCCATGCCACTCTCTCACTTCGTCCCAGCTTACCCTTCCCCCTCCCCGTGTCCTCAAGTCCATTCTCTACGTCTGCGTCTTTATTCCTGTCCTGCTCCTAGGTTCTTCAGAACCTTTTTTATTTTTTAGATCCCATATATAGGTGTTAGCATATGGTATCTGTTTTTCTCTTTCTGACTTACTTCACTCTGTATGACACACTCTAGGTCCATCCACCTCACTACAAATAACTCAATTTCGTTTCTTTTTATGGCTGAGTAATATTCCATTGTATATATGCACCACATCTTTATCCATTCATCTGTCGATGGACACTTAGGTTGCTTCCATGTCCTGGCTGTTGTCAGTAGAGCTGCAATGAACATTGTGGTACATGACTCTTTTTGAATTACGGTTTTCTCAGAGTATATGCCCAGTAGTGGGATTGCTGCGTTGTATGGTAGTTCTATTTTTAGTTTTTTAAGGAACCTCCATACTGTTCTCCATAGTGGCTGTATCAGTTTACATTCCCACCAACAGTGCAAGAGGGTTCCCTTTTCTCCATACCTTCTCCAGCACTTATTGTTTGTAGATTTTTTGATGATGGCCATTTTGACCGGTATGAGGTGATACCTCATTGTAGTTTTGATTTGCATTTCTCTAATGATTAGTGATGTTGAGCATCCTTTCACGTGTTTGTTGGCAATCTGTATATCTTCTTTGGAGAAATGTCTATTTAGGTCTTCTGCCCATTTTTGGATTGGGTTGTTTGTTTTTTTGATATTGAGCTGCATGAGCTGCTTGTAAATTTTGGAGATTAATCCTTTGTCAGTTGCTTCCTTTGTAAATATTTTCTCCTATTCTGAGGGTTGGCTTCTCATCTTGTTTATGGTTTCCTTTGCTGTGCAAAACTTTTAAGTTTCATTAAGTCCCATTTGTTTATTTTTGTTTTTATTTCCATTTCTCTAGGAGGTGGGTCAAAAAGGATCTTGCTGTGATTTATGTCAAAGAGTATTCTTCCTGTGTTTTCCTCTAAGAGTTTGATAGTGTCTGGCCTTACATTTAGGTCTTTAATCCATTTTGAGTTTATTTTTGTGCATGGTGTTAGGGAGTGTTCTAATTTCATTCTTTTACATGTAGCTGTCCAGTTTTCCCAGCACCACTTATTGAAGAGACTGTCTTTTCTCCATTGTATATTCTTGCCTCCTTTATCAAAAATAAGGTTACTATATGCACGTGGGTTTATCTCTGGGCTTTCTATCCTGTTCCATTGATCTAAATTTCTGTTTTTCTGCCAGTACCATACTGTCTTCATTACTGTAGCTTTGTAGTAGAGTCTGAAGTCCAGGAGCCTCATTCTTCCAGCTCCATTTTTCTTTCTCAAGATTTCTTTGGCTATTTGGGGTCTTTTGTGTTTCCATACGAATTATAAAATTTTTTGTTCTAATTCTGTTAAGAATGCCACTGGTAGTATCATAGGGATTGCACTGAATCTGTAGGTTGCTTTGGGTAGTATAGTCATTTTCACAATACTGATTCTTCCAATCCAAGAACATGGTATGTTTCTCCATCTGTTTGTCATCTTTGATTGCTTTCATCAGTGTTTTATAGTTTTCTGAGTAAAAGTCCTTCACCTCCTTAGGCAGATTTATTCCTAGGAATTTTATTCTTTTTATTGCAGTGGTAAATGGGAGTGTTCCCTTAATTTCTCTTTCAGATTTTTCATCATTAGTGTATAGGAATGCCAGAGATTTCTGTGCATTAATTTTGTATCCTGCTACTTTACCAAATTCATTGATTGGCTCTAGTAGTTTTCTGGTAGCATCTTTAGGATTCTCTATGTATAGCATCATGTCATCTGCAAACAGTGACAGCTTTACTTCTTCCCTTCTGATTTGGATTCCTTTTACTTCTTTTCCTTCTCTGATTGCTGTGGCTAAAACTTCCAAAACTATGTTGAATAATAGTGGTGAGAGTGGACAACCTTGTGTTGTTCCTGATCTTAGAGGAAAACGTTTCAGTTTTTCAGCACTGAGAACGATGTTGGCTGTGGGTCTGTCATATACAGTCTTTATTATGTTGAGGTAAGTTCCCTGTATGCCAACTTTCTGGAGGGTTTTTATGAATAGGTGTTGAATTTTGTCGAAAGCTTTTTCTGTATCTATTGAGATGATCATATGGTTTTTCTCCTTCAATTTGTTAATATCATTTATCACATTGACTGATTTGCGTATATTGAAGAATCCCTCATTCCTGGGATAAACCCCACTTGATCATGGGGTATGTTCCTTTTAATGTGCTGTTGGATTCTCTTTGCTAGTATTTTGTTGAGGATTTTTGCATCTATGTTCATCAGTGATATTGGCCTATAGTTTTCTTTCTTCGTGACATCTTTGTCTGGTTTTGGTATCAGGGTGATGGTGGCCTTGTAGAATGAGTTTGGGAGTGTTCCTCCCTCTGCTGTATTTTGGAAGAGTTTGAGAAGGATAGGTGTTAGCTCTTCTCTAAATGTTTGATAGAATTCGCCTGTGGAGCCATCTGGTCCTGGGCTTTTGTTTGTTGGAAGATTTTTAATCACAATCCCAGTTTCAGTGCTTGTGATTGGTCTGTTTATATTTTCTATTTCTTCCTGGTTCAGTCTCAGAAGGTTGTGCTTTTGTAAGAATTTGTCAATTTCTTCCAGGTTGTGCATTTTATTGGCATAGAGTTGCCTGTAGTAATCTCTCATGGTCCTTTGTATTTCTGCAGTGTCAGTTGTTACTTCTCCTTATTCATTTCTAATTCTATTGATTTGAGCCTTCTCCCTTTTTTTCTTGGTGAGTCTGGCTAATTGTTTATTAATTTTGTTTATCTTCTCAAAGAACCAGATTTTAGTTTTATTGATCTTTGCTACTGTTTCCTTCATTTCTTTTTCATCTATTTCTGATCTTATCTTTATGATTTCTTTCCTTCTGCTAACTTTGGGTTTTTTTTGTTCTTCTTTCTCTAATTGCTTTAGGTGTAAGTTTAGGTTGTTTATTTGAGATGTTTCTTCTTGAGGTAGGATTGTATTGCTATAAACTTCCCTCTTAGAACTGCTTTTGCTGCATCCCATAGTTTTGGGTTGTCATGTTTTCGTTGTCTTTTGTTTCTAGGTTTGTTTTTTTTTTAATGTATTTGTTGTGATGCCTTTCGCATTTGATATATGTTATAAAACATATAGAAATCTAAGAAATAATGTGATACCATCTGTGATATGCTTCAAAATTCTAGTGACAGTTTTATTTCTAATTTTTTGTTAAGTTTTTATTTATTCATGGACTGATTTCCCTTTGACCTTGCTAACTTCTTTAAAGCCATGATTTGATTACCCTGACTGAATAATCTCTTTTCTAGCCTTAAGATTCTAAAACCAGAGTGAGCCCTAGCCACTGAAACAAATAACTTCTTTACCTGGAATAAACGAATATTTTGCTCGAAATTCCAGTCCTTCAAGTTCTTCATCAGAACTGAACTTAATCCACATGAATCTCCCTGTTGATCTAATTCATGGAGGGCTTTTCACACCACAGTAACGATCTACAAGTGGAGACAAACCAAACGGCCCATCTCGAACTTCCCAGTGATCAGACCAACATTCAAATGATGGTTCTATATAATAATGTTCATCAAACGTCAACTCTGTTCTTTGACATAGAGCAGCTTCCAAAATGTAGATACATTCCTTGTTTGGTGGATATGAGTCAGGATAATTTGGTGAAGCAAAATGACCTCCATTGCTGGTTCGAACCCAAATGCCACACTGGGTTGCAGGAATGTGCTTGATTCCAATATTTTGTCCATCTTGGGTCTTCTGGGCCACAGCAATCCCTTCCACTAAAAGTACTGTTATTAACAACACTTTGAGGACTGAGCAGAGCTGCTCCAGGGTCATGTTCCCAAGCTGCCTGGCGCTTCACGAGGGGTCAAGGTGGCAACGAAGAGGCGGTGGTGGCGGAAGTGCGGCGCTCATGGCTCAGTGCGGCGGCAGCCCCGCTGTGTCCCCATCGCCCACCACCAGGTTGCTGCCCGTGGGGTAGGACTCAGGTCCTGCGGCCCGCCATGCCCGAGCCTCCTGGTGGGCTCTCGCACTGCCCCAGCCCACCGACGGGCACTGCCTCCTGCTCCGCAGCACTCCGCTCCATGGACCGCCTCGCTGTCGGGGAGCGCAAACGCAGGGGACCGAAACTGTGTGGGCTGGTCCGCCTGCAGCCGCGGCCCAAGACCCACTGAAGTCTAGGTATTTTTTGATTTCTTCAGTGATCTCTTGATTATTTAGTAGCATGTTGTTTAGCCTCCATGTGTTTGTACTTTTTACAGATTTTTTCCTGTAACTGATAATCTAGTGTCATAGCGTTGTGGTTGGAAAAGATACTTGATATGATTTCATTTTTCTTAAATTTACCAAGGCTTGATTTGTGACCCAAGATATGATCAATCCTGGAGAATGTTCCATGAGCACTTGAGAAGAAAGTGTATTCTGTTGTTTTTGGATGGAATGTCCTATAAATATCAATTAAGTCCATCTTGTTTAATGTATCATTTAAAGCTTGTGTTTCCTTATTTATTTTCATTTTGGAAGATCTGTCCATTGGTGAAAGTCAGGTGTTAAAGTCCCCTACTATGATTGTGTTATTGTTGATTTCCCCTTTTATGGCTGTTAGCATTTGCCGTATGTATTGAGGTGCTCCTCTGTTGGCTGCGTAAATATTTACCATTGTTATATCTTCTTCTTGGATTGATCCCTTGATCATTCTGTAGTGTCCTTCTTTGTCTCTTGTAATAGTCTTTATTTCAAAGTCTATTTTGTCTGATATGAGAATTGCTACTCCAGCTTTCTTTTGATTGGCATTTGCATGGAATATCTTTTTCCATCCCCTCACTTTCAGTCTGTATGTGTCCCTAGGTCTGAAGTGGGTCTCTTGTAGACAGCATATATACAGGTCTTGTTTTTGTATCCATTCAGCCAGTCTATGTCCTTTGGTTGGAGCATTTAATCCATTTACAATTAAGGTAATTATCAATATGTATGTTCCTATTACCATTTTCTTAATTGCTTTGGGTTTGTTATTGTAGATCTTTTCCTTTTCTTGTGTTTCCTGCCTAAAGAAGTTCCTTTAGCATTTGTTGTAAAGCTGGTTTCATGGTGCTGAATTCTCTTAGCTTTTGCTTGTCTGTAAAGGTTTTAATTTCTCCATCGAATCTGAATGAGATCCTTGCTGGGTAATCTTGGTTGTAGGTTTTTCTGTTTCATCACTTGAAATATGTCCTGCCACTCCTTTCTGGCTTGCAGAGTTTCTGCTGAAAGGTCAGCTGCTAACCTTATGGGGATTCCCTTGTATGTTATTTGTTGCTTTTCCCTTGCTGCTTTTAATATTTTTTCTTTGTATTTAATTTTTGATAGTTTAATTAATATGAGTCTTGGCGTTGTTTCTCCCTGGATTTTTCCTGTATGGGACTCTCTGTGTTTCCTAGACTTGATTATTTCCTTTCCCATATTAGGGAAGTTTTCAACTATAATCTCTTCAAATATTTTCTCAGTTCCTTTTTTTTTCTCTTATTCTTCTGGGACCCCTATAATTCAAATGTCGGTGCATTTAATGTCCCAGAGGTCTCTAAGACTATCCTCAATTCTTTTCATTCTTTTTTCTTTATTCTGCTCTGCGGTGGTTATTTCCACTATTTTACCTTCTTGGTCACTTATCCATCCTTCTGCCTCAGTTATTCTGCTATTGATTCCTTCTAGAGAATTTTTAATTTCATTTGTTATGTTGTTCATCATTGTTTGTTTGCTCTTTAGTTCTTCTAGGTCCTTGTTAAACGTTTCTTGTATTTTCTCCATTCTATTTTCAAGATTTTGGATCATCTTTACTATCATTACTCTGAATTCTTTTTCAGGTAGACTGCTTCAGGTAGACTTTTTCAGGTATTTCCTCTTCATTTGTTTGGTCTGGTGGGTTTTTAACTTGCTCCTTCATCTGCTGTGTGTTTCTCTGTCTTCTCATTTTGCTTAACTTACTGTGTTTGGGGTCTCCTTTTCGCAGGCTGCAGGTTTGTAGTTACTGTTGTCTTCTGTGTCTGTCCCCAGTGGCTAAGGTTGGTTCAGTGGGTTGTGTAGGCTTCCTGGTGCAGGGGACTCGTGCCTGTGTTCTGGTGGATGAGGCTGGATCTTGTCTTTCTGGTAGGCAGGACCATGTCCGGTGGTGTGTTTTGGGGTATCTGTGAACTTATTATGATTTTAGGTAGTCTCTCTGCTAATGGGTGGGGTTGTGTTCCTGTCTTGCTAGTTGCTTGGCATAGGGTGTCCGGCACTGTAGCTTGCTGGTCACTGAGTGGAGCTGGGTCTTAGTGTTGAGATGGAGATCTCTGGGAGAGCTTTCACCGTTTGATATTACATGGAGCCGGGAGGTCTCCGGTGGACCAATGTCCTAAACTTGGCTCTCCCACCTCAGAGGCACAGACCTCACACCTGGACTGAACACCAAGACCCTGTCAGCTACACGTCTCAGAAGAAATGGGAGAAAAAAGAAAGAAAGAAAGAAAAAAATAAAATAAAGTTACTAAAATAAAAAAATTATTAAAAATAAAAAAAAATTTAAGTAATACAAATAAAGAAAAACAAAAAACGGACAGACAGAACCCTAGGACAAATGGTAAAAGCAAAGCTATACAGAGAAAAATCACACAAACAAGCATACACATACACACTCACAAAAAGAGAAGAAGGAAAAAAATATATATATCTTTTGGGAAGTCTGAGGTCTTCTGCCAGCATTCAGTAGGTGTTCTGTAGGAGTTGTTCCACATGTAGATGTATTTCTGATGTATCTGTGGGGAGGAAGGTGATCGCCACGTCTTACTTCTCCGCCATCTTGAAGGTCTCCAGGACATCATTATTATTATGAGGCAATCCTTCACTTGGCCCCGGTTCTCTTCCTCCTTTCCTTGCGACTGAGGTGGTACAGTCTTCTAAAGAGGCAGGTGTCTCCTTAAGCCCCTCAGGTTTTCTTTAGAGAATGTTAATTACTGCCCCTGACCTCCTGCCCCCCCCCCACCGAAAACACTGCACTGACTCCAAACATTTTATACTTAACTTGAAATGTTAAGATAACAGTGGTCCAGATATTATCAGGAAATACCATCTGAAAAACAAAACCTTGAAAAAGGAAGTATAATATGCTTGGCAAACTGCATAATTCATTCTTCTGAATAAGGTAAAATAAAGATTCTTAAAGGCTGTTGAGAGAAAATATAGCAAAATTCCGAGTGGTGGGCATATTCATTTTTAATGCTATAACAACTTTATAGCTAGAAGATTACCAACAGCATCTTTTTCAAAACATAACCCAAGGTATGGAAAATGAAATTTTAAAATTTTCTTAAACTTTTGAGGTGCAGGACAATAAGATTTTAAAAGTCTAAGAAATATTCTAATAAACCTCACTCTAGATTGAATCAGCCAATATATTAGAAAGTCAAGCTGCACAGAAATGTTTTCACTGAACTGCACTCTGGCAGCAGAACCCCTGCCTTCAGGAAGGAATATTATAAAAAATGGCCCTATGATGTGTGGTACTACTGCACGTGCTGACCATGGTTAGCTGTCCAGTACCTCACACCGTAACCGATGTGTCCATCACAGACGAAGACCCGTAACAGAAATGTCTCTTTGGGCTCAGTATTCAAAAGTGCTGTTTCTCCTGATACCTTATGGCCACCAACTCATGATTCTAACTGTGTTTATATCTGCCTTAACTGCTAGAAAGTATATCTTTACATGGCACTTCCTTACATTTATTTTTCCCTTCCCCTCCTTTCTCTTGCTTATTTTAAACTTTGTCTTCTGAACCGTATGCATCTTTTTAAGCTGCCTTAAGTCCTTTTTTTATACAAGGTTAAGTATAAACAAACATAGGCAGATACTCTGCACACGTCTGTAAGACTGTTTATGTCATACTGCTATTTGGACATAACAATTACCCAACATGAATGGAATCAGCATGTCTCCTATAAACCAAAGTGGAGAAAATACATTTTCACTTCTATTTTAACAGTGAGGTCCAGTCTAAGGTCTGTCACAGGCCATTCAGCAGACACTCAGATGACAACTGACCCCAACAGAGTTGCTGGCTTATCTGCAGGGTCACAATTACATCCTGATTTTGCGTTTCTGAGCCACTGTGCTCAGGAAGTAAGTGGTCAGGGATATAAGACTTCTGCTATCCTTGAGGTGAGTGGACAAAGGGAATTGTCAGGTTGGAGATGTGACATCTGAAAAACAAGCAGTGGACGGAGGAAGTGCAAGTGAAGGGATGGGGCAAGAGACAGGAGAATCAGGAAAGAGTAATGTCTCAGCAGCCAACAGAAGAGAAAAATTCAAGAAGGTCGTGTCCAATGATACATTCTTTAAGGAAGGACAAATATTTATGAAGCAAATATTTTTTAATGTACATTTAAATATATAATATTCCATCCTTTAGTCTTCCATCGAATAACATTAATTCCTTTTAAAATGGTGCTTTTCAAAAGCCAATTTTTCTTCCAACTGTGCTCATAGTAAAACACATGGCACATCTATGGTGGGCGCACTCTACACAACCCCGCATGAGTCACAGCCTGTACGGTCCCCTCCCCTCATGTGTGGGAAGAACCTGTAACTTGCTCCTAAGAAACAGAATATGGCAAAGGTTATGCATCATTCCCTTGATGCTTTGGTTACATGGCAAAGGTGAAAGGATTTTGTATATGTAATTAAACTGACTTTAAATGTATCAAAATGAAAATTACCCTGGGTCAGTTGGACCTAATCAAGTAAGCTCTTTTAAAAAGAAGTCAGACATTGGAAACTGTGAAGACTCTTTCTCTCTGTTGCTGACTTTTTTTTTCCAATTTATTATTCTTTTTATTGAAGTATAGTTGATTTACAATGCTGTGTTAGTTTCAGATGTATAGCAAAGTGATTCAGTTTTATACACACACACACACACACACACATATTGTTTTTAAGATTCTTTTCCCTTATAGGTTATTACAAAATATTGAGTATGGTTCCCTGTGCTATACAGTAGGTCCTTGTTGGTTATTTACTTTGAAGAAGCAAGATGCCATGATTCCACAGCCACAAGAAAATGAACTCCACCAACCACCTGAGAGAACTTGGAAGCAGATCCTTTCCTGGTCTGGCCTCCAGATGAGGAGGCAGCCCAGTCAACACGCTGATTTCAGCCTGGTGAGACCCTCAGCAGAGAACCCACTATGGTGCGTTTGGAATTCTGACCTACAGAACCTGTGTGATAGCAAGTAGATGTTTTTTTACCACCAAGCGTGTGATCTGTTATGCAGCACAGAAAACTAATACAACATCTAAAGAAAGTCAATTGGCATGAGAATTGCCTTAAAATACTAACAGAAAAAAATGGAATGGAAGTTTCAGACTCTTTTTGTGAGTTTCCAGGTATCTATCATTTATATTCTTTTTTTTTTTTTGGTAGCCTTAATGTTTATTTTTTAAACCTCTTTTTGAGGTACAACTGACTCTTAACTGCTCACATCCTACTTAGCCAAGCTCTCCCACATTAAATGTTCCAGATACTTAAAGCTTCTGCCACCATGTCCATGATGCTTGGCTGGAGGACCACCACACTGTATCACTGTAGGGGTTCAGTGTTTGCCTGCCCAAAAAAACTCACCTCCAGTAGGCCAGGAAATGTTTAGCTTGCTAGCCTGTGACTTTCACAGTTTTCTAGTAAGCCAAGAGAGAACCGAGCTACATCTTTACACTGTTACAGTGACTCAGCACTCGAGAGTCAACGCCTTCTACCTCGAAGCTACAAGACCACTGGTTCTCCCCTCAGCTTCTATTTGGGCATGAAAACTACATTAACTATGGGACCAGCAAACTCCCTACAGACCTGAAAGGAGAGCCGAGGTTTCACTTCCATTTTTACACTGAGATGAAAACACAGTCTAAGGCTAGGCTATTCAGCTGAGACTCGGTTCCATAATAGCATGTTCTCTCTGCTGTGTGCAAAATTATACACTGATGATGTATTTCCATGCCTCTGTGCCCAGAAAGTGGTCAGGCAGCAATGGCTCTAGCATGGGTGAAAGGGTTAGGCATGTGAACATTTGGAAAAAAGGAGAATGGGGGAAGGGAAAGTTTGTCTCTTTCTGAAGCACTTTTCTGTCCATAGGAAACTGAACTTAAAAATGCTTGTATTATATTTTTTGATAGATGAATACAATGTTTTGACATGCAGTTCGACAAGGCCACACGGCATTTTCTCTCTTGGCATTATTTCTAATGAAGCACTGGCGACATTTTTTTCAAACTGCTGTGGTCCTTCTACACTAAATTAAAACTACTGTAACACTTAAATGTACTAGACACAGCAGAAACAGCAAATTTTCATTGCTTAGAAAAATCGAAGAGAATAACAATCATCTTTTTCTTTCCTTTCCTTCCTTCCTTCCTTCCTCTCTCGTTTTTAACGTTTTAAATATTAAAGGAAGCAACAAAGTAAGGAGCAGTGGCACCGAAATTGCAAATCTGGAGTGAGGGTGTGGCTTTCATCAAATGTTGAATTATCTTGAGCAATTCACATAATCTCTTGAGCCTCAGTTTTATCATCTCTAAAATGAGCAAAATGTCATGTGCGTAAAGTATATACCTATTATGTCATGAAAATCTTGAGATTACGTGTCTATTAAGAATACTTTTGGACTTCCCTGGTGGCGCAGTGGTTAAGAATCCACCTGCCAATGCAGCGGACACAGGTTCGAGCCCTGGTCTGGGAAGATCCCACATGCCGCGGAGCAACTAAGCCCGTGCACCACAACTACTGAGCCTGCGCGCCTAGAGCCCGCGAGCCACAACTACTGAGCCTGCATGCCATGACTACTGAAGCCTGTGCACCTAGAGCCCGTGCTCCGCAACAAGAGAAGCCACCGCAATAAGAAGCCCACGCACCACAACGAAGAGTAGCCCCCCCTCGCCACAACTAGAGAAAGCCCGCACGCAGCAACGAAGATCCAACGTGGCCAAAAATAAATAAATTTATTTTTTAAAAAAAGAATACTTTAATTATACAAATCAAATGTTATGAGTGTAAGGTGTTTTTTCATTTTAATATTGATGTTCTCTCTCATAAACTGGTAAAAAGACAGATACTAAATTTTTTAAATGAGTGCTATTGTTACTTTATTCCTAACAAAAATCAACATAATTGAAAATAAATTTTATGGGTGCTTTCAGAAAAATAAAATTAGTAACAGTTAACATTTAGGCACCAGATTTTATTTTATTTCGTTTTATTTTCTCATTTCTCATACAAAGTAAGTCCTATTATTAATCTCCATTTTACAGATGAGGAATCTGAAGTTTCAGGAAATTAAGCACTAAGTGGTAACCTAGGATACAAAAGCAAGCAGTCTAACCCAGAGCCCACAATTAACCACTCGACTACTTCAAATACATTTTCTGGATTGACATGCCAAGAACAGGGACAGTGAAATGTGTCCTGGGCAGGCCTCTGTTGCCATAAGGCCACGAGCGGCCCTGGTGGATTGGGACATCTGGTGTGGAGCACGTGCCCGTCCACACCACAGGGAGATGGCCACCAAAAGATACTGCACATCACTGGCAGACCACTTGGGCAGCCTGCAGAGGAAATGAAGCTCCCTAGAGTTGTGAACTGACGAAGTCCTGTAAGATTTCGTGCCCAGTGATTGGTCCACAGCCAACTACCAAACCATACGAGTCCCTCCGGGGCTGCCTCTAGGTCTGCAAAAGTCAAGGAGTAGCTCCAGAGACGGCTGCTGCTTGATGGGGAAGAAGCGGAGCCAGGCTCGGGGCAAAGGGGAAGGAAACTGGACAGCTAGAACTAAGAGCTAAATAGAAACAGGAACCAGAGAACAAGAGAAGTCAAGTAACCGGAAGAAAACAAAACTGAAGTAAATCCAGAAAGCAGGAATACAGCAGGGCTCTGGTTCCCAAACTGTGCCCCGAGGCACCTTAGAGTTCCAGTTGATTTAAAAGAACACAGCCAGATAAACAGATAGATAAATAAATATATAGATTAGATATAGATATACGTCGAATGTCACTGTTTCCCTCCCCTTAATGTGTGTGTGTGTGTATATATACATATATGTTCAGAAACCATGTGAACTGCTAGCTTGAAGTAGTTCACAGTTTCAACATTAGGTGGCATTACATTCCTTTCTGTGACATCATGTCTCTGCAGTTTGTCTGCTATGAAAAAAAGCAAGTATTGCCTAAAACTCAGTGTGGAACAGGAAATGAGGATGGCGGTGGCCCATCCAAGTCAGGTTTTGAGAAGCCGTGCAGTGCCAAACGAGGCACTCACATTCCTTAGTCACTGCTGTTAAGAATTAGTTAAAAATTATTTTCTTCCTTTCAGTGTATGTGTTTTTGCTTTGTTTTATGAAATGGCTACTAATTTATCAGGACCTATCTACTTATTAGGTTGATTTAACCGCTTAATAAGTGAAACTGTCAGGTACTTCTTCTGGCCTAAAAAGCACTGTGAAAAAATTACTGAGACAATAAAGGGCACTGAGGGATGATGGGAACATCTGCATTAGGGATTCAAGTTGTCTAGGGAAGACAGAAACACGGCAGATCTCAGAAGAAAGTTGTGTTATCTGTTTTCGGGGTCATTCAGGATCACCTGACATGGTGGTACCACCCAGTCCAAGGAAAACCTGTCCCACTGAATCCCAGAAGCACGATGGGTCCTAATCCTTCTGGACTGCCTCTTCTTCTCACAGCATAATGAAGATTCACAACAGTAAGGATTAATCCTGGGACTTTAGGTTTCAACACAGCTATATGATCATTCAATGAAAACACCACGTTTTGTATTTCATAATAGTATCTACCAAGTCCTTACATGCCTGGTATCTTATATAATAATCTTACTTAATTTTTTGAGGTTTTACTGTTTCTGCTCTGCCTCTCATCGTACAGACAAGAAAACGGAAGCTTGGAGCCGTTGAATATGTTGCCCAAGTTGACTCTGCTGGTATGTAGGAGGGCCAGGATTAGAACTGAGGCAGTTGGCACTTGAGAGATAACTGTTATCCCCTGTGTTATACTGTTCAGCTGTTAGGCCTTTAGTTTCTTAAGAAATAAATATACTTTAGACTTTTACACGGAACGAAGTACTTCAAAGTAGTACATACATTTAAATGGGGCTAAATGCATTTCTATTTTTGTTTAGTCTTAGCTTCTAAATCCCAGAAAAAGTTTCCATCTCTTTTCTAGTTTTGCTAATATCCATCCTCACAAATAGAAATAATGTGAACGGTTACAACATGACACCACTAAGAGAGAAAAAAGAGCCACCCAATACTGGCATGAATGTCACAAAATATTCTCATCCCCTTGTGGTAAGAGTGTAAATTGGTGCAGACTTTCTACAGAACATTAAACCATAGTTAATCAAGATTCACAAAGTCTCAGTGAAGAAAGCAGAGATTCGTATTAGATAATATTTATCTCAATATTATTTATAATAGTAAAAAAAGAGAGTAAGAGATAAAACCTAAATACCCAGTGATTATATAATATTCCATCATTTGGATGTACTGAACTTTGTGTAGAAAACTCATGCTTTCAAACATTACTTAATGGCATGGTCACATGCACAGGATACTTTTAAAAATCATACAACAAAATTGTATGTACCATATGATTTCAGTTGTAAAGTATTAATCAGAACAAAGGATTGGAAAGAAACAGCATATTCATTTTAATATTTTGGTTCTTCTCTGAATGGTTTCAGAATTCTAAATTTTCTTAATTTTTACTTCTTAATTTTTTTTTTTTTTTTTGTTTTGTTTTGTTTTTTATGTGATACGCGGGCCTCTCACTGTTGTGGCCTCTCCCGTTGCGGAGCACAGGCTCTGGACGCGCAGGTTCAGTGGCCATGGCTCACGGGCCCAGCCGCTCCGCGGCATGTGGAATCTTCCCGGACCGGGGCACGAACCCATGTCCCCTGCATCGGCAGGCGGACTCTCAACCACTAGCGCCACCAGGGAAGCCCTACTTCTTAATTTTTAAGTTCTTAATTTTGCCTTTCCCCCCTCAATAAATACGTGTTACTTTGGTAATCAAGATGATCATTAAAATAGGATTCAGTCCTTAAGGGGGTAAATGCAGTCTAACAGATTACCTCATTCCTTGAACATCACCTATGATTCAACACTCAACTCAAAAAACTCATTGACATAAAGCTTTCCTGATTATACTATTGATGGGATTCCCTCTCTCCTCTAAACTCCCATACAGCTTTATCCAGACTTCTTTTCTGTTTTATAATAATCATCTATGTACATGTGGCATCTTTCCTACCAGACTGCAGGTTTTAGGATGGCAGGGCCATATTTGCTTTGTAACTGTATCTGCCTTAGGCCTTACTCCCATTCTGCCTTGTAATTTAGTCATATCTGTAAATGAGTAGGGGTTACACATTTTGGTATTTGTTATCCCAACACACAAGAGGCAATAGATGTCACTTGAATTGAATTGGTTTGTAAATAGTGGCAGCGTCCTTTATAGCACCAAAGGGAAAAGAACTAGATCTAGTGGGTGGCACCCTAAAATATAGCTCTTTCCCAGATTTTGCCTCAATATATATAATAGTCCTAGCTATATGAAGTCAGTCTGGCCTCTAGGGAGATAAGAATGTTTTCTGCATCCCAGATGTTTGAGGAAAGGCTGAGAGACAACGTATTACTACTGTACAGACAAGCCAAGCCTGGCTTTGGAAGACGCTGTGAATGCCATAATCCTTGCAGTCTCATTCCACACCAGGATTCTACATTCACTGGTTAAATGAGTAATTAAGAGATGAATGCATAGATGAATAAACAAACCACAGTAATGGGTTGAGTTCCCATATAGGACACTCAATTCCATTTCTATGGGCAGACAGTGGGGAAATGCCACTAGTGATTATATAGGTCTATAAAAGAGGGTAAATGGCTCCAAGGAATGACCATCCTGGGAAAACAGTTCCAAAGACTAATTGCTACTGGCCAAAGGTGGCACTTTTATGAATGCAGAACAACAGGTAACGCATGAGAACTTCATGTTCACTGTAACATGTGCCAGATAGCATTCTAAGTACTTTAACATCTATTTAATTCCCATCACCTCCCCATTTCGGGGGAGAGTGATAAGTAATGCTGTCCCCAATAGGAAACAGAGCTCAGAAAGGTCAAATATACTGTCCAAGGTCATAAAGTCTGCACGTCAGCTGACTTGGGGTTTTTAACCCATGTACATGTAATGTAAATCTTAATCCCATGCTCTTTAGATTACCCCGTGCTACCTGTGGAAGAAAAGGAAAGGGGAGACAGGATATCCCTTATGTAGCCTATGAACTAAATGATTGATTTATCCTATTCTGTGAAGATCTCCCTGTAGGCAAATACAACTAACTGTATTAGGTTAATGCAAAAACAAACAAACACTGTTGCTTTATCTCCTCTCTTGTGGGAGAGAAAAGGTTCCTCCTTAGAATAATATAAAATCACATGCCTACCTGAAAAAATCTTGGATTCTACGCCATGATTTCTCAAGGTATCTTAATGATAGGTCAGTCACATTTTCGGTCACTAAATTTAAAGGTGACATTTTTCTTGGATGATAATAACAATCAGTGTGGCTACTTCAAATACTTTGAGGAAAGTCTATTAAGTGTAAAAGTATCAATTTTCTTTAATAGTAAGCTCTTCAGGAGCCAAGAATTTCATCTTAGTAGTTCTGTGTTTTCTCCTACCTCCACCTTCCTTTACCTTTTCTCCTCATCCTCTTGTAAAGCAGGTGTACAAACACATGTGTGTAGGGGTGACCACAGGTCCTCACTCACTGTTTAAATGATACCAATACATTTTGGCAGGAAAGGTGAAAAACAGACTTTAGAAATGAGCAAGGGCAGATTTAATGCCAGGTTTGTGTGACTGAACTATGGATGCCTGGAAACCAACACAAAGATTCTGCTTCAGTAGGTCTGGGCTGGGGCCCAGGAATCAGCTTATTAAACAAGCATCCCAGGTGATTCAGATGCAGGTGGTCCTTGGACCACACCTGGAGGAACACTGATGTAGCAGAGCCCTTCATGACAGATGAAGAAATTGCCATAAAGGTTAATAGGATTGCCCAAAGTCACACCAACCAGTAAGTAGCGAATCTGGAGTCAGAACACAGTCAATGCCTTTGCAACCACACTACATCACATTTCATGCTTAGCATTCCAACCTTTTTTTTTTTGTCACTGCTCTATAAGCAGCAGCTGCGAAAACATTCATAGCTTACATTTATGTGACACTTCCTATAAAAAGAGCTTTCACAATCACTATCACATATGATCGTCACAAAAATATATTATCTATATCTGACTTATGAGAGAACTGAAATTCAGAGAGTTTAAGATTCTTGCTTAAATTTTTATATAATATATATTTGAGCCAAAGTAGTGAATTTAATGAGTCTTGATGACTACTAAGCACTCAAATGTTAACCATTATTATTATCCTCATTTTTTTTTTTTTAGAAACTCTCAAAACTATAAATATTGACCTAGGTAAAGTTAAAATTGGTATAAAAATTAATTAAAAATAAAATTAACATCCAAACTACACAAAATCTATTACATATTAAAACCTTAAAAAATCAAATATCTGGGCTTCCCTGGTGGCGCAGTGGTTGAGAGTCCTCCTGCTGATGCAGGGGACACGGGTTCGTGCCCCGGTCCGGGAAGATCCCACATGCCGCGGGGCGGCTGGGCCCGTGAGCCATGGCCGCTGAGCCTGCGCGTCCGGAGCCTGTGCTCCGCAACGGGACAGGCCACGGCAGTGCGAGGCCCACGTACCACAAAAAAAAAAAAAAAAAAAAAATCAAATATCTTTGATAAAACTTAGTTGTAAAATAAAGCCAAAGGAAAGTAAATGTGAGAGGAAGAATGAAAACTCAATGGTAGACACTTAATTGTTACAATCTGGTTTGTTCCCAACAAACTAATGGATAAATTAAGTTTTCATTTTACAATCTATACAAGAACACTTGATGTTCATGAAAATTTCAGTTAAACTAAATCTGGAAAAGTATAGCGAATTAGAAATGTTTTAAGTATATTAAATTGTTGAAGGGATTAAAGTAGACTAATATACGCTCTAGAAAATATCTTCTCAACCAAAATCGAATGTTACTGTAATTTTGATTTAAATATCTATATTCACAAAGATAGTACAAAAATGTCCTTGAAGTCGAATTAAAACAATGGGTCAAAATATTCCATCACTTCTATAGGCTACCTAGTAATAAAGCTACGTACAACATTATTAATGTTATAATTCAATAGTTGCGAAGGGACAGCACATTGAACATACAATGTATTATAATGTAACAGCAGCAAATCATTTACTATTTGATATATTATAGACAAATCAATGTATATAAATGAATGTATTTTCTAATTCTGTTTCAAATTCTTGTTTCTGATTCTCATGTCTTTTGAATATATGCATGCTTTAGTGACAGATTTCTGGCCTTAAAAGTGGTAGAACCCATTCAGATTGAACTAAAATATTAAGAAATTCCGTTATGGAATTTAGCATAGCAATGTAATCATCTATACTACAGTTAGACTTACTATTCCAATTTGATTTCTACAGTATTCTCTTCTATTTTAAATAAGCTGATCTTATGTATTAGTACTTGTAGATATGCTAGAGTACATGCATGGTGCCTTAGAAATAGTGTTTTGCAATGAAAACGTCTTCATTTTTCCCAAGACATAAGAATTTGCCTAATTAAATAAAGCTAGTGCTCTAATCTCTACGACTTTTGTTTATTTGATGATTACACATGGACTTTGCAGGATGTCCAAATATAGGCTTCCCCTGTTTCGTTCAGAAACTCAGATTCCAGAGCCTCAATTTATAGCTGGGCTTCTCCTCTGGGGCTGGGGCAATATACAAAGGAGCATTCCCGGGGAATCACGTGCTTAGCAAGGTTAGCAAAGCAAATCCCTCCAGAATAACGTGGTGAATCACTTGTTGGCCACAGCAAACGCTTGTCAGCTTTGCACCTCATCAGTTTCCTGTGCGGGTCCTGTAAGGCTGGGCTCCTGAGTGGCTATCTTCCCTCTCCCCCCAAGAAAGGAAAATAACTCGAGCAAATGAATTCCTGCCTGCCACATGAAGAGAAGCTTTCTGAAGTGTAGAAATACCCATTTAGAATGAACTCATGGAAAACCCTGCTTAAAGTGCAGTGTTCTCTGTGTCAACAAAAGTCTACTTGGGCAGGATAAATAGGTGAAGCCATGAATTTCCAGTCTCCCGATGCCAGACTAAATCCCACTTCTTCAAAAAGACCCTGTTATTGCTGTGTAACCCTATTAGAACTTCCTATTTGCTTTGGATCATTATAATAACTCCTCTATTGGTGGAGGAGACCAGCCAGGGTTTAAGTAAAGCCATGACCACACTCAGTCTAGACAGTATCATCTTCACTGAAATACATGAATAAAAAGTAGCTTCTCAGAGTATCAGACTCTAGTTTAGACCTCAAAGAAAAAAATAGCAAAGGTACAAACACAGGAAAAAAGATGATTTCTATGGCAAAACAAATTGTTATGATACTTTTTTTCAAAGGGCATGACAAAGTATATGTAAAAGGAGAGAAAAATTCAGTTTTGAATTGAAGGTATACATTACCTGTTTGTAAACATATATAATTGCTGATAAATATAAGATTCTATAAAGCAGATATGTCCCTTTATTTCTAGACAACCCAAAATAAAAATCAGAAATATTAAATAAGTGAAAACCCTGTGTACTTAAATTGATCTCCAGGATAATACAGAAACCTGTAATACATACAAAAAAAAAAAAATCTATGTATAGAGAGTTGATTGCCATCTAAAATGCTTTATTTCCCATCCAATGCTGTGTGTGTTGGAGTTGCCTCATAACATACATAAAGCCAGTTAAATCTGAATTTCAGATAAACAATGAATACTTTTGTTAGTATGAGTATGTCTCATGCAATTACTTATATTTGCTAAATACGGCAATTTGCATGCCTATATGTGTGTTCATCAGAAGTGTAAGTGTCCACAGCTCCAGGCAATGATCTTTCAAGTCCTGAAAACATACATGTCACTACAGAGCACTTCTTACTTGCTACAAGATGTTAATTTGCACACGCAGAAAAATCATCCCTTTCCTTATAGGTCAGTAACCATGCAAACTCATTTACTTCATAACCAATTTAATGTGAATCTGATTAACTACAGTCGATTCAAAAAATGAATTATACAGTGCAAAATGCAGGCAAAAAAATTATTAAGCACAATGTTGTCTTAAAATCATGCAAGCTTCCCCTCCCACCCCCCCAAAAATGCCAAATGGGTTATTTCCATATCTAAGTAACGTATTAATTGCAATATAAGGAAGTAACTGAATACTTAATTCAGAGTGCAAACAATAGCTAATAGTAGTAATTTCTTTGCCTGGGTTCACATGGCAAACTCCTTTACAACATCTAAGATGTTATTCCTAAATCTCCTTCATCACCAAATATCCTGACATTGCCCAATCAGAAGACAGCACTTCCACAGCACCTTCCATATTTTATTTACCAAATTACATTGTTTTTATTTACTTAAATTATCCATTATGATCTCCTAAAATGAGAGCCGCTTGAGAACAGGGTCCATATTTTCACTGATCTCCGCTTCCCTACTCCTTAACAGAGGGCCTAGTACACATTCAATACATGTTTGTTAACAAAACAAACTATTATTAACAAGCTCACACTGGAACTTAACCTAAAGAAATGCCCTTGACAGGCAGGATGCGGAACTGCCTTATTACAACTACCTTTAAACAAATACTCCTTTGAATGAGACTCATTATTAAATCCCATTGAATTTCAAGCTACACAGGTATATCTCTATTGTAACTAGGGAACCTGTAAAATTCCATCCAGAATAAAAGGTGTAGTTCATTTATTCATTCAAAAAATATCTAGAGGGCTTCCCTGGTGGCGCAGTGGTTGGGAGTCCACCTGCCGATGCAGGGGACACGGGTTCGTGCCCCGGTCTGGGAAGATCCCACATGCCGCCGAGCGGCCGGGCCCGTGAGCCATGGCCGCTGAGCCTGCGTGTCCGGTGCCTGTGCTCCGCAATGGGAGAGGCCGCAGCAGTGAGAGGCCCGAGTACTGAAAAAAAAAAAAAAAAAAAAAAATCCAGAGTTTTCCAAGTGCTAGGCCCTGTTCTAGGGGCTGGGAAATAAGATAAAACCTTGCCATCACTGAATTCCCAAAACAATACTCCAAAGAGGTATGTAAAGTAGCAGTGAGAGATGAGAAGGGGAGTGAAATATCTTTTCCTTTCTAGGTGGATAGTGATGGGACCCAGACTAAAGGAATCGCAAGTGGTCTCACAATAAAGCTGGGACTCACTAGGGAACAGCAATAAGGTCTCATGACCCTATCCATTTGCCATTTCTTTCATTTATGCCAGACACAGTCTTTCACTTCAGATCAAAAGGAAACAGAATGGTGCCCTGAATGATGGCTGGGTTGCCAGCTGTGCCCTAAGCATGGCAGGTCCACCAAAAGGAGCTAATGACCCTTTCTAACAGATACTGACAAAGTGGCCTGTTCCATTTCAAAACTCATTTTAATGGCCAACACTATTTAACTGTTTAATCTGGAGACGTCCAGAGAGTTACCAGGTCAAAACTGTCATTTCTTATGGGGTAACAGGACTTTTCATACATATGGCTGAGGCTCAACAAATAAGACGCAGGCAACTCTGCAGTGCAGATGTATCTTTGGGAACGCAAAGGCCACTCAGAATAAAATTTACAGCCTGTTTTGGAGCCAAGAGCTGCTAAACCACAACAGTACTTTAATACCATGTCATAGAAATGAAGCACCATCACAGCCACCAAACCCACCATTGTATGTATGCTGGTGTGTGGATGAGTGGAGGTATGTCAGAGAGAAGACAGAAAGGGCGGGCGGGGCGCAGGGGGAGAAAAGGCACATGCAGGCAAGACCTCATGGTAATGACAGTACTTGCTACCATTCAGTAAGTGTTTTACATTAGCCAGATCCTGTGCTAAGTGTGCTTTACATGAATTACCTCGTCTAATGCTCGTGATCACTTGATTATAGGAAGGTCCTACTATCCCTATGCTATTAATCCTGAAACTGAGGCTCAGAGACGTTCAGTCATTTCCTCAAGGCTATGAAACTAATGAGTGAGGGGTCAGGATTCCAATTCTAAACTCTGGCCTATTTTATTCCGAATCGAAGCTCTCAAGCCCTGAGCAACAGTGATTTCCAGCGGCTGCCACAATTCCTTCAGGAAACCTTTGCATCTTCTATGACCTTTAAGGACGAGGACAAATGACTGTGTAAGGTTCATTCTGGGACTGACAGGCATCTCAGCGAGACGAGGTCTGAATCACTCTCATCAGACCTAAGGTAAGAAAGAGCTTCATGTTCTGCCTGCTCTGTCCACACCTCAGAAGAAACCCTGTTAGGTTCATGTGGTATTTTTGTTTTCTGTTTCTGTTTGAAAGTTTCTTCTGAGTAAAAATATTTGAATGGAGTTGGGCAACAAAAGGGTACAAAGAGCTGGTATTTGCAAGTTGTTTTCTCATCTGACCAGGCCCAGGATCTGGGGTCTGGGCAGCACTGTGGGGCTTCCGCAGGGACTCTCTCCTGACCACACCCGCAGTGCCAGCCAGCCCCGTGGCTCATCCAACAACAGAGGCTCTCATGAATGGTCTCACAGGTCCTTCCTCAAAGAGGCCTTAACAGGGACGCCGCAGGGACCTGAGGAGACTCGGGGTAGCTCTGGTTCCTCTTCAGAGCAACAGGATGTGCAGTTGGTCACCTGTGGTCAGGGAATAAGAGACTCTTGTGTCTAGTCCCTTCCCTTAGCAACAAGACCAACTGGGAAACCCTTCCTTCTTGCCACACAGCTCTCTACTGCAGTCATTTTTTTTAAAATCGTTTCTTTGAGACTCTCCTCTATCAATGTGCCGCTCCCTTTAACGGGGGAGAGTACACCTAAACCTAGTTATTCAAAAGCTGATATGGAGAAAAATCATAGGCCCTTGCTTTTACTCCAATTCTATTTCTACGTTTTCCACTAGAAAACTCTACGTGGCTGACCCACAGTAGTTATGTCCTTATCGTTTTATTTATAGAGTTATAAGTAGAACTCCAAATAACCTTGGAAATCAAATTGGCCAACTCCATCCTAGAGATGAAAGTACAGAGAAATTGCTGCACAGAGAAAGTGACTTGCCCAGAATCACCCAGACAGTTAATGACAAGAGTCAGGAGTAGATCCCAGAGGCATCCTGCCTCAATGAATGTAAGTGGGAAAACTACACACACACACACACACACACACACACACACGGTAAAATAGAAACAATAAAAAACCAAGATAAATAAGAAACTAATACACTGCTGTTATGAAGAAAGCAAACAGGATGATAAGAAGGTGTTGGGACTTCCCTGGTGGCGCAGTGGATAAGACTCCGCACTCCCAATGCAGGGGGCCCGGGTTCGATCCCTGTTCAGGGAACTAGATCCCACATGCATGCTGCAACTAAGGAGCTGGTGAGCTGCAACTACGGAGCCTGCCTGCCACAGCTAAGACCCGGCGCAACCAAATAAATAGTAAAAGTTAAAAAAATAAAATTAAAAAAAATAAAGAGTATTAGTTTAAAAAAAATGTGTAAAAACTACATAATGTGCCAGTAATTCAGTTTCCAATGACTTTTATCAAAGGTTCATTTCAGAGATCACCAGCTGTTTATAATAAGGCCAAATTCAAGGGAACCCTTTCTGTGGGTTCCGGGTACCTTTATAGCCACAATGGTTACACCTAAACCTGGGTAGCCACGGAAATACATGTTGATGTTCACAGGGAAGAAAATGATGGAAGGTGTGGATGGAAATGAACAAGCTGGAGGCCTAGGCAGTAGGAACAGCACCTTACTGGGAGTTAACAAACCTAGTTCTCGGTTTGAGCCACCAGCTAACTCAGACCTAAATTTCTCAATTAACTTGGGAGCTTCGGTCCCTTTATTTGTAGGATTAGGAAGTTGGATAGCGTGATTTTTAAAGGACCTTTCAGCTCTAAAATTCTAAATCTGGACAGATCCTTGCTTTAAAAAAAAAAAACGAAGAAGAAGTTGTTCTTTACTATGTTTACACAGTGGAACAAGTCCAGTGTTGAGCTCTACATTTACAAAGCCAAAAGAAAATGTAGAAAAAATAGAAACAAACAGAAAGCAGAGCCTAGAAGGAGAGTGACTGTACACCCTGGGTTGGCCAGACTAGTCTTGGTTTAGGCCTGTTGTCCCACTGTCCCAGTTAGTGCCTGTTTTCACTACCAGAAGTGTCTCAGTTTGGATGATAAATTATAGGGTTATCCCTATAAGGAACTGGTGTTCTTTATCTTAGGGAATCCTTTAGCATCTCTGATCACCTAAAGGCAGAAACTCAAACTCCTTAATACGTTATAAAGGCTCTAAGCCAAAACTCTATCCAGCATACCCATCACACGGTAATCACACCTGACTACTTTCAGTCCCCCAAAGGTGAGCTGTTGCTTAGCTTCTCCTCTCCCCCCACCCTACAGGAGGACAAGCTCCTCCACATGCATCAAGACCCAGCTCAATATTTCCTCCTGTGTGAGGCCTCCCTTCCCTCCACTCCACCCAGACATCAACTAGCACATGGACCCGACTGCTTTGCAACTCCTTCTCAGTCTCCTCTAACACGCTGTAAGCTCAGCAAAGAATGAAGTTTAAAAAGCAAAAATAAACAAATGGGACTACATCAAATGAAGAAGCTTCTGCACAGCAAAGGAAACCATCAACAAGACAAAAAGATAACCTACTAAATGGGAGAAGATACTTACAAATGATGTATCTGGTAAGGAGTGAATACCCAAAACATATAAAAAACTCACACAACTCAACAACAACAACAAAAATCTGATTAAAAAATGGGCAGAGGAGCTGAACATACATTTTTTCCAAAGAAGACATACAGATAGCCAACAGGTACATGAAAAAATATTCAGATCACCAATTATTAGGAAATGCAAATCAAAACCAAAATGAGATATCACCTCACGCCTGTTAGAGGGACTGTTATCAAAAAGGCAAAAAATAGGGCTTCCCTGGTGTCGCAGTGGTTGAGAGTCCGCCTGCCAATGCAGGGGACACGGGTTCGTGCCCTGGTCCAGGAAGATCCCACATGCCGCGGAGCGGCTGGGCCCGTGAGCCATGGCCGCTGAGCCTGCACTCCGCAACGAGAGAGGCCACAACAGCGAGAGGCCCGCGTACTGCAAAAAAAAAAAAAAAAAAAAAAAAAGGCAAAAAGTAACAAGTGTTGGCGAGGATGTGGAGAAAAGGCAACCCTCCTACACTGTTGGTGGGAAATCGGTACAGTCACTATGAAAAACAGTACGGAGAGTCCTCAAACGTTAAGAGTAGAACTACCATATGATCCAGCTATCCCACTCCTGGCTATTTATCCAAAGAATACGAAAACACTAATTTGAAAAGATATATGCATCCCATGTTCATCACAGCATTATTTACAATAGCCAAGAGATGGAAACAATCTAAGTGCTCATCAACAGATGAATGGATAAAGAAGATTGTAGTATATATGTGTGTACACACACACACACACACACACACACACTGGAATACTACTCAGCCATAAAAAAGATGAAATCTTGTCATTTGCAACAACATGGATGGACCTTGAGGGTATTATGCTATGTGAAATAAGCCAGAGAAAGACAAATATATGATTTCTCTCACTGTGGAATTAAAAAAAAAGAATAAATCAAATAAAAACAAACACGTAGATACAGAGAACAGAGTAGTGGTTACCAGAGGGGAGGGGGTGGGGAGGAGGGTGAAACAGATAAAGGAGATCAACAGTATGGTGATGCATAGAAACTATATTTTTGGTGACGAGGATGCTGTAGAAATATAATGTTGTACACTCAAAACTTATATCATGTTATAAAACAATGTTGCCTCAATTTAAATAAATGGTATTTACCTTATTCATCTTTTTATCCTTTAGCACATAATTAGCACTCAACAATATGTTTGTTGAATTAAACTGAACAGAGAAGTACATAAAGATTTGCTTACAGGATATTCGCCAAATTATCCTTCATCAGAGTAACGAGAAAACAATGGGCTTAAACTCATCTGGCCCCAACTACTATTATTAATACCAGTAACAGTCTCTTATATGGCATGTGACCAGTGTCCTATGATAGAAGGTCATGGTCCACAACATTCTTACAGCTGGATTCCAGTTCTGCTACTTACAAAATAAGCACTCTTGAACAAGTTACTTACCCTATCTTAACTCAGTTCCCTCAGTATAAAATGGGAGAAACACAACTTTCCTTGGTGTAAGGTTATAAACAGTGCATGAAGAGTAATGCCGAGTATTGACCCTGGCACAGGGTACGTAGGTAAAAAGCAGTAATTTAGCTTCAGTGGTGATCATTTCCAGCCAGAACAGATCCAACTAGAAAAAGTGTCTCTCTCTTCTTCCCCAAAGACATAGGCTCCACCTGGATTTATTTTGCTTTATTTTCCTCACTCTCTCCCACAATTAAGAGGCAAAAACCTCTACACCATAACCATTATTTTCTCTTTCCAAATCCTGGTTTCCCTCTTCTCTAATTATCCCCAACAGAAGTGTCATCAGAAGGAACAGCGCAAGAAAGGCAAGGACTTACAACTCAAGATAGACTGTGGTCAAATAAGGAAGAACTTGACTACCACTCTGATTCAACCGTGGAACGGACTCAAAAGGAATTCTTGGTAAAATGTCAAGTGGGGAGAACTCAAGCCTGGGGAAGGATTACATGACTTCGCACTAGGACAATGAACCCTCAAGTTAACTACACCTTGAACTAAACACTCCTTCAATCAGAAGCAGTCAGTTACTGGTGCTCCAACACCAAAGAGTGGAAAAGGGCCAATGAGATGAGAGTCATAACGATCATGATCAGAAGCAAAAGGAGGAAAGGAATGCTCCCTGAAAGCTTTCTTCTACCCAGGAAATGAAGCACAGGCAGCTAGGCAGTATCAAGAGAAACAAATGGGATCACAATGTTTCAATTTAATAGCACAGTGCTGTTCAAACTTTATAAAAACAATCCAGCATGTGCTGGTAGCTGTTTGTATTATAGAGAGGCAGGATAGCATGGAGGTGAAAAAGACATGGGCTCTGGAACCAGACTGCCTGAAACGTATCCCAGCTCCTGTACTTAACTAGCTGTGTGATCTTGGGAAAGTTACTTAACCTCTCTGTGCCTCAGTTTTCACCTCTGAAAAATGAAGCTAACAAACCTAGACTCCACAGGGATGCTCTTTACAAAAACTCATGTCTAAGGCAGAGTAGTGCTAGGCACGTGATTAATGCTATATGTGTTTTACAAATAAAACTATTAAGATCCAGTACTCACTCAGGAGCAGCTTATACACAACCTTGTGCTTCAAAACTGCTGCTGGTATTGCCATCATAAATCTCAAAGACCCCTTTATTTTATGTTGAGTCCTAGAAATTCAACTTGTTGACTAACAAATCCTTTTACTGAAGGATAAATAACCAATACACACTGGTTTATTGAACCGAATAGGTCTAAAACCCAGAGGTCATTTTGACATGGTGAAATGGAAACCGAAGGTTTGACACTTAATCAAACTGTAATCATCCCCAGAATAAATGAACAAAATACACATTATTTATTGAGCAGCCCTTGTGGTCACTTTCCAAGCTGCTGTATTTGACTGGAAGGCACAAAACGTAATAGTGGTGCAGCTAGGTTTGGTTTCTGCCACACGACTGAACCAAGTGGCATCAACTTAGTGAATTCACTATGGCTTTCTCTGGTCCTCAGTTTTGAAGGCTCAAAAACCTGGTTTTGTCACCACATTCATTCATTCAACAGTTATTTTACAAGTACCTACTTTGTGCCACATCCCACCACAGGTAATGTGGAGAAACTGGACAACACATCATCACACTTCCTGCTCACTGCCGCAAAGCTGACAGTCTGGCAGAGAAGACATTAAAAAACCGAACGTGCACCACAAAAAAACCTGATGGTCAATAAACTTGTTCCTACAAGACCAACCCATCTTTCGCATGCAAGCACAACTACATAGAATTCAAGCAGGGGAGTACGTTGTACAAATGGTAACAGGCACCAACTTGACAAACACCTGGCTGTTTAGGGTGGTGAATGACCTATTCCGAGCCCTGCCCATTCTCCCATTCTTGCTGCTTTTCTCTGCAAGGTTACAGTCCATTTATTTAATTTCTCCTTCCTATACTACAATCCCATACACATCTTGCCTCACCAAATTTCTTTGCCTATCACCCTGATGGGAGTTCTCCATGTTCTAAACTTCTTCCATCACACATCTATAGAGATAATGCCATTTATTCCAGAGGCAGCTACATGTATTCAATCTTTGTGGAGCCCACTAGTTTAACCTCGGAAACCAGCGTTATATTCTGTTATTTTCAAGTCTGGGGTTGGTGTGGTAGGGCAGAAGGGGCATTTAGGGTCAACGTGCACTGAAACTGTGGCCCCATAAACCCTCAAAATAATTCTCAGGCTTTCCTGGTGGCGCAGTGGTTGAGAGTCTGCCTGCCAATGCAGGGGACACGGGTTCGTGCCCCAGTCTGGGAAGATCCCACATGCCGCGGAGCGGCTAGGCCCGTGAGCCATGGCCGCTGAGCCTGCGCGTCCGGAGCCTGTGCTCCGCAACGGGAGAGGCCACAGCAGTGAGAGGCCCGCATACTGCACACACACACACAAAAATAATAATAATAATTCTCATTTAACCTGCAAAGCCACCCAATGAGGCACAAAAGTTAATTTTATATGAATCGTTAAGCATACTACACACCGGAAAATGCTAGGCATTATACAAAGGTCAAAATTCAAACAAGAACTTAGCAGGTTCATAGTCCAAGTTCAGTAGTCATTTTCTGCTGGTGGTTCTATGAACTACAAGCAGTACTTGAGATGACACTAGAAAAAGTGCACCCGTATGAAAAGTTTCAACCAACGTTGAGATCAGCAGTAAACAAACAAATACTTGAGTCAATACAGAAGTGAAATCTCTCATGTTATTTAATTTAATACAAAAAATAGCATCCACGGTAAACAAAGATGTGCTTCATCCCTATCACGGAGAATGTATACTTGGGGCACAGGTATGTCCAAGGCTTTTGTTGATAATTAAACACAGAGGGAAATCATTTTTATACTTCTACTGAACTTTGTTGGATGGAATAAGAAAATTTCACATCTGAGGTGGTGGGGGCCTCAGTGGGGATACTACCTACACGTGCCAGTTAGTTACAGACAGGGCTTTAGTTGTGTCGGCAATCCCAAGGCCTGGTCTTTATTCTTAGAGGCATAATTAGGGCTCTCTTTCCTGGGGCTAAGACTGAAGTAGCTCCCAGAGTTTCAGAGGAGCCACACCATCCCAGGTTCCATCCACTCAACCCTGCTTTACAAACTGGAACAAAGAGCATTAGAGGAACTTTCCACTGAATTTCAATGGAGAAAGATGAACTACTAAAGATTTTTTAAAAGATACTTTTAAAATGTGATCAGACATTAACCCAAATATAGCCCATGGAGAAAATGTAATTCAATAGGGTAATTATTTAAAATTCTCACTGGGTGAACTTTAAAAATAGGCCCTCTAAGCTCCAAAAGAAATGTTCTGTGTATGCTGTTTTCATGGACACATTTCCGGGAGTTAGCACAGGGCCTGGAACGTATGAGGTTCTCTTTAACTATTTTCTGAATACATAAATGAATAAATATATTCCTTGTGATCATTAACCATGAATTTTTCACCCAGGAAAAACAACAGTTATTTAAAGGCAAAAGTTATTCGAGTATACATTACATAAAAGAATAAAATCCTGCTTTTCACCTTGAAATATGAATTAACTTCCACCACTAAAAACCGAAAATTAATGGAAAAAAAGTAAGTTTTCATAAAGGTGACTGTCAGAGATGGTATTAATTCCAACCCATTTTGCGCAATAAATCTATACAAAAACTTGATATACTTACCTACGTGTGTGCAGTAACAATGACAGACAGTGAAAGACTCCTTATTTGGAAACAGACTCATAAAAATAGCTATGTGTGAAAGCATATTAATGGAACAGTAAGAACACTTTCTGAGAATCTGTAATAAAGAGACTATAGCCAAAAGTTCCACAATTTGGGCTGTAATAAAACCTTTCAAAAGCTGATATCCTTCAATACTTGATAGCCAAACTCGTCAATGACATCTTCCACATCACCATGATTTATAACACATCACTGAGACATTATTTCCCTGAAACCAGTTCTGTAATTATAGAAAGACTGGGATGCTGACTTCATCATAAACATTTGCTATAAAGGTGCCTTGTCCCCTTGTAATTCCTGCATATATACCCGCTGATGTTCACATTGTTGCTTACCACTATCATAAACTACCCTGGTTTGTAGTAAGACATCAAGAATCCGTAAAGTAAGTTACAGTCAAGACACAACTCACCGAGCACGATGACCACAGTCTTCAGAAGACTCATCATGGTATCCCGATTGCGCCGTGGCCCAGAACTATGCCGAGACATCCTCATAGTCCTCTGGCGAACGTAGCCAAAGATATGAGCGTAGAGAACCACCATGACGACAAAGGTCACCAAGTTGAAAATGGCCCAGAAGACCAAGTAAGAGTCACTGTAGAGGGGTGCCATGTTGGAACAGTTTTCAATATCACAGATGCAGTTCCAGCCCACACTGGGTATGGCCCCCATAACAATGGCCATGGTCCAGATGACCACAATCACCACCACCACCCGCCGGTTGCTCATCCGCGTGTGGAGCTGCATGCGGAAAACCGTAATATGCCTCTCGATTGCAATGGCCAGTAGGTTGGCCACAGAGGCTGTCAGGCTGGTGTCAATGAGGCCCTGACGCAGGAGCCACGTGCTAACAGTCAGTCTCCGAGTATTGGGTCCTGTGTTGAACATTAGGTAGAAGTAGGCCAACCCAGCAAAGAAGTCCGCAGCAGCCAGATTCGCCATTAAGTAATAAATAGGAAAATGGAAGCGGCGGTTGACATAGATCGCCACCATGACCAGCAGGTTGGCCAACATGATGAAGATACAGACGGTGATTCCAAGTCCCATCACCAGCTTGCTAACTGTGTTCCATTCTGTGGCAAGGTACTTTCCACTCCGGTTATAAAAGAAGGCGATGGACTCATTGTAGAAGCACTGTGGTTCATTCATGGCTGTGAACTAAAAGAGAAAGGAAGAGAGGTTAAAAAAGAGAAAAACCATGGACCCAAATTTAAAGATGTGTAGATAAAGCAAGTCTTCTACGGTAAATGTGGCCAAAAAAGAGCAAAAGCAAAGAATTTGAAAATCTGATCCTGTGTAATGTTCTATGATTATGTTGAAACCCCAAGGTTTCTTTCTGTTTTACTGTTCTCGAGATTAAAGACAGTTGGAGTTAAATAAATGACAAGGTCTGTTCTTGGTGGCTGCACATCATTGAAGTCTACTAGAAAAGCCACACGACCCAGAAATCATGCCTAAAATACATGAGACAGATGAGAATTTTGCAGAGCGTTGCAACTGGAATATTTACCATAGTGAAATCTATTTTGGCCCGTTATTTAGGGAATCTGTAAACACAGATGGTTTATAGATAGGGTATTATTGCCCTATTATTCTGCATTTCTGTTCTCACATAGTATGTTCAATCTGTGTCAGATATCTTGTAACACAAGTCCCCACAAGGACCATCAGTCCCAACATTTCAAAGAGGTCACTATGCATCAAAGCTACTATGCCCAAAGCCAGCATTTGCTGTTCAACATTCCTGTGGTCAGCACTGTCTTCCCCCACAACTCCTTACCCCAGAATAGCATTCATCAAACAATCTATGACGTTTGAGAACGTTTTTCTTCTTGGAGGACATAAGAAATATGTAACTAATGTAACCTTCAGAGAGCAGTTCATACTTTGACACTGCTCTAAAAGTACACCTTCTAAAATGTTGAGCGATAATGTTTCATTATGTGTTTTCTTATTTTTAACATCACCAATCAGAATATATTTGCTTATGAACTACTTATACTCTCACTTGAATTCTAAAGGATTGAGGAAGTTTCTAATAGAATGATATAGGTGTCAATAAAACTATTAAAACAAAATTAGAAAGGAAAAAGTAACACGGAGGGCTTCCCTGGCGGCGCAGTGGTTGAGAGTCCGCCTGCCGATGCAGGGGACGCGGGTTCGTGCCCCAGTCCGGGAAGATCCCACATGCCGCGGAGCGGCTGGGCCCGTGAGCCATGGCCGCTGAGCCTGCGCGTCCGGAGCTTGTGCTCCGCAACGGGAGAGGCCACACAGTGAGAGGCCCGTGTACCGCCAAAAAAAAAAAAAAAAAGTAACACGGAGAAACTAGAAAATTACACATCAAATAGAATAAATCACCCTTCCTAAAGCCTTAGGTTTGTCTGTGACTCCTAAAATTAGAGAATATTTCTTGAAGATAGCTCACATCCAACCTTTTTCTTCATATCTTGCACTGCATTTAGTAAATTACCTAGCAAATATGACAGTTTTAACCACTATTTTTGATAGAATATTCTACCGAATATCCGTGAGTTGTGCCTTAATGTTTACCAAACACAGAAAGTTCCAAAACAGTGTGTGAAACTCTTCTTGAATGGTTAATCTCCTGACCTGTCCAGACATCTAGGGTCTCTTTCCTCATTTAGACTAAATAGCTTTTAGGTTATGCTTCTATAATAATCACTCTTACCATGTTGTATAATTATGTATCACCTTGTTTCTTAAAAAGATGATAGTCCAGGGGAAGAGTGAAGACCTTGTCTTACACATCTTGGTATCTTATCTAATGTACCTTCCACAGAGCCCCACTCATTGGCGATATGAGAACTTGTGATGTTCCATTCCACTCCAAATCTTGCCATCACTCTGGGTATCTCATCTAATTTTCTAGCCTCTCAGTTTCTTGACCTCATCTTTCATGACTTTCTATTCCATTACAACTCAGCTGCCCACTTCCAAGGTCACACCCTGGACTCTGTAACCACTCAGAACTGTCTCCCTTTGGAAATAATCGATTGATACATTCTAATACTCTTTCCATTCTAATTACTCTTCCCATTCTTCCAAATTTATACATTCTAAGTACTCCCTTCCCATTCTTCCAAATTTCTCAATTGATCCCCCTACATCAGTTCTTTGAAGCCATCTATTTCCTTAAGCATCCTACTTTTTCCCAATGGATTACCTCCCTATCTTCCCCCTTTTCCCTATCTGGCTTAGGTTCCATAGGATATCGTTTCAACCTCTTTTTTTTTTTTTTGCTAACGCAAGAACACAGTCTCTTCTTGAAGACTTTGAGGTCAGATGTCCTTCAGAATTCAAAAATTTGCCAGTTTTAAGAACAGTTATAGAGGACATAATCTATGTTTGACGTAACAGCCCCACCAAAATCTGAGACAGCACTCCATAATGATACACGTTAATCTCTAAAGTAAAACATATGAATATATACACTAAGTTTGATAAATAAAGGTTATAAGTAGCCTCATATCTATTCATTCAGAGCAACTTTTGCCACTGCGTTAAGAAAAAATCATCAGTTTTCAGATCTTCTTAAATGTTATAGTTTCAGATAAGGAAGTAGAGACCTTTATCTTTTAATCTACTTGCTCCACTGCACTTCTGTAACAATTTCTTAGAATAACAGCAGTCTTGGATGAATGCAATTGGTTCCCACTTCCACACCTACACCAAGGCTTCTGAGAAATGTTAGAGAAAAATCAACATATCTGGCAGATTGATTCTGCTATAAATTCACATGATGTCTTGCCTCAACTGAGAATTTAATGCCACAAGAAATCTGATTTTCCCCCTAATTATTATTCTGTATCTTCTTCACAGTAAATACTCTAAATTTATTATTCTCTTTTGAGTCTCACCTTCCCTCTCTCCAGCAGCAGTTGCCAAAAGAGGAAACTTAGAAATCATCAGACTGAAACTCTTTTTCCTTTAAAATTACCTATTCAAAAACCCATTTTTTTCTTCCCCTTCTGTTACAATGGAAAAGGTGTACCCTTTGCCATCCAAGTGTTCTGAATCCCATCCATTCTTACTATTTCCAGAATCTTGTTCTATAAATTGCTTTCTTTCTTCAAGTCCCTCCTCACTCCTTCTCCTCTCTCTTGAATCTTTCCTATCCATATACAAGTAAGTTTAATCTCTACCAAAGACAGGAAGGAAGGAAAGAAGGGAGGGAGGGAGGGAGGGGGGGAAAGAGAGAGAGAGAGAGAGAGAGAGAGAGAGGGAGAGAGGGAGAGAGGGAGAGAGGGAGAGAGGGAGAGAGGGAGAGAGGGAGGGAGGGAGGGAGGGAGAGAGGGAGGGAGAAAGAAAGAAAGAAATCCCCATATAACTTCCTGTTTGGCTTCCAGCTCTGATGATTTTTCCCCTTCATAGCCAATTGCTCTCCAGTGTCTCACTGGACACACACAAATTTCTCAATTACCTATGGTACAGCTTCTCCCCCTTCCCCACCATCAAATCCACTCTAGTCAATTCTTGAGTTTCACATTAACTTCCCCAAATCACACCAATCTGGTGGCTGTTCCAATGGAAATTTTTCAGTTCTCACCTTACTAACCCCTCAAAGCATCAGATACATGACTGGGAGCCTCTTTTTTAGAAAATTCTCTTTCTTTAGCTATCATGACATCATACTATCCTGGCTCTTGATCTCTCTCTCCCTGGTTGGTCCTTCTCAGTCATTTCTGAGGTTCCCCATCCTCTGTGCAACATTACTGTTTCTACCCTATATTCTCATTCAACACACTTTCATTGAGTTTTCTAATATGTCTTCCAAGATTTCAATTATCTTATATATCTCAAATACTCCCACATCTACATATTTGACCCTTATTTCTTTCCTTAGCTCTAAGCAAATACCAAATTGCCCACTGTTATCTCTGACAACCTCATAATTACTTCCGTCTCTGTGTTCAAAACCAAGCTCAAACTTATAACCTTCCCCAACTTGTTCCTCCCGCGGTCACTATTTCAGAGGCTAGAGAACCACTATCTTTCTAGTGGCCTGAATGCTAAACGTGGGAATTCCTTTTCCCCTCATCTTCATCATTTAACCAATAACCATACCCTGTAACTTCTCCTTCCTAAGTATCTGTTCAACCTGTTTACTATTCCATCCTCATGGCCACCAGCATTACTACTACACTGGCTTCCTAGGTGTTCTTTCTACCTAGCACCAATCTCTTCTCTAGTGATCTTTCTAAAAGACAAAGTTGCCCAAACTGTTCCTCTACTAAAAACGCTTCAATGGCTAACAAGTGCACTTAAGCTAAAACTCCATACTCTTCAACCACCTTATCTGGCCTCCTTATCAGGCCTCTCCAGCCTCAACTCAAGCTATTAATGACTTTAAACTCTCTGCTTCAGCTCTATTTAATATACTGTGCTCTCTCTCACCTCTGGTTCTCAGCATCGCTGAGAACAGAGGTTTTCTGCATCAGCACCCAGAGGGTTTGTAAAACACAGCTTGATGACCACATCTGTCTGATTTAGCAGATCTGAGGTGGGGCCCCACATGACGCTGATGCTCCTGGGCTAAGGACCACACTTTGAATACCACTGGCCTAGAACAATCTTCCCCCCATTTTCACCTTATACTCATTCTTCATGTACCAGTTGAAATATTATTATTTCCAGTCATTCTCCCCAGATCTTCCCATGTCTGGGCAAGGTGCCTCCTACCACAGTTCCCTGCATTACTCCTATAACAACACTTAACCACACTGTATAATAATTGCTTCACTATCTATTGACACCTCCCCACACTAGGCTGTAAGCATTATGACGGCAGAGATTCTAGCTTTCTCGTTCACTGTTGTATAGCATCCAACTATTAGATTAGATTCTAAATATATACTGATTGCTTTAATAAATTAAAGATAATTCAAAAAACGTTTATACTTCACAAGTTTTCTTTCTGCAAAGGATATTAAAAAAATCATAAATATTATATAAATGAAAATTCTGTTCTTTCCTTTAGCCCCTGTAACCATTTACTTTCTCCGGACAAAGAAATTTCTTAATCAAACAGGAAGCATGTAGTATTTCACAGCATTCCAACTTCTAAACACCAACTGCCAACGAAGTCAAGCAGTGATATGAACAGCTTCTTTGCTTTTCCCACATAGAAAAACCATATAATTAAGAATGACAAAATAAAGTATAAATTGGCTTTTTAAGCCACAATATGCTCAGATGAATAAAACTGAAAAATTTTCTCTGAAGGTATCCAGTGTTTACTCAGCAAATGGCATGTGAGCTGGTTCTATTCCATCTCTTATCTCTCAAAAATTGAGTAGCGATACCATAAAAACCATACCGTATTTAATGACATAATTTACATGATTTTTTGAACCTCTCAGTTTTACCATCTGTTAAATGAGGAAATTGGACTAAATTATACATAAGGTCTATTTCAGATTTAAAAGTCTATACTAAGAATATTGTGGGTTAGAACTCTATAGTTAATCAAATTGCCAACTAAATATTAAAGCAGTAGAAAATATACCAGGAATTAAAAATAGTAAGGGTAGAATATACCTGAGAAAAACTTCAGGAATTTCAGCTAGATTTAGTACAACAGGACTGAATTGAAAGAAGAATTAAAACTTTTCTCCTATCATCTGCAAAAAGCAGCAGATCTGGAGAATAAGTGAAGGATACCCTGGCAGCATCTTCAATGGCAGTCACAAGGGTAGTGTGAAAGTGCTTCTTTCCTTTTTCAGGACCTGATGGATTTAGGCAGAAGCCCACATCGAGCTCTGAGAGAATGCAATTCAACTGTGCTTGGACTACAAGACATTCAGGTAGTCATGGTTATAATGATATGGCAAACAGAAAAAATCAGCCAACACAATGGGGAGAAAACAATCTCAGAGGAGGAGATGACCATCCTAAAGGATAACAGAAAATACCTCCCCTTGAAGCAGATTTATTAAAAAAGAAAAAGGGGGGGAATGGAAAAGATTAAATACTAGGATATTTCTGATCTGATCCTCAAAATGCTTTGTTAGGGTACAAGCACTGAAAAGAGAGCCAGCCATTACGAAGACAAAAAAAAAATTTTTTTTTTCAGAAAAAACTACATAGAGATTATATTAGCTTCCCATTGCTACTGTAACAGATTGCCACAAATTTAGTAGCTTAAAAAGACAAATTTATTTTCTTACAGTTCTGGAGGTCAGAAGTCCGAAGTGGGGCTCACTGGGCTAAATCAAGGTGCTGGCAGGACTGTGTTCCTTTCCAGAGGCTCTAGAAGAGAATTTTTCTGTCTTTTCCCACTTGCAGAGACGGCCCACATTCTTTGTCTCCTGGCCCCATTCCAGCTTCAAAGCCAGCAATGGCCAGCCAAGTCTTTCTCACACTGACATCATTCTAACACTGACTCTTCTTCCTCCATCTCCCACATTTAGGGACCCTTGTGATTACCTTCCCAGATAACCTAGGATAATCTCCCCATCACAAAATCCTGAACTTCATCACACCTGAAAAGCCCCTTTTGCCATGTAAATTAGCCTATTCAGTGGTTCCAGGATTAAATATGCAACGGACATCATTAGAACTTCATCACTGAGCCCACCAAAGAGATGAAAAACTATTTTTCAATTAAAAACAATAATTCAGGCAATGAAATGATGTATAAAAATTCCAGAAAACTGGGCTGTCCTGGTGGCGCAGTGGTTGAGAGTCCGCCTGCCGATGCAGGGGACACGGGTTTGTGCCCCGGTCCGGGAAGATCCCACATGCCATGGAGCGGCTGGGCCCGTGAGCCATGGCCGCTGAGCCTGTGCGTCCGGAGCCTGTGCTCCACAACGGGAGAGGCCACAACAGTGAGAGGTCCGTGTACCGGAAAAAAAAAAAAAAAAAAAAATTCCAGAAAACTGAAATGGCAAATAGAAAACAAACTTAGGAAGTTTACTCAGTGCTCAGAGAAGATGGTCAGAGATAAGAATAAAAGGAAAGAAGGCACGTATAGGAAAAACATTCCAAACATAACTAGCTTTCCAAGTAAGCCTAGGACAAAGCTTAAGTAACACAGCTTGAAGCATAAGAAAAGTTATTGCTTAAGAAGAAAGACCTCAGATTACTGGTTTAAGTTTACATAAATTACAAAAGAGTCGATTAAAATCACTAAAATTGGGCTTCCCTGGTGGCGCAGTGGTTGAGAGTCTGCCTGCCAATGCAGGGGACACAGGTTCGAGCCCTGGTCTGGGAAGATCCCACATGCCGCAGAGCAACTAGGCCCGTGAGCCACAACTACTGAGCCTGCACGTCTGGAGCTTGTGCTCCGCAACAGGAGAGGCCGCGACAGTGAGAGGCCTGCGCACCGCGATGAAGAGTGGCCCCCGCTCGCCACAACTAGAGAAAGCCCATGCACAGAAACGAAGACCCAACACAGTCAAGAATAAATAAATAAATAAAAATTTTTAAAAAATCACTAAAATTCAGATATAGCTAGGTTAGATTTTGGAATCTCAAGGTTAACATTCGAAATTCTAAAAATATAAAAAAATAAACAAAAAGCAAACAAATCAAATATTGAGAGAAAGAGAGAAAATATGGTATTGCTAAGCTTCTGCTGTAGAATTCCAAAAGATGGAACACAACCAATCAAAATCTCCATTATTTCGATTATACTTCAATTTGGAAAAAATCTCCATTCTATGGAGAAAATGTTTGAGATCATAAATTCCACAGCCAGCTATACTGATGTTCTCATAGGGGATAATAAAGAACAGTCCCAGAGATGTGGGAGCTCCAAAAGATCATCATCTACATTTCCTTCCTAAAGAAAATACAAATGCAAGTAGCCATGAAAAAAGTAAAAATAAAAACCACAATAGAATAAAAAAACTGGCAGTAAGCATCAAAAATACACAAAACAAAATCGAGTCTAAGTAACTGCTCTCCAAATGGTTATAAAACAAATATCAAAAATAACTCTTGAGGGTATACTTATTATAAAGACAATAAATTAATAATAATCTGGAACTAAAATCACTGTATCAATAAGAACTTAAAAATAGGGGGAGAGAAGAATGGAAATATCTGTTCATTTCCTCTTATTACTCAGGTATGAATCAAAACATACTATTTAAGTTGTAACAATAATTTTCAAAAATAAGTTTAAATATAATCGATTCAAAAGCCACCAAATTGAGTAGTTAATATACTAAAAGATGATTACTTTTCATATTACTGGAGAAAATAGAGTAAAAAAACGATGTATAGAATGACAATTCTGTGAAATTTATATAGGTAAGACTATAAATGATTTTCTTTTCTTCTTTAGAAAAGTAGTATCTGTTGCAATAAATTTAGGGGGAAACAAGAATATAATCAGACAAAACTCAAATACTTTTTTAAAGTTCATTATTCCAAAATCCTGATGACTATAATTAGAAATTTCTCTGTAATAAGTTACAGAATTCCGCCCTGCCCAAGAAACAAAGATGTAAACAAAATAGAATGATTCCAAAAATAAACTGTCCTCAAAGCTAAAAAGAGAAGTCCATACTCACACCCTTTGCACATCCACCAATTACATTTCAGGATGATGGGGTGGAGGGAGGAGGCCTCGTTCGCTGCTCTACAGAAACAGATGTTCCAAATCTCAAAAATTTACCTCACCCATCGTGTGATCTCAAAAGTCGTAACAACTCTGCCAAGCCTGAACTCTAAAGAGACACAGAGGGTGTTCATCTTCGCTATGCACTTCATTTCTTCCCTGGCACATTCACAAACATTTCTGGAATGCCAGGTATGGGGCATGGCACTACACTACGCTATGCCTTCCAGGGGTACCAACATGAAACACCTGGGCGCCTGGTGTGGGGTCACTCACGGTCCATCCAGTGTGGTATTTAATCTCCTGAAAGACAACTACATCTTCATTAGCCAAGCGGAGAAGGGAGCACTTAGCACAAGCTCACGAACTGGTAACTAAACCTTTATGATTTAGTAAGCATTTAGATAAGAATGTAAATATGTACTCTACTGACATCCTAAAGGGAGATTTTAATTTATACTGAATAAAGGACCAGTAATAAGATCTAAATCAAGCCTATTTGGTTTCCCACTTCTGTTAAAGTACAACAATGGAGTGGGTGAGGACTTCTTCCTGATTCTGATGCTCACCAGCTTCAGTAAGTCTCATAACTGCTCTGAGTGTCAATTTCTCATTTGTAAAATAAGTTATCTCTAAGGGCTCTTCAATTCTAGTTTTTAAATCTAAAATAATCAGACCTTCCACACATTTCCTCCCTCTTCCCACCCCCACCAAAAAAAGACTGAAAAGAGACGGCACAGAATTTAATTAAATGCAATTAAGTCTCTATTAACAAAAATAGTTCTCACACTTTTTAGAGTCTCAAATTAGAAACAATAAAAAGAAAAAAAGGAATGATCTACCACTATAATCAGAAAATAGGACACAAAACAACGCTGATGCAAACTAAAAATGTTCTGAAGTTAGAAAGTTAGCCTCACAGTAGCTGAAGAACGCGCAACTACTAGATTTTTTTAAACTTTATCTGAAAAAGTACATAAAATGCTACTTCTTATACAGTAACAATGTACGTGAATATGATGTACACACATGTAAAAAAGAAAACTATGGAAAACAAGTGTAAATCAATAAAAATACTTTGTATCTGTTATGGCCCCTTGTAACAGGCTGAGTGAGTGACATCATATTAGTTGAATTTCCAGAGAGAATTTTGAGTCTGGGCCCAAGAGGAAGAAATGGAAAACAAACAAACAAGCCTAAAAACACTAAGACATGCTGGAGAAAAAATATAGTGTTTTAGATACACTGTTGAGCTAAAAGAGAACAGCAAACTGAGGTGATAGGCTGCCCTGGCAGCACACTGTCAGGATCATGCAGACAGGGCATTAAATATAACTGGGAAAAAGAAAATGAGCCCTTGGCCTTGACTGAGGAAGTGACTTAGAACTGAGACCCAGTAGTTAAGCTAGGAGTCTTGAAGATCTCCCTATCAGTAAAAGAGTGGAACAGAAAAAATAATCTACCCAGGTGCACTGGGGAGAACAAGGAAGTTTGTCTTAGCTTAGGCTCCAGGTTGGGAAATAAATAAATTAAAAGACTCCCTTCAGAAATCAAAACCCCTCCCTTCCCAATCAAGATGGGATTTGAAGTTAGACCTTCTGCCAAGTCTGAGAATGAAGTTAGACCTTTGCCAAATCTGAGAACCCACAGGAGGAGAAATTAACACAAACCACAGTCCTTAGCCTGTGATTCGCCCCCCCTCCCATCCACGTGCTGGTACTAGCAAGCATCAAACCCCTCCAGAGGGCCAGATCTCAATACAGCCACACAGGATTCTCTCGAATCAGCCCCACTGATGATGAATTCATCATCCCAAAGACTACAAACACACAGGAAGGATACCATGTATGAGAATCAGCAGAACAGTACACAGTAGGATAGGACCCAAGAATATCAGACTAAAGAGAAGACTGAACCGATTGAGGTTTTGCATTCTCCCTTCTCCACTTCAACTGGTTCCAGTTACATTTCCATTTCTACTCTTTCATGCTTATCTTTAATATTTTAACATGCATACTTGACTTGAAGTCTAAAGGTAATCCTCTTCCCTCGATGAGCTTTCACTCCAACACCTCTGGCTCCCATGTTACTGTGGTTCAGCATTTTACTTCCATTTGTTTTGAAACCTACCTAAAATTACCTCATATTACCGTTTTGATTTTCCATTCTCAGTTTATTTGGTTATATTTGTATGAAGCCAGCACATCCATGGTACAAGAACAAAAAGGAGATTAAGAGTGAAATAAATTACTGGCCAGTATTATTTAAGAACATAAATGAAGAGTTCCTAAATAAAATATAGTTTCTATATCTGTAGATCTAGATATAGGGAAAGAGAGAGAGGTGTGACTAAATAGAGTTTATTCCAGAATGCAAAGAATATTTAACATTTAAAAATCTGGTAATAGAATTCACCACACGAGCAAATTCAAGAAGAAAGGCCAATGATCATCTCACTAGAAATGGAAATACGCGTTTGGTAAATTTAAATAGCCTTTCATGATAATTTGGCAATCTAGGGTTAGAAGGAAACTTCCTTAACTTGGTAAAAGATTTATGTATGGCAACTGTCATATTTGATGGAAATATTCCCTTTTAAGGCAGAAACAAAACAAAGGTGATTCAATCACCAGTTGCTTTTAGCATGTATTGGTGATTATAGCCAAAACAATAAGGAAAAAAAACAAAGGAAAGAATTGGAAAAGAAAAACTTACTCTTTTTCACAAATGATTAATCAGTTACATATAAAATGCAAGATAATATATAAACAAACTGTACTAACAGAGTTTAGTAAATTTGCTGGATTAACTATCAAGCCACATGAATCAACTGTGTTCCTACAGAAACACCAGAAAAAAAATTTTTAATTATTATTTCAAGGACAACCCATTTACAATAACAAAAGGTCTAACGTATCTAGGAATAAGTCTAAATATTCAAAAGCTTACAGCGAAACCTAAATAATTGAAGAGATAATATTTCATGGGAAGAAAAAGGTGTTAAGATGTCAATTTTCCCAAAATTAATATATAAATTCAATGCAATAAAATGAAAATCCCAAAAGGGTTTTTCACGAAGTTTGACAGGCTCCCTAAACACTGCTACAGAAGTACAGAAGAACCAGAGTATCCAAGATAACTTGGAAAACAAAGAACTAGATGCCCTATGGAAAAGAATATGTTATTTTAAAGTGATAAAATAAGACATGATATTGGCACAGAAAAACATGAACAGCCAATGGAATAGAATAAAGAACCAGAAACACACATTTCTATGGTAACTCGATATAAGAGACATGGCTTTACCCACCAATGGGGAAAACAGTGTAACTGTTCATCTATATGAAAAAATAAAACAAATTGACTGTCTATGTCATATCATACCCAGAAATCAATTTCAGGTGATATAAAGACATATGTAAAAAGCAAATAAAGAATATATTTATAATTTGTGAATGGGGGATTTTTCTAAACAAGACCAAAACATTGACAAAATTCAAGACTTCCGTGCAGCAAAAGACTTCCTAATCAGTGAAAAGAAAAGCTGAAGAATAGTAAAAAGTCTGGCAATGCACATAAAAAAGGCTTAGTTTACAAATCAAAATAGAAAAGCCAAACAATCCAATAGCAAAATAGGCAAAGATGGGGACAGGCAATTCATAGAAGAGGAAAACTAAATGGCCAGTCATCCCATGAAAAGATAATTACCCTTCCGGGGAATCAGAGAAAGTTAAATACAAACTGCCGTCAGACCCAATTAATCATTCCATCAGGTGGGCAAAATTTAACAAGTCTGAAAATATCAAGAGTTGGCGAAGACTGTCATACAGTTATGGTGGGAATAAAATTTCAGTGCAACTGCTTTGCAAAACAGTTTGGCAAAAACCACTTAAATTGGACATGTTCATACACGTGATTGAGAGATTCTAACGCCAGAAGAACTCACACATGTGCATCAGGAGACATATACAAGAATTTTCATTGCCACTCTTTTATAATATCAAAATATTAGAAGCAATGTAAATATCTGTCAACTGGAGAATGGATAAAATAACCAAAATATACCTTTCTTATTGAGGTATAATTGACATATAGCACTAGTTTCAGGTGTACAACAGAATGATTCGATATTTGTATATATTGTGAGATGATCACCATAATAAGCCTCGTTAAGAAGCATCACCACATACATGGTTACAAAAGTTTTCTTGTGATGAGAACTTTTAAGATCTACTCTCAGCAACTTTCAATAATGCAATGTAAGTATTATTAACTATAGTCACCATGCTGTACATTCCATCCCCAGGACTTCTTTATTTTACAACTGGAGGTCTGTACCTTTTGACCATCTTCACCCAAAAGATTTTGAAGCAATTACATCAAAATGTTAACATTTTAAAAGCTGGGTAATAGACATCCTATTGTATTATAACACTCTCTACACTCTTCTGTATGCTTGACATATTTTCTTTTTTAACATCTTTATTGGAGTATAATTGCTTTACAATGCTGTGTTAGTTTCTGCTGTATAACAAAATGAATCAGCTATACATATACATATATCCCGACATATTTTTAAAATAACAAACAAACACCTTAAACTGAAATACATGATCATGCTTCACTTAACATTCCTATTTCCTGGGAGACAACAAAGGGTCTGGGAGATAACATTACAGATTTCTAGTAGCTTAGAGTTTAGACCCCAGAATTGGTGAGATCTGGGTTCAAATTCCAGTTGTTTTGTTTACTAATATGACTTGAATAAATTATTTAACACTCTCCTCTTAGAAGTTAGTTTCCTCATCTGTAAAATAGAGAGAAACACACCACGTTTTAAGGACTGAGTTATTATTCAGTTTCTGTAATATCCATTTCTCCTGAAACTTTTAAAACAAGTAACCCAGAGGGTTTAAACCTTCATAAATCAAACACCACCTCTAAAATGCAGCCTTCTTGAACTCACAGATCAAAACAAGATAATTAAATAATTCATCCGATGAAGAAAATTATTTTCTCGTGGCCCTTTTTATTTCCATAGGCTAAGAACAGAGTATCTTTCTTTATTATCTTGTTTCAAATCCATTTGTTTTACAATAATACGTGTGGATTGGTGTCTAGGCTCTATTTCTTCCAATGGTTTATCTATCCCTATACAAATACCACACTGACTTATTTATTATAATGTTATAATAAATTCTGATATCTGGAAGATCACTTTTTCCCCACCTCGGTCATCTTCTTCAAGATGATATTGGCTAGTTTTGACCTTTTGTATTTTGATATGAATGTTAGAATCAGCTCGTGAGGTTTCAAGACAATTTTTTGGAATTTTTACTGTGACTGCATTCGATCTTCAGACACATTTAAAGAGAACTGACGTGAAATCAATGAATCTCACAATGCATTGACATGGTATCTCTCTAAGTCTTCTTTAATGTCTATTAATAAGGTTTTATAAATAATCTCAGAGTCCTTATACCAAATTTATTATTAGAGTTATTCTTAAATACTTGATACTTTTAAGGCATTTGTATACAGGATTTTGGGGTAGTTTTCTCATTGAACAGTTTTTTAAATTGAGATATAACTGACATAGATCATTGTATTAGTTGTAGGTGTTCAATTTTTTGTTATTTATTTTATTTTTACTCATGGTAAAAAGTATTTAATAAGTGCCACATCGGTACAGAAAAACACACAGCCTATATAGCTCATCCTTTAAAATCAAAACAGCCAAGTGAAAAGTCAGCAGAGATTCTTATTTTTACTTGAAAAATAAAAATAAAAACAAAATAACAACTAAGGTACACATTGGGAATTGAACTACTACAGTTTTTCTTTCTAGAGATGTGACATCCGTGTTTTCTTGTCAGTCATGTTCTATCAAACATTGTACCAAACCAGTGTACTAAACCCAAGCAGACAGATGACCAGTAAAGCTGTTTGCTACCTCCTACTGAGCTAGACCAGTGGAACACTATCTTGGTAGGATTATTTTGACAGTAAGAAGTAAGTGCAGAGCCCCTACCCCAACAGAAAACCTAAGGAGCTGTTTTACACAGAAAGGGTTTTAAGCAAACCTGCACAAACACTAACACGCTCTAAGAAAGGAAACCTTTCAGACTACTTCCAGCATACATTCATTGGTACCCAGTAAAATAGGAACACCAACGTAGCAAGCATGTTTGCTTTCATAGCACTAACAGCTAAAAAGCACACAGCATATAATATTTTGATCTTGAAGTGGGTAATCATGGAAGTTCCAAGATTATATCCACTAGGTTAGCCTGAGTATTCATCTATAAAAATATTTTTTAAAAAACATGTAAACGAGAGTTATAGAAACAACGGGACTACATCAGGACCAGCAGAAGACAGTGATACAAGGACTGTACATGTAAGACTAGGAACTGATTTTCACATGCACCTTTTAGGTAAAGGGAATCTAAGTTGATTCCTACAGCCAAGACTAGCTGTGACAGGATTTTCAGAAATCTTGAGATGGGCAGCTAGCTAGAGTTAACCCCTAGATAAATACTCCCAGTCAAAAACCCCACTGAGGCTGCAGGACTGAAACTCTGACCCATATAAAAAGCTGTGAGTGCACAAAAAGCCTGGTGGGACATGCAAGGCCTGCTGGGCCAAGAGAGTTGATGATAGGGTTCTTCCAACATGGGCACACCAACATGCATGCTGGTGGAATTCCCCCAGGTGGAATGCTGGTCTTGGGCTTGATGCAGGAGCCAGACTCAGAAGCTCCTGCGAGAGGTGTCTACTCAGGGAGGAGTACTAGGGTTACCGAAGACAAGAACGTGTCCAGGAAGTCAGGTAATTTTCTTCTGACCCATCAATACTTAGCATTAGTGAAGAGTTGTAGAACAGAGTCAGTCTTTCCAAGACATATTCCTCTGACATCATTAGCCAAAGCCTCTCCCAGTCTATTGGCCTGGTGATGTCTAGAAAGATCCCATTACCTGCAGGTGGGACCTAGCGCCGCAGACTCTTCTGGGAAGTTGGCATAGAAGATGATTTGCACAATGAAGTCACCATTCAACTGCTGCTTAAGTCCAGTCCCCAGCCTTCTCTTTCTGCTCGGTAGTCCAGAAAGCTTTCTTTAAAAGCTAGAAAATCTGTAAACGTGAGAAGCACGTCGAAAATGTCACCGGCCACTTCATCTTTATGGTGCTGTAAAGTTGTAGTGAAAGCCCCCATGTTAAATCCAGGAATCCGCTCCAACAGCTGTTCTTCTATATACTTTTCTACCAAAGAAATATATTCGTTAAAAGTAGGTGTGTAGGTGAGCTTACTCTCTTCTGCGTCTTCAAACTCCTGGTAGTACTTGTCCATGCAATTCCTCTGTAATAGCTGGAACTCACCATCCATGATAATGTCCTCTTAATATCCAACCACAGCATCAAATTGTGCATCAGAGGTGAAGAGACGGGCAGCGGGAAGCTCTCTTCCTCTAGGGCGTCCATTGCCGCCGCCGCCGCATCCACCGCCCACGGGGTAGCAGGCCGCCGGCCTTCTACCACGCCCGCGGCCCGGGCGCATCCTCTGCTCTGCTCCGCAGAGCCCCAACCGGCATCAGGAAGGCCTCGCCGCCGAGGCCGCGGGCGGCTCGCGGCCCAGCCGGGTAGCGCCTGCGCACGACGCCCCGGCCTCAGGCTCCGCGGCTGCGGCCACGGGCCGACCAGGCCTCTAAGCCCCGCCAGTCCTCACTAAACTCGCCGCTGCCGCCACGGGGTCCAGGCGTCCGTTACCGCGCCCCGCCTCTCAATTTTTAAAAAATAGGGTTGTATACCTATTCTTTAAGTTCTTGTTGTATTCTGCTACCCATACTTACTGTATTCTCTTATTCTTACAAACAGCTTCTCGATGCTTTTTCTGTGACTAGCTTAGAGGAAAGCAATAAGATGTGCAACTGAAAAGAGGCAGTTTTTAATATTTTAAATACTTAATGCAATTTTTTAATATGTTTGAGAAAAAAATCATGCAGAAAAGTGCTCATAAGAATAAATGTATATTCCGGATACATCATTTGAGTTAAACATCGTGGCACAACAGGACTACAACCTCTCAGATTCCCTGTCATTCGCCACCTTGTTCTTTCTACCTTTTTTCTCCGCTGATATAGAGTTGAATTCCCAGCTGCAGGCTGTGTTGCTCTGCTTTTCCAAGCTGGTCTTGAATGAGACAGTGAGCTGACCAGCAGCTGAGTGTCTCCATTTGACTTGTCACATCTATGCCTGACCATAACCTCTGAGTCCTGAGTTCCCACTGGGTATCCATATACAAACCAGCATGTCAGAGGTAAGCCCAGAGCACAGGCCATAGGGCTGGGCTTCTTCCTGGGCCCTTTGTTTTTGCCAGGTTTTTGTCAGGTGACTTCAGTAACTTGATCAACCACAGTTAAGTTAATGCTAAACAGAGTTCTAGAATATGCAAAGCCCTTGGAGTTGGGGCCCAAACCTGAATCCAGATGAATGACTTTTTCTCCCAGGCTTGAACTAAGGCTTCAAACCTCCCTATGCTGGCTGGTGGAAGTTCATCTCAGTGCAAATACTTTTAAATGGGGCAGCTATCTTGTTCACCAACAACCATACCCTATCCCTCTTCCTACAGGACAGGTGCTCTTGCTACCAAAGGTTGTCTGAATCTTTGAAAGTTGCTTAATACCTAACCTTGCCTTTCAGGAATTCATCCCTTTCAGAAACATTTTATCGGATGCTAAGGAGCAGATAACAACCCACTATCACTTCTCTCCCAGCCTGAGCCTGCCCAGGATAATCATTTACGAAATGGAATAAGTCTAGCTTACAGGCAGTTCTTTAAGGGATGCTATGTGATTACCAAATGGTAGTATCATCACTCAGTATCACTTGGTAGTATCATCCAAGGTGGAATTTTTAAATGACAGTCTTATTACAGCAAGGTACAGTTCTCAGAAGACAAAACTCCCCTGCACCCTCTGATTACCATCTCCTCAGCTGGTGAAAACAGCAGGGCATTTTCCCACCTTAGCTTTTATTCATGGAATAGCTGCAACTAAAGTTCAAAGCAAAACAACTGGAGAAGGTAGGAGTGTAAAAAGGAAAATAGGCCAAGAGCCCCATCATGGGCAGTAAGAGGGAAGAAGCCACATCACTCTGAAGGATAAAGAATTGGCTCCATTAATCATTAAAGACTAAACCAATTAGAAAGAAAAAGAAACAAACATGAAAGGTCTCATTTGTGGTTTGCCCTAGGTATCCCAGTAAAATTTTGTCTTATGAATAGAAAACTCCAAATGTGCCCTTGGATTCTGAAATAAGATATCCTCTCAAACTTTATCTGTGTTTATAAACACAAAAGGGGGCAGAGATGAATTCAAATTGCAATATGAGAACAAATTTAACTTCTAATAGAAACATGGTTCAAGGTGGAGTAAGTCAGAAATCTCAGTGTTTATCTCCACACGCATTTATTCCTGGCAATACACTGGAGTTTTCCTTAGTGTTTATCCAACTTGGCTTTCCTCTGATGGATCTTCTGGCATACTACACATAAGCGCGTCATACACACAGACCATATGTAGAGGTACCCACTCACTCCCTGCAAAAAACTATGGGGAATAATTATGGGGAAAAAGGAAGGAACTAACATATGTCAGGGATCAATTAAGAGGCTAATACCGTACAAAGCACCTAGCAGACATTTTGCCATTTAAATCTGTGAGCACAGTGTATACTATTTGAATTCTAGAGATTAAAAAAAAAAATTAGCTGAAGAGAGATCTATATTGAAAGGGATTTAAACCTATATTTGAACCAAAATTCACCTGGATCTAAGCCCAAGCATTCTCTTTTCTCTGGGTAGGTGAAGCCAGACCACACTATGTCTTCATTATGTGGCACTGGAAACATACGTCATACTACAAGTAATTGCTCACACTTTAGTCCAAAAGAAAGTTACTACCAAGATAGCCATGATCCCTTACTTTAGGGACTGATAATTTAACAAATGCAACAATTCCATTTTTAAACCTTAAAAAGTCATTGAATAGTTTCAGGCAGAAGAGTAAACTGATCTAATCAGTGTTTTTAAAAGATAACACTTTATATACCAACTGCAAAAACACTTTTGAGAAAAGCAATTGGGAAATTCTGAATATGGACGAGTAGAAAATGACATTAAAATGTTGTTTATCATTTGCTATGTGTAAGAATGGGACTGTGGTTATATAAGCGAATTCTTTCTTAGAGATGCATATTGATGTATGAGGACTGAGATAAAATAACAGGATGCCAAGGATTTGCTTTAAAATATTTCATCCCCCCAAAATGGGAGAAGGTGAAGCAAGTCTGGCCAAATGTTAATAACTGTTGAATCTCAGTGATGGCTATATTGGGATTCATTATATTATTCTTTTGATTTCTGTGAATGTTTGAAAACTGCATAATACAAAGTTCCAAAAAAGAACCAAAAAACAAAACAGAAGTCTTTCAATCTCAAAAAACACAACCCACTGAACAAGGAATTCAACTGCTTTAATCCAAATGTATCCACTCTCTAATGTCAGAAATAAAACCTCTAAAAACCTATCAGTAATGATGTTCAAAAACACCTGTCTTCCAGCAGACACCAAGTAGAGACCTACTTGTTAGTTATATCAGAGAACTGGGTAAGAACTAGGGGAACAAATCTGTTGATAAAGATGAAGACATTAAGCATCTATCCAAATTCACATCTTTAATGAAAGCTACGGGACATCACTTGAAGGGATCAAAATATCTTCGTTTCCTTGGCTTGAAACCAAGACAGCCACTTAGCAAATGAGAAAGAATGAAATACCTTGTGAAATACTGATGGCAAAGATTCCTTCCTTACTGGAATCACAGGTGTGAGATCCGAACGCCTTTGAAGTTCTTAAACACCTCTTCTGATCTCTAATACCGGTCGGTTTGAGAGAGCCCAAACCACCCATTCATGGATTGAACTATTGACCCCTCCATTCAAAAAGAAAATAAAACTTTTAATCCATACTCCACCCACAGTAACTGGATGAACCACCGTTAAAGTCCTGCTAAACAGCATTCTAGAAACAGAAAATGGTCATTGGTTACCTATTCTACCTCCATCCCCTACATTCTCCCATCCCCGCAGGGTAAGAGCGCATTCGTTTAACCAAAGGATGAGCATGTTCCTGTCTGCAAACATCTCCAGAGCTTCCTTTGGGTGCTCTTTATCTGGACTAGCAGAACAACAAAGCAGCGACAAACAGTCTTCCTGCTGCTGCTAGCCCAGTTTCGCCTCAGTATTCATCTAGCTTCAGAACAAGGTGCTGTCTCTCTCAGCATGAGCAAACAAAAATCCATCTTACAGTCTAGGCAGGAGTCAAGCAGGGAATACAAACTTGTCCCACTTCAAAGCACCAGGCGTATCTTTCACTGACTAAACAGCAATTCCAGCAAGAGTGACAATGAACCTTTCTTCCCTATTATTGTTGGAAACAATCACCAGCTATTTTGTTCATATTAATTAGTTTATATCTAGTAATAGGCAGCCTTGATTAGAAAAATGCTCTTTGTTACCAAATGAATAGAGTACCAAACAAAACCAAAAGCTTTTTTTTAAAATTGTTGTTTTTGTCTTAGGAAAGGATTGTCAGGCCTTTCACACTTGAATGTGGGTTTATCTTTGCACAGGTCCCTGAATTCACTCTAAAAGAATGCAAGTTGATGTGCCAGACAATACCGGGTGAAGCTGATTGAGTGAACAGCTTATTACGCCTTGCCTAAGGAGATGCTGTATTTAAATTACTTTTACCTTCTCTGAACCTGGGGAAAACTTGATAATAGGAGAGACTACAATGAATACAGGCTTGGGGGCAAGGGCAAATCAGCCTCGGATTAAAATCTGACTGCACAAATTACATGTGAAGAGTTGACATATAATCAAGATGCTCATCATGGGCGAAAGGATCCTGGGAACCAAGTGACCCAATGAGCTGCATCTCTCCGGAAGGGTAAGCTGCCTCTCTCTGTGACCTAACACCCCAGCTTACAGCCGACTCCTTCCGAGAGGGCTTGAGTTCCCCCAACTATCAGAAGCTACTACTGCTCCCAACACATGGTGAGAATCATGGGACTCACTTCTCTGGTTGAGATTCTTTAATTAATTGCTTCAACACAGTTGTTAATAGTCAAGGTCTGAACCCAGCTCTAAGACACACGAGCTACCCAGGCTTGTTTGAGGTTAATGTTAAATACCTTCATTTGGCTTCCGAGACCCTGCACAACCTTCTCCAACTTTGTAACCTAAAACATCTACCTTTTCTACAACCTTAAGTATGCCGATAAGTATTTAACAATGGGTGCTCAGGAATGAGGGCCTGTGTTTGCCAATTTCTGTGGTGTAAATACTCCACCCTGGCTGATTTCAGGCTATAAGCATGAAGTCAACTGGCTCACGAAATTCCTTTTAAAGTTGAACAGTCAGATCTTGTAAGCGGGCAGAGCTGGCTCTAGACATCACTGCTCACAACCTCATACCCCAGTATACGGCAACCACCCCTGAACTCACATGCAAATGCTGTGAGCTTTCACCTTGGGACGCCTGACATTCACACGGGCTGTCTCCTCTCCCTTACCAGAATAACTCATCCTCATTCACAAGCTCCCAGCCTGGCAGTCTTCCTTCGAGAAGCCCCTCCCCTGATTCTACACATCTTTTCTGGTGTTCCACTTTATCCACAGAGCACCCATTCTTCCTGTATCATAGCATTTGTGACACAGCATTCTAATTTTTTGTTTCCCTATCTGTGTATTTCCCACTACATTTATCAACTCTGACAGGGCAAAAGCCTTCTTTATCTTATTTATTCTTGCATCCCTAGGCCTGCCACAGTGCTTGCTGAACAATACTGAGATGTATTGAGCAATATGTCAGATACGGTTCTAAGCTCTACACACATGATCTCATTTCAACCCTAAAACCACCCTATGAAGTCGGCTTTTTCATGATGATGTTCATTTTGCAGATGAGGAAACCAAGGCACTGAGAGAGTGGATACCTTTTCTCCTCTCCCCCAACAGGCTCAGTTACGAAATACTGGAGCCAGGATTTGAACCTAGGCAATGTGACTGAAGAGCCTTGTGTATCCTTCTAGACTAGTGTTTCTTAACTTTTTTTTTTCTATTGGTGATGCTCAAGGAGGAAATTTTAATTAAATTCAAATTCTCCCTAAGGAGAAATTAAGGAATAGGATTTCATCAGGCAAGGTTAAGCTCTGGAGGGATTTTTCATCTCCCAAGATCCAATTTTTGCCCTCTTGGGGACAATCTCTTTCCCGTTGGCAATGTGTGTTACAGACTTTTCACTATACACATTTACATTAATGTACCATATGTTTATCCCTAAAAACATATGGTTTTGTTTCACAGTTTTAATGATATCTTCCTGTAAGTATCATTCTGCATCTTGCTTTCTTTTCCCTCCACAAGATATCTTGAGGAGACAGAGTTGTGCTCAGATAGACAGATATCCATCATTTAACTGCAGTATTAAAATCATATCAACGTGACCAACTTGATTAAGTCCTCCTACTATTGAATATTAGAAAGTTTTGTACTTCTTGGCCTTCAACGAATGTGTCAATGAATATCTTCCTGCACATCTCCTTGGACTCACATGTTTCTAACATAGGTACCAAGATGGGAACAGGGCATGTGCAAAGGTCTATAATTTTAACAGATACTGTCAAATTACTTTCCAGAGTGACTGGACCAATTTACTTTCCCACAGAGACTTTACAAGAGTATATATTTCCCCAAGTGTTTATACTAAATATGACCTCTTTCTACCTAGGGCAGTGCTAAACGTTTTCATTAAATGAGTCATTTAAAAATATTTATATTACTCACCGGCTGATAGTAGCTTGTGTAAGAGGGAAGACGTGTAGATAAGATGATGCTGTTGGAAATGCTGACAAAAGAGAGCGGTGAGACTGGGATGCTGAAACGACCTGTCTAGAAAACCTGTACTAGGGCCTAACTCACTCCACAAAAGGCTAAGAATAGTCATTGCAAGGGAACAGGTGCAGTGGACTTTGAAATGGTGACCTCCGGTAACAGGCAGTAAATCTTTTTACCCATTTACCATGTCTCTCTCGGGCACCAAGAACTCTACTAAGGGGAATGGAAACCAAACACCCAAAGTAAATGAGGTGTTGAAAAGACAATGATCCATTTACCAGAAAACAGAAATACACATGATGGTGATAACACTAAACATCCTGGAAAATGATATACAAACTTTATAATGTTAAGGAACAGCAACGACTATCCATGTGATAAAATTCCAAGGTCTTTCAGAGAAGAAAAGCATTTATAGTAAATAAAGTGGAAATGCTCCTTCCTCCTTTCTCCCTCTCCTTCCTTTCCCTCCGTCCCCTTCTTTACACACACACACGCCTACCTGAAATATATACAGCAAGGACCTACTGTACAGCACAGGGAACTCTACTCAATATTTTGTAATAACCTATAAGGGAAAAGAATCTGAAAAAATATATATATATATACACACAGACACGCTCTCTCTCTATATATGTATAACTGAATCACTTTGTTGTACACCTGAAGCTAACATAATACTGTAAATCAACTGTACTTAAAAAAAAAAAATTAAAAAAAAACAATAAAACCCCACCCAGCATAAAAATACATAGGTCTGTTTCTTCAGATCTTCATTTCCTTACGAAGGCTCCCATATCATATAAAACTTGTATTCAATTAAAAAAAAGAAATATATACAAAATTTAGCCTGCAAAATGATACAAAGAAAAAAAAGTATGGAACAATATTTTGTATCATAATGATTCAAATTTCAATCAATATGGCTTTTTCTCAAAGGTGTACTTTTTTCTTCAACCTTGACCTAGAAGTGATTCTCATGAATGCGATCAGAGGTCACAGTCCAAAAGGAAGAGACGAAGACAAAGGAAGAGCAAGTGGGAAACCACACTTGTTGAGTACTACATGCTTTGCATAGCTTCTCTCCTTTAATCCCCATAACCATGCTGTGAAAGATGATTACATGAGAAGAAATGGAAGCTGTGGGAGGTTAGCATGACTAAGGCACCTTATCCAGCAATTGAGATGTGAGCACAGGCCTAATGACTCCAAAGTCTGTTTCCCCACTATACCATGCTGCCTGCTGAAACTGAAAGAGTCCAGTTAATACTTGAATAGATCAGACTGTAAAACAGTGAGAACAATGTTCTTGCCATGTGACTGTTCTTCACTGGACAGAAAAAGTAACTCATATTACTGTGGTTCAGAAGTTTCTGGAATTGCATTTTCTTCTCAAAGTTACTAGAACAGGTCAAGACAAAATAATCATCATTATAGGAGGAGGACATCAAGACAACATTCAGAAAACTTGTTGTAAGATTAGATCTGTTCTGGACTTCCCTGGTGGCGCAGTGGTTAAGAATCCGCCTGCCAATGCAGGGGACATGGGTTCCATCCCTGGTCTGGGAAGATCCCACATGCTGTGGAGCAACTAAGCCCTGTGCACCACAACTCTAGAGCCCACGAGCCACAACTACTGAGCCCATGTGCCACAACTACTGAGCCCGCGTGCTGCAACTACTGAAGCCCACACATCTAGAGCACGTGCTCCATAACAAGAGAAGTCACCGCAATGAGAAGCCCACGCACTGCAAGGAAGACTAGCCCCCACTCGCCGCAACTAGAGAACGCCCACGTACAGCAATGAAGACCCAACGCAGCCAAAAAAAAAGATTAGATCTGTTCCAAAATAAACCCTAAAAAAGCCAACAGCAGGATTTACTACTGACTGTCTTGATTTGGAGTTTGATGCCTACGGTAACAGCCAGACACCCTAGGCACTGAAAACCATAAGCACCTCCCTCACAAAAATACTCTTCAAAAAATCCCCCACCAAATGATACTTCAAAGGAGACACATGATCTCCAAAGTCAAACACACTTTCTGAAATTCAATTGAAATACTCAACAAAACTATGATTAGCCCAAACCTATGCAGGTTTGAATCACATACCTGGGGCTGTGAAATGACAGGGGTGGACGTAGAGGCAGCAGCCATGGCAGCTCTGGAGTTGTGGGCGGTGACCAGGCCCCAGCACTAAGGCACCCCACACGGGAGTCAGATTCTCGTGGTTGCTGATCAGATCACGGTCATGCTAGGAGCAACTGTGTACCTGGAAAAGGATAGGAAAACCCACCGTCAGCCTCAGAGGACTAGCATATGAGAGTGAAGTACCTTTGGCCACGGGAAGTGAAAAATCCCCTATACCAAATGCCAACTACCAGCTTAATGAAAAGAGGAACCCGGGAGGGAGCATCTAACATCTCACGGGAGGACTTCTGTACCACTCATCCAAATCAGTTGATGTATTTTCATAAGTCTGAATCCAACTTGGTATGATAGCTAGATGTTTTGGGCAGGTGATTTCAAGTTGTGAAGACAGGGAGAGTGGGCAGAGGGAAGAGCCATCCTGTCATTAAATAACAAAGGAATTGAGTGACTCACAATTAAGAGCTGACAGTTTATAGACAAAGGGCAAAAAGAATAATAGTATCAAGGGTCTTAGAGACACCCAGTTCAACCCTGCCCATTAGCAGATGAAAAACCCTGTGGGTTGGAGAAGAGAGATGACTGGAACCTTACTCTTCATTAACGGCAGAACCAGCCCTAGAGCAGCGAGCAAGTCCCAGATGAGACATAAGTGAATGTGTTCCATGTTTACATTTCTTTAGGGAACTTGTTACCACTTTCAGGATTAAAGAAAGGCAAGACGCCCCAAAGTGATAGACATGAGTCGGTCACAAGAAAAAGTGAAGTACTTGGATTGGGGGAGGGGGGGGGCTTTGTAAACCAGACTTCCACACGTATGAGGAAGAGTACATTTCTCAATTCCTCTCGACACCCTTAGAGAGAGGATGCTAGACCTATGCGATAATTTCCACATTGCAATTTAGTCCAGAAGGGGACCTTTTTCCAGGTTAAGAATTTAAGAAAATACATTCATTTTAAGAAAAATTTTCATTTTTAGGTTGGTTTCATACCATCTTACAATGTTCTTTCTTTTATTCAAAAGATATTTATGAAGCATCTACAGTGAACTAAGGGCACAATGAATAAAATGGAGCCTGCCCCTGCCCGCAGGGAGCTTTTGTCTGTAAATATACTTTCTGGTTTCAGCAGCATGCAAGATAACACTGGAATACTTCCAAACTATCGGCAAAGGATACTCTTCATAATAGTAAAAGTTATGAACCAGGATCACAAGATCCAAGTCTTGAGCAGTTAAGTAATGGCAGAGTTGGATATTTAACCCAAGTCTTTGCCAAATCCTCTGGCACTATTTTCTATGAGCTGGATTACACTGAGCAAGTCACATAACCTCAGAAGAACTGTTTCCTAAGAAACAATCACGGTTTGGCAGCAACTTACATTCTGATTTCTGAACCTTACATTCTGATTTTTATCCTGTCTCTGTGTATTAGCCTTCATACTGTAGTTTTAATCACTTTAGGTTTTAGTTGTTTAGAACTGTGGCACCTTCCTATTTTCTTCCTCTACCTTTCTGTTAGAGTGACTTTTTTTTTTTTTTTTTTTTGCGGTACGCGGGCCTCTCACTGCTGTGGCCTCTCCCGTTGCAGAGCACAGGCTCCGGACGCGCAGGCTCAGCGGCCATGGCTCACGGGCCCAGCCGCTCCGCGGCATGTGGGATCTCCCCGCACCGGGGCACGAACCCGTGTCCCCTGCATCGGCAGGCGGACTCTCAACCACTGCGCCACCAGGGAAGCCCCAGAGTGACTATTTTTATTAATAGATAAGAAGTAAAGCTGTCAAGCCACATTTTGGTCTAACATTCCACACAAAATTCCATAGCTGCCCTAAGACAACAGTGATGTTCTCCTCAGTCCCAGTTTTAGAGGGAAAAATACCTGCTGTTTATCACACTGTGATTTTAAGTAACAGCCCAGGAGAAAGGCACACATCCACAGAGTGTATTTCCTCTTTCATGAGGGGTGCCAGAGAGCCGAGCCTACCCTGGGAAAATTACAGGGCCCTATGGTGCACTCTTTCCTACTGAACTTATTTCTGGTACCATGTTGTGCCACCTCTACTTTTGTATTTTTCCTTTTTCCTTCTCACATATTGACAATTCACATCTTCTTGCTCTATTATATGTGGAGTGGACAGATGAATATATAAATATATTATATAATATATAAATATATAAACAATGATAACCAAAAAGCAAAACAAGCAGGCAAGTGAGATTCTATTCTAAAAGACTCACGCTCTGTGTGCTGGCCCAATATCACTTCTGCCGAGCTAAATCATTAAGCGATAAAATCATAAAATATTTTCAATAATCAGAGTACACAGAGCTGCCCAAAAGGTGAATGCTGGGCACCCAGCCTGCAGTCGGGAAAGGGATATCGAAATGGATGTGACAAATATGCCATATGGCATCACTGCTGACAGCAAAAGGGGGAGGGACAGGAGACTGAGATTTAATGAACACCTACTAGATGCTGAGCACTGGCACAATCATTTCACATACAGTTTAAGGCAGATATTGTTAACTCATTTCATAGGTGAGAAACCCAATGCATTGTTCCCAGTCATGTGGTCAGGAAATGATGGAGCAGAGACCTGAACAAGGACCCACCCCAGGGCCTTTCCATAGACGAACCCTCCAAGTGTACAAAAATTAACAGTGAGAAAGTGCTTGGAGATTTTTTAAGCAAAAATTTCATAAAGTCCTTCAGGAAGCAGGATGCAAGTCAGACGTTCTGCAGAGTAACTATTTCCCCAAACCCTGAAGGAGAGCACCTTGGGCTGCTCTCATCCATATAAAACTTCCATGATGTGCCCCTAGTTTTGATTTATGTGACACATGCCTGAGCTACATAGTAGATAGTACAGATTGTTAGTTTCATATTTTGAAGAAGAACATTAACTGTCTTCCCCTAAAGCATCTAAGACATACCGAGTTTTGATGCTTTTGTTAAACCTTTTTTTTTCAGACGAAGAGATCTTTATTTCTGAGATAATAGTGTATAACACTAGAAGATTCATAAAAGTGTATGTTGAACTTATTCTTACATTATAAGAGCCTTTTGTAAGATGGGATATGGTTACTTAACTCTTAAAATATAAGAGCTAAGCAATACTACCTCAAAGGGTATAAAATAGCTCTCTCAGGGAGCAATGTCTTAAAATTACATTCATGAAACCTATTTACTTCCCAGCCTATTTACAAAACTGTACAAATCATGGGGGAAGAGATGTGATGACAAAAAAGACAATATCCTAAATAATGATGCCATTCAGTCTCTGGCCAAGTAAGCTGGACTACTTTGACATCTTGTGTCCTGCTTTCCCAGAGCCCCAGACTGCTAACTACAGAGTTGCACGGAATTTTTAAAGAAATTCATCCCTACTTGAACTCTTCCAAGTATTTAGATACCTGCCCTGCAATTCTTATAGCCTGCCCTCACCGTAACTCTCTACTTCCTTTGCTTGAGCTCCAGGTACAGGAAACCACAAAGCAGTGTGAGTCAGCTCCATTAACCGCAGGTGCCCTTGGCCGTCACTATTGCCCCTTCCCTTCTTCCCTAGTTGTCCCCACTTTCCATTCTAGGCATGCCTTCTAATCTATATCATTCTTCTCAAAACTGCAAAACTACATCTAATGCCACTCACTTGCAGAATATGAGCTTTGTCACCTGTTGACTTGCCCATTCATCCATCTTACAGTCTTTGGGTATGAATTACCTCAAAATCCCTCCCTATAGTTCGAAATGTATATATATATATATATATATATATATATATATATACACACACACATAAAATAGGTAACCAACAAGGGCCTACTGTACAGCACAGGGAACTCTACTCAATATTTTTAATAACCCATAAGGGAAAAGAATCTGAAAGAAATAGATATGCATGTATATATAACTGAATCACTTTGTTGTACACCTGAAACTAACACAACATTGTAAATCAACTATACTTCAATTTAAAAAAATAATATTTTTAAAAATGTATAGATAAAATACCATTTACAAGTAAGAAAGCTACATAGGCTCATGGTTCTGTGCTAGATTAACGGAAAATAACCAATTGAATATAAGAAAATGAAATATCCTGAATCAACCCTACATTGATCAATCAACCCTGAATCAAGCCACAGATGGATCCCAGCTATTGCTTAAACTTCCAGAAATAAACTGGAAAGAATCAATATGGAAGGTTGGAGAACATTTAAGGCTCAACATTCCCTTCATGTGAAACTGTAATTAGGTGGACATAAAATAAGTAAATGAGACCCCAATAGACTCACAATGATGCTCCCTGTTCAGAGGGATGACGGCTGGAGTGAACTAAGCCAGGGAGTGTTGGAGTACATTTAAAATACACTCAGCTCCTTAAAAGGGGTTCATGGCTCCAACTGAGCAAGTAATCTCTGGCTGTATTTACTTCTAATTTACATGTGGCCATAATGACTGGCCCAGAAAATATGTGGGAAGAAAGCACTACCAGCTGGCTTTCTGATATGGGCAGCCATGCCAAGTGACAATGATCTTGCTAATTACTGAGTGCCACACCAAATACCTTAAAAAAAAGTCTCTGGTTCTGAGGCAAATGTTCCCTTCGATTACTTCTGGAGCCGATGCTGGCTTTTTTCCTAGGCCTCATAGGAAGATGAATTTCTAAGCGGCAAATTTATCTACTATAAAGCTAACCTTTTTCCTTCATCTGGACTTGAGTCAAACAGTGACTCATTTCAGTCTCTAGAAAGAGTGCAGGGTAATACCTGATACTGAATATGCATAGACTTCATTCTCTGAGGATAAGAGACAGAAAAATCCAAATCCACCAGGCAAATGAAAAATATCATGGGGCTCCAGAGAAGGAAGACTATAGAATCAGAGCAAATATTTACTTAAGAAATAGGTATACTACATAAAAGAGAACTTTAGAAAAACATGAGATCAGAAATGAGTCGGCATTAACAAAAAAATTATGAATTATGAACTGGAATGAAGGCAGTCGATCAAGTAGAAAACAGAATGAAAAAGCAGAAAATGGTATTACTGAAGCAGAAGATAAACCAGAGCTTTGGGTGGGGCCTACATGACTAAAGATTTCAAAGCTTCCATTCTCAAAACAGAACAGATGAACACAAAGTACTAAAGGAGGAAAGCAGCCATCAATGCTGAAACCAGGAATGGACACATTGACCCTCAAAATTTTAGAAAGTGTTACACATAAATAGAGCCATTTAGATCAGACAGGAAAAAATTTCAGACTTGAAATGTGTGTATCCTTCTTCAGAGAGCTCTCTACTCTATAGAGTTCAGCAGAAACCAAACAGAAGAAACTCTCAACCTCAAGCCTGGACGGACAAGATGACGTGATAGAGGAAGGTCAGAGCTATAGCCTGTCTTTCTCAGTATTTCTCTATTTCTATTTATCTATTTATTTATCTTAAGCATCTGAAGCCAGCCTTATATCTAAAGCCTGAGACTGGAAGATTCTTCTCTTGAATCTGAGTAGATGAAAAGACCTTAACGACAGTAACATCAGGAAGAAGATATTGCACCCATTCAAACAACAAACAGGAGACTTAAAAACCAATCAGTGGAAGTGCAGGAGAAGGACTGGAATATAAAGTTAAGAAACTTGCCCAAAATGTACAGCCAAAAAACAAAGTGAAGGAAAATAGAACAGTAAGAATGAGAAAGCTAGAGGACTAATCCAGGAGATCTAATCGCCAAATAAAAGCAATTCCAGAATAAAAAAAAAATAAAGGAAATGGAACGGGGGCGGGGGGAGGATCAAACAACAAACTCAAAACATTGCCTAAAGTGACAAGTCCTAAGTTTGTTGACTGTAAGGGTCCACTGATGCATACCTGCCCACCTGCATCGATTTTAATATGCCCACGGTAAGCACATTATCATGATTTTTTTAAACACAAGATTTTTTTTTTAATTCCTGTAACTGATCAGAAAGTGATGGGGGGGCTCATAAACAAAGGATTAGCCACCAGAAAGTCCCTGCATTTCTCAACAGCAATCTAGAAGCTAGAAGACAATGGACAATGAAGAAAGTGATTTACAGTCTACAATCTTATTGCAGGATGTCCTTTGCAAAACAGGGAGGAAACTAATCAAAATGAAGGCATGGGATACAGGAACAGGAGCTCGATTCAGGAGAAAACTAAAGGGAATACCTGGCCTACTTGTGAAAGGACATCGCTGGATGACAGGTAAGTGGACTCACAAAGTACGTTTGCAGAATAACCATCTGTCTGGGTATGTTGAGATATTTCTAGAACTGACAGAGTTTGCGACTGAATGAGCACGTAGAATCCTAAGCACATAGAATAAAATAATAAGCACACAGAAAAATAATAAGCAAACATAAGAAGAAGACGAAGAAAACGTAAGAAGAATAATTAAAATTTAAAGGAGAAGAATTTACAGAAAAAGAAAAGGATCCATAGAATTCTACCTGAATTCTAAATGGCTCCACTGTGAATGACATTAACAAGGTCATAATAACACTAATACTGAATATGGTCTGATCAAAATCACGACCTAACTATATCAGGATGAAGAGGTACAGGAGGGGAGTATGCATGCAGCACATCCTCCACGAAGGATGTCTATCAATACTTGAAACTGATGTATCAAAAAGTACAAGTCTTAGTGATGCAATGCAAATACCCAATGAAGCAGCTAAACCAACTGAAAATGGTAGCTATGGGGAAGGTAAATGGCAGGGAAAGAGAAAAGAATTCCTTTTCCTTAGAAAGCCTCATATAGCTATTTGACACTTTAAATTTCAAACATTTGAACATTTAAATCATTTTAACGCTGATTTAAAAATAAAGCAAAAAAAGATCACTGCCGAAACTAAAAATGTATTTAAAACTACAACAGGCAGAAGTGCCACTACAGAAAACCAAGCTAACGCCACGGAAGACAAGCTTAAGAAGAGTCACACGCGCTTATACTCAACATAGTTACTAGACTGATTAGAAATTATGGCTGTGGAGCACAGAAAATAGAGATTCAATATAAGAATAATTGGTACCCCTGGAAGAACAAATGGAACGGAAGTTATTTAACAATAAAAGTAAACTTTTCTTAAAAGATTATAAGTTCTTAGGCTTAAAGAACACAATCAAAGAAAAAATAGATAAAATGCACTAAATCAAAACTTAAAACTTCTGTGCACAAAAACACAATCAAGAGTGAAAAGGGGCTTCCCTGGTGGCGCAGTGGTTGAGAGTCCGCCTGCCGATGCAGGGGACACGGGTTTCTGCCCCGGTCCGGGAAGATCCCACATGCCACGGAGCGGCTGGGCCCGTGAGCCATGGCCGCTGAGCCTGCGGGTCCGGACCCTGTGCTCAGCAACGGGAGAGGCCGCAACAGTGAGAGGCCCGCGTACAGCAAAAAAAAAAAAAAAAAGAGTGAAAAGATAATCCATGGAATGGGAGAAAATATTTGCAGTTATAGATCTAAAAAGGAATTGATATCCAGAACATATAAAGAAAATTCAACAAAATCAAACAACCGAACTAAAAATTAAAAGACTTGAATAAATATTTCTCCAAAGATATTCAAATGGCCAAAAAGCACCTGAAAAGATAGTCAACATCACTAATAGTTAGGGAAATACATATCAAAACCACAATGAGATAACACCTCACATCCATTAGAATGGTTGCTAACAAAATAAACAAGGATGTGAAGAAACTGGAATCTCTATGTACTGCCAGTGGGAATGTAAAATGGTTCAGCTCCTACGCAAATCAGAATGGCAGTTCCTCAAAAACTTAAAAATAGAATTATCCAGAATGGCCATCATCAAAAAATCTACAAACAATAAATGATGGAGAGGGTGTGGAGAAAAGGGAACCCTCTTGCACTGTTGGTGGGAATGTAAATTGATACAGCCACTATGGAGAACAGTATGGAGGTTCCTTAAAAAACTAAAAATAGAACTACCATACGACCCAGCAATCCCACTACTGGGCATATACCCTGAGAAAACCATAATTCAAAAAGAGTCATGTACCAAAATGTTCATTGCAGCTCTTTTTACAATAGCCAGGACATGGAATCAACTGGTGTCCATCAACAGATGAATGGATAAAGAAGATGTGGCACATATATACAACAGAATATTACTCAGCCATTAAAGGGAATGAAACTGAGTTATCTGTAGTAAGGTGGATGGACCTAGAGACTGTCATACAGAGTGAAGTAAGTCAGAAAGAGAAAAACAAATACTGTATGCTAACACATATATATAGCATCTAAAAAAAAAAAGAAAAGAAAAAAAATTATCAGAAGAACCTAGGGGCAAGACGGGAATGAAGAAGCAGACCTACTAGAAAATGGACTTGAGGACACAGGGAGGGGGAAGGGTAAGCTGGGACGAAGTGAGAGAGTGGCATGGACATATACACTACCAAACGTAAAACAGATAGCTAGTGGGAAGCAGCCGCATAGCACAGGGAGATCAGCTCGGTGCTTTGTGACCACCTAGAGGGGTGGGATAGGGAGGGTGGGAGGGAGGGAGATGCAAGAGGGAAGAGATATGGGGACATATGTATATGTATAACTGATTCACTTTGTTATAAAACAGAAACTAACACCCTTGTAAAGCAATTATACTCCAATAAAGATGTTAAAAAATAAAATTAAATTGAAAAAATAAATAAATAAAATAAAAATAGAATTATCATATTATCCAGCAATTCTACTGCTGGGCATATATACCCAAAAGAATTGAAAGCAAGGTCTCAAAGAGAGATTTGTACACCCATGTTCATAGCAACATTATTCATGATAGACAAAAAGGTGGAAGCAACCCATGGACAGATGGAATGGATAAACAAAACGTAGTATATGCATGCAATTGAATATTATTCAGTCTTAAAGAAGAAGGAAATTCTGACACATATTACAACATGGGTGAACCATGAGGACATTATGCTAAGTGAAATAAGCCAGTGACAAAAAGACAAATACTTTGTGATTCCACTTATATGAGGTGCCTATCGCAATCAAATTCATAGAAGACAGTACGTAGAATGGTAGTTGCCAGGGGCTGGGGGAGGAGGGAACAGGGAATTGTTTAATAGGTAGAGAGATTCCGTTTTGCAAGATGAAGAGAATTCTGAAGATCTGTTTCACAACAATGTAAATATACTTAGCACTACTGAACTTGAAAACCATCAAGATGGTAAATTACATGTCATTTATATGTTACCACAGTTAAAAGGCAGGTTTGTTAAATAACTAAACTTCAAGAGCTAAAAGAATTCCCATTAAAAAACAAAGTGGGGAAAAATCAAATCACAAAGGGAAAAACTTAGGCTGGACACAGTCATCAGCTTGGCCACAACAGATGACGAGACACAGAAGCAATTTTCATTATTTTGTCAGAAATATAGAATGACTCAAAAAGTATACATTCGGCCAAGGTGTCATTTACCTGCAATAGCAAGAACAAGGCACGTGTATTAAATATAATCAGGATTTATTTCACCCTGAAATCTCCACTTGATGACATAATGCATCCATGTGTCAAATGGATGTAATGTAATGTAACCATGCAAATAATGTAACCATGTGTCAAATCAAATTAATGTGCTCAGGAAAGCCTCGGCATGAGCTTCTTCTCAATCCATGTAAACCAAGGATATCTGTGATAATAACGGTGACCAAAAAATGCAGCTATTATAACTACTGAAAGAAAAGCTATATGACTGAAATGCATGTCACTGTAATAAACGAAGATAAAAACTCCAGGAAATCGCAAGCAGAAAGAAAACATTCTTCACCTTTTGAGAGTCAATCAATACTGTTTTATTTCTAAAGTTGCTAAAAGAGGAATTTCAGGCCAAATTTAAAGAGCGAAAGGGGAAATGGGTGACAAAGGGATGGCAGTGCTACACTTTTTTATCTGAGCTTCCTATCCTTACCACTGCTTCCCATAAAACCAGGGAGGCAAATGGTCCAGCTGGGATGAAGAAAGCTGTGATCACTTTCAGAGTCCATTTGCTTCACATGCAGATTTAGAACAAGGAAGTCAGAAAAGCACTTGCGAGACCAAATAATTTCCTCATGTTTTGTTTTAAAATACCACCTTCTACCTATGGCAGCAGCAGTTTTCTTCTTCAAAGGATCAGACCCAAGATCTTGCTTCAATATACTCACTGAAGACAGTATATTTCATGCTCTTAAAAATCTTTCCTTTTCCACATATAGGATCAGTTTTTCCATTTGCTTCTCCAGCTTTTCAATCAAACCTACATTTGGCCTAAAAGTCTACCGTTCTTTCCACGTGGCACTCAGCTAATGCATTCAAGGGCAGGAGTACAGCTAGACCATCCTGCTTGCGCGCTGCCTGCACAAAAGAAACACAAGCACCACAGTCACACTGTTTTACACGTATTTTAACAGTTCAGAGTTCAGGATTCTACAGATGGAAGGAACTGGCCAAAACGTATTTAAATAAACTCACTGTTTGGATTTCAAAGACTGTATTGACAGACATACAGTTTTCCCTTTTGGAAAGTGTTCCTGCTGGGGAGCGATGCTATCCTGAAACTTGTCAAAATAACCAGGAATGGTAAAAACACAATTTTCAGAAAAATCTCAGAACGTTGTCACTACTAGGTCCAAGGATGTATTGGCCGTGCTCTATTTACAGTTAAGCTCAAGCTACTTTGTGCTATATTATTTAGAAAATGGGGGAAATCTGCAGTTTAGGAATAATGGGTCAGAAATTGGCCAAAAGAGAAACACACCCTCTAAGTTCAAAAAAAAATAAAAGAATGGTGCTCAATCGTAAGGGAGAGAGCAAGAAGAACTAGGTGATGAGAACAAAGGAAGAGAAGTCAACTCAAAAGACTGAGAAAATCCTCTTGAAAGACAGGACAATTAAAAGAATTACTCTTTGAATAAGAATTACTCTTTACTTACTACCACCCTGTTTCTTTCCATTACCCAAGGCCCACAGTGTCTAAACTCCTGATCTCTTTAGTATCTGCATGCCTTGACTCAGCCAGCTGTACAGGGACCCAGAGCCAGAGTCCTGAAAAGACTAACGGTAATCAAGAGTTCCACGCAAGAAAGTGGAAGCATAGATAGGGCTGATACGTTTCTACTGAGGAGTGTTCATGGAGCGAGCCTCTGAGCCATGCTGGAGCGGCTGCAGTCCACACGTTTCAGGACAAGGAGATTACAACTTTATAACCAACCCTCAGGCTGAGCTAGACTCTTCCAACCAGAGCCAATGGAGGAGTCTTGGGGGATAGTTCCTTCTAAGAGCAAGCGCATGTTTTAAAATCAGAAGTAATTCCCAGATTACTTAGAATAGAAGGGTGTAAGGGGAAGGGAAAGAGGGAAAAAGGGAAAGCAAATGCGGATGGGGGCAAAGTGTCAAAATAGCTGGCCAGAATGCAGAAGTCTACAGCTGTGGTAAGAAAAGTATTCAGCCCAGAATAACAGTAAACAACAGCAAAGGAGGGTTTCCCTGGTGGCGCAGTCGTTAAGAATCCACCTGCCTATGCAGGTGACACGGGTTTGAGCCCTGGTCCAGGAAGATCCCACATGCCATGGAGCAACTAAGCCCCTGTGCCACAACTACTGAGCCTGCGTTCTAGAGCCCGTGAGCCACAACTGCTGAGCCCGTGAGCCACAACTCCTGAAGCCCGTGTGCCTAGAGCCCGTGCTCCACAACGAGAAGCCACCGCAATGAGAAGCCCACGCACCGCAACGAAGAGTAGCCCCCGCTCGCTGCAACTAGAGAAAGCCCATGCGCAGCAACGAGGACCCAATGCAGCCAAAGATAAATAAATATATTAAAAAAAGAAGAAAACTAACAGCAAAGGAGTCTGTGGACAGAGGCATCTTCCATTACTTAAGGTTTCCAGTAGCTTAAATTTCAAGTTCTTTTCAGAGAGTAAATGAAAATCCATTCTGAGGGCCTGAATTGAAGAAGAGCCGTTTAAAACTGTACCTCAGACTTGTGGTTGCCAAGTTGGGGGGCATGGAGGGAAGGATGGAGTGGGAGTTTGGAATTAGCAGATGCAAACTATTACATATAGAATGGGTACACAACAAGGTCCCACTGTATAGCACACGGAACTGTATTCAATATCCTGTGATAAACCATAATAGAAATGAATATGAAAAAGAATATATATATATATGAATCACCTTGCCATAAGGCAGAAATTAACACATTGTAAATCAACTATACTTCAATAAAATAAATTTTTAAAAATAAAAATAAGACCGTACCTCAACATAAAAAGGTTATGCCTGGAAGACAGCTTTCTGATGTGTTTGCCACAACGTAAGAGAATCGGCACTCAAATGTATTTCTGGTATAGATAAACTGTTATAATCTTCCTGGAATACAATATGGATGTGTGTATGTGTGTGTATGGTTTGCATCAAGATTCTAAAAAGTACGTTGAATCAGAGGGTATGTAACTCTACAACTAGGAGTTTATACTGTGGAAAGTGTTAACAAAGGACAAAGATTTTGCTACAAGAGGGCTTAATGCAATATATTACTAGAAAATTGTAGAAACTATCTAATAATATAGTGCTTGCCAACTGAGTTATTAAAACTATGTTCACATGCAATTCAATTTTATACAGACAATAAAAATTAAATTGTACTGAAATTAGGTATCTGTATATCACTCCCACTTGGGAAACACATACACACAACAAGATTATACATATATATCTATTGTGCCCTGAGGTGGTATGAGTATTTTAAGTTTCTACAGAAAAGTAATGTACAGGGCTAAGATAGAGTAACAGGGACCTGATGATTGTGTGTCTAAAAAAAAAAAAGAAACTATAAAATACTGGACATCTAAGAAGCGGGAAAAGAACAAGGTGAGCCCTATGATTGCCCCAGCTTCCTGCCTCAAGAGTGTCCAGCCACAGTACGGGGGAAATCCAGGTGGGATCCACAGAACCTACTGAGTTAAAGAGGCAGATATGAGAACCCAAGAAGCTCAAGGCAGCGAGAGTTCACAGAACAGAGTACCGCAAAAGAGAGAACCAGAAAGACAGAAAAGTAAAGAAACACGAAAAATAAAGAAAACATTTTAAATCTTACAGTACAGTACCTTGAAAAGTACAGTAGTTCACACCAGACACATTAACTAACATGACTGGGCATGCAAATGCACTTTCGCATCTTTGAAAGTTTGCAACTTGAAGGTTCGTATGTAGGGGACTTACCAATAGAATATTACTGGGCAAGAAAAAAATAAAATGATAATAAATGCTATTGTAGCATGCATGAACCTTAAAAGCATTATTCTGTGTGAAAAAAGCCAGTCGTACAAGGCCAAATACTGTGATTCCATTTATATGAAATGCCCAGTTTAGGCAAATCTCTGAGACAAAAAAGTAGATTAGTTGTTTGCCAGGGGATTGGAAAGAATAAATAGGGAATGACTGATAACAGATGTGGGGTTTCCTTTGGGGATGGAGAAAATTTTCTAACACCGTGGTGATAGTTGCACAGCTCTGAATATATCAAACACCACTGAACTGTATTCCTTAAATAGTTGAATTATATCCCAATAAAGCTGCTAAAAAGACAACTGACAAAAATACTAATGATGGGATTTATTACAGAAATAAAAGTTTTAGAAAAGTTAGGAGGGAGAAAAGTAAATATACTGTTGTATACTATAAAGGATTATAATATCACTTAAAAGTATCACTTAAGAAAATATCACTTAATATAATTAATTTAATTAAATAAATATACCTTAAAATAAATTTAAGCCTACTATAAATGCTGAATCAACCACTAAAAACAAAACAAGGAATTATAGCTAATATGCTTAGAAGGAGATAAAAATCATAAAATAAACCAAATGCAAAAAGAAAAAATGAGAAACAAAGAATGGACAGGACAAATAAGCAAACAGCAAGATGAGCAAGATGATGGACTTAAATAAAACCATAACAAAATACACACACACACATACACACAAGAAGTGGTCTACACAACCCAATTAAAAGGCAGATATTGTCACACTGGATAAAAAAGCAAGACCCAACTCCCTACAAGATACACTACCTACAAGAACCATACTTTAAATATGAAGACACAAATAGTTTAAAAGGAAGAGGAAAAAGATCTGCCAAGCTGACACTAAAAATAAAACTGGAGTGCCTATATTAATATCTGGCAGAGTAGCTTTTAGAGCAGAATACATTACCAAGGATAAAGAAAGTCATTTAATAATGATAAAGGGGTCAATTCATCAAGATGACACAGCAATAATAAAAGTTTATACATCTAATAAGGGAACTTCCAATGATATGAAGTAAAAACTGATGAGAGGAGCAACACATAAATCCGCAATTACAGCCAAAATTGCAATACCCCTCTGTAATTAACGGATAGAACAGAAAATCAATATGGATAACAAGAACTTGAACAACATAATCAATCAACTTGATCTGACTGACATTTTTAGAACCCTTAACTGAGTGCCAGCAGAATACACATTCTCCTCAAGTGCAAAAAGAACTGGTACCAAGATAGACCATATTCTGGGCCATAAAACAAGTCTCAATAAATTTAAAAGGATTCAAGTCATATAAAGTATGGTCTCTGACCACAACTGAATTAAACTAGAAATCAATAACAGAAAGATCTTTGGAAGATCACTAAATGCTGGAAAACTATCATCTCTCTAAATACCTTATGCAATAAAGAAGAAATTGAAGGAGGAATTAGAAAGTATTTTGAATTGAATATTTTGAGTGTTTTGAATGAAGAAAAAAACAAAGCATCAGTATTTATGGGGTGCCACTAAAGCAGTGTCGAAGAGGAAAATGATAGCATTAAACATTTATAGTAGAAAAGAAGTCTCAAATAAATGACCATCAGAAACCAGAAAAAGATGATCTCATAACCCAAAGTAAGCAGAAAGAAAGGAAACAGTGAATAACAGCAGACAACAATAATATTATAATAGCAGAAGATAAAAGCAATAAACCCAAAAGCTGTTTCTTTGAGAAAATCAATGCAATTGCTAACCCTCTAACCAAACTGGTTAGGAAAAAAAGATGACACAAATTTTTAATGGCAGAAACAAAAGAGGGGTGGTCACTACTGACCCAATAGACATTAAAGGATATAAAGAATAAAGATAGTGTGGTATGGGCCTAAAGAAAGACAAATAGATTAATGGAACATAATAGAAAGTTGAGTAGACCTATACTTATATAAACAACAAATTTTGGACAAAGGTAAATAGGCCATGCAGTGGAGAAAGAAGAGCCTTTCCAACAAATTGTGCTGAACTACTGTTTATTTGAATACAAAACAAAAAACAACTTTGCTTCATAATTCAAATCACAAAAATTAACTTAAAGTAATCTTAAATTAGCTCATTAGACCTAAACGTAAAACCTAGGACTATTGATATAAAACTGCTAGAAGAAAACATAAGAGAAAATCTCTGCGGAGTTGGATCAGGCAAATTTTTCTTAGGAAAGATATCAAAAGCATGATCCATAAAAAACAAACTGAAACACTAGTCTTCATCAAAAGTTCTTCTGCTCTTCAAAAGACACCAAGTAAGGGGCTTCCTTGGTGACGCAGTGGTTGAGAGTCTGCCTTCCGATGCAGGGGACACGGGTTCGTGCCCCGGTCTGGGAGGATCCCATGTGCCGCGCAGCGGCTGGGCCCATGAGCCATGGCTGCTGAGCCAGCGCGTCCGGAGCCTGTGCTCCGCAACGGGAGAGGCCACAACAGTGAGAGGCCCGCGTACCGCAAACAAACGAACAAACAAAAAAGACACTAAGTAAATTTAAAAAACAAGCCACAAACTGGGTGAAAATACTTTCAAATCATGTCTAATAAAGGACTTGTATCCAACATGTATTTTTAAAAATCTCAATATTCAGTAAAAAACCAAACTCACTTTTTAAACTGGGCAAAAGATTTAGACACTTCACCAAAGATTATGCAGGCAGCAAATAAGCACAGAAGAGCAATTGGGAAGAAACAAATTAAAACCACAATGAAATACCACTACATATCAATAGAATAACCAAAATTAAAAAGACTGACCATACCAAGTGTTGGTGAGAATATGAATCAACTGCAACTCTCACACACTGCTATGGGAATGGAAGATAGGATCAATTTGGAAAACAATTTGGCAGGTTTTTTTAAAATTAAATATGCACTTACTATCCAATCAAGCCATTTCACTCCTAGGTATTTGCTCAAGAGTAAAGAAAGTATGTCAGCACAAAGACTTGAGCACAAATGTTTACAGTAGCTTTATCTTTAATAGCCAAAAACTGGAAACAGCTCAAATGTCAATTCACAAACAAACAGATAAACAAATTGCTGTAACGTCCATACAGTGGAATTACTACTCAGCAATAAAAAGACATGAACTAGTTAGAGACACAAAAGCATGTACCAATCTCAGAATAATTACACTGAGTGAAAGAAGCCAAACAAAACACAGCATTGGCTGTATGATTCCACTTATATAAAACTATAGAAAAAGCAAACTAATTTATAGTGACCAAAAGCAGATCAGTAATTGCCAGGAAATATGAGGGGAGGGTAAGGTAACAGAAGGAAGGACTTCAAAGGGACAGGAGAAAATTTGAGGGGTGGTAGATATGTTCATTACCTTGATGGTGGCGACGATTTCAAGAGTATATACACACGTCAAAACAAATCAAATGGCACATTTTAAATATATGCACTTCATGTACGTCCCCGATAAAAAGTATTAATACGAAGCATGTCTTATAATAAAGAAAAATGCTATGATACAGATTTTTAAAATACAATATTTAAAGAATATTTTCCTTGAAAGGAAAACACTGGCTTATAAGAAAATCTGAGCACTAACTATAATATATACATATATTTGTAACAACGCAAGGGCAGCCCAATGCCGAGTGTCAGAGGTTAAGTGAGGTAAGGAGCATGTCCCCATGGGAAGGCAGCTGACAGCACTTGTCAGAGCATAAAAGGTAAAGGGGCATCCAGCAGAGGAGGAGAGAGAGATACAGACTCATGGTTTTCAAGAGCTATAGAAATAAAAATAGAGGTTTAAGAGTGTGTGGTGGGGTGTACATGTGTGTGTATGCAAGTCAGAGGTCTGGGGGTAGTGGCACCCCAAAAACTATGAGTATCCTAGCACTTCGATCTTGGTCTCTAAATACCATTCTCTACTGAAAGGAACCAGGCTCTTTGGAGAAACGCCTGAGTCCAGAGCTGTGGCCAGGGAAGTATACAATGACTTGGAACATCTTCTTGTGCCCGAAAGAAAGAGAGCACTCAAAGAATTATGAAGAAGTTAAAAAGACAAGGAAATTAGCTTAAAGGGCCCCTCCTGGCCTCAAATGGACATTTTTGAGATTCAAAATAAATGACAGAACAGATTTATAACACTTTGAATAAAATAGGAATCTTTGAGTTCATTATAATATAAATTAGCTAATAAAAGTTTGACAAGAAATAGGATATTTACATAGACTCAAATACTTGCCCACAAAATTCTTACTACTTACAAAGGAAAAACAGTAACTTTACAGTGGAGAAGTCTGGAAGACACTACCTTCATCAAGTGATCAAAGTAAACATCACCAGAAATTGGGACAAATACACATTGTGTGCCACCTGATAGGATGCAATGAGAAGACTATGGCATCACTTTTGTGATATTCCTGTCAAAGTTTCAAAATCTGAGTTTAATTAACAAAAAAAAAAACAGGGTCAAACTCAAATTGAGGAACATTCTACAAAATAACCATCCTATAATCTTTAAAAGATCAAGGTCATAAAAGAAAAAAAACTGAGAAACTGTCCCCATAACAAGAGACATGACCAACTAACACAATGCAAGATTCTGAAATGAATCCTTTGCTATAAAGGGTATTATTGAGACAATTGGGGAAAACGTAAATGGATTTGAATATTAGAGGATAGTATAATAATGATGTTAATTTCTGAACTCTGATGATTGTTTTGTGACTATGTGGAAGAATGTTCTTGTTTTTAGGAAATACATTATAAAGTACTTGAGAGTGTTAGGACATCATGTCAGTAATTCATTCCTAATTGACTTGGCAAGATAAAAGGTTCTTTGCATTTTTGTACTGCACTTGCAACTTTTCTGTAAGTTTGAGAAAGGAGGAGTGGGGGAGGAGGAGAAGCCCCATGATCTACAATAAAATGTGTTTAATTGGAAGAGAGTGTTCCTGTGTCACTACTAACCATAAGAATAGATGTGCACAAGAAGAAACTGAATTTAAAGAAAAAAAATTTTAATCTAGTTAGAAGTTACTGTTACAAATTACATGACTATCCCAGACACACACGTGCCTGATTTTAGAGAAGACAGGAAAAGACGTCTCAGACAAACGGCAGAGTATAGGAGGCACGCTGCCGAAAAGGTCTTTTGAAAAAGGAGAAATCTGGACCACAGTAAACAGTGCAGGCAGCAACATCCCACCAAGTTTTGCTGTATTTCCAAAAGCTAAAGAAACACTATAGTAGTAGAGAGACACGTTTATATTCAATGCAGAACAAAGAAAAGGGCAGATACCCCACAAATGTGGTCCTAAGAATGTCTTGTTTCCCATATATAGGGAAAATGTGACAAGGTACCATGTTCTTTGAGGCGGTGGATTATGAAATTTCTTCTGCCAACTAGTGAGAATAATCTCTTCCAGATGTTGTTTGGCCCACAGTGTGCTATTCAAAAATATGAAATTTTTGTTTATTTTCAGAGTTCAAGAACCAAATAAGAAACTTTGTTTCCTTCACTAACTTCTAATTAAGTCGGAGATAACAGCTTTTAAAAAAAAGAAAATCAGTGTACATCCTAAATCTAGACTTATAGATCCTGCCCAAAGTTTTAAGGGGGAAAAAAAAAAATCAAACCTGTTGAATACAACCCTAGTATCTAATTCACCATGGGGGAAAAAATGAAATTTCATTTCCTTTCCTGCTACGATAGATATCACTTTTCTTTAGTGAAGTCCTTCTTGGCAATACCTCTTTAAAAGAGTAGGTAATAGAGGGAAATCTAAAGAAAACTAGTATTGTGTTGGAGAATGAGTTATTCCCAGCTGGGTTGAAGATATGTGAAGACTGTAGTTTTCCTGAGAATTCACATACATGCTTTTGCCCACTTGAGAGGTCAACAAGGAAAGGATGGCCTCATTCATTAATGTAACAATTCTGTGAGCAACATTTCAAACATATCACCCTGTGGAAGAAATCAGGAATGTGAAGCAAAGGGAATCAAATGACTCCTCTCTGTTCACAATAACTCAGTAACCATGATAACAAATAAACCAAAAAAGGGCTCCTCCCTAACTCTCAAGTGAATGGTATTCAAACTCCTATTTTCCTTTTATGAAAGGGTTTTCAATGTAACAGTGGATATCTGGCATCTTTTTCGATTGTTGTTGAAGCTGTTTATCACAGAAGCAGAATATAGACAGGAAAAGAAGCCTTTTTTAAACTGTGAGGCGATAATAAAGCCACAAAGTAGCCACAAGTCCCTCTGCCTGCGATGTGACCTAAAAACCAAGTGGAGACCTAAAAACAGCTGTGAGGTGCCACTTTAAAGACTTCTAACCATCAGCCTGAAAGATGCTATCCTGAATGTCCAGAAGATCATAGGGGGAAATCCAAACATGTGGAGAATGAAGAGTATCATGCAGAATATTTCTCACTAGCGTGAAAGGGATTATATGGCCACTCCAAAGAGAAGATAAGGCATTATAACATGAAAAATGAAATTCTGGTTATAAAAGGGATCAGAAAAAAAAAAAAAGGTTTTGCTAAACTGATATTACCTTAAAAATCTGGAAGATGAAGAAACAACCAAACAGACTCAGCTGCAGCAGTTTCTACCTGACCAAGAACTGGGGCTTGAAACGGGGGCTTGAAAAGGAGGAGTGTGCTGGAGGGTCGGACTCAGTGTGATTGCTATTTTAAGCCAAGTCATGGAAATAAAATAAGCAGGCAACATATCTATAAATGCTCTGTGTTCCAAGATGTCTCCAATTTACATTACTGTAGTTCTGGGCTCCAAGAAACTGAATGTAGTGTTAAACCCGCTGCAGAGAAGTGGTTCCAGAGGGAAAAGGAAAAGGTCACCTCGAACCACACCAGTTTCTTTGGGCGGTGGCTGTGGAGGTGACCAGGATGACAAGCAAGGACTCTCCTCCTGTTGGGACCTGATGGTTTCGTTTTGGAGCCTGATCTCAGGTCCATGTTACATGAACTCCTCTCAGTTGGAGCTCAGAGCATCACACGGATTTCTTTTGGCCCCAATCCCACATTGCAGCTGTTTGTACTTATTTGAGGTATGGTGTATTTTGAAACAAAATGAGCCAGACTTCCCCTACTGCCTATGTCAGTGCCTGGTAATGGGAAACATTAACTCTTTCACAGCCAGGCAATAACTGTAGTGCATCCATCAAATGGAGGAGACATAAAGAAATACTGACCAAGAGCTGGGAAAGTTTCTCCAAACAAGAAGCTCGTTTCAAAGCAGAGGCAGATATTCCATCATTTACTTATTTTCTGGATCCCATTTATCTCCAAACAAGTTTCAGCCAGGTTACAAGAGGTTATAAAAGAACAAGAGTCATGACTGTGAACAATTATAAGCCAACAAATTGGATGATCTAGAAGAAATGGATAAATTCCTAGAAACATACAATCCGCCAGGACAGAATCATAAAGAAATAGAAAAACTGAACAGACCAATAATAAGGAGACTGAAAAAGCAAAACCTCCCGAAAGGGAAAGACTAGGACCAGAAGGTTTCACTGGTGAATTCTATCAAACACTTAAAGAAGAATTAATACCAATCTTTCTCAAACTCTCCCAAAAAAACTGAAGAGGAGGGAACACTCCCAAACTCATTTTACAAGACCAGCATACCCTGATACCAAAGCCAGATAAGGATACTACAAGAAAAGAAAACTACAGGCCAATATCCCTGACGAATACAGATGCGAAAATTCTCAACAAAATTCTAGCAAACCAAATTCAACACCATGTTAAAAGGATGAGACACCATGATCAAGTGGGATTTATCTCTAGGATATAAGAATGGGTCAACATAATAAAAATCCATTAATGTAATACACCACATTAACAGAATAAAGGATAAAGGTCATATGATCCTCTTAATAGATGCAGAAAAAGTATTTGACAAATTCAACATACGTTCATGATAAAAACTCAAAACAAACTGGGTATAGCAGGAATGTACCTCAACATAATAAAGGCTATTATGACACACTGACAGCTAATATCATACTCAACGGTGAAAGGGTGAAATTTTTCCCACCAAGATCAGGAACAAGACAAGGATATCCACTCTTACCACTCCTATTCAATATAGACCTGGAAGTCCTAACCAGAGCAATTAGACAATAAAAATAAAAGGTATCCAAATCAAAAGGAAGCAGTAAAGTTGTTTGCAGATGATGCGATCTTAACTATATAAAATCCTACAGATTCCATCAAAAAACTGTTAGGTGTAATAAACTAATTCAGTAAAGTTGCAAGATATAAAAATAAACATACAGAAATCCGTTGTGTTTTTATACTCTAATAATGAATACCTGAAAAATAAAGAAAGACAACCCCACTTATAATAGCATCTAAAACAATAAAATTCTTAGGAATAAATTTAACAAAGGAAGTGAAAGATCTGTACGCTGAAAATTACAAGAGACTGATGAGAAAAACTGAAGACACAAATAAATCGAAAGATGTCTTGTGCTCATGGATCAGAAGAATATTGTTACCATATCCATACTACCCAAAGCTATCTATAGAGTCAGTGCAATCCAAATCAAAATTCCAATGGCATTTTTCACAGAAATAGAACAAACAATCCTAAATTGATATGGAACCATAAAAGATCCCACATAGCCAAAGCAATCCTGAGAAAGAAGAATAAAGCTGGAAGCATCACAATTCCCGATTTCAAGCTTCATTACAAAGCTATACTAATCAAAACAGTATGGGGAACAAGATCAAGATGGCCGAGTAAAAGGACGTAGAGCTCATCATCTCCCACAAACACATCAAAAATACATCTACATGTGGAAGAATTCTCACTGAAACCTGGAAACTGGCAGAAGGACTCCTATACATCCAAGGCTGTAAGAAAGATACAAAAGTAGTCAAGTAGGAAGGGAAGAAAAGCAGTCAGCTTGGGACCTGTGCCCCTGGGAAGGGACCCAGAGAAAAAGGGAGATTACACAAGTGGACACCTGCCCCGGGGAGTCAGCAGGTCAAGCCAGAGACTGGGCATCCTAGTCCTGGGGTCCGACACAGTGGAGACAAGCCCCCTTGGCTATTTGGAAGACCACTGAGTCAGACAGAAAGGCTGGAGAAGACTGGACTCCACTCATAAGGAGCATGCGTGAGCAATGTTCTTACCTAGGTAGTGCCCCAGGAGCTGCCCAGATCTCTGATGGCGTCCCCCTACCACAGCTAACTCTCCAACACTCCTTGAGAATCCATGCGGGTACCCACCAGCCCTGTGGAGTAGTTCCACAACAGGGCAGGGGTGGTAAAGGAAGGGGAGAATGATCGGCTATGAGAGACAAAGGGGGCTCACACCTGAGGCTGTGTCTGAGCAGAGCCACAGCCACCTACGGAGGCAACACATTAGACCTCTGTCTACGCACAGGCCTCACTTGCTTCAGCACTTCCCTCTTCTGGGGCAAAGTCCCAGTGAAGGGAGAAGGGAAAACACACACTTAAAGGGAACAGAGCCAACATGAGCTCCACCCTCAGGGCTTCTGCCCCAGAAGCTTGGGATCAGACCCCCCCACCCCTGACAGGGCAGTGACAGCCACTGAGCAGCAGAAAGGAAGTCCCACCTCACACCTGGCTCCAGCTCTTGCCCCTCCATCTCTAGCACCCCCGCCCCCACCAAGGTGAAAGCTGCCAGCACACCCTAAGGAAAGATGGGAATGGCATCCATGTCAAACCCAGCACTCCTACCAAAGGCACTGGCTAAAAGCAGTCTGTATAGGGATGCTCCCACATAAGAACACCCCTTCAAGACCACAATAGGGAACTGTTTTATCTAAGTTCATAGAGGCAGAGAAAGTTTAGCAAAATGAAAAGGCAGAGGAACTACTCAATTGAAAGAGGAAAAGAAAACCCCTGAAAAAATAATGAAATAGAAATAAACAATTTACCAGATAAATAATTCAAAACACTGCTAACAAAAACGTTAACTGAATTAGGAAAAAGAATTGACTTAAACACTGAACAAGGAACTAGAATATATAAAAAAGACCCAATCAGAAATTAATGATTCAATAACTGAAATAAAAAACACACTAGAAGGAATGAATAGCAGACTAAGTGATACAGAAGAATGCATAAGTGATCTGGAATAATGGGAACCACCCAATCAGAAAGTCAGAAAGGAAAACAAATTTTTAAAAATGAAAGCAATTTAAGAGATCTCTGGGATAACATTAAGTGTTCCAACATTCACATTATAGGGGTTCCAGAAAAAGAAGAGAGAGAAGGGGATCAAAAAATGTATTTGAGGCAATTATGGCTGAAAACTTCCCAAACCTGAAGAAGGAAAATGATATCCAGGTATGGGAAGCACAGAGGGTCCAAAACAAGATGAACTGAAACAGACCCACACCAGGACATATCATAATTAAAATGGCAAAAGTTAAAGAGAGAATTCTAAAGGCAGCAAGAGAAAAAAAAAAAAAAAGAGTCAGATACAAGGGAATCCCCATAAGGCTATCAGCTGATTTCTCTGCAGAAAATTTGCAGGCCAGATGGAAGTGGCATAACATATTCAAAGCGCTGAAAGGGAAAAACTTGAAACCTGGAACACTGTACCCAACAAGATTATCATTTAGAATAGAAGGAGGAATAAAGAACTTCTCAGAGAAGCAAAAACTAGAAGAGTTCATTAATACTAAACCTCCCCTAAAAGAAATGTTGATGTGTCTTCTCTAAATGGAAAAGAAAGAATCCACAGGAAAGGGAAAACCCCACTAGAAGAGGCAAATATATGATAAGGATTAAGCATCAACCACATAAATAAGCCAGTACATGGATTAAAAGACAAAAATATTGTAAAAGCAACTATAACTGCAATAAGCAGTAAAAGGACAAACACGAAGATGTAAAATAGGACATCAAAAACACAAAATTGGGGTGAGCGGAGTAAAAAAAAATGTACATCTCTTAGAATGTGCTTGAACTTAAATGACTGCCAGTTTAAAGCAAGTAGATACAGTTACAGGTCAACATATATGAACGTCATGGTAACCACAAATCAAAAATCTACAACAGATATATAAAAACCAAAAAGGAAGGAACACAAACATACTAGTAAAGCAAACCATCAAACTACAAGAGAAAAAAAAACCAAAAAGAATTTAAAATGAACAGAGAAGAACTACAAAAACAACTGGAAAACAAGTACTAAAATGGCAATAAGTACATACCTATCAATAATTACTTTAAATGTCAATGACTAATAAATACGCCAATCAAAAGACATAGGGCAACTAACTGAATAAAAAAACAAGAGCCGGCTTCCCTGGTGGCACAGTGGTTAAGAATCTGCCTGTCAATGCGGGAGACACGGGTTCAAGCCCTGGTCCAGGAAGATCCCATACGCCGCAGAGAAACTAAGCCCATGTGCCACAACTACTAAGCCTGTGCTCTAGAGCCTGCAAGTCACAGCTACTGAGCCTGAGTGCCACAACTACTGAAGCCCACACGCCTAGAGCCCGTGCTCCGCAACAAGAGAAGCCACCACAATGAGAAGCCCGCACACTGCAACGAAGAGTAGCCCCCACTCGCCACAACTAGAGAAAAGCCCACATGCAGCAATGGGGACTCAACACAGCCAAAAATTAATAAATAAATTTATTAAAAAAAAAACCAAGACCCTTCTACATGCTGCCTACAAGAGACTCACTTCTGGGCTAAAGACATATATGGACTGAAAGTGCAGTAATGGAAAAAAAAGTTGCATGCAAACATAAATGACAAGAAAGCAAGGACAACAAAACTCATATCAGATAAAACAGACTTTAAAACAAAGGCTATAACAAAAGACAAAGAAGGCGATTATATAAGAGATCAGTACAGGAACAGGATGTTACACTCATTAACAATATATGCACCCAATGCAAAAGCACCTACACATATAAAGCAAATACTAACAAACATAAAGGGATAAATTGACAACAGTACAATAATAGTAGGTGAGAACACCCCACTCACATCAATGGAGAGATCATCCAGACAGAAAATTAATAAGGCAACAGTGGTCTTAAAAGAGACAACAAGTCCAGTTGGACTTAATAGATATCTGCAGGACATTACATCCAAAAACAACAGAATACACATTCTTTTCAAGTGCACATTAATCATTCTCCAGGATAGATCACATGCTAGGCCACAAAACAAGTCTCAACAAATTAAGAGAATAGAAATATCAGTCATTTTTTCCAACTACAACAGAATGAAACTAGAAGGCAACTACAGAAGGAAAAATGGAGAAAGAACAAACACGTGGAGACTAAACAAAGTGCTACTAAAAAACCAATGGGTTGGGCTTCCCTGGTGACGCAGTGGTTGAGAATCTGCCTGCCAATGCAGGGGACACGGGTTCGAGCCCTGGTCTGGGAAGATCCCACAGGCCACAGAGCAACTAGGCCCATGAGCCACAACTACTGAGCCTGCACATCTGGAGCTTGTGCTACGCAACAAGAGAGCCCGCGACAGTGGGAGGCCCGTGCACTGTGATGAAGAGTGGCCCCCACTCGCTGCAACTAGAAAAAGCCCACACACAGAAACGAACACCCAACACAGAAAAAAAAAAAAAAATTTAAAAAAACAAAAACAATGGGTCAATGTAGAAATCAAAGAGGAAATCAGAAAATACCTCAAGACAAATGAAAATGGAAACACAACACTCCAAAATCTATAGGATGCAGCAAAAGCAGCCCTAAGAGGAAAGTTTACAGTGATACAGACCTTTCTCAAGAAACAAGAAAAATCTCAAATAAACAACCTAACCTACCACGTAAAGGAATTAGAAAAACGACAAATAAAGCCCAAATTCAGCAGAAGGAAGAAAATAATAAAGATCAGAGAGGAAATAAATAAAATAGATATCAAAAAACAATACAAAAGATCAATAAAACCAAGAGCTGTTTTTTTGAAAGGAAAAACAAAATCAACAAACCTCTAGCCAGGCTCACCAAGAAGAAAAGAGCGAGGACCCAAATAAGCAAAATAAGAAACAAAAGAGAAAAAATAAGAACCAATACCACAGAGGTACAACAATCGTAAGAGAACACTACAACAGTGATATGCCAACCAATTGGGCAACCTAGAAGAAATGGGCAAATTCCTAGAAACATACTCAATACAACCTGCCAAGACTGAATCAAGAAGGAATGAACAACCTAAACAGACCTATCACTAAAAGTGGAATTGAACTTGTAATAAAAAGGAAAAAAAAAAACCTCCCAGCAAACAAAATCCAGGACCAGATGGCTTCACAGGGGAATTTTATCAAACATATAAAGAAGGACTAATACTTATCCTTCTCAAATGATTCCAAGAAACTGAAGAGAATAGAACACTCTCAAATTATTCTACCGGGCCATACCATTACCCTTATATCAAAATCAGGCAAAGGCACTACAAAAAAAAGAAAATTACAGGCCAATATCTTTCATGAATATAGATGCAAAAATCTTCAACAAAATATTAGCAAACCAAATCCAACAGTACATAAAAAGGATCATACACCATGATCAAGTTGAATTTATTAAAGGGACACAGGATGGTTCAACATTTGTAAATCAGTCAGTGTGATACACCACACTAACAAAAGTAATGATAAAAATCATACGATCATTTCAATAGATGCCAAAAAAGCATCTGACAAAATACAACATCCATTCATGGCACAAACTCTCATCAAAGTGGGTACAGAGGAAACATATCTCAACATAATGAAGGCCATTTATGATAAGCCCACAGCTAACATCATATTCAACAGTGAAAAGTTGAAAGCATTTCCTCTAAATTCAGGAACAAGACAAGATGCCCACTCTTATCACTTCTATTTAACATAGTATTGTAAGTCCTAGCCACAGCAGTCAGACAAGAAAAAGAAATAAAAGGCATCCAAATTGGAAGGGAAGAAGTGAAACTGTAACTATTTGTAGATGACATGATAACTTATATAGAAAATCCTAAAGTCTCCACTGAAAAATTATTAGAACTAATAAATGAATTCAGGGCTTCCCTCGTGGCGCAATGGTTGAGAGTCCGCCTGCCGTTGCAGGGGACGCAGGTTCGTGCCCCGGTCCGGAAGGATCCCACATGCCGCGGAGCGGCTGGGCCCGTGAGCCATGGCCGCTGAGCCTGTGCATCTGGAGCCTGTGCTCCACAACGGGAGAGGCCACAACAGTAAGAGGCCCGTGTACCACAAAAAAATAAATTAATTTAAAAAAATAAAGGAATTCAGCAAAGTTGCAGGATACAAGATTAATGTGCACAAATCTGTTGCTTTTCTATACACTAATAATTAACTCTCAGAAAGAGAAAGTTAAAAAACAATCTTGTTCAAAATCACATCAAAAGAATAAAATATCTAGGAATAAACTTAACCTAGAAGGTGAAAGACCTATACTCTGAAAACTATAAAATACTGACAAAGGAAACTGAAGATGACACAAAGAAATGGAAAGCTCCTGGATTGGAAGAATTAATATTGTTAAATGGCTATGCTACCCAAAGCAATCTACAGATTTAATGCAATCCCTATCAAAATGCCCAGGACATTTTTCACAGAACTAGAATAATCCTAAAATTCATACAGAACCACAAAAGACCCCAAATTGCCAAAGCAATCTTGAGAAAAAAGAAAAAAGAACAATGCTGGAGGTATCAGGCTCCCAGACTTCAGATTATACTACAAAGCTACAGTAATCAAAACAGCATGGTACTGGCACAAAAACAGACACATAGATCAATGGAACTGAAGAAAGAGCCCACAAATGAACCCATGTACCTATGGTCAATTAATCTAAGACATAGGAGGCAAGAGTACACAATGAAGAAAAGACAGTCTCTTCAATAAGTGGTGCTAGGAAAACTGAACAGCTACATGTAAAACAATGAAATTAGAACATTTCCTCACACCATATACAAAAATAAACTCAAAATGGATTAAAGACCTAAATGTAAGCCCTGAAACCATAAAATGCCTAGAGGAGAACATAGAACACTGTTTGACATAAATCGTAGCAATAATTTTTGGATCCATTTCCTAAGGCAAAAGAAATAAAAGCAAGAATAAACAAATGGGACCTAATTAAACTTTTCCTTTTTTAATTTATTTTTTATTGAAGTATAGGTGAATTACAATGTTGTGTTAATTACTGCTGTACAGCAAAGTGACTCAGTTATACATATATATACATTTTTTTCATATTCTTTTCCATTATGGTTTATCACAGGATATTGAATATAGTTCCCTGTGTTATACAGTAGTACCTTGTTGTTTACCCATTCTACATATACCAGTTTGCATCTGCTAATCCCAAACTCCCAATCCAACCCTCTCCCAACTGCCCCCACTCCTTGGCAACCACCAATCTATTCTCTATGGGACCTAATTAAACTTAAATGCTTTTGTACAGCAAAGGAAATCACTGACAAAAAAAAAAAGACAACCTACAGAATAGGAGAAAATATTTGTAAATGAAACTACCAATAAGGGGTTAATGTCCAAAATACATAAATATAGACAGTTCATACAGCTCAATATCAAAAAACAAACAACCCAATCAAAAAATGGGCAAAAGACCTGAAGAAACATTTTTCCAAAGAAGACATACAGATGGTGAATAGGCACATGAAAAGATGCTCAACATCATTAATTATTGGAGAAATACAAATCAAAATGAGATATCATCTCACACTTGTCAGAATGGCTATCATCAAAATACAAATAACATGTTGGTGAGGATGCGGAGAAAAGGGAACTCTTGTACAACTGCTGGTGGGAATGTAAACTGGTGCAGCCACTGTAGAAAACAGTATGGAGGTTCCTCAGAAAGCTAACAATAGAACTACCGTATGATCTAGCAATTCCACTCCTGGGTATATTTGTAGCAAAAATGAAAACACTAATTTGAAAAGATACATGCACCCCACTGTCCATAGCAGCACTATTTACAATAGCTAAGATGTGGAAGCAAACCAAGTATCCATCAACAGATGAATGGATAAAGAAAAATATTTGCAAATGATATGACATTGTATGTACAAACAAGCAAAGACCCAAAACTATAAAACTACTAGAAAAAAACATACGGAAGAAGTTCCTAGACATTGGTCTTGGCAATGATAATTTAGATATAGCACCAAAAGCACAAACAATAAAAGCAAAAACAAGTGGGACTACATCAAACTAAAAACTTTTGCACATCGAATGAAACCATCAACAAAATGAAAAGGCAATCCATGGAATGGGAGAAAAAGTTGCAAACCATCTATCTGGGTCAGGGGTTAATATTCAAAATATATAAGGAACCCATACAACAATAGCAAAACAACAAACAATTCAATTAACAATGGGCAAAGGCCTTGAATAGACATTTTCCACAGAAGGCATGCAAATGGCCAACACATATATGAAAAATGTTCACCACTAATCATCAGAAAAATGCAAATCAAAACCACTATGATATATCAACTCACACCCCTTAGAAAAGCTATTATCAAAAAGAGACAAGTGTTGGCAACACTGTGGAGAAAAAAGAACCCTTGTACACTGTTGGTGGGAATGTAAATTGGTTCAGCCACTACAGAAAACAGTATGAAGTTTCCTCAAAAAATTAAAAATAGAACTACCATATGATCTACCAATCCTACTTCTGGGTATATATCCAAAGGAAATAAAATCACTATCTCAAAGAGATAACCGTACCCCCATGTTCCCTGTAGCATTATTTACAATAAGACATGGAAACAACCTAAGTGTGTATCATTGGATAAATGGATAAAGAAAATATGGTGTATATGTATAACATATATACAATGGAATATTATTCAACAATAAAAGAGAAAGAAATCCTGCCATTTGCCACAACATAGATGAACCTAGAATGCATTATGCAAAGTGAAATAAGTCAGAAAGAAAAAGCCGAAATACTATAAGATCTCACTCATGTATGAAATCTAAAAAAGCGAACTCACCCAGACTAGGCAAATCCATAGATACAGATTAGCAGTCGTCAGGGGCTGGTGGGAGGGGAAAATGGGAGTTGACTGCTATTGGGCACGCAGTTTCTTTTGTGATAATGAAAATGGTCTAAAATTAGATGATGATGATGGCTGCACATCTCTGTAAATATACTAAAAACCACTGAAACATACTTTTTTTTTTTTTTTTTTTGTGGACCGGGGCGCGAACCCATGTCCCCTGCATCGGCAGGCGGACTCTCAACCACTGCACCACCAGGGAAGCCCCAGAAACATACATTTTTAAGGGGTAAATTTTACGGTATATGATTTATATCTCAATAAAGCTGTTATTTTAAAAACTAAAAGAAATGGGAATAAAATGGAAATTCCACTAAAAAAAATTTTTAATTAAAAAAAAGCGAATTCATAGAAATAGTAGAATAGTGGTTATCAGTGGCTAGGGAGTGGGGGAAATGGGGAGATATTGGTCAAAGGGTACAAACTTCTAGCTATAAGATGAATAAGTTCTGGGGATCTAATGTACAGATGATAATTAATATACTATATTATATACTTGAAAGTCGTTGAAAGTAGATCTTAAATGTTATCACCACCCCCTAAAAAAGTTGATTTTTTGAGATGATGGATGTGTTAACTAACCTTATTGTAGTAATCATTTTGCAATCTATATGTGTATCTGATCATCATGTTGTACACCTTACACTTACACAATATGTCAATAATATCTCAATAAAACTGGGGAAAAAAGAATGAGTCATGGACTGAAGTGGGCAATGGAAATAGATTATTTCAAAATTTTGTGCAAAATTTTTCTCTGAGCTCTCTGTTAACCAAACAAAAGAAAAAAGAAGAGTTGCACATTAAGTATCAGGAGAGAGGGACAATTCTCTTCTACTAAATACTAGTAACAGTTCTCATACAGAACAAAATACACAGAAATATTAACATGATGATTTCTTCTATCCATTCTCAATGAAATCCGAAGACAAAAATACCTGGGCATTTCACCCATGAACTTAAACACAAAACATACACAAAAACAAATACTTCTCCTCACCCCTAACAAGATCTCTTGATATAGTAGAACCCAGTCTCCTATATTTTTAAAGTCTCCTTAATTAATTCTGAAGCAACCTCTGATCACATGCCATTGTCTTAAATCAGAGTTCTATAAGGACATTTACATAGGAACCAAAGTATTGTATTCTTCACGTAAAGCTACTGACTAATGTAATATGACACAAAGTGAGAGCAGAGGTTCCCAAAGCAGGCTTTGCCACAGAATATAAAAACACTGATTCCTGGGCCCTACCTGAGGCCTACTGAATCAGACTCTGTACAGGTGGGAACCAAGAATCGGTACTTTAACAACTGTTCAAAGTGAACCTAGGCTGAAAGTCAGATGTGTTAACTCCTGCATAAGACCAGTAATTCTCAAACTGTAGCATGCAGCATCCAGACTTCACTGGAGGACTTGTTCCAACATCAATGGTTGGGCTCCATCCCCTGAGTTTCTGATGCAGTAGGTCTGGGATGAGCCTGAGAATTTGCACTTACTAACGGGTTCTCAAGTGATGCTGGTGCTGCAGGTCCCGGTAACTCACTTTGAGAACCACTCACTGGACTGTCCATTTAATATCCCGGTTGCCTCAAATGGTCTTTTTTTTTTTTTTTTTTTTTTTTTTGCGGTACGTGGGCCTCTCACTGTTGCGGCCTCTCCCGTTGCGGAGCACAGGCTCCGGACGCGCAGGCTCAGCGGCCATGGCTCACGGGCCCAGCTGCTCTGCGGCATGTGGGATCTTCCCGGACCGGGGCACGAACCCGTGTCCCCTGCATCGGCAGGCGGACTCTCAACCACTGCGCCACCAGGGAAGCCCCCTCATGTGCTTTTGATACCAGGCATTTGGAATTTTCTTTAACAAACAAAATAAATTAGATTATAATCCAAATTGAGGGTCATTTCACCTATTCAGTGATGAGGATAGCCAGGAATTTTCTCAGGAAGGAGCTTTTGGATTATTCAATAAAGACTTTAACTGAAACACCACAGAAAAATGCAGGGCAGGTAGAACCATTCATAAACCTTGGACACTTTTTTAAAAACACACTTAGCGAAGCTGCTAAGAACAAGTTGTTTTTGAGCAGGACTTGATCCCAGTGTGTGTCCATAAGAATAAAAGAGCTGCGATGTACCCGCCACATCATATGAAGTGGCCTGTGGAGTGGAGCTATTTAATGTCTCCTTCTGAATGGCGAAGGGTGTCTGCCAAAAGCAACAGCTTTAGTTCTGACGAAGTCCACAGCAAGCTCTCCTTTAAAAAAGGACTGGACAGAAAAAAAAAAAAAAAAAAGGACTGGACAACACATCTGAGGTTTCTTAAATTCACTTCCTGTTCATGAGCACAAGATCATATTATAGCTCTACTGGAAAGGCAATATCTAACTCATACAGAGGTTTTTTTTAAGCTCTTAAATTATAAATTTGAAAGAAGGCAGAGAGATGAGGACACAGATAGGTTTTATATCATTTGGAAATGGAATTCGATCTGTCAAAAGGTAACTCCTATACACCACGTGACTCTCAGTGTGGCTGTGTCAATCCTCTTAAGAAACATTAACGTCCAAAACCTTTGAGATCAGCCAGTTCAACCAGAGGCATTTCCTTACAATCAAAAGCTATGATTAAATAACTCATACTGTAAATGGTCATAAACTTTCTGAATAAAGATGACATTAGCCCAAATTCCCTGACTGTCCCCACCCAATTTCCAGTTAAAATACACATAAAGACAAAAAGGCAAAAACTCAAAATTGGCTCTGAAACCAAGAAGAGCAGCCAGCCATTTGTAAGAACCTGGGAATAATATACACTAAGTGCAGTGTAGTATCTATCAAGTGCGGTGAAGATGGAGCTGAATTAAAAACAATCAGTGTCCAGTGAATGATTTGCTTGCTGAAAACGAACAGGGAGAAGTAAGTTAGAAGGGTCAGACCTCTCCCACTCTATCTCATTTTCCAGAAAAAGGGGTGGGGACCAAAGAGAACAGCATGGACCAGCTCCATACCACGCAGCTCTGCTTTCGACCAGACAGCGATCCACTATTATCCCTTTCTCCCATCACTTTCAGAAGTTCTGTGCTGAGAAGTTTTTTCATAAGTCAGTAAGTACAATAAATACTCCATTGGCTGGTTCGTGGCCTCCTGAATACGGGAGAACAGAAATCCAGTTCTAAAAGAGCTGGGTAGAGGAAGAATTCTAACACGACAATTTTCCTTGTCAACAGCCAAGCCTCTCAGCATTGATTTGTAACTCAGGAAAGAATGGGCCCCACTCTGACTGGGGAGACTTCTTGGCGAAACGGGACCAGGGTTTTCTCCTGTTTTAGCAGTCAAGGTGCAGAGCCTAGGGGTGGTCAGGGGGATGGTCCTTGTCACTGTACAAGGGCATGTGACTAAGTGGGAGAGGCAGGGCTGGAATCCAGCAAGCGCTGGACCACTTGCCCAGTTGTGTGCCTCATTGTGCAGCTGTGTCTGCCCAGAAGAATAAGCTCTCTGAGACAAGTTAGGAGCTACACAGCTAGCAAATGAGGGATGGTTTTAACTCCAAAGTCAAGGCCTGCACTGTCCAATATGATAGTCACTTGCCATATGTGGACAGTGCAAAAACAGAACATTTCCATCTCTAAAAGTTTCTATTGGGCAGTGCGGCATACTGTCCACAAAAACTGTGAAGTGGAAAAAAGTTTTGTCCCTTATCAATGAAAATGGAAGAAGCATCATTCTACAAAATGGGGTCTCCAGAGAGTTCTGTCATTTTGGAGTCAGCATGAAATCTGACTAAATGCATCTAGAACAATGTAAACATTAAGACAAGTAGTTATAATAAGCTCATAATTAACCCTTCTTGTTCATCATGTTTTCTAACTTTTAATATGTTAAAATCAAACACATGGAAGTGCTAAGCTGTTCTATGTTCCTTTAAAAGGAATAGAGTTCTAATTACATATTCATCTATTATGTTTTGCACAGAAAATTCCCTTGAGAAATAAATTTTCAAACTTATTTCTAAGCCACATCACTCTGCACACTAAACAGTAAATCAGGGTAATATGTATATGTATTGTAGTTAACGTAAGGTAAAACAAGCAGTTAATTTTACCAGTCAATACTCATCGTGTGTCAAAGTTAACCACACAAAACCAGAAACAAGTAAGAACATATTTCAGAAAGAATTTATCTTTTAAAATCAGGAAAAGTGCCACATGATGTAAACTAACAATGGGTGGGGACAGAATCTAAAACAATGATACAAATGAACTTATTTGCAAAACAGAAACAGACTCACAGACTTCAAAAACAAACCTACGGTTACCAAAGGGTAAAAGTATGGGGGAGGGATAAATTAGGAGTTTGGGATTAACATATACACACTACTATATATAAAACAGATAATCAACAAGGACACAAGGAACTCTACTCAATATTCTGTAATAAACTATATGGGAAAAGAATCTGAAAAAGAATGTATATGTCTATGCATAACTGAATCACTTTGCTGTACACCTGAAACTAACACAACATTGAAAATCAACTACACTCCAATATAAAATAAAAATTAAATAAATAAATAAATAAAAGGACATGTTATTTAAAAAAAAATTTTAGGTTGGCTGAAAAGCAAAAAAAGGCAACAAAATGTAAACTATATCATTATACATATATCGAACCATTATGTTGTACACCTGAAACTAATATATGTCAATTCTATCTCAATTTAAAAAATTAAACTGTAAAAAAAAATGGGTGGGGTATAGTGAGGCTGATTGTAAGCAATAGCCATTGTCTTCTGAGAGCTAGATAGGAGGCATTCTCATCACTAATCCAAGTTAGATAAACCAGAGGATCTAAAGCCACAAGTAGAGATAGGATTTTTCTTGCCAAGGCTAAAAGAACAAAGAAATTAAAACTACCAGTAAAAGAGGAATACAAAGGACAGGCTCTAGAAATATGTGGTCCATCCAAACTCTAAAGTATTAGGGGTGTGCAACATCTCTTTAAAATAAAGAAGTGCTGGTTATAAGAAGGCTCATTTGCATACCCAGATCAGGAACTCTAGAAATCCAGGTCATTTAGAATGGAAATCCCTAAATCCTGTGGTTCTATAGGAAAGTATTTAAACCACAGACATCCGTTCTCAAACAGAGGACAGACTATGACTGCCTCAATCCCTGGATTTTAGTAGGCAACCCAGAACGCTCCAAGGTAGGAGAGAGCTTATAGGTGCACACAAGTGCTTGTAAGAAAAAGGCTGGCAAGAGTGAGACCAGCATGGTGGCACACAAATCATCCCAGAGCATATCCTCTATATCCTCATATCCTCTAATGTAATTTGCTTAATGGAAGGTACCACAAATTGAAAAAGAAAGGCTATCTTTGGCACTTAAAGAGTTATAAACACGCAGGTATCTCTGAAAATGCCTTAAAAAGTTTTCCTACTTGAAAAGAAAACTTCCTTCTGTTTTGGGGGGTTGGAGTAAGGTGAACAATTATTTGGGGTGCAGTAACTAAAAAGTAGTGGCAACGATCACAGAATGGGCAGCGTCATCCAGGTACCCATGCAACTTGGTGAGGTTAGGAGCTTCCTTCCTTCCCAAGAGCACCACCCCACAGAGCTGGAGCATGAAAAATAAACCAGTCTTTATGGAAGTGAAGGCAAGACGCTGGAGCCACATATCATAGTGATCATCCCCCCAAACCTGACTGTACTTCAGGTTCTTGGGGCTCACAGAAACAAGAATGTAAGGGAAACCAGAATTAGGCTGGGCAGCAATGATCCAGAAGTAACTGAATTTACTTACATATACCTTTGAACACTGTTCCAAGGGACATGTAATATTCTTATACTGTTAGTAGTGTCAAAGACATATTAATGATTCAATAAAGGTTATCCCAGCTATTCAGACTTAGGGGAAAACACCCAGCTAATTTTTCCATAAAGACATAATTAAGGCTGTAGCATACACCCAAGAGACAGCTACCAGAGTTTTGGGGACCATAAACATTTGTGAAATGCTTGCCTGGAAAACCTGTATCTTCCAAAGATAATAACAGTCACCAATTCTGGCCAACACTGACTTTGTAAGACATTTCTCCCACCCATTCTTGTCCCCAGTTGGCCATGAATAGTTTAGCACTAAAGTTGGCTTCATTCAATCATTCCCTCTCTGTACCTTCAGCTTTGTTCTCTCCTCAGTTCCCAGCCCTCAGAATGAAAACATGCTATGATTCCCATTTTAAAAAGAATACAGAAAGAAATACTCCTTGACCCCAACTACTGCCCCTTCCTCCTCTTCCCCAGCTCCTTGCCCCTCCCCCACCCGCTCTCTCTTTTCAAGGCCAAGAATACTGAATGAACAGTCTGTGCTCACTGCTTTTGCATCCTTGTACGATGTACCATGGTTTCTGCCCTCACTGCTCAAAATTTTGAGAAAAGATCCTTTTCTTCTAAATAAGCACATTTCTCTGTCCTTGACTACTGGACTCTGTAGTGGCATTTTAAATTGTTAATCAGAGTCTTTTAAAACTTGCCCTACTCATGACAGCACGATCCTTTGATTCTTATCCAACTTCGTGCTGGTTCTCTCAGGCCTCTTTGCAGCATCTTCTTCCTCTAAGGATCCGGAAATGTTGGTGCACCCCCCGAGTCCTTTGCTTAGCCCTTTTCTATTTCTGCTCACTTTCGCTAGGCCATCTTATTCATACCAATGGATCCCAAAGACACTTGCAGGCTCTTGTTTCTTAAATATGCAGCCCCATTCCAGAACATTCTCCCACACTCCAATTGACCTGTCCAAAATTAAAAAACCCCCAATTCAAAACTATCCCAGAACCAACTTATTTTCCTACGCTGAGCATGTCACTAAATCCTGTTGACTACACTTTTCAATAAATTCAAATCCATTCTTTCTCCTCCAGCTCCCACTGTCACTTAGTTCAGGTCATCTCCCTGGGACAACTGCAAGGGTCTCTGTCTCTAATCTGAATTCACTTCTCTGTCTCTCTCCATTTTAACCTCCCATAATGATCTAACTGGAAACAAAACAAAAAATAAAAAACTGTGGAAATCCTTTCAACTGTTAACAACAATTGAAACAGAGAAGAGGCAAACTTCAGACTCCTTGGAACACCCCACAAGAGGTCTGGCCTCTACCTCATGCCTGAGCAAGTCTTCCATTACTTACCAACCAAACCACCTGGAGTTCCTGGAAAACACATTATTTCATGTCTTCTCATATTCTATTTTCATGATCGGAATGCCCTCTTCCACCGCCTATCCACAAAGTGAACTCTCCTTTATTCTTCAGTCTTTCATTATAAAGTCTCAGAAGTCTCCTTCCTAAGTCACCCCCTAACACACACATCAGCAGCAGCAGTGCGTTGCTCGTGCCTTCCTATATGCCATCCCCTCTGCACCTTGCACGTGAGAGACAGCATTCATCACACTAAACTCTATTCACTTGTGAGACAATTACTGGACTCTGAGCTCCTTGAGGACAAAGTCAGCACCATAATTATCTTTTTATCCTAATGTTCAGTGTGTCTGGCATAGAGACAGTCCTCATAAAAGGCTTGTTGGACAAAAGGAGAAATGAAGGCAGACAAGGAACCACTAGAAATGAAAAGTGAACCAAAAACTTGGTTTACCCCAAAATACACCGTATTGAAACACAGCTCTGTTTCCTAACCAGGGAATCTCCATTCATTCATTCATTCATGCAACAAATACTGATTGAGCACCCACTGCATACAAAAAGCCATTTCACACAAGAAACAAAGTGTGGGTAATAAAGGTCTTCCCAGCTTTTTCAATTCAAGAGCCTTTCTGGTCCATCCCACACATTTTTTTTCCAATAGCAATCAGAACAACAGAAAACACACACAGATGGGTAGGAAGATGACCCTGTGATGGTTAAGCCCTATAGTTAACCTTCTTTATCACATCCCTTAACTCGTTCTTTCTTCCTTAACACACTCACCTACTTTTTTCATCATGGATTTGGAGTTCACCATTGCCTGCATAAACATCTACATTCCCAATTCAGTATCATACCAATTCTATATCTTGCCAATTCCATTTTCAAAAGTTACAGCTTCAACATGAAGAAATTCCCAAATGATTTGGCTTTATCTAAATCATACTTCCAAACAGGAACACAGGCAAACCGGCTTGAATAAGAAATCCACGATGGTATAAAGTGAGAGACAGATCTTCACACTACATAAACAAACACATTTTCAATGAAAAACAAAGCCTTAACAGACCTAAGGGAAAACATAATAAACACTTTTATAATCCTAGAGTAGGGGAGGCTATTTTAGCATAATGCCAAAGCAAAAAGCCTAAACGACTGATAAAGGTGACTATCTAAACATTTAAAGCCTCTTCATATTTAAGAATAAAGAGATGCACACTGGAAAGATGTCTTACATTATATGGAAAGCTATTAATATCTCAAAAGTTTTAAAAAGAAGTAGTACATATATATTAAGTATATAATTTAAATGAATAAAAAAAAACTTACTCATGAGCATCCCAGTAGAAAAATGATTGTAAAGATGAACTGGAAATTTATGAGAAATACAAACATTCAATGCTAAGAAAAAGTTGTGCTTAACCTCTCCAATGATCAAAGAAATCCGAGTTTTAAAAATAAAATGTCATCTCCCCCGATACACTGATGATTTGTTTAAACTTATAACACTCAGGGGTTAGTGAAGTATGGTACTTTCAAGTGCTGTGTTCAGGAGTTTCAATGTGGAGCAATGCTCCTCATACTTCAGGATGACTATGGCAATATCTATCAAAAACCAAACAAGCATACCCTTTGACCTAGCAATTTTGCTTCAAGCTATTTATCTTGAGGAAATAATCAGCCATCTATGCTAAGATATCTATATGAGGATATCCTTTGCAACAAAAATTGAAAGCAACCTTAAGGTCCCAAGGAAGAGGATTATTTAAGTAAATAAAAATGTAATCAGGGATTCCCTGGTGGCGCAGTGGTTGAGAGTCCGCCTGCCGATGCAGGGGACACGGGTTTATGCCCCGGTTTGGGAAGATCCCACATGCTGCGGAGCGGCTAGGCCCGTGAGCCATGGCCACTGAGCCTGCGCGTCCAGAGCCTGTGCTCCGCAACGGCAGAAGCCACAACAGTGAGAGGCCCACGTACGTACAGCAAAAAGAAAAAAAAAAAGTCATACTGTAGACTTCCTTTCCAGGAATACTGAGGACAAAATACCCTGAAAACCCTCCTACTACAAAAACACCTAAAACTGCTGGGTGTATGAACACATATGTAACAGACACACACACACACGTGCGCGCGCACGTACGTGCACGCGCACGTACGTGCACACATCCCTACCTACCTTTTTAAATGCTTAGCCAAGTTGGCTAAAAAAGTAATGAACCCCCTGAGAAGCCAAATTATGTCAAGGTAAAAGAACACATAACTTAGCAACCAGTTATATCCCAATCCCATGTGACCTCTGGTTGTGACTTTTACAAGCAGAAATCAAGTGGGAAGTCGAAGTCAGATCAAAAAGCTGGGACATCCCACCCTCAACAGGTGAACAAGGGGGAAAAGTACTGACCCATGTCACATAGGGAGAGGATAAAGAAACATGACTGTCTCAGATTTGGATCTAAGCAGGAAGGTGCCTCCTCTGAGAATTTCTATCCAGACATTTGCCCCTAATACACTGGGAGCCTAAATTCATACTACTGCTGTGGCTACCCAAAAACCTCAACTGGGATATTTAAACTGATGTGGACATGAGTTGATAGTGCCCTTAAGGCATCAGTAGAAGCAAATACAAGTTCTTTGTATTTCACTTTAAGTTCTCAAAGAATTACTAGAGGAAAACTTCTTAGAAACATGAGCTCACATCAAAAAAAAAAAAAAAAATCACAGAACACATGAGGAAGCAGGTCAGCACATACCAGAGTCATCAAAAACAACAAATAGCAGAATCAGACCTACAAAGTTTACAGAAAATGGAATTATCAGATACAGACCGTAAAAGTAAAATGCTTAATATGTTTAACAATAAAAGAGGATACAGTAAAGGAATGGTACATTTTACAAGACACGAATTTGAAAAAGATTCAGAGTTTCTAGAAATGAAAACCATAACTCACTGTGTGAGATAACTACCTGATTAAGTGCAACCAATGAGAAAATCAGTAAATGAGACTTACTACAAAAAAAAAAAAATTACACAGAATGGAGGACAGAGGCACAGAGATGAGAATTTGAAAGTGAGGTTCAGAGGCAGGAATGATATTGAAAAGGTCTCATAATCATCTAAGTGGGGATCCAGAACCACAGAACTGCCAGAACAGAAGTGTTACTCAAAGAAATAATGGACAAAAATGAACCAGAACTGGTGGTAGACATGAATCCTCAGATACAGGAAACAGCAAGATCAATAAAAAGAAATTCACACCAAAACAAACTTAATAGTGCATTTACTGACAAAAAATATTTGATACATTTCTAAGTTAAAAAAAAAGCGAAACCACAAAAAACCCTACAAAGCAATATATACTCTAGTACTTTTATTTTTTTTAAGTATGCATTTACTATCCCAAGTAATGATTTTGAAACCATAATTAAAAATCTTCCAACAAACAAAAGTCCAGGACCAATTGGCTTCACACGTGGATTCTATCAAACATTTAGAGAAGAGCTAACAACCATCCTTCTCAAGCTCTTCCAAAAAATTGCAAAGGGAGAAACACTCTCAAATTCATTCTAAGAAGCCACCATCACCCTGATAGTAACCAGAAAAACATGTCACAAAAAAATTATAGACCAATATCACAGATGCAAAAATCCTGAACACAACACTAGCAAACAGAATCCAACAACACATTAAAAGGATCATACATCATGATCAAGTGGGATTTATCCAAGGGATGCAAGGATTCTTCAATATACACAAATCAATCAATACAATACACCACGTTAACAAATTAAGGAATAAAAACCATATGATCATCTCAATAGAAGCAGAAAAAGCTTTTGACAAAATTCAACACCATTTATGATAAAAACTCTCCAGAAAATGGGCATAGAGGGAACCTACCTCAACGTAATAAAGGCCATATATGACAAACCCACAGCAAACATCATACTCAATGGTCAAACACTGAAAGCATTTCCACTAAGATTAGGAATAAGACAAGGGTGGCCACTCTGGCCACTCTTATTCAACATAGTTTTGGAAGTCCTAGCCACAGCAATCAGAGAGGAAAAATAAAAGGAATACAAATTGGAAAAAAAGTAAAACTGTCATTGTTTGCAGATGACATGACACTATACATAGAAAATCCTAAAGATGCCAACAGAAAACTACTAGAACTAATCAATGAATCTGGTAAGGTTGCAGGATACAAAATTAATGCATAGAAATCTCTGGCATTCCTATACATCAACAATGAAAAACCAGAAAGAGAAATTAAGGAAACACTCCCATTTACCACAGTAACAAAAGGAATAAAATACCTAGGAAAAAACCTGCCTAAGGAGGTGAAAGACTTGTACTCAGAAAATGATAAAACACTGATGAAAGAAATCAAAGACGACATAAACAGATGGAGAAATATACCATGTTCTTGGATTGGAAGAATCAATATTGTGAAAATGACTATACTACCCAAAGCAATCTACAGATTCAATGCAATCCCTATCAAACTACCAATGGCATTCTTCACAGAATTAGAACAAAAAATTTTATAATTTGTATGGAAACACAAAAGACCACAAACAGCCAAAGCAATCTTGAGAAAGAAAAATGGAGCTGGAGGAATCAGGCTCCCTGACTTCAAACTATACCACAAAGCTACAGTAATCAAGACAGTATGGTACTGGCACAAACACAGAAATATAGATCAATGGTACAGGAATAGAAGGCCCAGAGATAAACCCACACACATATGGGCACCTAATTTATGACAAAGGAGGCAAGAACACACAATGGAGAAAAGACAGCCTCTTCAATAAGTGGTGCTGGGAAAACTGGACAGCTACACGTAAAAGAATGAAATTAGAACACTACCTAACACCATACAGAAAAATAAACTCAAAATGGATTAAAGACTTAAATGTAAGACCAGACACTATAAAACTCTTAGAGGAAAACATAGGAAAAACACCCTTTGACAAGATCTTTTTTGACCCACCTCCTAGGGTGACAAAAATTAAAAAAATTTTTAAATGGGACTTAATTAAACTTAAAAGCTTTTGCACAACAAAGGAAACCATAAACAAGACGAAAAGACAACCCTCAGAATGGGAGAAAACATTTGCAAATGAAACAACAGACAAAGCATTAATCTCCAAAATATACAAACAGCTCATGGAGCTCAATATCAAAAAAACAAACAATCCACTTAAAAAATAGGCAGAAGATCTAAATAGACATTTCACCAAGGAAGACATACAGATGGCCAAAAGGCACATGAAAAGATGATCAACATCATTATTTATTAGAAAAATGCAAATCAAAACTACAATGAGGTATCACCTCATACCAGTCAGAATGACCATTATCAAAAAATCTAAAAATAATAAATGCTGGAAAGGGTGTGTTATAAAGGGAACCGTCATGCACTGTTGGCGGGAATGTAAATTGATACAACCACTATGGAAAACAGTATGGAGGTTGCTTAAAAAACTAAAAATAGAACTACCATATGACCCAGCAATCCCAGTACTGGGCATATACCCTGAGAAAACCATAATTCAAAAAGACACATTTACCACAATGTTCATTGCAGCCCTACTTACAATAGCCAGGACACGGAACCAACCTAGTGTCCATCGACAGATGAATGGATAAAGAAGATGTGGCACATATATACAATGCAATATTACACAGCCATAAAAAGGAACAAAATTGACTTCTTTGTAGTGAGGTGGATGGACCTAGAGTCTGTCGTACAAAGTGAATTAAGTCAGAAAGAGAAAAACAAATACTGTATGCTAATGCGTACATATGGAATGTAAAAAAAACCCAAAAAACAAAATGATACTGATGAACCTAGTTGCAAGACAGGAATAAAGATGTAGACATACAGAATGCACTTGAGAACATGAGGTGGAAGGGGGAAGCTGGGGCAAAGTGAGACTAACACTGACATATATATACTACCAAATGTAAAATAGTTAGCTAGTGGGAAGCAGCAGCATAGCCCAGGGAGATCAGTTCCGTGCTTTGCAATGACCTAGAGGAGTGGGATAGGGAGGATGGGAGGGAAGTTCAAGAGGGAGGGGATATGGGGACATATGTATGCATATGGCTGATTCACTTTGCTGTACAACAGAAACTGACACAGTACTGTGAAGCACTTATACTCCAATAAAGACCTATTTAAAAAATATGCATTTATAGACATGTACATACTTGAAAATAATGGTTTAAAAATGGTTAATGTTTATTTTTAAGTGGAAAGACTTCTGTCAGCATTTGCTTTATGCTTTTTATCTTTTCCAGAGGTTCTGAACTGTACATGTATCATTTTTAAAATAAGAAAAGTTACTAAATATTAAAATTTTAACAATATGAAATGCATCAATGTCTTTTAATATATGAAGAGACATATACCAAAGATATTAACAGCTAATATTCCTAGTTCGTAAGAATTTGGATTTTCCCCTACAGTTTCTAATCAATGACCAAACAAATTATAAGCACAAATGCAGAGGGGGAAAGAGTTGGTATTTGAAAACATTAAAAGTGCTTTTATTTTGGATGCTTAGTTACATGGTTTATAATTTTTGTGTATTTTACAAATTTTCATTTGTTATATTGTTTCTATTGCTTATATTTCACACAATTATTGTTTCACAATTAAGAAAACAATTTTTAACATATGCATGTGGATACACAGGTGGGTCATCTGGCCATAGATTGCAGGTAAACTTTTGTGCAAGAAAACCTCATTTTAAAATAATCAAGACATGAGAGCTTGAAGATGGCGGAAGAGTAAAACGCAGAGATCACCTTCCTCCCCACAAATACATCAGAAATACATCTACACGTGGAACAACTCCTACAGAGCACCTACTGAACGCTGGCAGAAGACCTCAGACCTCCCAAAAGGCAAGAAACTCCCCACGTACCTGGGTAGGGCAAAAGAAAAAAGAAAAACAGACAAAAGAATAGGGACGGGACCTGCACCACTGGGAGGGAGCCGTGAAGGAGGAAAGGTTTCCACACACTGGGAAGCCCCTTCGTGGGCGGAGACTGCGGGTGGCGGAGGGGGGAAGCCTCAGAGCCACGGAGGAGAGCGCAGCAACAGGGGTGCGGAGGGCAAAATGGAGAGATTCCCACACAGAGGATCGGTGCCGACCAGCACTCACCAGCCTGAGAGGCTTGTCTGCTCACCCGCCGGGGCAGGCGGGGCTGGGAGCTGAGGCTCCGGCTTCGGAGCTTAGATCCCAGGGAGAGGACTGGGGTTGGCACGTGAACACAGCCTACAGAGAGTTAGTGCGCCACGGCTAGCTGGGAGGGAGTCCAGGAAAAAGCCTGCAGCTGCTGAAGAGGCAAGACTTTTTCTTCCCTCTTTGTTTCCTGGTGCACGAGTAGAGGGGATTAAGAGCGCTGCTTAAAGGAGCTCCAGAGATGGGCATGAGCCGTGGCTATTAGCGCGGACCCCAGAGACGGGCATGAGACTCTAAGGCTGCTGCTGCCGCCACCAAGAAGGCTGTGTGCAGCACAGGTCACTATCCACACCCCCCTCCCGGGAGCCTGTCCAGCCCGCCACTGCCAGGGTCCCGTGATGCAGGGACAACTTCCCCAGGAGAACGCACGGCGCGCCTCAGGCTGGTGCAACGTCATGTTGGCCTCTGCTGCCGCGGGCTCGCCCCGCATCCGAACCCCCCCCCCACCCCCAGCCTGAGTGAGCCAGAGCCCCCGAATCAGCTGCTCCTTTAACCCCATCCTGTCTGAGCGAAGAACAGATGCCCTCAGGCGACCAAAACGCAGAGGCAGGGCCAAATCCAAAGCTGAATCCCAGGAGCTGTGCGAACAACGAAGAGCAAGGGAAATCTCTCCCAGCAGCCTCAGCAGATTAAATCTCCACAATTGACTTGATGTACCCTGTATCTGTGGAATACCTGAATAGACAACGAATCATCCCAAAATGAGAAGGTGGACTTTGGGAGCAACAATATATATATTTTCTTCCCTTTTTCTCTTTTTGTGAATGTGTATGTGTATGCTTCTGTGTGTGATTTTGTCTGTATAGCTTTGCTTTTACCATTTGTACTAGGGTTCTGTCCATTTTTTCTCCTTTTTTTTTTTATTGCTTAAAAATTTTTCTTAATAATTTTTATTTTAATTATTTTATTTTACTTCATTTTATTTTATCTTCTTTCTTTCTTTTCTTCCTCCCTTTTGTTCTGAGCCGTGTGGAGGACAGGCTTTCAGTGCTCCTTCCAGGCGTCAGTGCTGTGCCACAGAGGTGGGAGAGCCAACTTCAGGACACTGGTCCACAAGCGACCTCCCAGCTCCACACAATATCAAATGGGGAAAACCTCCCAGCGATCTCCATCTCAACGACAAGACCCAGCTCCACTCAATGACCAGCAAGCTACAGTGCTGGACATCCCACGACACACAACTAGCAAAACAGGAACACAACCCCATCCATTAGCACAGAGGCTGCCTAAAATCATAATAAGGCAACAGACACCCCAAAACACACCACCAGACATGAACCTGCCCAACAGAAAGACAAGATCCAGCCTCATCCACCAGAACACAGGCACTAGTCCCCTCCACCAGGAAGCCTACACAACCCACTGAACCAACCTTAGCCACTGGGGACAGACACCAAAAACAAAGGAAACTACAAACCTGCACCCTGCGAAAAGGAGACCCCAAACACAGTAAGTTAAGCAAAATCAGAAGACAGAGAAACACACAGCAGAGGAGGGAGCAAGGCAAAAACCCACCAGACCTAACAACTGAAGAGGAAATAAGCAGTCTACCTGAAAAAGAATTCAGAATAATGATAGTAAAGATGATCCAAAATCTTGGAAACAGAATGGAGAAAATACAAGGACCTAGAAGAACTAAAGAGCAAACAAAAAGTGATGAACAACACAATACATGAAATTAATAATTCTCTAGAAGGGATCAATAGCAGAATAACTGAGGCAGAACAACAGATAAGTGACCTGGAAGATAAAATAGCAGAAATAACTACTACAGAGCAGAATAAAGGTAAAAGAATGAAAAGATTTGAGGACAGTCTCAGAGACCTCTGGGACAACAACAAACGCACCAACATTCGAATTACAGGGGTCCCAGAAGAAGAATAGAAAAGGGACTGAGAAAATATTTGAAAAGATTATAGTTGAAAACTTCCCTAATATGGGAAAGGAAATAGTTAATCAAGTCCAGGAAGCAGAGAGAGTCCCATACAGGATAAATCCAAGGAGAAGCATGCCAAGACACATATTAATCAAACTATCAAAAATTAAATACAAAGAAAACATATTAAGAGCAGCAAGGGGAAAACAACAAATAACACATAAGGGAATCCCCATAAGGTTAACAGCTGCTCTTTCAGCAGAAACTCTGCAAGCCAGAAGTGAGTAGCAGGACATATCTAAAGTGATGAAGGAGAAAAACCAACAACCAAGATTACCCTACCCTGCAAGGATCTCATTCAGATTTGATGGAGAAATTAACACCTTTACAGACAAGCAAAAGCTAAGAGAATTCAGCACCACAAAACCAGCTTTACAACAAATATTAAAGGAACTTCTCAAGGCAGGAAACACAAGAGAAGGAAAAGACCTACAATAATAAACCCAAAACAATTAAGAAAATGGTAATAGGAACATACATATTGATAACTACCTTAAATGTAAATTGATTAAATGCTCCAACCAAAAGACATAGACTGGCTGAATGGATACAAAAACAAGACTTGTATATATGCTGTCTACAAGAGACCCACTTCAGACCTAGGGACACATACAGACTGAAAGTGAGGGGATGGAAAAAGATATTCCAGGCAAATAGAAATCAAAAGAAAGCTGGAGTAGCAATTCTCATATCACACAAAATAGACTTTAAAACAAAGACTATTACAAGAGACAAAAAAGGACACTACAAAATGATCAAGGGATCAATCCAAGAAGAAGATATAACAATTGTAAATATTTATGCACCCAACATAGAAGCACTTCAATACATAAGGCAAATACTAACAGCCATTAAAGCGGAAATCGACAGTAACACAATCATAGTAGGGGACTTTAACACCCCACTTTCACTAATGGACAGATCATCCAAAATGAAAATAAATAAGGAAACACAAGCTTTAAATGATACATTAAACAAGATGGACTTAATTGATATTTATAGGATGTTCCTTCCAAAAACAACAGAATACACATTCTTCTCAAGTGCTCATGGAACATTCTCCAGGATAGATCATCTCTTGGGTCACAAAACAAGTGCTGGTAAATTTAAGAAAACTGAATCGTATCAAGTATATTTTCTGACCACAATGCTATGAGACTAGATATCAATTACAGGAAAGAATCTGTAAGAAATACAAACACAAGGAGGCTAAACAACTCTACTTAATAACCAAGAGATCACTGAAGAAATCAAAGAGGAAATCAAAAAATACCTAGAAACAAATGACAATGAAAACATGATGACCCAAAACCTATGGGATGCAGCAAAAGCAGTTCTAAGAGGGAAGTTTATAGCAATACAATCCTACCTTAAGAAACAAGAGGGCTTCCCTGGTGGTGCAGCAGTTGAGAGTCCACCTGCCGATGCAGGGGACACGGGTTCGTGCCCCGGTCTGGGAAGATCCCACATGCCGCGGAGCAGCTGCGCCCGTGAGCCATGGCCACTGAGCTTGCGCATCCAGAGCCTGTGCTCCGCAACAGGAGAGGCCACAACAGTGAGAGGCCCGCGTACGGCAAAAAAAAAAAAAAAAAAGAAACAAGAAACATCTCAATAAACAACCTAACCTTACACCTAAAACAATTAGAGAAAGAAGAACAAAAAAAAAACCCAAAGTTAGCAGAAGGAAAGAACTCATAAAGATCACATCAGAAATAAATGAAAAAGAAATGAAGGAAATGATAGCAAATATCAATAAAACTAGAATCTGGTTCTTTGAGAAGATAAACAAAATTGATAAACCATTAGCCAGACTCATCAAGAAAAAAAGGGAGAAGACTCAAATCAACAGAATTAGAAATGAAATAGGAGAAGTAACAACTGACACTGCAGGAATACAAAGGATCATGAGAGGCTACTACAAGCAACTATATGCCAATAAAATGGACAACCTGGAAGAAATGGACAAATTCTTAAAAATGCACAAACTTCCAAGACTGAACCAGGAAGAAATAGAAAATATGAACAGGCCAATCACAAGCACTGAAATTGAAACTGTGATTAAAAATCTTCCAACAAACAAAAGGCCAGGACCAGAGGGCTTCTCAGGTGAATTTTATCAAACATTTAGAGAAGAGCTAACACCTATCCTTCTCAAACTCTTCCAAAATATAGCAGAGGGAGGAACACTCCCAAACTCATTCTATGAAGCCACCATCACTCTGATACCAAAAGATGACAAAGATGTCACAAAGAAAGAAAACTACAGGCCAATATCACTGATGAATGTAGGTGCAAAAATCCTGAACAAAATACTAGCAAACAGAATCCAACAGCACATTAAAAGGATCATACACTATGATCAACTGGGGTTTATCCCAGGAATGCAAGGATTCTTCAATATACGCAAATCAAGCAATGTGATACACCATATTAACAAACTGAAGGATAAAAACCATATGATCATCTCAATAGATGCAGAAGAAGCTTTTGACAAAACTCAACACACATTTATGATAAAAAACCCTCCAGAACGTAGGCACAGAGGGAACTTACCTCAACCTAATAAAGGCCATATATGACAAGCCCACAGCCAACATTGTTCTCGGTGGTGAAAAACTGAAACCATGTCAACTAAGATCAGGAACAAGACAAGGTTGCCCACTCTCACCACTGTTATTTAACATAGTTTTGGAAGTTTTAGCCACAGCAAACAGAGAAGAAAAAGAAATAAAAGGAATCCAAATAGGAAAAGAAGAAGTAAAGCTGTCACTGTTTGCAGATGACATGATACTATACATAGAGAATCCTAAAGATGCTACCAGAAAACTACTAGAGCCAATCAATGAATTTGGTAAAGTAGCAGGATACAAAATTAATGCACAGATATCTCTTGCATTCCTATACACTAATGTTAAAAAATCTGAAAGTGAAATTAAGAAAACACTCCCATTTACCATTGCAACAAAAAGAACACAATATCTAGGAATAAACCTACCTAAGGAGACAAAAGACCTGTATGCAGAAAATTATAAGACACTGATGAAAGAAATTAAAGATGATCCAAATAGATGGAGATACATACCATGTTCTTGGACTGGAAGAATCAACATTGTGAAAATGACTATACTACCCAAAGCAATCTACAGAATCAATGCAATTCCTATCAAACTACCAATGGCATTTTTCACAGAACTAGAACAAAAAATTTCACAATTTGTATGGAAACACAAAGGACCCCGAATAGCCAAAGCAATCTTGAGAAAGAAAAACAGAGCTAGAGTAATCAGGCTCCCTAACTTCAGACTATAATACAAAGCTACAGTAATCAAGACACTATGGTACTGGCACAGAAACAGAAATATAGATCAATGGAACAGGATAGAAAGCCCAGAGATAAACCCACGCACATATGGTCACCTTATCTTTGATAAAGGAGGTAAGAATATACAATGGAGAAAAGAAATCCTCTTCAATAAGTGGTGCTGGGAAAACTGGACAGCTACATGTAAAAGAGTGAAATTAGAACACTCTCTAACACCATACACAAAAATAAACTCAAAATGGATTAAAGACCAGAATGTAAGGCCAGACACGATCAAACTCTTAGAGGAAAACATAGGCAGAACACTCTGTGACATAAATCACAGCAAGATCCTTTTAGACCCACCTCCTAGAGAAATGGAAATAAAAACAAAAATAAACAAATGGGACCTAATGAAACTTCAAAGCTTTTGCACAGCAAAGGAAACCATAAACATGACGAAAAGAAAACCCTCAGAATGGGAGAAAATATTTGCAAATCAATCAACTGACAAAGGATTAATTTCCAAAATTTACAAGCAGCTCATGCAGCTCAGTATTAAAAAAACAAACAACCCAATCCAAAAATGGGCAGAAGACCTAAATAGACATTTCTTCAAAGAAGAAATACAGATTGCGAACAGACACATGAAAGAATGCTCAACATCATTAATCATTAGAGAAATGCAAATCAAAACTACAATGAGATATCATCTCACACCAGTCAGAATGGCCATCATCAAAAAATCTAGAAGCAATAAATGCTGGAGAGGGTGTGGAGAAAAGGGAATCCTCGTGCACTGTTGGTGGGAATGTAAATTAATACAGCCACTATGGAGAACAGTATGGACGTTCCTTAAAAAACTAAAAATAGAACTACCATACGACCCAGCAATCCCACTACTGGGCATATACCCTGAGAAAACCATAACTCAAAAAGAGTCATGTACCAAAATGTTGATTGCAGCTCTATTTACAATAGCCAGGACATGGAAGCAACCTAAGTGTCCATCAACAGATGAATGGATAACGAAGATGTGGCACATATATACAATGGAATATTACTCAACCATGAAAGGGAACGAAACTGAGTTATTTGTAGCGAGGTGGATGGACCTAGAGACTGTCACACAGAGTGAAGTAAGTCAGAAAGAGAAAAAAAATATCCTATGCTAACGCATATATATGGAATCAAAAAAAAAGGTCATGAAGAACCTAGGGGCAAGATGGGAATAAAGATGCAGACCTACTAGAGAATGGACTTGAGGATACGGGGAGTGGGAAGGGTAAGCTGGGACAAAGTGAGAGAGTGGCATGGACATATATACACTACCAAATGTAAAATAGATAGCTAGTGGGAAGCAGCCACATAGCACAGGGAGATCAGCTCGGTGCTTTGTGACCACCTGGAGTGGTGGGATAGGGAGCGTGGGAGGGAGGGAGATGCAAGAGGGAAGAGATATGGGGCCATATGTATATGTACAACTGATTCACTTTGTTATAAAGCAGAAACTAACACACCATTGTAAAGCAATTATACTCCAATAAAGATGTAAATAAATAGATAAATATCACAGGCCGCAAAATAGGGACATTGCAATTCTCCTTACCAGTTTTTCACAAACACATGGGTGTTTCTTCAAAAACTGCATCTTTCTTTTTCTTTTCTTACAGGAAAACATTTAGATACGATATTATATATACTTAATAAAAAAGACATTGTTCTGGTTTATTAGGGAAAAATAATAATAATAATCAAAATTTTTGGACTTCCCTGGTGGCACAGTGGTTAAGAATCCACCTGCCAATGCAGGGGACATGGGTTCAAGTCCAGTCCAGTAAGATCCCACATGCCGTGGAGCAACTAAGCCCGTGTGCCGCAACTACTACGCCTGTACTCTAGAGCCCGCGAGCCACAACTACTAAGCCCGTGTGCCACAACTACTGAAGCCCGTGCACCTACAGCCCATGCTCTGCAACAAGAGAAGCCACCGCAATGAGAAGCCTGCGCACCACAACTAAGAGTAGCCCCCTCTCACTGCAACTAGAGAAAGCCCGCGTGCAGCAATGAAGACCCAACGCAGCCAAAAACAAATAATTTTAATCAAATAATCAAAATTTTATAAATCATGTGCCAATAAATAAATAAAATACTCTACTCTCCCCCCAAAATAAAATAATCAAAATTTAAAATCTGCTGCATATACATATATTTATATATAATGTTTTCAGAGACTTATGATGTTATGGCAAAGTGTTGCCTTTAAATGTTAAAATTTTAAAGCACAGAACGAAAGTATGTGCTGATCTCATACAGAAAGTGCAGGGGAATCACGGGCAGAAATAATAGAAGAATGCTAATGGTGGCCGTCCCTGGTGTCGCAGTTTCCTTCGTGCGTTAATATCAAGAAGGGAGAGAACAAGAGAGCCAGTCAGGGTTTCTCAATGTTGACACACATCTGGCCTCAATTTTGAGTCTTGGGAACAAGAGCAGTGAAAGCAAGAGAACCAGGAAAAAAGATAGGTAGGGGCTAAAACCACCTACCTAAAAAACACTTCAAAATTTACAATTATTGGCATTTAGAGAAAGAAAGTCCACATTTACTACGGCCTTTCAGCATAACGGCAGAAGACTGATGCAACGAAGAAAAAGGGGGAAAAGCTAATAATGTCTGGCTGCTGCCACTTCTCTTTCATGACATCAAAATCCACATCAGATACATGATTTCTGTGTTTATGTACAATATCCTTGAACTAGAAACCACAGATTTCAATCTCTAATTTATTCAGGAATAAAAATTCAGACCATAGGCAGCATACTTTTATGTGACTTTAAATATATGTTACTAGCTAATGATAGGAAAACCTCACATCGGCTCATGAGTTCACACAAATTGCCATGACTCCGTTTCCATAAGCAGATCTCCGAAGGCAGATCCCTAGGCAAAGAACAAGAATCTACAAAATATCAGGAGAAAACTTTTAATTTATTCTATCCAGCCGTCGTCTGATCTCTAAAAGAGTGATTCTGCAGTGCCTTCCAAATTCACAGCAGAACCGATGTATAAACATCAAATCATCAAAGACAGTTCAAGAGAGCACTTCATGTCTCGAAACATTACAAGCTAAAACTAAGAGCTTCTACACCTGCAAATAATAAACTTCAAAGGCAACCCAAAACCAGCCTGGCATTTATCATTTGTGAGCCTGAGAGAGAGAGAGAGAGAGAGAGAGAGAGAGAGAGGGAGGGAGGGAGGGAGGGAGGGAGAGGGAGGGAGGGAGGGAGGGAGAGGGAGGGAGGGAGGGAGAGAGAGGGAGGGAGAGAGAGAGGGAGGGGGAGGGAGGGGGAGGGAGGGAGGGAGGGAGGGAGGGAGGGAGGGAGGGAGGGAGGGAGTGTGGTGTGTAATCCATTGACCAACTATAGTTTACCTAGTCTTATTTTCACCTTGGATTCTTGTATAGAATCCTAAAACTTTCAAGTGTGCTGTTCATGAAATAAGTAGTATCTCACAATTGGAAGGAAACTGCTGAGGTCATCTAGTTCTTCCTCTTCCCCAATGCTTTCATCTCGTCTACATTCTCCATTATCTGCTGGAACACTTCCAATGACAGGAAGCTCACTCCCTTCCAAGGCCAGCCATGAAGTCCTTGGGCAGGTTGCTCGCTAGAAATTCTCTTAAATATAGTTCACATCATCCCGGCTGAAAAGCCCATCCAGGGGGCTCAGCTGCTCTTCTGTAATCAAACTGAATCTCATCCTTCCAACACCTGAAGGTAGATCAGGCAGACAAAGGTAGAGGTCGAGTCACCCATTTACTCCTTTCCTTTCTCAAAATTTCTATCTCATAGATCCTTTACAACCCCTTTTACAACCTAAAACACAATACAGTATCCTTGCTGAGTGCTTCTGACCAATCCAGAACACGGTGAAACCTACATCTCACTTGCTTTCATTTTAATTTTCAGATATGAGGTATTTAAAGAACACACTATCATGAAATAAAGTCTATAGTTTGAGATAACAGCCATTTCAAATGGGTCCAGCCTTGAAATATGCTATTACTGTGAAACTGAGAATTATAAAAAATTAAAGTCCCTAAAAGTTTCTCAAAGAAAATGTGGGGGAGAAAATATTTGCTAATGAAGCAACTGACAAAGGATTAATCTCCAAAATTTACAAGCAGCTCATGCCGCTCAATATTAAAAAAACAAACAACCCAATCCAAAAATGGGCAGAAGACCTAAATAGACATTTCTCCAAAGAAGATATACAGATTGCCAACAGACACATGAAAGAAGGCTCAACATTACTAATCATTAGAGAAATGCAAATCAAAACTACAGTGAGGTATCACCTCGCACCGGTCAGAATGGCCATCATCAAAAAATCTAGAAACAATAAATGCTGGAGAGGGTGTGGAGAAAAGGGAACCCTCGTGCACTGTTGGTGGGAATGTAATCTGATACAGCCACTATGGAGAACAGTACGGACGTTCCTTAAAAAACTAAAAATAGAACTACCATACGACCCAGCAATCCCACTTCTGGGCATATACCCTGAGAAAACCATAATTCAAGAAGAGTCATGCAGGAATAGAGATGCAGACCTACTAGAGAATGGACTTGAGGACACAGGAAGGGGGAAGGGTAAGCTGGGACAAAGTGAGAGAGTGGTACTGTATATATGGACATATATACACTACCAAATATAAAATAGATAGCTAGTGGGAAGCAGTCGCATAGCACAGGGAGATCAGCTCGGTGCTGTGTGACCAGCTAGAGGGGTGGGATAGGGAGGGTGGGAGGAAGGGAGACGCAAGAGAGAAGAGATATGGGGATATATGTATATGTATAACTGATTCACTTTGTTATAAAGCAGAAACTAACACACCATTGTAAAGCAATTATACTCCAATAAAAATGTTAAAAAAAAAAAAAAAAGGAATCATGTACCACAATGTTCATTGCAGCTCTATTTACAATAGCCAGGACATGGAAGCAACCTAAGTGTCCAGCGACAGACGAATGGATAAAGAAGATGTGGCACATATATACAATGAAATATTACTCAGCCATAAAAAGAAACGAAGTTGAGTTATTTGTAGTGAGGTGGATGGACCTAGAGTCTGTCATACAGAGTGAAGTAACTCAGAAAGAGAAAAACAAATAAGCATGCTAACACATATATATGGAATCTAAAAAAAAAAATAAATGGCGATGAAGAACCTAGGGGCAGGACAGGAATAAAGACGCAGACGTAGAGAATGGACTTGAGGACACGGGGAGGGGGAAGGGTAAGCTGGGACGAAGTGAGAGAGTGGCATGGACATATATCCACTACCAAATGTAAAATAGATAGCTAGCGGGAAGCAGCCGCATAGCACAGGGAGATCAGCTCGGTGCTTTGTGACCACCTAGAGGGGTGGGATAGGGAGGGTGGGAGGGAGTCGCAAGAGGAAGGGGGTATGGGGATATATGTATATGTGTAGCTGATTCACTTTGTTATAAAGCAGAAACTAACACACCATTGTAAAGCAATTATACTCCAATAAAGATGTTTAAAAAAAAAAGAAAACGTGGTCTACCAGTAGAGTTTGTTAAAAATGCAGTCCTGAACCCTTCCCAGATTGCCTGAAACAGAATCTCTGTGAGAGGGTCCAGGACTTCGCATTTTAAACATACTCTCTGTTGATTCTGACGCAAAGTAAAAGGCAAGAACCCATGCCCTACCTTCACGGTCGCTAAATGATTACCGCTTAACCACACACAAACCCATCCATTCTCTCTCATCCTCTCATTCTCCCTCCGCCTCTATCTCCCGTAGGTCCACAAAGGCAGAATCCAAGTGACCAGTACAATCTGGGCTGGTTTCAACTGATGGTTAAACTGGTATTAGAAGCCAGTACTGGTAATCCCTTCTTTTAGTTCCAGTCCAAACTTGTCCCTACAGGGAGAACAGTATCTGGGATGTAGTAGGAGAATGAGGGAAGGGCAGCGTATGAGACGGGACTGAATTTACAGAAATAAATATCCTAAAGCAATTATTCACTGACACTTGATCCTTGGAGGTGGGTGGTAAAAAGCTGAGAAACTGCTCAATGTGGAGGACTTGCCAGAAGAAAGAAGAAAAGGAAGGCAAGGAATGAGAGGAGAAAGGTAAAACCCCAAGCAACAGAGGAGGGGGATTTCTGTGACCATAAAGACACACCAGTTGGATTTCAGCCCGTAGCTTTGTGAACGCTCTGGAGTTTCACCCTTACAATTTTCAAGCTTTCTTGTATTAATACTAAGCTTGATGTGATTTAGAAAATGCTTTTCCCCAAATAAGCAAACTCAAAATCCCAGTAGTTGATGTCTGCATTTGCTGCAACAAGAACTCAAGAGTCATCTTTATATGCTAGGATGAGGGTCAAATTTATCTCCTCCAACAACCACAAGAAATTCTACCACTGAACACAGAATGTGCCCTCACAGTTCTTTCCATTGTTTTGGGTCCTAGCTTTAAAAACGATACTTCGTTCTCATTCCAAATACAGATGCAAACTGCAGACAAAACATCTTACCGCAAAACTAAAATGCCCAGGACCAACAAATCCACAATAAAGAGGTTAAACTCCTAACCCGAAATGGTAAATGTAGTAACAATGACCTTTGCCATGCGGTAAAAGATGAATCCAGCTAACGTTACCTTTAAAAAGAACTTCAGTAACGCCTCTCCTTCCTGTCATAATTACTCCCTACAGACCTCACAAGCCAGCTGTTTGGTGGAGACATTTCTGACCAATGTACTACTTCACCCTGTATGAACCCTACGAAACGTGCCCTAATAGATTCCAACGGCATGTAAAGAGGCCATAACCTGTCAAACATTTACAGTTACAAGGGGATCAATAAAAAGAGAAGTGTTAAATGGTTACTTTCCAGATTGCTGTATTCGGATTCCAAAACAACAAAAGGGAGGAAAAAAAGGATAGCAGTGGCTCAAAACAAATGACATTTTGTTAAATCATAGGGCTGGAAGGACCTTAAAGGTTATTTAGTAAATCCCTTCTACCCTCAAACAACTCAGTCATCAAGCAAGTCATTAGCAAGAGTAATTTCAACATACCCCCAAATCTGACCTCTCTGCTTAGCCCCTCATTACCCAGAACTGCCCCCAGGGCACTTCAAAATCCCCTTTCTAACTGGAACTGTACATCCCTACAGCTGTTAGCACTCACATACGCTCTATCTGCCCTTGGATGTCAAAATATCCAGCTTCCTGCCCCCTCCATTTTCCCCTGTTCATGCAGTCTCAGTTCCCACAATATCCAGCCTAAATGTCACAGGCCACCCCCCCCACCAGCCTGCTACCTCACACACTCCTTTCTGCCTTTTAACACCTCAGTTCTGATTAGTTCTGCCCCCACTCACAGCCTCCAGAGGCCCCATGGAGCAAATGTATGGATAAGATGAAGATGTCACTGCTCATCAGTTCTTCTCATCTCAGCAGAGCTCACGACAGCAGCCATTAACGGTGTCACTGCTCTTTGCTGTCTTCCATTTCTCCTGGTAGCTCTTCTAAGCCTTTAATCCTCTCAAATAAGCTCCATAACATTCACAACCATCACGGAGAAATCAGTGGACATCAGGCAAGAAGCCTCTTGAAATTCTGCCCTTCCCCCCCTGCTCTCCCCTTCCAGCCATCACTTGAGTGATCTGGGCCATTCTTTCATACATCTTCTCTGGCTCACCCATCACATGCCCTAGACACTCCTCTCTAACTTGCATGCACATTAGAATCACGAGGTGGCTGCCCCCGTGTCTGTCCCAAAGATGGGGTCAGAGGGTCTCAAGTGGAACCCCTGCATGTGATTTATTTTAAAAGCTCCCCCAACAAGGTGATTCTTAAAATAAGACAAGGTTGGGTACCATGGTCCAAGATCACTAACTACTCCCATGGTTTCAACTACCAAATCTGGAGCACTTTTCTGAGCTGTGTTCTCACATCTCTCAACGCATTCCAGAACCACCACTGCACATCCACAGGCATCTCAAACTCAACATGTACCAACTACACTCCTCATCCTTCCTGTTAGGGGCTGAACTGTGTCCCCAAAGATTCATATGTTGAAGTCGTAACACCTAGTACCTCAAAATCTGACCTTATTTGGATATAGGGTCTTTAATGAGGTAATCAAGTTAAAATGAGGTCTTTAGGGTGGACGCTAATCCAATATGGCTGGTGTCCTCAGAAGAAGAGGAAATTGGGATACAGACATATGCACACAGAGGAAAGATCATATGAAGATACACAGGGAGGGGGCCATCTACAAGCCAAGAGATGCCTCAAAAAAAAAAACCAACCCTGGGCTCCCCTGGTGGCGCAGTGGTTGAGAGTCCGCCTGCCGATGCAGGGGACACGGGTTTGTGCCCCAGTCCGGGAAGATCCCACATGCTGCGGAGCGTTTGGGCCCGTGAGCCATGGCCGCTGAGCCTGCGCGTCCGGAGCCTGTGCTCCGCAACGGGAGAGGCCACAACAGTGAGAGGCCCGCGTACCGCAAAAAAAACAAAACAAACAAACAAACAAAAAAAACCCAACCCTGCCGACACCTTGATCCTGGGCTTCTAGCCTCCAGTTATGAGAAAATGTTCCATTGTTTAAGCTACCCAGTTTGTGGTACTTTGTCATGGCAGCCCTAGCATAGACTTCCCATGCCCTCCTTGCTCTCTCCTACTTCTCCATCTTAGTCAATGGAATCACCATTCATTCACCATTACTCCCCACTCTCCCTCGTCTACCATATCTACCCATTCACTAAATTGTGTCAATTCTTCCTCCTGAACATCTTTCACATCTGACTCCTTCCCTCCAAACCCACTATCACTGCCTTAATTCAGGTCCTAATCATCTCCCCTAGGATATTCCAAGTCCCTTCCCCCTACCACCATTTCCCTTAGCTGTGTGGAGACTAATCTTCCTGGAACAGATATCTAGCATGCCAATGGTCAGTTTTAATAAACCCTTCCATGTTTTCCCATTGCCTCAAGTCCAAGATCCTTGAGCGCAGCCTACTGAGCCCTCCAGCTACTTCCCACTTCAGCCATAACCTCCCATCCTCTTGAACCATCAGCACTTTGGACCTGCTCGAAAGTGCCCTAACACATAATACTGATCCACACAACTGTCTTTACATACGCGCTTGGCTCTTCCTGAAACACCTTCCCTTGCCCAAACTCTGTGCCTGGCAAACACCTACTTCATCCTTCCAGTCCCAGCCTCAGAACCACCTCTCAACAAAACCTTTTATGACCCTCCTCCCCACCCAGAGTAATCACTACCTGTTCTATGCTGCCTCGGAAGTTACACATACTTCACATTATGCTGTGATCATACTTTGGCAGGTGTCACGAATACAAACATCTCCAGGGACCAACCAGGTATCATAAATAAATGAAGTATCTAGCGAAAACAGATCTCAACTCTGCATGATTAGGACCAGTCATAATGCCTGCCTGGCTATGTCACCTTTTAAAACCTTATACTGAACAAAGAAAATGCATATGGGGCCAAATTCATGTAGCACACAGACTGCCAGTTTTGCAAACTCCAGCCAAAGGCATAAAACGTCAGGGCCATCATTTCTGTTCCTTCTACTCCTTGAACTGAAAAGACGACAGAGCACGCCTGTAGGTATTCCCATAGCATGTGGTCGCATTCCGATCCTCGTTCCTGCTGCCCAGCAGGGGTGACACTTAAAGCACACAGCTCCCCACTTACCTGCGTACAAGGAAAGGATGCAGTGTCGAGCTGTATAACCTCGAACTCACTGCTACTCAATACTTACCAAAAATATTATTTTTGAAGGAATAACATTTACAGGCAATATCCTGAAAGGCATCTAGCCCATTATTCCACGAGGAATGTGAAATGTCTATCCTTGTACAGAGCTACACCAGCCAAGAGCTACTTGTCTGAACTGTCTTGCTTTAGCTCCCATAGAATTGCTTTTCCGAGACAAACTCTGGCATCATGCCATTGACCCCTACTGGGCAACGTTGTTGTTGTCTTTCTAACCCCACCGTTATATTCATTGTAAAGACTGTGTTTGGAGACATTGTTCATTACATTAACATACTGAATGTTTAAAGAACCATTCATAAAATCCTCTCTCCTCCCAGCACCATGAAGAGTTGTGCCCTTTGTTTAGCCCTTATACTTGCAGGCTTTTGGGATCATACAGTTGTTTGTGTCCCCTCTTCGTGTCACCTACTAGCAAGGACAGCGAAATATGTGGCCTTTTCCTAATACATGGATAGGACCCTGAGGGGAACCCTCTGCCTCGGTCTCTCCCGTAGCTCACACTCTCACTTTCTCTTCCTGCATTTCCTTCCTGCGCTTATTAAGTAAGTTTCTTCCCCTTCAGTAGGGAAATATTCAAGTAACTAACTTCTAGCGCTTCTTTCACCACACAGTATTTTCATTTAGTTCCCACCTCTCCCGTTTGTGAGTTTTTTGAAGACAAGGCCTCCATCTTACTCATCTTTGTATCTGTGAAGGCTAATAAGGGACCATTAATTGAATATCAAATTGAACTGTATTACATGTGATTCCTTCTAGTCATGGATGAAATGGTAAATTAACTATCTCTTAAGGAAGCACACTTAATTTCCCCCAAAAGAGCAAAAGTTGTCCCTGGCCTCAAGACCAATTAGCATCTGGAGGAAAATAAAACTTATGGGGACTAATATGAGTAATATACACCAAACAAGTACAGGTATAAATACTATTTAGCTTTTAATCCTTTGCTATCCATTTTTCCAGTAATTGTTCCATTTTCTAGTAGTTAACCAGTTCTTTTGCAGAAGCATATTAACCAGGAATTTTCCACAATCAGTCAAGAGAGTGAATGCAGTTAAAAGCAAAATATTTTATGGCACATTAAAATCTGTCCACTCAGAGGGTACAGGACCAAAGAAAGCTGCAAGATGCTGTTCGTTAGACACGGAACTGTAAAGGAATGAAGGCTATCCCCGCAGTGGAAAGAAGTACATCCACCAGTAAGGTCTGGTCAGTTGCACTCAGTGTCATCCAAGACCAATTATTATCAAAGCTTCCCATTGCTCTACTCATTTTCCAAGTTCTACAAACCTACATTTCATTCATGCAAATATCTTTAAATTTTTCTCAAACTTGATTGGTAGGTGTATAATGTGTTATCATTGTTTTGGAAATTGATTTAATCATTTTTCACCACTAGTCAAAAAATCATCCCTACCTTTTGAGATAGTACATTCTGTAACTGAGAATCTACCCTAAACAAATCATCCAAAACACAGAAAAAGGTGTTCACCGCAGTGAAGTAGAGCTTCTGAATGGAATTAAGGTCACCTCTAATTATGATATACTATTAAGACAAAAGACAGTATACTCATTGTACTCAGCAGGATTTCAACCAACTAGTAAAATGTGCAGAGGAAATATCAGAAGGAAATATCCCATAAAGTTGATACTGGAGATCTCTGGGCGGGGATTATAACAACTTTTTTTCTTCTTTATATTTTCTTTTGTCTTCTACAATGAACACATACTACCTTTGTAATTTTAAAAGTTTTGCTTATTCTAAACCTACTTGGAAACCAAATGATACTATTCTCAAATTAGTGATCTCACTCTTAGTCTCAGAAAATTACATAGATAGTTGTTGGGTGCAGTGTTTTTTTAAAATAGCAAAAAATAAAATAAAATAAAATAGCAAAGAAATGAGAAACAAACTAAATGTCCAAAACTAGGGCAATACTTGAATGAAAAATAGTTTAACAACTTAATGGATTACTATTAAGCTATTAAAAATATAATGATTCAGACTACATTATCACATATAACAATAGGTAGAAATTGGTCAGTAGAAACAAAAACACATTTGTTACCTCTAGGTAGAATTACATCATAAAATAGACCATAATGGGAATAGACCATAAAACTAACATGATTAAATGAAAAATATAACAGGTTTGATTTATTTAAATATTGCCATATGTGGTTTCAAAAATAATTTTCAAAACTTTTTTAAGAATACTCTAAACAGCGTTTTACATAAAAACAAACATTTTTAGATGCGTTCGATAGCTTTAAATACTTTAACATGTGTTTGCTGAAAATTCTTCTACCAGCTGAGTTACTCCACCATCAAAATGTGATGAAAACAGAAAAAGAAAGGGGTTTGCGTAGGTAAAAAATTCTGTGCATCCTTCCTGTATTAAAATAAGCCCAGGGCTTCCCTGGTGGCGCAGTGGTTGAGAGTCCGCCTGCCGATGCAGGGGACACGGGTTCGTGCCCCAGTCCGGGAGGATCCCGCATGCCGCGGAGCGGCTGGGCCCGTGAGCCATGGCCGCTGAGCCTGCGCGTCCGGAGCCTGTGCTCCACAACGGGAGAGGCCACAACAGTGAGAGGCCCGCGTACAGCAAAAATGAAAAAAAAAATACTAGGTGGTGCATGAGAACACTCTGTGCATCTCCCTGACTCTGTCAGCCTTGAACCTAACCTAACCCCATGACTCCAACCCCTTCTAATCCAACCTACTTCTTAGAACCAGCCTTGAGCAACATCCATACCTATTACGTGCCTGGACCTATGCCCAACCTGCTCCCAAACACCGCCTGTGTGACCTGCCTCTGCCTTGTCCCAGACGGGGAGCCTGAGGTCCTGGCCAGGTTTCCACATAGTATCAGCTTAAGGAGAAGATATTCAACAGCAAATAAAGGCATATAAGCTGATGAAGCAATACCAAAACACACTAAGTAGAATACCCACAGTTACTTGGACTTCCTGAATAAATATTTATTATGAATGAGGAATTAGGTAGTGCTCAAAAAGAAAAAGCATGAATCTTATCTTTTGTTTCCTCAAATACATTTTCCTCAAAAATAAGAACAAGTGAAATAAAGTACTTGTAAGTGAAAGTGGAAGACTGAAAACTGTTTTGAAATTACCAAAACTAATGTATTTTAATCAACTGATTTAACACACTGGTAAGAAAAGCTGAGTTGCCAAGTACTTCTCATTCCCTTTCACAGAAAACCCAATCCTTGTCCAATATTCCTTAAACTCGGAATAGTCATTATAACTGAATCAGTCTTCCATGGGGATTCCTTAGCCCTTTAAATTTCTTTGACATAACATCACTACTGTTCAATGGGTTTTTATAAAATGTGGATTATGTATAACAATTTAGATACTACACGTTTCCCCTAAAGCAAGCATCCAGCATATAAACCTAAGATAATGATTATTTTCACCCTCACTGAACCTGAAAGGTTAAACACCAATGTAATTTCAAGTGTGGGCAAACTACAAACTATGATGCTAAAGTCTCAAGAATTTGCTCAGGAAAGTCTTCATCTTTGCCCACTCTTCATGTTTCCAGAAGTATCAGTGCTGGTGTCCAATGTCAAGATGTTTGTACCACCTGAGCCTCCCTTTACGATACAAGTAAGGATGTAAATACCTGGAGTTCTCCCATGTTTAGCTTGAGCTTGTCAGACTAAATTAACTCAGTGGCACAAGAACATCAATTCTTTGAAGGTGAAACAGCCAGAGCAAAGTTGAAAATAAAAAGCATGAAGTCACTGCATAACACGATGGAGAGAATGATTTGTGCACGTTATTCTGAATCTTCTATTTCAAGACAAGGACCTTGAGGCCTGGAAAGGGTGGGTCCTGTCAAAGGCCCCATGGACAGCGGTGGGGAAACTGGTACTTGAATTATGGTCGCCTGTCTTACTTAGTCTCAATCAGTCCACTAATGTATGGATATCCAATTTAAAATATTTTAGAACTCTTCACCCAGCTTTAAAAAGGGGGCAGGGGAATGAACCCTAAAGCCCTGTCATGACAAAATAAGGAAATAAAAAATAAAAATCCTAACACAGCAATAATTCCAAACCATTATTTAAAAAATCACTAAGAAGCTATGAAATGTTCATTCAGTCATCAGATCTCCACTTACTAACACTTAACTTCAGTGCTCTACTTTCTCACAAATTATGCATAGCTACTAGATTGGTAATTACACTACGTAGGATTTTTTTTTAATCCAACCAAAACTACTTCTCTACATCCACACAGAGCTTTGTACAGTTTCTAGTGCAGAGCATACCTGCAACAAATGCTATTATTATTTACCAATACACAAAACTGCTATAATACAAAACTGCTTCAAACACACTGGCACCCACCTCCCCCCAAATATTCTTTCTATTCCTCTTTGACTTTTGAAAACAAGGCCACAAACAGGAAGGCCCACTAAGTATCACAAAAATGCCAACTCATCTAACAAAAAGGTCTGCCTTCCATCTGTCGTTCACTTCCAGTACTTTATTTTGCTTACGTTACTCAGTTCTTCCATGACTCTACAATCCCGCACACACCCCACCTCGACCCTTCACTGAGTTAACCCCTTCTCATTCTGCAGATCTAATCAAACGTCACTTAGGGAAATCCTGAATCACCCCAAAGTCAGATGAGGTTCCCCATTTAATTTCTTCTGAAACTCCCTGTGCTTTTCCCTTGTAACACTCATCACGTTTGTCCATATATATCTGGGTGCTCATTTGGTCAATATCCTCCTTCCCACTGGACTCTGTTTCATGCCCCCAGTGATGATCACTGCTTTATTCCCCACTCTAGTCCAACTATTAGCATAAGAACTGGTACTGTGTATATAATAAAGACCTGTAGAATAATAAATAATCCTAATTCCACATAGAACAGCAACAAACTAGATCAGTGTTTTTCAAACCACCCTTCACAGTCAGATCAGTGTTTTCAAAACTTCTAAATTATGACCAACACTTCTTTTAAATGAAAACGAACAGATTATAACAGAAATGGGGGGGGGATCATGCTTATTATATGTAGTAAGCTGCATGAAACTGTCATTTTCTTCATATATATATGACCCTTTCTAACTATGGGTCATGGTCCAAAACGTTGGAAAGCCACTGAACTGAATGTCCCAATACAACTCCTCCCAACTTCCCACCAAACTGCTCAAAAACGTGCACAAAATGGCAAAACTGGCAGCAGTACTAGAAAGAGGCAGGGAAAAGCCAAAATCTAGGCATTATTTCCACTAACTCTGTGAAGGATAGGTAAAAAGAAAATTCTTGAACCACATGAACCTGAAAGACTCGCACTGCACCTTTGGAAATTCAACAAGTCAGATGCTCTGATGAATGCAGAAAAAATTCTGAGTCCAACTCAGGAACGCAGAAGATACAACTGGCCCGATAAAGATGAGGACATACCCCAACTACATGGGAGGCACCTTTAAAACTAGAATAAGCAAGGGGACCCCAAGTGCAAATGAGGGTCAAAACTAACTAGAGACACACACAAAATACTGCTGCAGATTTTATTACAAACTAGAATACAAGAGTCTAAAGTCTACACTTAAAATTTAAGCTATACGCTGAAATATATATATAGTGTATATATATAAATATGATGGAAATTGAGAAGTGGCAAGAAGGCAAAAAAAATAAAGGCATACTAAATTCTCTGTTGTGCGGAGGAGTGGGATCAAAAGTTATTCAGTTCTTTGACTTTGGGAACCAGAGAAACACAGAATCATGAATGTATTTGGAAAACAGAGATAATCACTAGTAAAGTGGAAACTAGATTTGGCCATTTAAAAATAGTTTATATATATGAAACAAATGATACATAGAAAAAGACAGAAAATAAAGTCCAGAAAGTATATTAGATTGAACCGTAGGAAACTGCCGTTTTTATAGGTCAAAAGCAGTCAAATAACAATTTCATATGACTCAATCCATCAACAACGACAATAATAGTGTCAGCTAATTTGTTCAGTGTACGAGGCACTTTTAAAGGATTGATTGAAAATCTATGTATGCATGTTCCTTTACAAATAAAAACTGTAGTCCTAGAGACATTATGTAATTTATCTGAGCCATGCAGCTAAATACTGGTGGGAAGAAGTAAACCAGTGCTTTTCACAGTACCTCTCAGAAAAAAAAACCTTAAAGAATTAAGGTCAAACATATTGGCCATAACAATAAATATTAAAGGAATAAGTTTCCCTTTGAGAGGTATGTTAAAATCCAATTAAATGTTGCTTATAAGCAAAAATATATGAAACAAAATGACAGACACCAAAAGTTTAAAATCAGAAGGATGAGTGAAATTATTTCAGACAAAGAAAAGAAGAAAACACTGGGAACATTAATATCAGGAAAATAGCAGCACGTAGTTCCAAACGCATAAAGGGTTATTTTATATCGATAAACAAAATAAAGGCCTAACAGTAATCTTTATGCATTTAATATTATGGTAACACATAGAAATTGCTATCAAGAAACTGACAAAAGCCCATTTGTAGAAAGAGACTAAAGGACCATTCTTATCAGTCTGTGACAGCTCAAGTACAGAATCAGGACATAGAGGATATGAATAATATTACTATAGTGGCTGAGTTAATAAACATATCTGCACTTGTCACCTGTAGAAACCATGCTCTTTTCAATCCTCAGGACACAGAAATCCCTAATACACAATAAGTAAAACTTGTACAAACCTCACTTAATTACCATGATAAATAAAACCAATAATTTATGCAAAAGTTTCTACGTAAGCAATAAAGCAATATGCAGCCAAGTCCTACTGAGCCGCTAGCTGCATTCCCAATAGTCAGGTATTAACAAAAATGTTCACTTTCCCTGTACTGTTTTAAATTTTTAGTGATTCTATTAGCACAAAACATAGAAGTTAAGCTATCTTCATTTTTTTAACTGCCACCTTGGGACTTTTATATGAAAATTCCTCCTCCCTCAATAATGATTGACTCAAAATTTAAAATAAAATACTGCTCATTATTTCAAAATCATTGAAAATGAAGTCATGTACGTCAAAGATGACAACAAAGTTGATCCATGTCTACTCCTTCATTGAAAACAAATGACCTAATATCAACTCAAGAAGTGAGAACCAGAGTTTTGTCTATTTTCTTGATTTTTTTCCCCATCAAATCAGCCCATCTTTTTCTTTAATCAATGTCTCCCGCCTCTTCTATTCTCACCTCCCAGTTTCACTAACCTATTTGAACTCACCTTTCAAGCCCCCACATAAATGCCACTTTCTCAGAGATACTTTCCTTACCCTCGCAGACAAGGTCAATCCCCATGACACTTCCAGGAGACCCTGCTTTCCTCCCTAATTCCAAGTAACTTGGAGTTACTTGTTCAGAGGCTGTCTCCTTCACTAGATTGTAAATCCCATGCAATCGAGACTGTGTCTTATTTACTATAACATGTGGAGATGGTAAATATATTGATTCTTTTATTCAGAAAATTTCAGTTCAAACAAATTTTTAATTCAAAATATTTGAGTTCTACATGCAAGGTATTACCCTAAGGGTATTACACTGGGAAAACGGCAGTAAATAAAACAGGAATTTTTTTTTAATTAATACTTTCCCTCATCAAAGAAGTAAAAACAATATAAATGCAATGGAGAAGAAAATAACAGGCAAGCTCGGTAAATGGGAAGGGTTATACAATGTTAAATGTAGTGATCATTAGAGAAGGCCACACTAAGAGGTGACATTTGAGTTAAGATGTGAAAATGATGACAAAGCAACCATATGGATGCCTGGAAACAGAGCATTCCAGCAAGAGGGTACAGTCGATGGCAAAGGGCTAGAAACCACAGTCTACCCTGTAGGTAAGTCCATACATGGTTCTTGTTTAAAGTAAGGATAGAACTCTGGGAACATGAGTACCTAAAGATGGGCAGAGAAGCAAAAACTCTTAAAAGAATAAAGAAGCAAACAGAGATAGGAAATGATTAAATATGATACCTATTAAATACTGTGACTATCACGTGGTCAATGGAAAATTAACGTAAAAGATTTTAATGCCATGTGTACTTATGATACAAAGCAAAATGCTACAAATATTCAGTAAGATCAAATATTTTAAAAACTGCAAGAGTTATCCCAAAATGGAATAAGGAAGTTATCCCTGAGCAGTGGAACTACGGATGAATCTCCTGGACTTGCCAAATTCCAAAATGAGCATGTACTGTTTTTACAACTTTCAAATGGAAATGAGTATAATTTTAAAGAATCATAATGGCTTAGAGAGAAAAAGGCTGAGAACAGATTATCTTTGCTCTATCTTACTGCAAGAAGGCATGCCAATATAATTTCCTGAAATGAAAGTACATTTTTAATTGGAAAAGATCTTTTTGTAACCAGGTAAAGAGCAAAGTTCTACTGTATGTTATTTTTAACCTTCATCAAGCAATTAAAGCTTAAATTTACTTGACCAGAGTGTATACACCCCCATGGCAAACTTGCTGGGGTTTCTCAAAGTCCGGGCTTTAGGCTGAGAAGTTTTTCAGCTTGTCTTTTACTACAGTGATGACAGTAATATGATACTCAATGCTGTTAGTACAGCAGTAAACTAAAACTATATTTGCAACTCCACTCAGGCCCCAAATCACCAAGAATCTTCCAATTCTTTTCAGGATGTTTTTTTCCTTTGCCTGAATGGATTGTTTTGGAAGCTTTTATTCATCTCAAAGGAACATCAAACTGAAATTCCATCTCCTTTGTATCATACCAGGACCACCTCATCAGAGAAGCCATAGTGGATGTTCACTGAATGTTTGACAACCTACAAAACTATTTTAAGCACCTGCTGGATAGAAAAAGCACCTGAAGAATCAAAAAATGACTTACTGTCCTTGTTAAGACACCTAGTACTTATATCAATGGGAGAGGATCCTTTCACAATGTGTTCGGACATCATCATCACATTGTACACTTTAAATATCTTAGTTTTGTCAATTACACTTCAATAAAGCTGGGAGGAATTTTTTTAATCATTTTTAAAAACCCACTGAGTATATATCACTTTTCTCACTCTAAAACTTCTCTCCACCTTATCACATCAATTTCACTGGTATTTACTCTGACATATAACAAGTACTCCTGAATACTGCCACGCTTTAGCTTCTCAGCTAAGTTGCAAGCTCAAATTTCCAGCTACCAGCTGAAAATCTCTGCCTCCTTAGCTTTAGACACGCCTAAAACCAGCATGCCTCACTGACACAATCCTCATAGCCTCATGCCCCTGCTCTCTGCTAATGGCATCGACGTGCCCTTTTTTGTCCCCAGAAGCTCCCTGCACCTTTCTGTTGGCCCTTCAAGGCTGACCCAAAGGGCTTCCCTGGTGGCGCAGTGGTTAAGAATCTGCCTGCCGATGCAAGGGACACGGGTACGAGCCCTGGTCCGGGAAGATCCCACATGCCGTAGAGCAACTAAGCCCATGCGCCACAACTACTGAGCCTGTGCTCTAGAGCCCGCGAGCCACAACTACTGAAGCCCACATGCCTAGAGCCCGTGCTCTGCAACAAGAGAAGCCACCGCAGTGAGAAGCCCGCGCACTGCAATGAAAAGTAGCCCCTCCTTGCCGCTACTAGAGAAAGCCCGTGCACAGCAACACACCCAACGCAGCCAAAAGTTAATTAATTAATTAAAAAAAAAAAAAAAAAAGACTGACCCAAAGCATACCACCACTCAGCCACAAATTGTAACCCATCACTCACATGCAGCTCCCGGGCCTTCGATATGACTCCTCTGCACGGAATGAGCTTCTCAGCCCACTTGCCCATTGAGGCCAGAAACCCCCTGCAAATGTTTCCTCTACTCCAAGGTAGAGTTACTCTCTCCATCCTCAGATGTTCAGAGGGCACTTTGTCTAAACCTCGGTTTACAATATTTATCACTGTCTGCGTGATCTCAGGCATTTGTATCCATGCCTCTCCATGTCTAGAAGCTGGTTGAGAGCAGGGAACCATCCTCTCTTGGTAGTTGCTTTTCCTTTTTTAATTTTTGTACTGTAGTGTCCTCAGCCAGGCACAGGGACTGAATCTCATAAGCGTGCAGAGATTTTAGCTGCATGAAACTGAACTGACAGGGTCTCGGATAAAGGGAGGAGAGCACAGAGCCTACTGAATTTGGAAAAGCCAAGTCATCCGGCCCTAGCCTTTGAACCTCTGGGTCTCTGTGTCTACTCAGAAAGTAAAGCAAGCCGTTCTCTGTGGAATTATAATAAATACCGGGTACAGAATGAATTCCTCCTTTTCTCGACATGACAATAATCCCTCTCCCAACAAATCATAGTCCAAGATGGCAAAGCAGCCCCTTAACAAAAGGCAATTCTATTTCAGCTGTGCTGCTCCCTGGGTTAAAAACTCTCCATCCTTATCACCTGCTGATTGCCGACTGCTAGGGGGGCCTCGTTTAATGCTCCCATGACGAAACCTGCCTATAATGAGTAACTCCCCCTATCTGCTCTGCTCTAGAAGCAGTTGATAGGCCCTCCCCAGCTGCCTTGCTTTGCACCTAACAAAAGGTTCGCAGATACCCACCACGTGCTTCTAAATGCCCCGCCTTCCCTCGCCAGACACCCGGATGAAGCAGAGTCCTGGTGGAAATAACATTCTGGGGCAATGATATTTGTTGTCTTGGTTGTCACGCAGCTGGAAATCATTTTCTTCTTTCCCATTCATAATAGCCCAACCTTCCCATCTCTGGGACAAGAACCCTTTTTTGTGTTTGTTTTTGTTTTTTTTTTTTTTTTTTTTGGCTGGGCCACACGGCTTGTGGGATCTTAGTTCTCCGACCAGGGACTGAACCCGTGCCCCCTGCAATGAAAGCGTGGAGTCCTAACCACTGGACCACCAGGGAATTCCTCATAGCACGCTGCACCGATTCAGGAAGAGCCATGCAGGCTCCTGGGACCTCAAACGTCTGGCCCATGGTGGCAATCTCAATCACAGGCTCTCCAAAACGAAAAGAGGCAAGAGAGAGCACATGCACGCACAGACACATACCCCACATGCATCAATATATATAAACACGAACGTTAGGTTTGTGTAAGCAGAAGTACAATTATGGAAGGCTACGTAACGAATTCATGACAGAGGGGTTGGTTACATCAGATGGGTAAGCTAGAAAGAGCAGAGGGATATTACATTTACTTTAGACACATCTGTATCATTTGAATCATTACAAAACCCCCATCTTTCTATAAATGAATGCAGCTATCTTCTGGTGAGAACACTTTCTACTGTGTTCATAGCCGAGTGACTTAAACAGGATAAGTAAAATGCATTAACCAAGCAGAGTTCACTGTGGCATGACCTCAAAATAGGTCTGACTTCCCAGCAAGGCTAGGTTTGGATTATTCTAGGAAGCAAGTTATCAACTGACTATAGAGCCTCAAACACAAATTGCGTCAAAAGTGAGAATATCTGAAATGAGAAGGAAGCAAGGCAGGGCTACAGATAAGACACAGTTACGTCTATCTCTAGACTTGACAACTAAGAGGTAAATCTGGGCAAAAATGTTTCAAGTTTATAAAACGAAAATGAGAATACCAGGATCCATCTCTTCTCACCTTGTTAAGAAAAGCTAACTGACCTGAAAACACCGGGCCTAGTTTGAAGAAAACATTCCTAAAGTTGAAACTCAACAAACATGCTCCATGTCTGAAGATGTTTCAAAAGAACTTCAGTCATGAACATAATATGATAGAATGCAAGCTCCTCGAGAGAGGGGACCTTCTGTGTCTTGTTTCCTACTGTTCCCCAGTACCTAGTAGGTGTGCAACAAATATCTACTGCATCTGGAATAAATGAACAAATTAAAGATTAAGGAACAAGTAAACGAAAACTAGAATTAGCAACCAGATAATATCAGTGCCTATTCTTATTTTATAGATATAAAAAGAATTGGGCCTCCCTGGTGGCGCAGTGGTTGAGAGTCCACCTGCCGATGCAGGGGACACGGGTTCATGTGCTCCGCAACGGGAGAGGCCACAACAGTGAGAGGCCCGCGTACCGCAAAAAAAAAAAAAAGAAAAAAAAAAGAATGGAACTTCAACTCATTCAGCAATAACAACACTGGAAATTAAAAGCCCCTTGATTTCCTCTATCTTGATTACCTTTTTCTCTTCTGTGTTTCTTGTTTTATCTCCTAGGTCCCTCCCAGATCTTAATCTCCTAGGAGCCTTCCCTCACCCTCACCCCCACCCCATGCCCCTGAGGGTCAGGTGCCCCTGCTTGGTGCTCCCACAGTGCCCTGAGCTTATCGCCCTGTCACACTGAATTGCAATCATCATTTGTTAATATGTCTGTAAGCTCAGCTCCTACTGGAGGGTAGGAATCCTGCCTTATTCATCCCCCCTCCCTGCCTCCATCTAGCACCTAGCACAATGCTTGGGTTATAGGAGACGGTCAGTTCAGTGCTGCTAGGGGTAGAACAGAACTTGTTTCCTCTGCCACCAAATCATTGCTCCTTCCAAAGAGCCAGGAGTATCCTTCTGTTAGGGCCAAGTTTCAGAATGAAGGCAGCTTGGGGAATGGTCAAGAAGAACCGCTTAAACATAGAGGAAGAAAGTTGAGTATAGCAGACTTACATGAAATCGAATCCAGTCTATTGTTCTGAGATTTAAGAAAACGGGAAAAAAGAAAACTTGCTAAAAAGGAATGGTTCACAGTAGCCCTCTCTGTACAGTGAATCCTAAACCTTAAGAAGCCAAGGCACACCCAATGGCCATAATGAACAAGAGTTCCTTTAACAACAGTTTCAACCTTGGAAATCCCACCCCAAAGAGATCCATAACCAGGTTTTATTAGTCCAACTTTCTCTCTTTCAGAGAAAGAGGCTGGTTCTGAAATCCCTTTCCTTTATCTCCATATTAAATAAAACAAACACAACCTGATCTACCTCATTCAGGCTTACACGTTATTTGTTTTAGCACTGGACTAAAGTTAAGAGTCTACCCTGTCCTTACACCACTTTTTTTAAAAACAGTACCACAAAAATCAAATAAATTATAGCCTAAATCCACACATGTAGTAAAACAGTCCTCTCATTTCTGAAAGAAATTTGAATGTTACATGAGCTTCAAAGTTGAAGTTTCTACAGTACTGATCAGATGACAGGAGCCAACGTCCAAGGATTGAGACAATTTTCTTTGCCCCACACCCCCAGGTCAATAATAGTAACAACAACATTACTCTGAAATCATACCAACCTGATAGAAAAAAAAAGCCAGGGAATTTAAATAAAATCACCAAAACCAGCACTCTCCCTCCCCCCCCCAAAAAAAACCAAAAAACTTTGAGTTACTTCAACTTAACTAATTTAATTAATTGATTAAACGTGCCAAACCCAAGTTCCCTTGCAGAAGATAAAACAAACTGCTGGGAGGATCATTCAAATTGTATTCAGAAGACAGTAAAAAGCAGCTGACCTAATCTCCTTTCATCATCTGTCTCCTTATTAGCCCAGCACCTCCAGATTCTAAGGCAATTAGAGGACTTACTCAAATCAGCTGCACCTCTGACATGCAGCTGAAAGGCCACCCACTCCCACCTTTGACACAGAGGTATTGCGGTGTGAGAGGAAACCTCCAGAGTTGCTGGAAGTCTCTCCCAAATGGAGCCCACAGAGATTCTTCCTGTCTGAGAGATAATGAGCTATACACCTTCGCTCTGGACAGTTAGGGGAAAGAACAACAACAACAACAAAAGAGGCAGGTGACCAGAAAGGAGGTTCCCAGAGAAGCATTCATCTACCGCACTGGGCGAGCGACTTCTATTGGAGGTTAAACTTAATAAAGGATCTTCGTGGTGTGTCAGCCCTCGCTGCAACACCAAGGGTGCTTCTCCCTTCTCCCCAACATCACCCCCTTACCTTTTACAAGGGCGTTAACCCCATTTCTAAACTAATAATAATTCTCTTCTGTGCTGCAAATATTCAACCGCTGTGAAATACTATGTATAACATACACACAGTCAAGAATGTCGGTTGCCATGAGATTCACGTTTCAATTAGCATTAACTAGCAGGCCCTTCCCTAAACAAAAACAAAACAGAATGCTTTCTTGGTCAGCTCTGAGCCTGGGGAGCAATTTTAACCCACATGCTGCAAGGGCCTCGCAAGGTCCAGATGTAACACAATAACATCATTAATTTTCACTAAATTATATTTCTCAAAAGGCCACTATCAATTTGGGGGCAATACGGGTGAAGAAACTGCATATTCTTTATTCTGTAACCTTTCTATAATCTGGATAAGCTGGCAGCAGCGCCCTGAAACTCACTCGGCATGAGTTACGAGGGTATGTGATGGAATCAGGGCCCAGGCACCTCTCAATCATTTCAGTCCTCTCTATGCCCAGTACTTGTGACTCAGTGCCTTCCTGCGTTGTGGGGTTAAACTGTACTTCCCCCTCCCTGTCCCTAGGTAGTACAATTCCTTAAAATAACAGCCAAGGTCCCCACAATTTATCACCTTGTATCTTTCCAGCCTCCATTACTCCAGACTCCAACTACATAGTTCACTCCCCACCATTCATCTTTTAAGAGACACATCATTTTCATCCTTCAAGTCCCTTTTGTGAAGTCTGCCCCAGAGACAGAATTTAATTTTCCATTGCCTGGCATGCCAAGTTTCTTAGATTCTACAGCTGCCGCCTAGTTATGCAACCCAGCTGCTATATATTGAAGTTAGCTGCATCTTTTCCCTCTGTACTGCAGCTCTTTCTAGAGCCTCCTTTCTCTCATCCTTGTATCTGCCACCGTCGAAGGAATGCAGTAACTGCTTATCCGATCAAAATTTCCTCCTTTTCTCCCAACTTTCTAAGGCATCCATGATAGCTCTCCATGAGATAGCTAAATAACACTACAGGGATTTGGAACATAGCGTGGTATGTAAACATTAGAAACCAAATAAGATGCTGAGTTAGCAAGGCCAGAGCAAGCTTTCAAATTTTAAACCAAGTTTTATTACATCACACTTCACTTTTAAAATACACCATGTTCCTCAAGTGTGTATGCATATAGGTACCCAAAAAAAAAAAATTAAAGAAAAGGGAGACAGGCCACACATCAAGCACAGATATTAAAATCGTGACCTCAAACTAAATCTCAGGTCTTGTTATTTGGACCCTTTGAGCGTCCCAGTGAAAATGATAGTCTATTCCACTCAGGTTGCAACTTTCCTTACTAAGCATTTGAAATAAGATTCTCCTGCCTAAAAATCATGAACCTCAGACTGACTGTCACTATGTATCAAAAAGACTTAGCAAGTGAGAGTTTTACTTGCTTTGAATTTTCCAGTAGGTCTAACAGTCAGAACAGATTCAGTAAAACCTTGAGAAGTCTGTGGTAGAATCTTCTTTTAAATCAAATTACTTTTCAGAAAAGATTAGCTTCAAATAAAAACAGACGTTTCAAACTCAGGTGTTGAAAGGGCTGCCACTTACATTCCCACGTCTGGTAACTTTTCCCATCACTCGCAGAGATTTCTGAGATCCACTGAGTGCGCTCAGCACTGAGCTGCAGCTCATCTCTTGAGAGACAACGATGCAAATGGGAAGTTGGCCAGGTCAGACTACAGACTCCAAGTCAATTTTAACGTTAAGTAGCTCACCCACTTTAAACAATACGGGTAGTGGAAGACTGACTGGGGTGGGGTAGGGTGGTATTATTGATGTCCTTGTGCAGGAGGAAAGAAAAAACAGGGGAGAACCGACTCCCAGCTCCAGGTTCTTCCCCCTCCAGGCATCTCCCACTGCTGCTTTTCCTCAACCCTCTTGGCCTTCCTGCCCTCCCCCTTACCTCCCAGACTAACAGTTGACACTTCCCTCTACTCTCTCCCTACTGTTCTAACATGGGATAACCACCCTCCAGTTTGTAGTGTTGTGGGGGGAGCTGGAAGGAACAGCAGAGATGATCAAACCCCTCCATTTTCCAGATGAGTACACCAAGAAGGAGGACCAGCTGACCTAACCGGCTAAAGTCGCACCACTAGGGGACGTGGTGTGTCTGTGGGATCAGATTATGATAACCCAGTCCTCCTGCCTGGCCCCTCAGCCCGGCCTTCCCGCCACACACTACCTCTTTCTCTGGCTACTTGGCTTCTTTATCCTCAAATTAAATGGTATCAAGAAAAATGCAGCCTTAATAATGCTGATCGTTATTCACAATTTTGCTTTTGGGGCAAATATGCTCCGGCCTCCCCAGAATTGGAGAATCAAGGGCAGAAACAAATGGATGACATTATGCATGTGTGTGTTAATGCAATTTAATTCGGTCCAAATTTCAGTACACACCCTTTTTCCTTGGGGCTTACTACTCTTCTTTGACAAGGAAATAGTTTCTTAGGAAAAAGAACTTAGTTTTAAACCAGCACGGTCTCCCTCTAACCCGAATTGCAAGCTTTGAATAACAGACCTCCTGCTTCACAGTTATGTTTAGGCTGGGCAAACGACACTTAATGCAAATAGGTGAAAATCACGGACTGTTAAAGCCCGAAGGAATAGAGGATTTTGCTCTCATAACTGCAGTCACCTGTTTTCAAGATTCATGTTTGTAAATATGTATCTATTCCAATGGGAAACAACGCGTTCATAGAGAAACTTTAACAAGCCGGCGCTCACTGGAAACCCACATTTAGGAAACCTCCATAGATTTCAACAACAAAAAAAAGAGAAGTAGCAGCAGAAAGCAGCAATCTCAGGCCCCGGACTGAAGACAGCAACAAGTCCTGGATACCGTCATTCTTACACATCAAAGTCCAAATGGCAGCAAAGAAAAACAAGAATAAATGATAAATCCATTCACAACAAACTAGTCCTGCGCACACGCGCGCGCGCACACACACACAACGAGCCCGTCTATTTCAAAACCACGAACTCAAAGCCAGGTCCCTCCCTTGCTTTAGAGTCCCCAGTTACTTGATAAACGTGTCTGTTAGACGTCCGGACAGAAACTTAAGTTTAAAGTCCTCAGGCGGGGAGAGACCGCTGCGTGGCCGGTGAGAAGCAAGTGGTGGGGAAGCTCGGCGCTGCGGGTCGCGGGGACCCCCGGCGGTCCACGTCCACCGGGACGCGGCTTGGGGGTAATGTTGAGCGCCTCCCGCCTGCCAGCTCGGGCCCCCACCCAGACCCAGGTAACCGGAGACCACCTACGTGTCACTTGGGCGGGTCCCGGCCGCTGGCACGGGGCACAGCGTGGGCCCCGGGGAGCGCTGACCCGGTTGGGAGACGGGAGGGGCGGCGGCCCGGGCGGCTGCGGCCACTTCCCTCCCGGGGCTCGATCAACTGGTTGGCTGGGGAGGCCAAGAGCGCCTCGCCTCCTGCAGGTCGGCCCGCGAGCATGCACACCCACCCACACCCGGCACAGGCGCGCGCGTACACACACACAGACACACACACACACACAGCCACAAAGCCCGTCTGCCGCAGGACAGCGCGATCCCAGCGCGCCCTTTGGCGGCGGAAGGGACCCGGCGAAAGCTGGCTCCGCGCTCAGAAGGCACCGTCCCCTCGCGCCACCCCGCGCCGCGCCAGTCCCTTTACCTGCGCCCGTCGCCGCCGCGCGTCCGGCTCCCGCCGCCCCCGGGCTGGCTTCAGGCTGCGCGGTCAATCCCCGCAGCCCCCGCCCCGCGGCCCGCCGAGCCCGGCCCTCCGCCCGCCCCTCGGCCGTCGCCCGGAGCGGGGCCGCCCCCTGCGCCCACCCCGCCGGGGTCCCGCGCGCGCGGCCGGGAGGCAGGGGAGGGCTCGGCGGCGCCGGGGCCCAGGCCGCCCGAGATCCCGGCAGGCTCCGCTGGGGGACAGGGGCGTCGCGGCTCCGGGAGCGTCAGCCGCCGCTCGGCCCCGACTGCTCCGGCTTTGGCGCGCTGGCAGGGCGGCGGGGGAGGGGGGCGCCGAGGGAGGGCCGCGGGAGCAGGGCGGACGCCTGCCCCCTTCTTCCTCCGCCTTCTTTCTTTTCTGCAGGCTCCACGTAGCACAAGTCAGCAACTCCCACACCCCCGACTCCCTCCCCCTGGCTCATTCCCTTACCTGGCGCGACGCCCCCAGAGCCCCTACCCTCTGTGCTCCTCCTACCCCATCCAGTTGCCGGACTCCCCGCCCCGCCTGCAGGGGCGGGGGCGGAGGGTAGCCCAAGCCTCCCATTCATCATCTTCCCACCGCCCCCCACCCGGATCGGACCCACCCGCGTCTGGGGACCCACCCGCGTCTGGAGACCCACGGCCTCCAGCTCCGGATCTCCATCCCCACCCGCTCCCGTGCTCACCTCTGCGACCGGCAACTTGCGGGACTCGGGCGGCCTCTCCTACACGTTGCATTTTCATTTCGTCGCTCTTCTCTCCCCACTTGAAAACCTCTGGAAGACATCGCAGGGCCCGCAAAATCCCCGATGTCTGGCCTCTCTCGTAGTTCCGTTTCCAAACTTTCCCGGAGGCACAGAGTTTCTCCCAGTGCAGCCTTCAAGTCGAGGCTGCAAAGAACGCAGAGTCAATTTTGCTGCCGGAAAGGTGCACACGTTTCCATTTCTGAGTTTTCGATTGCCTGGGTCTGCAGACCAAAGCAAGTGTGACTGTGCTCCCCTAGTTCTCCATATCCATGATTATAAATTTCTCTTCCGCTTTCCCAGTGTAACTTTGCAAGTGCAAACTATCAATTTTAGAATAGTAATTAAGGGCGGGGAATACACACCTGGAGGTGTGGTTGGGAGCGGCGCAGGACTAAGGCCTGGGGATGGTTCTCGGGAAAGTGGCGGGCACAGAGATTCGCCCAGGTTCTGGAACAACACCCGGTCCACCGGGGGCTCTCCAGCCGCGCCACCCCCTACCCACCTCCCACCCTTGGCTTCCTGGAGTGTTGGCAATTCTCTGCCTCTAGCTCCACTGCTAAAGCCGCGACACAACAAAAGTAGCAGCTTACGAGTAAAAACTGGGCAAACTCTAAACGGCACGTGGGGTCTACGACAGCAGTATGTCAGGGAACTTGGCAGGACTGATACAAGTACATATAAGAAAGAAACGCAGAACCAGGACGGAGGGCTGCGTTGGTGGCAGTCACTCGGTAACCTTGGGCTTCGCAGAAATGGGAGGTCACCGGAAACCGCACAGGGCGGGGAGGGGAAGAATTCTTGGTGGGGATGGAAACGTCTCAAGCTTACAGTGAGGTCTGCCTGGAAGAGAACGTGACCGTCGCCCGCAAGTGACTGCTTCGAACCTTGATTGAGTTCGTCTTGCGGTTTTCAAAGGGCGCTCAAAGCTAAACCCTGACTGCTCATCCATTACTCTCAAGCTGTTTCCTTTTTCAAACAATGTAGCAAATCCCCTTTGTTAAAAAATCAGCCTTAAAGAACTCTGCGTCCTCTCCTTTCCTACCAATTTATCATTTCTTTTATAATAATCCATTAAAATGTGAAAAAATAGAAATTTTAATACATGCACGGTGCTAATATGTTCATTTACAGCATGCAGAAATGCATATAAAAACTCTTATCGCAAAAATAATGAGAGCTGATCTTAAACTCTAAGGAAAGATACCAGGACAAATAGGAAAATGTCCACTATATAATCTAAATATAATAAAAAGCACATATTGGTAAGAAAAGAAAGACTATACTGAAAGGGACTTTTGTTTTGCACCATAGCTCTACCCACCTCAGAAAAATCACTTAGCTCATTTTCCTGTCTTCTTTCTACTACACGCTCTTTGTATTTACTGTCGGGTTTCTCAATACCAAAACTTCTATATCTAGTAAAAAGAATCTTTTAAAATTTTATTTAAAATAATTAAATTATTATATTAACTATAGCAATAAATAGTATCAAATAATTAATTTACAAATTAATTATTTCAATCTTTCACCCTTCCTCATAAATCAAAGATAAAGTGCAAATGAGTTTCTTGCCTACCACTCAGCTTGAATCTTTTCCCAGGATATTGATTTTACCTCTTACCATATTAAGGAATATGGTGGCTTCTGCTTTGACTATATAGTAACTGCCTTAACTACTCTGTGATCCTTTCTAACATCAAATGAGGAGTTCTGTCCACGCAAGACGTGTATTCAAGAGTTCCAAGTTATTGGCTTTAAAAAAACTTTCTTTCCTCTTTATTTGTCCTACCATGGCCTAGAATGAACTGGAGAGCAAAGTACAAGGTCAGCCTGGACAGACCTGTCTCCCTGACACATGCGGACCTGTCTGAATGAGACTGCTCTTCACCCAGTTTTTGTTTAATAACTTTAAAATCAACTGTAGGTTGTATGCCCAGTGTAAAAGGAGAGAGAAAATGAAATCCAATACAGAATCCAGTTCAGCACAGAGATTAATCCATCAAAACTAGTATTGTGTTCCAAACGAGCCAGTTTTCTCATCTGTAAAATGGGATAATAATACTAATAAAGTCTATTTTATCAGGTTCCAGGTTGCCTTTAACAAAGTAAGATAATATATTTGAGCAGGCTTCTTCAAACCCAACAGTAGGTGATGTTATTTCAATAGAGATGCAGAAAGATACCTTGATATACTTTCTTTAATGTTTTTATCTGTCTGTGGCCCTCCTGCCAATCAAACTGATTCCATTTCTTGGATAGTCATCTTAATGCTTTCTGTCCTAACCTTTCTCTCTTATCCTCTGCCAAGCAATGTTTCTCTAGATCTGTTTCTTCAAATGACTTCACCAGAGCCAGAGGCCCAAAGATAGCTGGTGCTGTCAAACGTGAGAAAAAATATTTTCAGCAAAATGAAGAGAATTTGAATGAGGAGTATTTCAAGTACAGTTTACATTAATATCTTGATAACTGTAGACTTTGTCAGATTATTGCTGTTATCTAGTGGTCCAAGGACTATAATCTGCAGAGCATTTAGGATTGAAACATTGGCTGTCACTACTTTTGGCTCTGTTATTTGTTCAGAAGGGTTTGCTGGTCATGCCAGTTCCCTCTGCCTTCCCACATTCCCTTCCGTCTGGCAAAAAGCCTTTGAAATTTTCTACTAGAGAGTAATCAAACCTATCAGCAAAAAGATCTGTTGGAAACTTTCCCTCCAGTCTGTTAATGTAGAGACTGATGCAGAGAATGTATTCCGGTGAAACAATACCCTGAGAGAATTCAGCCTGCTTGGGAAAATTTTTCAGGTGCCTCTCAGGCAGAGGTTTCTTCCTTGTTAAAATGGGGGTATTTACGCCTCGCTGCTGTTTTTCCCCTTGACTGTAAAGAAATCATTCTCCTTAGGAAACGTGTCTATTTTAAAAGGCCAGCGGCAGAGGTGGGTGAGGTCAGCCCAATGTAGTAAAACTAAAATAGCATAAAATAAAATAACACTCTTCAGGGTAGAAGTGACATAAAGAGACTCTAGGAACAGAGAGTAGAAGATGGGATTGTGTGTGCAGCAGCCCTGTATGAGGACCAGACTACAATGAAATGAAAGCCCTAAATGTACTGTTTGCTCACCTTTTTCTTATCACCTATTTCTGCATGAATAATCTGGGTAGTGTCTGAAGTAGATCAAGGGTGAGCAAATCCTTTTCCTGTAGTTTCCCTCACCCAAATAAAAAGCCTTTGATCTAAAACAGAAGGGGAGGGGGGAAGAAAATGAAGAAAAAACCATATATGTGTGTTACATGTATAATTTTAGAGCTAAAAATAGACCTAAATATCCAAAAACTCATAGAAAGGGTCACAAAACAAAAAGTTCTTAAAACAATAATAAAATTGGTAAATTTCTAGTAAGACTGATAGTGAGGAAAGAGAGAAAAGAAACAAGACTGTGAATGAAACTATAACTATAGTTTCGAGACTTTTTTTCTAATACTAACAGAATGTTGTGAACATTTTTAAAACTTAGCTGAAATAGATACTTTTTAATAAGATGCAAATTACAAAACTTTATTGAGTCAAACAAATTAAAAACATGAATATATTTGTAACTATTGAATAAATTAAATTCATATTTCTAAATCTACCTACAAAAAGGGTCAAAAATTTGGTGGCAAAGATTTACCAAATCTTCATAGGTAATCTCTATTCAAATGATTTCAGAGAAAAAGAAGGAAAGCACCCCAATTATTTTATGAGCTAATAAAATCTTGATGCCAAGATCAGACATTAAAATAGAAAGGAAGGGCTTCCCTGGTGGCGCAGTGGTTGGGAGTCCGCCTGCCGATGCAGGGGACACGGGTTTGTGCCCCGGTCCAGGAAGATCCCACATACCACGGAGCGGCTGGGCCCATGAGCCATGGCCGCTGAGCCTGTGCGTCCGGAGCCTGTGCTCCGCAACGGGAGAGGCCACAACAGTGAGAGGCCCACGTACCGCAAAAAAAACAAAACAAAAACAAAATAGAAAGGAAAATTCTAGACCAATCTCAAAAGGAATAAAAAATTTTATTCTTACATATAATCAAACCAAGTTCAGCAATGTGTTTTTAAAAAATACATCACAAGCACATCAGGCTGATACCATAATGTAAGAATGGCTTCATATTAGAAAACGTAAAGAAATTTGCCACTCATTTTTCTTAATCTCAACAAACTAGAAAAGGGAGGAATTTCCTGAACATGATAGAGTTGCTACCAACAACCTAATTCTAGAGGCATTATTCTTAATGTTAATTCATTAAACATTTTCCTTTTAAAGTAAGAAAGAAAACGAGGATCACTTTACCATTTCTATTCCACATTGTAATAAAGCACCTTGCCAAGATAATAACACACGCACACACACACACAGAAATTGGAAGATATAAGGTGTGGAAAAGAAGAAAAAAGTGATTTGTAGATGATATAATTGTCTTCTGAGAAAATTCAGGCAAATCTAATAAAATAGTAGAACAAAGAAGAGAGTTTAGCAACATTGTTGAATAAAAGATCAATGTACAATGAAGCCACAGCCCATTATAAATAATAAATGTTTGAAGGTCTCACTTATGTAGCAACAAATTTTTATTATAACTTGAATAAAAATTAAAAGAAAGGTACAGTATCTGTATTTACTATATGCAGAAAATTATAAAAATTTATTGAAGTACATGAAGAGGCCTCAATAAATCGATAGATAATATCATGTTCATGGACGAGAGGACTCCATAAACAGAGTGCAATCTACTCCAAATTGTAATAGGGTTTTTCATAGACCTTAACAAAGTGATTCTACGAGTCATGTGGGAGTGGAAGAGGCCAAGAATAACTAAGACAATTCTGAAGAAGCATAAGGAGGGAAAATTGTCGCTCCAGGTATCAGAATATTCTAAAGCTTCACCAACTGAAACGATGTAGGATTGGTGCAGAGACTGGTAAACAATCTCATGAAAGAGAATGGCAGGTTCAGAAACGGAAGCACACGTAAATGAGATACGCCCGCGTACAATAGTACATCGAAGATGTTCTCTGTAGTTCTCTTTAGCATTCTCTAAATATATTTCCGAAACAACATGGGATACCTACCTCACACTACAAACAAACAGAAGTTCCTAATGATGTGAAGACCTAAAGTAAAACTTCCAGATTTTTAGAATATCTTCATCTTTTCAGGGTAGAGAAGAATTTCTTACAAACGGTGCAAAAAGTACAAACCATAAAAGAGTCTGCTCTTTTCTTTCAAATAAAATACGGCCGACTCTAATATGCTGGATTCTTGTGAGTTCTAGTAGTTGATGTGATGTCTGCCTCAAGACCTGCAATGAGTGTTCCAGGGAATATGCGCAGTATTGTGCCACTCTGGGCAAAAGTGGGACAGGGGTTTTCCCAAGTCATGTGTATCTTATGTCATTTCTGTTGTTTTGACTTGATACCTATTATACCTCCTAGAGCAAGGTGGAAGAAGCAGTGGGGTAGTGGTCCCTTAACAGAAGGCTCTGAAACATTTTTGGATGTGGACCCCCTTCAGAACTGAATCAAAGCTATGAGACTGCTTTACAGGTAAACGTAGGTATACATATTGTAGCAGAAGCAACTGCAATATCCATTCTCTCCTTTTGGGGCACCAGCTAGATTAGATTTCCCAGCCTCTCCTGCGATTAATCGAGGCCACGTAACTGAGTTGTCTCCAGGATAACTTGAGCATAAGTGACTTCTGCTGATTGTAGGACTACCAAAAACTCCTCTCAGGTGTGCTCCCTCAGGTTCTTTGTCCCTTCTGTTGATGGGATGGCAATACCCACACCAACCTTGGAAGCCACGGATGGAAGATGACAGGCAGCCGTGACTCCCGACGCTTGAAGGACGCTCCTGTCCACATGAAGGACAGCCTCTCTACTGATGTGAACATCTCTCTGGACATTTATGTGAAAAAGAAATTTTTTGTTCTTTGAGCCACTAAACTTGGGGAATCTCTCAGTTACCATGGCTTAACTAATATATATATATTCATACACACTTTGACTGTAATCTCAGGGGTTCAATGACACCCTATAGCCTAGATTGTGGATTGATCTGAGAAAAGTAGAGATTCTGATGACCTGCCCTCTAGAGTGGGCATTCGCCAGAAGTGGGCGTGTTACACCTTTGCACAAACTCTACTGGTCACATTGCACTGAATGCCTCTGCCAATCCCCCCTCATTTCTCTGACAACATTTACTCTGCCAGAAGCAGAGTAAATTCCACAGGTTAAAAAAAAATAATGACGTGAATGGAAGACTGGTCAGCAATACCGGGGACAAACTCCTGATATACACAGCAGTACGGATGAACCTCAAAAATATGCTGAGCAGAATTAGATCCAAAACAGTGCATACTATATGATTTCATTTCTGTGACGTTCCAGAACAGGCAACACTTATCTATGACGTTAGAACAATGATTGCACAGGGAATGGGGACTGACAGAAAAGGCACACAAGGGAACTTCCTGGGGTAAGGGAACTATCCTATATCTTGCTTTGTGTTGTGGTAACATGGGTGTATGTATGTGTCCAAACTCAGTGAACTGAACATTTAAGATTGGTGTAACTTATTATTTGTAAATTACACCTGAATAGTATATTTCAAAACACAAGTGTCATTATCTGGATCTATCCATACAATGATATTTCTAAGACAAACTATTATGGAATAATATTCAGCCATCACATCCTCTGAAGGCTGCTGTTGTGACTGAACATATTAAACACTACAACCCTTAAGAGCAGAGAATGACTGTACTCCTGTATAAAACCAAGATACACTCTACACATGTCCTAAGAAAAATTAACTATAATAAGCAAGTCAGGATAAACAACAAGTTCCTATTGCATAGCACAGGGAGCTATATTCAATATCTTATAATAACCTATAATGAAAAAGAATATATATACATGCATAACTGGATCACTTTGCTGTACACCAGAATCTAACACAACATTGTAAATCAACCATACTTCAATAAAAACTGTTTTTTTAATAATAAGCAAGTCAGTAGATTATTCCTATGTAAAAAGCCTGTGACTTTCCACGGCTAGGATTCTAATTCTATATAACCATAAAATATATTTATATAATCAATAGTATGTGTCTTCTGGCTTTAGTGGGATATAATAATTACATGACCAAACTATATTTTGAGACTTTTTTCCCATGTTTTCTTCTCCCTGTATTTCTACTTTCCTTCTCTCATTGTTGAATAGCCGTATGTTCTGTGCTCATTGCTCTGGAAAGTATATGACAAAACAGAAAACAGAAGAGCCAAAACTCTTTATAGAAAACCTAAGCTCTTAGGAGAAGGGGATTTACAGGCATACACAGTATGCATAGACCTGAAGGAAAAAAAGTATACTTGGAATGTGAGAGCAACAGAGAAAAGACTGTGTATCCCAAGAACAGAGGGCACCTCTGTCCTGCTTCCCAGCAATTCTGCTGGAGAGAAAGCAAGCTGCCTTAGAAGAAAAGACTGCAAGATGTGTTTAGGTAGATGGAACATGGCATAGCTTGGTCACAGATGGTCATGTCTCACAGGTAACATATCAGCAGTGGACTTGAACAAAGGAAGTCTCAGAGGCAACCTCTGCAGACCGATGCTGGAGAAGCCCCTCCAACACGTTGCCATTATATAAAACTCGGGAAGAGTAACTGACCTAGATAGGGGTGTGTAACTATAATTCCCCAAGAAAAGAAGAAAACTGCAAAAGAACTGAGCTCATGTTTTCCCACCAACCATGAGGAATGGGAGATCCAGAAAAGAATTTAATCTGAAATATAGAAAAATCCTTCTTGAATATCTAAGTTTATTGGTTGACATTGATACCCACTGTATTAGTTTGGCAGGGCTGCCAATAACAAAGTACTACAGACTGGGTGGTTCAAAAAACAGAAATTCATTTTCCCACTGATCTAGAGGCTAGAAGTCCAAGATCAAGGGTTCTTTCTTCTGAGGCTTCTGTCCTACTCCTGCAGATGGTGGTTTTCTCCAGATGTCTTTACTTGGCCTCCCCTCAGTCTGTGTTCGTCTGTGCCCTAATCTGTTCTTATGAGGATAGTCCTGTTGGACTAGGGTCCACCCCTATGACCTCATTTTACCTCAATCACCCCTTTAAAGGCCCTGACTCCAAATACAGTCACATTCTGAGGTGCTGAGGTTTAAGTTCTTCAAAAAGAGTTTGGGGGAGACACAATTCAGCCTATAACACCCACTAAATATGGAGTTCTTATCCATGATTGTTAAGGACCCCTGGCCACCTTGTATCTGTGCCATGCAAAGATCACAAACCCTACAACAGGAACTAATTTGATATAAAATATGGCCACAACCTTCGGAGGATTGCTCTGCAGACAAGAGGTGACCTCACAGAAGTCACTGCTAATTTGCAGAGTACAGAGGGACTATAGGGGGTTTGAGACAGTAACACGGGATACTCTAAAACCCCTGGGAAGATACACAGTGATCAGAAGGAAGGAAGTATAGCAATTGAGCCTGGACAGAATTTGCTGATGAGGTTAATTAATCTCCAATTACTGAGAAAATACCTAGAAAAAAATATCTCTGAAAAGTTATCTAAAAGCCATTTCTGGGACCTTAAGTTGATAAAAGATAAACAGCAATAACAATAACTGGACTTTTTCCCAGAGAGAGATCTGAACTGACTTGTAGAAATTTAGACTAATAGGTCATGCATCTGACCCATTAAGGACAGGTTTTGGCAAGGATAAATTACACTGAGTATCGTAATATATTCCAAGATGAACTTGAATGCACACGATCATCCCCCTTCCGTAATTCTTTCAACTGGTAAAGGAGAGGGAAGAGGTGGAATTCCTGATCATCTCCACAAGCAGGAAGGCTGAGCCTGCTCAGCAGACATGGATATGTGCCATTCAAATCCATTCCAAGAAAGAACTCACAAACCTGCTGCAAAGGGTGTGGTTAGCAGATGGTCCACGGCTTCAGCAATTTAAGGTGACACCACATTCTTCTTAGGGCATCCCTTGAGCCAATGAATGAGCAAAGTGATAGCCAAGATTACACTCTTCTCATGGTCAACCATGGCCAATGACTGAGCGGTGGGGTGGGGGTACAAGGACCTAGCCATTTCTGTCTAATGAGGGACTTCTCTAATGAACCATCTGTGCTCCCAAGGTCAGTATTGGGCTAGTGAAGACTTTATTGGGTCTGTATCATGGTCTGGTAGCTCCCCCTGTCCTATCCTTCTTCTCCACCTTTTCTTTTCATAGATGTTACTCCCCGATAAACCCTTTCTTTGTTCTCCTACCTCAGCCTCGGCATCTACATAGAACCAAACCTGCACAAGTATCTTCCACAGTTTCTATCCTATTTAGCTTTCTATTTATCTTTCAATGATCGTCATATAATAGTCTTTTTGTTGATATTTTCAAATTGCTTGAACTGGAATTGTTATGGTCTTCACCCCTCTGTTTAACCTAGTACTGTAGGTTACATGTTTTTTGTTTTGTTTTGCTTTGTTTTAATGATTTGCTTTGCTAAGGATTTTTTTTTTGACCTTTATGAAAAAAAGAAACAGATCTAGGATGGATTTATCAACGCTATTCATTTTCTGCTGTGTATCTCATTAGTTGTTTTGTTCATAGTTAAATCCTTCCTACTGACTTCCTTGGGTTTATTTTGTAAATCTCCTTAGTTTCTGGTGCTGAATGCTTAATGAATTTATTTTATTCTTTCTTTTTAATAAAAAATTTTAATAATAATTTTCAAATGTTCTCAACTTGGTATACACCTCAGGCACTTGGACTAATGTTTACATTTCTCAACAAGGCTTTATGGGTAGTATATATTTAGTCTTTGTGTATCTTTGAATGTTTTCTATTCTCTTCAAAAATATAAAAAGTAAATTATGTAGTAACCTAGAAACTACAAATCTACAGAAATAGGTCTTTATATAAAAAATTTATAATTCGTTTTATAAATTTATACAATAAGCTCAGGAAAGTTTTCTTCTACTATGTATGTAATTGTGGCTTTGCTTCATTTGTTCTGTCTCCTTCAGGATCAGCCTTGTCAATATACTGGCTCTTTGTTCTCTGTTCTCCATTCAGTTCCTCTCTTGTCATTTTTATCTCTTTGCCCTTTTTTTAATCTTTTGCCCTGCATCCTAGGAGACCTTATAAAGTGTGAAACCCACATGATTGATTCTATTATCCATAGCATATTTTTCTTTCTAATCACTCCAATGTGGCTTTTATTTACATTGAATGTTAAATTGTTTTCCAGTTCTTCCTTTTATCTTTTTAAAAATCTCTCATGCTGTTAACATTTTATAGCAAACTGCCCTTTTCATAACACACCTGTTTTCATTTCTTAAAAACTCATCTTTTTATACTCTATTGAATAGGTATGTCTCATGCAGTACCTAGCACTTAGTAGAGGCTTAGTAAATACTTGTTGGATTATTAATCTTAAGTGAATGAATGAACCTTCAACAGTAGGTCAAGTTCCATAGTAGAGAGAAAAGATAATATGCTAACAAAATTGGCAGTTCATTCAAAGAAAAATGAAATGTCATTATTTTCTGTGTTCCAAGTTTCATTCAAAATCAGTTGTTAAAGTATGATGAGAAGATTATCTAGCATTTAATTTAAATCTGTTTAGAAGAGATAATAGATTATCATCAAGACTGAATCCAACCTATGCAAAAGGGCACCTCTTTTTAAAAATTGCCTTCAAGAAAAAGCTTATTTCTGAGATGCTGAAATCTCCTACCCACTCTTTTGCACTCTACAAATATATCTGAAGTTCCTTCTTTCTGTGTTCTCTTGAAAAAAAAGTTTGCATTTGAAACATTAACAGTGGAACACTTAAACAAAAAAACAAACAAACAAAAAACGCCATAAAACCTCTTCTGGTAATATTAACCAGCCACAAATGGCCAGGGTAAACTTCCTTCATGAAAGCTTCTTGCCTAGAGGTGGGATTGGGTCCTTATGTCTGCACAATAACCTCCCTGCAAACATATGAATGCCAGATGGTTGGAACTGTTCCATTAAGAAACTAATGTTTTCATTGTTTGGAATTTGATTTTGTAGTTTTCTCCCTATAGTGATTTGATTGCAGCATTTAGAAGCCTTGAGAGCCTTTCCATAAATTATTCCACCTCTCAAATGTGAAACTAGGTTAGCCTGTTTTTCCATTAGTATGTCATTCCCACTTTCTTCCTCAGATGTGGATAATTTAAGTGGGATTCATAAAAAGAAAATGTGGGTTTTGTGCATCAGTTGTTTCTTCAAGGAACTTGCTACTGAATACTTCCCTCACTTTGTTTATTTAAATATTTATATATGAATAGTCATGAAAAATTAATAATAGCTAATAAAGTTCTTACTATGCATTTATATGGCTCTTACTTTATTTTCATAGTTCTCACACTATTCTAAACATTTTATACATATTAACTCATAGAAGCATCACATCAACTCTGTGAGGTCAATACTATTATTATTTCTACTTTGCAGTTGAAGGAAGTAAGGAATAGTGAAGTCAAGTAACTTACCTAAGGTCAAACAGGCAGTGAGTAGTAGATGTAGAATTTCAATCCTGGGGAAAATGTCTCAGAGTCTATGGTCTTAACTACCTCACCCTACACTACATTGTTTAAGTCCCAACGAATCTAGCTTGTTCCAAGAGAACAATGGTAAAACTGGATTCCCTGCTCCCTGGTTAGTCCTCATTAATATGAACAAGATCTTGATATTACTGTGGCAAATGTCTTATCTATTCCAAGCCTTAGAGACTATGGCAGGGTATATAACCAACTATCAGTAGGGCCAGTCTCCATTGTATCTTGGAGAGATCTATTATTCTGTTTAAGAAATAAAGGAGGTTTTCTTTCCTGAAATCCTTTACAAATTACTCTTGCTATGGATGCTTTAGTTTTGGTGTCCCTCATTATATTAAATGGGACATGAAGTTTTTTTAAGTAATCCATTTCATTAGAAATAAAGTACAGGGACTTCCCTGTGGCGCAGCGGTTAAGAATCCGCCTGTCAGTGCAGGGGACACGGGTTTGAGCCCTGGTCCAGGAAGATCCCACATGCCGCGGAGCAACTAAGCCCGTGTGCCACAACTACTGAGCCTGCGCTCTAGAATCTGTGACCCACAACTACTGAGCCGTGTGCCACAACTACTGAAGCCCACACACCTAGGGCCCATGCTCTGCAACAAAGAGAAGCCACTGCAATGAGAAGCCCACACACCACAACGAAGAGTAGCCCCCGCTCACCGCAACTAGAGAAAGCCCGCACACAGCAACAAAGACCCAACACAGCCAAAAATAAATAAATTTTTTTTAAAAAGACATAAAGTACAGCATGAAGTTACAGAAAATGGAAGTGGGCTGCAAAATGAAAACCTTAAGAAATTATAATTGCAAAATGGCAATTACTGTGATGTAACTCATGATCAGTAGGTCCTTGTAGGAAGGCATATGCCTGCCCTCAGGGTTAAAGACCATGAGGACATGATAATGACAAACACTTGGAGTATGACTGCAAGAAGAAGACTCAGGGAAACTAAGTAGTTTAAAGGGCTTTAGAGCATCTTTATTCAAAGGCAAGTATTTAAGAGTCATCCTAAGACCAGTTTGGATTTGTCAACTTCATAGGCAAATGAATGGGCAGTGGACATCTGTTGTTGTTTTGTTGCCCAGGATCCATGCTCCCTTCTGCTAACAGCACCCTGATATTCCTTTCTACTGATTTGTGTTGACTTAGCTTTCTCCTATGATGTGGTGCTGACCATTCAAAGCATTCAATTCCACAGTCACATTGATTAATTCAAACATGAGCCAGTGATCCTATCAGAGCCACTGATGTACAATCTTGGGTACTTTTGCTTCAGCTGAGGAGAAAGGAGTATATTCTCTTTTCCTGCTACAATCAGCGCTATGAATCTTAAAGCCTGAAATGTTGTAGGCCAACATGAATGAGAACTTGCCAAAGGAGGAAACCAACACTCAGAAAAGCAGCATTGAGAGACATAGAGGGAATGAGATAATATCCTGATGACATAATTTGAACCCCTGGATCAAGGTGTACCTATAGTCTGTCCCTTGAGCTTTTAAGTTACATAAGCCAATAAATTCCAGTATTTATTTAAGCTTTTTGAGCTACCTAAGAAGTCCTGACAGAAGGAGAGAACTAAGAGTCCTTGGCCCCTTTGGAGAGAGTTTGCCTTGTGTTCCTTTGTGAGGAAAAACAATGGAGCACTTGAAGAAGGCTCTGGAGAAAAACAAAAGGCTGAGATTTGAGGATATCCCCGAGCAGAGCTAATCTTTCAGGGCATTAAAAGAGAGGGTCTAGATTGTGCCTTTTAGAAAAGCAAAGGAAATATTCTGGACTTCCACACAGAATCTTTGGGGATGAAGCAAACAGAAAACGATTTCAACAATAGTTGAAGTTTTATGGACGTAACTAAAAGGCTCCATTTGCACGGTTGTGCCAGACTTCACAGACTTGCCTTTTGACTCGTAACCCACACAGATGGCTTTGGGCTCTCAGAGAAAGACATTATTGACCTGGGTTTCCAAACTTTTCAAGAGATTTAATCCCTAGCAGGGATTACCTTGGTGTGGCATGCTGCTAGTGGTTACCAGAAATCCTTTCTTTTCTTCTTCCTTAATAGTGGAATTTTACCTGGCACATGGACGTTCAGCTAGCGCCTCCACTACCCAGCCTCCTTTGCAACTAGTTATGATCAGTGATAGGTGATTTGTTCTCACCAATGGAAGTGGAAGAGTGTGAGTGGAAGAAATGTATGCGACTTCTATACCATTTGCTTAAAAGGAAATTGCCTGCCCTCCAACTCTGTACTTTCTCCTTCTAGCTTGATCTAATTTCAAATGATTAATGAGAACAACACCCTAGGGACTGCAGAAGCAGCAAGATGGAAGAAACAATGTTCCTGAATGATTAACTGAAGACTGGAAAGCTCTCCCACCAATCTGGACCACTCACCACTAGACTGTTTCTTGACCGAGAAATACATTACTATGTTAGTCAAGCCCCTGTATTTTAGGGCTCTTTTTTCCTATAGCACCTTAGCATCTATTCTAATTTTCCTATTTTCTGAATCTTTCACCATAGGCTTCTCCACTTTTTCATAACAGATAGTTTCCATTCCACAATGTCTCCTTAGTTACACTCCATCTGCTCAGGGTCTTTTTGTCTCTCTTTAGGTTCTATAGGCTATTGCAGCCATCACCTTATTGCTTTCTCCTCTGACAACCATGCTGAAACTTTTATCAAACAATATTGAGAAAACATCTCTGCTCAAACTTTAAGAGAGAAGCCCCTCAGCTATTATATAGAACTTCATTTTGATCCATTTCTGAAAGACTTGCCTGCTTGGATTTTGTAAAGGGTATGTGTCATTCTTAGTCATCAGGAAGACTTCACCTACTCTGCTAGTGACTCTCACTGAATGTTCCAGAACAAAATGCTCTCTCTCTCATTGGAATTTTAACTGTATAAAGTAGAGGGGAAAAAATGAAGGTTGAGAAATTTTTTCCCATAAAATATCTGACACTTTTCTATTTTCTCAATTTCTGAAATGTGCATGGTCTGATTAGAACCGAATCATCTTCCCCCAAAAGTCAAAGGATGTAATTGTCATACATTGTCCAGGGGCACTCTGCTGCTCTGTGTGATCTCATGGAGACTGTAACTGGATCTCTGAGAGAAGCAGGTTGATAGATACTCACTGTAAAGCATGCCTTTAGTGTGACTCCATTGCTATCTCAATCTGTATTCTTTCTGTGTCTTTTTGCTTCTCATACTATCACCTGAATTCATCACCCTTGACTGTACGTCTTTGATGTAAATGAAATGTTTTCTGCTTCTTCATAACTTTAACTTGATCCTGGTCCCTAAAGTACCTCAAGATCTCTCTCTACACCCTTTTATCTTCTGTTCTTCCTGCCAGTGCCTGAATCTCACCGTATTTCCTCGTTTGAATTCTTGAGAGTGAGAATCTGACTGGCCCAGCTTGTCCCTGTTTGGACAAAACTGTTTTGTTCCAGGCTTTCTTGTAGGACTGGTTACCTGTGGGTTAGATGCCCTCTCCCCTCCCTGAGTAAACTGGTATAACACTGTGGTATAATGGTTAATCGATACTGTGATGAACCATTACACCACAGTAATGAATATAAATGAATATGAAGTTGTAGACAGTGGCCAATTCTGGTGTTTATCTCCAGACCTCGTTTGGTGAGGATGGCACAAATAAATAAAATGGACAATTCTTTGTAGCAGGCTTCTGAAGTAGAGTGAAGTCAAAAATTCTACTCAGTGGAAGTTTCCACCACAAAACGACATGGGAGGTGGCGGGGACAGCTCAGTATATCAATAAAACCTCACTCATGCTTAGTCATTGTAACCCCTCCTGCTTCCCACTGGCAACGACATTTTGAACCATCCATCAATGTCCCTGGGATCCCATGAGCAAAGGCTGTGTGACTGGCAGGTTGAGGATCAGGTCAGCCACCAGAGAGCAAACCACAGGATGTTGAAAGCCACCCTGAGTGGCCCATGTACAGACCGCTGGCATATCATTCAACCTGAACTTCATATGAGACAAGTGAAGTTGAGTAGGGCTTTGGCCCCCAAGAACTCCCTAAAGGGATGGTTCTGAGATTGTTCCTCAGGTCTGCTTCTAGCTGACACATCTGGAAAAAAGAAAGTTTTCTGACCCAGACCAGCTGACTCAGCTTATCCAAGATCCTTACACCTACCTGCCCTCCACAAGGCTGGAAGGGAAGAGGACTACCAAGGGATGCTCAACACAGTCCAGCAAGATTGCTAAGGAAATCCACGATGGCCACTGGTGCTGATTGTTCTAACCCTTCACTCATACGTGAGTGGATAGCAAAAAATAACTAGATGAAAGAAGAGAATCTGCCACCAGAAGACAGGTTCTCTTCTGAAGAGTCAGAGAAAATGACCTTCATTAACAGTAGTCATGGGGCAAAACGAAATAGAACTTCAGAAGAATTGTAGCTGATACTCCCCATGAGATTTAAAGGATAATGCATAGATAAAATTAAAACGGGTTTCCATTAGATGGTATTAGAAAGTAGTCATTGAAAGCAAGAATGAATTCTTATAGATTTAAAAATATGATTGCAAGTAAATAAATAACTAAACAACTAAAAGCAAAACTGACAAGTGGCAGAACGGACATTTATGGAAATCAAATTAATGGGTTAGATCCACTGCTAGACTTCTCCTAGAACAGAGCGTAACCACAGTATAGTGTTGTGGTGGGATCCTAGACTTTGTAGTTAGACGACCTGTACTCAAATTGTAGCTCCACTCCTTTTCAGGTATTTCATCTTGTGCTACTTTATCTTTTCTAAGTATTGATTCTAGGTTTCAAGTCCTCATCTATAACATTGAGCCAAATAGTGCCTCCTTCACTGGAGTGCCATAAGGATTAAATGATTAATTTATGCAAAATCTAAATGTCTGATACATAAAATACTTAACAAATGTTAGCTATCATTATCAATACCCAGTAAAAAGCAAAGAAGTGGAATTTTTAATAGAGAAGATAAAGAATGTAAAAGAGAGATATGGAAAATCAAACGTTATACGTATCTAATAGGGTGTTGAAGAAAACTTTTCCAGTTTTACAAAAACGGGTTACTAAGGCTGGTGGCTGAAAATAAGGAGATTCCAAGTGTGTGCTTTCTAAAGAGAAACACTAACAAGTAGGAACAGACTTACATGGTGTAATGAGAGATGACACAGCAGTCCCTAGCCACTAATAGCACCGTTTTCCCTAGCCCCAGTCTATACCAGGAGAAAGGAGGAAGGTGAGGATTTTCAGAGAGTTCACATAAATGACTGTATATGATTCTCACTGATTGTACACATTGTCTAGTGAAATCACTGTGAAGCTATAGACATAGCAGAAGCAGCAGGGAAAATGACCTGCACCAGACTCGGTCCAGCATACTGATGAATCCTGAGAAATGTAAAATAAGTGGGAGGGTAGCAGTGAAGAATACTGTTCATTGTCAAGTCCAGGGCTCTCTCTTTCTTTCTTTTTCTTTTTTTTAATTGAAGTATAGTTGAGTTACAATATTATGTTAGTTTTAGGTGCACAGCATAGCGATTCAGTATTTTTGCAGATTATACTCCATTATAGGTTAGTATAAGATAGTAAGTATAATTCCCTGTGTGATACAGTATATCCTTATTGCTTACCTATTTTATATACAGTAGTCCCATCCAACGGCTCTCTCCTGACAGCTCAACTTGGGACAGTTTTACGTGAGAGATTTGACAAAGGGTAGAGGAGTAAGGAAAAAATACAGAGGCACGAGTGGAACTTCAGATTAAACAGAGCCTAAGAGACATATTGACCAATAGCAATGTATGGACATTTGTTGGATCCTGATCCAAACAAATACATTTTGTTTTGAAAAAATGAGACAATTGGGAAATTTGGATTGTGACTGGGTGTTTGATGATATTAAGAAACTATTATTAATGTTTAGGTGTGATAATAGTATTGTGGTTATGTTTTTAAAGTTATTTTCTTTTTAGAGATATATATTGAAGTGTTAAATATAAAATATGATATCTGAGAATTGTTTCTAAATAACCAAAGAACACATGTGGGTACAGGTATTGATGAAAAAAAGTTTTAGAAGTTTTTTTTAAAGGTTCAGTGTTTGAATAAAATAACAATTATCTGCTGTTTAAAAGAAGCAGACCTAGGGCTTCCCTGGTGGCTCAGTGGTTAAGAATCCACCTGCCAATGCAGGGGAGACGGGTTTGAGCCCTGGGCCGGGAAGATATCACATGCCGTGGAGCAACTAAGCCCATGCACCACAACTACTGAGCCTGAGCTCTAGAGCCCGCAAGCCACAACTACTGAGCCTGCGTGCCACAACTACCGAAGCCCACGGGCCTAGAGCCCATGCTCCACAACTGCAACAAGAGAAGCCACCGCAATGAGAAACTCACACCACAATGAAGAGTAGCCCCCACTCGCCTCAACTAGAGAAAGCCCACGTGAGGCAACAAAGACCCAATGCAGCCAAAAAAAAAAAAAAAGAATAAATAAGATAAATAAATTTAAAATAAATAAAAGAAGCAGACCTAAAAGAAAATATAAGTTTGAAAATAAGCAGAATAGGAAAATACTAGGCAAATGCTAGTCTAAAAACTCAAGACTGGCATTATTAAGATCAGAATAAGTAATAGTCAATGAAAAAAATGAAACGAGATAAAAATGGACAGTTGAGAAGAACCGATGGTATAATTTTTCAAAAAGTTGTAGTAACGAAACTTGGCGTGTCTAACAATATCACATCAACTATGTAGAGCAAAAATTATTGGAAGCACAAGACGACTTTGAGATAGTAAAAGGAAGTACAAATCAAGTTGACTAACAACTATAGATAAAAGTATTCCAGAAGCAACATTTTAAAATAGATGGCAGTATTATAAAAGTTCAAAATAACCACATAAACTTATTTCTAGGAATTTAAAAGTGACTTGTAATTTCATTCATAAGTCATCCCAAAATGAGGTCAAAGGAGAAAACAAAATACGTCTTAGTAAATGCAGAAAAGTCCCATTTTAGACCGTGGAGACACAACAGTGAACAAAATATAGCTATCCCTCAAGGAGCTTACATTCCAATGGGAGGAGATAGAAAATCAACCAAAAGGCAGGTAATGTGTCGGGCAGCAATAAGTGCTACGAAGAGGATTGGAGAAAAGTGAATGCAAAGTAATTAGGGGAGCACTTACTTCAGATCCAATGGTCAGGAAAGACCTTTTGTAAAGATGGCACTAAACAGAGACCTGAGGAAAGCAGGTAAGGGGGGGAGGAAGGGGGGAGGTAAGCCTCCCAGGCAAAAGGGAAGGTAAATGCAACAGTCCTGAGAGGGCAGTTCACTCAGTTTACTCAATAAGGGAATTTTATAGCAATTTACAACGCCTCTAAATAAAAACAAACAACACTTTTTAAATGATAAACTGGAGAAATAGTTGTGTTAGATGAACAATATTTTTGAAATAATCTAATGTAGTTTGTCCTTTTTGAGTAGCCCTGTGACTTGGATGATGGTCAGGGGTAATTAGGACTCTTAACAGCAGGAATGCAGGAGATGGAAAGGTCAGTGTTCAGCTTCTGTCAAATGGCTTTGCCCAGAGAGAAAAGGATTTTCTCAGTTCTTTGAGATCTCACTTTCATAATCATTAACTTGATTGTAGAGTTCCGCTACAAGTATTAAGTCGGGAGAACTCAGAAAACAAAGGCCATGCTTTGGAAGGCCATGTTACAAAGGCCATGCTTCCTGCTTATGCAGGAAGGAATGGAAGTCCATCCTTTCTTCTTCTAGTGGAGTTTGGAGAAAAAGAAGGATGAAGTCGGATCCTGGGGATCTCACTTTCCTCCTCTTAGCATTTAGGGGTCAGTAAAAAACATCCAGAAAACGTATCAGGGAAACTGAGGACTGTGGAGCTAGTGGACGGCTTCCCTGGGTCTAGGGAAGCCCTATCTAGTCTTGCTCAATGCGAGGGTCAACGATGTATGATGTGTGAGGGCTATAACGCAGCACCAGCAGAGGAAGGTGTTTGCAGAGACGGCTCCCCACCCCTGTGTGAGCCTTGCAGGGGAGCAAGACATTCCCATGTGCCTTCACGTGGGTGGCCCAAGGGCGTCGGGCAGATGGGCAGGCCGCTGAGTGTTGGCTGCAGTGGGGGGAAAACGCCTACCTTGCTTCCTCGCAGGTGGTAAGGTGTGCATAGGTTATTTCAAGGTCTTTGTAGTCAGCCAAGTCCCCTCCAGAATGCAGGCAACTGCTTATCAGTCTACTTAAGACCCATGTTTTCATTTTCTCTGTGGTTCCACAGTTATTTTAGTGAGACTTTATGTGAGTCTGCCTCAGGGAGCAGCAGTCTCGTTATCCGTACGCCAAAAAAAAGAGACTGGAATGGTTTCAGCCACCCCCCTACCCTACCCCCAATAATCTCCATCACCCCTTATTCTTTGAGGTGAACAGTTGACTTTCTCAAACTTATGTAAAGCGCTATACAAACCCAACTCTGGCTCCCTTCCAAACCTCTTACTGCCTGCAAGTCCCTCATACAAAGAAATTTTGTAATCATCAGTGGCTAACCAGATACCATTTTTGAACTCTATATGCTTAAAATGGCCACTTGCACTTTGACATTTTGAAGTTTTCTTTTCTGAGGTGGGGAATAACAGCCTTCCATCTTTCCATTGGCAACTTTTGATCCTATCTCTCCTGGATCCGATTTTCTTCAGCTATTTTGAAATTCCGTCTTCCTCTCTAATAAAAGGCAGGCACCTCAGTAGAACTTCTGGGAATAAGGGAAATGAATTCAACCAGTCATTTATTTCTCATAGTACTTTCTTATGATTTCCCTCTTGTGTAATAAATATCTCAAAGAGAAGTATTGGGACAGAGGACTTATCAAGTGATCAAGGAATTCAGCCCTAAGTTTTCGCTAATTTAATTAATGCCTTCACAGCAACTTGGCCATCTTCTATGTCTTCTCCTTTTCCTGTCTTCTATTTCATCTCATCAGGCAAATCTGGATGTTAGAAGGTAAAAAGAATCTCTACAGGTACTCACTTCCTCTTTTAACCCTCTTTCTCCCACATCTCACGAGGTCACTTTTGTTTTGCTCCTAACACACTCCTCTGACCATGTTTCCCTAGTTCCCTCTCAAATGTTCATTCTTCTTTCTGCTTTTGTGACTTCATTACATGCCTGCAGAGCCGCTTCAGGCAACTTCCGCAGGCTCCAATACCTGGGAGCTACTGCCCTTCAACATTATTAAGACTATTAAGTTGTTTCTTGTTAAAATGCAGATTCCTGAGCCCCAGATAAATCAGAAACTGTCAGCGAGTCTTGGGATTCTTCATTTTACGAGCTTCCCAGATGATTATGATATGCACTAAAACTTAAGAAGTAAAAAATAGATGAGGCCTTCAGTCCTCTGAATTCCTGATTCTTTGGTTCCTTTCTTCCTTCTTGGGAAATTAATGGAACACCCTGGCCTCACTTTCTGGTCTCTAGTCTTTCTTCCTCCCTTTTTTTCTCATTCATTCATTCATTCTCTCTCTCTCTCTCTCTCTCTCTCTCTGTTTTCCTCTGACTCTCCTGCCCAGTCCTGACTTTGACCTGGCATTTAAGGACATCATGGCAGTATCTGGAACATTACAAGTATCTGCTACTCTTTATAAAATTTTAAAAAAGAAAAGAAAAGAAGGAAAGAGAGAAGAAAAGAAAAAAGAAAAGAAAGGAAGAGAAAAGAAAACTAACTTTGGCAAGAGCTGCTGGACCAAAATCTCCCTGGAGCTTTGGACACGTAGACTACAACCTAGAAAATGGTAAAGAGCCAGGAAACCCCAAAATAAGCACAGCTGGGATCCATAAAGTACCCGTTCTCTGATTCAGGGAGAAGCATGAAAACAGCTGACCTGTTGCTCCAGCATTTCTGCTCCATCATCTGGAATGTGTGATAAATGGCTATTTAAAAGCTGACATTGTCCTGTCTCCTTTATCCTTCACCACAATTTCACTGCTTATTTTTGAGAAAGTTTCCATCCTACAGCCCTTGTGTAAAAAGGCTTATTAATTCTTCCACGTGGTTTTAGAGGTCTGTGTGAGCAGAAAATGAAGCAATCTCTTCAAAGCCTGTTGGCTGCAGAAGTGGGTAACACAGGCAAAGTCTGTGGTGGTTGTTTTATGAAAAACAAAAAGCTAAAAGAAAACTGTTTAGAGATTTACTGTTCTTTACTGCAATCAATGTTATTGAAAAGGTGCATTTAATTAAATTATGGTTAATAAAAATATATTTAAACTATATTTAAAGGAATTTTGTAGTAATCTGGGGTTCAAATAATTAATTTTTTCATTGTGTAAATAATTATTCTGCTCTGACTTATTTTGCAAACCCCCATTTTCCTTAAAGTGGAGAGACATTTCTGTCTCATGGAGTGTTTTGCTTTAAATGTTAGGAGAAACACAAATGCTATAACCATGTTTACTTTGCATAAGAAACAAGGGTAATTATATGCAAGTTAACTGGTGAGTATCACCGTTTATAAAAAACATTACGTGGAAAGTGGACTGAAAAACGTTAGTTGGCTCTAGAATCGTCTCAGATGACCAGGCTTTATGTCCAAAAACTATATAACTTCTTTCACCTGAAAAAAGATCTATTTTATCATCATCAGTTGGTTTTTAAAATAACACATTCTGTTTTATTTGCAAAAGTTCACAAAGAGACCTATTTGATTTGCTGAATTTAAATAATTTATAGACAGATAGCTTTCCTAGAGATAGGAAGGGGGAAAAAGTAACAGCGGCACCCACGGAGAATTATCTTCCAAATACCGCCTGTAAGTCTGGACTTCACATCAAGATCTGGCAAACAGACAGTACTGAAATTGTCAGCTCTCTGAAATAATCACACCACTGTCAGTCAGAGGTTTTGCAATTGAATTAATGCACATTTCTCCCTTACACAGCGACACTCCCGCCTTGAATTCCCATTCTTCTCACTTACTTTTATAACACCTTTATTAATTGCCACCTCCCTCTGCTGTGCAAACTCACAAGAGGACGTATAGGCCAGGGACCTAGACTGATAGATTTAAAAAAAAAACCTGTGTGCATGGGAAAAAGACGAAACAGGGAAAGAAAGCCCCAACCCCTGAATAGCTTTAATATGCCTGTCCCAAGTCTGATAAACATCTCTTTCATACTTTCATATTAAATATTGGCTGGAAGTACTTTTACATAAAGGAAAAAGAAGACCTTTTTATGTCTTTCAAAGGTGAGCACAAGATCAAAGCAGCCAGGATGGAAGTTTCTTGACTGGAATTCCACCAACACAGATGGAAAACCCATTAAAAAAAAAAAATCTATTCACAAATAAAAATAAGCCACTAGGTTTTAAGAGCTCTGGCCTGTGTTATGTGGGACATCAGGAACCAATTAAATTGCTCTCCCCTTCTTGTTTATCCTAAATAATATGGTCTTTTCCCTCCTCTGATTATACCAGCTCATGCCCCTGTGGTGGGGGTCTGTTCTTTCACTCTTTATTAAGGTTCTTTCCCCATAGCACACAGGAGCTGGTAGAAGGTCGAAAGCCTGCATTTTATCATGCTAAGGAAAAATAACTAAACATCTACCTTCTAACGTGTAGTATATTCTTCTGCCCCCAAAAGACAGTTCGCAGTTGGTTCATGGTTGAGTGCATCAAAATGTTGCCTCACGATAGCCAACCATTGACAATTATTCTGTTTTTCATTTGTTAAACTTTTCACCTCCCTCCTGAGCTTATAATGGAACATATTCTTCATGTTCTGCTTTTAGTTTTCCTTTTTAAGGCTTAGGCACATGGTTCAGTTCTGAGAGGATAGAAAGCCAGGCTTAGTGCCTTATTGTGAAATATGGACTATAAAATGACATCAATCTTTCCAGTTACTGTCTGAGAACAAACCACTCAGCGTGTCTGTTTCCCGTCTGTCCACCAGGACCACAGCCCCGGTAGAGGGTACTATGTCTCATGTCTACACATCAACACATCTGCATATCTGCTCCAAGGGTTTACTCCGAGGAGCAGGGTGGATATTACACATTGGAAAGAGCTACCAGTGAAGCTCAGAAAACCACAAGTCACATGGCTCTTGAACTTGTACAATATACAGACATGATCACCCTTGTACATTTTGCCATAAAAAACAAATGGGGAAAGAGAAGGAGCTTGGGCCAATGCCCTTTTAAATCTATCCAGAGTGACTAAGAGAAACTGGAGCCTCAGTGTGCTTAGGTAAGAGCGGACAACGACCTCACAGACTTTTTGGAGCGTCTGCTCCCTGTGAATTCCAATCGGTGAGTTCAAAGTTCAATCACGTGTCTTGTTAATGTCCAGATAATTATGCCAGGAAATGATGGAGGAAATATTATCTCTAAGTTGAAACATAGCTTTCATCTCATATCCATAATAACCCAAAGGCTTAGCCTCCCCATCCCAGGGGCTCACCAAGAAATACTTTTTCCTCAATAAATGCCTTCACTGTTCCACTCAGATCTGCTCAGTGCCTGCCATTTACAACTGTACAGTATCTCACACTTCTCTCTTTAACTCAACCACTGAACTAAACTCTGTACCTTCGGGGACAGTTTATTGTCTTTTTGCCTTGCTGTCTCTACAATAGTGCTACTTTGAGGGCTTTTCCAGGAAACAGAAAGGAAGAGTTGCCTTCCTAGAAACTGCCTAGTGGCCTGGCATAACCAGATATGTCCAGGTTGCCTAGTAGAGGTCATTCAAACTCGAGTGGTGACAAAGTGTAATGGGGGTCGGGGGGAATCAGACTAGGAGAAAGGAAACTGAAATTTGGCCAAATCTCATTTTCAAAGACAGCACCTAATCTCTAGACTCAGTGTTCTAAATTATTGAAGGGATACAAAAATTAACATTCACAGAGTAGATACAATATTCCATGCACTTTTTAAACTTTTTATATTTCACACAAAACCTTGCAAAGAAATGTTTTCTCATGAAGAAACTGGAGCTCGGACAGGTTAATTTGCCCAGGGTCACAAAGCAAAAAAGTAGCAGAGCAGAGATTTGAATCTTTGTCTAGTTTCAAAGTTATTGCCTGAAAGCATGAAAGCATGCATGAAAGCATTATGCTCAGTGCATAGATACTGCTTGAGAAAGGTTCTTTTTCCTTCCAAATTTCCTTCTAGCTTTAAAATACAAATTCTATTGTAAATTCCAAGCTTCAGACCTATTCATTTATGCAAATCACATAGCTCACTGCACACATATCAAGGCACTATCTGCTGAATTCCCCACTTTTGGTTCTCACCAGACGACTCTCCCTTTTAACATCTTCACTTCTTTCAAGCAAAATTTCTTGCTACCCTCTTATTCCAGTGTTCCCACATTCCCATCTTTGATGCCTATCAGGTTATGCCCTCCCCTCCAATACCATTTGCCAAGTTCTGACGCTTTTTTGTATGCTAAGAGCTCTTGAAATTTCAACCTTCATTAAAGGTCTTTTCAGAGTAAGTTAAAATAAGTGTAGTAATTCCCTGACCCCTCAATGACATAATTGACAATTGATTTTCATTACCAACTTGTATTCAAGTGAAAATATACAATATACTATGTTATATATATCATAATGTCACAGATAATTATATTATATTATATATAATTATAATGTTATATATCTGTTATATATAATGTTATATATATATTATAATGTTATATGTAATACATTATATATTATAATGTGTATATTTATAATGTCATATATAACATGTTATATATTAAAATGCTGTATAACATAGAGTGTATTGTATATTTTATATATACAACATATAATTACCATATATAGTGATGTATAACATATACTATATACAAATCAATGTATAAAATATCTAACATATATTATATTATACTATGTATATATTGCCTGTGGATAACTGTGAAAACATACACATACACACACACACATTTCATAAGAAAAACAAATAATTTTTAATATCAGCGCAGTCTAAGTCATATTTAGAAAAGCAGCACTTTCCAAAAGGAAATAAAATCTGCAAAGATCCAACTCTGCCCACAATGAAGTCAACCTTTTATAGGAACAGCAGAGGATTTTTGTCCCTGGAAACCACATGGTCTCCCAGCTCTCCAATCCCAAATGAGGTATTTGTGGTGGTCTTTCCCTAACAAAGGAATGTTCCCCCACATGCACACACAAAGCAAAGAACTGCTGGGAGCTTTGAACTGACATTTGAGCTAGGAATCAAGCTCCCCAACTGTGGGCTCCCCTTCCCTCAGCAGCCTTTCAGAGGGAAATAACTTTAGCCAAGCCTGGCCTGGGAAGGGGAGCCAGACCCTGAGATGAAGACAGCAGAAGACTTCCTTCTCCTCGGGTGGCAAATCCCGGAGGTTGTGACCTTTTTTCCCCTGTTAAAGTTATTCTCATACCAAGACATCTATTTCTCCACAATTTTATATTCCTCTTTTTTCCCCAAACTCAGAGAATGTGTGAAAACAGGCATCTTTCTCAAATGTGACGTTAGTGATGCTGCTGCTGCTGGTCCTATTTTTGGTTTTGTATTTGAACAATTTTACTTTGAAGTCAAATTGTTCAAATACAAAACCCACCTTCTAATAAGTGGTTATTAGAAGGTGGGTTAAAAGAATTGGCAGGTGGGGGAGAAGGCAGGAAAGGAATACTCCAGGTAGGATGGAAAAGAAGTCCTGCAACTATCTCTGTACTTTCGACAAATGAAATTCCCCCAAAGATGTCTATTTTAGCTTATTTTTACTTACTTTTAAAGATTCCATCTCTATTACCCTAAGGGAATAACATTTGTAGACTTTTAAAATTATTATTTCCCTTGGGCTTCCCTGGTGGTGCAGTGGTTGAGAATCTGCCTGCCAGTGCAGGGGACACGGGTTCGAGCCCTGGTCCGTGAAGATCCCACATGCCGCGGAGCAGCTAGGCCCGTGAGCCACAACTACTGAGCCTGTGCGTCTGGAGCCTGTGCTCCGCAACAAGAGAGGCCGCGATAGTGAGAGGCCCGCGCACCGCGATGAAGAGTGGCCCCCACTCGCCGCAACTAGAGAAAGCCCTCGCACAGAAACGAAGACTCAACACAGCCAAAAATAAATAAATAAATTTTAAAAAATTATTATTTCCCTCCCACCCTGAGCTGAAGAAAGGAAAGAAAAACAAAGGAAATCTGGAACCTGGCACTATTTCTCTCTCCTCATCAGCTTTTTCTCTTACTCACTTCCTCTTCTTGCCTACCAGGGATCGCAGTCCAAACCCTGCCCACAGAGACTGGTCAGTGAGCAAAAGAAACCACCTCAGCACGCTGCACACTCAATCTCGATACTAGAGTCTCAAATTTTTAGAGTGCGTTATACAAGCCACTCTTCTTAGTATAAGGGCATCCTATTTCCTGGAAAAAAGAAATGCTAAATCACACATGAGAATGAACCCAGACCTAAATATATCTTCAACGTGCTTCCACAAAACTCTTTTGCTGCAGGGAATAAGGTCCCAACTTTCTCATTCCCAATTCTATTCTCTCAGAATAGAAAAACTGGTGAAATACTGCTCCACAAAGGCAAATCAGGACGATCAAAATCCTACTGGTAGGAGACTTGGGGGGTAGCTAGCTGTCTGGATATTTTCCAGCTTCAGATGAGTTAGATATCAGGGAAAAAGTTATTCAAGAATGTGACCAGTAATATCCCACTACTCAGGAACTACAGCACTCTTTCTACCCCATTCTTCCCCTTGCACTAACACCCTGGCAGAGGGTGAAATATTATGATAATTAACACGCTTGTCCAAGGAAGAAGTGAGAAGAACTCCAGAGAATGCCCAGAGCTATCAATAACAGGAAAACCCTATTGGGGAATGCCTGGTAGAAAGGGGTGACTGAAAAAGGAGTACTGCGCACCCTGAAAGGAATGGTGTGGCTCTGGAACCCAACTCAGCGGGAACTTTCTACTCTAAGAGAGCAGGTAAATTACCTGTTAGTTTAAACATTTATGCAGAGACATGGAAAAGCTAAAGAAACATATAATTTCATTAGAGGATGTTTCTAGGAACTGATCCAGGCAAAGGGCAGATGCTATAGAAATGGAAAATACAAACTTAGTTGAGCGGTAAGCAATATGGTAACTTTTTTTCTTCTTTTTTTTTGCCACACCGCACAGCTTGCGGGATCTTAGTTCCCTGACCGGGGATTGAACCCACACCCTCGGCAGTGAAAGTGCAGAGTCCTAACCACTGGACTGCCGGGGAATTCCCAAGGGGTAGGGTAACTTTCAAAAGAGAGCTGATAGTACATGGCCCATGGCTTCTAGGAAAGTAAAGAGGCAAAATTGACCTCACTGATAAGAATTCTGTGAGATCGGATGAAAAATGCCCATTCCAATGGTCTCCAGAAATCCTCAGAAAGACCTATGCAGTCTCTTGTTTAGAGAGTGATGACAGAGGGTGATGACTTTGAGGACTGAATCCTGCTCTTGGGAAGACATTCTGCTGCCCTCAAGCCAATTCTGAGGTCACTTTGTCAGGCCAGCAGTCATTTAGAGAAGGAGTCAGTTAAAAGGAAAGTCTTAGAGGTAGGGGGATTGCCCCCCAACTTCCTAGAGCACATGGAGGCAGGGGATCTGAAGGCCTTGGCCCAGATCTCTCTCGTTGGGCTGGATTTGTTGAGGTAGGAGTTGATTCCTAGGCAATCCAGATATCTGGATGGATTTAAAAATAGCATTGGTGTGCTCTTGATTAAAATGGAGGGAAGAGATTGAGCTCATAGAAGCCACCATACGTGATCAGCAGGAGCTTCTTGGGGTTTGATGGAAAATTCCAAGAAGCGCTCCTCGAACCATATGGTTTCCCTAAGTGTTCTAGGAAAACTCCTTAAGCCTAGATTCCTAAGGATCCAGATACAGTAGGAAGTACTCTCTTATTGTGGAGAGGGGAGGGTGGAGGGAAGGGTAAGTTTTATATTCAAAAGTATTTTAGGGCTTCCCTGGTGGTGCAGTGGTTGAGAGTCCGCCTGCCAATGCAGGGGACACGGGTTCGTGCCCCGGTCCGGGAAGATCCCACATGCCGCGGAGCGGCTGGGCTGGTGCGCCATGGCCGCTGAGCCTGCGCATCCGGAGCCTGTGCTCCGCAACGGGAGAGGCCACAGCGGTGAGAGGCCCGCGTACCGCAAAACAAACGAACAAACAAACAAACAAAAAACGTATTTTAATGCATGTAATTCTCATTTGAACAATCAAATAATTTTAAATTGTTTCCAAGCTGGCATTTACAGTGCATATAATTCCTAGTTTACCAATAGCTGTTCTCATTGTACCAGATTTACTTTCTCCATTTCTCTTTGTCAGCCGCATTTAGTCTCTCAGTGAACCGGTGTTTAGCATCTAATCTACCTAACTTTTGCTTACATAAATTTGTTGCCATCTCCAGTGGATTTATTCCCCAGGTTTTTCAGAAGGCAAAGTAACTATGTTAAACTGAATGACAGAAGATGAGTAGTTCTAACATTGACTAGTCACATGACCTTGGGAAAGCTACTGATATCTAATTCAAAATGGATTCGATAATAGTGTCTGCCCCACAGAGTTGCTTTGAGGATTAACTGAGGTGACATATGTGTGACACTGACTGGCCTATAAGAACTGCCTAATGAGTGGAGTTCCCCTCTGAGATGTCTGGGTGGTGGACCCTTCTGGGACTCTTCTGTTTCCTACTTGGCATCACGTCGGGCAGCCACTAGCTGAATATATTATCTGACCTCCTCAAGTCTCTTTATGTACTTCTCCATTCTCAGACCTAGAAATATGGTGTAATTCCTCCCCTAAAACCCAGAGTTACCTTCTCAGCTTCTTCAAACCATTGCACTGAACACTATTTCCCCCAAGTTCCTTCTGGCCCCCATTCCATGCCCTTCGCTCTCCTGTGCTGGCAGCATCTTCTAACTCCATAACTTTTCTCATCCTCTTTTTGGGGGTCCACAGCTCCATCCACAATCAGTCTGCCTGCTATGACGACTCCAGCGACCTTCTCTGTAGTTCAGCCTCCAGAGAGAGATAGTCCAGCTCTCGAGAGATTTTAAAAATAACAGGAAAAAACAATGATATAGGCATTCAGGGGAAGCTAATAAACAGTTCCGTGTGGTTGGGAAACCTACATTCTGGGAGTTAAATGCAGAGTTCATGGAGAACCAGGAAATGTCTTCACCCCCCACTTCATTCCAGGTCCTTCTCCAATTTGAGCAGCACTGTTTGAGTTCTTAGTATTTTAGAGAGATGGTCTCATTTCATTTTAAACTAAGCCTGTAAGTAGACACATTTATTATCATCGTCCTCATTTTATAGATGTTGAAATTGAAGCTTACACTGATATTCAGGGTCCCATGGGCAGGGAGTAGCTCAGATATTCTGGCTCCAGGGCCTGTCCCCTTAACCACTGCTCTAAACTCAAGGATTCAAGGCTACTATGGTTTTCAGGCTAAGAGAAAGTAACTATCTTAGCCTAACCAGTTTTTCTAAGACTTTGGACCCTGATTATCCTACTGATACATTTTAATGAGCCTAGGAGAAAGGATCTGACAAAGATAAAAATGTTAGTACACTGCTCTCAGAGCTCCAGAATTTTCCATAGCATTAAGGTAATAAAAATAATAGCTGTCATTGAGTATTAACTATGTGATGGTGCTACAGTAGGAACCTTCCGTATTTCATTTAGTTCTTAACATGACCCTTCCAAGTACTTATTATTATCCTCACTTTATAAGAGAAAACTGAGGCTTAGAAATCCTTAAGTAACTAAGTAGATGAGATGGGATTTAATTCAGGTCTCCCAGTCTCCAAAGCCCTTGTTCTTTCCAAGATACTGTCTTCTAATTATTTTCTTTCCTTTTCAAAAAAGCATGCATTGAAATCTTGTCCTGTAGTCTCTGACCTATGACCATCTTTAATTCTGTATGAAAAGATTTAAATGAGAAAGAGATTTAAATGATTCAAGTAATCAATTTCTGATTATCTCAAGTTGCCAAACAAAGTGAATTTATCCCATGAGCCAAGACCTTTCACCAAGAAAAGGAATAAAGCGAACACATTATTTTATCTTTCGTTATGTGGTTTTCGACTCCCAGTGAAAGGAACTCAGCTGTAAAATTAAGAAACAAAAACCAAATGGTTCACAATGAAGTTCTGGAATCTATTCTCTTTAACAGGTAAGAGAAGGGGGAGAAGGGAGGAACTGGGCTAAATAACTAAAGGAATTTTGGAAAGATCATATTCCATGGAAAGAGCGTGAGGGTTTGGGTTCTAATCCCAGTTCTGCACAAATCATATATTCTTGAATCGGTCACTTTTATATCTCTGAGATACAGTTTCCTCATCTGTAAAATGGGGCCAATATCTACCTTGCTCAACCCATTAAATTGATGGAAGAATTAAAACGAATGAAGATGTATGAAAGTATTTTATAATTTTAAAAGTCTATTTGAATACATTGCTCTGCCATCATCATTGCCTTTGGAGTTAGATGGATCAGTCCTAATTCAGTCACTCACCGTATCTGGGATGTTGCTCAGGTCGCCTAACCTCTCTGTCCTTCCACTTCTCATTTATAAAATGGATGTAGTGAATGTATGTTACCTAATTCTGGTTAGTTACCAGAATTTAATCCCCCCTTCTGTCATCCTAGCATTATCCATACTTTTCATTCAGGAAGCCACCTCTCCCCCATGGAGTTTAGAAATTTTAGGTCACCTGACTGCACCTTCAGTTTGAAAGATTAGTCTTGATTGAACTAAGAAAATCAGGGACTACAATCCACCTTGTCATAGGGATTGATTTATAAGTAGCATAATCTGATAACCAAAGAGATTGGTTCAGAAATAAGCAAATTTAATACCCCCTGCTGACCAATGAAAGGCACTGGAGGTTTGCAGATGAATTGGAGCACTGGGTAAGAAGTTTTCTAGTTCTTAAGAGATAGTACCTTAGGCGTGGAGTCAAGATGGCGGCATGGGAAGACGTGGAGTTCGTGTCTCCCCATAACTAGGACACCTGCTGGACGCTGGTGGGGGACCCTCAATGCCCAAAGAGACAGGAGGAAGCCCCAAGTGAACTGGTAGGACGTGGGGGGACTGACGGGGGGAGGAGAAGTGGAGGACGGACAGGACCAGTGCCCCTGAGGGGTGGCTGAGAGGGGAGAGGGGTTCCCACGCCTGGAGGGACCCTTGGGGGCTCAAACTGGGGGGAATGCACTGAGCGTTTCACCTGCCAAATCGGCAGGGGAAGTCTGCCGGGTCCTACACCCTCAGAGGCCCCGTCTGGGCCACAATGGTCCTGGGGGCGTAGGAGGGAGGGTGGGGGGAGAACAAGAGAGGCAGGCAGGAGGGGCCCTCCAGAATGCAGGAGCAGGAGAAGAGTGGAGGGCGCTGCCCTGCCCACTTGGGCAAGGAAACCTGCTGGGCTCCCAAGCGGGGTCCCCCACTCTGTTGAGCCTAAGCCCCACGCCCCACACTCACCAGGGTCTTTTCCAGCCCTGTGGGTCCTAAGCATAGGCCCCACCCAGCACCCAGACCCCACCCCTGCCTAGGCCCCACCCTCCACAGCCAAGGCCTTTTCCTCTTTTATTTTTGTTTTTTCCCTTTTTTTTTTTTTTCTTTTTTTTGTGGCACGCGGGCCTCTCACTGCTGTGGCCTCTCCCGTTGCGGAGCACAGGCTCTGGACACGCAGGCTCAGCGGCCACGGCTCATGGGCCCAGCCGCTCCGCAGCATGTGGGATCTTCCCAGACCAGGGCACGAACCCGTGTTCCCTGCATCGGCAGGCGGACTCTCAACCACTGCGCCACCAGGGAAGCTCTTTCCTTCTCCTTCTATTGTGGTTCTTTTTTACCTTCCATTTGTTGTTTCAGCTCTACTTTTATTTTTATATTCTTTCTAATATATCTGTTACTTTCCTAGTCTAATTTTATTTTTTACTCTTTGTTATTGTTCTCCTTTTTTTTTTTTTTTTTTTGCTACCCTGTGCAGCTTGTGGGATCTTGGTTCATGAGCCAGGGGTCAGGCCAAAACTCCTGCAGTGGGAGCTCTGAGTCTGAACCACTGGACTAATAGAGAACCTCAGACCCCAGGGACTATTCATCGGAGTGAGGTCTCACGGAGGTCCTCATCTCAGCATCAAGATGCAGCTCTACCCGACAGCTTACAAACTCCAGTGTTAGACTCCTCAGGCCAAACAACCAGTAAAACAGGAACACAATCCCACCCATTAAAAAAAAAAAGAGAGAGAGACAGTAAAAATATATGTCACAGATGAAGGAGCAAGGTTAAAACCTACAAGACCAAATAAATGAAGAGGAAATAGGCAATCTACCTGAAAAAGAATTCAGAGTAATGACAGTAAAGATGATCCAGAATCATGCAAATAGAATGGAGGCATGGATTGAGAAAATACAAGAAATATTTAACAAAGATCTAGAAGAACTAAAGAACACACAAACAGAGATGGAAAACACAATAACTGATATGAAAAATACACTAGAAGGAATCAATAACAGAATAACTGAGGCAGAAGAACGAATAAGTGAGCTGGAAAACAAAATGGTAGAGATAACTGCCAAGGAGCAGAATAAAGAAAAAGGAATGAAAAGAATTGAAGACAATCTCAGAGACCTCAGGGACAGCACTAAATGCACCAACATTTGAATTATAGTGGTCCCAGAAGAAGAGAAAAAGAAAGGATCTGAGAAAATATTTGAAGAGATTATAGTGGAAAACTTCCCTAACATGGGAAAGGAAACAGTCACCCAAGTCCAGGAAGTGCAGAGAGTCCCATACAGGATAAACCCTAGGGGAAACACACCAAGACACATATTAATCAAACTAACAAAAATTAAATTCAAAGAAGTTATTAAAAGCAGCAATGGAAAAAACATACAAAGGAATCCCCATAAGGTTATCAGCTGATTTTTCATCAGAAACTCTGCAGCCAGAAGGCAATGGCAGGATATACTTAAAGTGATGAAAGAGGAAAACCTACAACCAAGATTACTTTACCCAGCAAGGATCTCATTCAGATTTGATGGAGAAATCAAAAGCTTTTCAGACAAGCAAAAGCTAAGAGAACTCAGCACCACCAAACCAGCTTTACAACAAATGCTAAAGAAACTTCTCTAGGCGGGAAACACAAGAGAAGAAAAAGACCCACAAAAACAAACCCAAAACAATTAAGAAAATGGTAATAGGAACATACATATCGATAATAACCTTGAATGTAAATGGATTAAATGCCCCAACCAAAAGACACAGACTAGCTAAATGGATACAAAAACAAGACCCATATATATGCTGTGTACAAGGGACCTACTTCAGACCTAGGAACACATATAGACTGAAAGTGAAGGGATGGAAAAAGATATTCCATGCAAATGGAAATCAAAAGAAAGCTGGAATAGCAATTCTCATATCAGACAAAATAGACTTTAAAATAAAGACTGTTACAAGAAATAAGGAAGGACACTACACAATGATCAAGGGATCAATCCAAGAGGAAGATATAACAATTATAAATGTGTATGCACCCAACAGAGGAGCACCTCAATACATAAGGCAAATGCTAACAACCATGAAAGGGGAAATCAACAGTAACGCAATAATAGTAGGGGACTTTAACACCCTACTTACACCAATGGACAGATCATCTAAACAGAAAATAAATAAGGAAACAGAGCTTTAAATGACACAGAAGACCAGATAGATTTAACTGATATTTATAGAACATTCTACCTGAAAGTGGCAGAATACACTTTCTTCTCAGGTACACATAGAACATTCTCCAGGATAGATCACATCTTCGGTCACAAATCAAGCCTCAGAAAATTTAAGAAAATTGAAATCATATCAAGCATCTTTTCTGACCACAACACTATGAGATTGGGAATCAGTTACAGGAAAAAGAACTGTAAAAAACACAAATACATGGAGGCTAAACAGTGCACTACTAAATAACCAAGAGATCACTGAAGAAATAAAAGAAGAAATAAAAAAATACATAGAAACAAATGACAATGAAAACACGACAACCCAAAACCTATACAACACAGCAAAAGCAGTTCTAAGAGGAAAGTTTATAGCAATTCAGTATCACTTCAAGAAACAAGAAAAATCTCAAATAAACAATCTAACCCTACACCTAAAGCAACTAGTGAAAGAAGAACAAAGAAAACCCAAAGTCAGTAGAAGGAAAGAAATCATAAACATCAGAGCAGAAATAAATGAAATAGAAACGAAGAAAACAATAGCAAAGATCAATAAAACTAAAGGCTGGTTCTTTGAGAAGATAAACAAAACTGATAAACCCTTAGCCAGACTCATCAAGAAAAAAAGGGAGAGGATGCAAATCGATTAAATTAGAAATGAAAAAGGAGAAATCACAACTGACACCACAGAAATACAAAGGATTATAAGAGACTACTACAAACAACTATATGCCAATAAAATGGACAACCACGAAGAAATGGACAAATTCTTGGAAAGGTACAATTTTCCAGGACTAAACCAGGAAGAATTAGAAAATTTAAACAGACCTATCACAAGTAATGAAACTGAAACTGTAATTTAAAATCTTCCAACAAACAAAAGTCCAGGATCAGATGGCTTCAAAGGCAAATTCTATCAAACATTTAAAGAAGAGCTAACACCGATCCTTCTCAAACTCTTTCAAAAAATTGCAGAGGGAGGAAGACTCCCAAATTCATTCTACAAAGCCACCATCACCCTGATACCAAAACCAGACAAAGATATCACAAAAAAAAAAGAAAATTATAGACCAATATCACTGATGAACATAGATGAAAAAATCCTGAACAAAATACTAGCAAACAGAATCCAACAAGAGAGTAAAAGGATCATACACCATGATCAAGTGGGATTTATCCCAGGGATGCAAGGATTCTTCAATATACGCAAATCAATCAATGTGATACACCATATTAACAAATTAAGGAATAAAAACCATATGATAATTTCAACAGATGCAGAAAAAGCTGTTGACAAAATTCAACACCCATTTATGATAAAAGCTCTCCAGAAAATGGACATAGAAGGAAACTACCTCAACATAATAAAGGCCATACGTGACAAACCCACAGGAAACATCATACTCAATGGTGAAAAACTGAAAGCATTTCCACTAAGATCAGGAACAAGACAAGGATGTCCAGTCTGGCCACTCTTATTCAACATAGTTTTGGAATTCCTAGCCATGGCAATCAGAGAAGAAAAAGAAATAAAAGGAATACAAATTGGAAAAGAAGAAGTAAAACTGTCACTGTTTGCAGATGACATGATACTAGATACACCCTAAAGATGCCACCAGAAAACTACTAGAACTAATCAATGAATTTGGTAAGGTTGCAGGATACAAAATTAATGCACAGAAATCTCTGGCATTCCTGTACACTAACAACGAAAAATCAGAAAGAGAAATTACGGAAACAATCCTATTTACCATCACAACACAAAGAATGAAATACCTAGGAATAAACCTACATAAGGAGGAGAAAGACTTGTACTCAGAAAACTGTAAAACACTGATGAAAGAAAGTGTTTATGTCAAAGATGACATAAAAAGATGGAGAAATATACCCATGTTCTTGGATTGGAAGAATCAATATTGTGAAAATGACTATACTACCCGAAGCAATCTACAGATTCAATGCAATCCCTGACAATCTACCAATGGCATTCTTCACAGAATTAGAACAAAATATTTTACAATTCGTATGGAAACACAAAAGACCCCGAATAACCAAAGCAATCTTGAGAAAGGAAAACGTAACTGGAGGAATCATGCTCCCCAGCTTCAAACTATACTACAAAGCTACAGTAATCAAGATAGTATGGTACTGGCACAAACACAGAAATATAGATCAATGGTACAGGATAGAAAGCCCAGAGATAAACCCATGCACATGTAGTCACCTACTTTACAACAAAGGAGGCAAGAACATACAATGGAGAAAAGACAGCCTCTTCAATAAGTGGTGCTGGGAAAACTGGACAGCTACATGTAAAAGAATGAAATCTAACACCATACATAAAAATAAACTCCAAACGGATTAAAGACCTAAATGTAAGACCAGACACTATAAAACTCTTAGAGGAAAACATAGGAAAAACAATCTTTGACATAAGCCACAGCAAGATCTTTTTTACCCACCTCCTAGAGTAATGAAAATAAAAACAAAAATAAACAAATGGGACCTAATGAAACTTAAAAGCTTTTGCACAGCAAAGGAAACCATAAACAAGATGAAAAGACAACCCTCAGAATGGGAGAAAATATTTGCAAATGAAACAACAGAAAAAGGATTTATCTCCATAATATACAAACAGCTCATGGAGCTCAATAAACAACCCAATTGAAAAATGGGTGGAAGACCTAAATAGACATTTCACCAAAGCAGACATACAGATGGCCAAGAGGCACATGAAAAGATGCTCAACGTCACTAATCATTAGAGAAATGCAAATCAAAACTACAATGAGGTGTCACCTCACACCGGTCAGAATGACCATTATCAAAAAATCTAGAAACAATAAATGCTGAGAGGGTGTGGTGAACCCTCCTGCACTGTTGGTGGGAATGTAAACTGATACAACCACTATGGAGAACAGTATGGAGGTTCCTTAAAAGACTAAAAATACAATTACCATATGACCCAGCCATCCCACTACTGGGCATATACCTTGAGAAAACCATAATTAAAAAAGACACGTGTACCACAATATTCATTGCAGCACTATTTACAATAGCCGGGACATGGAAGTAACCTAAATGTCCATTGACAGATGAATGGATAAAGAAGATGTAGTACATATATACAATGGAATATCACTCAGACATAAAAAGAAACGAAATTGAGTTATTTGCGGTGAGGTGGATGGATCTAGAGTCTGTCATACAGTGTGAAGTAAATCAGAAAGAGAAAAACAAATACTGTATGCTAACGCATATGTATGTAATCTAAAAAAAAAAAAAAATGGTACTGATGAACCTAGTGGCAGGGCAGAAGTAAAGACGTAGACATAGAAAGTGGACTTGAGGACATGGCAGGGGAGGGGGAAGCTGGGGCAATGTGAGAGAATAGCATCAACATATATACACTACCAAATATAAAACAGATAGCTAGTGGGAAGCAGCTGCATAGCACAGGGAGATCAGCTCAGTGTTTTGCGACCACTAGAGGGGTGGGATAGGGAGGGTGGGAGGGAGGCTCAAGAGGGAGGGGATATGGGGATATATGTATGCATATGGCTGATTTGCTTTGTTGTGCAACAGAAACTAACACAGCATTGTGAAGCAATTATACTCCAATAAAGATGTATTTAAAAATATATAATATAAGAACTAAAGTTAACTTAAAGAACAAGTTGAAGATAAGAAATGGAAATTAAAACAACTAATTATACAGAAAAAAAAAAGAGAGAGATAGTGCCTTAAAAACCCTTTACATTTCCACTTCTGGGCATGATAGAATAACTGATACCAGACTAACCTTCCTACAGTAAACAACTAGAAAACTGGACAAAATTTATAAAACAACTATTTCTAGACACCATACAACTGGCAGCACAGAATTGTGACTCCTGAAAGAAGGAAAACAAGTGAGTTGAATCCAATGATTACCCCAGCTTTCTACCTGGAGATATTTACCAGACATTGACTCCAGGAGGAGGAATCCAAGCAGAGCACAGCAGTCTCCATAAGCTGAGGTTACAAAGGTCAGCGTTCAGGGGCGCCAAAGTGGCTAGAACTTGTATGGAGCACCAGAAAGGAATGAGGTGCCTAGATCAATTGCTCCATAAATCTTCATGGGAATCACCTTGAATATTCGGTCAAATAATAAGCTGTGTATTTATAGGATGAGAACATACAACAGCAACCACTATAGGAAAAAAACTTATGTGGAGCTATAAGTTGAACAACTATCAGAACTTTCAGAGTGTTAATAAACCTTTCGGTCTGACCAATCAAAGTGGAGAAACCTCACTGAACACTCAGGGCATTCATTAGAATCCACAGAAGGCTACACTTTAGGAAAGATAGAGTGAAGGCTACCTGAAGTGTCAAAATGCCTTAAAAGGATCAAGATCTAGAACTAAAGTAATTGCTTTGCAGAATAAAATCCAATGCTGATTAAAGGAAGGCAACAAAACCCAGACACTCAACAATGTAGTCATCACATTGTCTAGACTCCACTAGAAATGATTATACATACTCAATACCATTATTCACTAGATAAATGAAAATCAAAACTGCAATGAGATACCACTCCACACCCACTAGAATGGCCATAATAAAAAAAATATGGAAAAAAAACAAGTATTGGTAAAGATGTAAAGAAATTCTCACATTGCTTTTCAATAAATTAAACCTAGAATTACTATATGACCCTGCAATCCCATTCCTAGATATATACACAAAAGGATTGAAAACATGTGTTCAAACAAAAACTTGACATGAATGTTCATAGCAACACTACTCAAAATAGCCAAAAGGTGGGAACAACCCACATGTCCATCAACTCATAAATGGATAAACAAACTGTGGTATGTCCATCCAATGGAATATTATTCAGCCAAAAAAGGAATGAATTACTGACATGAATTACAACATGACAACTTGAAAACACTGTACTAAGTATAGGAAGACAGATACAAAAGATCACATATTGCACAATTTCATTTATATGAAATATTCAGAATAGGTAAGTCCATAGAGATAGAAAGCAGATTAGTGGTGACTAGGGGGTGGTGGAAAGAAGGAATCAGGAATGACTGCTTAATGGGTACAGGTTCCCTTTTGGGGTGAAAGAAATGTTCTGGAACTAGATAGAGGTGATGGTTGCACAACACTGTGAATATACTTAATGCTACTGAATTGTAAATTTTTTAATGGTTAAATTGTAAATTTCATGTCATGTATATTTTACCACAATTTTAAAAAATTATTATTAAGAAGTAGGAAAATTCTTGTGTGTGTGTGTGTGTGTGTGTGTGGGTGGGTGTGTGTGTGTGTTTTCTTGTTTGGCACTTTTGTTATAAAACAAGGAGAAAAATCAGACAATAGAAATAAACCCAGGAATAAAAGAGATGATGGGATAAGCAGACAAGGACTTTAAAACAGTGATTATAACCATGTTAAATTACTGTATTACTTATCTGTTGCTGTGTAACAAATTAACCCAAAATTTAGCAATGTAAATAGCAAAAATATATTGTATTATCTCACATTTTCCAAAAATGAGAAATTCAGTAGTACATTAGCTCGTGGTTCTAGCTAAGACCCTAACAATTCCTTAAGCATTTAATATGACAAATTTTGCAGTATATATAAAAGATAATAAACTACAAAGGGCAGTAAAAGCCAACATGGTAAGTATAGTAATAAAATGGCAAACGTGGCAGTAAATATAAAAGATCTTTTCTGGTTTTTTAATTTCTCTCAAAGATAATTGGAAGAATTCTCTGGTTATGACAGACGAAGTCCCCTCGTCTCTGCAGAAACAACTATGAAACGTAAATATGAACATAGTGCTGAGACCTTTATCCTAAGACAGAACCCAGTGGACTCAGACAGGCAAGAAAGACAGAAAGCTTATGTGTCACATCTTACAGGAAACACAAAAATCCCTAGGTAAGGCTTGCCTGGTTATGTCATAATCTTGAATAATCTCAGGAGAAGAGCAATAGGGTTCACGTAAAAAACTTAGATGAGACCCAACTTAGCATACACTGGGGAATAAAATGAAGTTCAAACCAAACAGTGCTGGTATATGAATTTATTTTTAGGACTTGTTCGCAAATCAAGATTCTCTATTAGATTGCCAAGGAAAAAGTGAAATATCTGTCCTGACGGAGTTAAACATGGAGCAAAATTCTAAAATTCTCCATCTATCCGCTCTTACGTGGCATCAAAGTGATGTGCTTCCCGCCAGTTGGGATGCTCCCAGCGCCTGATAACCAAGAGCCATTTGAGAGCTGTGAGAAGTCCTTCCAGACAGCTTTCTTAGACAATGTAATTAAGCTTCTTGTTTCCATGAGTACCAAATTATTTGTTTTAAAAAGATTTCCTATGACCTCACATGTTTTTAAATTTGGGGACTTCATGTCTTATTTAGAAAGTCAGCACAGGGACTTCCCTGGTGGTCCGGTGGTGAAGAATCTGCCTTCCAATGCAGGGGATGCAGGTTCAATCTCTGGTAGGGGAACTAAGATCCCACATGTCGCGGGGCAACTAGACCTGCGTGCCACAACTACTGATCCCACGCGCCTCAACTAGAGAGCACGCACACTGCAACGAAGAGCCCACACAAAAGATCCTGCATGCCGCAACGAAGACCCGACGCAGGCAAAAAAATAAAAATTAAATTAAAAAAAAAAAAGACAGCACAGCCTCCATCTGAGCAAAGTAACATGATATGACAGGATAACTGGGCATGTAGTTCACCCCAGTCATGCTCAGACCAGGAAACTGCAGAAGTACATGAATCCTCACCATAAGCGTGGAACAAGGGAGGTGTGTGAAGGGGATTGTGGGACTATCAAGGGAGAACAATGCCCCCTTCTTCCAAGTGAAACAAATTAAGATGTAAAAATTCAGTGATGCTCGATTTTGACATCATCAGTGAATGGGGTTAATCTCTTCTGCTCTTTGGTGTTTCAGCATGGCTACAACCTCCTGTCTTCTTTGGGATTTAGATTAATTCAACAAACCTCTCCAGCACCGGCCCCCAGCCCTTGATGTACACTGGAGTTACTGGGGAGCTTAAACAACTACCCATGCCTGGGTCCCATTCCCAGAAATTCCGATTTAATTGGTCTAGAGTGCTGCCCAGGCATCCACTTATTGTAGAAGCTCCCTGCTAATTCTAACAGGCAGCAAAGTTTGACAACAGGGTCTCTACTGCTTTGTTAGTGAAAGCGTGGGCTGAGGGCCTGGGAACTCGTTAAAAAGGCAAATCTTAGGCACCATCCAGATCTACAAAATCAGAATCTCCACTTTAATAAAACCCCCAGCTAACGCGTATGCATATTCAGTCTGAGAAAGGATGCTCCAGTTCTCTGTATCCTCCTTCTATTCCGCAGAGCAATAGTTCTTGTCCTGGCTATGCTTTAGAATCATCTGGAGAGCCTTTAAAAAGTACTGATGCCTCGTCCTCCCTCCAGAGATTGTTAGAGTGTGGTCCAGGCATGTTTTTTATTTTTATTTTTTTAAATGTCCCTAAGGAATTTAAATGTAAACTCAAGGCTGAGAGCCACTGCTATAGAAAGATAGTTTTCGTCTATTAATTTAACAGCCTTTGGTATAAAGGCTGTTTATTTCTGTTAAAAATTTAGGGTCCCCGGGAGCAATAACACTTTATTCTGTTTTTCTACATTGGTTGTCAAATGTTAACGTGCAAAGGCAACAATTGAGTTGCTTATTAAAATGCAGATTACCTATAACAAAAAAGAAGCAGATTCACAGATATAGAGAACAAACTAGTGTTTACCAGTAGGAGGAGGGAAGTGGGGAAGAGCAAAACAGGGGTAGGTGATTAAAAGGTACAAACTAGGGCTTCCCTGGTGGCGCAGTGGTTGAGAGTCCGCCTGCCGATGCAGGGGATGCGGGTTCGTGCCCTGGTCCGGGAAGATCCCACATGCTGCGGAGCGGCTGGGCCCGTGAGCCATGGCCGCTGAGCCTGCGCGTCCGGAGCCTGTGCTCCGCGACGGGAGAGGCCACAGCAGTGAGAGGCCCGCGTGCCATAAGAAAAAAAAAGATACAAACTATTAGGTATAAAATAAGCTACGAGGATATATTGCACAACACAGGAAATATAGCCAATATTTTACAATAACTATAAATGAAGTATAACTTTAAAAAATTGTGAATCACTATACTGTACACCTGTAACTTATATAATATTGTACAGCAACTATACTTCAGTTTTTAAAAATCTTATCAAAATGCAGATTCCCAGTGTCTCACCTTCAGAGAGCTTCCTGGAATGGGGCCCAGAATCTACATTGTTTATAAGCCCCATTGGAAATTCTGGTGTGTATGGTCCTTGTATCACATTTTGGAAATCACTGCTAGCTTCTGACAGAGGAATCTGAGTATAGACTTTGACGGGGATAGGGAGAGAAGGAAGGGCATGTTAAGGGCCCAGAGTACAGGGGGAGGGAGCAGAAAGAAGTGATGCAGGCAAAGCACAATATGGAGCTCCTTCATCCTCAGGAACAAGCAGTAAAGATCAAGCTCTGCTGTACCAGGCTACTTCCTGTCCAACCAACTCCAAGTTGCCCAAGGAGCAGCAGCTTGCCTGACCTGAGCAAGCACCATCATGGAAGCCCCAGGACAGGGAGACCGGTTAGGCTCTTCATTGCTGCTTCCGAGGGTTCCCAAAGTTTTCCCTTTCCCTTCCTGACCCACCAGATTAAGAATTAGAAGAAACAGAATTTACTCTGGAACCTGAAAGAACACTGTTCAAAACCCCAAATCCATCAATGTACCTTGCCCTACAGAAGTGTGTGAACAACCATACATGGAATCTTTGTAAATCAACTGATATTTTGAATCACTACCCAACATCACTAATAATCAGGGAAATGCAAATCAAAACCATAATGAGCTACCACCTCATATGTCTTAGGATAGCTATTATCAAAAAGACAAGGAACAAGTATTGGTGAGGATGTGGGGAAAAGGGAACCCTCACACACAGTTAGTGGGAATGTAAATTGGTACATTTTCCTATGGAAAATAGGAAGGAGGTTCCTCAAACAATTAGAAATAGAACTATCACGCGATCCAGCAATCCCACTGCCGAATATATATATCCAAAGGAAACGAAATCAGTACCTTGAAGAAGTATCTGCATTCCCGTGTTCATTGCAGCATTATTCACAATGACTAAAATATGGAAACAACCTGTGTCCACTGATGAATAAAGAAAGAAAATGTGGTATATATGTGCATACACACACCACAACGGAATATTATTCAGCCTTACAAATGGGAAATCCTACCATGTGAGACAACATGGATAAACCTGGAGGACGTCAGGCGAAGTGATATAAGCCAGACACAGAAAGATGAATACTGTATGATCTATGATCTCACTTTTACATGGAATCTAAAAAAGTCAACTCATAGAAGCAGAGGTTAGAATGGAGATTACCAGGGGCTGGAGGGTGGGAGATATGGAGAGATGCTGGTCAAAGGGTATAAACTTCCAGTTATAAGATGGGTAAGTTCTGGGGATCTAATGTACAGCATGGTGACTATAGTAAATAATAGCATGTATTCAAAAGTTGCTGAAAGCAAATCTTAAGTGTTCTCACCACGCGCACACACACACATACACACACACACGAAGATAACTACATGAGTTGATGTGTTACTTAGCTTGACTGCTGCAATCATTTCACAATGTATCACCTTGTATACCTCAAATATATATGTTTTATTCATCAATTATACCTTAATAAAGCTAGAGGAGAAACACCGTAGCAGGGAAAAGGGGCTTGCAATTTAAACGAATCCCCTGATCATTTCTGCATTTCTGACTTTCTTAATAAAGGAGGACGTATTGACTATTGATAGAGTCATTAGTGGATTAAGTAAGAAAATGCACTTAAAACATTAGGACCGGCACTTCCCTGGCGGTCCAGTGGTTAAGACTCCGCGCTACCACTACAGAGGGTGCAGGTTTGAACCCTAGTCAAGAGAACTAAGATCCTGCACGCTGTGCAGTGTAGCCAAAAAAAATTTAAAAATAAAACATTAGCACAGTCCCTGGTACATAGTAATATTCAAAAAATGTTAGATATTATTTTTCCTGTGATGATGGAATTTGTATAACCTAGACCTCAGAAGACCTATCTATCCCTTCCCACCTCAGGGTCATAACCAGTCCTGGGAGCCTTAATGAGATTTATGTCTATTATACAAGAGCTTGCAGATGGACACGTTCTTCAGGCAAAGTCACAATCTGTCAGTGACTGACCAAATGCTAACCCCCTAGAGAAGGACAGAGTGAGCAGAACAGGGAAATCCAGCCCACAGTCTCCACTGGTAAGGAGCAGTTGTGATTCTTTTTCCCTAACAAATCCATTCATAAACCATTTGGTCTCATTCAGTGCAGGTTTACTATGTAAAGACACAGGTTTAAATCTCTTCTAATCCCTCATGGTTATTAGTTCTACTTTACTGATGCGAAAAGGTCTAGAAAGTGACAAAGCAACCACTAAGAGCTGGGTCTGTCTGTATCCCTAGCACAGGTTGTAACCACTCTGTACATTCACCTCCCTCGGGAACTATTGTCCCAATAAATGTTCACTTTGTCACACTATCAAAATAAGCAAAGGCAAGTTGTTTGTAAGATGATGCTCAGTCATGCTACATAAGACCTCAACCACTGGAAATGATCCCGAATGACAGAATGTAAGCTCTCTCTCTTAAAAACCAGATTCCATATAAGAAGTTGGAAAGATACTGGCTATTCACATGAGCCTAATTTACCTCGTTGTTTGTGAAGTGACTTTCTTAACGACGAATCGGGATGTCAGGCAGATCCAAAAGACAGTCATTTACCCACTGGAGGCCTCCATGAAGAGTCTGAGCATCTGCTCTACCAGCTGAACTCACCCCTGAGCCCTGCCACCCAGCGTGCCTGGTTGTGGACTCGGCTCCACAGACTTTGCCCCAGTGTGTCCTCTATGAAGGGTACACAGCTACAATGTGATCTATGTTTGCATTGTAAAATGGTCACCACCGTCAAGTTCAGTAACACATCCACCACCTCACATAGTTACCATTGTGTGCGTGCATGTTAGAGTATGTGTGTGTGTGTGTGTGTGTGTGTCTTTATTCCTGTGCTCGGGCTTTCTCTAGTTGTGGCGAGCGGGGTCTACTCTTCGCTGCGGTGCGCGGCCTTCTCATTGCCATGGCTTATCTTCATTGCGGAGCACGGGTTCTAGGTGTGCAGGCTTCAGTAGTTCCTGCATGCAGGCTCAGTAGTTGTGGCTCGCGGGCTCTAGAGCGCAGGCTCAGTAGTTGTGGCGCACGGGCTTAGTTGCTCCGCGGCATGTGGGATCTTCCCAGCCCAGGGCCCGAACCCATGTCCCCTGCATTGGCAGGCAGATTCTTAACCACTGCACCATCAGGGAAGTCCCAACAAGACAGTATTTTTAACTACAGTCACCATGAGGTACAGATCCCCAGAACTTATTCACCTTATAACTGGAAGTTCATACCCTTTGACCAGCCTCTCCTCATTTCCCCCACCCCAAGGCCCTGGCAACCACCCTTCTAGTCTCTGCTTCTGCTTCTGGGAGTAGACTTTTTTAGACTCCACATAAGAGTGAGATCACCTGGTCCCTCCCTTCCTTCTTAGTCCAAGGGCTCCATCTGTACTGTCTGGCAGTCCCAGGTTTCAGGTTGGAGGCCCTGTTAGACCTCCGCGGTCTCCTAGGAGTTTCGACTCGCCCAGGAAAGAACAAGAGTCGGAAGCCGATGCAAAACGCAAGAGGTTTATTGAAGGCCGGTGCACCGGGGTTCCTTGGTCCTCACGCAGGAGGCCGAAGAAGGAACCCCTTTTGGGCGCGAATATGTCAGTTTTATAGGTTCCTACTTCCCCGTATGTAAATTATAGATTTGGTTGTGTTTTCCTGCTGATTGGTCCCGGCTTAGGCTCGGACCAGAGAGGGAACTTGTCCCCAGCTTCCTGATTGGTCTTTGACAGATACCTTTTTTACATTTTGTTTATCTCCCTCCTTCTCGGAAGGGGGCCGGACATCCTGGAAATTCACCCATTGTCTAAGAAGCCCCTATTGTCTGGAGAGTTCTTAATCATTAGCTGGAACAATGTCCCTCGAGTCCCACAGCCCCATTACACTTGCTGTACCAGCGGGTGTTCTCAGATGCCAGGGGCCGACATTTGGTGGGGATCTACATCCAGAGTAGGACCACAAGATGACAGCAGCAGGGCGAGGTAACCCAGCCCACGATTGTCCGGAGCACTTAAGGAAATGAAATCTCAGCAGGTTTCCGATTTTCCTCTTAATTAGCTTCCTCCATTCCCTTAGGCGTTTATTCCCTTAGCGGGATCCTACACCATAAACTTTCCTTTGTCCCGGCTCAAGGGTATTAAGTAAATACCTGGCAGCCACTACCAGCAGCTTTAGAGGACTTTCTGCAGCCCACAGCAGGCCCCCTGGCCTGACAGCTTCTGCTAATGCTAACTGGAGTGCATGGATCACACTTTCGGTCCAGAGGAGAGGATTTCAACAGTGCTGCTCAGCCTGCCTAGACCTCCTGCCACAGGAGTCCTAGAGTCTCCTGCAAAGAGCTTCTGTCATGTGCATTTACTCCTGGCAAGTCTCCCGAAGGGGCAGCAGGTGTTTATTTTATACACATTAAAGGACTTGCTTTCCCGTATCTCTAGGTGTTCTGAGATGGAGAGGTCAAAGGACAAACAGAATAAACCCATAACTATAATAACATTAATTCCATTTGAAACAGATTGAAGCAACTCAAATTATGGATCCAATGGAGCCAATGTTAATTCTACAGATAAATGTTATAAATCTAGAAACAAAACAGACTCACAGATATAGAGAACAGACTTGTGGGTGCCAAGGGGGAGGGGAGTGGGGGAGGGATGGATTGGGAGTTTGGGATTAGCAGATGCAAACTATTATATATAGGATGGATAAATAAGATGGTTCTACTGTATAGCATAGGGAGCTATATTCAATACTCTGTGATAAACCATAATGGAAAAGAATATGAAAAAGAATATATAGGGCTTCCCTGGTGGCGCAGTGGTTGAGAGTCCGCCTGCCGATGCAGGGGACACGGGTTCGTGTCCTGGTCCGGGAGGATCCCACATGCCACAGAGCGGCTGGGCCCGTGAGCCATGGCCGCTGAGCCTGCGCGTCTGGAGCCTGTGCTCCGCAACGGGAGAGGCCATAGCAGTGAGAGGCCCGCATACCGCAAAAAAAAAAAAAGGATATATATATATATATATATATATATATATATATATATATATATATATATATATAATAACTGAATCACTTTGCTGTACAGCAGAAATTAACACAACACTGCAAATCAACTATACGTCAATAAAATGTTATAAATCTCATCACCAGGTTAGTTAAAATCACACATCATGTGAAAATGACACTGACATCTGGTGACCTGGAGGGTCTGATTCTGCCAACAGCTGCTCCCTCTCCTGAACCTTGACGGCTCCATAGGTCTGTCCAGCATGATCACTATGTTACGTTTTTAAAGAAGAAAGTGGCGAAAGTTAAGAGAGAGAAGAGAATTGGGGAGAGAAGGGACATCGTTCTACTTCTATATTAGAAAACCTGAATCTTTATTTCTATGGCTGAATTATGCTTCCAGGTAAAATGCTGCTAGATAATGTCATGCAAAATGTTGCAGTTGAAATGTTTATCTTTGCTTCCTTTAGTTGGATGAAGATAAAAATTCATTCATTTGTTCATTCATTCAACAGGTACTGGGGTTGTAGTTTAGAGAATGAAGGGTTGCTTTATTATTCCACCTAGACAAAGGGACATCCCAGGACTGTTCTGAATAAAATGGGAGGTAAGATCACCCTAATTATTGAGCACTTTCTATATAGTTGTGTAAAAACAGAAAATGTCTGGAGGGGGGTGGAGGAGCTGTTTTTCATTCCTAAATCCAAAATCAGTGCTAACGCCCACTTGCTCTCAAAATATCTGAAAATTTTGGTGAAACCTATTGGTTCTTTCAAGTAAAATAAAAATATGTGCTCAGGGCTTCCCTGGTGGCGCAGTGGTTGAGAGTCCGCCTGCTGATGCAGGGGACACGGGTTCGTGCCCCGGTCCGGGAAGATCCCACATGCCACGGAGCGGCTGGGCCTGTGAGCCATGGCCGCTGAGCCTGCGCGTCCGGAGCCTGTGCTCCGCAACGGGAGAGGCCACAACAGTGAGAGGCCCGCGTACTGCAAAAAAAAAAAAAAAATGTGCTCAGGTCATCCAACCTCTGTTTTTTCTGGCTTGGAACAATTCTCTCTACCAAATAGGATCCAGGTTCTTCCCTGTATTTTTGAGAAAAGGTTGAATTTGAATAGATAATTCTGTTTTTATTTGCATTCATACATGATGAAGAGGTCCCTGAGACCTAATCTTAGCAAAAAAAATTTGTTCTCTTTCGAAAATGAGGAAATCACTGAATCACCACTCAAGGGAACATTACACAGATGGTGAAGATCTATTTTAAATAGTCAAGCAGGACACAGTACAAAAAAATACACATATGTGTGTAAATACAAATATGTATAGATAGGTAGGTGGATATAGTTTTAGAAAGACGAGCATAGTTGGTGTTAACTCGTGTTTTCATAGAACAGCATTTAAGGTTTAGAAATAAATTTTGCCCACATTATCGCAGTTGATTCTCACAACAATTGGCTTAGATAGTATCCCTAGCCCCATTTTACAGTCAAGGAAATTAACTACTATACATAGACACAGACTGGCACTTGAAGCTTTTAACTCAGATTCCACTGATCTTCTTACAATAAAACAATAGCTCATTAGAGATGTTTAAGGGATAATGTTTATAAAAAGAGTCCCTACCTCCATCAGATTTGAAACTTTTCAAAGCACTTTCACATTTGTTTATTCAATATACTTAAAGGGACTACTATGCCGCACACACTGACTAGATACCAGAGGCACAGAGGTGAATAAAACTCTCCCTTGTTATAAGGAACTGGACATCTAATGTATAAGACAGATAAGGAAACTGGTCCACTTCAGTAGTTCAGTGAAATGAAGGATGAGCACAACATGCCATGAGCCACAGAAAAGAGCACCAAGTCCAAGTTCTGGGGACCAAAGAAAGCATTCCACTGGCGTAATGCCTGCAAGAGAAGTAGGAGTTTGCTTAAGCACGTGAGCTCATGACCTCAAGTCGGGAAACATCAGGCTATATTAAAGCAACACAAGTTGTCTGTAAACAGTTGTAGGAAAAGATGTGTTTCAGGATAGAATGTTGGATAAGTAGCCAGGCCCAGGATGAGAGCCTGGAATGCTAGGCTAAGGAAGTTGAAATGAGTCTATAGGCTTAGGATGCCAAGGAAAGGAGAAAGAGGTGAGACAGGAGACAGGGAGACACCTGGGGAAGCAAATGCAATAGGCTTGGCGAAAGATGGCTGGGATCTGAATTTAAGAGGAGGAGGAGGAAAGCATAACCAGGAAATGTATTTAAGATGTAGAGTTAGTAGGATGAGGGGTGAGAAGAAAGCAAGTGTAACTCTGAGTTCTTTAAGTAAGTTTCATGAACCAGGATGGGGCATATAGAAGATGAGCAGCATTTCTGAGGGACCCCAGTAAGCTCACTTTTTTGGGAGTTTGGGATTAGCAGATGCAAACTATTATATATAGAATGGATAAACAACAAGTTCCTACTGTATAGTACAGGGAACTATCTTCAATATCCCGTAATAAATCATAATGGAAAGTAATATGAAAAAGAATGTATATATATGTATAACTGAATCACTTTGCTGTACAGCAGAAATTTAATACAACAGTATAAGCCAACTATACTTCAATAAAATAAATTTTTAGAAAGAAATTCACTTTTGTACATATTGAGTATAAGTGCCCTATAGAGCAGTGAAGTGGCAAGACCTAGAGAGAACTGGCAATCAACTCCTGAAGCTCAGGGGAAAATTCTAGGTGGTAGATACAGACTTGAGACTCTAGTGTGAGGCCAAAGGTGAGGCAAAAAAAAAAAAAAAAAAAAGGCCATACATTGGACAGGGGAACAGAAGAATACTTCAGGTGGGGAGACGGGGAAGGATTTTTAAATAGTAGACGGCTGTTATCCTGTTTTGTTTTATTACAGAGCTAATTAGTTGGAAATATGTGTTTTAATCAAACAATATGTAGAAAAAAAAAATTCCCCCTCACCTTGTTTTATTAGGAAATATACGTGTACCTCCACAGTCTTTTCCCTTATTAAATGGACTTTGAATCATATATACTGAAAAACAAGATTAAAGGAAGCTTTTCTTCCATGATGTCAAATTGATGAATGTGTGGTGACCTTTCATAGAGGGAGTTGCACTAGGGAGAAGGGGACATAGTTCTAGAAGCCCCAGAGCACTGACCTCCAATGTTTCTGCCAGTTCCAGCACCATTTCATTCAGCCTCTCCACGTACTCGTATCTAAACAAATACTTTCAACCTCCACCCACCCATGTTCTCATCCCTTTCAAATATCAGATGTAGAGGTCCCCACGGCCAGTAATAATGCCAAAGAATGACTGAAATCTCTCTCTAGTCCTGGGAAACAGGCCATGTAATAAGAAAGAGGGAGGTAACTTCGCTAAGTGTCCCACAGTGAAGTCATTTTTGGCTCCGTTCTGATTGTCCAAATGGCCTGAGCAACTGGATCCCATCATCTCAAGAAACGGCTTCCTACAGTGTGAATATGGCTCTGACCTTTGTGACCTTGGATCATACTGTGGGCAGAATTGTCCCCTACCCTAAATTCATATGTTGAAGTCCTAATCCCCAGAACCTCAGAATATAATTAAATTTGGAGATACAGTCTTTAAAGGGTGATTAAGTTAATGAGGTCTTTTGGGTGGATCATAATCCAATATGACTTGTGTCCTTATAAGAAGAGGAGATTTGGACACAGATGCACAGAGAGGACCAAGTAAGGGCACAGCAGGAAGGCAGCCATCTGCAAGCCAGGTAGAGAGGGCTCAGCAGAAAACCAAACCTGCTGCTACCTTGATCTTGGACTTCCAGCCTTCAGAACTGTGAGAAAATATATTTCTGTTGTTTAAGCCACCTAGCCTGTGGTACTTTATTATGCAGCCCTAGCAAACCAATACAGGCACTTATTAAACATGGCATAAAATATGTGCCGGGGATTTCCCAAAATGAAGTTAAATGGACAAAAAATCAGGCTTGTTTTGCAATTGAGGGTATTGATGACACATAACTGTATTTTGTAAAATCTGTTCATCTGTTTACACATTCTATAGAAGTCTAACCATCCAGGAGAGAAGCTAGTGTGTGGTTACTTGAATTTTATATCGTCTTTGCTACAGAATTCACTGATGAGTAGGGTTGCATGAAATTACATCCATCCTATGGCTCAGATGTTGTACCACAAGATACAGTGAACTGCTTTAGACAGATTGTATTGAGTTGATTCTGCAAAACTCTTAATATTTGAAACACAAAACTCTAAATATCATATAATATTTCCAAAGCAGAAAGAAAAAAGTGTGGACAGTATCTCTGCTTGTGTACCAAGTTATATTTTCCCCTCACTTTTCCCTGTTTGATTTGTCACCAAGTCTTCTGAAATAGCCCTCACATCTGTCTTCCCACCCAGACTGACTGTCACTGCCTTCATTCAAATCCTTATAATTTCTGGCACATCCTATTAGCCACTGAACTAAACCTTTCAAAGGGAATGAAATGCTGTTGGTGGGGATGTAAATTGGTGCGGCCACTATGGAAAATGGTATGGAGGTTCCTCAAAAAGCTAAAAAAAAATGTTTTCATATGATCCAGCAATCCCACTCCTGGGCATATACCCAGACAAAACTACAATTCAAAAAGATACATGTACTCCTATGTTCATAGCAGCACTATTTCCAATAGCCAAGTCATGGAAACAACCTAAATGTTTGTCGATAGGTGAATGGATAAAGAAGATGTGAGATAGATCTATATCTATATACATATACATATATAACGGAATATTACTCAGCCATAAAAAAGAATGAAATAATGCCATTTGCAGCAACACGGATGGACCTAGAGATTATCATACCAAGCAAAGTAAGTCAGAAAGAGAAAGACAAATACCATATGATATCACATATATGGGAAGCAGCTGAATTGCACGGGGAGATCAGCTTGGTGCTTTGCGACCACCTAGAGGATGGGATAGGGAGGGAGACACAAGAGGGAGGGGGATATGGGGATATATGTATACATATAGCTGATTCACTTTGTTATACAGCAGAAACTAACACAACATTGTAAAGCAATTCTACCAATAAAGATGTTAAAAAAATAATAAAATAAAAATAAAATACAATACAAATGAACATATCTACGAAACAGAAACAGACTCACAGAGAGAACAGACTTGTGGCTGCTAAGGGGGAGGGGGTGGGGAAGGAAAGGATTGGAAGTTTGGGATTAGCAGAGGCAAACTAATATATATAGGATGGATAAACAACAAGGTCCTATTGTATAGCACAGGGAACTATATTCAATAGCCTGTGATAAACCATAATGTAAAAGTATATGAAAAAGAATATATATATGTATAACTGAGCCACTTTGCTGTACAGTAGAAATTAACACATTGTAAATCAATTATACTTCAATAAAATTTTTAAAAATAAATTTTTAATTAATTTTTTTTAAGGGAGTGAAATGTTGGGGAATGGTTAAGGAGCACAGTCACTTGAGTTAGAGTCCCAGCTCCACCTAAATGTGTGACCTGACCCAAATCTAAGCCTCAACTATTCATGATTAAAATAGCGGTAATTAGTAGCAGTACTCTCCTCATAGCACTGTTAGAAAATTAAGTGAAATAAGTAGAAAGCATGTGGCATAGTACATAGTAAAATACTCAGAAAATATGGGGTGTACTATGATTAATCTTTTAGAATCCATCACCCTACAATGTTTTGTCATGCTCTCTTATGCGGAATTTCTTTATGCAGAAATTCCAAGATTTTCCCATGCTGAGATTTCTTGTCATCTATAATATGAAAACAATAGGCCTGTTGAATGTTCTGTTTCAGACAGCACAGGCTTCTCCTGCCCAAGTCTCCTCAGTGAAGGGCCCCACGCTCCCTGTTTGAAAATCCCGGTCCTAACTGACATTTCCCAAGTCCCCACTAAAATCCCTTCTCCATAATACCCTCTGCTCCAACTTCTTTTTCCAAAGCACCAAACTCATCTTAACAATCCTTCAGTGGTCTATTCTGGTTCAGGAGATGAAGCCCAAACACTGTGACATGGCCCACAGCACCTTGGTCAAGATACCTCAGCCTCCAAATTCTCATCTCCAGCCACGAGGCCCAGCCCACAGCCTGGCAAATGGCAGGAGCTCAGCAAATGTTTGTTTGCTGAGAAGAGAACCTGAAAAACTCACACCACAGGCTCGAAGGCTTGCTTCTCCTCCATCTGCATCTGTGTGTTGTGTTGTTTCCTCCGGGGGCTGCCATAACAAATGACCACAAATTGGTTCTCTCACAGATCTGAGGCCCAAAAGTCTGAAATAAAGGTGCTGGCAGAGCCATGCTCCCTCTACAAATTCTATGGAAGGATCCTTCCTGCATCTTTCAGCTTCTGGTGGCTCCTGGTGCTCCTGGGCTTGTGGCTGCATCACTCTCATCTCTGCGTCCATCTTCACGTGGCCTTCTTCCCTGTGTCTGTTCTGTGTTTGTGTGTCAAATTTCCCTCTCTTTCTCTTATAAGGACACTAGTCATTGGACCCAGGACCCACTCTAATATCATTTTGAGCTCCTGAACATAATATCAATATCTGCAAAGCCCCTAGTTCCAATAAAGTCACATTTGCAAGTACCTGGGGTTAAGAGTTGGACATATCTTTTTGAGGAACATGATTCAACCCACTACAACTTTCAAGGGTTAGGGAGGTCGAGGAGGGAGGTGTGACTGGAACACAGAGAGCTCTGACCATGTTCAGGAAGGAAATGGGATGTTCATTTGCAGTTCAGAGATCAAAGCTATCTGGGTACTAAGTATGCCATCTGGCAAGATCTCCTGAACCAGCCCAGGGTAGCAGGGGAGCAATGTTTTCTGCCCAGCTGTTTTGTTTCAGATCCACATGTTAATGGTATGGGTTTTTGCTTTGGAACTGTGGAAGACTATTATTAATAAGGCAAATTAGAGGAAAGAAAAAAATCACATAAATCCCTACATTCTCACATCTTTTTTCCCCATATTTAGGTTTTAGTTTGGGTTTTTTATAATAGGTAATTTAAAATTAAACCTGCACATAAGAGTTTATAAGGTTTGTTATAAAAAGGAAAATAGATCACAAAACAAAAACAAAAATAGCAATTCATAGCTCCCTTCCATCTCCTGCTAGTCAAAGACAACCACTCTCAAATCTTTCAGCTGATTCTTTAAGCATCTACTTCCATATATTCAGTACCAGGCTTATAGTAATTGCTCTTGCTTTGTCAGCTTCAGATGTTATCAGCCGGCTGGTGCCTTGGCCTCGATGGCTCTTCATCTCTCCCCCACTTCCACCATCACCACCACCACTACCACACACACAGCACGCACACACTCACCCACGCACACATACACACACAATCACACGCTTCCTATTGCCTTGTACTTTTGACATGCTTGTATATTAATTTTAGTTAGATCAAGAGTCAGTGTTTACATTATCCACAGTTGAGGCCAGAAGTATGCTGTTTTTTGCTTTGTTTTCTAGATATTTATCACTAATACATTTTCAAATTTTTCTGCATTGTCTAAATCTCCTCTCAATATTCTATTAATGCTTCTTTTGGCGCCCTGACTTGTTTTCACCGGTTCAGTTGTTTCCTGTGCCTGCCACACACCTGCTGTCCTGGGCTCTCCCCTGGCCCTCACCTGGAGGATTCCCTTCATCCCTGTCTCCCATGGGATCTCCTGTTTCCCAGGCCCCCATCTTCCGTTTCATTTGTTTACCCTCGTTGTGATGGAGCACTTCCTCCAGTATCTTCCTAAGAAAGGATGTCAATTCCTAGAGACCCTGAAGTTCTGAAAATATCTTCAGTCTATTTCATATTTAATTGATGTGCTGACTGGGAATAAAATTCTAAGTCAAAAATAATTCTTTCAGAATGTGTAAGAAATTGCTCCACTGATTTCTAACTTTCTCAGTTGCTACTGAAAAATCCACAATCATTCTCTGCCAACATCTTCTCCCAACCACCCACCTCTACCTCCAAGCTTATAAGATGTTCTCTTTGTCCCCATGGTTCTGTCATTCCATGAGGATGTAAGGACCAGCCAGAAGCAGGAAACCAACCGTACTCCCAGATGGACATTGTTAAGACTTTTAAATAAAGGAACTAGCTACACAGGCCATGATGAAAAGAACAGGGATTTGCAGACACTTTGGGACGAGCAAGTACAGAAAGCTCTCAGCACCCTTTGATGTGAGGGGCCAGGAAAGAAGAAAGAAATATCTGTAACAGATTCTGTCGCGTGCAGCAGCTCTAGACAAAGGATTGCCCAAGGGAACTGTAGCAACAGCAAGAGTAGCCACTTTTAGGACTATGTATAATCTTGTCATAGCTGGGGTCGTCTGGTCGTGATGACAGAAAAACCACATTTTTGTCCTCACTCACGTAATCTCCCCAGTGGCTGCTTGGTGCTTGCTGGCTGTATACTGGCCTCTGGCTTATCAGATACTCCTTCCTATATTTATATATAACAAAGGCTTTCTTTTTGCTGAGGAAGAGGGTGTGCATTAGCTGTGGACACAGGAAGGAGATCAGTTGGTAGAACTTAGTCCTTGCAATTTAGTTGGAGAGTCCAGCTGTCCAGCAGGGACGAAGTACAGCTCTTGGCCCGCTCCCCCAGGGCCCTGCACAAAGGCCAGTTTGGGCAGGAAAGAAATAGACAATGGGATGCTGAGGAGAGTCCACGGCTGCTGTGGGCGGATCAAGTGTGATCTCTCTGATTGAAGAGCGTGGCGCAGGACGCCAGTGGGGAATTCAACACACATACCTCACAATGCCGGTCTAATTTGTAGATTTTATCAGCACAAATTTCCTGAGGTGGAAGATGTAGTGATGGCGAAGGTAAGGTCCATTGCTGAAATGGGAGCTTATGTCAGCTTGCTGGAATACAACAACATCGAAAGCATGATTCTTCTGAGTGAGTTGTCCAGAAGGCGTATCGGTTATATAAACAAGCTCATCCGAATTGGCAGGAATGAATGTGTGGTTGTCATTAGAGTGGACAAAGAAAAAGGATGGACTGATTTTTCAAACAGAAGAGTTTCTCCGAGGAAGCAATCAAATGATCAAATGTGAAGATAAATTTACCAAATCCACAACTGTTTACAGCATTCTTCGTCATGTTGCTGAGGTCTTAGAATACACCAAGGACGAACAGCTGGAAAGCCTGTTCCAGGGGACTGCTTGAGTCTTCGATGACTACAAGAGACCCGGATACGGCGCCTATGATGCATTTAAGCACGCAGTCTCAGACCCATCTATTTTGGATAGCTTAGATTTGAATGGAGATGAACGGGAAGTACTCATTAACAATATTAATAGGTGTTTAACCCCACAAGCTGTCAAAATTCGAGCAGACAGTGAAGTGGCTTGTTATGGTTATGAAGGCATCAATGCTGTAAAAGCAGCCCTGAGAGCAGGTCTGAATTGTTCTACAGAAACCATGCCCTCAAGATTAATCTAATAGTTCCTCCTCGGTATGTAATGACTACAGCCACCCTGGAAGGAACAGAAGGCCTCTCTGTCCTCAACCAAGCTATGGCTGTCATAAAAGAAAAGACTGAGGAAAAGAGGGGCGTCTTCAGTGTTCAAGTGGAGCCCAACGTGGTGACAGATACAGATGAGACTGAACTTGCAAGGCAGCTGGAGAGGCTAGAGAGAGAAAACGCAGAAGTGGATGGAGACTGTAATGCGGAAGAAATGGAAGCCAAAGCCGAAGGTTAACTTTGTGGGCAACAGAGTCCAGTTTAAGGAACACAAAGCAGTCTTCCTGGCTGTTAACCCTAGACTTGAAAGTTTTCCAGTATTGAAAGATTCAAAGTTGAGTAGTTTTTATTTCGAAGTATTTAAATGTTCCAACAGACCAAAATGTGAAATGCCCTCCTAAATGTCAGCTGTTTTCACACAGGAGCTCTAACATCTTGAGCATTTTTTCAGGGAGTGGCCTAATTTCACTAGAGACAAATCTTTAAGAACAGTCATAAAACGGGGCGTGTGATTTCCATTTCTGATGTCTCCAGATTGGCGCCCCTCTGTAGTTCAGTGCCTCCACGAGCCTTACCAGGGGCGCCCAAAGCAAATGGTCCTAACTTTTCTATATAAAATGTATCAAGCAAACATTAAATAAATTTCTGGGATATTTTAAAAAAAAGAAAGAAAGAAATAGACAAGGGGACTTGTATCTGGAAGGCCTTAAAGGCTCTTCTAAGTAGGACACAAATGGGCAGGCCATGAAGGAAAACATCCTTCAAAGGACCCAGGATAGGCCAAGGTAAGTCCTGATAGAGCGTCCGCAAGCCCCTATAGAAAGATCTTGGTATGAGCTAAAGAAAGGTACCCCTTATATGGAGACAAGAGAAAAAGATGCCCTCTCTGGGCAGATCTAGCCCTGTGGGAATACCGTTTGGTGAGCAGAACAGGGCTGGGTGCCAGTCCCCATTCACTCCTGGGGTCAGGTGTCTTTGTCAAATAGGCAAATTTATAATTACGTAAAGTGGCCCTGGGTCCTCTTTTAGAGATTAAATATGACACATTTGTCAGGGTATGGACCGTGACCAATAGGGCACGGTGATGCCAGGAAAAGAGAGGTCTATTGTCACCATCCCAGAGCTGACTCAGAGTGAAATAATAAATTTTTGGAATCTAAAAATGCAGAGATGAATGCTAACCAACTTATCAGACCCAAGAAAGATGAATCATAAACCAGCAACAGGGGAAGCCAAGATGTTATCAGAATTACACCACAAACAGAATTCCCAGGACACCACCAGAATTCCACCCAGTCTCCCCATTCCCTATTATGTCCTTTACTTTGAAACAAGCTTCACTTACGATCATAAGAGTGTTGTTCTCCCGATGAGGCCACCAGAAGCCTGGAAAGCCCCCTGCTAGCTTTATGGAGCAGTACCTACAGAGCTGACTGCAAGGGCACAGGAAACCCATAGCTCCCTCGGATACCTTGAGAAAGGGTGGGATGGAGGAGAAGTTTTTGGCAGAGCAGATAGAGGGATGGATTGGTAATCCCCAGATGGGGCTGCAGAAGCTACAAAGTCTTGGGTGGAACAGTTTCAAGGCAAAGTAATGTCCGGTGACCCTGGTTACCCTGGTTTTCAGAAACATTGGAACATGTTCCATTATGCTTCCGAGGACGCTTGTGGCTGTAGGGACTTTGGCAAACCACCAGTCCACGCCTCTTACTGTTCCTGCCCCATCTTCCCAGGCCCTGAAGAAAAGGTTTTATAAGGAGCTCACTTTCCCATTCTGGACAGTTTATCTCAGCTAGGAATAAAAAATACCCAGAACAGTAGGTCATAAGTCTAGGTTCTGTGGGCAGCCCCCACTGTGGCATTGCATTTAACATCTTGTTGCAGCTCCACAAGGACACTGGGGAAATTTCCAAGAACTTGAAGGCCTTGACCTTCCCCAGTAATGCACATTGGAATCCCAGAGACCCATTCAGGAAGATCATAGGTCAAAACTATTTTCGTAATGATACTAAGGTAGCATGCCTTTTTCACTGCATTGACGTTTAAACTGATGGTACAGAAGCAATGGTAGGTAAAACTGCTGGTATAAGTCAAGGCAGGGACACCAAAAGGTCCAAGTAGACTAGTATTTCTTTACTGCCACATAGTCACAAGGGGAAAAGCCAGTTTCACTTTAAAATGTCTTTGATAAAGCAGTAAAAAGTATTAATTTCATTAACTCTTGATTCTTTTTAATATTCTGGGTGATGAATTTGGCAGTATGCATCAGGTTTGATGCATTCCAAGGTAATGTATTTGTCTCCAAGAAAAGCACTTGTGCAATTTTGTGTTTCAAGAACTAGCTACTTTTTTTTTTTCTCCACAGAACATGATTTTCACCTGAAAAATTAGCAGAAAGACACATGTTCTTATTCATATTTGGGTGTTTGACCGACATCTTTGTGAAAATTAAAAAAGCAAATCACGAAAAACAACTGACAGTACTTGTTGCCAATTACAAAATTTGAGCTTTGAAGCAGCACTTACAATTTTGGAAAATTTGTACCCGTACCTTGAACTTGACAGCTTTCATTACTTAAAGACTTGACTGTCTTTAAGTTACTTACATTTGCTTTTTCTGAGATTGCTGTTGATGTGAATACTTGGGATGCTTTGATGTTGTATAATAAAATGTGTCAACATTTGAAAGATCTATACAACTTGGTGAAGCAATAAAGTCATGAACGGGTAAGAGATCCATTTAAAGTGCGAAACAGACCAGTATGTTCTTCATGTACCTGAGTATGAAAGTTATTTGATATAGTTTCAGATTTCACATTGTAACTAACCTTTAAGAAACTACCACTTATATTTGTTGCAGTATCAAAGAAGAATAAAACTGTCTGAAATGACTACTAAAACACTCCTCCCTTTTCCAACTACTTATCTGTGTGAGGCTAGTTCATCCTCACATACTTCAAGCAAAAGAGCCTATCACAGCAGAGTTCATGCAGAAGCGTATGTGAGGATGCCTCTGCTTCTATTAAGCCAGACATTAGGAGATTTGCAAAAATGTAAAAAAATTCCTCTCTTCTCACTAATTTTTTTATCTTGGAAAATATAGTTATTTTAATTAAAATATGTTACTTATCAACATGTACCAGCTTTATTATTTTAAATGAATTAGTAAATAATTAAAAATTTTAAATATGGCTAGTTTTCATTAAAAGGTACTATATATGTTAATATATGATACTATGTTAATATGTAATAGGTTTATTACAGTTATTTTTAAATGACTTAAATAATTAATAAAATTTTCTTACTTCTACTTTCTAAATATGGTAAATTTGCCCATAGAAACAAAAGCTAGTTGGGGTCCTCAATAATATTTCGGAGTCTGAAGAAGCCCTGAGATCAAAAAATATGAGAAACCCTGCCCTCGAGTATGATCCAAGGCAGCGTGGTTGAGGCTTATGCACTGGACAGGTTCATGGAAGAGGGCAGAGAAGCAGTAAAAGTGACTTTCTTAAACAAAGCCAATCTAGAAGTTACTATTCCTGCTCACCTCCTATTGGTCAACACTCAGTCTCACGGGCACGCCCAGCTGCCAGAGAGGCTGGGAATCATAGTCTCCACCTGGGCAGCCGAAAGAGAAGAATTAGAGGTCTCTGCCTTACTCCTAAATCTGGACTTTGTTGGCATTAAAAAATAGAATTCTCCGAGTTGGTTTAAAGGTAGTCGTGTTACAGGGACTTCCCTGGTGGCGCAGTGGTTAAGAATCCATCTGCCAATGCAGGGGACACAGGTTAAAGCCCTGGTCTGGGAAGATCCCACATGCCGCGGAGCAACTAAGCCAGTGTGCCACAAATACTGAGCCTGTGCTCCAGAGCCCAAGAGCCACAACTACTGAAGCCCGCGTGCCTAGAGCCCGTGCTCTGCAACAAGAGAAGCCACTGCAACGAGAAACCCACACACCGCAACGAAGAGCAGCCCCCGCTCGACGCAACTAGAGAAAGCCTGCGCACAGCAACGAAGACCCAACACAGCCAAAAATAAATAAATTTATAAAAATAAAGGTAGTTGTGTTATCGTGGCCAGCCCTGCATCGGCAGAGGCTCATGGGGACAATGCTTGGGCAATTCAGGAGCTAATAGTTTGCAATCCTGTGATTCAATTGCTCAGCTAAGGCTGGCTCAGAATGTGGCATTTATAGTGTGCACAAGAGTATGTAACACCTGGACCTGAGGGCTGGCCAAGCAGACAAGAACAAGTAGATATAAACACTGATACTATGCAGTCAAAACCACTCAGTCTCCCATGATCCACCAGGGCTCATGTATTGTAACAATGATAATAATAATAGCATCGTGGGAATGTGGGTGGAGAAGGGACCCTCACCACAGATTTCAATGTGTCTTCCACCAAAGAGGAGACTAGCTGCCTCAGAGGACCGTTGCCATCCTTGAGAGAAAAATCTTTCTCTCTTGTTCACTCCAGGATGACCTCTTAATAGCAGTATGTTGGACCAGCTACCAGAGCTCCAGGGGAAAGTGGGTGCAGAGTGACTTCCTCGGAGCCTAAAGCACTGCAGGTGGGACCAGTCATCATGGGATTGCGAGCCCAGAGCATGTGGTTAACACTGGACAGCTGACCCGCCAACCGCAGCAGTGACCCAACAGATCCCCAGCTCAATTCACACAAACAAATCACTTCTTTTCATCTTAGTTTCTTGGTCTTTAAAATGGAGGATAAAAAATGTGTTCCATTCATAGGGTTGCTAAGGAAATCAAACAAGATATGATTTGTGAAACGCTATGCACCAAAAAGGAAAAGGACCAAGTGTGAGTAGCCAGTTGTCATGGCTACTACCTCCACTTGACACACCTGAGGGATCGTTAGGTCACTTATGATTTCTTGTGTTCATATGTCCTCTTCCTTGTCACCCAACTTTGTTTTTTTAATTTTTATGTTTAATTGTGGTAAAACACACAAAGCATAAAATTTACCATCTTAGCCATTTTTAAGTGGACAGTTGGTGGTGTTAAGTATATACATATTGTTGTACAACCAGTCTCCAGAACGTTTTTATCTTGCCAAAATGAAACACTACCCATTAAATTAAACTCGCCATTCCTCTCAAAATTCGTTTGAAGTAATCCTTTCCCTCAAGCTTCCAGAGCCATGATCAGCTAAAGCTGATATGCCACACTGCCCCAGGACTTTTCTTCACCTTCCCATAATTTACTCATGAACACGTTATGTTGAGCTGACCATAAGACAGGTTCTTAGCAATGCTTTGAAGCTAAAAAAAAAAAATCATTATTCTCAAAGTTCTCGCAGTATGTTTTACAAGTGTGTCAGTAATCAAGTGTGATTCAATGGTTATAAATGATACAGTTAAAGTCCATACAAGGTGTAGAATCAGCACAAAAGAAGAAGCCATCAATGTGTCAGGGAGAGGAATGCACAGGAAACAGGTGAGGAATGTTATTAAAGGTTTCCTGAAGGAGAAGTTCTTCAATCTGGGATTTTAAGAATGAAGGGGTAGGAATTCCTCAGAGATAACAGTGGAAAAGTTTTGAAATACAAACAGTTCAGTCTAATATGAAGTATTTTTTGTCTAGCGTTTTCTCATCAATTGTCTAATTCACCACAGAGGTTTGAAATGATGACAATTTCAGGCAGGAAGTTTAACAGAGTTGGGCAGGGTGGTGATGACAGTGGCAGACCAGTGAAGGAGACGATTTTCGCAGAAGGACATGAAAATTCCATCTCTGTAGGTGACCCCTACCCCTACCATGCACACATTCTTCTAGGGACCAATATTCAGAATAAAAACAAAAATTATTTGTAAAATTTGGGTTTAAAATGTCTTCATCTTATGATGTCTTTCCTTTCTTTGTTTCTCTCTCTTGATCTAGAGCTTGAAAATCAGTAATTCCTTTTCTGATATATTTTCAGTTTTCATGTTTGATTTCAAAGCTTTAGTCCTGTTTATATTGCTAAAAAGCCTACCAATTGTGCAGGGAGAGTTTTTTGAAAAAACTATTCTTATGTTGTTCAATGCCATTTTTAAAAATCAATCTTTTTAGAAACAATTCCTAAAATCATATTTTACCAATAGTCATTTCAAACATATCTTTTAGATATATCCCAAGTTAACTACTGATTAATGAAGAATTTAACTACTGATTGACTTTCCTTTTTGCCTAAGTACTCTAAGATGTTTATAGGATTGCTCTCAATTATTCCAAACACAATGAGATATTGAAAATCAGCACATTACGGCTTAAGTGTAAAGAGTTATTTCTAGTACAAATCCTAGAGATGTTTTGAATGAAGAGTCAAAATATTTACAGACCTGTATATTTTAAGATCCCTTGTATCTTGCAATTGTAGTAATAGCTTCCATCTCACTTCAAAAGAAGGGGTCGCCCAGGTAAAGAGAAGAGTGAAGTCAGAGCTGGGATCTGTCTTGGAGAAACAGTCCCAGGGACTTGGGAAGCACTGTCAGCTTCAGAAGGCCAATAGCCCCGGGACGTCTCAACTTCTGAGGCAGAACTTACCTGAGTTCCATCCTTATCTGTCTTAGCTCCCAGGGGCTATAATTCAGAGGCTGCATTCCACAAAAGAATCCTAAACCCAAGTGAAATAACCCTGAAATGTCATGCCACTAGCACACACCTGAGGGCAGGATAAACATATGGCCCAGGTAAACATAACAAGAATTGTACACAAGGTTAAAGTAGGTCTCCCTTCACCTTATTTTCTTTTGCTATGTCTATGACATAATTTTAATGACAAATTAAAATTCAACAGAATGCTGAATGAGGACAACGTTGAAATCTATTTGGAAAACTAGAGATACTCGCTTTTATGTGTATACACACTTGGGGGGAAAAAAAAAAAGGATGAAAGTTTCCCAGATGTTGTGGACCAGGGGCAAACATCCAGTTGCTTTCAATTACTGGAGAAGCAGGAGAGCGTTTTGACAGAGCATCTCCATGTATAATTTAAATTCCATGATTCAGGGAGTTTAATTAGACGAAGGAAAAATGCCCTGTACTAATTTGTTTCATCATTGATCTCTCCAATTATAGTCTTTAATATGCCAGGAAATCTTATAGTCCTTAGGATGCAAAGTATATAAAAGCCTCATTGGGTTTCTTTTTATTCCATTTCCTCCTTTAGCATCAATGTTTCCATACTTGATTAATTGTAGCCAAAGTAAATATTTTAACATATCTCCCTCCTGAAATATAAAGTAACACAAATGGTTTTTTTGAAGTGACCATTTTTCTTTTTCATTCTGTGATTTTAGATTTTCTTTTCTGTTTCAGATACTAGAGCATCTGTTTTAAATATAATGCTTTTGGTTTTGAGTTCCCTCCCACATTTTTGTTAAGTGATACATCTGCTTAATGGTTCATCTTGAATTGGTTCGTCTTGAAATGATGTCTGATTCTTTGAAATATGAAAATATATATGAGGAAATGACCATATTATTCATATTTAGAATACTATGTTTATGGATATACACATTTATAGTAAAAGATTTAAGACATGCATGAGAACGTCAGGACACAAGCTAGCTCCCAGGAGGGAGGGAAGAGAAAAGATGGGCTTCTGCTGTATCCCTAACATTTTATTTATTTAACAGAATAAAATATCTGAAGCAACTACGACATATTATTAAATCTGGTGTAGGGTGTAGGGCCATTAACTGCCACAAGAATAGTCACAGAAACCTTAGGAATAAAGCCAATGCTAAATTCACATGAACTGTAAAGGTATAAAACATGAAAACAATGAATATCATAAGTTAGAAGGTATCGTGATACAACAGGAAAAGACCTGGCTTTGAATTCCAGCTCTGTCACTTTGTAGATACAACCCAGGACAAGCTTTCCAACCCCTGTAAGTCACAACTTCTCTATTTGTAAAAGGAGTACAATAATATTTACTTTGTGGGTTATGAAGAGTATTGTGTTGCTATACATGGAGAATGCAAAACTATTATCGGACCCTTACATAATCTTTAGAGATAGAGTGATGATCACTTTATCAATAAAGTTTTAAATTCACTTCTAAACTGATTTCTAGATTTATTAAATTTTTAAAAAATTTCTGACAAACGAATTTCAATATTCCTCACTGAAACACTTTATAAAGTAATCCAAGCAATGAGATGCTAGTGTGAAAACGGATTATGTAATAAGGGATCTGAATAGAGAGAAGAATTAAAGTAGAATATGGAAAATGAAGCAAACTATATATAAAAGTGGGGTACTGGGGATAACTCTCCTTAATTTTTTTTTTAATTTTTGTGGGAAAAAAAGAGGAAGTCAATTGAACCACCTGACTACCCAGAGGGAAGAGAAAAGGAAAATTATTTCTTTCACAGATGTTATCACATTTAACACTCTTAATAAAACTCAGAGGTTACACAAGCTAGTAAGTGGGAGAACTATTCTTCAAAACTAGGTTTACTTTCATTCTCAAATTCATACCTTCCCATTATTCTACAAAAGTATTTCCTTTCTGGATCTAATTCTGATCAACACAGAGTTGACTAAGGGGCGGTGATAATTATATACCAGTTTATAGAGCAAACCTGCTTATGAAATCTCTAAGTCACTACATCTTTGAATTTTTAAAAATGTAAATGTGAGAAAAATGTACTTCCAATATTGAAAAAGATAGATTCTGCAAACTGTTCACTAAGGAATTTTTTTAGTATCGACCCTTATTAAAAAAGCAACTGTAACCACTGAAAAACAAATCAGAGTGCAGCCACTGTGGAAAACAGTATGGAGGTTTCTCAAAAAATTAAAAATAGAGCTACCATATGACCCAGTAATTCCACTCCTGGGTATATATCCAAAAAAATGAAAACACTAATTTGAAAAGATCCATGCACCCCAATGTTCATAGAAGTACTAATTAAAATTGCCAAGACATGGAAACAACCTAAGTATCCATCAACAGATGAAGGGATAAAGAAGAGATGGTATACGTGTATACAATGGAATACTACTCAGCCATGAAAAATAATGAAATTTTGCCATTTGTAGCAACATGGATGGACGGCATTATGCTAAGTGAAATAAGTCAGACAGAGAAAGATAAATATTGTATGATATCACTTATATATGGAATCTAAAAAATACAACAAATTTGTGAATATAACATAAAAGAAGCAGACTCACAGATATAGAGAACAAACTAGTGGTTACTAGTGGTGGGCCGAGGGAGGGACAATATAGGAGTGGGAGATACAAATTATTGGGTATATGATAGGTTTAAGGATGTACTATACAACATAGGGAATATAGTCAATATTTTCTAATAACTGTAAATGGAGTGTAACCTTTAAAAATTATATAAAAATATAAAAATTTTAAAAAAGATCACTATAACCATAATGGTTATAGAAAAATGGTTGTGGTAAACTAACTTCATTTCTCTTTTAATACATTATGATAGGCTGATCAGGGAAAGGCAATAGAAAATACTTTCCTGAACTTTATCAGGGCACCTGCAAAGTCTCTAATTCATTCACTCAGTAAGCAATTATTCAACACTATACTTTGCAAAGCCACCTCGATATTTAAATAGCCCATTCCATGATGCTCCACACAACACACTTGCTAGGATCTGCTCACATATTTCCAAGAGTGCCACTCAATGAGTTTCCTCCATGTACCTCTTTGGTTAACATCTTTGCTCATCCTTCAAGATTCAGGAGTCTCTGCCTCCAGGAAGGCTTCCCTGATGCTCCTTCCCCTGAAGCAGTCCCTCCTGTATACAACCAAAGCTTCTTGTGCACTTATTTATCTAAGCATCTGTCCCACTGACTTGCAACTGTTTGTTGACTTGCTTGTCTCACTCCCCATTATAATCATCCTATTGGCAGGAGCTCTGTTCTATCTCTGTCCCTGGCAGAAAGTAAGGGTCCTATAAATACTGCTTGAATGAAAATCTGTTAAGCAGTATTGGAAGTGGTACCAGGCCTGAGAGCGGTCACCTTACACATTTATTCAAGACAGTTTCTTCTGCGTTTGTTTTGACATGACTAAGTGAGCAAAAGCTGCTCACTTCCCAGCTCCCCTTAGAGGTCACCTTACCTACATAAGTTACAAACTTCTTTCCTCTTCAGATTGCCCAACAATTAACTGCTAAATCGTTACAAACACGTATAGAGAGCAGCCACACTCACTGCCATAAAACAAATAGTAAAGTCTAATCCACAGGAAGCAATTTCCTAATTGCTCCCCTAATTAGCTAAGAGCATCCTCCTCCCAGGTGTTTATCCTGAGGTTGAACTGAGGAGGGAGTTCTAACTACATTTTTTGAGCACCTGGTAGCCTAAGCCCTGTCTATGCTTTAGCCCTTAACATGCTTCTTTATGTCAATCAAGATCAGCCATTTGGGGTACTTCCCTGGCAATTACCCGTGGTTAAGACTCCGCGCTTCTACTGCAGGGGGCATGGGTTCAATCACTAGTTGGGGAAATAAGATCCCGTATGCTTCACATGTAGCTAAATAAATAATTTTTTAACATCTTTATTGGAGTATAATTGCTTTACAATGGTGTGTTAGTTTCTGCTTTATAACAAAGTGAATCAGCTATACATATACATATATCCCCATATCTCCTCCCTGTTGCATCTCCCTCCCACCCTCCCTATCCCACCACTCTAGGTGGTCACACAGCACCGAGCTGATCTCCCTATGCTATGCGTAAATAAATAAATAAATTCTTAAAAATAATTTTTAAAAAAACATCAGCCATTTGGTTTTAGAGATGAGGAAACGGAGGTAAAGAAAAGAGAAGTGAGTAAGGACATGCAGCTATTTAGAGACAGGATTTGGACCCAGGAGCTCTGGGTCCCCGGAAAGAGTACATTCTATAACTTAGTACCTTTGAGCCACGATTCCTTTCCAAAGGGAACATCTCTGCAGGGTTTGTCGATCACTCTCAGATTATATCAAACTCTTTGAAACTTCAAGGCATTTTCAAGTATTAAAGCTTTGTAGGAAGCAATGATAAAATGTGGGTCTCTACCTACCAACATTATGCTCTCCATGCCCCTTAGCACAACTTGTTTGCTAAAATTCACACAGAGATGAGATAGCCCAGAGGGGTGAGATCATTTTTGTTTGCTTGTTTTTGCTAGAAGGGGATTGTCTTCTCCCAGCCCCTGATGATCGGTAGCAACTACTGCAGCTGAATCCCTGCAAATCAGGCTCCCCTGGTCAGCAGACACAGCTCCCATCCAATGAATAACATTTCAAAGCTCAGAAGAACAGGCCTATTCCATGAGATACTCAGTACCCAGGCCCCAGGAAGACTAAGCCCTTAAAACCATCAACCTAATGACTTGTACACCAAACTGCCTTAAATATAAAATCCCATGGAACAGTTTGATTTGAGAGGACCAAGATACCTAACATCCAATCAGGCCACTATATCCAAGGGCACACAAGAATTAGTGAAAGTATACAAAAAGTAAATTTTTTCCCCATTCTCTTTGTCTATAGCTGATTGTTCGATGTTGCAAATAGAGTTTGAGTCTCATCCAATTGGTGTTCAGTGCCTTGAGCTTCTAATTTCAACCTGGAATCTCTTAATGAAACAAGTACAAGCCACTGGGTGCCAACGTCATTTGTTGGTCAGTAACGTCCAATTGCAAGGAGTAATGGCTGTATCTTGGACAGTTAATAGAGTTCAAAATAACTAAAACTTGCCCTAGTTTTTAAGAAATTCTGTAAAACACTTCTGGATTACAATGACATCTGGCTAGCAGTTCCCCATTTAGCTTATCCACTTCTTATGAAAAAGACTGTGAAATAATGGAAAAGAATATGAAAAAGAATGCAGTCACTTTGCCGTACAGCAGAAATTAGACACAACATGGTAAATCAACTATACTTCAATAAATTTTTTTAAAAGACTATGAAGACACTGGAAAAAGATGAAAACTGATCATAAACCAAAACTAAATCAAATAAATGCCTCCTTTCAATAGGTCATTCACTGCTTCTAGAAGTGCAAGACTAATGAATTTCTTGGGCACACACCCTTTGACATACTTCTTTCACCATTTGTAGCAACATGGATGGACCTGGAGATTATCATACTAAATGAAGTAAATCAGATAGAGAAAGACAAATCTCATATAACATCGCTTATATGTGGAATGTAAAAAACAAAATGATACAAGTGAACTTATTTACAAAAACATACTCACAGCCTTAGAGAACCAACTTATGGTTACCAGGGGGAAGGGTGGCAGGGAGGGATAGATTGGGAGTTTGGGATTGACATGTACACACTGCTACATTTAAAATAGATAATCAACAAGACCTACTGTATAGCACAGGGAATGCTGCTCAATATTCTGTAATAACCTAAATGGGAAAAGCATTTGAAAAAGAAGAGGTACATGTATATGTATAACTGAATCACTTTGCTGTACACCTGAAATTAACAAAACCTTGTTAATCAACTATGCTCCAATATAAAATAAAATTTTTTAAAAAATAAAATAAAGCTCGGGCTTCCCTGGTGGCGCAGTAGTTGAGAGCGTGCCTGCCAATGCCGGGGACGCAGGTTCGTGCCCCGGTACGGGGGGATACCTCGTGCTGCGGAGCGGCTGGGCCCGTGAGCCATGGCCGCTGAGGCTGTGTGTCCGAAGCCTGTGCTCCGCAACGGGAGAGGCCACAGCAGTGAGAGGACCGCGTAACGCAAAAAAATAAAATAAAATAAAAATAAAAATAAAATAAAGCTGATGTGCAGTGAGAGTATGGGGGAAAATGGAGAAAGAGGACTTACAGAGCAATTCCTTCTCAGTCTACTCCTGAAACATGGTATCGTATTGCCTTTGAATCCCATGAGAGTGCCTAGGATCATTCAAACAAATCCATCAATTTTGCTCAAGTTTAATTAGAGTTTGGTTCCTGTGACTTAGAATCCTAATAGACCATCATTACAAACACACAGAGTTAACACAACTCAATTCGTTGATATGTGATGTCAATTCGAATTTGTACCAATGTTCCATTCTCAATTTCAAGTGATTATTTTTGGAAAACATGAGAAATTAATGAAAAGAAAAAGAAACATTACATACATTGGCTGAATAAAAAAGAGCCAAAGAAAAGAAACTGGGGGCCAAGTGGGTTACAGTTTTCTACTACAAAAACAGAAAACCCCATTAAATCTGTATGGGCAGTTCTAGGAAAGGATCATTGCAACTGCACATGAAATTTGTGTGGAAGGTAGAAAATCTCTAAATTATCTGAACTCCTAAATAGTGGGTGTTTGACTCACAACCAGCTTAATTTCACCTAACCAATGTCCTGACATTTCAGAAATTACCAGTGGCATATTCCCTTCTCAAAACCCCATGAAGACTAGTGGCTTATGAAAGTCTATATACTCAACACTGAACACAAATAAAATGGATAGTCTTGAGGGAAAAAATGTTGTTGAGAAAATGACTTTTCAAAGGAGTTTGAATCCACAACCTTCCTTGGCTAAAATTCCATATCTCAGATTTCTAGACCAAGATCTTAGCTTACAACACTTATATACTAGAATAAATATCCTCAAGCAAATAACATCATTCTAATGTTCTTTCCTAAATCCAAGCTTACTTCAGGAAAAGAAATTTAAGTGACTGTCAGAATTGGTCACAGAAGTTCAGTTTCAGTATACACTGAAAAAACATATTTATTATATTCCGATCCTGACACAAGAGAGGTTCAAATGACTTTGCTTGGTTGGCTGTGTTTAGTTAGTAGGGGAATGTTTGTTCTCCCTCTGTATTGCTATCATAAAACACATTGATCATTGTCTGTAGTCATTTGGTTTTACTGTTTATATTTGAGAGATGTTGCAATATTGAGCAAGGAAGTCTGTCACAGAGGGGAAATTATTTGGACCATAAATGGTTATTTACAAATAAAGCCAGCTTATTCATCTGTTTTTTGTTTATGTTGCTAATTATCAGAGCTAAATGAGTCCTTTCGTGTAGACATCTCCTGATTCCCAAGTCTCCTTCAAGCCGATCTTAAATACCAGAGGATTTATTTTTCACCAACCATCACAAGCAAATATTTAGCCTAATTTCCAAACGATTGCAATTGTGATTCCTGCCCCCTTATCTTGCCCTAATTTCATGGAATGAACATAAAAAAATGAGGACATTTTAAATTCAGTGGAACAAACAAGCACTGGATATTTTCAACTGCCAGGCCTGCACTAGCCATTTAGGGTGCAAAAAATAAATACAGTTCTTCGTATATTTGGAGATGAAAGGAAACCAGAGGATCCACAAACATTGGCCTCTATTCTCCATAAAGTCAAGACAGTCATTAAGAGTAGAGGCCAGTGGGGAGGAAAAGCAAGTTCAAGGGAGACGACACAAGGAGAGGGGCAAAGTTTAAGATTTGCCACTAAAACAAGGGCTAGCATTAATTGAGTACTACATGCCAGGCAGTGGACAAATTGCTTTACTTATATTGCTCCTTTAATCCTTAAGACAATCTCTTGATGTAGGTACCATTGTTCTCATTTTAGAGATGAAGTAACTGGGAAACGGAGAGGTTGAATGACTTGCCCAAGGTCACACAACCTAGCGAATTGTAGAATCAGGATACAACCCACTCTCTGTAGAATCAGGATAAAACCCACCTATCTGCACAGCAGTAAGGGCCATGTTCAGTTTAACATCTACGAATTCACAGTAACACAAGCTTGTAGAACAATGCCATTTTCTCCAGCAAAGCTAATTGCTGAAGTCATCTAGGATTGACTGAGGATTGATTTGGTTGTTGTGGCTAAAGTATGGTCATGATGAAGTAACAGTGCGCTGAAGAGTCCTGTGGGAAAGAATGTTAGATTAGGAAGTGGAGTTAGTGCTGCCAGTTGAGGGCTGATGTTTTAGAAAAATTGAGTTTATTGATAGACTACAGGATTCAATAAAGACATAGAAGAGACTGACGGAAGGTCAAGAAGTGAGAAAAACGAAAGAATAGGAAGTATAATCAGAATGGGAATTCCAAATTAGTTTTTTTTTTTTTAATTTTAGGCTGCTTTGGGTCTTTGTTGCTGTGCGTGGGCTTACTAGTTGCGGCGAGTGGGGGCTACTCTTGGTTGCGGTGCACGGGCTTCTCATTGCGGTGGCTTCTCTTGTTGCGGAGCACAGGCTCTAGGTGCACGGGCTTCAGTAGTTGTGGCACACGGGCTCAGTAGTTGTGTCGCATGGGCTTAGTTGCTCTGCGGCATGTGGGATCTTCCTGGACCAGGGCTCGAACCTGTGTCCCCGGCATTAGCAGGCGGATTCTTAACCACTGCGCCACCAGGGAAGCCCCCAAATTAGATTTTAAAAGCAGAGTTAGGGAGGTCAAAATGGTTGACACCATCAACTTCCAATCCATCCCAATGATTAGACTAAACTAAACATGGTAATCCCAGTCTCTCTATCAAGGATTGGTTTAGGACTAGGCCTCCAATCTAGTCTTGGTGGAATGAGGGAAAGTCTGCTGGGGAGCTTCTGGGAATGTTTTTCATCACTATAGAAAAGAGGCACATGGAAAAAACTCAGCCCCCTTCCTCCTTTGGATGCTGTAGTGTCTTGGTCCCCTACTACTAGCTTAAGGTCAAAGCCAGCACAGACAGGAGGACAGAGACCATGGGAATTGTGGAATAATAAAACCAACCCTGATGAATATGCCTAAAGCTGCCTTATGTCTTAAATTTTATTATGTGAATTACAAATTCCCTTATCTTTTAAAGCAATTTAAACAGAGTTTTCTGTTCATTGCAGCCAAGGGCATCCTAAGTGATTCAGGGGTGGTTTCAGAAGATGACAGTATATTTTTGTAATTGTAAGTGACTAACATGGAGTGAGATCTGAAGCTGACAAGCAGAAGATAAGAATGGTTTTATACAAACCTCCCATGAGTCTTACGGGAGGGAAATTTTTGGCTTGATGAGGTAAGAGGAATGGACTAGGAATAGCAATGGTCTGGGATGCTAAAAGACATTGTTACATATTTCATAATAAAAATAATATATTCATTTGATCCACTAGTGAATGCCCATAAAATACCAGAATTGTGCCTTGGGCTGGGGACACATAGTAAGCAAAACTATGTCTGTCCCAACAAAGCTTTGAGTCTAATGGGGGACACAGACATTAATCAAATAATCACACAAACAAATATAAAATTACATCTGCTACAAATAAAAGGACATCTGTCACAAAAGACAGGTTGAGATTTCTAGGTCAAGATGGGAAAATGCACAAACTACAACTCATTTCCTCCTATTCCAAATGAAGATAAATGCTACATAAAAATTATAAATAAAAATATTTAAAACTACACAGAGAAGGAGAGAGAGAGAGAGAGGTCCTAAGGAACGAAAAACAGAGAAGGAACCCATGGTGTTTGGTAGGAACGTAAGTCAGGAAGCCAATAGAGGACCCAGATGAAATGCAGGCCTTGGGGCTGGGGTTTTGGTGCCCTGTGGTGAGGGAAGCTGAAACCATTAGACTCATGCTGTGCTGAGCCAGAACTGGGTTCACCCTGTAAAACTGAACACTGGGAATATGTGGCTCATGTATGAACTGGGACTGAAGGATCTCCACACATGTGCCCAAGTTGATGAACAGAAGCTAGGCATTTGCCAATAGCCTTAGACCAGAAGCCTCTATCTATACCTCATATAATGCAGGGCCCATATTGCATTATTCTAGTTGTTCAAAACTTCAGAGTGGGAAGAAGGAAAGCAGGAGGTGTGACATAGTCATTGCGGAGAGTAGGTAAGTAAATTACAATTTTATATCTGAACCATTGTGACCTCTTGCAGCACTGGGTGCAGACATGGAAAGAACAGGTAACTGGATTCATCTAGGATCAGGAATTTACCAGACCAAGGTGATGAACAAAACAGAAGTAAAAGAGAATTCTGGCTACAGGAAGGGGTGTTTTTGAAATCATGAGCCTTAGACTCTAAACCTGAAATAAAGAGGGAAATGAAGAAAAAAGAAGCTAGAAGAGTTGTTGGATTACATGTTTTGAAAAGAGGAAGAAAATTCTAGTAGGAGAATAAGCAACTGTCAGGGAAGGAGATTTTGGTTACAGGTAATGATGTACGAAGCAGTGATTTTGTAAATGGATCAATTAGAAGTACTAGTAATGTGAGAGCACATGGCAGAAGTGTAGAGGAGGAAGAAATCAGAGTTAATAGCACAGAATGGGTCATCTATGCCATTATCATCCTAGGTTACAGGAAAAGATGGGAGGAACTGAGATGGAGAAAATTAGGCAGGTGCCAATATTTTAGATGAATGGCAGGGGAAATGACTGGGAAAGTTGGTGTATGACAGCAAGCAATAGGATAGAGGGTAATAAAATGGATTAAGTCTCAGTGGAGAGGGTTTTTACAAGACAGTGGCGAAATGGAGGTGGCAGTGCTAAGCTAGGAAGACACCAGCCCTACCTTCTTGTCCTAAGGTATATAGGGTTTGTGAAAGTAAACAGCCACAGCCACTTACGAGAGCTTCAGGTATTCTCAGGAAAGAGCCAGATTTCATGAAAGGCAAGGAAGCTGAGAGAATATTCAGGCAACAGGTGGAAAATATGAGGAAAAGTATCACTGGCTATGGAGCAGCAGTTCTAGAGAGAAGAGCAAAAGAGTTTGGGAGGTAAGGAGATGTAGAGTGGCTAGTTGAAGAGGAAGGAAGCAGCAGGCATGATGGGAACTCCACTCATGCTTTAACAGATTAAAAAGGAAGATGAAGCATGGGGGGTCTGATCTCAGTAGTCTCTCTGAGAAAGGTAGTCAATGCACCTGGTAGCCAGACTTAACTCACTTGACAGAGATGATGGTGGATCCAGAACCTACAGACAAAACAGCTACTAGATGAGCTTCCACTTATTGAATGAATATTATACACCAAGTGTTGCTTGTATCTATTTCATTTAAAGCTGGCAACAGCCTTGTGAGTTAAGTGTCATTATTCTAAATTTACAAATGAAGAAACAGACTTAGACGAATGTGGCAAAGCTAAAATCCAAAGTTTAATAGGGGTTGCCACCAGTGGCTCATGAACTGTAATAGGCCAAAAACATACTTTGAATGTTTCACTTGGCCCACATGTTTTCCCAAAAAATACATATAGCTATAAAGGAGGTGATTATCTAGATCACCTTACTTGTTTTTAATGTTACCGGATTACTCCTGTGGGCATCTAAATTTGCTAACCTTATTTAGACTAGATGTATCTGACCCCATATTTTGCCAAGTATTTAAAAAGTATTTAACAAGAAAAGCAGCTTCTATTTCTGGCCATGACAGAGTAAACCACCCTAAACAACTCTAAAATTGGACAAAATATACAAGGCAACTGCTTTCAGGTATTGAACCACACGCAATACAGGATCACGATCCTCAAGAGAAGGAAAATGCACGAGATGAACAATATTCTCCATAGATTGCTGCCTGGGGACAATTTCCAGATGACTGAGTAGGAAGGTGAAGCCCAAACAGAGCACGAAGTCTTAATGAGCTAATGAAGCAGGAGTCGGAGTTCAGAGCTACTGACGCAGCTGGAATTGGTGCTTCATCGTTCAAGAGAAGAAGTAATGCACAGAGGAGAGGTTCCAAAATCTGCATGGGGTGCCCAGTGGGTTACTGGACAAGGCTGGGCTATATTCACAGGATAAGGTAACACAAGGCCAGCAAAGAGTAGATGATGCAGGACTGAGAGCTGACAGGAGACAAGAGAGATCAATGGAGCTGAGAGATGGTAGATTTCTACTCCAGCCACTGTTAAGGCTCCTAGAGAACTCCATAAATGTCATGTCTTAGGAATAGGACCATGACCTTAAGTAAAAGCCACATCCTACAAATAAGGAGAGCAAAGGCTCAAAAATATTTGAAGACATAATGGCTGAAAATTCCAAAAACTGGTTATAAACAAAAACCTACAGATCCAGGAAGCACAGCAAACCCCAAGTAGCATAAACTAAAAGAAAAGCAAAATCAAGCCTAGGTATATTACAGTCAAACTACTAAAGAGAAAAATTTTAAAGGAGCTAAAAAACAAAAAAGGACCTTAAATACAGAAAAACAAGGATAAAAATGATGTCTGATTGTCTATCACAAACAATGGAGAATAGGACACAAGGGAATGTGTTCTTTAAAACAACAAACAAAAAAGGTTTACCTAAAATTCTTTAACCAGTGAATATATCTTCTAAATATGAGAATGAAATACAGACATTTTCGGATAAAGGAAAGTTAAGAGAATTTGTACCCAGCAGACTTGCATTATAAGAAATGCTAGAGGAAGCTCTTTAGGCTGAAGGAAATGACATATCAGAGGAAGAGCTTTATTGACACAAAAGGAATAAATAACGCCGGAAGTGGTAAATAGCTGAATAAATACAAAGGCTAGCAGTTTTGTTCTTCCTTAATTTCTGTGAAACACAATTAACAATTTAAAGGAAAAATAATGGCATTGTGTTGTGAGGTTTATATCATATGCAAAAGCAGAATATAAGACAACAAGCACACAAAGGATGGGGATAAATGGAATTATTTTGTAAAAAAAGCAACTCATTTTCAAGCAACTCATTCTACCAAAAATACATAAAATACTTAGGAATATATTTTACAAAAGAAGTTCAAGATTTGACCACTGGAAACTACAGCAAATCACTGAAATAAATTAAAGCTCTAAATAAATGGAAAGACATTCCATGTTCATGGATTGGAAGACAATATTATTAAGTATAAATTATCAACAAATTGATCTATAGATTCAATGAAATCCCTAACAAAAGCCCAGCTGACTTTTATTTTTGCAGAAATTAACAAGCTGATTGTATGAAAATTCTAAGAATCCAGAAGAGCCAAAACAATTTTATAAAAGAAGTACAAAGTTAGAGGACCCACACTTCCCAATTTTAAAACTTACTAAAAAGCTATAGTAATCAAGATTATACGGTACTTGTATATGGATAGACATACAGATCAATAGAATAGAATTGAGAATCTAAAAATAAACTCATACATTTATGGCCAGTTGAGTTCTGATGAGTGCCAAGACAATACAATGTGAAAAAAGAGACTTTTCAATAAATATTGCTACTACAATTGTATATACATGCAAAAGAATGAATTTGGAATCAATGAATCTACTTCATACCACATCACTAATCAACTCAAAACAGATCAAAGACCTAAGTATAAAGAGCTAAAACTGTAAACTCTTAGGAGAAAGCATAGCACAAGTCTTCATGACTTGGATTAGGCTGTTTTCTTTGATATGACACCAAAACCTCAAACAACAAAAACAAAATAGATAAATTGGACTTCATAAAAACTTTAAACATATGTGCTTCAAAAGACACTAGGAAGAAAGTGAAAAAATTCACAGAATGTGAGAAAATATTTGCAAATCATACACCCGATGAGGGACTTGTATCCACAGTATATAAAGCACTCTTACAACTCAACAAATAACTTGACTAAAATATGGGCAAAGGATTTGAACAGGCTTTCTCCAAAGAAAACATTCAAATGTGCCAATAAGCACACTGAAACATGCTCAATATCACTAGCCATAGGAAATGCCAGTGAAAACCACACTGAGCTACCACCTCAAACCCAATAGGATGGCTATAATTTTTTCTAAAAAATAGACAATAACAAGTCTTGGTGAGGATGGGGAAAAATGAGACCCTTGTATATTGCTGGTGGAACTGGAAAATGGTGTAGCCACTTTAGAAAACAGTTTGGCAGTTCTTCAAAAATGTAAACACAGAGCAACCATAAACATACGACCCAGCAATTCCACTGCTAGGTATATACCAAGAAAATCGAAAATATATGTTCACCCAAAAACTTGTACACAACGTTCACAGCAGAATTAGTCATAATAGCCAAAAAGTGGAAATCATCCAAAGTCTATCAACTGATGAATGGATAAACAAAATGTGGTCTGTCCATGCAATGGAATATTATAGCCATAAAAAAGAATGAAGTACTGACACATGCTTCAACATGGATGAACCTTGAAAACAATATGCTAAGTGAAAGAAGACAGATACAAAAAGTCATGTATTATAGGCTTCCATTTATATGGAATATCCAGAATAGGCAAATCTATAGAGACAGAAAGCAGGTTAGTGATTGCCAGGGCCTTGGAGGAGGCAGAATGGGGAGTGACTGATAATGGTTAGGGAGTTTCTTTCAGGAAGATGAAAATGTTCTGGAAGTGTATATTGGTGACATTTGCACACTCTCTGAATTTATTAAAATCCACAAAATTATATACTTTAAAAGGGGTGAATTTAATGGTATTTGAATTATATCTCAATTTTAAAACTTGAAGAACTCTGTAGAAATACATAAAACAATGGCTGTCTTATTTGGGACAGGAAAACTCCCAAAATTAAACTATAAGTTTTGTGCAGTTCCAATCAAAATCTTAACAGGACTTTTTTTTCACTTGATGAAATAATTGTAAATTTCATTTGGGAAATGAAAGAATCATAAGGAAAAAATTTGGAAAATATAAAACTTAAGTTCATTGAGGTTGTTGAATTAGTTCTCCTGGATATTATGTTGTGTGTGTTGAAATGTTACAATGTTTAAAAGCATATTCAGTGAGGTATTGTTCAATTTTTAATTTTTAAAATAATCCAAATATATTACATTTCAATAACACTAAATCAAACAAAAAAGCAAAATAAAAAATAAATTAAAATTATGCATCCCCTTCTCCAATGCTAGTTTATTCTATTTCAAACTGAAAATCCCTCTTCTATCAATATATCCTCCTATGCATAATTTCAAGTCACTTTTTTAGCCTTGTTGATTTTCTCTGAATATAGATTAATTTATGAATAGCCTCCCTAGAGTTTGGCACCTAACCTGAATATATTTGATATGGAATGATTGGCACAAAATAAAGGTTTATTTTGTTGGTTAGTATGGTTACTTCATTAACATTAATGCATCCTAAAATCATATTGGCCCTTTAGGGCAGCTAATTTACAATGTAGACTGATATTGAGTCAATGACTAGTGACTGAAGCCCTATGAGCTGTTCATAATCAGTGCTGCTAAGCCCAAACTCTCTTTATCATCCTGTCCCTTGTGAAGTGCTATCTGGAATAGAGTATGTGACCTTACCTTTATTTCCATTAAATTTCACTTTAATCTAATTGTCCCAGTCCTTTGTGTTTGATGTAATCATTCAAGGTAACCATGAACTCAGCCAACTCCGTGAAATCTGAAAATTTGTAAAGAACAATCCTAGATTATTATCTAAGTCACTGATGAAAATGATTATCAGGGTATCTTGGGGGACACAGACTGCAGAAAATATGAAAATCTCCATATACATTAATTAGTTCCCATCATGTTTCTGGCATTTAGCCCAAAGGTGCTCAGATCTGAGTATATTTAAGAGTCACCTGGGTAGCTTGTAAATTTCCTGGACTCACTTCTAGAGATTTTGATTCAATAGGTTTAGAATGAGGTCCAGCAACTGGCAATTAAACCTAACATCCACAGAACTCACTTTTAGATTTACCTAAAACTGTATTTTTCTCTCTTGGTGATAAGCACACTAAAGAGGTCATGTCATACACCTTGCTGAAGGCAAGATGCAATGTCTACTGCATCCACTTCACCCACCAGCCTGGCTCCCTGTCAAAGAGAACGGAATTAATATGCAACAAAACCCAAGTTCTTTTCTTATAAACAATGTTGCCTATGTGCTCACAAACCATTTTTTAATAATCAGTCCTAGAAGCTTACATTTACGCATTTTTATTCAATTAACAAGTATTTTGGGGGGCCAGTATATGCTAAATATTATGCTAGCTACACTCCTCCCAGTGGTATGAGTTTTTCATTGTACCCATGTTCACAATGGGTCTCATAATTCTTCATTGTACTTAGTTTGGCAAGATAGAATAAAAATTTGTTATTTTAATTTGCATTTTGATTATCTTCCATAATGAAATTGAAAATTTCTCCACATTTTTCTTGACCATTGCAAATTCCCTACTGATTCCCACCTATCAATTGCTGCATTTATTTTTTTTCTTAATAAACATGTAAGTTATCGCTGTTATTTTTAATCTGTTATGTGGGTTGCAAATAGTTTTGTTTCTCTGTTTGTTCTCAGTTTGTTTTCTTTTAACCTTTTTTTAATATAAATTTATTTATTTATTTATTTTTGGCTGTGTTGGGTCTTAGTTGCTATGCGCAGGCTTTCCCTAGTTGAGGCGAGCGCGGACTACTCTGCATTGCAATGTGCAGGCTTCTCATTGTGGTGGCTTCACTTGCTGCGGAGCATGGGCTCTAGGCACGCAGGCTTCAGTAGTTGCAGCACGCGGGCTCAGCGGTCGTGGCTCGCAGGCTCTAGAGTACAGGCTCAGTAGTTGTGGCACACGGGCTTAGATGCTGCACAGCATGTGGGATCTTCCCAGACCAGGGATCCAACCCATGTCCCCTGCATTGGTAGGTGGATTCTTTGTTTGTTTGTTTGTTTGTTTGCGTTATGCGGGCCTCTCACTGTGTGGCCTCTCCCATTGCGGAGCACAGGCTCCGGACGCGCAGGCTTAGCAGCCATGGCTCACGGGCCCAGCCGCTCCACGACATGTGGGATCTTCCCGGACTGGGGCACGAACCCGTGTCCCCTGCATCGGCAGGCGGACTCTCAACCACTGCGCCACCAGGGAAGCCCGGTAGGTGGATTCTTAACCACTGAGCCACCAGGGAAGTCCCTCTTTTAACCTTTTTATGACTTTTTCCTTTTATAGCAAGTATGTTTCTATTTGTTATGCAGACAAAGCTAATCATTTTATTGTAGTTTCTGCTACTGTGTGAGAACATGTTTTAAAAGTCTTCCTCCAAGATTATATAAATATTGAATTATACTACCTTCAGAATCTTCTATTTTTTATATATTTAAATTTTTGATATCTTTGTATCTTTTAATCTGTTATATATTTCCATAATTCCTTTCAATATAATTCTTCAAAAATCTGGATCAAGGATATTAATAACATTATTGTTTAAATACTAAAAATTGAGGGACTGCCTGGATGTATCATAAGATGAGACTAGTTAATTCTGTAGAGCATACATAAGATAGAATGCTGTGGCAAATGAGATTTTGCTCTAAGCAGATATATTCTGACTTGAAAATATTCAGAATTTAATGCTAAGTGAAACAAAGTAGGAGTAGACCTAGAAACACACACATATATACATATTCATCAAGTTTGAAACTAAAACTACATACTGTGTTGAGCTGTAATAACTTTGAGCAAAATAAGAAAATATGATATAGTATAAAGTAGAAACTATTTGGTTTTAGGTGACCTGCATACTATTTGGAAGTTGTTTAGAAATTTTTGTTTTCAAATACAACTGTGCTGTCCCTGTGAATCATCAATGTCCAGACCAAGTCAGTAAAACACTTACTGCAAATGAGCACAAGTTTAACTATTTCTATGTTGTCATATGCAAATATAAATGTAACACCACATTTTACTGCAATGACAGCCAGCATGCTTCTTCAGTTAAACTCTTACATTTAAATGAATTTCTAATAGTCAATTAAAAACAACTCTCGGATAAGAGTTTCAACAACATGAAAACTGTGTCAGGGGTCCCCAAGGCCACCCCCAGGTTTGATGATTTGCTGGGAGGACTCATAGGACTCAGCAGAAAGCCATACTCATGGCTATGATTTATTACGGCAAAAATATCAAAGCAAACTCGAAGCAAAGGTCAGAGGAAATTATGCAAAGCTTCCAAGAGTGCTCTCCCAGTGGAGTCACACAGGAAGCAGTTAAATCACCAGCAACAAGTTGTGACAACACGTGTAAAATGCTGTCTACCAAGGAAACTCATTAGAAACACAGCACCCAGGATTTTTATTGGGGGCTGGTCACATAGGCACCCTCTGCCTAGCATGTTCCAAAATTCCAGATTCCCAGAAGGAAAGCAGGTATTCAGCAAAAACCATATTGTTTGTACAAACTGTCTAGGCAGAGTGAGCCGCTCTTATCAGTTCTGGGAATGGTCGAAACCTTCCAGAAATCCAAGTTTCCAGACGCTAGTCAAGGGCCACCTTGCAAGCAGGCATTTTCAAGGACAGCAGTCTGCAGCCTGCTATGTTAACCCTTTTCTGCACACACATGTTCACTCTTAAGTACAAGTTACCAAGTATACAGGAATGTGTTAGGCTCATCCACACCCAAATAAATTTAAACAAAGAAAATAAGTGAATTAAGTTCACCCTAAAATTCACTGTTATTGGGCCCACCAATAAATTATTGATGTGACCAACTCAGAAGGGATCAGAAATTAAAATACTACATTTTCCTACCTTTGTAAAACTAAATGTACAATTGTTTTAGACAACGTGGAAAACCTAGAAAAATGTTAAAGAAGATTCACTGAAACCCTCAATCCTAGATTACCATTGCTAACTTTTTCATGTATTAACATAGTTGATGCCACACTTAATATTAACTTTTACTTTAGTTACCTTCATTTTTAATGTCACTAAAAATTTCCAATAAACATTTTTCATAATGAAAAGTATCTTATCTCTGGTTATAAAATAATTTCCAAAGCCTCTCCCTTTTGTTGGATAGATAGGTGATTTCCTGTCATTAATATTCTTTTTAAACCTCATAAAACCTTTCAATGGCTTCCTTTGCTCTTAGAATAAGGGTCAAAATCTTTAATATGGTCACAAGGCCCCAGATGTTCTAGGACAGCGGTCCCCAACCTTTTTGGCACCAGGGACCCGTTGCGTGGAAGCCAATTTTCGGTGGGGGGAGGGAGGTAACGGTTCAGGCGGTAATGCCGGCAAAGGGGGGCGGGAGACAAAGCTTCGCTTGCTCGCTCACCCGCCTGCTGCTCACCTCCTGCTGTGTGGCCACTTCCTAACAGGCTGAAGACTGCTACCAGTCCGGGGGTTGGAGACCCCTGCTCTAGGGCCTCCCTCCCTCCCTCTGCAAACTCACTCTTTCCCATTCGCCCTCTACACTCAGTCACCATGGCCTTCTTTGAATTCCTCAAATGTGCTACTGTTTCCCACTTCATGTTTTACAGATGTGTAGGTAGCCCCTACCTTACATACTGCAATTATCACAGTTTTAGTCATGTAATTATTCAAGTACACAAATCTTTAAAACGTCCACCTCTCATAATAGGTGGTAATCCATGAAGGCAGAGAGCATCTCTGTCTTGTTCACGGATGTGTTCCCAGTGCTAAATGTTGCCCCTGGAATGTAAGTGTGCAAAGATAATTGTGAAATTAAAGAATAAATGCATAAATAATAGAATTCTACCTTTATGAGAACTTTAAATCAGTATATTTCATAACTTTATTCACTGAATTCCCACATTTCTTAAGCTATCATTAAATTTTTTTTTTCTTGTACAACTTTCATTTCCTTTATAACCCTTCAGCTATTACGGTAAATAGTTAAATCCATTTAATTCTGTACACATTTCTTTTAAAAATGTCTTTATTGCAGTATAATTACCTTACATGGTGTGTTAGTTTCTGCTTTATAACAAAATGAATCAGCTATACATATACATATATCCCCATATCCCCTCCCTCTTGCGTCTCCCTCCTACCCTCGCTATCCCACCCCTCTAAGTGGTCATAAAGCACCGAGCTGATCTCCCTGTGCTATGCGGCTGCTTCCCACTAGCTATCTATTTTACTTTTGGTAGTGTATATAAGTCCATGCCACTCTCTCACTTCGTCCCAGCTTACCCTCCCCTCTCCCCGTGTCCTCAAGTCCATTCTCCACGTCTGCGTCTTTATTCCTGTCCTGCCCCTAGGTTTTTCAGAACATTTATTTCTTTTTTAAGATTCCATATACATGTGTTAGCTTACAGTATTTGTTTTTCTCTTTCTGACTTACTTCACTCTGTATGACAGACTCTAGGTCCATCCATCTCACTACAAATAACTCAATTTCATTTCTTTTTATGGCTGAGTAATTTTCCATTTTATATATGTGCCACATCTTCTTTATCCATTTATCTGTCAATGGACACTTAGGTTGCTTCCATGTCCTGGCTATTGTAAATAGAGCTGCAATGAACATTTTGGTACATGACTCTTTTTGAATTAGGGTATATGCACAGCACTGGGATTGCTGGGTCATATGGTAGTTCTATTTTTAGTTTTTTAAGGAACCTCCATACTGTTCTCCATAGTGGCTGTATCAATTTACATTCCCACCAACAGTGCAAGAGGGTCCCCCTTTCTCCACACCCTCTCCAGCATTTATTGTTTGTAGATTTTTTGATGATAGCCATTCTGACTGGTGTGAGGTGATACCTCATTGTAGTTTTGATTTGCATTTCTCTAACGATGAGTGATGTTGAGGAAGGAATGCAAGAGATTTCTGTGCATTCATTTTGTATCCTGCTACTTTACCAAATTCATTGATTAGCTCTACTAGATTTCTGGTAGCATCTTTAGGATTCTCTATGTATAGTATCATGTCATCTACAAACAGTGACAGCTTTACTTCTTCTTTTCTGATTTTGATTCCCTTTATTTCCTTTTCTTCTCTGATTGCTGTGGCTGAAACTTTGAAACTATGTTGAATAATAGTGGTGAGAGCAAACAACCTTGTCTTGTTCCTGATCTTAGAGGAAATGGTTTCAGTTTTTCACCATTGAGAATGATGTTGGCTGTGGGTTTCTCATATATGGCCTTTATTATGTTGAGGTAAGTTCCCTCTATGCCTACTTTCTGGAGGGTTTTATCATAAATGGGTGTTGAATTTCATCAAAAGCTTTTTCTGCATCTATTGACATGATCATATGGTTTTTCTCCTTCAATTTGTTAATATGGTGTATCACCTTGATTGATTCCCGTATATTGAAGAATCCTTGCATTCCTGGGATAAACCCACCTGATCATGGTGTATGATCCTTTTAATGTTCTGTTGGATTCTGTTTGCTAGTATTTTGTTCAGGATTATTGCATCTATGTTCATCAGCGATACTGGCCAGCAGTTTTATTTTCTTGTGACATCTTTGTCTGGTTTTGGTATCAGGGTGATGGTGGCCTCGTAGAATGAGTTTGGGAGTATTCCTCCGTCTGCTATATTTTGGAAGAGTTTGAGAAAGATAGGTGTTGGCGCTTCCCAAATTGTTTGATAGAATTTGCCTGTGAAGCCATCTGGTCCTGGGCTTTTGTTTGTTGGAAGATTATTAATCACAGTTTCAATTTCAGTGCTTGTGATTGGTCTGTTTATATTTTCTGTTTCTTCCTGGTTCAGTCTTGGAAGGTTGTGCTTTTCTAAGAATTTGTCCATTTCTTCCAGGTTGTCCATTTTATTGGCATAGAGTTGCGTGCAGTAATCTCTCATATTCCTTTGGATTTCTGCAAGGTCAGTTGTTACTTCTCCTTTTTCATTTCTAATTCTAATGATTTGAGTCTTCTCCCTTTTTTTCTTGATGAGTCTGGCTAATGATTTATCAATTTTGTTTATCTTCTCAAAGAACCAGGTTTTAGTTTTATTGATCTTTGCTTTCGTTTCCTTCATTTCTTTTTCATTACTTCTGATCTGATGTTTATGATTTCTTTCCTTCTGCTAAATTTGGTTTTTTAAAAATTCCTCTTCCTCTAATTGCTTTAGGTGTAAGGTTAGGTTGTTTATTTGAGAGGTTTCTTGTTTCTTGAGGTAGGATTGTACTGCTATAAACTTCCCTCTTAGAACTGCTTTTGCTGCATCCCATAGGTATTGGGTCATTGTGTTTTCATTGGCATTTGTGTCTAGGTATTTTTTGATTTCCTCTTTGATTTCTTCAGTGATCTCTTGGTTATTTAGTACTGTATTGTTTAGCCTCCATGTCTCTGTATTTTTTACAGATTTCTTCCTGTAATTGATATCTAGTCTCATAATGTTGTGGTTGGAAAAGATACTTGATAGGATTTCAATATTCTTAAATTTACCAAGGCTTGATTTGTGACCCAAGTTATGATCCTGGAGTATATTCCATGAGCACTTGAGAAGAAAGTGTATTCTGTTGTTTTTGGATGGAATGTCCTATAAATATCAATTAAGTCCATCTTGTTTAATGCATTATTTAAAGCTTGTGTTTCCTTATTTATTTTCATTTTGGATGATCTGTCCATTGGTGAAAGTGGGGTGTTAAAATCCCCTACTATGACTGTGTTACTGTCGATTTCCCATTTTACAGCTGTTAGCATTTGCCTTATGTACTGAGGTGCTCCTATGTTGGGTGAATAAATATTTACAATTGTTATATCTTCTTCTTGGATTGACCACTTAATCATTCTGTAGTGTCCTCCTTTGTCTCTTGTAATAGTCTTTATTTTAAAGTCTATTTTGTCTGCTGCGAGAATTGCTGCTCCAGCTTTCTTTTGATTTCCATTTGCATGGAATATCTTTTTCCATTCCCTCGTGTTCAGTCTACATGTGTCCCTAGGTCTGAAGTGGGTCTCTTGTAGACAGCATATATACAAGTCTTGTTTTTGTATCCATTCAGCCAGTCTATGTCTTTTGGTTGGAGCATTTAATCTGTTTACATTTAAGGTAGTTATCAATATGTATGTTCCTATTACCATTTTCTTGTTTTGGGTTTGTTATTGTAGGACTTTTCCTTCTCTTGTGTTTCCTCCCTAGAGAAGTTCCTTTAGCATTTGTTGTAAAGCTGGTTTTGTGGTGCTGAATTCTCTTAGCTTTTGTTTGCCTATAAAGGTTTTGATTTCTCCGTCGAATATGAATGAGATCTTTGCTGGGTAGAGTAATCTTGGTTGTAGGTTTTTCCCTTTCATCACTTTAAATATGTCCTGCTACTCCCTTCTGGTTTGCAGAGTTTCTGCTGAAAGATCCGCTGTTAACCTTATGGGGATTCCCTTGAATGTTATTTGTTGTTTTTCCCTTGCTGCTTTTAATATTTTTTCTTTGTATTTAATATTTGGTAGTTTGATTAATATGTGTCTTGGCATGTTTCTCCTTGGGTTTATCCTGTATGGGACTCTCTGCACTTACTGGACTTGATTATTTCCTTTCCCATATTAGGGAAGTTTTCAACTATAATATCTTCAAATATTTTCTCACTCCCTTTCTTTTTCTCTTCTTCTTCTAGGACCCCTATAATTCGAATATTGGTGTGTTTAATATTGTCCCAGATGTCTCTGAGACTGTCCTTAATTTTTTTCATTCTTTTTTCTTTATTCTGCTCTGCAATAGTTATTTCCACTATTTTAACTTCCAGGTCACTTATCCGTTCTTCTGCCTCAGTTATTCTGCTATTAATTCCTTCTAGAGCATTTTTCATTTCATTTATTGTGTTGTTCTTCATTGTTTGTTTGCTCTTTAGTTCTTCTAGGTCCTTGTTAAACGTTTCTTGTATTTTCTCCATTCTATTTCCAAGATTTTGGATCATCTTTATTATCATTACTCTGAATTCTTTTTCAGGTAAACTGCCTATTTCCGCTTCATTTGTTTGGTCTGGTGGGTTTTTACCTTACTCCTTTATCTGCTGTGTGTTTCTCTGTCTTCTCATTTTGCTTAACTTACTGTGTGTGGTGTCTCCTTTTCACAAGCTGCAGGTTCGTAGTTTCTGCTTTTTTTGGTGTCTGCCCCCAGTGGGTAAGGTTGGTTCAGTGGGTTGTGTAGGCTTCCTGGTGGAGGGGACTGGTGCCTGTGTTCTGGTGGATGAGGCTGGATCTTGTCTTTCTGGTGGGCAAGACCGCATCCGGTAGTGTGTTTTGGGGTGTCTGTGACCTTATTATGATTTTAGGCAGCCTCTATGCTAATGGGTGGGGTTGTGTTCCTGTTTTGCTAGTTGTTTGGCATGGGATGTCCAGCACTGTAGCTTGCTGGTCATTGAGCGGAGCTGGGTCTTAGTGTTGAGATGGAGATCTCTGGGAGAGCTTTTGCTGTTTGATATTACATGGGGTCGGGAGGTCTCTGGTGGACCAGTGTCCTGAACTCAGCTCTCCCACCTCAGAGGCACAGGCCTGACACCTGGCTGTAGCACCAAGACCCTGTCAGCCACATGGCTCAGAAGAAAAGGGAGAAAGAAAGAAAGAGAGAGAGACAGAGACAGAGATGGAGACAGAGACAGAGAGAGGGAGGGAGGGAGGGAGGAAGGAAGGAAGAGAGAGAGAAAGGAAGAAAGAAAGAAAGAAAGAAAGAAAGGAAGAAAGAAAGAAAGAAAAGTTATTAAGGTAAAAAATAAAAAATTATTCAAAATTTAAAAAGTAAAAAAAAAAAAAGAAAGAAGAGAACAACCAAACCAAAAACAAATCCACCATTGATAACCAGTGCTAAAAACTATACCAAAAAAAAATGGACAGAACCCTAGGACAAATGGTAAAAGCAAAGCTATACAGACAAAATCACACAAAGAAGCATACACATACACACTCACAAAAAGAGAAAAAGGAAAAAAATCTATATTTATATATAGCTAGAAAAAGGAAGCAAGCAACCAAATCAATAAACAAATCTACCAATGATAATAATCTCCAAATACTAAACTAAGATAAACATAAAACCAAAAACAAATTAGATGCAGAAAGCAAACCCCACGTCTACAGTTGCTCCCAAAGGCCACCTCCTCAATTTGGGATGATTCGTTGTCTATTCAGGTATTCCACAGATGCAGGGTACCTCAAGTTGATTGTGGAGCTTTAATCCACTGCTCCTGAGGCTGCTGGGAGTGATTTCCCGGGAAAGTTGTCCCTGGATCACGGGACCCTGGCAGTGGCGGGCTGCACAGCCTCCCTGGAAGGGGTGTGTGGATAGTGACCTGTGCTGCACACAGGCTTCTTGGTGGCGCAGCAGGAGCCTTAGCGTCTCATGCCTGTCTCTGGGGTCTGTGCTGTTAGCCGCGGCTCGCGCCCGTCTCTGGAGCTCCTTTAAGCAGTGCTCTTAATCCCCTCTCCTCGCGCACCAGGAGACAAAGAGGCAAGAAAAAGTCTCTTGTCTCTTCGTCAGCTCCAGACTTTTTCCCGGACTCCCTCCCGGCTAGCCATGGCACACTAACCCCTCCAGGCTGTGTTCACGCGCCAAGCCCAGATCTCTCCCTAGGATCCGACCGAAGCCGGAGCCTCAACTCCCAGCCCTCGCCCGCCCCGGCGGGTGAGCAGACAAGCCTCTCGGGCTGGTGAGTGCCAGTCGGCACCGATCCTCTGTGCGGGAATCTCTCCGCTTTGCCCTCCACACCTCTGTTGCTGCGCTCTCCTCCGCGGCTCCGAAGCTTTCCCCTCCGCCACCCGCAATCTCCGCCCACGAAGGGGCTTCTAAGTGTGTGGAAACCTTTCCTCCCTCACAGCTCCCTCCCAGTGGTGCAGGTCCCATCCCTATTCTTTTGTCTGTTTTTTCTTTTTTCTTTTGCCCTACCCAGGTATGTGGGGAGTTTCTTGCCTTTTGGGAAGTCTGAGGCCTTCTGCCAGCGTTCAGTGGGTGTTCTATAGGAGCAGTTCCACATGTAGATGTATTTCTGATGTATTTGTGGGGAGGAAGGTCATCTCCACGTCTTACTCCTCCACCATCTTGAAGGTCTCCCCTATACATTTATCTTTAACTCAGAATTTTTTCTCAACTATTTTATTAGTTCTAGTTATTTTTAGATTTATTCTTTGGTGTTTTCTCCAAATCACAATGACTATGACTTATGATACTTTCAGTAACACTGTTATAGTTTATCATATATTATTCTCATGTTCACTCAGTTACATTTCAACTTTGAATCAATATTTACACAGGTTTTTTTTTTAATTTCCTTGATGATGGTGTTTTGCTTAATGTTTGCTTAATGATTTTTAAAAATCAATCTCTATGTCTTTTAGTATCAGCTCTTTGGAATATGTGGAGGCTTAATTATAAATAAAGGTGTTCACCTACAGATTTTTGTTTGTTTTTAATTGGGGTGTTGGGCTAATTGACGGAGGGTGAGATTTTTCCCTTTGCTGGGTTGTGAAGGAATTGAAAGCCACAGACTCTTATACGGCACAAGGTCAAAGACACCCCGTTTGGAGAACGTGAACCAGTTCCTACAATTTGGTAATAGGGCAGGGGAAACAAGACAGATGCCCTGAAGGGTCCTGGGAATGGCGAATAGGTTTAGGTTTATGAATCCCAGAAGTACTCATATCTAATACCCAGTATTTTCTTTTCTGTACTGAATCTCCTTTTGTTATCTGGTATTGTTAGTAGAGTTTTGTTCACTGTTACAGCCTGATCTTAGCTGAGCTCTGGGTATTCATCTATGGTCTTATGTGCATATTCAGGTTGAAGGTGTACAGGTGAGCTGCAGTGCCCTTAGGAACCAGTTAAGAAAAAATTAAAAATTGTTATCCAAAGATTAGAGATGCAGACCAGAGGGAGGTCGCTGGCCCAAGTATGCAGTGAAATCCAGGACTGATCTGGGAAACACTCGAGCATTCTATATGGAGTCCCAGAGACCTTAGGGAGAGGAAAATGGGAAAAGCCTAACTTTCCTGTGGTCAAACATAATGAGGTCTCAGATCCTTTCATTTAGAATTAAAGGGAAGTGCTACTTCTGACCACTGCAGAGGTCAGCAACCTCTGGGTTACAAACCAATAAATTCTTTTAATAGGCAGTCAATGAGACAGAAACTACTTTTCCAGATGCTGTTGTGTCTTCCTGCTGCAGAGCTACGATTACTGTTCTAAAGCTCTATTTCAAAATACATGATATTAATAACTCTGTTTTTTAAAAAACACTGAATATAGATGAAGGTACAATAAATGTGGCATCTTCGTATATGGGAATGTGAATAAAGAGCCACAAAAAACTTGTGTAATTAAACCTAGAAATTCTACTTAATGAAAATATGTTAAAAATAATAATTCACAAATATAAGGGAAGGGCCAAAAAAGGGTAAAAAGAAAAATAAATTCAGTTTCACAAAAACACCTTAAAACTCTAGGTGAAAAGCAAAACGTTTTGACTCATGGATAGAGATAATACTGATTAAAAATGATAAGGAAAATATATATTATCTATACCATTAGCATAAAAGTTTTGGACTCAGGTAGGAAATTAGAGAGATACGTGAAATAGACAGCAGCATGAGTGCAAAATGGCAAACAATATTTTAAGCAATTAAAAGGATTAAAATATTTAAAATATTAAGTTACAAAAGAACAGCAGTATATTTGCTACAAAATCGGCTCCACATGGCTTAAGAGTTCCTGGTAGAATGGACAGTAGCCAACCTCAAGTGATTATTAGGGGTGTGTGATGGCCAGTCACCCACAGATTCCCATTTTCATCTTGATTCAGCCACATTGCAAGTTTTTAAGGAGGGTCACCAAAAAAAGGATGCTCTTGTAGAATAGATAAATAATAAACCTCAAGAAGAAAAAAAAATGGTACTCTAATATTGAGCAACCACATATATTTTTTTAACATCTGTATTGGAGTATAATTGCTTTACAATGTTGTATTAGTTGCTGCTGTATAACTAAGTGAATCAGCTATACGTATACATATATCCCCTATTCCCTCTGTCTTGTGTCTCCCTCCCACCCTCCCTATCCCACCCCGCTAGGTGGTCACAAAGCACCGAGCTGATCTCCCTGTGCTATGTGGCTGCTTCCCACTAGCTATCTATTTTACATTTGGTAGTGTATATATGTCAATGCTACTCTCTCACTTCATCCCAGCTTACCCTTCTCCCTCCCCGTGTCCCCAAGCCCATTCTCTACATCTGCGTCTTTATTCCTGTTCCGCAACCACATATATTTTTAACCCTATTATCTCCATTTTATTTTTTCTTCCAACTTTATTGAAGAATAACTGAAAAATATAATTGTAACTATTTAAAGTGTACAACATGATGATTTGATATTGTGATTTGACATTGTGAAATGATTACCAAAATCACGGTAATTAATACATCTCTTACATGGTTAACTCGTGTGTGTGTGTGTGTGTGTGTGTGTGTGTGTGTGTGTGTGTGTGTGTGTGGTGAGAGTGCTTAAGATCTACTCAGCATGTTCAAGTATACAACAGATCCTCAGAACTTATTCATTTTACAGCTGAAAGTTTGTACCCTTTGACCTACATCTTCCTATTTCCCCCTATCCACAGCCCCTGGCAACCACCATTCTATTCTGTTTCTATGAAATCAGCTTTTTTTTTCTTTTTTTTAAGATTCCACATATAAGTGATACCATACAGTATTTGTCTTTCTCTATCCAACTAATTTCACTTAGCATATGCCCTCCAGGTTCACGTGATTGTCACAAATGGCAGAATTTCCTTCATTTTTAAGGCTGGATAATATTCCATTGTATATGTATACAACATTTTCCTTATCCATTCCTCTGCCACAGGACATTTTGGTTGTTTCCATATCTCAGCTATTGTGAATAATGCTGTAATAAATATGGGAGTGCAGATATCTCTTTAAGACTGTGATTTCATCTCCTTCAGATATATACCCAGGAGTGGGATTCCTGCATCATATGGTAGATCAAATGGTAGAACGGTAGTTCTATTTTTAATTTTTGAGGAACCTCCATACTGTTTTCCATAATGGCTGCACCAATTTACATTCCAGTCACTGAAGGGTCCCCTTTCCTCCACATCCTTGCCAACATTTGTTATCTCTTGCCTTTTTGTAATAACCATTCTAACACACGAGAGGTGATATCTCATTGAACCACATACATTTTAATTTCCAGGTAAAAATAACCTTTTGCAACAACTAAGGAACCTGTGGGCAGAAACTTAAAATTGAATTATGCTAAGTGGTCAGATCACCCCTCTGTCAGTGTGAAGGAATATTACAGTAGTAGAGAAGTAGTCAGAAAACATCAGAATCTGGAATTTCACCAATTCATGACAACCATAGAACATCACAAAGTCTTCTCTGGAAAAAAAAAGTAGAGAAAAGGGAGGATATTCTGTCTTTACCAGATTCCAGTCCATTCCTTTCCATTGTCCAGAGCCTACAATCTGTGAATTCAAACTCCACACTCTCTTTCCAGTCTTCTCAGTCAAGTGTTCTGTAGCAAGTGAATGACAGTAAAACCTAGCATATGTCTCCTTGTTAGTAATTAAAGTGGCATAAACAGAAGTGCCCTACATTATTCAGCACATGTTTTCCTTTCTCTTCATGCCCAGGGACAACAGATAATTTGACTCTACAGGTAGCTAATCTTTCGTGTGCCTTCAAAGAGATATTATTTAGGTATATATGCAACCCTGCTGAATGCTGAGTCAGGAGGACCTCAGCCTCTCCTGCATTCTCCTGGAACCAGAAACCCAGTGACTATGACTAGAGTTTGCTTCCTAGAAGCCAACTCCTTCCAACTGAAGTGCTTACCTAGGCAAAACACTCTTCGATCACCTACAGAACTCTCCTTAAGAATAGCTGTTCAAGGGCTTCCCTGGTGGCGCAGTGGTTGAGAGTCCACCTGCCGATGTGGGGGACACGGGTTCGTGCCCCGGTCCGGGAAGATCCCACGTGCCGCGGAGCAACTGGGCCCGTGAGCCATGGCCGCTGAGCCTGCGCATCCGGAGCCTATGCTCCGCAACGGGAGAGGCCACAACAGTGAGAAGCTCGCGTACTGCAAAAAAAAAAAAAAAGAATAGCTGTTCAAAACACAATTATCTCCACATAGTTACATTTCCAGTAATGGTTTAGTACCCCTATGACCAGAGATCCAGGCATCTGTCTTCTTGGCTCACCTGTTTCACAATTATAGGAAATCAGCACCATGATAAAAAATCAGAGTGGTTGACTTTGGAAGGGGGAGGGGGAGTAGGAAACAGGGGCAAGGATTGTCTAGGACAAAGCACAAGGGAACTTTCTGAAATGAAGGTAATGTTCTGTACCTTAATAGGCGTTTGGGCTATACCAGTGTATGCATTTGTTAAAACTCGAAATTAACACCTAAGACTGGTGAATTTCATTGAACGTAAATTTTACATCAAAAGAAAAAAACAGAAATTAATATTCAACTCTTGCTAATGATATATACATGATACAACATACTGATGTCAGTATATTGAGGTCAGCAATCTACTTTGAATTGCATCATCAAAAATAAGATGGATTAATAGATGCTTAGAGGGATGGATAGATAAATGTCCAAAGAAAGTATAGCAAGGGGGAAAGGGGGGGAGGGATAAATTGGGAGATTGGGATTGACATATACCCACTACTATATATAAAATAGATAACTAGTATGAACCTACTGTATAGCACAGGAAACTCTACTGAATACTCTGTAATGACCTATATGGGAATAGAATCTAAAAAAGTGGATATATGTATACGTATAACGGACTCACTTCGCTTACAGCAGAAACTAACACAACATTGTAAATCAACTATACTCCAATTAAAAACAAAAAGAAAGTATAGCAAAATGTTCATAATAGAATGTAGATGGTGGGCATAGGACTGTTCACTGTAAAATTTATCAGCTTGGTTGTATGCTTACAATTTTTCATAATAAAATGCTGGAGGGAAAAAGAAATCAACTCACATTCTTCACCCCCTCCAATGACCTTCTCCACTCCTGATCATTTTAATTTGGGGGAATTACAGCTCCATTCTCCTCTCAAAAACAGGATTGCCTGTATTGTTTCAGTATACTGCTGGTACTGTGAACATCACAAGGCTCGACTTTAATTACTTTACCTAATCTGGACTATTTGAGTATTGGTTCTTTGGCTGTGATTACCATAAACTAACTAACTTAAACAAATGGGTAAGTTATCGAAAGGCTATTAGGAAGTCACAGGATTGAAAAAAAGCTTGGAAACCAGGCATGCAACATACAGAAAATAGACTGCTCCAGAGAGCTTAGGTAACAGGAACTATAGTGTTTCCCCAGGAACTGACGCCATAATGAATTAATTCCAATAATTAACAGCCTTTCATCATTCTGCTCATAATTACAAATTCAAGCAGGGAATTTCCAACTGGACTTCATTGACCATTAGACTGTATTTAATGGGAGAAAGATCATTTCCACATGGAAATTCAGGTGCTATTATCAAAAGCAAATGGAAAGGTTGAACACCCAAAATAAAAACCCGAAACAAAGCAGCAAAACAAGCACTACAGCATATTTACCTTTTCCTGTCACCCTTAACAAGATGCTAGATGCTGTATCATTTATTCAACCACCATTGTCTTTTTCACTTCCGTCTATCTCTCCATTTTGTCACTCTAACTCTGACTTTCTTAAAATCTCCACCAGAATTTCCTAGGTTCTATTTTTGCTCCCCTTCTCAGCCCAGATTCCAAAATTTCAGAAAGAGTCATTATCTCCCTATACCCACTACTAATGCTGGCTGAAGATTTAAGACTCCCCTGGTTTACGTTCTGGATCCCGCATTCACGTATCAAAACCTAGATCACCATGTATATTTGGATCTATCTTGTGATTGGAAAGTTCTTCTCTGCATGTTGGTGAGGATGGGACCTAGGTCCACTGCTTGTCCAACACACTGTATCGGAACATAAGCCCCAGAAGCTAACCTGATCCATCCAAGTGCCACTCTCTCTAAACCAGGAGGGCTCTAAGGATGACTGCTTCTTAGGAGAACTGCTACCTAACCACAGGAGAGTCATGAAAGTCTGTAAAGCAGAGTAAGCCATTTTAAGCAACCAGATTTGAAATAACTAACAATTTCAACAGAAATTTTGTGAGTCGGGAGTGGAGACTTGGCGCTGGAGCTGCACATTTGGGCTGTGTTTATGTGAGTCAGGAGAAAGTCTGGCTCTGAAACTGACACACTAGCACAGTAGTGGCCGGTGCCTCTCAGGGTAGTTTGGAGCTCGTCCAGTAAGGATTGGCCCTCCAGCATGGGAGGCTGGAGGCCAGCTGGAACTATTCTCTCCATGGGTACCACACCCCTGGATTTTCAGGGTGTCCCTAGACCATTGGCTCCTTTGTGAAAGTGCATGCCCATCAGCAGATAGCAACCCATCAGCAGATAGCATGCCCATCAGCAGATAGCAATCAGGCCTATCACCACCTGATTGCCCAACTTCTGACTTCATTTTCTCCAAGGCATTTTCTCCTCATTTTTCTGGTTACAAGGGACTGCAGCTGCTTTACTTGGCTATGTTTGTCCTTAAAAATGAAATATTAATTGGTTTAAGAGTCTACAGCTGCCTATTCATAGCCAGAAAATTTTAATTCTACTGCTAGCTTCAAAAACCATTAATTGGGCTTCCCTGGTGGCGCAGTGGTTGAGAGTCCGCCTGCCGATGCAGGGGACACGGGTTCGTGCCCCGGTCCGGGAAGATCCCACGTGCCACGGAGCGGCTGGGTCCGTGAGCCATGGCCACTGAGCCTGCACGTCCAGAGCCTGTGCTCCGCAACGGGAGAGGCCACAATAGTGAGAGGCCCGCGTACCGCAAAAAAAAAAAAAAAATCATTAATTGGTTGAGTTTGGGAAAATCACTCAAGCTCCTCTAAATTGTAGTTTCTTCCCCTGTAAAAGAAAAAAAAAAAATAGGGCTTCCCTGGTGGCGCAGTGGTTAAGAATCCGCCTGCCAATGCAGGAGACACGGGTTCGAGCCCTGGTCCGGGAAGATCCCACATGCCGAGGAGCAACTAAGCCCGTGAGCCACAACTACTGAGCCCGTGTGCCGCAGCTACTGAAGCCTGTGTGCCCTAGAGCCCGTGCTCTGCAACAAGAGAAGCCACCGCAGTGAGAAGCCCGAGCACCGCAATGAAGAGTAGCCCCCGCTCGCCGCAACTAGAGAAAGCCCGCGGGCAGCAACAAAGACCAGATGCAGTCAAAAGTAAATAAATAAACTTTTAAAAAAACAACAGCAAAAAACTGTCCTATCTACTTTAGATTATTATGAGAATCAAATGTCATAATTTTTGCCCATTCCACTACAGGTTTCCAATGTGTCTATGATAAAATTACATAGGTCCTTTATATATTAAATATATTACCATTAAAATACTTAATCTGGTGTTTGCCTTTAATTCTCTTTAGGTTGCCTTAAAATTATAAAAAAGACTAACTACAACGATTATGAAAAGAACACAAAAATATTATACTTTTTAAAGAGACACTCTAAAAAAATTTAAAACTACTCATAAATGCATACCCAGTGTGCATTTTGGAATATACACTTATCTTTTGACTATGCATATATTTGCATATATTTGTGAAGACATACATATTTATAACAAAATAGGATCACAGATACAGGCTGTTTTGTATTTACATTTTTATTTCACAATGCACTGCAGTTGGCAATGCAAAATATGAAATATCCTGCAAATATTCCCTATTACTGTCATTATAATAATTATTTTTACTATTGATCCAGCAAAAATTATTAGTTTTGCTAGGATAGTGACTACTTTTAATATTATATTTCCATTCTTAAAAAGTATTGTTTCTAAAAGAAACTAGCTAAAATGTACAGAATGCTGAGAGCTAAACAAAGAGGGTAATGTCTCTGAAAAGGACTTGCAGATGTGAACACGGGAAAGTATTACACCAGAAGAATGGAAGCCTGGGTTTTGGAGTCATATACATTGGATTTGAATTCAAGCTCTGTCCTTTAAGTCTTGCTTTTCCTGTCCATTAGCAAAACAAAATATAGTTCTTACCTTAAAACAATTTTTTAATACTTAAAACACTTAGGAAAAAATAATAAATAGTACTGTCTTTAATAATATTGCTACAATTATTAATATTCAATCATAAGATATTTAAGTTATAAAAATAGGCCTTCAAAAATACTAAGCATACGGCTTTCATGGTTTAATTTAAGGATATGACCTATCATTCAACTGTCACAAAATTGTCTTTTGCCTTTACCTGGAAAAAAAATTAGACCATTAAAAATCTTTCCTAGTATCATGTTATTAGCAGAGTAAATGAAAATAAGTGATCAGAGATTTCGCAAAAAGAGAAAGTATAGTAATCATTGCAACCATAACAACCAATAAGTGTCCAGCCTTCCTATTAATTAAGGAAATGGTTATAAAAATAATATATAAATTTTCACCCATTACATTATTAAAGGAAAACAAACACAAGAGCCCATTGTGGGCAGCTGTCCACTAAATAAGCATGCTCATACATTGGTTGTGGTGATAAAAAGGGCTACAGTATTTTAGAAAGTAACCAAACAGTATGTAGTAAGATGATTTAAAAATGAATAGCCATTGACCCGTAATCCCAGTTCTAGGATTCTCTTCTAACAAAAAAAGTTGATTACAGTAGAATCTTTATCACAGATTTGGTTGTTATGTCTTCATCCGTGGTAGTGAAAAATAATACAAATATCTGAGAATTGGAGAATAACTACGATTAGTACCTCCATTCAGGGTAACATACAGCCATTAAAATAGGTTTAAAGTAAGTGTCTAATAACATTTTTAAATGCTTACATTATAATGGTATGAAAATGCAAATTTCAGAATATTTCAAAGGCTTCATGTTATTTCGTTTTGTTTTTCATGCATAAACAAGGAGACCTCTACTGGGCACTACAAGGTCGATTATCTTTACTGTTCGTCCATTCATTTGCACCCTGACTGGATCTCCATCTCAGACCCACTGATGTTCACAGCCTTCTAGTGTAGCTCCAAGTCTGACCATAATAGGAAACTGCATGCCGCCTGAGATTTTACCTTGCTCACAGATACCCCCCGAAAGTCCTCCTTGTACCCACCGCATCCTTTTTGTTTCTTCCCTGACGTATCTCCTCTTAGATGAAGCAAATACACCTCTTGGAAAATAACACATCCCTGTACCCCTCTCCATTAGTTTGTGCAACTGACAGGTTGCTGCCATGAGTAACAAAAGAAGATACTTGATGGGGACTAGGAAATTGAGAGAGAGATAGAAGTATATTTGGCACCTTTACCAAAAAATGCATATATATGAGGTGTCGAGGGACGGCTGACCTTTTACTGGCCTGTGAACCTTCTGTCTCTCAGGGCTAAGGTCAGAGAGTGGAGGTGAGTCAAAATCTCTGCCTTATTTTCCTACCTGCCATGCTCTAGTGGCATTTCTAAGGGAGCATATAGGTCCTGATCTTTTCATTTCAACCCAACTTCTGTGTCATTGCAGCTGGTGGAATTGCCTCTGTTCTCTGGAACATGGTCTCCTATTATCCATAGTTTCTAGGGGCTTTATTTCCTCTTATTTGGTTTTAGGGTATTTTTATTTAGTTTTATATACTGGTAACACCCTAATGGAATATGGGGAAAGGGCATATCATACACTGAGTTTTAAAAGTAAACTTGGGGGCTTCCCTGGTGGTGCAGTGGTTGAGAGTCCGCCTGCCGATGCAGGGGACACGGGTTCGTGCCCCGGTCCGGGAAGATCCCACATGCCGCAGAGCGGCTGGGCCCATGAGCCATGGCCGCCGAGCCTGCGCATCCGGAGCCTGTGCTCCGCAACGGGAAAGGCCACAACAGTGAGAGGCCCGCGTACCACAAAAAAAAAAAAAAAAAAAAAGTAAATTTGGTAGTGCCAAATCTAAGTAGGCATTGTTCAAATAAACAGTTGCATAACCTAAAAGTGCTTAAAACATCTTGATCACAGATCACTGTTTCTAAATTACTTGCTGAGAATATCTAATTGTGAATAGATTTTTATATTTCTTTGGAAATTCAATGCATATAACTGTTAAATATAATTTTATTTTAATAAAAACCTATTTGGGGTTCTGCTAGTCTCATATCCATTTCTAAATTTGTCTTACTTTCCCTAGATAATGGTCCTAAGGAGAACTTAATTGAGATGATTAGAGAAACAGGTAATGTAGAAAGAAAATAATACTTTTGTTTTGCTTATGGACATTTTCTCAATGATAGCATCAGCTGAATTTGATTAAATTGCAAACAATGGTGGTAGCATACCAAGAGGTTTCAATTAAAGGGAAAAGCCATCAATGCAATTTAATTGGGATCTCCTTCCAGAGCCAGATATGAAGCCCCTTGCTCTGTTGGGGCCGTGCATTGCTGGGGCTGATGTGTGAACAGCTACATGCTGAGGGTCTTACCGTCACTCTTTACATCAAAGCTGGAAGTCAAGCTTCTCCAGTGACTTTAAAGCAAGTTAAATAAACACTCATCAGGGAAGAGAGGAAAAGCTGTGGTGGAGAAAAACACAGAGAATTCAGAACAGCCAGAAGCAGCAGATATTATGGAGAACAATCTCGCCACCCCCACTGGCAGGGCCAAGGACATGACTTTCCCAAGTTTCCCAGAACTGGGCTGTGGTGAATACAGCAATACACTAACCCAGGTCCCCCTTCCAGAATGGACTTGCTGGGACTTCCCTGGTGGCGCAGGAATTAAGAATCCACCTGCCAATGCAGGAGACATGGGTTCAAGCCCTGGTCCGGAAGATCCCACAGGCCGCAGGGCTACTAAGCCTGTGCGCCACAACTACTGAGCCTGTGTTCTAGAGCCCGCAAGCCACAACTACTGAGCCCGCGTGCTACAACCACTGAGCCCGCATGCCACAACTACTGAAGCCTGCACACCTAGAGCCCGTGCTCCGCAACAAGAGAAGCCACCGCAATGAGAAGCCCACGCACAGCAACGAAGAGTAGCCCTCGCTCACCGCGACTAGAGAAAGCCTGCGTGCAGCAACGAAGAGTAGCCCCCGCTCACCGCAACTGGAGAAAGCCCATGCACAGCAACGAAGACCCAACGCAACCAAAAATACATAAATTAATTAATTTATTTAAAAAAAAAGATAGGACTTGTTGCTCAGCTAAGAGGACTGTGGTCAGGAGTGAGCCTCCAGCTGACAGCAACTTAAGGGTCAGCCTTATCTGCCTAGAACTGCTTTCCCCAAGGTTATACCCTTCTCAAGGCAGCATGCATCCAATGACCAAGCAAGCTGGAGATATAAAACTCTGGGCATTAATGTACACAGTGTAACTCCAGGTGGCCCTAATACACCAGAATCACAATAAAATAAAAATAAATAGGAAAAGACTATGAAGTAGAAAATAAAATAATACCAGGTGATAGGATTATTATACAAAGCACCTTCTATAAAGTCCTGTACACTGGCTAGCAGTGGGCTGCAAGCTTGAGCTTAGGAAGAAATGTGCCCCTGAATTAGTAGTTAACTGAATGAATGAAGGATCAAATAAAATATGTAAAGACTAAAAAGTGACTAAGGAATGTAAAAATATTTGAAGGTATGAAATGACAAATCATAATCTGGAGTATAAAGATAACCATGCAAATATTCTTCCCGAAATAATTCATAAATTTAATGCAATTCTAATGAAAGTTCCAAGGGGTTTAGGAAATTGACAAAAATATTCTGATGTTCACCTGAAAGAAAAAACAGGTGGCAATAGCTACAATATTTTGAAAAACAAGAATAAGAAGGGGGAATTGCATTACCAGATTAATGTATGCAATCAAACAATACTAAGAACAATGTGAGAGATGGGTAGGAAAAAAAAATAGATGATACCAATTACACTAAATGATAAGAGACTGAAACAGACCCAAGTATACATTAGAATTTAGAATAAAAATCATTCATTGCGGGGCTTCCCTGGTGGCGCAGTTGTTGGCCTACATCGGTGGCGCCGATGTAGGGGACACGGGTTCGTGCCCCGGTCCGGGAAGATCCCACATGCTGCGGAGCGGCTGGGCCCGTGAGCCATGGCCGCTGGGCCTGCGCGTCCGGAACCTGTGCTCCACAACGGGAGAGGCCACAACAGTGAGAGGCCCGTGTACCGCAAAAAAAAAAAAAAAAATCATTCATTGCTTCTCAAGATTCTGAAATTTTGGTAAGGCTCAGAATAGACAGCTTATTTCTACCTCACATTGTATTGACTATAGCAGCTCAGCTGGGGCTTGGAGGTTCCAGGATTGTTACTGACTTCTCTTGTTCTCAGTCAATCAATTCTCTCTCCTCTCATCATTCAGTAACCTAGCCTGAATTTCTTACATGGTGACTGATCACAAGAGAAGCAAAACAGAAGGTGCCCAGCCTCCCACTGGCCACAGCGGGCACAGCACGACTACAGCTGCATTCTACTGGCAAAGGCAAGTCACATCAGCCCAGGTTCCAGAAAAGGCAAATAGAGTTTCATGTACAGACAAGGATGGGATCCTCTTGTCCCATTGCTCATGTCTACCTCTGCAGACAACCCACCAGAATAAATTTTATCATTATGATACACGTCTGTACAACCAGGCCCAGTTGGTTTTGCAGACTTATTCTACCATACTTATTCTTCCAGAGAATAAAAAGATAAGGAACAACCCTAACTCATTTTATAATGTTTACATAACCTTGATTCCAAAAGCACACGGAAGTACTGTAAGAAAGATTCATCCAGTCTTGTTTAAAAATATGGATCAAAAACTACCTAAACAAAATATTATCAAATTGAATCCAACAATGTCTAAAATAAATAATTCATTCATGTCCAATTTCATATGGGTTCACATCTGAAAACCTAATTGATGTAATTCAGTCACTTTAACAAAATAAAAGAGGAAAGAAATGAACATTCTAATGGATGAAGGAAATGATTTTCTATTATTCAAAAATAATTCATGGGCTTCCCTGGTGGCGCAGTGGTTGAGAGTTCGCCTGCCGATGCAGGGGACACGGGTTCGGGCCCCGGTCCGGGAAGATCCCACATGCCGTGGAGTGGCTGGGCCCGTGAGCCATGGCCGCTGAGCCTGCGCGTCCGGAGCCTGTGCTCCGCAACGGGAGAGGCCACAGCAGTGAGAGGCCCGTGTACCGTAAAAAAAAAAAAAAAGTGAAGTCAGAAAGAGAAAGACAAATACCGTAATGCTAACACACATATATGGAATCAAGAAAAAAAAATAATTCATGATTTTAAAGAACTCTTAGCAAATAAAAATAAACGTGAACTTCCTTAACCTGATAAAGATAATCTACTGAAAGCCTACAACAATCACCCCGAATGTTGAGAAGTTGGAGCATTCCTTTTGAAGATAGGAATAGGATAAGGATACCTACAATCAATACTTCTATTCAACACTGCACCAGATACCCTAGCCAGATGGGTAAGCAAAGAAGAAAAGATAAGGGGCATACAGGTTGGAGAGGAAGAAACAAAACAGTAATTATTTCCTGGTAATATTTCTTGACATTTAGAAACTCCAAGAAACTCTTCAAGCAAACTACCAAAGCAAATAATACAGTTTAGCTAAATTGTTGTATGAAAGGTCAATATACAAAATCAATTGCATTCTCACACATTAATAATCCAATAAGGCTGGTATGAATTATTTTTTAAAGCAACATAAAAATTAGCTATTGTAAATTTAAAACAAAACTTAATACCAAATAAACTTTTGTGAATTAATGTTAATTTTTAAAAATGAAATTATTGGACTATTAGAAATTATAGGTGAAGGTTTAAGTAAATGGAAAGAGGTATTCCTAATGTAAAAGCCATGGAAAGAATCATAAAGCAAATAACTGATAAATTCGACTCCATAAAATACGTCAAACGATATAAGAAAATCATCATAATACTTAAGTGACAAACTGGAAAAATAGCCACAAATAGGAAAAAAGGTTAATACCCTTAATAGACAAAGCACACTTACAAATCTTAAAATCCACTGGCAAAACACTAATCCGCCAACAGAAATTTTAGCAAAGAAAATTCATGCAAGAAAATATCACTAGGGCTTCCCTGGTGGCGCAGTGGTTGAGAGTCCGCCTGCCGATGCAGAGGACACGGGTTTGTGCCCCAGTCCGGGAAGATCCCACATGCCGCGGAGCGGCTGGGCCCGTGAGCCATGGTCGCTGAGTCTGCGCGTCTGGAGCCTGTGCCCCACGATGGGAGAGGCCACATCAGTGAGAGGCCCGCGTACCGCAAAAAAAAAAAATCACTAACAATCATGCAGATTAAAGTTCTTACCCTTACCATAATAAAATAATTGCTTATTAAAATAACAGTGATGTGTTACTTTTCAACCAACAAACAGAAAATAACACCAAGAAAGGGTCAGTTATGTGCTGTGAGACAGGTTCTTTTGTACATTGCTGTTAGGAGTTGAAGTTACACAACCATCCTCCAGGCCATATTTCTCTAGCACAAAAGAATAGCATCTATGCTTGACCCAGTATCTGAGTTTGGATCTATTTATACATATATACCCTAAAGGAATACATATATATTTATATAGTTTATAAATTTAAATATACATTATATATTTATTTACATATTTATGTTGAATATATTACATTTATATTATATAATTTAAAAGTTGTCCATGATATTACTTAAAACTACAGAAACACTGGATATGCAACAAATGCAAAATGGTTAAATAAATTATGGCTCATGGGTAACTGATTTCAAATTTGATATGCTTGGGAATCCTTCTTCAAGGAGAATTTTGTGCAGAAGCCATATACATAAATTAGTTCAATGTGGAGCTGCTCTGTTTGAAAAGTACAAGGGGAGCCTAGACTCAATGGCCTCTGTCCCAACTCCTGCTTCCCCCAAGTTCTGTGGTGGCCCCCGGGACACCTCTAAGAATCCCTAAGACTTTATGGAAAACCGTGAAAGAAAAAACTGCTGTACAATATTATAAGGCTATTGAATTCATACTTTGAAACATCTGTAAAGATGAGAGCAAAAGCTCAGGATATAATATCACATAAAAACTCATATACAAGACTACATTCTGCATGATCTCAACTAGATAAATATATGTATGTAGATATATGTATGTAAACATGTATGTGATTCTATTTTGTTTTTTATAGTTGTCTGTAACTTTCAATGTTTCTACCAAGACCATGAATTCCTTTCCTAATTAGGGGGAAATGGAACATTATTAACAAACATGTAGTTTTCATTCAGGCCCACTAGTTCATGCTGGAATTATTATATGCATCTGTAGAAAAAAAATCTTGGAATTTTAAAGAAAATGTTATTAGAAACAGCTAAAGAGCCCTCCAATAATCTACCTCTGGGACATTTATCTTCAGTGTTATTCAGAGCACATCTGAAACCCATTACAGCCCCCAACTGGCTTCAGGAACCTCTGTGGGCCTCCAGCCATCTCCACAGCAAATTGCCTCAGCCGTGGTCAAAGTCAAAATTTCTCAGTTGCCTTGTTTGACCTAAAAATGTTTTATGTAATTTGCCATTATCTGAAAGGGAAACAGTTGTTAGAAAATAAATCTTTTTTGACTGTGTCTTGTTAAATGGGTGCCAAGAAATGTTCTTCATTGTTCAGACACCAGAAGAAAAATAACAGATATTAGGTAAAGAAATGGACTCTCCAAAATAAATCCAAAGGAAAACAAAAATCACCGTTAGTCCGTCTCTAGAGACACAAAGGGAAGGGTGATTTGCTTTTTAACCTTTGAGTGCCAGAAATGGGACATCTATCAGAACTGTAAATATGGAAATTAAAGGCAGAACTTTTATTTTGCCTTCCGTCCTCCATTCAGTAAACATTTACCTTAAAAATCTACAATATGAAGATCTTGTACTAGGGGCTGGGAGTAGAAATATTTGCATAGTAGGGATGAGAATGGAGGCATAAATGTAAGGAACTGATTGCGGCTTACTGAAGAGTGCTCTAATAATGGTGTGTGTAAGCTGTTTTGGAAACTGAAAAGAGAAAACCACTAACAGGCTTCCCTAGGAGTTAAGGAACAAGGGAAAGAAATTGTGAAAGGGAGTGAAGGGGGGGAATGGAGACAGAAATATCCAGTACTTCTCAGAGGCAATGACAGTATTACAACTTTTCTTTTAAGGTAGAAAAACAAAAAGGGGGAAGTGTGTTACATGAAAAAGAAAATAACTGATCTAGCTTTACACGGATGATCACTAAACTCAAATGGTCACTTAGAGCTTCCCAGCAATTCAACTATATTTCTGTAGCTCATTCACTTGCCTGTTCTCGAAGGTGACTAGCTGATACCGTTTTCTCTCTCCTCAAACCAACACTTCCTCCCCATCTCTGCTCTCACATGACGAGCCTGCTTTCCTTTTCACTGAGAAAACAGAAGCAACTGAAAAAGATTTTGACCACTTCTACTGACATATTACTCTGTGTGCCCTTACTCTCCTCCATCCCTCCTGTGGCCCTGGATAAACTCTCAGCCTCGGAGCTGAGGCCAAGCCCACCACTTGTGCGGTAGATCTCACTGCTCTGGCCAACCCAACAACGCTCCTTCAGCAATTGTTTCCTCTCTCCTCTGCATCTTCAGTTTTCCTCTCTCTGCTGAGTCATTCACATCAGCATTCAGAAATGCCAGATCTTAAAATAAAACCCTCACCTGACCCTACATTCTTCCCACCAGCTACCATAACACATCTCTGTCTTCCTCTACTGCAAAACTTCTATAAAAGGTTGACTATACAAGGTGTCTCAAGTCTTATTCAAATGCATTTCTATCAGGTTTTCCTCCCAACCCCTCCGCTGAAACAGCTTTCATAAACATCCCCACACCTACCTCCATCACTCACACTCTTTATCTTCCATATCCCTTGCAACAGCACCACCTCACACAGCTGTATTTATTTGCTTGTTTGTTGCCTATCTCCCCCAACGAGCTGTAGTCTCCAAGAACTCTATCCCGGAAGCCCAGAAAACTGCCTGGCACATAACAGGTATTCAATAAGTATTTGTTAAATGAACGGGTGAGATAAATTATCGTGCCTAAGATTATGCAATTATTAAGTTGGGGAGCAGAGATTCAAAGGCAGATGTACCTGACTTTAAAATCATGCTACATGCTACAACCAAAGCTTCACGCTACAACCTGGGCCTCTGATGGGGTGATTGGAATAGCTGGCAGAATCATTAGTAAATTAGGGTCTATGAGAGAAAGATGATTTGAGACGAAGCGTTGTGAAACCATTTACTAGTTTGCAAAATAAGCATAACATTAGAGAAACTGCCTGCTTACTCAGAGGCGAGTAATCCGGCAGTCTTGGATATCTACTGAACAATCCAGAATGAGAAATGGAACAACCACAGCCTCTAAGTGACCTAAGCAGATGTCTGAAAGCCCAAGCTTACACACGAGGAGCTTATTAGCAGGCTCTCAGAGCCACAAGTTTAGGTCTAGGTATTCCAACCACAGAAGCTTAAAAGTAACCAACTATGAGGACGGTACTAGAGGGAGCATACCCACACACAGACATACAAACAATTTCCAAAAGCCTTTCCAAGAACCTAAATGACCTAGTGTGCTTTCATTCAGCGCTAGCACAGCCCTTCACATCTCAATAGCCCTTCACACCTCAACACTGATTCTCCTACCACACTCAAGTACAGGGTAACATACGACAGTCATTGTTTACAATGATCTGAGCTCACGAGGATGAGACTAAATTGTATTCAGTATCTTCTTCTTAAGGAGGCAGACAGATAACTCGTATACTTTAGAAAGATATCCATAGAATCTGGTGGTAAGTTTTTAAAGGCTGCATTTGAAGAGGTAAAATTTCTGGGAAAAAATCTATTTAATGGGAGAGCTCAACCCCTAAGCATGCTGGATAAATGGAACATCAGTGTACTTCTCCGAAGAATAAAAAAGAGAATCAGCAAGTGGGCTTGATTTTTACTTCTAATTTGTGTTTGACTCATGCCAAAGGTATGTGAGAGGTAATTTCCATATCACAACTTTGGCATCGTGGAATTAACATCTGATATTAACAATCCAACATAAGTTGGTACTCACTGGTCCAGGGAATGGGAGATTACTTACTTTAGTAGTTCTGTGATCTTCTCAAGAGAGAAAATGGTCTTATTTGCGGGTAACTACACATACACTTTCCAAGTAAGAGATTGGTTTCTCTAAGATTAGCAGTATAATATTCTCAAAACTGGAAATAAACTAATAGTACCAAGGGAAATTTCAATAATCAGGCTGTTAACTCTGCAGACCAGAAAGAGAGGAAACGAGCGTAATATTAAAATTTTTCCACCCTTATTAAGTGCTTCCGGTCTCAGAGTTCACTGCTGGCATTACCCATAGTGTATAGAAGCTTGTTTTTGTCACACGTGTGAAGATTTATTTAACTTGAAAGTCTTTCCCAGTTCATGTGGATTGAAACCATGACTAAGTACCTTGTCACATGTTTCTTGTGGTGGACAGGTATACATAGCTTTCCAAAGAATAATTATTATTCCAGGGAACAGATTTTGCCAGACTTTCAAAACGTAGACTATAGATCTTGAGAAACTTAAACACTTGTTTCTGATTTTTAATCAGCAAAAGACTGTGTTCAAGACATGGAAAACAACTCATTCTCCAGAAAACAGGAAAATAAAGCTTTTGAAAACCAATTTTCCCTTTTCTTTGAGCCAGATTCTAAGATCTATGGTTTAAAAGATATTACATGAGAAAAAAACACTCCTTTTTTTTCTGTATTCAGTAGTCCAAACGTCATATGAGATACTTTAAAGTTTTTCCTTTGTGGGGGAATGGAATGGTTTCCTAGATGTCATTAGGACCATCACTCTGCATTCTGGCCAAACCTTTTTAAAGTCCCTACAATCTGATATGCAAGCATATAAAATTCAAGGTAATATAACATTGGAGTTAAAAGATTATAGGCTCTCACTATTTACAATAGCCAGGTCATGGAAGCAACCTAAATGCCCATCAACAGATGAATGGATAAAGAAGATGTGGTACATATATACAATGGAGTATTACTCAGCTATAAAAAGTAATGAAATTGGGTCATTTGCAGAGACGTGGATGGACCTAGAGACTGTCATACAGAGTGAATTAAGTCAGAAAGAGAAAAACAAATATCGTATATTAACACATATTATGTGGAATCTAGAAAAATGGTACAGATGAACCTGTTTGCAAGGCTGAAATAGAGACACAGATGTAGAGAACAAACGTATGGACACCAAGGGGGGAAAGTGGGCGGGGGGGGGTGAATTGGGAGATTAGGATTGACATATATACACTAATATGTATAAAATAGATAACTAATAAGAATCTGCTGCATAAAAAATAAATTAAATTAAATTTTAAAAAGATTATAGGCTCTCAAATCAGACAGACTTGAGTATGAATTCTCCATTCGACCTACTATCCTAGTGATGTTGAGCTATTAAATTAACTTCTATGAGCCTCAGTTTTCTCATCTGCAAAATGGTATAAAAGTATGTATGGCCTGTTTCCTACTTTCAGGGTTACTGAAAGAATTAATGAAATAATATATGTAAACCACCCAGCACAGAGAAAATGCTCCAGCCCTGTTAGAGCAATTACAGTTGTGAACGTGACTGTGATCACTGTTTCCCTTCCTAGCACCGCTTGCCTGCATGGCACACAGCCGTATAGTGTTTCCTTCCTAAATATTTTATAATAGCCTGATGAAGGATGAGTTTTAACCTGGATCCTTGTTCCTAAAAGTCAAGAAATGCAAAGGCTCCTCTCTGTTCCATTCGATCTACCCTCATTGTTCCTTCAACTTTCTTCCCAACTTGCAGAAACAACTAAAAAAGGAAAGAATGAGGAAACTTTGGTTTTTGAGGATTTGGAAATTGGGTAGAACGAGGTTGACACTTGGGAGATTTGAAATGAGGTTACATAAAATGAAAGATGAAGGACATTCGACCTAAGTGAGAAGAAAACAAATACTGACCTCTGCATATGTCAATCACGGGTATGACATAATGAAAGCCCAGTCTAGCAGCTACATTTTATCCCCACACTATATAATTACACCTTGAGCCTTTTCCATCTCTTTAAGACAAGCTCCCTTCATGTGCTAGCTGGATTTTAAAAGTATCAGCAAACAAAAAGTAAAATTAACCCACTATACTATGAAGCAAGAAATAATGACAATAAAGAAGGTACCAGCAACATTACTGGAAGATTGAAAAGGGGTATTCAGGTAACTTCAGTGGATGCTGAACTCCTTTGCTGTCTTCACCGAAATCCTATCCAGAAAGGAAACTTCAGTCCCTTCTGTTTTCATATTGGGCTTGACAATCACAATCGTGTTTTGTCAACTATTATCATGACTGACCTTGACATTAGAAAATGTTATTTCTTCAAACTAAAAACAACCTGCCATGGTCCTTCCCTGTTGTGCTTCCCCATCCCCCTATAATTATGCCCTTTCACCTCTGTTTTTTTTTTCCTTCTTTCTTCTTCTTCTTTTACTGCAGGATTTATGAAATCCTTTGAAACATGTTGTTTCCAGATGTAGGTCCCAAGTGCCCTGTCATTTACTTCCTGTCCAAGCCCTGAGCAGATGGAATTACACAAGTTCGGCTGTGTGCGTCCACCCTCCAATGCCTTCATTAAACTCCAGGATTTTAAAGAGTCTGCCCAGCTCCTGGCAGGGACCTTTCCATACTTCCACCCCGAAGCTGTAAATTACTACCTCATTAAACTCAATTGTAAATGATTAGGTGTCTGGAATGTACTTTCCTTTCCCTGCAGCCTCCTTGGAGTAATTACTGCATCTCAGGCCTCACTACTTAACTCAGCGCATTATTCAAGCAGTGCAGTGTTTGGGTAGCTCATTGAGGGAGAAGGTTTTCTTTCTGTTCGAGTATTATAATCTATCTTTTGTTTCTAAAAGGAGAAGATTTGTGATCTTTCATTTCCCACTGAGCAATCTCTCTTTTAACAAGAGAAAGCTGTAATCAACAGGCCTCTTTCAAGAATTCATTTTTCCTTCTACCACACATGCGGTTGGAAGTACAGAACTTTTGTTTTTTCTGAACATCGGTGATAATTTAACATTTTTTTAAAGGCTGCTGTCGTTGCCATTAATTTTCATAGGTAAAGATCACCTGGGAAATGTTTAAACTTTTTTTTTTGAGACAAAGAGAAACAAAAATAACTCAGGTGATCAATGCCTATTCATCTAATTTTGATTCTTTGATGAGATTTGTTTAAAAAAACTTGAAGAGTCTGGAAAGGTCATGGGTAAAGGGTTAGAGGGAGGGAAAAAGGAGGAGGGGCTGTCACATTGAATAAATAATCTATCCAAAGTTCCCAGCCTGGCTGCTATCATTTTAGCAGGAAAGGTAAAACTAATATCCCCTGAGGGACAAAAGCTCAGAAGGTCACTTCTCTTTCTTAGGGAGGTTTTTGCCTCTTTAGTTGATTCATTGGTTTAGAGTCTTAAGATTTTTAGTATGCTTGCCATGGGCTTCTCTGCCACTTGCTTCCCTCTAGTCAATCAGTGTTATGTCACCATGTCCCTAGACTATAGATAAAGATATTGGCATATCATATGGAGAAAGAAAATGAGGGCCCTAGAGCAAAATGGTTTAGCTGAGGTCAAACAAGTATTAACAGTACAGTCAATGTTGGAGTAGAATTTCCGCCACATGTGAAGGAAAATTCAAAAACATCATGGAATGGAGCATCACTCACTCCTTCCTGACATTTGTGAAGGAAAAATTCAGAAAGCGGTAGGGGAATCCTCATCATTTATTTCTAACTCAGCCTGTGAATGTGTTCTTGCATGTTGTAGATGATCGTAAAGGACATTCATTCATATCTGGACCTGACAGACAAGGGGTGGACCAGGCATCTTAGGTGTTCTTTTGTCTGCACTAATTTGTGTGTGAAGAAAGTTCAGATGAACTTTGTCTGGGAGACTACTCTCTAACTGGGATGGAATAAAAGGGTATATCTTGGTTGTGGTTCCTAGTCTGGTACCTTGGAATAGACAGAAGGATTGTGAGGTAAATGAGCTGTTACCCCAAGGAAGAAAAAGGAGCACAGTGTTACCTGGGTGAAAAAGTGTAACACGGGGTCAGGAAGGATGCAGACTCCCCCATTCTGCACCCACATACACAGCTTTGGTTTAGTGAGGACTAAAGGACTTGCAGTGACACTTAAGACACTCAAGGGCGTAAGGATCTGGGAAATCATCTTTTGGCAATGCCCTCAATGTTGTCGTGGTGGACACTGGTAGTGGTGATGATGCTGAGTCACAATTCTCAGGAAGTTGCATGAACATCACACAGTCAAAAGTGTGCACATGGTAGAAGAGCATGAGCTAAAGTAAGACACCAGAGAAATAATCCAGTGAGACATGAAAGGGCTGGGCTTTCTCTCTCAGACTTGGGCAGATGCCAGTGGAATTTATTATTATATTGACCCTATCCAGACCTAAGTTCCAGTGAGTTCTGGAAAAAAACAACTTTCACAAAGAAACATATTAAAAGTAGTACCACAAAATGGGCACAGAAAACAACAGCTACTTAAGTAGACTGAATAGAAGCAAAGCAGGCTTCTGAAATACTGCAGGTTAACTATGTTTTAGGCAATTCACTCTTTGACAAATTTTTTATTCACTATAAAATTATCATTTAAAAGCCTAGAAGAATATTAAGGTTATTCCTCCCACACACACACACACACACACACACACACACACACACACACACACACACACACACTGGAGTAAGAAACAAAAAATGGTATAAGAGGGATTTTTGACTACTAATGATGTATTTTTTTTAATATTTTAAGACAGTTGTATGTCTTTGTGAAATACCTGTTAAGACATATTCCTAATTGCCTTTTTCTTGTTGATTTATAAGAGCTCTTTATATATTGAGGGTGATAACACTGTGTCATTTATTTTACAAATATATTTTACCTGCTTTAGAGATTGACTTTTAAATTTGTTCATAATTTTTGAGGTAGAAAAAATCTATTTCTTATTCTCTTCTATTATTTTTCTTTAATTTTATTCTTAGAAATATTTTACTAACCCTGTAAGCAGAATCTGTTCCTCCATATTTTTAAGAATTTTTATCTTGTAGTTTCGTCTTTCAAATTGACTCCTATGTAATCTCTTTTTGAGTACTGGGTGAGGAAAGGCTCTAACTTTATTTTTTTACAAATAGATAATTTTTCCCTTATATTGAATAATACATTACCCTGCAAAATTTGGGGGAAAACCATCTTTATCACCAGCTAAAACCTTTTCTGCTTCTTGACTTTCTATTCTGTTTGATTTAACTACATTGGTCTACTCTTGTGCCAATACCACAATGTGAAATTATAATACGTTCTAAATTTCCATGAGGCAAATGTCATTTCATAATTCTTTTTATTTTTTCACAATTCTATTGCAGAATTTTACTTCAGGTTAAGATGCAGAAGGTTGTGACAGATCATTGCTCTCACCAGAAAAATTGTAAAAATATGGATTAAATAAAAATTCCTATGTTTTAACACACCGGAGAGCTATGAATGAAAAAAATCTAAAGACTCTGAGAGACGAATAGACCCTTCCTGGATGAGCAGAGACCCTGGACTGCTTTTCTCCTGGGAATCCTAGCTGAGTTTACACAGAAAGAATCTGCTGGGGTAGGGAGAAACCAGTTAAACTTTTAACTGGCATGGTGAAAATGTCATGTGAGGTGGTGTAATGGAATAGAATCTTAGGAACTCCAAATGCATAGCTAGTCCTTCCTTCCAGCAATTCTCCCCTCTAGATTTCTGCTCAGTGTCTGGAAGAAGCATCTGGGAATTTGGGGCAAGGCAGAAAGCAAATATAGATCCCAAAGTCCACTAGAAGGAAGAGCCTGTTATATACACAGATAAGATTGCATTCTCAAAAAGTTTGAAAACAAATGCAACCTAAAACTAACTAAGGCTACAAACCAGCCTCAATTCTGTTAAATTCTTAATAAGATCAAAGCAAAAATCCTCTTTACTCCTCTTCAGCTGACTGATAGGAAGAAAAGATATTCCCCCTCTGGGGGAAAGCAATATTTATTTCAGTCTCTGTAATTTTTAAACACAAGTCATGGAAAGAAGGAAAATGAGACTTATTCAAAGGAAAAATAAAATCTATAGAAAGAGAACTACAGATGACCCAAATGTGGGATTAACTGAAAATGACTACAAAGTCACTACTAGAAATGTTCTAAAAATTAGAGCAAAATTTAGACCTAATTTATGAAAAGATGGAGAATTTCAACAGAGGAATGGAAGCACTAGCAGCAGTAAAATCTGGACACTAAAATATTTAAAATTAGGCAGGCAGGACTTCCCTGGTGGTGCAATGGTTAAGAATCTGCCTGCCAATGCAGGGGACACGGGTTCAAGCCCTGGTCCGGGACGATCCCACATACCGCAGAGCAACTAAGCCCGTGCGCCACAACTACTGAGCCTGCATTCTAGAGCCCACGAGCCACAACTACTGAAGCCCGTGCGCCTAGAGCCTGTGCTCCGTAACAAAGAGAAGCCACCACAATGAGAAACCTGTGCACCGCAACAAAGAGTAGCCCCTGCTCGCCGCAACTTAGAGAAAGCCCACGTGCAGCAATGAAGACCTAATGCAGCCAAAAATAAATAAATAAATAAATAAATTTATTTTAAAAGTTAAATTAGGCAGGCATTGGATGGACTTAATATCAGACTAGACATAGCAGAAGAAAGAATCAGTGAATCTGAGGACAGATCAATAGAAACAAATTAAAACACAAAAAAGAACTTTTTTAAAAAGTAGAGAATGAGGGAAATATGAGATAATATCTGTAATTAATAATTTCACACACATACAGGCTAGCTTAAGAGCCACTGCTTTAGACCTAGCTTGAGGAATCTAAGGAAGCTGAGATAACATGAACAAAAAACACTCCATAACAGTTCAAAACACAGGCCTGCTGACAGCAGAGTCAGGACAGGAAAATAAAACCTTCTGGCCTGGAGAAGGTCAGGTGACAGGTCTAATCTTCTCCATGTATAAATGATGCAATGGAGAACCTAAGAGTGATATCTACTCGTCCAAGGTCAGACAGTAAACCATTGGCAGAGCTGGGGCTTGGAGAGACTGGGTCCTATAAGAAATGCTGGGAGTTGGGATGGGGAAACGAATCTAAAGGAGTGAAAGCAATTTGAGAAAAATCACTCAAGAAGGGAGCATCAGAGCCAGAACTGGAAGCCAGGCCTCCTGTCTCTTACGTGGGTACATATTCACTAAATCTCTTTTTTTCCCACTCTTGATCCTCACATCCTCCATACTTCAGAGCCCCTACCCATGTTTGAAAGCTGTCTGGTACAAGAATTTCTCCATGAAGTCTTATCCACATCATTGTATTTAAATGTGGTTCCTGATGTTCCAACTCAATGGAAATGTGGGGATGAGACTCCCGTCAGGGGGCTGGGGGTCTCTGAACTGGCCCTTGACACACTGGGACTGTGATGTCCCCACCCATGCCCCAGACAGTAGAGAGTTACAAGAGTCAAGATTCAATGGTATTCAGAATAATTCTGAAGAACAGGGAAGCAAAGGGAAAAGGAGAAGAATCAAGAGGCTTGGTTTTTTGTTCTGTTCTTTTTGGTTCTGCTTCTTTCTTTTTCATTTTCTTTTTTTTTAATTAATTTTTATTGGAGTATAGTTGCTTTACAATGTTGTATTAGTCTCTACTGTACAGCAAAGTGAATCAGCTATATGTATACATATATCCCCACTTTTTATGGATTTCCTTCCCATTTAGGTCACCACAGAGCACTCAGTAGAGTTCCCTGAGCTATACAGTAGGTTCTCATTAGTTACCTATTTTATACGTAGTATCAATAGTGTATATATGTCAATCCCAATCTCCCAATTCATCCTTCCCCCCCACTTAACCCCCTTGGTATCCATACATTAGTTCTCTACATCTGTGTTTCTATTTCTGTTTTGCAAATAGGATCATCTATACCATTTTTCTAGATTCCACATATATGCATTAATATGAAATATTTGTCTTTTTCATTTCCTTCGTTGAGAAAATATTCACCTTAACATTCACCATTTTAAAGAGTGTATAATTCTGTGGAGTTCAGTATATTCACGAGGATGTGCAGCCATCACCACTAACTCTAAACCATTTTTATCACCCCAAAAAGAAACCCTATGCCTGTTAGTAGTCACTGCCCATTCCCCTTTTCCCCCAGTTCCTGGCAACCACCCATCTGCTTTCTGTCGGTATGGATTTGCCCCTTCTGGACATTTCATATAAACGGAATTATACAATAAAATTTTTAAGGAAAAAAAAAAGCAATTAAAAAATGCTTTTATTTAAGACATGCAGTTTATGGTGTTTTTGTTATAGTAGCCTCAGACTAAGACAGTTAGGAAAATTAAAATGAAAACAACAGTGAGATAGTATTTCACACCATGAAAATGGCTAAAATTAGAAGACTGACAATATAAAGGGCTGATAAGAAAGTAGAGCAACTGGCCTTCACACACAACACTAGTGGAAGTGAAAAAATGGTGGAAATCACATTGGAAAGATATATATCAGTTTCTAATCAAGTTAAACATTCATTTACCCTGTGATCCAGCAATTCTCTTCCTATGTATATACCCAAGAGAAATGAATGCATATAGCCACAAAAAAGATTTGATCAAGAATGTTTATAGCAGCTTTATTCTTAATAGCCCAAAACTGGAAATAACCAAATGTCCATCAATAGGAGAATGAAGAAACAAGTTGTGCTATAGCCATACAATGGACTATTACAGAGCAATAAGAAAGAACAAACTGATATACTTAACTACATGGATAAATGTCAAAAAGAGACACAAAAGAACATCTACTGTAAGATCCCATTTTTATGCAATTCATTACTAGGCAAAACTAATTTATGATGATAGAAATAATGTAATTACCTTTGTACTGGGGCTGTTGACTGGGAGAGAGCATGAGGAAACTTTCTAGGGATATGAAAATGTTCTATATCTTGTGTGGTTGTCACAAAGGGTATATACATTGTAAAACTTCATTGAGCTGCAAAACCAAGATCTGGATATTTTATTGTATTAATTACACCTCAATAAAAATAATGTTTAAGAATGTTTAATGCATATATATTGAATATTCTTGGCTTTATATACTTCCACCAAAAAAAAAAAAATTGATAAGCCCAGAATACCCATGTTGGGGTCTTGCTTAGAGTCACATTAAATACATAAATTAACCTGAGGAGAACTGATGATATGTTGGGTCATCCTATCAAAAACATGTTACATCTCCATTTATTAATTTTTATTTGAATATTCTCTCTCTTATTGTATTGTTTTCCCTTAAGTTAAATTTTAATTATATATTTTTGTAGAAATTTTAATTATACCTTGTTGTAGAAATTTTAATGATACATTTTTCCATATGTATAGGAAAACAATAGTATAGTTTTTTTGTTTTGTTTTGTTTTTTTGCGGTACGCGGGCCTCTCACTGTTGTGGCCTCTCCCATTGCGGAGCACAGGCTCCGGACGCGCAGGCTCAGTGGCCACGGCTCACAGGCCCAGCCACTCCACAGCATGTGGGATCTTCCCGGACCGGGGCACGAACCCGTGTCCCCTGCATCGGCAGGCGGACTCTCAACCACTGTGCCACCAGGAAGCCCAGTATAGTTATTTTAACTGGACTTCTATATTTCCATTATTTTTTCTCTCTAGGATTTTTTTTGTTATTATCATTTTTGTTTGTTTTCACTGAGAATATCACTGAGAAAGATTGATAATATAGCCTTGTTCTTAGCTCAAACTGCTGAAATATTATTTTTTAAAGTGATGAAAAAACTTATTCAGTGCTGTACATCATTTATATCTCAATAAAACGGAGAGGAAAAAAAGTGATGAAAGTTACTATTCCTGTCCTCTTTGTAGACTTGATAAAATGCCTTTAGCATTTACTAGTAAGTATGATGTTGGTGCTAGTTTGAGAGAGACATTTACTATCAGATTAAGATATTATCCATCCATCCTTAGTTTTCCTTGAATTTTGTTTTGAATGGGCATAAAATTTTGCATCTCCAAGTAAAGAAAATTCATCTCAAGAATGGTTTTCCTCCTTTGATCTAATGATGCCATGCCATTATGCTGAGTTTCTAGTTTTCAATTATTCCATATTCCTAGAAATCTTATTTCTTTTAATGTAGTTCTACATTTGGTTTGTAAGGAACTTAGGTAGGTTTTTTTTTTCCCTCTATAGTTGTAAATATAGTTTTAGAAATTTGTTCATTCATTCATTCATTTATTTATTTATTTATTGGCTGCATTGGGTCTTCGTTGCTGCAGGCAGCTTTCTCTACCTGGGGAGAACAGGGGCTACTCTTCATTTCGGTGTGTGGGCTTCTCGTTTCGGTGGCTTCCCTTGTTGGGGAGCATGGGCTCTAGGCGCGCAGGCTCAGTAGCTGTGACTTGCAGGCTTAGTTACTCTGCGGCATGTGGGATCTTCCCGGACCAGGGCTCGAACCCGTGTCTCCTGCATTGGCAGGCAGATTCTTAACCACTGCGCCACCAGGGAAGTCCCAATATAGTTATAAATATAGTTTTATTTTTGTCTTTTTTTTTTTTTTTGGCCACACCGCGCAGGTTGTGAGATCTTACTTCCCCCACCAGGGATCGAACCAGGGCCCTCAGCAGTGAAAGCCCAAGTCCTAACCACTGGACCACCAGGGAATTCCCCTTATTTTTTTCTTTTATAAGAATTTGAGGTAGCTTTTTTGGCCTCTGCAATTGCAAATGTAAAACTTTTCCCCCTGTGGTAAGCATTTTAGGAAGTTTTGTTTCAGTGATCATAAACGTAGAGCTTTAATTTTGTCTGTAAGTTTTGTCAGATTTGGGTGTCAGTGTTTAGCTAGTGCTGTACAATAAACTGGTACACTTTCCTTACTTTTATGTAGTACTATAGAATATGTCATATATGTCATGTATTGTGGCAATCACCAGTTATCAGAAAGTTTGAAAAACTCACACATAAAAATGACTCAGGTCTTTAGCCATCTTGGAAATAGTTCTTTTTGCAACATTTTCAGTTAATTTGAAGGTTATTTGTCTATTCAATTTTTCTGTATCCTGACTCAATTTGAACAAAATACATTTTCCTCCGAAACTGCCAGTTTTCATACCTATTAGTATTAAATATCATATTCTCTTCTAGATTTTTATAACTCTATTATTTGAGTTAGATCCCATTTTAATTCATAACACTATATTCTCTATATGATGAACTTTATTGCCAATTTCTCTTTTTTATCTATCTGGATTAACTTCTGATTTTACCTTTAATCCTTTTCTCTTGCTTCCCTTAGATTAATTTGATTATTTTACAACTCTTTAATGATATTAGCCAATTTTAATTCTTTCTGATTTACTAGAAATGCACTGAAAGAATGCATTCTGGTCATATTTTTAGCTTCAAATATGTAAGTTCTTATATATTCAGTGTTCTCATCATCATTTTCAATAATCTCAGCTTCAGGTGTTTTTCCTACTTAACTCAAGAAAAGAGACATATTACTTAAAAATCAGGTGCTGTGAGAGTGGCTAAAATAAAATAAATGTCCATGCAGGCAGTCCACGGTGGAGGGCATCTCAGTCTTTTCCAATCTTGATATCCTACCAGTTTCCACAGTAGGCCATTTCCACATCATGATTTCAGATCCACATTCCAACCCACAGAAGAAGAAGAAGGGAGAAGGAATGGATTTTCACCTATCACTACCATCTACATTAGAATTTAGTCATATTGGCTGCATCTAGACTCAAGGGGTCCTGGGAAATGTAGTCTTTTCTCGGTTGGTCATATGCCCAATTAAAAATTCTATTACCATGTAAAATGAAAAAACAGATAAACAGGGAACAATATCACAGTATCTCCCACAGAGAGTTTTAAAAATATTTCCAGTGAGCTGTTTTGTTATTTAAATTTTTTATTTTAAATTTCTAATATTTTTGCAGTGGGTAAAACAATGGGATTGGAATTATTTCTAGTTTTCTAATTTATTGACAATTTTTATACCTTAATACATGATTCTGTAATTTTTAAATATCCACAGATATTGAAAAAGAATGTGTTTTCTCTGTAGGATACAAAGTTTTATACCTATTTATAAATCAGCTCTCCTGTTTCCTCCTGTCTATTCTTAGATAAAACACTGCCTGTCAGTTACATTCCTCCCAGGATCCACACCTCTGCTAGTTTCCTTTTACTCATTTTCCAGTTTTCTACAACTTCTCTCTGAATAGATGCTTAGAGATGGCAGAGTGGTGGTAGATGACAGTTTCACGTATCTCATTGCCATAATTCTGTAAAACATAACGTATCTTAGAAATGTCTAGTTTGCTATTTTTCACTGGCATGAATAAGTACCTTGCACAAAGCTGCCTCTTTAATAAAATATTAGGGGCTATAATTACTCAAATAATATTAATAACTGGGCTATATTTCAAGTTATAGTTTCACTATAAATTCTTGTTCCTAAAACTTTTTTTACAACAATGTATTTTATAATAATATAATTTGATTGGTTTTAAATTAAGATTTTAGAAACTACTGTACATTGTAGCCAAAATTTTTATGCAACGTTTCTATATTTTCCAGTGGAGCATAATTCCATTATTGCAGCATGTTTCCACTATTTTTAAATTTTTAAAACTATGTCACTATTCATTTTATATTTTTTAATAAAATTGTATAATCTATGTTACAACTTCACATGAGTCCCTAAAAAATTATGTGATGCTTTTTATTAGTGAATCCAAAGTTGTTCGTTTTATAAAATATAACCTCTTGTATGTAGTTCAAAACTGGAACTTGAAAATAATATGTAGAACGGCAGCTGGTGAAAAAATAAAAATTCTGTAGAGTTAAAAATTATAGAAGCTGAATTCTTAGTCATAAGATGTGTTTTCCCAATGTCAGGTTAATAACTTCGTGTGCCTGGCACAAAACAGTTGTAGTTCAACTATAAAAACAATGGAGCTCCATCAGGATGAAATTGTTGAAGGGGAGGGGAAGAAGAAAACAAAGAGGGGTGAGGAGAGTATGATTTTAACATCTGAAACTCAACTTTATAATGAGAAACACTGGAGACATGATGTCATACTGTAGAAGGTAGCTCTGCTGTATTTTTTTTCAAGCTGGCTTGACCTGAGGCTTCAACTAAGTCCAGATGGAAAGAAGGGAGAAATGTATATATATTCCAAGTTTAAAACAAAGGCTTAAAGCAGGGGGTTTCTCACTCATGAATTTAACATGATTGCATTTAATGCAGACCAAGTAAAGCCACCTTGTTACTCCTTCCTCCTCACCTGCTTATTCCAAACCTTTTAACCTCCCTCTGAATCTACAGGATACCGTCTGGCCTGATTAGTCTCCTAACCACTAAGATGGTGAGGGGTGGGAGGGAGTTGTTCTTTAATTCCCACTGATGGGAAAACCATCTCTTGTTTTTTCGTCAACTCTAAGACCCAGGTTTGGTTTTGTTGTTTGGGTATGGTTTGGTTTGGTTTTCATATTTTAACATCTCAAACCGGGATGAGTCTTACAATCAATGATGCTTCATAGTTTAATTGGCAAAGGTTTTTGTTTGTTTGTTTGCTTTTGTTTTTTAGTAGAACATAAAATAATGCTGCATTCACTGTCCGTGTTGTCTTAGAATTTACAAAATATAATAACTGACAGGGGCAACTGATGAGGCACCTGGATTTTGCTTTGTTTGGTTTTTATTCTGGAGTGATCTCTCGGTTTAAGAAAAGACCTAGAAAGTAGTCCCCTAGGAGCTGGTCTGTATTCTGTGAAAGTTCACTTCTGTAGCTGCTCTTGATTAAGCAAATATAAAGCCAGCAGCCACTTTTCACCTGGGGAAAGGTCACACCCCCCTCACTGAAAGTTCTAGATAGAGAGTGTATCAACTTGCGTAAGAAGCCCAGAATCTTCAAAGAGGAAAGGATGAGACTGCAACTCCTATGCCCCCAAAATCAAAGACCAGGGAAATCTGGGATGAACCAGGGTGCCATTAAGCAAGAGATGCTGGAAGAAAGTGACAATGAGTTCACCAAAGGAGAAATCACTGAGCGGGTAAAAAAAGACTGGACTTTTTTGAGTATGTGGTACAGCCTCAAGACAAGCCCAGGTTTCAAGGAGAAAGACAGTGGGTGGCTGAGAGAGGATGCCCCACAGGCTCAGCCACTCTGGCCTAATGTTGAACTTTTTGAAGAACAGTGTCCAAGCTCAGAACATGGCAGTCCAGCCAGGAACCACTGCAGTGTTGGCAGGAATCCAGGCCTTCAAGAACATTTCCTCAACTGCAGACAGGCATCCATCTTGCTGAGCAGGACCAGCCTTACAGCAGCAATGACGCGCAACAAAAGCCAAAGCAATAGTACCAATGGACTGACTCTACTTGCCAGTCCCTTCTCTCCACCTGGTGTTTGGAAGTAAGACTGCCACCCTCTGGGCAGGATCTGCCACTGCATTCGTGGAAAATTAACTGAAAATTAGGACACTTGCCAATCTTTGCACCCCAGCCGCTTGAGTAAACTATTTGTAAACCTGGCACCACAGAAGACACCTTTAAAAAGTTCTCAACAAAGAGACTCACAGACATAGAAAACAAACTTATGGTTACCAAAGGGGAAAGGGGGTTGGGGGGAGGGATAAATTAGGAGTTAGGGATTAACCTATACACACTACTACATATAAAATAGATAACCAACAAGGACCTGCTGTATAGTCCAGGGAACTATACTCAATATTTTTTTATAACCTATAAAGGAAAAGAACCTGAAAAATAATATAGATATACATATATATGTATATATATAACTGAATCGCTATGCTATATACCTGAAACTAACACCATGTTGTACATCAAGTATACTTCAATTAAAAATTTTTTTTTGTTTCTCCGGTACACGGGTCTCTCATTGTTGTGGCCTCTCCCGTTGTGGAGCACAGGCTCTGGACGCGCAGGCTCAGCGGCCATGGCTCATAGGCCCAGCCGCTCCGCGGCATGTGGGATCTTCCCGGACCGGGGCACGAACCCGTGTCCCCTGCATTGGCAGGCGGACTCTCAACCACTGCGCCACCAGGGAAGCCCAAAAATTTTTTTTTTAAGTTCCCAACAATCAATGAGAAGTTGTGATTATTCTAAGAAAAAAGAGTCATAATGGTTTAAAAAGAAAAAAAAAAAAGTTGTCCAAAGACACAAAGCTAGTAAATTAGTGGTGGATTAAAGATTCAAACCCAGGTCAACCTGGCTTGGAAAGACATGTTCTTTTCACAACATCATGGTGGCCACCTCTGAAAAGATGAGAATTCTCACAAGGATACACTGGCAAATCAAGTTCCTCAGGGATTATCCACAATGCTTAACTTATTGTTTTACGTCTGGATTAGACAATATAACCTGTGTTTGGAATGTGAAGAGGAAATATCAGATGGGCCTAGAACTGGCCATCTAGTCCAGTCAAAATTCCTTGGGTTCACTGTGAACAGGTTAATGCAAAGCTTGACAAATTTAGGAGTTCCTGACAGTCTCTAATGAGAGGTTTTCCAAATTATAACAGAGACCCTGACTACCTCCTCTGGAGGAAACACTATAGAGAAGCTCTGAAAAGCCTCTTTTCATATGTAAATACGGAAAGGTGAAGGGGTTTGTCACTAATCTAAAATCCATCTACTAAAAGATTGATGGGACACCTCTAGACCTTTCTGGACATTGAACTCCTTAAGGCAAAAGGGACAACTAACACTACTGCATTATTTTTACATTCTTTTTCTGATTATAAAATATGATATGACCTTGTATGAAATGTGGAATAAAAACAATTTGTACAAATAAAGACAAAATAATATTTGATGCATAATCTTCCCATGAAGTGATATGAACTGTTACAAGTTCAAATTACTATGTTTCCAGTCATGGCTATTAAAAAATCATAATTAGTACCACACATGGAAATAGTTTTATATCCTTCTTCTTTTCCTTAACATATTACATCATGAGTTTTCCCCTAACCATTACAAATTTCCACAATGTGCCAAGATTGTGACTTGGGGTATGGGCCATCAGGGATTCTAATTACTAGCCTGTTTGCTAGTTCATAGAGGAAAAGGTAACCAAAGTCAGCATCCCAGATAAGGGTGTGCTTAAGAGGAAACGGGAAAGCCAAAGTATTATTTTAAAACGCATGAGTGGAAAACAAAGAAAAAAAATCAGAAAACATGTGCCCCAAACACCAGGCAATATAGGTTAAGCTAGTTAGGGATTTTAAAATCTATAGAGATTTACTGGAATAATGGTTTCCAGAGGGAGGGAGATTTTTGTAAACAGGGTGATTATATAATTTATCATTCAAACAGGGACACTATTGATAACTGCACTGAGACAACAACTGTAAACCAGGGCATTCCTGCAGAAACAGAGACAAATAGTTACCTTATTTATAAATCTTTTACAGTCAATCTAGAAGATATGAAGGTGAAGCGTTCCTAAGGGTTCCCAGACTGCTTGGATATTACTGCATTGGCAATAATTCCTCTACAGTATTATATGCTAAGTGTAGTATCAATAGTTCTTGTTCTGATCCTGTTTCACTTTCACTGTTAAATATTATGGTACTTAAAGTCAGAGCAATGTTTCAATATCATTAAAAAAAAAAAAAACAAGAATGATCCAGTGGGATTCATGGGACAGAGACAAGAAATTCCCCTAGAGCAATGGTACGAAAGTGTCTACTGATGACTCAATGCTTTCAGTGGAGACTGTACATTACATAAGAAATATTAATTGTACGGTATTGCTAAGGTCTCTGGACTGTTCTGTCAATCCCTGCATTCATCCCAGTGCATCATCATGATTCCAGGATTTCCCCCATGTCCTTTTTCCACAGGACTGCTAAAAGGAGAATGAGATTTTGGTAGAATGAATGAATGAGGAGTAGTAAAAGATGGGGTTGATTTGCAAGAAGAATGGCACCTGGAATCCAAAGGTGGCAGGATTAGCCACCCCACCATGATGCCACAGGCACACAGGCAGCACATCTCCACCTGGTATTGTGTCTGAGGCAGAGAGACATACTGTTTCTCTGATGCAGATGGACTTCCCACATCCTGAACTGGTTAGTGTACATTTCTGAACTGTCCTTTGCTCAGAAAATGATACCTGGAAGATCCCCCTATTACTTCAACATTCTGAGCAATTTTAATAAAGTCTTTTTCTGCTTCAATCAGCCAGAGTCCATTTCTGTGGCATACAACCAATCCCTCTAACTGATAAAGCCCTTTTGCCCTTCATTCTTCCAGTTCTTCTTAAGGTCCAATGATTGTGAAGGTCACTAAAACCTATATTAAATCCTTATACCCAGAACACATAGAGTGGTTTTCTATTCTCCATATAGTTTTATTGCTTTTTACATGTAGAAAAAGGTATCTATTGTAGAAAGTTACTCTAAAAGTGAAATAATTTTACATGTAAGAAGGTGTGGAGAGGAACAGGAATGGGGTTGGTCAAAAGGGACTTAGTCTTTAATCGGTAACGTTCTGATTTTTAATGAAAAGAATATTTTACTATATTATGGGTACAATAAAAGTTCATTTTAAATTAATGCAACTTTAACACCTAGCATAGACCTAGCACTGGGTCTAGCTATTATTTATTCAATAGTACTACTTATTCAATAATACTTGCTGGGAGAATGGGTAAAAGAATTATCAAGGAATTCCAGACTTATTTTACAGATAAAGCATATAACACTGCAAACACTGAACTGCTGGCTGGCATGTAGCAGTGGCCTGGAGTGTCAGGTGTCCACTTCTGAACAATATATATAGTGGAAACTAGGTAGAAGGGAACTAAAATGTATGGTCACACGACTTCTAGATGGCTGTGTACATTGAGTCATTAGCTGTAAGCAACAGAATAAATTATGGCTGAATTACATGATAAGAGCTTTATTAAAATTGCTGAGAAGTTTGGAGAAGCAGGCACAAGAAATAGCAGGAAGTAGGGAGGCTGAACAGAATAACCCCAGACTAGGTACCACCAGAGGATCAGTCTAGCATTTGCTGCTACCACTAAAAAAAGGTTAAGCAACCTGCCCAAGATCACACAGCTATGAAGTGGTAGAGCTGGGATCGGAACCTGGACAGTCTGATTCCAGACTCTTCACCACTACTGTATGCTAACCAATACAGCCAAGTGAAGTCCGTAAAAATCTACTGTACCGAGAGGATGGAAGGAATGTTTATGGTTGTGAATGATTGCTTCATATTCTCTTGCTGGCATTTTTTGTGACCTCCCATGTTTACTCTGAATGCTCTCTCTCTGACCTACTAGTTTTTTCATGTTTCTTCTCACCTATAGGACACAGTGAAGACACGGACCAGAATAATATTCTCCTATCACATCTTGTATAATGTCTATAATCATACACTAATGGGAGGGAGGATGCACGTGCAGCAACATTCATCGGCAGTAAAAATTGATGATAAGTCTGGGGCACAACATGGGAAAAAGGCTATAATTGTCACCAAAAAAAAGGAGACAAAAATTTTAAATGACTTGATAATCAGTTTAATTAGGCAAATAGATGAGTTACTGTTTTAAATCAACCACACTCTACAATTATCCTTCTCTATGTAGTATTTTGTGCAATCTCTCTCGAAAGAAAGAAAGAAAGAAAGAAAGAAAGAAAGAAAGAAAGAAAGAAAGAAAGAAAGAAAGGAAGGAAGGAAGGAAGGAAGGAAGGAAGGAAGGAGGGAGGGAGGGAGGGAGGGAGGGAGGGAGGGAGGGAGGAAGGAAGGAAGGAAGGAAGTAAAAGGGAGAGAGAGAGAGAGATTTCTTCAGTAGCGTTATTTGAAAGTAAACTATAGGGTCCTTAGGCTCTACGGGGTGTTTTCAGTTCCTCGATAACTCAGCTCTGTGGAAGGAGCTACAGAATACTACTACTTCAGTTTTGTCTTGTTAGAGGGAAATTCCAGTGGTCTACCATCTTTTTCAGTGACAAAGCTTTCTGGCTGAGCATTAACAACATTCTTTACAAAAGACAGAGACCAGGAACATGAAGACCCAAGCTAAAAAGTGTGTACACGCTTGTTAAGCAGGATAGAACCCAAAATATGTCTGACAGCAAAGATTAACTCCATGTGTTACATACACTCCAGCAACATATGAACTTTAAACATCAACTTCTTCAACAATTTTCACTGAGAGTTGTAACAATCACATCAACTTTCACCAGTCTAACCTGTTATTTAGGGATGCCAGATTAAATATTTACAAAAGTAGAAGAAATTATTCACTACCCTTGTTTATTTTTGAGGATAGAGAGTCCCTCATGGTATAGGAGCACACATGTCTTAAGAAATAATCTATATCCTTTTGCATTCTTGAACAACTCTGGGAAAATGAGATTATTTTACACAGTTAGAAAACTGAGTGGAATTCTCCCTTAGTCTTGAAATGTTTTCTGGTCATATATTATACTTTTGAGAATTTGGGCAGAATAAAATTTCATGGAAACTATGGCAGTACCCGAAATGTTTGCAACTGAGCACAACTATTACAGTATACTGTATCTCTGCAGATTGTAGTAGAGAGACCATCCTCGTTATCGGGACAGAACTATTTGGTAATACTGAGGCAGCCTGACACAGAGAAAAAACAGAGAATGTGGAGATGGATATGGGCTGGAAAACATATAATCAAGAATGTCTATCTCTCCATCTATAAGCCCCAGACAACCCATGGTCTAAAGAGATAGAAACACTTCCTTCCTTCTTCAGGGACTATTTCAAAACGAATGAAAAGTCTGTAAACAAACAGGAGCTGCTTCAAAACAACAGTGCAGCATAAACATCAAAATAATAATTCTTCTATGGGTTGCAGTTCTTTATTCTTGGCACAGAGATAAATATGATAGTGTTTACCTAGCTCGCTGAGTGGACAATCAACTTAATAATATACAGGAAGCATTCAGTGTTCACAATCTGGCTTGGAAATTGTATTATTAATTTTTGAAGTTATGTATTATTTTAATATTAGTGATTTGGCTACTTTTTTAAAAATAAAAATTCATTTTATGTATTCATTTATTATTTATGTCCTTCCAAATTCCAAAAAGGATTTTAAGAGACTTAAAAGGAAATGAAAAGAAAGAATAATTGAGACATTGAAAGGATGTAGTAGAATAAGGAATTATATGAGAAAACAATGTTGAGAAAAAAATATTTCAATTGAACAAAAGACTTAAATATTTCCTCCAAATAGAGGGAAATATTAGGCTTTGGTATAAAATGGTACTGCTAAGCAACTTCTGCAGCAACTTTTCCTAAATACACACTAACATTCTGATGAAGATTCAGAAAACTATGAAACCAGCAATAAGATTAATAGACAATATAATAGAAATGTGTGGAAGGAAAGGAATTTCCACCAACTTAAAACTTCAATGGAGCTGGATTGAGTAAAGATAACTCAGGGATTCCCAAGCTTCATTATGTGAAAGAAAGGGCTCTGCTGAGTTGAAAGATGACAGTGGAGACACTTCATCCTTCTTCTAGTCTCTTTCTCTGGCTCCATACAAGGAGACATCTATAGCAAAGGCAGAAATGGGAAGGACCTTGGTAAGAATATACAACACAGGCTGTGATATTTCACATGCTCTTGGGTTCAGAAAAAGGAACTAAGAGAAAAGCATGATTCATTCCAGCAGAATGCACTCTACAAGTGTACAGAACATAATGATATTTTGGCTGAGGTACGCAATGAGATAGCGCAAAAAAGACACAAACAGATGGAGATATATACCATGTTCTTGGACTGGAACAATCAATATTGTGAAAATGACTATACTACCCAAAGCAATCTACAGATTCAATGCAATCCCTATCAAATTACCAGACATTTTTCACAGAACTAGAACAAAAAAATCTTAAAATTTGTATGGAGACACAAAAGACCCCGAATAGCCAAAGCAATCTTGAGAAAAAAAAACAGAGCTGGAGGAATCAGTCTCCCTGACTTCAGACTACACTACAAAGCTATAGTAATCAAGACAGTATGGTATTGGCACAAAAACAAAAATACAGATCAATGGTACAGGATAGAAAGCAAAGAGATAAACCCACGCACCTATGGTCAACTAATCTATGACAAAGGAGGCAAGGGCATACAATGGAGAAAAGACAGTCTCTTCAATAAGTGGTGCTGGCAAAACTGGACAGCTACATGTAAAAGAATGAAATTAAAACACTCCCTAACACCATACACAAAAATAAACTCAAAATGGATTAAAGACCTAAATGTAAGACCGGACACTGTAAAACTCTTAGAGGAAAACAGGAAGAATACTCTTGGACATAAATCACAGCAAGATCTTTTTTGACCCAACTACTAGAGTATTGGAAATAAAAACAAAAATAAACAAATGGGACCTAATGAAACTTAAAAGCTTTTGCACAGCAAAGGAAACCATAAACAAGACGTAAAGACAACCCTCAGAATGGGAGAAAATATTTGCAAGCAAATCAACAGACAAAGGATTAATCTCCAAAATATACAAGCAGTTCATGCGGCTCAATATCAAAAAAAAACAAACAACCCAATCAAAAAATGGGCAGAAGACCTAAATAGACCTTTCTCCAAAGGAGATGTACAGATGGCCAAGAGGCACATGAAAAGATGCTCAACATCACTAATTATTAGAGAAATGCAAATCAAAACTACAATGAGGTATCACTTCACACTGGTTAGAAAGGGTATCATCAGAAAATCTACAAACAATAAATGCTGGAGAGAGTGTGGAGAAAAGGGAACCCTCTTGCACTGTTGGTGGGAATGTAAGTTGATACAGCCGCAATGAATAACAGTATGGAGATTCCTAAAAAACTAAAAATAGAACTACCATACGACCAGGCAATCCCACTACTGAGCATATACCCAGAGAAAACCATAATTCAAAAAGACACATGCACCCCAATGTTCATTGAAGCACTATTTACAAGAGTCAGGTCACGGAAGCAACCTAAATGTCCATCGACAGATGAATGGATAAAGAAGATGTGGTACATACTTAAAATGGAATATTACTCAGCCATATAAAGGAATGAAACTGGGTCATTTGTAGAGACGTGGATGGACCTAGAGACTGTCATACAGAGTGAAGTAAGAGAAAAACAAATATCGTATATTAACACATATAGGTGGAATCTAGAAAAATGGTACAGATGAACCAGTTTGCAAGGCAGAAATGAGACACAGATGTAGAGAACAAACGTATGGACACCAAGGGGGGAAAAGGGGGATGGGATGAATTGGGAGATTGGGATTAACATATATACACTAATATGTATAAAGTAGTTAACTAATGAGAACCTGCTGTATCGCACAGGGAACTCCACTGTACAGTAGAAACTAACAGAACATTGTAAAACAACTATACCCCAATTTAAAAAAAAAAAAAAAAGACTCAAGGGAAAGCCACTTACCTTGCTGATGACATAAATACCAAGTCTGAATAGGTCTTATCATGCTTTAAAAAAAAAGAAGAAAAAATTTTTAATTTCAATTTTAAGTGAAAATTTTAAATCTTTTAATTAAACATTTTAATGTTTTTAATTTAAAAATTTTAACTTAATTTTTGTAAAATTTTTAATTTTCAATTTTTTAAAAAAACAGAAGAAGAGGGCTTCCCTGGTGGCGCAGTGGTTGAAAGTCCGCCTGCCGATGCCGGGGACGCGGGTTCATGCCCCAGTCCAGGAAGATCCCACGTGCCACGGAACGGCTGGGCCCGTGAGCCATGGCCACTGAGCCTGCACTCCGCAACGGGAGAGGCCACAACAGCGAGAGGCTCGTGTACAGCAAAAAAAAAAAAAAAGAAGAAAAATGTAAATAGGCCCCATGAAAAAAAATAATGTATCATGAGGAAAAGATAATATCACTCTGATAACCTAAAAGAGACCTACCTATCTTTGAAAATGATATTTGGCAGGAATCACAGGGGAATTTTAGAAAACTTGGCAATCCTAAATAGGGCCCAAGAGGACATAGTGAGTGTAAAAGAGAGAGAATGGAGACAAGTAAGAATGCAACAAAATGAGAACAAGGGCTATAATTTGAGATAAACAGGGCTTGAGTGAGATAAGGAAGAACAAAATGGAAAGTAGCACTGAAATAGCAGAATTAAAATCTGCAATGAAGATATTAAAGAGAAGGAATGACATGGAAAATAAAGCAAATGTGGAAAATAACTTGAAGAGCTTTCCTAAAATGTAGTGTAAAGGACAAGAACTAAAAACTATGCAAGAAATTATACATATAGAGCGCTCAGATGAAAATCTAATCAAAGGATTAAGTTATGGTCACACCAACAAAATCAGAACAATTTTAGAAGTCATAACTTTTCTGAGCTTAGAAACATAAGAATTAGAATATTCAGATCAAAAGCAATTAACAAGTTCTAAGTAAAATGACCAAAAACAGACCAATGTCAAAATTCCTCCATTACAAGGATAAACATCCTATAACTTTTCAGGGACAAAGACATGTTACCCACAAAGGAAATGATTAAAATTAAAAATCACCACCACCACCACCAACAACAAAAAACATCTTGCTGGCCTCAAAATTCTCTCCAATAAAAAATGTCAAAAGAAAATAGAGAAAAGCCTATAGAATTTTCTGGGGGTAAAGTTGTGGCACAAAAATGCTATTTCCACATGAGTAGTTATTCCTCTGTAAAAGAAAAAACAGGCATTCCAGACATTAAAAAATCCAGAAAATACAGAATCCAAGTGTCTTTTTTTCTGAGAGTAAATTTTCCCTTTTTAATTATAAAATGTATAACAAGTTTATTCTTTAAATTTTTTTCAAATAAGCAATAGAAAAGGTTAGAATCACACATAAATCTACTACTCAGAGATGACCTTCCAGTTTCACTTAGCAATATGTCACAAATTGTTGTCCATCTCGTTAAAAATTCTCCTACGGCATCATTTGTAATGTTGAGGTTGGGGGTTAGAGTTTACTCCAAAATAGAAAAAAATTTTAAACTATGGATGTGCCACCATTTTTTTTTTACCAAGTCCCATGACCCAAGTGTCAATTTGGGCTCACCTTTGGAAAGGCACTGGTGAGGTCCAATGCTCCCCTCCAAGATCATGCAAATTTCTAGAGGATTTAAATTCCTATGCTTACCTCTGGCTTTGAGCTCTAGCTCTCCGCTGAGTTTATTTGGACTATGGTTGCCTTAGCATGCTGTACCTGATCCTGTCACGTCTCTGCTTAGAACCTTTTTTTTTTTTTTTGCGGTATGCGGGCCTCTCACTGTTGTGGCCTCTCCCGTTGCGGAGTACAGGCTCCGGACGCGCAGGCTCAGCGGCCATAGCTCACGGGCCCAGCCACCCCGCGGCATGTGGGATCTTCCCGGACCGGGGCACGAACCCGTGTCCCCTGCATCGGCAGGCGGACTCTCAACCACTGCATCACCAGGGAAGCCCTAGAACCTTTTAATAAATAATTTTCCGTTGCCCTTGTAATATAGTATATATTACTCAGCTTGAATTACCTGTCCTGCCTATGCCTCCAGCCTCATTTCCAGACACTGCCCCCCCTTCCATTACCTTCTCCTCTCCTTCCCCCTATGCCCCAACAATATGAACAATTGATTTCAGTTTCCCAAATGACTCAAATTCCCTCTTACTTCCAAACCTTTAGCAAGTTGTTCAAAAAATATTTACTCATTTATATTTTTGACACTTTGCTAGAGACCTAAAGGGTCTGGTCCAGAACAAACAAATAGATCAGTGGAACAGAATGTGAACTCAGGAGACAGATTTTAGTATGGATAAGAATTTAATATATTATAAAATGCTATCATACACCCATGGGAACATAATAAACTATCTAACAAATATTATTGGGAACATTGGCTTCCACTGGAAAAAAAGTCAAGAATAATAAAGTGAAAGCCTCACCTAATACTATGTATAAAACTTAACAAACCAGAGTACAAAGTTAAATGGAGACATGAAATCATTAAAAACCATAAGTAATTACAGCTGGTTATTTAATTAGTCTTAAGGTGTGAAAGAAATTTCTAAGCATGTAAGCAATGGAAAAATCCTTAAAGGAAAAATGTAACAGGTCTGATAAGATGAAAATTAGGAACTTTGGCAATTAGGGAAAACAGAGCAAATAACAAACTGGGCTGTATATTTTCAGCTGTAATGAATGCTTTATATGTCAGGGGGTTCCCAGCTCACTCAGAGAAAAGGTCCGAGTCCATACACCTTCCAGTTCTCCGGCCTCATCGCTTTCTACCACTCTTACACTCTCCCCCCAACTCACTTGACTCATGACCACATGGACCCCTTTCAGCTCTTCAACCCATCCTACGTGCTGCCACCTCAAGACCTTAGTTCTTGCTATGTTCTCCTCTGGGTTTTCTCTTTCCCTGGTTACCTGCAAATCTTGCTTCTGCATTACTGTATTAGTTTCTAACTGCTGTTGTAACAAATGACCACAAACTTAAAAACAACACAAATTTATTATCTTACAGTTCTGGAGGCCAAAAGTCGTAGAATCAAGGCTCCAGCAGGGCTGTATCCTTCCTGGAGGCTCTAGGGGAGAAGCTGTTTCCATGCCTTTTTCAGATCCTACAGGCTGTTTGCATTCTTTGGTTCATGATCCCTTCCCTCCAACTTCAAGCCAGCAACACAGCCTCTTCAAATCTCTCTGACTCTGCTTCTGATACACATCTCCTAATGGACTATCCTGCATCCCTCTTATAAGGACCCTTGTGATTACATTGGACCTACCTGGGTAATCCAGGATAATCTTCCCATCTCATAATCATTAACTTAATCATATCTGCAAAGTACCTTTTACATGTAAGGTAACTAATACGTGCATGGTTTTAGAGATATGAACATGGAAATCTTTGGGGGGGGCATTATTCTGCCTACAGAATTTCCTTCAGATCTTTGCTCAAACATTACTTTATCAAAAAGACTATGACACACCTAAATAAAATAGGAAGAGCTTCTGCTCCAACTCTACACCTACCCTTCTTACTCTACTTTATTCTTCTGCATAATACTTTGCACCCACTAATTTATGCAATCTCCATTAGGCCAAGGACTTTGTATTGTTTACTCATGGATTCTCATAGCTAGAACAGTGGGAAGCACATGGTAGGTTCTCAGTAAATGTTTGTTGAATGAATAAATAAGAAAAAATAAAAGTGACTTATTTCTAGGGAAAAAATTTAAAAAGGGAAAAATAAGAAGAAAATACCAGAGGTAATAAGTTGTCTCTTATATCAAAAAAGAAATAGCAAAAATGAAGGAACGAAGGAAAGAAGGAATGAAGAAAGGAAGAGAGGGAGGGAGGAAGTATTGCTGCCTCTCCTCAAATAGCCAATGAATTGTGAAATTTTCACTAAATCATGCATTAGATTTTCCTTAAATTTTAGTCAGAGCAATGTAAGTCACTGTAATGGAGGCAAGATGGGAAAAGCCTATACATTGGTCAAGAAAAATCTACTTCTTACATGCTCCTGCTGCCTCCATGGAAGGTAACGTAAGGAAGGTAGTCTGAGCAAAATCAAAAAGGAAGAAGGGAAGAGGACTGTTGAGTCCCTGTGGCTGGTTCATAACAAAAGTCTGTTACACCATGATTTGCAGTCCATTATTCAGCAGGAAAGAATCTTGGAAAAACAAGCATCTTGTTCTTGGAACGTCAGAGAGAAGCAAAATAATTCAAAATCCAATCAGCAGCTTTGAGCAAAACACATATTCTATTCTCTTGCTAGTTTTGAACAGTAATTCCTCACACCATAGATTTTTATAGAGCTGGAAACTACTAGAATAATGAAAAGGTCTAGGAAAAACCTGAACGACTCTGGCTTGCTAAGATTTGGGGCTGATGCAGGGCTGCAGGGTGTGACCAAGGGAGAACGTGGGAGGGAGAGTGATGTGTGAAATGGAAGATTGGGTTCTGGCAAGGGGAGTGCCTGCTCCGGGATTCTCATAGCAAAATAATTACACTTGAAACCTTTGCTTTTACTTTTCCTTAAAATGCATGAGGCCACGAAATTGAGCTATTTGTAATGAGGTGAATAGACCTAGAGTCTGTCATACAGAGTGAAGTAAGTCAGAAAGAGAGAGACAAATACCGTATGCTAACACATATATATGGAATTTAAGAAAAAAAAAATGTCATGAAGAACCTAGGGGTAAGACAGGAATAAAGACACAGACCTACTAGAGAATGGACTTGAGGATATGGGGAGGGGGAAGGGTAAGCTGTGACAAAGCGAGAGAGAGTACAGTACAGTATAGTCTGGGGCAGGGTAGGTAACTCTAATTCTGTTGTTTAATTAAAAAGCTCTTTTGACTCTCAAACTAAGCTCCTTTCTCCAACTTAGTTTTTATTAGTAACAGAGGTAATATTTTGATATATATATTTTACTTCTTGTTGATACAGGGGTGAGAAAGAATGCTACAACTTATTAGGCCCCCTCAAAAACTCTAATAATTTGTAGTATTTAATCATAGCTATTTAAATTACTTATAGTTAATAAAAAGTATACTTGAAAATAATAAAAAGCTAGTTTAGGATATTTTACTCTTTTTGTTCACTGTGTATTTAAAGCTCATATATTCAAACGTTTCAAGATGGCAGTGTTTTTCTAAAATTATCTTGTAATCATATTATTAATGGATAACATTGCAATCTAGTTAATATAACTCTAATCATAAATAAATTATATATATATATATATTTTTTTTTTAATCCTCTACAATACTTACAAACGAAGGAAGAAAACTACAGTTATTGAACCTTGTGTGCCAGGCACTAAATCACATATCAGAGATAAATATGATAACGTTGCTGACCATGAGAAGCTTACAGTGGACCAGACATGCAGATAATTTCCATACAACATTGTCAGTGCCAGGAGACTATGCCAAGTGCTGAGGAAACAAAAAGGAGCGGCACTTTGCTGGCCTGGAAGTAGAGTGGGCAGTGTTTTGGGGTTTTTTTGCGGTACGCGGGCCTCTCACTGCTGTGGCCTCTCCCGTTGCGGAGCACAGGCTCCGGACACGCAGGCTCAGCGGCCATGGCTCACGGGCCCAGCCGCTCCATGGCATGTGGGATCTTCCCGGACCGGGGCACGAACCCGCGTCCCCTGCATCGGCAGGCGGACTCTCAACCACTGCGCCACCAGGGAAGCCCCGAGTGGGCAGTTTTATAAGGCTTCCTGTAGAAAATGCCTGGGAGCTAAAGGGTAAGTAGTAAGAAATGACCTTATTAAGAAAGGATGGAGACAGATAGGGTTTGGGGCATAGGAGAGAATTAGTAACAGAGGAAGGGTCTGTGGACAGTCACAGAGAAATGATGTAGAACAGTATGTGCCCTTTAGGTGTCAGGAATCATCCTTGGTATTTATAACACCTTATAACAATATTTGAAATAGGTATATTAATCAATATTTTACATATGAGGAAACTGAGGCTAGTGTCAGAACTGGGATTGAAACACTGATCTGATGCCAAAGTTCCTTCCTTTATTACCATTCAGCTTCCTACCCAGCACAGTAAGTCCATTGACCTGAATAGTTGCTCAATTTAATACTGATGCATTTCAAAGAATTTTAACAATTATGATCATATTACAAGAGAGCATCTTAATCAACATTAAGTTTCCCTGAACAATGCAAATTAATATTTTTATTAGAACTTCAAGACAAAGAAGAACATTCTTCTTTAACTCTTCAAGAAGAAAATCCTATTGTTTGTACTAATGAAACACTAGAGAAAGCAAATCAGGAAAGGAGAGCAGATAATGTCATTGAAATTCAAGCATCAGGTATGCATTATGCTTTTTAAATACATTCAAATTAAGTAAATTTAAAAGCACTTTCCTGGGTATCTAGGACACACCTTATTTTCCATGTAATTTTCTTCACTTGTTTCAGATATTTCTTCATTCCAGTCCTACTTTCAGGTTATTTCCAAACCTGGAGTGCCTTATTCACTGCCTCTGCCCCTCCCTCCCCATCGCCCTATTCCAGTCCACTAAGTGTTATTTCTTCCTTCATTGAAACTGCTGCTTCCCTACATGCATCAGAGAACAGCAAACTGCAGCTCCTCACTCAGACTTTTCTTCCCAGTCTGGAAAAATGAACTGTTGATGGTTGCCCTCTCCGTTCTCTTACCCATCATCAAGGTGGTGTAAATAAGTTATTATTGATTCCTATACCAATTAAAATTATTTGTTCTGCTGTAAAGAAAAATATTCTTTACATTGACCCCTTAAGAACATCATGCTCACTATTAAAATCGATAAGGAAGTATGACACTAGTTCTTGAATATCATTTCATTCTTTTGGCTAAATTTCATTTATGACCTTTAGATGACAATGCAGATCTTTAAATATTGATATTCTAGTGAAAACTAAAAACAATTTGTCATTGTTATAAATGTGTTCATCTTAAGGTTGTAAGCTAATAGTGGAGGGAGAAGAAAAAAACTGTGATTCTCTTCCTCATACTTGCCCTGCCAAATTAGTCACTGAATAAATCATTTCTAATAAACAAGATAACCATAAAATTATATTAATTCTACAGAGGGTTTTTTTGGTTGTGTTTTTACTAGTTTATTTAGAATAAATATCCTAAAATAAGCCTCTATAGAATCTAATGATTTTTAACTCAGAAAAGAATTTGGATAGAGTTCAGGTTTCCATGAAGTAACATGGATGATTGATTTGTCAAAAAGAACATACCATCCTTATAAAAACACTGCCTTTAATGCTTTTATTTTTGCAGATAGCCAGTGCCAAGCATACTGTCTCCTAGAAGCAGCAGCTTCTCCTATCTTAAAAAAACTTGTATGCCTCTGTACTCTTCCTGCTGCTAACTGGAAATTTGACACTGTCATTTTTGACCAAACAAGGTTCCTCTTAAAACAACAAGAAAAAGTAATAAGTGATGCTATTCACCAAGGTGAGTACAAATAAAAGTCACATTATTTTAAAGGATATAAATTTATGGATTATTAGAAAATGCAGAAATTAGTCATAGATGGAGGCATAACTGTAATTCAGCATATGACACCCACAGACCAATGCTGGAAAATCAGCTAAGCAAGGATAAAAAGGTAAGAAATACAAGTGTCACCTGCTTTTCATGTTTGCTTTATGTCACTTTGATTTTATGAAGTCCTACATTAATATCTGCTTTCACTAACTGAAAGAAATCAAAGAGGATTTTCGTTTTTATGAAAAAAGGTATTTGCTTCTTTACTCCATTTCAGCTTACAAAAGGTTTCATAGGAACTCTCTATTTTCAGATAGTGGGGGAAACCTGTATCATCTGGCATTGCTTCTCAGTAAAGCTCCTAGTTGACATATATATTACTTGACAGATTCCTATTGCAGAAACCAAATTAACCCTATTACTGTTAGCATCTGAACCACTTAGGTCCCTCCCAAATAGGTGGGGGGAGGTCAACAAGTAAATTGATTAAAGTCAATCCTGGACTTTTGCTTCTGGCCAAAATGGAATAACAGGGATTGAATTTACCCTCCTTCCAGAAATAACAACAACAAACAAAAAGACAAAGACAAAATAGATGAAACCAGTTTTTAAGATCCTAGACATCAGGCAACGAAGCACAATGATTCCTGAGAGATGGGAGACAAGTGAGGTGAGCCTTACCATTGCCCTAGCTTACTGCCTTGAAAGAAATGCCAGGCCATGGCACAGGGAGAGGTACCAGAGGCAGAGCTCAGGGGACAAATCTGAGTTGAAGAAGCAGAGCTAAGAGTCCAGGGAGACCAAGGCAACTAAATTTCAAAGGATAGAAGGTTAGGGGCTTCCCTGGTGGCAGAGTGGTTAAGAATCTGCCTGCCAATGCAGGGGACATGGGTTTGAGCCCTGGTCTGGGAAGATCCCACATGCCGCGGAACAACTAAGCCCGTGTGCCACAACTACTGAGCCTGAGCTCTAGAGCCTGCAAGCCACAACTACTGTGCCCACGAGCCACAACTACTGAGCCCACGTGCTACAACTAATGAAGCCTGTGCACCTAGAGCCCGTGCTCTGCAACAAGGAAAGCCACTGCGATGAGAAGCCTGCACACCGCAGTGAAGAGTAGCCCCTGCTCGCCACAACTAGAGAAAGCCCATGCACAGCAATGAAGACCCAATGCAGCTAAAAATAAATAAATTTTTTAAAAAAGGTAGAAGGTTAGAGAGCAGAGAGCTTCACAAGAAGAGTCTTAGAAATTTGCAGAGAGTCTCCCTGAAGTATTCAGCAGAGTACTGATCCAAGAGTATATGTGAGGACAATAGCCAAAACATAGAAACAACCTAAATGCCCACTGACAGATGAATGGATAAAGAAGATGTGGTACACATATACAATCGAATACTACTCAGCCATAAAAAAAGAATGAAATAACACCATTTGCAGCAACATGGATGGACCTAGAGATTATCATACTAAGTAAAGTAAGTCAGACAGAGAAAGACAAACACCATATGATATCACTTATATGTAGAATCTAAAAGATAACACAAATGAACTTATCTATGAAACAGAAACAGACTCACAGACATAGAGAACAGTCTTGTGGCTGCCAAGGGGGTGGGGTGGGGGAAGGATGGATTAGGAATTTGGGATTAGCAGATGCAAACTATAATATAGAGAATGGGTAAACAACAAGGTCCTAGTGTATAGCACAGGAAACTATATTCAATATCCTGTGATAAACCATAATGGAAAAGAATACAGAAAAAAAAGAACAGCCATCTCAAAAAAAATAAATGTATATGTGAGGAACTAACCTACAAGAGATTGGGAAACAAACCATCTGAAAGGATTAGAGGGAATAGTACTCTGAATTCACACGGGGCAGGAAATAATGTCTGTTCCCACCAGCCAGACTAGAAAATCTCATAGTTCATGGAGTATTGATCACCATACTTAGAGAAGTCTTGTCTCAGTAGTGGGGAATAATTATCCCTAGATTTAGCACTGCTCTGGACCTGCCTAAAAAAATCATAAAAGCAAGACTCAAAGTTATCAAACTATTTCCAAGGAACTTAACTGCATCCCAGAACAAAGCTTAAGACTATTTATATGAATACAGAAATATTTAGCACTAACAAGGTAAAATTCACAATGTTTGACATCTGATCAAAGATTGTCAAGCATAACAAGAGACAGGAAAACACAGCCCATAAGGAGAATAATCAATCAAAACAAACTCAGAGCTGACAAAGATGTTAGAATTATCAGAGAGGACACTGAAACTTATTATAACTGTATTCCATACATTCAATAAGCTAGAGACATAAAAGAGATGCAAATTGTAGTTTTAGAGAATAAACTACAATGCATGAGATGAAAAATACACTGGATGGAGTTAATGGCAGATTAAATATTGCAGAAGAAAAGACTAGCTAACTTGTAAGCATAGCAATAGAAACTATCTAAAATAAAACCCAGGTGGATAAAAGAATAAAAAAGAAGGAAAGAAAAGAGCATAGTGGGCTGTGAAACAACTTCAAATAGCCTTATATACTAGCATTAGAGTTCTCAAAGGAGAGGCAAAAGGGGGTAAACAGATAAAATATTTGAAGAAATAATGACTGAAATTTTGCCAAACTCAGTGAAAACTACAAACCCACAGATCCAAGAAACTCAATGAACCCTAAGCACAAGAAGCATAATAAAGCTACACCAAGGCATATTATAATCAAGTTGCTCAAAACCAGTGATAAAGAGAAAATTGTAGGAGCAGCCAGAGGAAAAAAATATATGCTGCAAAAGAGAAACAATGACAAGGTTGACGTCAAATTTCTTGTCAGAAATAGTGCAAGTGATGTTGAGCATTCTTTCATGTGTTAGAAGAAATGCAAATCGAAACTACAATGAGATATCATCTCACACCAGTCAGAATGGCCATCATCAAAAAATCTAGAAACAATAAATGCTGGAGAGGGTGTGGAGAAAAGGGAACACTCTTGCACTGCTGCTGGGAATATGAATTGGTACAGCCACTATGGAGAACAGTATGGAGGTTCCTTAAAAAACTACAAATAGAACTACCATATGACCTAGCAATCCCACTACTGGGCATATACCCTGAGAAAACCATAATTCAAAAAGAGTCATGTACCAGAATGTTCATTGCAGCACTATTTACAATAGCCAGGAGATGGAAGCAACCTAAGTGTCCATCAACAGATGAATGGATAAAGAAGATGTGGCACATATATACAATGGAATATTACTCAGCCATAAAAAGAAACGAAACTGAGTTATTTGTAGTGAGGTGGATGGACCTAGAGACTGTCATACAGAGTGAAGTAAGTCAGAAAGAGAAAGACAAATACCGTATGCTAACACATATATATGGAATCTAAGGGAAAAAAAGGTCATGAAGAACCTAGGGGTAAGACGGGAATAAAGACACAGACCTACTAGAGAATGGACTTGAGGATATTGGGAGGGGGAAGGGTAAGCTGTGACAAAGTGAGAGAGTGGCATGGACATATATACACTACCAAATGTAAAATAGATAGCTAGTGGGAAGCAGCCACATAGCACAGGGAGATCAGCTCGGTGCTTTGTGATCGCCTGGAGGGGTGGGATAGGGAGGGTGGGAGGGAGTGAGACGCAAGAGGGAAGAGATATGGGAACATATGTATATATATATATAAAACGGATTCATTTTGTTGTAAAGCAGAAACTAACACACCATTGTAAAGCAATTATACTCCAATAAAGATGTTAAAAAAAAAATGCATGAGGCCACATGATTGTTCCAGGCATTCTTGCTGTATAAAATTATTCCACAATTTAGTAGTATAAACTACAATGGTTTGGTTTTGCTCACAATTTCAAAGGTGGGGAATTTGGGAAACACTCTCACTTGGAGTCTCTCGTGCAGGTGCATTCAGATGTCCACTGAGGCTGCAGTCATCTGAAGGCTTGCCTGGCTGGACATCCAAACTGGCTCAATCATGTAGCTGGCAAGTGCTGCTAAACTTCTGCTGGGAGCTCCACTGACTACTCACACCCTCTCCAGCATGGCGCTCTTAGTTAGTTGAATTTCTTACATAGCTTCTTCTATCCCATGATAGAACATGGCTTCTTTATCCCAAGAGAGAAATGTGGAAGGCACATGGCCTTTTCTGACCTTGCCTTAGAAATCACACAATGTCACTTCTGCTGCATTCTCTGAATAACAAGTGAGTCACTAAGGTAAGGTCAGATTTAAGGGGGAGGGGATACCGATCCCACCTCTTAATGAGGTATGCCAAGCAACTGATTCTTTAAATAATTTTTAACCAGTTTGACTAACTGTTCCTTTCTTCCTTGTTATGTCCTACTTTGGATATTGTTCCACTTGTTCTATGTTGGGATATTTACTTCTTACTTCATGGGATATATTGCTAATTCTTAGTGAGTTATCTCTGCAATTTATCTGGTGTTTATGGAAGACTCTGCTTCCCTCCAAAATTCACTGTACAGTGCAGGTTGAGGCTGTGTGATGTTGTAGCTCCCTGTGTCTCCATCCTGAGCTGGTCTGCTACTCCTACTGGTCAGCAGTCCTGGGCAGGAGGAGGAGCAAAACGCAATGAGGCATCCCCATCCCCAAAATGGGCTGTACTATTATGAGAAAGATCGAGAGCCCAGAAGCACCTAGGTGTAACTGCATGTTCATTAACAGCTTTCTCTTATATTTCTATTTTCTAGGATGTGGCATATCAGAAGTCTCTAAAGAGGAAAGAAGAACTTTCCACCATCTTTCAAAGCTAAGAAATAACTGATCACATAATAAGGGGGGAAAAAATTGATGAATAAATAGAAAAAACAAAGTTTTTTTTAGCTGAGGACACGGATAAGCTATAAATGCTAAAGCTATAAATGTTAAAGTGGGTGATCTGCTAATTCCTCTTACTGTTCTGTCTATTCGAAATGAAAAGATTAGTAACACTAGAAACTTTCAAGAGTGAAGTTCAGATGCCTGGGAGTTTGGGGTTTTTTACTGTAAATAATTTTAGGAAAAATTCACCTCTAGTATACAATGATCTGGAAATGTTTTCCATGACAAATAAAATAAAATAAGAGTGCCTTTTATTAATATTGGTATTGGTTTTTAAAAATTACAAAAAGCAACATAACACAGTATTCCATTTCATCCTCAAAACAACTCTGTGAAGCAGACAGAAAAGTGATACTGTGATCCCCACTTTTAAAATATTTATTTATTGATTTACTTATTTGGCTGCACCAGGTCTTAGCTTCAGCAGGCGGGCTCCTTAGTTGCGGCTCTCCAGCTCCTTAGTTGTGGTGTGTGAACTCCTAGTTGCAGCATATATGTGGGATCTGGTTCCCTGACCAGGCATCGAACCTGGGCCCCCTGCATTGGGAGCGTGGAGTCCCATCCACTGCACCACCAGGGAAGTCCCTGTGATCCCCATTTTAAAGATGAGGAAACTGAGGCTCAAAAGTCATGAAGCCCCTGAGCACGACTTTATAAATAGTAAATAGTGATATTTGGTCTTGATCTCAGTTCAGTGCATTTTCCATTACACCATAATGCCTCTTCATCTAACTCTATTTTTTTTTCCTAGAAAAATAAAGCTACTTCGGTTTTAAAACCTTAGAAGGTTGTTAGGTTTATAGAAAAAATGTTTTTTCCTTTTTAAAATCACATGGATAATAGATATTCATTGGTGAAAAACTTGAAAAGGAAAAAAATCTCTGAGTTACCACCCAGAGATAATAACACCTAGAATTAATAGCTTGGCGTATTTCCTTCCACACCATTTCCTATGCAAATTTGCCCATGTAAATAACTATATATTTGCTTACAAAAATTGTTTCATTTTACAGACTGCTTTGTGCCTTGCCTTTTCTTCTTAATATATTTAGAACTTATGTCAAAAAAATGCCATCATTTTGATGACTGCATAATATCTCATAGTATATCTTAATTTATTTAAACAAACCCCTAAAATGCCAGATTTAGAGTGTTTCCAAATGTCCTCTATTGTAAATAAGTAATGTGAATATTTCCTTAAGAAACATCAGACAAACCCAAATTAATGAACATTCTGCAAAATAATCACCTTTACTCCTCAAAAAATTTGAGGTCAAGGAATATAAGGAAAAAATGAAAATTTGCTCCCAGATTAAAGGAGACTAAAGGGACTGAGTTTTATAAAAAAAAAAATAATTAAAACAACTAACAAAATTTGAATATGGACTGTGAATTAGATAATAGTATTGTATCAATGTGAATTTCCTGATTTTGATAATTCTTCTATAAAAGAATGTCCTTATTCTTGGGAAATATATACTGAAATATTTAGAAGTAAAGAGGCATGATACCTTCAACTTACTCTCAAGTGGCTCAAAAAATTTACTCAAATACACACACACATAAATATATGCTCCACAGAGAGAATGCTAGCTAATCAAATAGGGAAATATGTAAGATATTGGTGAATCTCAGAAAAAAGCATACAGGAAGACAAGAAAAATAAACAAAAGGTATCCAAATTGGAAGGGAAGAAGCAAAACTATCAATATTTGCAGATGACATGATACTATATTTAGAAAACCCTAAAGTCTCCACCAAAAAGTCTATTAGAACTAATACATGAATTCAGTGAAGTTGCAGGATACAAGATTAACATACAGAAATCTGTTGCTTTTCTATACACTAATAGTGAACTATCAGAAAGAGAAAGGAAGAAAACAATCTCATTTAAGATCACATTAAAAAGAATAAAATACCTAGGAATAAATTTAATCAAGGAGGTGAAAGACCTATATCTGAAAAGTATTAAAAAAAATTGATGAAGGAAATTGAAGATGATACAAAGAAATGGAAAGATATTCCATGTTCATGGATTGGAAGAATGATTATTGTTAAAATGTCCATATTACCCAAAGCACTCTACAGATTTAATGCAATCCCTATCAAAGTACCCAGGACATTTTTTCACAGAACTAGAACAACTAATTCTAGAATATTTGGAACCACAAAAGACCCTGAATTGCCAAAGCAATCCTGAGGAAAGAACAAACCTGGAGGTATCACATTCCCTGATTTCAGACTATACTTCAAAGCTACCGTAATCAAAACAGTATCGTACCAGCATAAAAACAGACACATAGATCAACAGAAGAGAATAGAGAGCCCAGAAACAAACACCCACATTTACGGTCAATTAATCTACAATGAAGGAGGCAAGAATATACAATGGAGAAAAGACAGTCTCTTCAATAAGTGGTACTGGGAAAACTGGAGAGCTACATGTAAAAGAATGAAATTAAACATTTTCTCACACCATATGCATAAATAAACTCAAAGTGGATTAAAGACCTAAATGTAAGACTTGAAACCATAAAACTTCTAGAAGAGAACATATGCAGAACACTTTTTAACATAAATCATAGCAATATGTTATTTTGGATCTGTCTCCTAAGACAAAGGAAACAAAAGCAAAAATAAACAAATGGAAGCTAATTAAACTTAAAAGCTTTTGCACAGCAAAGGAAACCACTGATAAAAAGAAAAGACAGCCTACTGAATGGGAGAAAATATTTTCAAATGATATGACCAATAAGGAGTTAATATACAAAATACATAAACAGCCCATATAACTCAATACCAAAAAAACAAACAACCAGATGCTTAACATTGCCAATCATCGGAGAAATCCAAATCAAAAAACACAATGAGACATCACCTCACACTTGTCAGAATGATTATCATCAAAAAGACAAGAAATTACAAGTGTTGACGAGGATATGCAGAAAAGGGAACCCTTGTACACTGTTGGTAGAAATGTAAATTGGTGCAGCCATTGTGGAAAACAGTATAAAGGTTACTAAAAAACTAAAAATAGAACTAACATATGATCCAGCAATTCCACTCCTGGACATATATCTGAAGAAAATGAAAACACTAATTCAAAAAGATAAATGCACCCCAGTGTTCCAAGAAGCATTATTTAGAATAGCCAAGATACAGAAGCAACCTAAGCGTCCAACAACAAATGAGTGAATAAAGATGATGTGGTATATATACACAATGGAATATTACTCAATCATATAAAAGAATGAAATTCTGCAATTTGCAACAATGTGGATGGATCTAGAGGGTATTATGCTTAGTGAAATAAGTCAGACAAAGACAAATACTCTATGTTATCACTTATATGTGCAATCTAAAAATTAAAACAAATTAATCACTATTACAAAACAGAAACTGACTCACAGATATAGACAACAAACTAGTGGTTACCAGTGGGGAGAAGGAAGAAAGGAAGGGCAAGATAGGGCTATGGAATACAAACTACTAGGTATAAAATAAATAAGCAAAAAGGATATATTGTACAGCAAAGGGAAATATAACCATTATTTTATAAAAACTTTAAATGGAGTATAACCTGTAAAAATACTGAATCACTAAGTTTTACACCTGACACTAATATAATGTTGTAGATCAACTGTACTTCAATTTTTAAAAAAGAAAGAAAAAAGAGGATAAAGGAGTTCTTTATACTACTCTTGCAACTTTTCTTTAACTTTGAAATTATATCAAAATTAAGTTAGCCATGAAAACCACTAGGAAAACTATATAAGTGATGTGCATAAAAACTTGATAATAGATAAATCAAGATAGAATCCTAAAAACTGTACATGTAACCCACAGGACGTAAAAAAAAAGGGAAACAGAGGAATGAGAAATAGAGGAAACAAACAGAAAACAACAAAAATGCAGACTTAAGATCTAACATATCAATAATTACCCTCAAAATAAATATCTAAATACACCAATTAAAAGACCAAAATTAGAACAGTAGGTAAAAAAAATGATCCATTAATATGCTATCTACAAAAAACTCACTTCACGTATAAGAGCATGGGTATGCTGAAAGTAAACAAATGGAAAAAGATATGTCATGCAAACATTAATCCAAAAGTTATCCCCCCCAAAATTCAACTGATATTTAAAGCAAAAATAATAACAACATATGAACTGAATAATTACATCCTGGGAATTGGGGTTCTTTAGTTAATTCTTTATACAGTGGGATACTGATTGGTACCATATAATAAAATGGCTTCCAAGTAAACCACAGTGTATCAGGAATACAATTCCTGGAAGAAATTTATGATCATTTGATTTTATTACAATGACTCAATGACTGCCACTCTTAAAAAGGAACATAAAGTGTAATAAGTTGAGATCAGTTTCTTTTGAGTACAAAGAAAGCAGTATGGTTGCAAATATTAACCATCTATAACGTTACTATAAAGGCAACAGATTAAAGAACCCACCAAAATATGCTTATTATTACTTTAGTTTCAAATAGTACTTTAAATTTGGTTTAATTAAAACCTCGACTCTTTATTGAATAAAATCTCAAAATAATAACATTTACAGAAGTAAAATATATGTCAACAATAGCACAAAGAAAGGGAAAGGGTCACTTCTCTCCTGAAGAACCTCTAGTGCCTTCCCATTTCACTAAGAATAAAAGCCAAAGTTCTTACAAAGTCCTACAAGTCCCTATATCAACTGCCCCCATTACCTCTGTCACTTCCTCTCCTACTATTCTCACCCCCTGCTCACTGTGCTCCAATCACACTAACCTATTGGGCTGTTCCTAGAGAATCCTGGGCAAACTCCCACCTTAGGGCCTGAGCACTGGTGGCTGCCTTTGGCCAGAAGGCTCTCACACCTAGATGACCAGAGGCTAACCCAGTTCTAAATGAGGCCCGTCCAGACAAATCTATTTACAGCTGTAATTCGTGCACTCATCTCCAACTCCCTTGCCTTCTATTTTTTTCATAGGACATATCACCTTTAAACATACTATATAATTTCCTTGTTAAAACTGAACTTATTATTTATTTTTGTTTCTCCCTGCTAGAATATAAGCACCAACAGAATATAGATTTTGTCTGTTTTCTTGATAAATGTATCCCAAGTCCATAGTAGTGGCTAGTATATAGTAGTTGCTTAATAAATGTTTATTTGTTGAACGTATAAATAAATAAAAGAATATTTAAAGGGAAGGGGAGAAAGGGAATGCTGTTTGTGATACAGTACAGTTATTATTCTAAGAACGAAGAGCACAGAAAAAGAAGACAAGGCTAAAGTAGGCAGTTCAGACTCATTTTAGCCTTTTGTATAGAGGATTATGCTGATGAAAATGGTAGTCTAAGACTATTAGTATAGCAGAGGTTAACAAGTTTAACCCCAAACACAAGTCCATTTTTCACAAAGAGGAGACCGAGTAAGTGAGAAGGCACACACAGTTCCGTGTCAGCCACATCCAAACTGCCTGTCCTAAGCTTAGAGTCACCTTTACAGAAGAATAACATGCTGTTTGCACAAAGCACCTAGATGTGTGTGCCCATCACTTTCTCTTCCTTTTATTCTTTTTTTTAAAAAATTCATTGCACACAAAATGCTAAAGCTAAGGGATTTGCAGATCATCCATTAGAGATAAGAAATACCTAGCTGCTGTTTGTTCATTTTCAACTAGCAGACATCTCTAGGCATAGGTGTCACCCGGAGTAGTAATGTAAATAGTCATTTAAACAAGGAATTCAGGTAGAAAATGGAAACCATTGAAGTACCATTAATGACCACATCAGCTTGTTTCATCTGGAAATAAGGAGGTAATGTGCACCCACCATCTGAGCTGATGGTAGCAGAACACATCAAGTTGTTCTGTCCTTCTATAAACCTGCCGGCACCTCCCCAAATGAAAATGTAGTCTTCAAGAACCAACTCATGATTTCCTTCATGAAGACTCAATGATCGCTACAAACGAATGAGATATTAGCTTCTCTTAGCCCCCTACCACTACATTAATATCAACTCATGGCACTTATCTTACCTCTGATACACAGTCATGAGCATTCAACACTGTGCCGCCATGAGGGCAGGAATCCTGTGTTTTTAATCTTTTGTATCTCCTTTGGTGCCTTTGGTGCCTCACACATATATTTAACACATCCTTATTAAGTTGAATCAAATCAAATGCTTCCAAGATAGGCTCCCATTCCAGTAGGCCAGCAAAGATCTTTGTGCGTAGTAGGTCTCTGCTGAATGCATTTGAATGGAATCTCAAGAAGATTTTTATTTCTGGCAACTTTTTTTTCTATTAGTTCTATCTGATCAAAAGTGAACCACTGAGTAAGGTCAGCAACTATCACTTGTGCTTATTCTTTTATTTAAATTAACCAAATTTTCTCTCTTTAGCCAAATTTTATTCCTTTCTGGTATAAAATGGCATATGGCTGGAATGATTTCCTAAATAATTTAAATCTAGACTCGGTTCACTGCTCTTATGGTGGTTAAAACAGTTCCTGGTACTTAGTAGATATTCAATAATAATTGTTGAATGAAGTTGTTCAAAGAACCATGCAAAACCAGCTTTCTGCCAATAGACTATGAAAAGTAATGTATAGATTACAATCACAGTGGTATATCATTTCCTAAGAGCCTCCAAAGATTCCTCCCATCCCTGTAGGCATGTCTCTCTGCACATTAAGAGGTAAACTCTGTTTCCTTTCCCCTTGAGTCTGAGCTGGACTTGTGACTTGCTTTGACCAAAAGAATTCACAGAAGTGATGTTCGGGGACTTAGGCACCCAGATCTTAGAAGACTTGCAGCCTCTGCTTTTTCCATGCAAGAAAAGAAGCCCGGCCAGTGAGCCCTAGGTCATCCCAGCCATCCCAGCAGAGATTCCTAACATGGAAGTGATCTTAGATGATTCAACCCCACCTAAGTTGCCAGCTGAACACAACTACATGACTCTAGCCAACATATGAAGTAAAGATAGCCACCCCACCAAGCTCTGCTCAGTTGCATAATCATGAGGAAATAATTGGTTTTTGTTGTATAAGCCACTAAGTGTAGGGGTGGTTTCTTATACCCACTAGATAACTGAAGCAATCCTAATTTTTTTTCTATGTATCTAGTCTTTCTGTATATACGCATAAAGAATACTAGATGATCACAATGTGTGTAGGTGGTGACATCTTTGGTGGGGAGTTTGGGGTTTTGTTTTAATTTTTTGCATAGTACTTTATATTGCTAGAATTGCATTAATAAAAACATATTTTATAAAAACAATAGTTATTTAAGAAATAGAACATTATATTACATTTGAAGCTTTCTGTATGTTCCTCCCATGACCCAATACCTTACCTAAATTTTTGCTTTCCTCCCCTTGCTTTCCTTTGAAAATTTCCACAAATATGATTATATACCCAAATATCAAATTATATGGTTTTATGGTTGTGAATAAATGGAATCACAATTCTATTGCTGTATTGTATTCCATTTTATTAACATACTGACTGTCCTAGTCCATTCAGCTTGCTTTAACAGAATACCATAGACTGGGTAGCTCATAAACAATAGAAATTTATTTTTCACAGTTTTGGAGGTTGGGAATTCCAAGACCAAGGTGCCAGCAGATTTGGTGTCTGGTGAGGGTGTCCTCACATGGCAGAAGGGGTGAGGGAGCTCCCTTGAGTCTCTTTTATAAGAGTGCTAATCCTACTCATGAGAGTTCCACCCTCATGAGTTAATCACCTCCCAAAGGCCCCACCTCCTAATACCTTCACATTGGGGGTTAGGATTTCAACATATGAATTTGCTGAGGGACACAAACATTCAGTCTACAGAACACACTGAAATTTATTTGTCCATTCTAGTGTTGCTAAACATTTCTGTTTGTTTCTAGATTCTTCCCATTACAAAAAGGGCTGCTATGAATATTCTTATACATGTACCCCAACGCAAGAATATAAGGCATATACCCAGAAGTGTATGGATATATTCAATTTGACTTGATAATGCCAAATTGCTTCCTAATATTGTGGTATAAATTCATATTGCCACCAGCAGTGTATAACAGCACCCATTGATCTATATCCTCATCACACTTGATATTTTCAGATATTTAATTTGTTTTTCATTGTGGACAGTGTAAAAGGATATCTCATAGTGTTTTACTTTTCACTTACCTAATTACTAAAAAAGTGAAGATCTTTTCATATGTTTATTGGCCATTGAGGATTCTCTTCTATGTGGTACCATTCAAGACTTCTGCCTACTTTTCTATTGGATTGTTTTTTCTTATTTATATGTAGAATTTTTTTCTGTGCTCTGATTACTGTTCTTTTAATGGTTGTATGCGTTGCAAATTTCTTCTTCTTGGCTTGTCTTTTCACTTTCTTTATGATTCCATTTGCTAAACAGAATTCTTAATTGTAGAATAGTCAAATTTATCAATCATTTATCTTATGGTTTGTGTGTGTGTGTGTTTTCTCTAAGAAACCAATTTTTTTTTAAATAAATTTAATTATTTATTTATTTTTATTTTTGGCTGCATTGCAGCGAGTGGGGGCTACTCTTTGTTGCTGTGTGTGGGCTTCTCATTGCCGTGGCTTCTCTTGTTGTGGAGAACAGGCTCTAGGCACGCGGGCTTCAGTAGCTGTGGCACACAGCCTCAGTAGCTGTGGTACGCAGGCTCAGCACTTGTGGCACGTGGGCTCAGTAGTTGTGGCACACAGGCTTAGTTGCTCCGCAGCATGTGGGATCTTCCCAGACCAGGACTTGAACCCATGTCCCCTGCATTGGCAGGCAGATTCTTAACCACTTTGCCACAGGGGAAGTCCCAGAAACCTATTCTTGTTCCAAATTTTTATAGATAACTGCCTATATAGATTGTGTAGTTCTATCTTTCATATTTATCTTTTTCACACAGGTGGATTTACTGGAAAGGAGAATATGGTGTGAATAGGATCCCAATTTCATTTTTTCACATATGAATAACCAGTTTTCATAGCTCCTTTTATTGTAAAGTACATCTTCAATGAAAGCGCTCTCATAAACCGAGTTTATACATATTAGTTTTGGTTTTGAGTTTTCTACTCTGTTGCATTTGTCTTTGTTTCTGCATTTGCAGATATCAACTTACTATACTATATCTTTATAATAATTCTTTATACCTTGTCAGGCATTCCACCTCCATTGTTCTTCAGGAATGAGTTTTGCTTTTAGTTTGGCTAAAACTAAAGCTATTAAGTTTTGCTTTTCCATACAAATTTTAGACTCAGATTGGCAGGTTCACCAAAAACAAGTTGGTATTCTGACTTAAATTACATCAAATCTACATATCAATTGATGGGATTTGCCACTTTTATGATTTTGAAACTTCCAACCCATGAACATGGTATGGATTTTAATGTTAATTTAATAAAATATTCCAATTTTGTCCTTAAAAGTTTACAAATATTTGGTACATTTCATTCCAGGTAATGTATATTTTTTCACTATTTTAAATAGTATGTGTTTCTACAATTACATTAACTTTTGGTTGCTGGTATAAGGCAATACAATTGCTTTGTGTATACTGATTTTTGTACCAAGCAAGCTTACTAAATTCTGTTATTAATTCTAATTTACCTATAAATTTTTTTGAATTCTCAATGAAGGTAATATCATTTGTTAATAGTGACAGTTTTGTTTCTTCTCTTCAAATCATTATGCCTTTCTTTTTCTTACCAAATTGATCTGGCAAGGATTTCCATTTTAATATTAAACATAAGTCATCCTTGGAATCTTCTTAATCTAAAAAGAGATGTTTTCTATGTTTAGCCATTAAAAATAATGTTTGCCCTATGGTTTTCGAAGCTAACATTTTTTAGACTAAGGTAGTTTTCTTCTATTATTAGTTTTCAAATCATGAATGAATGCTTAATTTTATTTAAAAAATCTACACTATCGGGCCTCCCTGGTGGCACGGTGGTTGGGAGACCGCCTGCCAATGCAGGGGACATGGGTTCGTGCCCCGGTCTGGTAGGATCCCACGTGCCGCGGAGCGGCTGGGCCCGTGGGCCATGGCTGCTGGGCCTGTGCATCCGGAGCCTGTGCTCTGTGACGGGAGAGGCCACAACAGTGAGGGGCCCATGTACCGCCAAAAAAAAAAAAAAAAAAATCACATGGTCCTAGATTAAAAAAAAAAATCTACACTATCAAAATAATCATATTTTACCTCCTTTTCTTTGTAAGTATGTGAGTTACAGTAAATGAAGTTTCTAATATTAGACTAACCTGGCATTCCTGGAATTAATGCAACTTGGTGATGATAAATTAGTTGTTTTATACAGTGTTGAATTTGATTAGTTAAATTTTTTTAGGATTTTTCCATCACACTCATGAGTAAGATGGTCTGTAATTTTTCAGTTTTTTAGTATCCCTGTCAGGTGGTGGTATTTATACAGTTAACACTTTAAACAGACAATATTTCATGTACACGAAGGACACAGGATTAACTTAAATGAAAGACATACAAAAATGTACAGAGAAAAATTACACAACTTTATTTTTCTTTTTTTTCTTTCTTTTGGCCGTGTAGCATGGCTTGCGGGATCTTAGTTCGGCAACCAGGGATGCAACCCTCAGCCTCGGCAGTGGAAGTGTGGAGTCCCAACCACTGGACCACCAAGGAATTCCTGACAACTTTTTAAAGAGCTATTAATGAACATCTTTTTTTAAATGGAGAGATATACCATGTTATGGATTTGAAAACTCAAAATTGTAAAGATATAAATTCCCCCAAGTAGATTGATAGACTTATCGCAAACTCAATCAAAATCCAGCAGAGGGGCTTCCCTGGTGGCACAGTGGTTGGGAGTCTGCCTGCCGATGCGGGGAACACGAGTTCGTGCCCCGGTCTGGGAGGATCCCACATGCCGCGGACCAGCTGGGCCCGTGAGCCATGGCAGCTGGGCCTGCACATCCGGAGCCTGTGCTCCGCAACGGGAGGGGCCACGACAGTGAGAGGCCCGTACCGCAAAAAAAAAAAAAAAAAATCCAGCAGGTTTCATTGTGAGATTTGATAAGCTGGTTTTATGGGAATAAAGATCTAAGAATGCCCAAGGTATTCTTGAAAAAGTTGGGAGGACTTGCTTGACCAGGTATCAAGACTTACTATAAACATATAATTATCAAGATAATGTGGTATTAGCTCAAGGATAGACAAATCAACCAACACAACAGAACAGAAAAGCCAGAGGAGGCTCATGCATAGATACTTGGTATACGACAGAACAGCACTGTAAATCAGAAAGGACAGACTTGTCAAAAATGGTACTGAGACCACTGGGTATCTAGATGGGGAAAAATGAAACTTTGCCTTCCTCTCCCGTGCACACAAAAATCAGTTTCATGCGAATTGAAACCTAAATATGAAAAGCAAAACTATGAAGCTTTTAAAATATTTTAGAATCCTAAATATATAAAGGACTTATATAAATCAAGAAGAAAAAACACAGACAACCCATAGAAAAATAGACAAAAGTTCCAAATAAACAGTTCACGAAAGAGGAACTCTAAATAGATAATAAACGTATGAAAAGATTTTAGATTTCCTTGGTAGGCAGAAAAATATAAATTAAAAATACCAAAAGTTATAATAGGGACTTCCCTGGTGGTCCAGTGGTAAAGAATCTGCCTTACAATGCAGGGGATGCAGGTTCAATCCCTGGTTGAGGAACTAAGATCCCACATGCCAGGGCAACTAAGCCCACGCGCCACAACTACTAAGCCCGCACACCTCAACTAGATCCCATGCACCACAACTACAGAGCCCACGCGCCCTGGAGCCTGTGCACCACAACTAGAGAAGAGAAAACCCGCACGCCACAACTAGAGAGAAGTCCACGTGCCGCAACGAAAGATCCCACATGCCTCAACGAAGATCCCGCATGCCGCAACTAAGACCCAATGCAGCCAAAAATAAATAAATCTTTTTTTCAAAAAGTTATAATAATTTCAAAACCACCTCTCTGGCAAACATTGAAGTCTGACACTACCATGTGCTAGTTAGGAAGCAGAGCAGTAAGAAATTTCATACACTGCTGGTAGAAGGTAAATTAGCATAACAATTTTGGAAATTTGATTAGCATTACCTATTGATTTGAAAATAGACATACCCTATGACCTGATAAGTCTGTTTCTAGAGAGTCTCATGTACATATACAAGAAACATGTTACCAACTGCCCCAAATTAGAATCAACCCAAAAGTCATCAGTAAAATAGATTTTTTAATTATGGTATATTCATACAATTGAACACCATATCCCAGTGAACATGAAGCAACGATAGATCGCCATAACATCATGCAAGAATCTCACAAGCATAACATTAAGCAAAAAAAAAAAAGCCAGTCGCAAAAAAAAATGCCAGAGACAAAATAATAATACATACCATATGAATCCTTCTACATAAAGTTCAAAAACAGGCAAACTTAACAATATTGTTTAGAAAAACATCCATAAGTGGTAAAACATAATGAAAAATAGGGGAATTCCCTGGCGGTGCAGTGGTTAGGACTCTGCACTCTCACTGCCAAGGGCCTGGGTTCAATCAGTGGTCGGGGAACTAAGATCGCACAAGCCTCTCAGCGTGCCCAAAAACAAAACAAAAATGACTATCAAAAAAGTCAGGAGGTAGGATTCTTCTAGGGAGAAGGGTGAAAGTTATGATCAGAGTCGAGCACATAATGGAGTTCCTGAGATGCTGACAGTGTCCTATTTTGAAATTTGCGTGGTTTTTATACTGCTGTGTGTTATATCATCATTCATTAGCTCTACATGTTTTATGCACTTTTCTACAGGTATCTAAAATATGAAAATAGAAAGGTTAATACTTGTTTTTTATTTTAAAACACACCTTAAAGACTTTGAGAGGTGATATAGTAGAGGTGTTTAAGATGAGGCTCTGAAGTCTAACAAACCTGGATTTCAACCCCAACTCCACCAATCAGCCCTGTGACCTTGTGCTGGTTAATTAATTGCTCTAAAAGTCAGTACTCCTAACCTTCACTGTACTTCGTATTCACCTGAGGAGCTTTAAAAGAAATACAGAAGACCAGATCCCACCTTCAGAGGTTCTGATTTAATTGGTCCAGATGGATGGTAGCCTGAGTATTGATAGTTTTCAAAGTTCCCAGGTGATGGGCAGCCACTGCTGAGACCCACTGCCGTAAGGTCTAGTTTCCTTATCTGTGAAACTCTGATGATAACGATAATAATAATACCTTACTGGAAGGTTGCTACAAAGATAAACTATGACAGCGTACATGACAGTGCCTGGGATTCAATAACTTTAACTCTTATTAAGCTGCTTACTCTATTATGTTTTGAAGTTTGATGGAAACTGATATTGAAGAATCATATAGATGATATTTTTAAGAAATAGGATTTGATGACAATCTGGATGCAAAGGAATTAAAGAGAAGAACCGCAGCTGGTATGCTCAGGGCTGGGGGTTGGGGGGCCGTTGCAGAGGACAGGACATAGAAAAGGAAGCAGACCAGTCTTGACTTCAGCTATCGGGACACAATCTCAGTTACTCTGTTGTAATTTTCCAAGTTTGTACAAGTGATTCAAAATCCAGTGAAAGACTTGGCTTTATGTTCACTGGACTCACTGTGGGTGGAATCTTAGAAATGCTAGTGTCTTGTAGATATAATGTTCTCTTTGTTTGAAGATTTTGTTTTCTAACCAAGGAAATAATTAATTAAGCTTGAATTCTCCCATCCCCCTCTTGATCTTCTAAACAGCTGGTGTACTTATTTGGGACATGATAATGATTTTGCTTGGAATCCATGGTGATACACTGTTTATTGCCATGAGCATGTCATAAAGTGGATTTATGATTTTTCTAAACCAATCAATAATCATTGCATTAGGAATCTTCCTTCATGCAGACAAAATTTTTGAAAATTACTTCTTAATCTCAGACATCAAAAAAATTCTCTAGTTCAATTAATGAGTTAGGTACCTGCAATTCCTAAAAAAAATAGTGTTAAATATCTGGAATTCACAATAACATTAAATTTTCTTTGATTAATTAAACTGATATGGCATTTTCAGAAACCACTTTCGTTGAACTAGGTTATTATGCCTTTTCCCTTAAAATGTCATTTAGCAAATAAACACTGAAGTAGAATGACCATTAAAAGAAAAAAAAATGTGAAGAAGAGATTCTTTAAACAAGGGAGGACCTTCTGGGGGTGGTGAAAAGCATTAAGGGAATCTGTTGACTGGCTGGGCTCCCAGCTAGATTTCATCTAGACCACCTGTCAAATGCCAAGAAAAATAAGAGCATTTTGCAGAGGCCGGTATCTCCAGCTCTCTCCTCTGACTGCCCTCCTTCCTGACCTTTGACCCTCCCTGCAGGAGCTGCTCTGAGCAACTGTGCCCAGCACCTGGGAGGCAAAGAACTCTGCAGAGGCCAGCAACTCAACATTCCACCAGGAACGCTGTGAGTGGAAATTTCAGCAAATTCAGCTTCCACACCCTCCCTCCAAGCTTGCACCCAAGCCCCTCCTTCTTCACTACTGAAAATTATAGGCAAGGCCCCAGCCTCTCTTCTCATCCTTCCCCAGCCATCCCCCCACCGCCCCCCGCTTCTTCCCACCTCCACGCCTTCCATCTGGGAGCCTCTCCACTGAGCCTTGTGAAACTCTACAAATATTTCCTTGAGCATTCCCCCAACATTACTAACAAATGAACTTACTAGCTTCCTTTCCAAACCTCATCCTATTAAGGCACCAACCTTAGATCACCCTCTAAGTCACCTAGACACCAACCCTTGGAGTGAACATGACCTCCTCCTCCCATCTGCCTCCATCTATCCAATCTTTGGCCATGTTTACAATTCTAACTATGACTCTGTGGGAGTGGGAAGAACTAGATGGGCCCATGCTCAGCTATTAACCATCCTATTATTTTTTAAGATCTTTTTATCTTTTTATTTTTTAATTTATTTAATTAATTTTTGGCTGCATTGTATCTTCGTTGCTGCGCGTGGGCTTTCTCTAGCTGCAGCGAGCGGGGGCCACTCCTCCCTGCAGTGCGCGGGCCTCCCACTGCCGAGGTCTCCCCTGTTGCTGAGCACGGGCTCTAGGTACGTGGGCTTCAGTAGTTGTGGCTCATGGGCTCAGTAGTCGTGGCTTGCAGGCTCTAGAGCACAGGCTCAGTAGTTGTGGCGCACGGGTTTAGTTGCTCCTTGGCATGTGGGATCTTCCCGGACCAGGGATCAAACCTGAGTCCCCTGCATTGGCAGGTGGATTCCCAACCACTGCGCCACCAGGGAAGCCCTAATATCTTTTTGTTATGAAAAGCTTCAAACATAACCTTAAATATAGTACTGCAAAAATCCCATGTACCCATCACTAACTTCATCAGATCACAACATTTTACAACACAGTATTTGATTCCATTTCCTTTTACCACCTTTAATTTTTTTAACAGATGAAACTCAAAAACATTGAATGTCTTTCCTCATGTCCACATCACATACCCAGCACAGCATCCAAGACACAGTACCCACAAAGAATCATTTGGTCAGTAGTATTTGCATAGGTTTATGAGCCTCCTTGAGTCCCAATCCTTTATTTCTTTCCCTATTTCCCTTTCCAATCTGCTTCCTTTGGATATATGTATTTCTATCTGCATTGGTTGTCATTCAATATTTTTCTTGTAATATCGTGATATTTTCTGGACATGTGCATCTCCCTATTTCCTTTTATTTTTCTTTCTCTCCGTGCCATTCATTCTGTCTTTCACTTAATAGCTATTTCATAAGCACCTACAATGTGCCAGACACTGTTGTGGGCCCTTAGGATACGTATTTGTCAACCTTTTTCTCTATGTCGCTTTCTCTTTGCTGATACTTCTTGTTTTCTGACCATCTATCAATCTGGATTTCTTCGCCTTTTCCTTTCATCATCTCTACCCTTATCATCTCCTCTCACACTTCCCTCACCTAACTGAATACAAAAGAAAATGGCAGTATTATTTTATTTATTGTTTTTATACCAGAATGATGTGTTCTCCATATCTTCATTTTTTTAATTCAGAAGTAATTTCCTATTGAGTAATGTTTAGATTTTTGACAGCAGCACCGAGTCTTCAAAGAACCTTTTATTTCTCACCAAGCACCCTGTATCCCAATCATATCTGAATATTCTCCATTCTACAAATTCACTTCCAGACCTTTACTCATGCTGGTCCTCATTATACAGGATGCTCTCAACCTGGAGTTATCAAGGTTCTTTGAAGACTTGGCTGCCATTACCTGCTTTTTCACCCGTGTCTCCAGCATTTAGCACAATGCACAGGAAGAGCAAGAAATGTCCATTGTATTAAAAAAAAACCAATAAAAATAAGTTACTCGTTTCTCGGTACAGCATGTTTTCTTTTGGCCGATGGGTCACCATAGAAACAAATTCCTCAGCTTACATTGACTGGCCAACACAGAAAAAGAGAAGGTAAGAAGAATGGACAAGGAAGAACGCATGACAATTGTCATGCTGAGAGAGAATGAGAAACTCTGAGATTCTTCTTTCTCATGGGGTTAAAGAACTGTCAGAGGTGGAGTGAAGCAACTGCAAATAGTTTGCCTCCCTATTAATCCTTCAGGGGAAGAAAACCTGTTCTAAGTAGAAGATACAACAGCTGCTGCCCTACCAAACGCATTCCACAAAAGTCACAAGAAAATTGATGAGAATTCAAATACTCTGTGATAACAGTAGGATAAAGCTGCCAAAGAAAAAACTGGGAAAAGGGACTTGGAGATTTTCTCCCTTAGGAAACTAAAAAATTAAACCACGTGTATCAGGAAGAGCCAGTAAATCGAAGGTTAGAGAACATGGCATCAGATGCCCCTGTGATGGTTTAGGCAGAATGTAAACATCAAACAGCTAGGAAGTTAAAAAATAATAATCTCCTCTTTCTAGACCCCCCACCCAGGTCCAAGCTGGTTTCCAACACCTTGGATGAAATCATTTACCAAGAGATAAAGCCTTTTGTGGTTTGCTCCTTAGGAGTTTCATGATTAAGTTCATTTGGAAAATGAGTGAGAGCTGTTTGAGAAGATAGACCCTCCTGGCAAAGTAACATGCAGACTCTTCGAGACGCTGGATCTTCATGGAGCCTAAATAAACCCCATCCTTACAAAAGGACAATATTTTGCAACACTTACCTGCAATGAAGTCACCGGGTGCTTGTTAAAAATTCAGATTTCTGGGGCTTCCCTGGTGGCGCAGTGGTTGAGAGTCCGCCTGCCGATGCAGGGGACGCGGGTTCGTGCCCCGGTCTGGGAAGATCCCATGTGCCGCGGAGCAGCAGGGCCCGTGAGCCATGGCCGCTGAACCTGCGCGTCCGGAGCCTGTGCTCCGCAACAGGAGAGGCCACAGCAGTGAGAGGCCCCTGTACCGCAAAAAAAAGAAAAAAAAAATCAGATTTCTGGACCCCAACTCTTTTCTACTGAATCAAGGTTTACCCACAGAGCAGTAGCTCAGTGTTGAATAACTAGGAAGTTTAAAAAACAAGACAAAGCAAAACAAAACTCTCCTCTCCTGACCTCACTCAGATCCAAGCTGGTTTACACTTTCGTGAGATCTTTCATTTCCACGCACAAAGATACAGCTTGTGGGGGTCAAATGCTTTTTAGCAAGTTTCCCTGGTGATTACCACATGCTCAAGTCAGAGAAGAGGCTTAGAGGTCTTCCAGGTGAGCCAAAAAGCTACCTGCCCAGAGGTTTCTCTGCCCTGGGACCATCCTCCCTCGGCCCCAGGTCTGAAGAACTGCAGGCAGGAAAGCCCTCCTAAGGTTCAGAGCCTCTGTCTTTGCTGTTGCACAGAACTGTTACCTTGAACCTTGTGCTCCTAAAAGCTCTTTCTATTTATCACATTATCCTATTTAGTTTTCTCTTCCAGCAGATTTATGTACTTTTTGATTTTGCTATCTAATTAATGAACTCTTCCTGCTTAACTCTACTTACTTACTAAATTGTAAAAATAATTCATCATCCTTGTTTTTAATTTAGTGATAATGCAATTATAGCAAATATTCATTATGCTAGGTGGTGAATTTATTAGTATTCACTGTTCAGTTTTTTTAAACTTTCCATATGTTTGAAGTTTTTCATAAGAAAATATTGTTGGGAGGGGAGCGAATTGCAAAGGTACAGAAACTAATAGAGTAAAAAGTAAATTCCTCCCCTCTTCCTTCACTTTCCTCAGTCTAATTCCCAGAAGGTAATCACTGTTAACAATTTCTTATTTATTCTTCCAGAAGTTGTCTATGAATATACAATCATGTTTTTTCCTACTTAAGAGCATATATCATGTGATAGAAGTGCACAAAAGCATAAAAACAAGTCTGAACTTGCTTTTTTCAGTTATCACCATAATCAGGAATGTCTTTTCCAATAAGTATGCAGAAATCAGTCCAGTTTTCAGTCGCTATATAAAATTCCATTTTCTGAATATTCATAAATTTGAGCAGTACCGTGTATAGCCATATACAGGCTATACAAGTAGCTTACAGATTGGTTATTTGTTTTGCTGACACATACATATGCACAAATGTCACAGTGACATATACTGATATCTCTTCATATTCATCAAGTACTTTTACGGGATAAACGCCTGGAAAGGAGAATAATGGGTCAAAATCTGCATTGAAATGTTTTAAGATACAAAACTGACTCCTAAAAAGTCACACAAATTTAAATATCCATGGAGTGTCTATTTTCCTATATCCTCAAATATGCTTAATATTTTCAAAGCTTTTTAATCTTTACCAATCAAGTCAAAAAAAAGCACTCTGATTTTCATTTCTTTAATTAAAAGAAAGCTGCTTGAGAAGATAGACATATTTGCCATCTGTTTGGGGTTTTTCTCCATGAACTGCTGACTCATGTTCTTCACCTAAATTATATCAGGGTTCTCAACTTTTCTTGTTGATTTATTTAAAAGCCCTTTGTGTTTAAAGAAACTAACCTATTTGCCATGTATGCTGTAAAAAGATATTGCCAGTAGTCTTTTGCCTTTTTATCTTATTTACAGAATTTTTTTTGCATCGCAGAAGTTGGGAGTGAGCTTTTACCACAAAAACAATTTCTCATGATTATACAAACAATAAGTGATCATTACAATGAATTGGAACAATCCTTAAAAATACCATATGATCTCACTTACCTATGGAATCCAGAGCAAACAAACAAAAAGTGAACTCATAGATACAGAGAACAGATGAGTGCTCGCCAGAGGCACGGGGTGGGGAATGGGGGAACTGGGTGAAGGTGTTCAAAAAGCACAGACTTTCAGTTATAAGATAAATTCTGAGGATATAAGGTACAGCATGGTGACTATAGTTAACAATACTTATTATACATTTGAAAGCTTCTTAGACAGTATACGTATATATAGATAGATAGATAGATACACATATATAACAACCTAAATGTTTGGTTCATCTATGTAATGAAATATCACCCATACACTTAGAAAGTGTGTTGTAGTTTGTTACATGAAAAAGTAGTTTACAAAACAGTATGTACTTACATATATATAATGCTTTGCAACTTACAAACTATATCCTGCATTGTGACACTTCCAACTCTGAAATTGCCACTTTCACCATTCCGTTGATGGTAAAACTGAGAATCAGGGACCAAGGAATTTCTCTGATTTCGTAGTTGGTAAATGTGAGATCCAGGACTCATACTTAAGAGTTTTTCTAACCCCCAAACACCTGATCTTTTCACTTTATCACACAGCCTCACAGGGGGAGAACAAGAATACCTAATAATATTTATAGGGAGTGATGTTTCTGCATAGGTATGTGGATTAAAAGTCTTTTGAATTACAATTGTAGTAGCACACATCACACATTTATACATTTATTCTCAAAATTCAAATTTTCACCATAATTCCTTTTTTTGCTTTTCTTTTTTTGGCCTCATCATGCGGCATGCGGGATCCTAGTTCCCCAACCAGGGGTCAAACCCATGCCCCCTGCAGTGGAAGCGCAGAGTCCTAACCACTGGACCACCAGGGAAGTCCCTTCACTATAACTCTAATGTACACAATTTACTGCATTTAAGCACACTCGAATTCTAATATGTTATAAAAGAAGTATTCAGTAGGGAATATGTCTGGTGACACAGATGATAATGACCTACCACTCCCTGTCATTTCTTGTGAAATAATATCTTTAATAACATCTATAAAGGACTAATATAACAGGCAGTCCTAACTTGGGACCGTTTCGACATTAAGATAGAACTGCATTTCTCCTTCTGTCAATTCAATTTTGTTTTCCCTGGAAAGTCAAGCAGGAACACTTGCTGCTAAATGTCCCATTAGCATTTCCTGACCTTCTCCATGGTTGGGCTGCAACTGTGAACTTGTTGTGGTCGCTGAGGCACACAAAAGAAATGGAAAAAGCCACTTAATGTCTGGAGCGGTCCAAAATGCCAAAGAGCTGCCAGAGCATGTGGGGCAAAGGATGGAAAAGAAATAAGTAGGGCCTCAGATATGAGATTAGCAAGGATCCTGAAGATCTGGGGCCACACCGTCATCTTCACCCGAAAAAAAACCCCAAAACAAAACACCAAGGGTACTTCTGGGAAAGCTGGTGACATACATATATATTTAGAAATCTCCCCTCATGAGACAGACTAAAAATTTTTTTTAAAAAAAAGGAAGCACAGGGCTTCCCTGGTGGCACAGTGGTTGAGAGTCCGCCTGCCGATGCAGGGGACACGGGTTCGTGCCCTGGTCCGGGTGGAATCCCACATGCCGCAGAGCGGCTGGGCCCGTGAGCTATGGCCGCTGAGCCTGCGCGTCCGGAGCCTGTGCTCCGCAACGGGAGGGGCCACGACAGTGAGAGGCCCGCGTACCGCAAAAAAAAAAAAAAAAAAAAAAAAAAAGGAAGCACAATTATTGAACAAAAGTAGTCCATGTAAAATCCATGGAAAAGTTCCAAGCTCACAGTGCAAACTTCCACAACTATTGCATCCACATATCACTGTTCTTGAAAGAATTGTACAGTGTGGTGGGATAAAGTGGAAGAAAATTGGGGGAAAATCCTAATATCCTCTAATTTGGAAAGACAGAGGTCTGGAGGTGGTAGATGGGGCAAAGAATAAACACCCACTTAGGGCCACTCCCCTTCCAATCGACATTTTTTTTTTCCCTCTATAAAAACAACATTCTGAGGCCGTGATTATGAATGGGCAGCAGAGTTTCCTCTGGCCAACAGGTGTGGGAACAAGGAAGGTGACCTGCACTAGAATTTAGCTGACCCGCCTCCTTTCTCCACCCTTTTCTTCCTTGCCTGCCTCTGTCATAGAGTCTGTAAAAGGTAAAAACCCACTTTCCCTGCCTCCTGTTGACTAGGAGCGTGGTAGGAGACACACTGCTACCAAAGAAATGTAGGCAGAAGTCTCTTGGTGCTTCCTCTTCCTCTCCCCGTTCTCCCTCTTGGGAGACCTGCACACCCTGGAGGTGCAACAGACCTCAAGGAAAGCGGCAGGTGGGAAAGCAGCAGGAGCCTGCACCCGATGGCATCACTGAGTTACCCTACCAGTCCTGACCACGCCTGGACTTCTTGTTTTCTGCTTAAGCTACAGTAGAGTTGCTTATGAGTACTTGAAATTGAACGTAATTTGAATACAACAAAATATCTCCTGGAGCCGAGCCACTATCTTACCAAGTGCCAATGCCAGGAGAGCAGTGCCAAAAAAGAGGCAGGAAGATCCCGCAGGAGACTCTATCAAGAAAGAGACATGATCAGATATGAGGTAAGGCAGGAAGAGTGGAGAGAGAATAAAGAGGGTACAGATGTAAGACATACTTGGAAAAACCAAGCCCAAGTTTCCTCTTTTCCTCCCAAACCCCATCAAAATGAGAAAAGGAACATAAACATGAAAGAAAACCTGCATTCGTGCTAAAAATTGAGAAGGATCCTTTTGTACGGCTTCCAAATGATTCTGATAAAACCATCCAGAAAGAAAACAACATCTAGAGACAACACTTATGCTCCTCTAATGAGAAAAGAAGTAAACAACATCCTGGCAGAGCCCTACTACCACTCCTAAGTTGTGGAGGGGAAAGGGCTGGGAGGAGGGCAGCAGAGAACAGAAGGGGAGCGCTTGTTAGAGTCATAGCTGTAGCTGTGGGTCAGCACCATGCAAAAGCAGCTACTCAAGGAGATCCCAGGCACCATCCTCCTGCTCCACCAAGCAGGAGCAGGCAGTGTGGTGAGACTTCTCGGAAACAGCAGCACTTCTCCCCAGGGAGGCAAGCCTTCTTTTTTTTTTTTTTTTTGCGTTACGCAGGCCTCTCACTGTTGTGGCCTCTCCCGTTGCGGAGCACAGGCTCCGGACGCGCAGGCTCAGCGGCCATGGCTCATGGGCCCAGCTGCTCCGCAGCATGTGGGATCTTCCTTGACTGGGGCTCGAACCCGTGTCCCCTGCTTCGGCAGGCGGACTCTCAACCACTGCGCCACCAGGGAAGCCTGCAAGCCTTCTTTTTGAGGCACTGGTCAGCAGAGCAAGAATGGAGGACAGACACAGCCATGCCACGTGGAGAGCTGTGCACAGAGAGTTAGCATCCGGCACAACAGCTTCAAAGAACGAAGATGATGAATAAATATTAAGTTTTTGCCCATGTGATAGTCCAAGATCCCGCCCCTTTTCCGCTCACCTTAATCTGCTGGTAATGTAAACATATGCCAGTCAGTCCTCCAGCTTAAAATATTATTATTATTATTAACATCATCATCAGATACATAGGGAAGAGATCCAAGTACAATTCAGCCACCCTGTTTATGGTTAGACAGGTAAACACCAAAGGCAAATAGACCTCTCTTTATTCAAGAAGACATAAATAGAAGAAAAAAGGAGGCTATGAAATGTATGAGCCTATGAATATGAAAATATTCTGCAGAGGAAGCATATGCATTTGAAAAAGATTTGTAATGGGAAGAAAAACTTCAGATGAATTTCTTGGTGCTTTCCACAAATTTAAGAAAATATAGACTAATTAAAGCTGACAGCCTCAAAAGCAGAGGCTGAGAAATAGGCAGAAATTTTTTTTTCATCTGAATTTAATACAGCCGTAACATGGGAAAATAATATACTAGAAGGCAAACCTTCATTGGAAGTGATCAAGGCCAAAATATACAATGTAGATGCACCCCAGTTTTCCTAGCAGCACTATTTACAATAGCCAAGACATGGAAGCAACTTGAATGTCCATCAACAGATGAATGGATAAAGAAGATGTGGCATATATATATATATATATAAATATATATATATATACACACACACACACATACACACACACACAATGAAATACTACTCAGCCATAAAAAAGAATGAAATAATGCCATTTGCAGCAACATGGATGGACCTAAAGATTATCATACTATGTGAAGGAAGTCAGAAAGAGAAAGACAAATACCATATGATATCACTTATATGTAGAATCTAGAATATGATACAAATGAACTTATTTACAAAACAGAAAGACTCATAGACATAGAAAACCAATTTATGGTTACCAAAGGGGAAAGGGGGTGGAGTGGGGGATAAATTAGGAGTTTGGGATTAGCAGGTACAAACTACTATATATAAAATAGATAAACAACATGGTCCTACTGTATAACACAGGGAACTATATTCAGTATTCTGTAAGAAACCATAATGGAAAAGTATGTATGTATATATGTATGTATATATATATATATATATATATATGAATCACTTTGCTGTACACAAGAAACTAACACAACATTGTAAATCAACTATACTTCAATTTAAAAATATATATATATTTAGAAAAAATATATACTTTCTATATATAGAGAGAGAAAATCAAATCCGTGACATGGAAGAAAACATTGGAAGTTTTCTCAGACTACAGAGAAAAAGATTAACAAGTTGAAATATCAAGAAATGACAAATATAAATCACCAGTCATATATTCAACATATGGAGAAAAGAACAAATAGAACAAAAGCAGTATTAAGAGATATAATAAAGCTTTTGTGATTGATTTTACAGATTCAAGCAAATCTACTAAAGAGATATCTCAACTTAACCATATTCTGCAGACATTTTTGAACTTCATGGATAGGAAAAAGAACCCCACAAATATTCAAAGGGGAAAAATGGATTCATTACTGCTGGTCAAAAGTCCCTCAACTACAAGCAAAAGAAACTCAAATTAGCTTAAGAAAAAAATTAACTTAAGCAAAAAAAAAACAAACAAACTTTGGATTCATGTAATCTGGGAAGTTGTGGGAAGTCCAGAATGAATTTGGTTTAGAGTCAGCTGAAGTAGGCTCCACGTGGTATCTTCAGAGCTATCTTCCTCTTTCCATTTCTCAAGTCTGTGTGCCTCTGCTTACCTTCATTCTCACATTCATTCTCTCTCAGTCTCTCTCCCTCTACCTTTATATCTATCTACCTATCTATCTAGATATATCTATAGATGGGTAGATAGACAGACAGACAAATGACAGAGAGAGAGACAGCTATCAGTACCCTCTGTTACCCCAGCCTCACATTGCTTACTAACCAAACCTAGCAGAAACAATTCTTTCTGTCAACTCCTTATATCAATCCCAGGGAAGTTCTGATTGGCCCTGGTTGAGTCAGGATCCCAGTGAGAAGCAATCCACTATCTCCAGTGACTGGCACTCTGACCGATCTGCTTGCGTTACGTGGGGTGTGGGGAGGGGGGTCAGGGCCGGCACGGAATGAGGCTCAACAGAACCACATGGCTTTTCCCAAAGGAACCAGAAGAACTAGATGAGGAAAACGCTAACTACCACCGTCTACTAGATAGAAAGAAAGAAAGAATACTCAGTCTGGCCCCAGAATGACACAACAATAAGCACTATGCAGCAATGTGATTTGAGTATTTTGGGGAAAACACAATAAAAAGAAATCCATATATAGACAACATGACATGTGTGAAAGTAACAGAAATGCATTCTCAGGTATGCAAAGGTCCCAAACTGATCCTATCTGAAATAAATTACTCAAAGGAGAACTCTAAACAACTAACATATGAGAAAATATAGACATCCAACAAACAATAAACATAGGTTTAAACCCAGCAAAATGTAACCAAAGCCTTGCTTTTTTCCCCACTGTTATACATTTTTGGTTGAGAGAAAGTAGGTCCAAAATGAGGCCAAAAAACAGGCATAAAACAAGTGAGAGAGAGAACAAGCTGAATGAGGGATCATAGCAAACCGTGAGCACTTAGGAGATAAGATTTAAGAGATGGGTATGTTAGGTTTGCTGATGAGGCTAAGGTGTGGGCCTGGAGTGGGTGGCTGAGAGTCATTAGAGTTTAAAATGTCAGGGAGGGAATTCCCTGGTGCTCCAGTGGTTAGGACTGCGTGCCTTCACTGCCGAGGGAACGGGTTCAATCCATGGTCGGGGAACTAAGATCCTGCAAGCTGCAAGCTGTGCGTCCTGGCCAAGAAAAGAAAAGAAAAACCTTATTTAAAAAAATAAATGAAATAAAGTGTCAGGGCACTGTGAGGATAGGGTCCTGGGGACATTGTCCATATGGGCATGGCATTTACTCAGACGATGCAAGGACTGAGCCAAGGACGGTCCATGAACATGATGTGGGAGCAAGAGTCATGGATGACATCAGTGATCCGGCGTATAGAGGACAGCTTAGCTAGACAGGATGAACTTCACCAGAGGGAACATCTCTGGTGGCACTGGAAGAGGGATGGGCTGTTGAGTGCCGTGGGGCCAGCGGGATGTTGATCTCTCTAGCAGCTGAGAGTTGAGTGAATGAGCTGCTGCCACTTGAGGGGGCCGCAGGGGGAGGGGTGAGCCCTGAAGTGAGAGCCCATTTCAGTTAAGGCGGGAGGTGGAAGGATCTTTCAGAAAAGAGACTGAAGGGACTTCCCTGATGGTTCAGTGGTTAAGGCTCCTCACTCCCATTGCAGGGGCGCGGGTTCCATCCCTGGTCGGGGAAGCCCATGTTGCTTGGCGATCCTGCATGCCGTGCAGGCAGCCAAAAAAAGAGACTGAAAAGAACAGAGTTTGTCGAATAAGGAATGAATGTTCCAGAGGGCACCCAGGAAACGTTTGGGAAGGGGGGAGAAGGAAGTGTGTGCTTGGGTCAGGCAAGAGGACTACACAACACTAACAGCAAGCAAGTATGGGAACAACTAAGACAAGAAGGGTTTAAATTTGAGGGGTGGCCACGTTTGGTAAGGATGCAAGGCCTGGTCGGATTAGGACTCTGCTGTCCGTGTGATTCTGGGAAAGCTGACAGTCAGCAGCTGCAGGCTTGTCTCTCATTCCTGCTGCCAGATGTTACCTGCAGCTCAAGATGGTCAGCCTGGGACAGAGCAGGCCCTCATATCCAACACTAGCAATACAGAGCTCTCTTGTTCTCATGTCCTGATCCAGAGGTCATGATTCGGTCTTAGAATCAGGAACCAGTCCTGCTCTCAATCTTGGCGCTTTTCCACACTCCTGCCAATCATATTTTCCGTCTTTCAAGAGGAAGTCTTTTGAGAGCTGTGCTGACCTCTCGTGTCCTCAGGCGAACAACCGTGAGGATCTGGCTCATGCTTTACCAAACAGCCCCGGTTCTCAGAATGCTGAGAGCTCGCTGTGCCACAGGTTTTTCGAACTTGGATGAATTAATTTTCATTCATAGAATTCATTCAGAGTTGCTACATCATCTACCTTGTTTTGCTGCAGAGATTCTCATACTGCATCTTATTTTATAAAGACTAAACCAGCGTAAGGTAAAACTTTCCATTGCAACAGCATAATTTCAAAGTAGACAATTTCTGTCCTGTTACTTATAAAACTCAATTACAAAAACCTAAAGGGTAGTAAACACCATATATTTGTCATTAAAAGTAGCAAAATCGAGGATGCCTACAATCAAAAAGACAGATAATAACAAGTGCTAGTAAGGATGTACAGAAAATTAGAACCCTCATACAGTGCTGGTGGAAATGTAAAATGATGCAGCCACTTTGGAAAATAGTTTGGTAGTTTCTCAACATAAGGTTAAACTTAGTTACCATATAACGCAGCAATTCCACTCCTAGGTATATACCCAAGAGAAACCCATACACGAATGTCCATAGCAGCATGATTCACAATAGCCAAAAAGTAGAAACAAGCCCAAAGTCCATCACCTAAAGAGTAAATAAATAAAATGTGATACATCCATAAAATGGAATATTATTTGGCAATAAAAAGTCATGAAGTACCGATACATACTACAACATGAATGAACCTTGAAAATATTATGCTAAGTGAAAGAAGCCAGACACAAAAGACCATTCACTGTGTGACTCCATTCATATCAAATGTCCAGAAGAGACGAATCTATAGGCAAATGTCCAGAATAGACAAATCATATATTTTGCACACTTTAAATGGGTGAATTTTATGGTATATGAATTATATCTCAATAAAGATGTTTTTTAAAGTGGCAAAAATGAATTCTATAAATTTTATATCATAGGTCTAGCACATGGTAGGCACCCAATAAACGTTTGCTGAATGAAGAAATGAAGGAATTGATGGACTTATATTCACAAGCGTCACCAACTGTTTGCCTTAATAAACCTCACTAAAACATCATTTTCACTATATTAATTTGAAATTGGTTACAAGTGAGGCAGAGACAAAATTGATGTTTGCATAAATAATACCAATACTTCTGGAATATACCAAACCATTCAAACAAAATAGCCCTGGGGATGTTTATTTCAGTGTCCATCCCATCTGAACCACTAGTAAATAATACTCACTATAGAGATACCTGGCATGATGTTGTCAAAAATTAGAATCACTGATCTCCATCTCCAGAATTTTTCAAAACTACTTCACAATCACTCACTGTGCACCTCTCATTTTTCCTAGCTCATTGAACTCTGCTGGTCTCAGAGCTGGGCTCAAAGTTAAACTTAAGGCTTCTAAATCTAGCCTCATGCCAGCTTCTTGCTTTTATGGCCAATCTTGGACCTGCTTCCCAGTCTCCAGTGAGGCACTGTCCCTCAGGATCCAGCCTCTGGCCCTATACACAACAGCCTGGAAAGAGATGCTACAGGCACACTGGCCTCCCCCGCAGGGTGGTGTGAATCAAACATTATTTAGAAAGATTTAAATTATCACTCTGCATGAAGATAATAGGTGATATGTCACCTTCAAATCCCTACATGTAGGGATTGGAGAAATAGAAAACAGAGAAATTGCCATCTCTCAGAAACCCTGTAGGTCTAAACCCATCATAGAAATTCCAGACCTAGAATAAAAACAAAAGTCTATCACTCCTCCATCAACTTAATATTGATGACAGATAACCACTCACCCCATGAAAATCAGCTTACAAGTAACTAATCAGAAGCCCAATTCTCAAAGAAGGCTCTCCCATACTCATAATGCTAGCTACCAGCCTACATAATACTGAATGTGAAATGCTTAAATAGCCATATTCATGAGCTAAGAACTCTATTTTAGTAAAGCTTTATTCGCCCTATGTCTCTCTGTTAAATTACACACAGAGAAGGTATCTTAGAAGATCTCTGAGTCTCATTCTGGCCATGAATGCTTCAGACTTGGAGCCCTGACATTATCAAGTCTTTGGTTTCCCTGCTTTTTCAAATGTTCTGAAAGTTCTTCTTTCGCATGATTCAGAGACCAGGATAAAATACTGGTTTTATCTAAAAAGGCTTCTGCTGCTAAGGCGATGTTTAATAGAGTTACACAGGAAGTATCATTACACTGTAGAATCAGATGATTAATTTACTTTTGGCACCCAACAAGGAAGTGAATTCGTACCAAAAGAAATAGCATAAAAATGTCCCCTTTAACCCTAGAGTAATGTTTGTCAAACCAAGCTGCACATTAGAATCACTTGGGGAGCTTTAAAAAAATATTGATGTTCAAGTCTCACCCCAATAGATTCTGATGAGTTTGGAGTGTGACCTGAGCACTTACACGTTTTAAAATCTACCCCCTCATCAGGGATTCTAATGGGCAGCAAAGGGTTCTAAAACACTGTTGGAAGAGTGCTGGAGAGCAAAAAGCCAGCAGAGAATTAAAAACAGGATGGAACACCAGAACTTTAGATCCAGCAAACAAACTAACACATACCCCCAAAGTTAACCTCAAGCATCTGGTGAGCATTTTACTGGACAAATTATAGAGAATCAAAATTCTGTACAGAAAGTGAACACTGGACATTTGTAGATGCAAAAACTAAGAAATGTACAAATCCTGGTAAATGTGAAACAGGCAAGGGACATTCTAATGCAGATATGCAAAAATGCAAGGGAAAGGGTAGGCTGGATCAGAACCAAAATTATTCAGTTTCTAACAGATATCACCACATACTGAGCAAGTGAGAGTTTGAACTGATATGAGGATCCCACTTGATAATGTTTCACATGTACTTAATGTGTAGATGTGCCCAATTTAGAGCACGTAATTCTTATTTCAGAGTGGGGATTCTTGACAAATTATGTCACCATTCTCAGAAAGTCCCATAAAAATTATTAAATATAGGTACTTAGATTCTGCTTGACTCTTAGAACCAAGCTGTGGTGCTCAAATGAACAAAACAATCAAGAACTCTATTTTAGTAAAGTTTTACTCTTTCTATGTCACTCTGTTAAATTATGCACAGGGAGGGTATCTTGGAAGGCCCCTCTGAGTCTTGTTCTGTCCATAAATGCTGAAGACTTTGATCAAGTCTGTGGTTTTTCTGCTTTTTAAAATGTTTTGGAAGTTCTTCTTTTGCATGATTTCAGAGACCAGGATAAAATACCGGTTTTATCTAAAATGGCTAGAAAAGCTCATCCTGAGCCACAGGACAGCATAACCTCTGTGTCAGGAACTCCTCAAAGCTGGCTTAAAGTAGCTCAGTGCAACAAGGCTTTTGTTTCCATTTTTTTCCAGTCAAGAGGGTCTGGAAAGTTGAGAAGATTCTGAGTACAGTCATTTTATTTTTAAATGCTTCACGATTCAGAGAGAAAGTGAGACCAACCTGGCACTCAGCAAGGCAAAAAACAAAAAACAAAAAACACCTCTTGGTTCTGAAGGAGGATGAGTCCAGGGAGAAAAGACAGTTGCTCTCTTGAACTAAAACCTGCCTCACAGGAAGCAAACTCAGAGGTCACTTCTCCCACTCAACTTTCAAAGAAGAAAGAGAAAATGGAGAGCTTGCAGAAATTATACACCAGAACTTGCTGGAAGTCCTTACCCATCTGTTAACAGTTTACATGTTCCTGACTCTGTATAATAAAGATACTAGACTTTCTGCTACATCTGCTGCAGCTTTCCCCAATCTACTGTTTGCCCCATCTATGTTTAGTTATGAGGTTTTTATAATTAACTTTAAAATTTTTATAATATTTACCTAGAAATAAGTATGTTTCTTTGTGATATCTGTATTTTTTCTGAGCTTAGGAAGTCACCTACACTTCAGAGCTTTGATACTTACTCTATTTTCTTCTGTGGCTTATTTATACTCTATTTTATTTATTATTATTACTATTACTAACATTCATCTAATTTTTGGTAGGCACAAATCTACTTTTTCAAGTTACCCACTATTAGTAAATGTCATATTTTGAATATTTTTATTATAAAAGAAATACTCTTAAACACTGAAACCATAAAAAGTTTACAAAGAAAATATTACTAATATCTCTCCACTACTCGTTAATTCCCATTATCTTGAAGTAAACACTATTAACCACAAAGCATTATTTTTCCATATCTCTGAGAAGCAAATATACAAATACATTCACACACAAATATAAATATGGTTTTACTTTTTTAATAAAAATATCATATATAGTCAAACATGGCAAAAGAAAAAATGCCCCCAAAATTCACAATAACTAGATCTAACAAGCTGTTTCTTCTTGTCACTTAATTCTCAGTCTCACTAAGATAACCCATGACCTCCTGACTGGCAAATCCAATGGCCACTTTTCAACTTCTATCTCATTCTAGCATCTCATCTTTGGCACTTTCCAACCTTAACCCCACCTTCTTCCTGTAGCTCCTTTAACTCTCTGCTGGCGTCATCTCTTCTCATTACCATTATCCTTCCATTTTTCCTTTGTTGTTCCTTCTTCCTTCACATATCCTTCCTACTGAATGTTCTAGGCCTCTTCTCTCTCACTCTATCACCTCACTGAAATATCTGTTCATTGCCCTTGACCTCAGCTACCGCAACAGCCAGAAACCTTCAAGTATCTTTGTCACCTGACTTTCCTAACCCTTTGAAACAAGTGCCATTAAATTTACTTCCAACATTCACCCTCTCCTATGCATTCCACAACCTTAGCCTACTTTAATTCCTTCTCATTTGTTATCTTAATAATTGCAGATTATCTTGTTTCTATTCTCTTCCATCTCTAAATCATCCTCTATGACATCATATAAGTGAATTTTCTAAAATGATAAATCTTTTTTTTTCTTTGCGGTACTTGGGCCTCTCACTGCTGCGGCCTCTCCCGTTGCAGAGCACAGGCTCCGGACGCGCAGGCTCAGTGGCCATGGCTCACGGGCCCAGCCGCTCCGCGGCATGTGGGATCTTCCCGGACCAGGGCACGAAGCCGTGTCCCCCGCATCGGCAGGCGGACTCTCAACCACTGCGCCACCAGGGAAGCCCTAAAATGATAAATCTTATTATGTGTCCACTCAAGTTTCCCCTTGATCTCAGTGAGTCCCCTTTCCTATGGAACAATATTTAAATTCTTTCAGATGCTACGATCTGGTTTCAATCAGTTCTTTAAACTAATCTCCAGTCAATTCTCTTGTGCACACTGTTTTTGTGCAAAAATCTGCTCCCTGTTCCTCAAACAAGTTCATATTCCACATCTTTATCTTATCGTTCTTCCCAGAAAGAAATCATAGGAATAGTTAATGTTTATTGAGTACAAGCTATGATCTGTGTGTCTGTCCTTTGTTACTCTTTTAATCTTCATAAAATCCCTATAAGATAAGGACTATCATTATCCCCATGTACAGACAAGGAAACTTGCCTGTTAAGGACATCTCCCAATTTGATCATCCACCAATAACCTACTTATCCCTCCAGATGCACCTCAAATTCTACCTCCTTCCTCCCTAGCCTCGCAGTCAGAATTCAAAACATAATAGATAGTCAATAAATGTTTGCTCTATGGAATAAAGGCAGAATAGCTAGAATGCAATCTGTCATTAATTCTTGCACAGAATTAAGAGTGAAATATTCACTGATGTTGGGACCATGTGGAGTTTTCTCTCACGTATGTGATATTTGAATTGTTTCTCATTTATACTTGCCATTTTAGTCCATAATGCTATTCGGAAACAATTGATATCATTTACATAAGTTCCTGAAAAGCCAGAGACAATGAGACTCTCTTCATGTTCACTGCCTTCTGAGAAGTAGGTCAGAAACATTGTATTTTACATTTTCCTCATCTTGAACATACAGATGACCATTACCTCCGTATTGCCCCCATGTTCCCTATGAAGATGAGAAGCATGGCTGAACTGCCAGCATTACAGGGGAATGAGACTGGCTTGCCCATTTACCATTATACCTTTAAACTTGGGAAGAAGATCCCTGAACTTTTCTGACCATGTCCCTTCTCATGGAGCAAGGTTTTCCTGGGAGCCAAAGGTACATGGTTATCCACAGCCTGCATTTCTCCCTCAACACCATTCTTCTCATACCTGGACCCCAGAATTCCCTGCCAAAAGTGGCCCTGGGCCCACTTCCAGAACCAGAGCAGACTACTTCCCTGGGCCCTTCATCCTGAGAGCAGACCAGGCCACACCAATGAATAGGATACTCCTAGGCCCAAGGAGTGGCCAAGAGAGACCTGTGTATGTGGACGTGGATGACACTTTGTACCTACCTATAGGCTGGGGTATCCACACATATGCACATGAGTCCACTCATGGTACTGGACAGAGCAGAGTGAGAAGAAAAGAGGGAGCCAAAGTATGGACTAGGGGTCAGGTTCCTTCAAGCTGCCTTGTTCAGGAGTAGAACTCTGAGAAGTCCAAGAAACTTGACATTCTAAGTCATTATGAAGGTATATTAGTCAAGATAGGTGGACAGAAGATATTTTATGTAAAAATGTGTTAGCCTGATGTATAACATAAATACTGAGATATCATGATATGTGAACACTCATTGGAATCTCTGCACTGAGCTCTGTCAATTTGAGGAATGGTCCTGCCCTTACACTGCAGAGAGCTGGTAAGTGGTAAAGCCGGTTCTTTAGTGGCGTTCAATAGAAAATGCGAGAAGAGGCAGGATCAGGAGTCAGGCAGGCGAGGGGTGAAGAGTAGTGAGGGTCTCTGCACATACAGAGCATATCCTGGAATTAGCTCTTGTATAAAACAGAGGAGAAAAAGAAATCCAGAGGATAGAGCTAAGTTCTGAGTCTGAAACTCCTAGAGAAAGCATGAGGAAACAACCACAAAGAGAATCCTAAGAAAGAAGTCTGGGCCAGCATCCAGAGGTATCACACCAAGCAGGAAGAAATAGGCAAGAAGCCAGTTCCACACCAGGAATCAGGGACACTTCATTGTTTGACTATGGGAGTGCCATCTGTGATGCTTACGACCTGAGTGGTACCTAATGTGTGTACAATGCTGCAGTCCTGCAAGGAGGCTAGGAACAGCATTACCATGTTTCCACAAATATAGATGATCCCTGCCAGTGACAGCAACACTGGCTATTCTGCCTGTGCTCATAATGTCAGCTGAAACTGACAGCCAGGGCCAGCAGTGTAAGTCTCCAGAGGTAGCAGGAGCTGTGGACCGGGCCCATGGAGCTGGAATAATGTCACAACAAGTACACGAAATTGCCATAAGACCATTGCCCAATCCTCAAAGTACTTCACAATGGTAGGAGGGCCAACTGAGCAAAAGCTAATTTGATATTCTGTCTAGCTTGTTCCATATCCCAAGGGAAATGAAGCAGGGTTCATGCTAAGTCATGCTCAATATCAAGAGACACAGATGATTCTATCTCCTACGCTGTCTAGATTCAGAAATGTTTCAAATCAGCATATGTATAGTAACAAAAAGTTCCTGGAACAACCCTCAGGAACCCCCATGTGTTGTGGCATGTACGCCAGTGAAGCTTCATGCACTTAAGGGATTGATTCTGGAATTAGACAAATCTAGGTTCCTTGACGGTAAGCAACAGAAACGAAGGCTAACTTAAGCAAAAATGATGATGATGATGCAACACTATGGGGGAGATCTCAGAATTCAAGGAAAGGCTGGCAAACCAGTCTTGGAAAAGACAAAAACCACAGACACATCAGGGGATCTCACTTCAAAATAAATCTTCAGGAAAACAGAAGGATGGATGACTTGCAATGATTCTCGGTCCTGTTTTTCTTTATACAGGATTCAAATTTCATGAAAAATAAATAAATCATTCAATTGGCCTAGTCAGTTAACCTAGTAAAGACTAGTTATATTCCTACTCTTTTTTTTTTTTCTGTTCATAAAGTTTATTTCAAAATAAAAACTCCCAGACACAGCCTGGACTATTCAAAGATAAGCCATGTCCATAAAAATGACAAAGATGTGATCAAATGCCTACTTGATGGAAAGCAGAATGTGCTACATACATACACCTACTCTTGAAAACAGCATACACCCTGATAAACTGTTTTACAAAACTATATCAAATAGGGAAAGGGGCAAATTGTCCCCAAAAGATTACCAAAAGAAAGTGAAATGGACACAAGGCAACCAAATATTAGTAGGTCACTGTACCTACTTACTTATGTGAATTTAAGCAAATCACTTTCTTCTATTTACTGAACATTTGTGTTCTGCCCAAAATTCATATGTTGAAACCTAATGCCCAATGTGATGCTATTTGGAAGTAGGGTCTTTAGGAGGTGATTAGGTCATGAGGGTGGAGGCCTCGTGAATAGAATTAGTGCCTTTATAAAGGAGACCCAAAGAGGAAGCCCCTCACCCCCTCTGCCATGTAAGGACACAGCAAAGAGACAGCTGTCTGTGAACTAGGAAGCAGGCCCTCACCAGATGTCAAATCAGCCAGTGCCTTCTAGCCTCCAGAAGTATGAGGATAAATTTCTGTTGTTTATAAGCCACCCAGTCTGTGCTATGCTATTATAGCAGCCCAAACTAAGATAGTTACCCACTTAGATTTTCTGCTAAAATGTGACTTCACAGGTCAGGGATCTTTGTCTAGTTTCTCATTGATGTATCCCAATTGCCTCAAATGAAACCTGACACACGGAGGACACAATAAATACTTGTTGAAAGAATGACTCTCTCCAAGACTTAGTTCCCACATTTGAAACTGAGATGTCTTGTACACATATGTCTAGTATATGTAAAATGTCTAGTACAGTGCTACAATATAACAGGTACTCAAGAAATCCTGATTATAGTTATTGTTTTTATTAGGATAAATATTCCTAGAATTATCTACTATAAACAAAGGAGAAAAATTCCATTGTTAATATGACAGGCTACTCCATAACAAAGGTATCCATTGTTAGTTCAACAAAGCCGATTCATTGAATTCCAGAACAAAGCAAATAATTTGACCAATGATGTAATAATATGAAAGGAAATGGAAAAGTGAATTTTTAAAAGCTAGCATGTCCTCGGGGGAGTCTGGCAGCCTAAGAGTGGCACCAATGTATCATTAGCTCCAGACCCAAAATGTAACAGATCTCCGGGCCCTCAATGATGCTCTATCATTCTTTTCTTTCATTCTCAGTTGATTTCATTTTCCTTAACCCAGAGCAGATACTCCAACAATATTTATCAGTCTCTGAGGGCCTTGATTACAATTCATTCCTGCTTCCCTCACTCTCAGAGGCTGATCTTTCTACTTCTCTTTAAAAATTAGAAGCCATTAAAACTAGATGAAAAAGAAAAGAGGGAAATTGGGCAAATAGATCCAAGACATTCATTCACATATTCACCCCTTTCTTCTATTTCAGCAGAAATAAGTTTTTCTCCTCCTTTCCAAAGGCTAGCTTTTGCACCTCGACTCCAAATCCTATTCCCCCTGCTTTCTCCCAGCTGTGACTTCAACAATCATCTCATCTTTATTGGGCCTTAATTCCTCCCCACCTTTAAGTTTTCCTTTTCTCTGACTACAAATCAGGTTCACCATTCCTTTTCCTAATACTGTTCTCAGGACCTATATCTCCTTCAATCACTGAACTTTTCCATGCTTTCATTGACAAACTGCTTTCAAAGTTCTCTGCACTCACTGTCTCCCCTTCCCACTCACTCTTCAGCCACTGAAGCTGTCCACTGCCCCCATCCCTCCATTGACGCTATGGAGACAAGTCTGCAATGACCTGCCAGCTACCAGATCCAGGGCCTGCTGTGTAATCATCCTCCAACTTGAATTCTGTGCAGCAGATACCTCCATGGTTCCCACTCTGAATCCCCTCCTAAGTATCTGTTAAATTCTGGTTGTTTTCTCCAGTTTGTTCTCTTAGCAAGCATATATTGAGCACCTATCCAGCACTGTTCTGGGTACCAGAAAATAAAAGTAAATAAGATCTAAATGCAATGCAGTATCCTGGATTGAATTATGGAATAATTGTGGAATTAAGGACATTAGTGGAAAAACTGACAAAATCTGGATAAAGTTGGTAGTTTAGTTTATAGTATTGTACTAATGTTATTTTCTTAGTTTTGAAATATGTACCATAGTTAGGTAGAATTATAACATTGGGGGAGCTGGGTAAAGGATATATGGGAATTCTCTGTAACAGTTTTGCAACCTTTCCATAAATATAAAACTATTCTGAAATTTAAAAGAGAAAAAAATAGGTTCCCTGTCCTCAGCAATCTAACAATGATTTGGTCTTAGGATAAATGAGGTAAATGGTAGAAAAAATCTATGAACCATAAAATCTTCCATCAGGATTAAATATAGTAGCCAATCTGCTCTTTCTCAGCATCTTCCCCCATCATGAGTAGTAGCAATATGATTTTGGATGCATCCAGGTACTATGCTGTAAGCAGTTTATGAGACTGGGATGGAGGAGGCGTATCCAAGAGTGAATTTTTACACATTCCTAGTAATAAATTTTGAGGCTTTAGGAGGCCTCAGACTGATGGAGGCCAACTCTAGCTAAATCATTCCACTTTCTAAGAAGCTGAATTTAAATATATTATCTACATACTTTCTTTGTTCTTCTAAGGCAAACAGTTCAAAGTTTGAGGGAGCAGCAAGCTCGACAGAGGTGATTTCTCAGTCTTCTTACTGTCTGGCTGCCAGGGTTCCTGGAAATGGCATTTTTAATGAGCATTTTTTTTCTTCTTCAGGAGACTTTGATGTGGTTGAAAATTTATTTTCCTCTCAAGTGTAGGCAGGGCACCAATTAACCCACACAGAGCACCCTTGCTGTCCTCCCAGCTTGGAGTTTATTACACTTACTATGCAGTGTATAAAACCCATTATCTCACCTCCTGTCATGCTTCCCTCCTGAGGACTCAAAGCAATTTCTTAAGCAGCTTTTTGCTGTCGGGCTTTTAAAATCTCCACTTTGCCTTTTTTCCAAAAACGAACATGTGATAGCAATAGAGGTGGAAAGAGGGAAAAGATGGGATACGAGAGCTGCTCCTATTGGTTTTATCCACTTCAAGATACATTTATACAGAACCTACAGCATGACAGACATAAAGCTACAAAGATGACTAAATTATACATGGGTCTAAGGAGGCACAGTTTAGTGGTGGAAACTGTCACATATGTCATACATACATTCATACATATAGAAGAAGGTAGAAGGAAATGAAGTCTAGAATGATTTTTCTAAAACAATTCAATGTAAGTGACAGTTACATTTAAAAATTTGTTTTCATACAAAAGGGCACTGCTCTTGGTCAAATGGGAATGATGTGACCCTGTGAATTTAAGGCCTTCACAATCTGGTGGTTGGAAAAAAAAAAACGACGAAAGTTGGCGAAAAGTAATTTAAATGTGAAAGCTGGAGGCATCTGGCCAAACTGTGTAAGGCCTCGAGTTGCCAACATTCTCTCTTCTTCCTCTACTGCTCCAGCATGTCTAACTAAAAAAGAAATGGTTTTAATTTAAAAGTCCATTCTTTCATTACATGCTAACAACATCTACCTGAAAGAGAGGCTGGTAAGCAGAGTTTCTAAACTGAGTAGCCACTTGCCCTTCTAAAACTTCTGTTGCCGATAGGAAGATGAAGAGGATGGATACTTGGGGAGAACTGACAGTATCTGCCACAGGGGAAGGATGAAACGAGTTCACGCTCCTTAAATGCAAATTCCCTCCCTTCAACTCAGACCCCATTTCTGATCTAGGCTTATAGATTCCAAATACATACTGAACATTTCCACTTGAAACTTGACACACATATGGCAAACACTGCTGTCTGTCCTCCACTATCCATGCTCCCCTATTTCCTTTAATAACAGACCAGAATTTTAACTGGCATCTAGTTGCCCAAGTTAAGACTTTTCCTAGCCTCCTTCACATCTGATACAGCCTTGTGATTAAGATTGGTCCATGTATGTGAGCAGAATGGATATAAACAGAAATGATGAGGTCAGCTTCTAAACCATGCCCTTGAAGGGAAGGTGTGTGCAGAGTATGTGCCCATAACGGCCAGAGCTGGCCCAGACATCTTAGATCTTGGTATGGAAACCACGTTGGAAAATGACAGAACAAAAAGAGAGAAGGAAAAGGTTTTGAGTTCACTGGACCCGCTGTCCTGACATTTAGAGGGGAGAAAAATAAACTATCTTTTTTTTCAGGAACTGTGTTTTTGAGGTCTCTATCATAGCAGCCTAACCTGGAATCCTAATGTAAGAGCCTTACCTCTCCAGTGCCTCTCTCTATGTATATGGTAACAAAAGTCACCAAGTTTCCCAAGCCAGAGGCAGGAAGTAACCCTTGACTCCTTTGCTTTCCTCACCTCCAATACCAAAAATATCAATCTCTATCAAGTTCATCTCCTATATATTTTAAAATTTGTATTTGCTGTCCATCCCAACTGATTAATGCCTGTATCCATCATCTCTTACTTGGACATCTTCACAGCTGCTCTCGTGTCTCCAGCCTTGTCTACTGTCAGTCCATCCTTCTAAAGGAACAAAAAGAATCACACTTTCCTTTGCTTGAACGCTTCATTTTCAAAAATTGCTCCCCATTTTCAAAAATATCAAATCCAAGCTCCTTAGCAAGACACTTCAGGCTCTTTATGACATGACTCTTGTTCAATCAACTGATCTGTCCTTATGGCCCTACCATACCACACTCTTTTATATCTCTGTGCGTTTGCATATACTGTTTCCTCTGCCTGGAATTTCTCTGTACTCCCTGGTCTTCCTGGAAAAAAATTGTTTTATTTCTTTAAAATTTGGCTCAGATATCATCTTCTCCCTAAAGTCTTTCCTGGAATTAGTCAAGCTCTCCAATGTGCTGCTTTTCATTCTGTACATAACTATATTGTTTTATTTATCACATTAAATAATAAATTAATGTAAGAGAGACTCTGGACCAAGATAGCAACACAGGAAGCTCCTAAATTTCCCTGCTCCCACAGACACATGAATACATGGCTACACATGGAGCAATTCTCTCTGAGAGAAATCCAGAAGGTAGCTGAATGATTCCTATACATTGGGCAAATGAGAAAATACTCTGGGCAAGTGAGAAAATACTCACACAGAAATGGGCTGGAAAGGCTGAGACACACTCTCACCATAAACCTCACCCCAGCACCGTACCATACAATCAAGAGGGAACCCCAACTCCCAGCTTCTCTCTGAGGAGCGGTGGGTTTGGACCATACATCTAGTGCCTCAACTTTTATGGCTTTAGGAACAAGGCAGGGGTGCCCACTCTTGCCACTTTTATTCAAAATAGTACTGGAAGTTCTAGCCAGAGCAATGAGTAAAGAGAAAGAAATAAAAGGCAGCCAAATCAGAAAGGAATAAGTAAAACTGTCTCTCTATTTGCAGATGACATATTATACAGAAAACCTAAAGACTCCACCAAAAAACTGTTAGAACTAAATTACTAAGTAATGAATTCAGTAAAGTTACAGAATATAAAATCAATCCACAAAATCAGGGGGGAGAAATCAGTAGCATTTCTATACACTAACAACAAATATCAGAAAGAGAAATTAAGAAAACAATGTCTTACAATAACACCAAAAGAATGAAATACTTAGGAATAAGTTTAACCAAGTAAGTAAAAGATCTACACACTGAAAACTATAAAACATTGATGAATGAAACTGAAGACCACACAAATAAGTGGAAAGATATTCCATGTTCACAGATTACAGGAATTAATATTGTTAAAATGTTCTTACTACCCAAAGTTATCTACAGATGCAGTGCAATCCATATCAAAATTCCAATGGAATTTTTCACAGAAATAGGACAATCCTAAAATTCATATGGAAACACAAAAGACCCCAAATAGCCAAAGAAATCCTGAGAGAGAACAGCAAACCTGGAGGCATCACAATTCCTGATTTCAAAGTATACTACAAAACTATAGTATTAATAATTACAACAGTATGGTACTGGCATAACTAGAATAAAAACAGATGCATAAATCAATAAGACAGAATAGAGATTCCAGGAATAAACCCATGCATATACGGTCAATTAGTTTATGCCAAAGAAGTCAAGAATATACAATAGGAAAAGGATAGTCTCTTCAGTAAATGGTGGTGGGAAAACCAGATAACCACATGCAGAAAAATGAAACTAGATGCCTCTTGTATATCATACACAAAAATCAATGGATTAAAGATTTGAGCAAAGACCTAAAACAGTAAATCTCCTAAAAGAAACATAGGGGATGAGATCTTTGACATTGGTCTTGGCAATAAATTTTTGGATTTGACACCAAAAGCAAAGGCAACAAAAGCAAAAATACACAGTGGGATTATATCAAACTAAAAAGCTTCTGCACAGTTGGGATTCCCTGGTGGTGTAGTGGTTAAGAATCTGCCTGCCAATGCAGGGGACACAGGTTCAAGCCCTGGTCCGGGAAGATCCCACATGCTGCAGAGCAACTAAGCCCATGAGCCACAACTACTGAGTCCGCGTGCCATAACTACTGAAGCCTGCACGCCTAGAGCCCATGCTCTGCAACAAGAGAAGCCACTGCAATGAGAAGCCCGAGCACCACAACGAAGAGTAGCCCTCGCTCACCGCAACTAGAGAGAGCTCACACACAGCAACGAAGACCCAACGTAGTCAATTAATTAATTAATTAATTAATTTAAAAAATAGCTTCTGCACAGCAACGCAAACCATCAACAAAATGAAAAGGCAATCTATGGAATGGGAGAGAATATTGCAAATCACATATCCAACAAAAGGTTAATATCTAGAATATACAAGAAACACAATTCAGTAGCAAAAAAACAAACAACTCAATTTAAAAACGGGCAAAGGACATGAACAGACATTTTTCCAAAGACGATATACAAATGGTCAACAGGTACATGAAAAGGTGCTCAACATTACTAATCATCAGGGAAATGCAAATCAAAACTACAATGAGGGCTTCCTTGGTGGCACAGTGGTTGGAGGTCTGCCTGCCGATGCAGGGGACACAGGTTCGTGCCCCGGTCCGGGAAGATCCCACATGCCGCAGAGCGGCTGGGCCCGTGAGCCATGGCCGCTGGGCCTGCGTGTCCGGAGCCTGTGCTCCGCAGCAGGAGAGGCCACAACAGTGAGAGGCCCGCATACCGCAAAAAAAAAACCAAACAAACTACAATGAGGTATCACTTCATACCTATTAAGATGTCTATCATCAAAAAGAAAAAAGAAAAATTTTGGTGAGGATGTGGAGAAAAGGGATCCCTTGTGTACTTGGTGGGAATGTAAACTGGTACAGACACTATGGAAAACAGTATGGAGATTTCTCAAGAAATTCAACATAGAATTACCATATGATCCTGCAATCCCACTTCTGGATACGTATCCAAAGAAAATGAAATCAGTATCTCAAAAAGATATCCACACTTCCATCTTCATTGTAGCATTACTCACAATAACCAAGGCATGGAAACAACCTAAGTATGTGTCAACAGATGAACGGGTAAAGAAAATGTGATACACACACACACACACACACACACACACACACACACACACACACACACACACACACACACACACACACACTTAGGCTGTTTATTATTCAGCCTTTAAAAAGAAGGAAATCCTGCCATTTGCCACACATGGAGGGCTTTATGCTAACTGAAATAAAGCCAGACAGATACTGCATGGTATCACTTACATGTGGAATCTAAAAAGAAATAAAACAAAAGTCAAACTCACAGAAACAGAGAGCAGAATGGTGGGGGAAATAGGGAGAGGCTGGGAAAAGAGTAAAAACATTTAGGTACAAGATGAATCAGGTCTGAGGATTTAAGGTATAAGATGGTGACTATAGTTGACAATACTGTATTGTATAATTGAAATTTGCTGAGAGTAAAATTTAAATGTCACACCTCCCCAACACCATACAAAAAAATAAACTCAAAATGGATTAAAGACCTAAATGTAAGACTAGACACTGTAAAACTCTTAGAGGAAAACATAGGAAGGACATTCCTGGACATAAATCACAGCAAGATCTTTTCTGACCCACTTACTAGAGTAATGGAAATAAAAACAAAAGTAAACAAGTGGGACCTAATGAAACTTAAAAGCTTTTGCACAGCAAAGGAAACTATAAACAAGATGAAAAGACAACCCTCAGAATAGGAGAAAATATTTGCAAACAAATCAATGGACAAAGGATTAATCTCTGAAATATACAAACAGCTCACACAGCTCAATATCAAAAAAACAAACAACCCAATCAAAAAATGGGCAAAAGACCTAAATAGACATTTCTCCAAAGAAGACATACAGATGGCCAAGAGGCACATGAAAAGATGCTCAACATCACTAATTATTAGAGAAATGCAAATCAAAACTATAATGAGGTATCACCTCATACCGGTTAGAATAGCCACCATCAGAAAATCTACAAACAATAAATGCTGGAGAGGGTGTGGAAAAAAGCGAACACTCTTGCACTGTTGGTGGGAATGTAAATTGATACAGCCACTATGGAGAACAGTATGGAAGTTCCTTAAAAAACTAAAAATAGAATTACCATATGACCCAGCAATCCCACAACTGAGCATATACCCAGAGAAAACCATAATTCAAAAAGACACATGCACCCCAATGCTCACTGCAGCACTTTTTACAATAGCCAGGTCATGGAAGCAACCTAAATGTCCACTGACAGATGAATGGATAAAGGAGATGTGGTACATACACACAATGGAATATTACTCAGCCATAACAAGGAACGAAACTGGATCATTTGTAAAGACGTGGATGGACTTAAAGACTGTCATACAGAGTGAATTAAGTCAGAAAGAGAAAAACAAATATCGTATACTAACACATATTCGTGGAATCTAGAAAAATGGTACAGATGAACTGGTTTGCAAGGCAGAAATAGAGACACAGATGTAGAGAACAAACGTATGGACACCAAGGGGGAAAACGGCAGGAGCAATGAATTGGGAGATTGGGATTAACATATATACACTAATATGTATAAAATAGATAACTAATGAGAACCTGCTATATAGCACAGTGAACTTCACTTCACTGTACAGTAGAAACTAACACAACTTTATCCCAATAAAACAGCTATATCCCAATAAAAAAAATAAATCAATAAAAATAAAAATGCCAAAAAAGTCACACCAAAAAAATAAAGAGATAAATATGTGAGGCGGTGAATGTGTTAATTAACTCAATAGTGAGTCCTTCACACTAGATACATACATTAAGTCATCACATTGTAGACTTTAAATATATTTCAATTTTATTCCTCAAATTATTCCTCAATAAAGCTGGAAAAAAATCTAGCCAAAAAATTAAATAAACAAAAAAATAAATAAATGGATGGACAGACAAACGGACTGATGGATGGGTAGATGATGATGATAATAATAATAATAAATGAAAAAAGATTAGAAGACAAATTGAAAATTTCACCAGACCTGGCAATAGCAGTATCTCAGGCTCCCTTCTAAACAGCTTACTCTAAAACTGTCATCTCTTTTTTTTTTTTTAACATCTTTATTGGAGTATAACTGCTTTACAATGGTGTGTTAGTTTCTGCTTTGTAACAAAGTGAATTAGCTATACTAAAACTGTCATCTCTTAAAAGCAACTTTTAGAACCATCTAAAAGACATTTCCAGCTATCATATTAAACTTGGCAAATATAGATTAGGTACATAACTTTGATTTTTTTTTTAACTTTCTGCAGTTATTTCAGTTGTGCCCTGTCTTCTCACAACAGTAAAGCTCAAAGCCATAAGGCCATAATTGCTTCCTTTCAGCATACACACACCAAAAAAGGCAAAAAGGATCTGAAAATACTGAAGCCAATGCCGAGGAATCTGAGGGCTATACAAACCCAACAGAGGAAGCAGGTAGTGACAGGGAGAAATACAGGCTGAGTCCTGGGAATCTGAGAGGAAGATAAACGGCCCATGGAAGCCACCTTGAACTTAACCAAGACACCCAGAGTTTCCTGATGAGGGTCTTAAAGACATCAACTTCTACCTGCTCTTTTCATAAATCCAGAATTCAAATTTAAAGTTTCCCATGTTTATACAATTATTCAGTGGCAGAACTAGAACTATATTGTATAAGAAACAAAAACAAATGTAACCAATGAAAACCAACCTGTAAACTACCAAACTAACTCAGAAAAAAAAAAAATTGTCAGTATTTTACGTAATAATATAGTCTATTCAAAGCTCACCATATGCCCTACAGACACCCCCCCACCAAGTTTGTGTGAGGGATGAGGGAGTGTAGCTGATTATTGGTATAACAGCATTTAAAATGTGCTCATTCTAAATTTAGATGGGTTTGGGCAAGACTGGATGTTTGGGGGAGTGGCCCATCTGGGGCTATTTACTCCAAAAAGTGGCAAGATTCTTTGTTAAAAAACCAATCATAAGAAATGGGAACATGTAGCACAATTGCTTAGGCCAAACACACTGGGGTCAGGACCAGAAGGAAGGGGTCATCTTTAGTACAGCACTGTGTATGCTACTCAGATTTTTCTCCTGCACCATCTCTTTCCCCTACAGATCTTTGCCCTAGCCCCATGGACAGTAAATAGTAAACATAAGAGGGCGGAGTCTAAAAATGTCTTAGAACACTTAGATACTAGGTAGAGTTGATCTTTAAAGAACTGAGTTTAGGGCTTCCCTGGTGGCGCAGTGGTTGAGAGTCCGCCTGCCGATGCAGGGGACACGGGTTCATTCCCCAGTCCGGGAAGATTCCACATGCTGCGGAGCGGCTGGGCCTGTGAGCCATGGCCGCTGAGCCTGCGTGTCCCGAGCCTGTGCTCCGCAACGGAAGAGGCCACAACAGTGAGAGGCCCGCCTACCAAAAAAAAAAAAAAAAAACTTAGTTTAGTGTGGTCCAAAGGAATGAAAGAGAGGGAAACAAGTAGTTTCTGTAAACAGCAAGTTGACTTTAGGAGTAGGGAATGAGGACTCAAGGGAGGCCATCATTCACTAGGTCTGGGGATGTCAGTGACTTGAGAAATAAGCCAGACCCACCTCCTCCTAGAACGGAGAGAAAGGGCATTTTCAAAGTTTTGTACTTGTTATCACAGCGTGCATTTAATTTTTATGTTTTTCCTTTCTCCTTAAAAGTTTATCATTAGGCATTTTCATATGCCTTGTGGTCTTCATGATTTTTCACTAGCTTCATTTTTTTAATTTATTTTATTTTTTTATTGAATTATAGTTCATTTACAATGTTGTGTTAGCTTCATGTGCCAGCAAAGTGATTCAGTTATACATATATTTATATCTATTCTTTTTCAGATTCTTTTCTTTTATAGGTTATTATAAAATATTGAGTATAGTTCTCTGTGCTATACAGTAGGTCCTTGTTGTTTACCTGTTTTATACATCTAGTATGTATATGTTAATCCCAAACTCCTAATTCGTATTTGTTGAACATAAAATGTTTTAAACTATCCCCAAGATTTAAACACTTAAGCTGTTTCTAATATTGTAAGGAACATGTTTAGCCTTTTCCTGACCCAAAGCATTCTAAATTCTCAGGAGATAAGATATTGAGTCAAAGTGAATAAACAATTTTGATTCTTGATAAATATATATAGAGTCAAATTAGCTTTTCAATTTGACTTTTCCTGCAAAATGTACTCTCACCAAAAACAAAAACAAAAAAAGCATCAATTTCATCACGCCCTCTTCAAATTTGGGGTATTGTCATTTAAAAAATTTCAAGTTCTAGTTGACCATTTTCCTTCTTTTCTTTGTTATTTCACTAATTAATGGGAAGTGGTATCTCACTGTTTCCTTTTCTTTAATTTCCAAGGGAGATTATTTTTCCACATTTATTTAACGTCATTATCTTTCTAAATTATTTTTTTCATTTCCTTTGCCCAGTAAAATTCCATTTAACTGCACTCTAGTAATTTTTCACAGGTTTTAGATAACTCTGAATCCAATATTTAGACCTTGTGCCCAAGTAAAAAAGGAATCATAGATACAGATTACAAATGAATGTAAATGATATCTATATAAACAATGTATATGTTATAGTTTTTATAATCTTACACTACTTAATTGGACAAGGAGGTTTTTGTTACCGATATAATCAGCTACCAAGGTTTACCAATATGATGCATGCTATTTCTGAAAAAGATGGTAAAATATGTAAGAATCTTTTAAAAAAATTATGTAAGAACCTGAATGTATACATAAAGTACAATTCATGAACACAAACAGGGATATTAATAAAAGTTACCATTAAATGAGCAACTACTAACTGTCAGGAATTTTATTTAAAAGACTATCCTGATAACAAAGCTGATTTTATGGATAAGGAATTTGAAGCTCAAGGTCACACTGAAAAACAATTCAAATCTTGGCCATTATGATTTCAAAGTCATAGTCTTCTCCATAATGCTCTCCTTTACCATTGGGTTGCAGGGAAGTCAGATGAGTTAAAGGTCATAAAGCTCATATTTCCTCCTCACGCCTTATATTCATAATTTATGTTCTCTGATGTATAATTTTATGGCTTTTTTAAAAGTGTATTTACAACATTTACTGTCATCCTCCTGGGCAACAGATGCCCTGCCAGGCCCTGTATTTTTTTGCGTGGGGGGTGAGAAGGTATAAATATGAATAAAAGATACTCCTTTGTTGTCAAAAAAAAAGTACGTTACAAAACAGAAATAGATTCACAGACATTGAAAACAAACTTATAGTTACCACAGAGGAAAGGGGGTGAGGAATAAATTCAGAATTTGGGATTAATAGATACACACAAATATATATAAACTAGATAAACAACAAGGACCTACTATATAACACAGGAAACTATATTCAATATCTTGTAATAACCTATAATGGAAAAGAATCTGGAAAAGAATATATATGTATAGCTGAATCACTTTACTGTACACCTGAAACATTGTAAATCAACTATACTTCAATAAAAATAAAATAAAACTGAAAAAAGGGTATGTTAGTTTGGGAATACATGCAGTCAAATGATATTGTAATTAGACAAATACCATGTAAATACTAAGACCCTGGAACTGTAAATTTTGTTTCTACCTACTGAAGAATGTCCTAGATATATTTGCTGCGTTCAAAACAAGTAAAAATTCCTTTTTTCAGGTAAAGAACACTGACCAGAGGTTATTAGGATGAGCTCTTTCTCATAAGGTGGAAAGAGAAGATCTCCCTGAAGTCTTCTAGGAGTCACCAGTTTTTGCATAATAGCATGACCTCTGTTACCTGAATTTTGATATTTTACCATTTATGGAATTTCTCTATATTCTAGATCAAATATAATAATGAAAACATAAGCATTATCTTCAACTGGAAGTTGATGTCTTGATTTCCCAGTTTTAAGAGAAATCCCATGGAATTAATATTGTGCAATGGATATTTCCCTGCTTTAGCAGCTTAGAGCAGAAAACAAAGTCACATTTTTGAACCTCTCATCTCTCTCCACAAACTACCACCACACCCAGGGTAAATCCACCAACCCCAGGAACTGACCACCCAGTTCAATGCTTCATTCCTGATTATAAGTCCCTTTTAGAGAGAAAAATGTGTTTACCAGGTAACTCTATTCTCTACCACCACTGGGGCTGACGCTGCCACATGGCGTCCCTGTTGAAGCCCAGATGGTTTCATCACGTAGGCAAGATCAGCTTCTTTCTTGCCAGATTTAGGCAAAATGGCACAGACCTCCACCAAAATCTTTCAGCCTATCATCTCTGTGATAACTGTGTCCACTGCCAGGCATAGTGCCCTCAGTTCAGGCTTTTCTACTAATGGGAATGCAACTCATCTGAAGTTTACTCAACCAACTAGAAGAGGACCCAACACTAAAAGATAAGCAACACACATAGGGAGATGGTGAGATGTGAGAATTTGGACTTCATGAACCAAAGAGATTACTAGTTGCTTAATCACTATCTTCATTAAAATAAAACTTCAGGGGCAAAAAGATAAAAAGGGAAACACAAACACATGCTGTACTGGCTTGGTCCATGTCACTTGGGTTCATAGGCCTCTATGAACCTCTCAACCAATAGCCCAAATTCAACTCTGCTCCTTAGTTATTTCAGCCTTATACATACCCACCAGCAGCCATTTTTCCCAAGACACAGCCAGTACCAGGATGACAGGATCCAAGGGAATTTCAGATCTCAGCACCTGCTATCTAAGATTTATATTCTCTCTCCCTCTTTCTCTCTCTCCCTCCCCCCTCCCTCCCTTCCTCTCTCTCTCTCTTCCTGTCTCTCCCCCTCTCAGCTTCTCTTTCTCTCTCTGCTTCTCTTTCCTCTTTCTTTTCTCTCTCTCTTTTCTCTCTCACTCTCTCTTCCCAAAACCCCTTACTGCCCCACAGCAAAATAAGTCAGTTCTTCTCATTCTTAAGATCTGTCCCCCTTTTCTATCTCCTTTGTGAGTGGCAATTTTTTAAGGAAATAATCCAACCATATTATCATTGGAAAGGTTCCTTTCAGAGTCCATTATGTTTCAAACAAAATTAATTGTGTTGAGTTATGAATCTAGCAATGAGCAGATGAATTCATATTGTACCCAAGTCCATCTTGAGAATAGGTTCAAGAGTTTAAGAGGTGATGAGATGAAATATGCTTTGAGAAATGAGAATTTCCAAACTGTACAAGAAGAGTGTCTAAACCGTGAATGTGTATTAAAGTTCCACACTTGGACCAGAGCCATCTATTTATACTCATGGTAAGAATCTGAATGAGCTTATCAGTCTCACCTATTAAACACAGAGCTCTCCAAGGAACTCTCTCTCATATTAAACACTGCTCTCTCTACAACAACAAAAAAAGCATTAGTACCTCTAAAGAGGGGCCTCAGAACACATGTAAATTCTAGAAAGTTCAGAAAGTGACTATCAAGGGACCTTGATTTTAATTCTCTAAGTAAACAATGCACAACAGTCAGATACATTTAATGACATATTAATGAAAGTCAGCCCACATAACTTTAATTAGGTACTGGAAATTATTCCCTGTGTTGCCAACAAAAACAGATGGAGAGTATCATTTCAAAGAAAGAGGTAATGAAACTTCCCTTGATGAAATTGCTGAGGAAAAATGGTACATTTGATAATAGAATAAGCTTTAAGAATACATACATGTGACATTTAAATGGAAAAACCTCAAGAAAAAAGAAGAGTAAACCAGCTAACTTCATTCCTAACACATGTCAATCTGATGTCTAGAGAGCACCAGCTCCTTACCTAGTGACCATTTGGTCATCGGGTCGACATTGCCTTTTATAAGGAGAGAATGTTGACCATCTGCCTCAGCTGAGGATTATTCACCCAAGGGGTAGAGAACCAAAGACTAAAAAATAAGCAACACATGTATGCAGATTGTGAGAATCTGCACATCATGAACCAAATAACTTACCAATTGCTTAATCCCTGGCTTCATTAAAATAAAACTCCAGTGGCAAGAAGATTCTCATGACTCATGGGTAAGGGAAATTTTCTCATTCCAGTAAATAGACTTCTATCACACATCCGCAGATGTTACACAGCCATAATTAAGACTGGGAATTCAGACCTACGGACACATACAGACTGAAAGTGAGGGGATGGAAAAACATGTTCCACGCAAATGGAAATGAAAAGAAAGCTTGAGTAGCAATTCTCATATCAGACAAAATTAGACTTTAAAATAAAGACTATTACAAGAGACAAAGAAGGACACTACATAATTATCAAGGGATCAATCCAACAAGAAGATATAACAATTGTAAATATTTATGCACCCAACATAGGAGCACCTCAATACATAAGGCAAATGCTAACAGCCATCAAACGGGAAATCGACAGTAACACAATCATAGTAGGGGACTTTAACACCCCACTTTCACCAATGGACAGATCATCCAAAATGAAAATAAATAAGGAAACACAAGCTTTAAATAATGCATTAAACAAGACGGACTTAATTGATATTTATAGGACACTCCATCCAAAAACAGAATACACTTTCTTCTCGAGTGCTCATGGAACATTCTCCAGGATAGATCATATCTTGGGTCACAAATCAAGACTTGGTAAATTTAAGAAAATTGAAATCCTATCAAGTATCTTTTCCGGGCACAACGCTGTGAGACTAGATATCAATTACAGGAAAAAAATCTGTAAAAAGTACAAACATATGGAGGCTAAACAATACACTACTTAATAACCAAGAGATCACTGAAGAAATAAAAGAGGAAATAAAAAAATACCTAGAAACAAATGACAATGAAAACACAACAACCCAAAACCTATGGGATGCAGCAAAAGCAGTTCTAAGAGGGAAGTTTATAGCAATACAAGCCTACCTCAAGAAACTAGAAACATCCAAATAAACAACTTAGCCTTACACCTAAAGCAATTAGAGAAAGAAGAATAAAAAAAACCCAAAGTTAGCAGAAGGAAAGAAGTCATAAAAATCAGATCAGAAATAAATGAAAAAGAAATGAAAGAAACAATAGCAAAGACCAATAAAACTAAAAGCTGGTTCTTTGAGAAGATAAACAAAATTGATAAACCATTAGCCAGATTCATCAAGAAAAAAAGGGAGAAGACTCAAATCAACAGAATTAGAAATGAACAAGGAGAAGTAAAAATTGACACTGCAGAAATACAAAGGATCATGAGAGACTACTACAAGCAACTCTATGCCAATAAAATGGACAACCTGGAAGAAATGGACAAATTCTTAGAAAAGTACAACCTTCCGAGACTGAACCAGGAAGAAATAGAAAATATAAAGAGACCAATCACAAGCACTGAAATTGAGACTGTGATTAAAAATCTTCCAACAAACAAAAGCCCAGGACCAGATGGCTTCACAGGCAAATTCTATCAAACATTTAGAGAAGAGCTAACACCTATCCTCTCAAACTATTCCAAAATATAGCAGAGGGAGGAACACTCCCAAACTCATTCTACAAGGCCACCATCATCCTGACACCAAAACCAGACAAAGATGCCACACAAAAAGAAAACCACTGGCCAATATCACTGATGAACATAGATGCAAAAATCCTCAACAAAATACTAGCAAACAGCATCCAAAAGCACATTAAAAGGATCATACACCGTGATCAAGTGGGGTTTATCCCAGGAATGCAAGGATTCTTCAATATACGCAAATCAAGCAATGTGATACACCATATTAACAAACTGGAGGAGAAAAACCATATGATCATCTCAATAGATGCAGAAAAAGCTTTCGACAAAAATTCAACACCCATTTATGATAAAAACTCTCCAGAAAGTAGGCATAGAGGGAACTTTCCTCAACATAATAAAGGCCATATATGACAAACCCACAGCCAACATCATTCTCAATGGTGAAAAACTGAAACCATTTCCTCTAAGATCAGGAACAATGCAAGGTTGTTCACTCTCATCACTATTATTCAACATAGTTTTGAAAGTTTTAGCCACAGCAATCAGTGAAGAAAAGGAAATAAAAGGAATCCAAATCGGAAAAGAAGAAGTAAAGCTGTCACTGTTTGCAGATGACATGATATTATACATAGAGAATCCTAAACATGCTACCAGAAATCTACTAGAGCTAATCAATGAATTTGGTAAAGTAGCAGGATACAATATTAAGGCACAGAAATCTCTTTCTTTCCTTGCTCAACATTACTCACCATTAGAGAAATGCAAATCAAAACTACAATGAGGTATCACCTCACACCAGTCAGAATGGCCATCATCAAAAAATCTGCAAACAATAAATGCTGGAGATGGTGTGGAGAAAGGGGAACCCTCTTGCACTGTCGGTGGGAATGTAAATTAATACAGCCACTATGGAGAACAGTATGGAGGTTCCTTAAAAAACTAAAAATAGAACCACCATACAACACAGCAATCCCACTACTGGGCGTATACCCTGAGAAAACCATAATTCAAAAAGAGTCAAGTACCAAAATATTCATTGCAGCTCTATTTACAATAGCCAGGACATGGAAGCAACCTAAGTGTTCATGGACAGATGAATGGATAAAGAAGATGTGGCACATATATACAATGGAATATTAGCCATAAAAAGAAACGAAATTGAGTTGTGAGGTGGATGGACCTAGAGACTGTCATACAGAGTGAAGTAAGTAAGTCAGAAAGAGACAAACAAATACCATATGCTAACACATATATATGGCATCTAAAAAAAAAAGTGGTTATGAAGAAAGTAGGGGCAGGACAGGAATAAAGACGCAGACGTAGAGAATGGACTTGAGGACACGGGGAGGGGGAAGGGTAAGCTGGGACAAAGTGAGAGAGTGGCATGGACTTATATATACTACCAGATGTAAAATAGATAGCTAGTGGGAAGCAGCTGCATAGCACAGGGAGATCAGCTCAGTGCTTTGTGACCATCTAGAGGGGTGGGATAGGGAGGGTGGGAGGGAGATGCAAGAGGGAGGAGATATGGAGATATATAGCTGATTCACTTTGTTATAAAGTAGAAACTAACACACCATTGTAAAGCAATTATACTCCAATAAAGATGTTAAAAAAAAGAGAGAAAAAAAAGCGCAGCTAAACTCAGCTTAATTTTAGATCAATTTAAAGTGATATTTTTGTATTTCATAACTTTAATCTATCTTCCAAATCCACTCATAAAATATGCCATGCACAAAGGAAAACAATAGTATTTAGCTAATTTCTTTGGCAGATGAATGTATTTTACTCCTTCACCTTGGAAAACCATTAAAAAAAAAAAAAAGCACATTCAAAGGAATAAGTTCCATAAGATAATGGAGATCATGGGAACAAAACAGAATATCCTAAGCTTCTTACTAAACATGCTAGAATATTATTTAGAAAGCATTCAAATTCAGCACAATATTGTTATAGTGAAAATCAAGAGATTGGGTTTTTGCATCCACACAGGAAGTGGAAAGTTATTATTTCTAAGTTCCTTCTATATGGCAAGTCCTTCAAGCTCTATTTAATTTTATCACTACAGTCTTAAGAGCTAGGTATTACGAGTCTCATTTTAAGAAGAAATAAGTAAAGTTCTAAAGCTTAAGTAAAATGTCTAAGGTCACTCAACTATTAAGTGATGGAGTGTAATTTACACTTCGATTCCTCTGATGATTCGTCTCCTGTGCTTTTTCACTATTCCTCAGTGCCACTATACCATGTCACCTTTTCACTCTCTCATAACAAGTCATTAGCAAGATGAGTTGTAGGCGCCATAAGGTACAAATATGTACACAGTTTATGTCTTATGTTTGACTTCTATTCTTTTGCTTTAGAAAAAGCTCAGGAGGTGTAGGGAGGAAGATGTGGATTTGCACTTCATCTGCACAATACATTAGGAATTCAAATTGCCTTAAGCAATTAAGAGAGCTTCCTTCTTATATTATGGATTCGGGACCAACTGAGGGAACCCAAATGAATGGCACTCCTCTTTTCCTACTGGGAATTCTGAACCCACTGAGAGAGACCAAAAAACAAGCAGATGAGGGCCAAAATATCTCCTTTATTTCTATATAGGCCAGATGGAAGGACAAGGCTTTCCATCTATTAGCCAGATGGGTGGGCTCGCTAATATAATATGTACGCCCAGAATTAGGCAGACTTGTCTACCTACCACAGGCCAACTGGAGAAGCTCAGACTTTTCTACTTTGGGGTTTGTACCTGTAGAGTGTACAGCACAGAGTTGCTGAGCAGTACGTGGGCTTCCTTCAGGCAGTCTGCTTCTAAGAAAAGGGAAGAAATAAGGGGCTGAGCTAAGCATGCACAGTTCCTTTCTCAAAATCTTAGATCAGGTAGTTCACCCATGACTGTGTGAGACGGGTCTAAGGAAAGAATATAGGAGGAGCATTTAGGGAAAAAAATCTTCCTTATGAAAACCGGTAATAAGGAGGATGCATTACATCCTCAAGCAGTTTCAATGTCCAAGTGCCATTTGCTGATAGGGAGGCTCAGCCGTGTAAATGCTAAGGGGCAAAGTCTGGGTCAGCACATCCCTTACCCGGAATTACAGTCAAGCATCCAGATGCAGGGATGAGCAGGAGAATGGGATCAGGAAACCAGAGAGAAGGAGTCTGAATGTATCTGCAAGACAGGGGATGGCCAGAAGCCAAGCCCTAGAGCTGGAGGATGAAGATCAGGAAATGGGAATAGGAGTAAAGGTGCCCCAGAGAAGTTCATGTTTCAGGTTGGGATAGGTCTACCTTAAAACCTCTAGGCCTGCCCCTTCTGCAGATGCAACATCACAGCTGTCTATGCATTAAACCAGTGGTTCCAAACTACATCTTTTGAAAGAGTGCTGGTCTCTCTGTATCAGAATCACCAGAATACTTACTAAAAGTACTGACTCCTAGATCTTGCCACACAGCCACAGTATCGGCACCGTGTTCTAGGTGATGCCATATCAGAAAAGGCCACAGAAACCATCACAGCCCATGGTGAGTGTCTACCGAAAGTATAAATCACTCCAGCTCAACAGGTTCCTCTGGACACCCTGCGCCAGCGGCAGCATTCTCACCTGAGAGAGGGGGTTTCTCGAGATGGGAAATCCTTACTTTCCTCCTAATGCTGCAGTCTGAGGGCCAGAGGGCCTGGCTGGCCTCCTAGTCTCCCCAGCACTCATTCAGTAGAGAAGTCAGATCTCTCAAAGAGGAAGGCTCACATCTCCAGGCATTTTGCTGATCCCCCTCCCAACTCAACTGCTTCAGGCTGGGCGCATTGGAATGCATCAGCACATCAGCCAGGGTCCTCTCGGAAAAGGTTTTCTGTGCCTCAAAGGCAACCCTGAGTCACAGTAACTCCCACCCCTTCAGTAGCTCAATCATTTCCTGCCACTTGGCCTCAACATAATCTCTCCAGATAAATAGTGTTCCCATATATATATATATATATAATATTGTATATTTTATATATATATAATCTTATGTTAAATTATTCATTCTTTTAAAAAATCAACCAGAAAGAGAAGGATTTTTAAAAAAAATCATGTGATTATACCTACAAGATAAAATATGAGATGATAAGGAAGAAGATAACAGAGAAAGGGGAAGGCAAGGAATATGTGCTTTTTACCCCCACGCTAAAACTGATCCCAGCAAAAGGCAGTTACAAGTGCCAAACAGGAAATGATCAAGCTCCCAAAACCATACTCCCATCTACATCTTCAACCATGTTTCTAAACCCTACACTTCATTCTAGGCCCCTCCTCAAATTTTAGCCTTGTATTTTAATCCACTCACTCGCCATCGTATAATAAATACTCTTTTATGAAAACTTCCTTTCGTGGTGGTCTGGATGTTCCTTAAGTTTAGTCTTCCACCTTGAGACTTCGATCCCACTGATGTCCCTACCACGGACATTCTCAAGTCATCTGCCCACCTCACAGCCTATCAGTGCCCGTGTGTGGCCTTAACAGAAATTACCAGCATCCTATCCTTGTGCATTCAGTGGAGGAAGAGCTGTATCTTAGACACGGTCACAAAAGAGTGAATAAAAACAAAAGGAGCTGACACTTTATCAACCCCTAAGCTGACCCACTCATGACCTGAGTTCACATGCAAGTCATAGTTCATTTTAGTTAAGCCCTTCTTCATGGTAGCTGGCTAATTTTTTGTTAAAATAATTTATATCCATTTCCTCTTATTAGGTCATTTGCCCCTCCCATAAGTCCTTTTAGGCAGTTTAATCCATTGTTTTCTCTTGGGATCAATTTCCTTCAGCATTCATAGTTTCGGGTATACTGAAATATTTAGTGAAGCTTCCAAAAGTGAATAACTTAACGTAAGATGTTGTTCACACATCAAAAGAGTAATTTTCACTGTTTTTAAATTTTATATTATTTTGAAACTTTGCTTCTTTGGGGTTGGGGCACACCGGTCACCCCGTCTAGCTGTGAGAGCTCTCTACACTCTGTGGGCTGGCAGTGTGCTGGTTTTGGTGAGGTTTCAGTGAGGTCTGTCAGGTGTGCATTCTGCAGCTTAATTGGCTTAAAATGTACTCTCCTTTGGTGTGGTCTCTTTGGGGGCCAATTGCGACAAAGAAAAACCAATAGTGTAACTGTTTTGATACTGAAAATTGATAAGTGTCTTTTTGAAATAAAGAACCAGTTCTGGGCTCCCCTGGTGGCGCAGTGGTTGAGAGTCCGCCTGCCGATGCAGGGGACACGGCTTCGTGCCCTGGTCCGGGAAGATCCCACATGCCACGGAGCGGCTGGGCCCGTGAGCCATGGCCGCTGAGCCTGCGCGTCCGGAGCCTGTGCTCCGCAACGGGAGAGGCCACAACAGTGAGAGGCCCGCGTATCGCAAAAAAAAAAAAAAAGAACTAGTTCCTCCAAAAAAAAAAAATAGGCTAGTCTTCAGAAGTGTCTTAACAGCTCGCTCCTTCCTTCAAATGAATACTAACACAGAAACTTGGTGTATAAAACAGGTAAAAGTGAAGTGGCTCTGTTTTCAGGGGTGAGAGAATCCAGATAGATGGGCTTGTGCTCATCCTTGACCCCTGGGGCTGCCCAGAAGGACGTTTCCAGAAATCTAGAAATCCATAGATCACATTTTGAAAACACTGTGCTAAAGGAATCTGAATTCTTTCGATACAGAAAGAAGACAGAGCTCACCTGCAATGGGCAATCTCATGGAAGACTGTGGGAATTACAAATGGGCTTGCAAAGGGCTACATGTACATCAGTGTAAGACGAGCAGAATGAAACTCACCTCATGCATCAAGGGGACAGCAGAGAAAACTGCCTACTTGGAGATGAGTAAAAAGGTAGTATTAGGGCTTCCCTGGTGGTGCAGTGGTTGAGAGTCCACCTGCCGATGCAGGGGACAGGGGTTCATGCCCCGGTCCAGGAGGATCCCACATGCTGTGGAGCGGCCGGGCCCATGAGCCATGGCCGCTGAGCCTGCACGTCCGGAGCCTGTGCTCCGCAACGGAAGAGGCCACAACAGTGAGAAGCCCGCGTACCGCAAAAAAAAAAAAAAAAAGTTTGTTGTTAAGCTACCCAGTAAATGGCATTTTTGTTATAGCAGCCTGAACAGGCTAAGTCAAAATAAGCAGATTTGAAAAGAATCAAATTGTACTTAAAATAACAATAATAATAATAGTATCATTGAAATTAAATTCCATGGAGGAGTTGAAGCAGAATATTAGACACAGATAAAGGTATTAGCAAAATGTTAGGTAGTTATGAAGAAATAATTCAATATGCACCTTACAGAGACAAAAATGAGGAAAACACAAAAGGTAGGGGAAAAATAGAGGAAAGATAAAGGAAAAGTCTAACATAGGTCTAAGTGGAGTTTCAGAAGCTGGCAAGAAATAGAATGGGGACGAAGTGGTATCTGAGAGATAATGACTAGTAATTTCCTAGAACTGAAAGAAGAAACGAATACACAGTTTCAGAAAACCCCGTGAATCCCAAGCAGGATAAATAATAAGAAACCCATACCTAGATTCATCATGATGAAGTATCAGAATATTAAAAACCAGCAGATTTTTCAAACAGTAGCCAGAGAAAAGACAAATTAGAGCCAAAGGAGTGACAATGTTAACTAACGTCTTATCAGCAAAAACAGAAACCAGAAACAGTGAAATAATATCCTCGATACAAGAGAAAGTAACTCAATCTAGCCTAGTATACGTAAAAAAGACTTCAAGAGCAAATGTAAAATAAAGACATTTTCAGACAAAACAAAAATTAAGAATTTGCCACCATTAGACCATCATTAAAGACACTTCTAAAACAGAGTTGTCCAATAGAAATACAACAGGGGGGACATGTAAATTTAAATGCTCTAGTAGCCACATTTTCAAAAGCAAAAAGAAAGGTACAGTCAATTTGAATAACGGTCTATTTAATCAATATACCCAAAATAGTATCATTTCAACATGTAATTAATATAAAAAAACATTCATGAGCTATTTTACATTTTTGTACTAGGTTTTTGAAATCCAGCATATGCTTTATATGAACAGCAAATCTCAATTCAGAGTAGTTATATGTCAAGTGCACAATATCCACGTGATTAGTGGTTATCACATTGGTCAGCAAAGCGCTAAAAGATATACTTTAGATAGAAGGAAAATGACTGCAGGTAAAACGACTGAGATGAAAGAAGGATGACGAAACAATGGTAAATACGTGGGCAAACCCAATATCCAAAGGACGTTGACTGTATAAAGCCATCATATTAATGTTGTAAACCAGAAGTTAGGGAGAGGTCTGATCAGATTCTGTTTAAATAGTTTTGGGGAAGAATATTCATGGGGATGTTGTATATTTCATATTGCTTCACATTAAGCAGTATACAACATCTAGTCAATGATGGCAAGGCTGGATCAGGGTGAAACAGCCAAATTCCTCTATCATAAAGTCGTATTTTTCTCACTTTTTATCAAAAATCAATCTATGTGGACTTCCCTGGTGGCGAAGTGGTTAAGAATCCGCCTGCCAATGCAGGGGACACGGGTTCGATTCCTGGTCCAGGAAGATCCCACAGGTCGTGGAGCAACTAAGTCCGTGCACCTCAACTATTAAGCCTGTGCTCTAGAGCCTGCGAGCCACAACTATTGAGCCCACATGCCACAACTCTGAGCCCGCACACCTAGAGCCCAAGCTCTGCAACAAGAGAAACCACCGCAACGAGAAGCCCACGCACTGCAACAAAGAGTAGCCCCTGCTCACCGCAACTAGAGAAAACCCACGTGCAGCAATGAAGACCCAACACATCCAAAAATAAATAATTTTTTAAAAAAAGAATTAAAAAAAAGAAAATCAATCTGTGGGGTGAGATCTTGGCAGAAGAAACAAGTACAAAGCCCCTGAGACAGCAGTGTGCCTGCCATATTTGAGAAATATTAAGCAGTAAGATTTCCTATAGTGCAGCCCCTGACTAAGCTAATATCTGATCAGAATCATTTACTTAGTAACAATTCTTTTAAAAAATGTATCAGAATCACTAAGTGAATTTTTTTTTAGTGATCGGGAATCATTTAATTAGAATTTAGAAGTAATCCCTCTAGCAAATAACTTTTGGTATTGGACCCCCTTGAAGCCCTTTGGCCATTTCTTTGTACCCATGCCCGCTATCCCCAGCTTCTTTGTGCTTTTGTTTCTGTGGGCCCACATCTGTGATTATCTTCGGAGACTGCCCTCAGCCACAGATGCCACTCTGCCTACCTGTGCCAAGGGCTGGAAGTATCTCAGAGTATCGGAGAGTTTGGGTCCCCCTTAGTTTAGTTTGAGTGGCTCTTAGCCTACGAGTGACTTATGAAATCCCAGCTCCCCTTGCCTCAATTTGGGACAAAATCTGAGCTATAACTTGCTCTCCAAAGCTCTCCTGTATGATCCAGCTGAGGCTCGAACTTTGTCAGAAACTGTTCCCTTGCTTGGATTCCTTCCTTTCACTGATATGTTTCTCTTACTCCCTTACTTGTTTCACATAGGAGCAATTCCCTAACGAATCATTTGCACATAAATCCTCAATTCAGGGTCAGCTTCTGGAGAACCTGACACAAGGCCACCCCTAATTTGGAATTCCACATTACATCCAAAATGTGTATGACAGATATAATCTAATTCTCTACCCTCATATGCAAAATGAAACATGAGCAGGAATCCTTTCTACTTTCATTTGAAGTGACTGGGTTCTATTTGTATAACCCAGTAAATAACTCATCGTGAGTTATATGCCATGAGTGGCATATACCAGTCAGGGGACAGCACTGTACACATCACAGTGTGAACTCACACTCACACACACAGTATTAGCATTATTGAAAACTCAGCTGTGCATCGCTTTTCTGGATGTGTAAAACTTCTTTGGTTCTTGAATACAAGCAAATCGCTCACCATTTCTAAAGACTGAATGTGGCACTTATTGTGTCAGAGACAATGAGTCCAGTGTTTGGTGCTCAGACTACATGTTTCAAAGGGAATCTTTGTCTACTTACCATGAAAAAACCCAGACTCTATATTTATTGGAAAAAGAGCAATCCAGCAGCCTTCACTCAAAGAAACCAGCCCTGAGAGTCTTAAGTTACAACGGTTGAATAAAGCCGTAGGTAGCCATTTAGTAACACAAGCCAGAGACTTCTGGGGTTGGGCGGGGGAGCACACTGAGAAGAAACCAGTAAAGAAACCCACCCGTTGCCTTTCTTTAACCATTTTCAATCACTGAGGATTTTTTTTCAATTATATAAATGGTTTTCAAACACGTTTCTACAATAATGTAAATTCTAATTCCAAAATAATTTTACTTCTAAAACAATTTTATAAACCAAACTTTCTCCCAATGACACTGTTTAAATATTTACAAATATAATACATGATGGTCTGATGTTCTGCAAATAATGTAGAGAAACCTAGTCAGGTTGGGCTCTGCTGGTTTGTGAGAGACATTTTGGAAATTATCCGCTGAGGTTCATCACTGTCTTTTAGAATACACACACACATACATATATCAATAATGTAAACAAGGTCATTAATAAAAACAGTTCTCTGAACTTACATGAAGAGTGTAACTTTCGCTGTTGAAGAGGGCAAGATTTGCCTGTCATCTATGACAGACATGCCCAGAAATGGTAAAAAGTAGTTGGCCATGCCAACGAGATATTCCTAGTGTCAGGGTACCTCACAGAGGTTCCTCTAAACTAAAGTTGTCTTAAAAGAACAAATTAAGAAAAGGACTCATTTCAGGCTCTTTAGAAGCATCCATTTACAGGCGTACAACAGGCTAATTAAAATCATTTGCCTGTATTCGCCAAGCAAGGCCTCTAAGGGTATCAAATGAGCTATGCTGTCTTACTCTGGTCTTAGAGATTGTGCAGTCTTTAATACAATCCATTTCTATAATCCATGTTGGTCTCCGCCAACTCTTTTAGAAGTACATTTATTATATTTCTTTAGAGTGAAAGATAATAATTCCAGAAAATTTAAAAAAAATTCTCTTAAGATGCAATGTTCTGAACACTAAACATAGCAAAATACACTTAGAAATTCAGCATGTGGCAAATTCTATGTTTTTATAATCTTGGAGTGACTTGTTCACAGAAAAATGTAAAATGCCTGCATATTAAGACTCACATAAGAAAAGCCAAAAGATAAATAGAAAACTGGGGAAAATATTCATAACTCAACTAATTACAGACAAAGGTCTTATTTTCCTAATACATTTTTATTGATAAATATCTTAATAAGACTGAGTCCAATTTAAAATGGGCAGAGGACATGAAAAGACAGTTCACAGGAAAAAACTGAAAATGGCTCCTAAAAGGTAATTAATACACTCATAATAAAAGTACTCTTTGACACTGCACTGGAATATCATTTATATCATCAAATTATGATTTAAAAAAATAATAAATGGTGCTACTGAAGAATATAGGCATTGCTGATATTTTTTTCTAGCAATTTAGCCTAAAGATATATCCCACATCTTTGAAAAGATTATATCTATATCTATGTCCATATTCATATCCATCCATCCATCCATCCATCTACCTAACTATCTGCTCTCAATAGAAAGATACTCAAGAATATAACAGACACTGCCTTCGGGAAGGGCAATGATCAGAAGAGTACAAGGGAGACTATTTCCTTTATATCCATCTATCTTCATTTGCACTTCTTGGAGTTTGAGCCCTATTGTCTTTTCAAAATTTGTTTTTAATATAAATTTTTTAAAGCACCATATTCTAAGCATGAATATGGGGCACTAAGGAAACAGAGGCTCTACTTCTGTTGACTGATTCATTTCTTTGATCCAAAGTCATTCACAAGGGACATCCCTGGTGGCGCAGTGGTTAAGAATCCACCTGCCAATGCAGGGGACACGGGTTTGATCCCTGGTCCGGGAAGATCCCACATGCCACAGAACAACTAAGCCCGTGCACCACAACTACTGAGCCTGAGCTCTAGAGCCCATGAGCCACAACTACTGAAGCCCGTGTGCCTAGAGCCTGTGCTCTGCAACAAGAGAAGCCACAGAAGGAGAAGCCCACGCACCGCAACGAAGAGTAGCCCCCACTCGCTGCAACTAGAGAACACTTCGCCCGCACACAGCAATGAAGACCCAATGCAGAAAATAATTGATTAATTAATTAAAAAACAAAGTCATTCACAAGACTTTGATTAAAATACTCTGGAGTGCAGCATATACTATAAATAGCTCAAATTTATTCTAGGTTTTGGACAGGAAATATGTTTGCCTTTGACACCACAGTGCATGAAATGTGCATCCCCATTTGTAGTATTTTCTTTTCCTTTGTGAGATTTTTTTCAGAGTGATGTGAGGACACACTGTGATGTGGCAGTTTGGACTCTGTTTCTATCTATTGCATCATTGCTGATCTTAAGTAGATGTGGAAAGGAGCACACTGGATTCCATTGAATACTTTGCCAACTTGACCACTTTACATCAGTGCATCATTTCATCCTTATAAAGCCATTATGATAAAAGTATTAATATCTTCATCAATCTGAGACTCAGAGAATCAACTAAGTTGCCCAAGAGAGCCCCAGGACGAAAAACCCGCTGGGCTGGGATGCAAATCCAGGTATATCTGGTGCCTCGGTCAGGGCGGACATCAGGTGACTAGGAGTCGCACATAACTAGTTACGCATAGTAACTACATAAACAAATACATGTTTTTAATAAATGCTTTTTAATGGAAATTAATGAGAGCACATCACTCCTAAAATATTTCTGAACTGATATAACTGTATTAAGTGTAGATGGAAAAAAAAGACTTAGACATGATTCTATTAACACAAAACATTTTTAAAAATTAAGAATCTTCTGAGGTTGGCTTGAATAATGTTTAAAACAATTTAAATGGTCCCATAACTAACCTAGCTCTACCAATGAGAAAACTCAAATCACCCTAACCAACTTTTTTTAAATTGTGCAATGTATATCATGATACTGCTCAAATATTCATGGCTTATTTTATCTCAAATCTGCACATCGAATTCTCTGTTGAATGGATTTGGGCTTTTAGTTTTACTTTTCACTACCTGGTTTAAAAGGAAAAAGGACTCAACATTATAGCAGGCACCAAACTTGAGAGAAATAGTATGAAGGACTTAGAACATGAATTCTTTTTCAGTCCCAAAAGAGATGCTATTCCAGCAAGACTCGGGTCAGAGGGCTGGGCACTGCTGGGGCAGGTCACATGGCTGATCTGGGGTGAACTTGTTTTGTGAAGAAACAGATGATTTCTAGCTCTGAGGCTGTTGTTCCTGTACCTTTTTAGCAACAGTGAAATCCATTCCAAAATGACAAGTAAAAGAAAAGAACATTCTGAATAAACTGCAGATGAATGAAGTTTTCCCCTGCCTCCTTGAGAATACTATGAGCGTCTCACAAAGGGGGTCATATCCTGTTTCTTTCTCTGGTTGCTACAACTGTGGTTTGTATATTGGCTGTATCACTAATGTGAATTTATAATCCAAAAATGCCAAAAGAAAAAAAATCAGTACTCCTTCACAAATACGCATTTTTCTTCCCTAACTTTCATCAACAAGTACTGTTTTAAGTCATCATTATTTTTTTTCTGCACTGGAAGCAAATCTCCACGTCTATTTCATATCCTACTGCTAGCACAGAAGGTGAAATACTGACATCAAGGAAAGGAGTTGCAAGTTCAGCATTAATAGAAACCAGGCAAACAGCACTGGGACATTTATAACTCAACAGTGCCCCCTAGTGTGCCTATAAAAATTTGCATGAGCCCAAGATTCAAAATAATCCTGTTTGGAAAAAAGTCAATTAAAAGACATTAATAAATTTATCCTTTTAAACAATGAACGGATTTGTCTTTGGGGGTAAATCTATTTATTTTTTCCTATTTTTTTTCTTTCTTTCTTTCTTTTTTTCTATTTACTTAAACAAGATCCATACATTACTTTCAACTAACAATAGGTCGTTAAGAAAGATCAGATTCGGGTAGAAGGAAATGGCATCAAAACACGTGGAAAGAGATAATCCAAAATACAAATATGCATTCTGAAAGGAGGATAGAGAGAGAGAGAGGAGGAGAAAGAGGAGGAGAAACAGACCCTGATTGCCTCCAGAGTGTACCAGCTAGACGGAATATGAAGAACCTGGGTGATGATAATATGGTGTTTGCTCTGAGCCGATACTCAGCTTTCTTAGTTTCTCACAAGAGTTCATATTATCAATGTTCTTCTTGCCCACCTGCTAGCATCAGTAACCTCTGACCACCAGTGCTCTTCACACGTCGATGCAATTATTGGTGCTTTCCACCAATGCCCCAAAGTTGGAACTTACTTTTCTCTGCTTAAATGATCATAGCTCTTTCCAGAAGTTTCTGATATCTGAGGGTTTACAACATTTTTGGATCATGAAAAAAAGTAATGCTATGATAACTGAGAAAAAGCTATTCAGCTGAGCCAAAGGCACCTGGCTAAGAACCCTAGAATGTCACGCCCAAATGAATTCCCCCTGCTGGACCCAAATGACATCCCAAGATAGAGATCCATTATGCATTTCCACTCTCAGAACTTCATTCTCTCCTTGTTTCACCAAGAATTTATGTAGAGTTCTTATCCCCTCTTTGTTTGAATCTTACTGTCCTCAACACTTCCTTCACTTTCTTTCAAGGAAGAAATCCTGGCCTATACTCTACCTCCGTGTCCTCAAAAATGTTATGCAAATAAAGCTTCATCATGTCCACTACATGGAAAAACACCAACAAAACCTAAATTATTTGAGAAGAGAAATCTAGGCCTGATAGAGTAGGGAAAACTCTCATAGTTACACACCAGTTGTAAATTAATATCAAAACCCCACTGTCGGGTTTCCCTGGTGGCGCAGTGGTTGAGAGTCCGCCTGCCAATGCAAGGGACATGGGTTCGTGCCCCGGTCCGGGAAGATCCCACATGCCGCGGAGCGGCTGGTCCCGTGAGCCATGGCCGCTGAGCCTGCGCGTCCGGAGCCTGTGCTCCGCAACGGGAGCGGCCACAGCAGTGAGAGGCCCGCGTACTGCAAAAAAAAAAAAAAAAAAAAAACCCACTGTATATGTGTAGGTTCACTGTACATAATTCCCCATGACTATTTAGCAGACAAGTACTTCTTTTCCCATTTTGGTGTTTTCAAAAGGTTTGATTTTTCAGAAGTACTCCTTCCACATACTGCTTTGGAAATACATTTTGATGAAGTCAATCACGTTTGACCATTACATGCAACATTCCATTTTCCAAAATGGGGGGGAGGACAGGTAAGCAGACCCATCTATCTTAACAGAATTAATTCTTACTTGTGTGTATACGCTCTGGATCATAAAACCACAAGGCATAATACTGAAAGACCTTTAGCAGTTTTCAGACCAACACAAGTTATTCCCGAGACAGAGGTTAGTGTGTAAAAACGTTTGTTAGGGAGTGCTCCGAGGATAAACACCTGGGGAAGAGAAGGGAGCAAGATGAGGCGGAAGCTGGGCAGTCATACAATATCAACAGAAAGAAGCCTTACCTGATTCTCTGAGGAGTGCCAACAGTTGCATTACCCTTCAGACCCATCCCAAACTGGGGCACGAGGGCTGGACTCTTATACCCTTGTATTGAACAGTCATTGAATGTGACCACCTGGGAAGAGGGCATGACCTTGTCAAGGCAGCTGTCTTCAGTCAAGGTAATCCTTTATGGTGGCTGAGAGCTGAAAACTGGCTGCTGGCAGCATTCTCTACAGCTGAGAGTCTTTCATTCCTGATGGAGATTCAGATCAGCACATCATAGCTTCCACTGCAAGAACTCAGATCCATGCAGTGCCCTATATGTCCTTATCTCAATAAGTATATGTGTTTAGATTAAAAATAATAGCCATTTTAAATATCGAAAAACAAAAATCTCAAATATCAACACAGAAGATGACAGGTAGGAATAACGGAGGAACTGTATACTTTTTTTTAAATGCATCTTGTTAAAGGGAAGAATGTCCTGGTAGACTGGGTCGTTATTCTAACATTTCTCCCTTTCCTTAGTAATAGGATTATACATCCATGCTCTCTGTCGTGTAATTTTGCAATGCCCTCTTAATATCCTGGACTCTATTTCTTCACCCCTTGACTCTGTGCTTAGTAGCCACTATGAATCAACGAGAGACTTGAAAGGGGCTTTCAGGATTAAGCTTACTCTTTTGTGTCTCCACCACTGCTATTAGAAGAACCTGCCCCAGCTCCCCTGCTGTTCCCAGAAAAGAATGAAAGACACATGGAGCAGAACCACCCAACCACCACAGCCTGAAGCAAAGCTATTCCAACCATCCCACAGAGCTACAGTGAGTAGCAGAGCTGTGCCACCAAGCCTAGTCCACATCAGCTGAACCTCAATTCCGTTGCATAGCTGCATGAATGGTGAAAAAGATGGCTATTGTTTGGGTTTATTTAGGTTATTTAGTTTGTTATGAAACATCATCATAGCAATAGCCAAATGATACAGATGTAGATATTAATTGATAGACATTGTTAGCTCCAGGATATTAAGAGGGCACTGCAAAATTACATGACAGAGAGCCTGGATGTAAGCTTAATTATATGTATGGCATTATTTCTTCTAATAGCAGGAAAAAATAGAGAAACAATCAATTCAAGAATGAATAGAGGGGAATGGGGAGACAAATGAAAAAAGGGAGAAGCAAGAATGAGTAAATAAATAAGAGTAGAAACAAGCCTAAGTATATCATAAATAACAATAAATATGAATAAGTAAAATTTATATTAGAAGACAGATTCACAGACTGAGGAGCGTAAAAATAAACTCTTGCTATTTTTAAAAAACAGGCTCAAAATTACAAGACAATATTGAAACAAAGGGATGAGAAAAGAATGTCTCACTTTGCTGCATACCTGAAACTAACACACTGTTGTAAATCAACTATACTACAATTTTAAAAAAGATATATTAAAAATGCTTAATGGGAAATAAACTGTAACAATATTAATGTCAAATGGAATACAAGATGAAATTTACTAGAGGGACCCAAGAGGATTATTATATATTAATAACTATGCAAGCACATTTCAATACATCAGGAAGATACAATAATCATGATTTTTTATGGATTTAACTGAATAGCTTTGAAATATATAAATCAAAATCTAATATAAAAAGCTTCTGCACAGCAAAGGAAATCATTAACAAAACGAAAAGGTAACCTATGGAATGGGAGAAAATGTTTGCAAATCATACATCTGGTAAGAGGTTAAGTTCCAAAATATATAAAGAATTCATACAACTCAATAGCAAAAAAAAAAAAAAATTCAATTAAAAAATGGGCAGAGGATCTGAATAGACATTTTTCCAAAGAAGGCATACAGATGGCCAACAGGTACGTGAAAATGTGCTCAACATCACTAATCATCAGGGAAATGCAAATCAAAACCACACAGAGATATCACCTCACATCTGTTAGAATGGCTATCATCAAAAAGACAAGAGATAAGTGCTGGTGAGGATGTACAGAAGATGGAACCATTGCACAGTGTTGATAGGAGAGTAAATCGGTGCAGCCACTATGGAAACCAGTATAGGGGTTCCTCAGAAAAATAAAAATATAACTACCATATGGTCCAGCAATTCCAATTCTGGGAATATATCCACAGGAAACAAAAACACTATGTCGAAGAGATATCTGCACCCCCATGTTCATAGGAGTATTATTTATAATGACCAAGAGATGAGAGCAACCTAAGTGTCCATTGACAGATGAATGGATAAAGAAGTTGTGGTATATAAGGAACATTCAAAGAATAAAAATACCTCTTGGAAACTAAAAATATGATCAAAACCAGGAAAAATTACACAGAAAATCTGGAAGACAGAATTAAGAAAATCTCCCAGAGGATAAACCAAAAACACAAAGAGAGATAAAAGATTAGAAAATTAGAGTACCAATCCAGAAGTTCCAACACAATAATAAAAGTTCCAGAAAAATAGACAGAGAAAATAAAGGGAAGAAAATCATCAAAGTATTTTGTTTAATGTCCCAGGATGTGGGTTTTAATATCGAAAGTTTCCAGGTAGTACTCACAATGGGTGAAAAATCTCCATACAAAGGCATATCATCAAGAAATTTCAAAACATTTAGAATTCAGACAAACCATCAACAGAACAGATATTTTCAGACATTCAAAGTCTCAAAGAAATGAGCACTTATGCACCTTTTCCTGGGAAGCTACTGAAAGATGGTCATCAAAACAAGGCAGTAGGGGGGGTTTCCCTGGTGGCACAATAGTTGAGAATCTGCCTGCTAATGCAGGGGACACAGGTTCGAGTCCTGGTCTGGGAAGATCCCACATGCCTCCGAGCAACTAGGCCCGTGAGCCACAACTACTGAGCCTACGCGTCTGGAGCCTGGGATCCGCAACAAGACAGGCCGCGATAGTGAGGCCCGTGCACCGCAATGAAGAGTTGCCCCCGCTTGCCACAACTAGAGAAAGCCCTCGCACAGAAACGAAGACCCAACACAGCCCAAAATAAATAAATAAATTTAAAAATAAATAAATAAATAAATACTCCTCTGCTAAAAAAAAAAAAAGGCAGTAGGGAGGAGATATGGGGATATATGTATATTTATAGCTGATTCACTTTGTTATAAAGCAGAAACTAACACACCATTGTAAAGCAATTATACTCCAATAAAGATGTTAAAAAAAAACAAGGCAGTAAACCAAGAAGGAGGAAGACATCAAATCAGGAATCAGGGAACACAGCCATAGTCAGAGGCAAAAGCAACCCTCGAGTTAATATAAAGAGAGACCCAAAAATCATAGTTCTATACCAAGTCTAAAGAGTGGCCTGTAAAGACTTAGCAAGTTAGAAGTATCCGAAGAAAGATTTCTTCAAAAGGTGAAATTTATACAATAATTAATATATGTGAACATATTGAAAGAAAATATACACTCTGGCTGGTGTCTGGGTTTGAGTTAATTAAAAATAACATTAAAAAAAGCATGAAAAAGGCAAGTATTAACTCTAGGGAACACAAATTGTGCGAGAAAGGAAAAGTAATTCTAATAAAAGCACACAATAAATTAGAAGAAAATATATGATATTCTGCAGGAGCTTAGAAAAATACAGCAAATCTTTATGTATTGCCATGATGCTATTGCTGAGACACATAGTTAATTTTTAAAAGCAAATTATACAACAATGCAAACAGTATAACATTTGCATAAAACCATATACACAAAGTTGTTAAATATCTCTATACTATATGCCAATAGTAGCGTTATTCAAAATGTGATTTGTGTACTAACAGTATCAGCATTATCTGAGATCTAATTAGAAAAGCACATTCTTACTTCCCACCCCAAAACTACTGAACCAGAATTTCTGAGTTGGGGGCTGTGGAATCAAGCCACTTGCTCTCCAGGTGATTCTCAAGCACAGTCAAGTTCAAGAACTACTATAGTATTGCATAAAGATCTGATTAGAGGAATTAACTCTGGGGTGGGGGTCTGGGACCAGTGTGAATGTATTCAAAGGAGAATTCTGCTAAAGCATTTCACTTTAATAGTTTTTACAAGAATATATTTATTCATTGACTGTGCAATTTAAGGTAAAATAATTTTTTTTCAAGGATAATGTGCTTACAAAATATTTGCATAAAATATGACTCAGCCCCTGTTTTCAATGTCTCTCTTAAGTTGGAATGCCATTTTCCAGATGTAAATTCCATCCATCCCGTGCTAACCTTTGCCTTTTGGCTGAAAAACAACAAATGCTAGAAGGAAAATTTTAAAGAATTTTGATGAGCTACTAAAGTTCTTCTTGAAGCACAGCTGGTAGGCAACCTGATACTGGAAGTAGCCGCCCCTGGACCAGGACTGCTCAGAATAATTGCTAAAGTAGGTGGTACATTCCATCTAAAATTAACAGGCATTGCGGACATAGTTCTGACCCATATGCAGGAGGAGGGGACTAGCACTTGATTTGTTCTGGGCAGTGTGCTACTATTAATACAATGTCAAAGGAACTTTCTTCCCTTACAATGGGTCAAGAGGATAAGGATACAGGCATACCTTGGAGATATTGTAGGTTAGGTTCCAGGCCAACACAAAAAAGTCAATATTGCAATAAAGCTAGTCACGATTTTTTTGTTTCACAGTGAATATAAAAGTTATATTTACACTATACTGTAGTCTATTAAGTGTGCAATAGCACTATGTCTAAAAGAAAGTACAGGGCTTCCCTGGTGGCGCAGTGGTTGAGGGTCCGCCTGCCGATGCGGGGGACGCGGGTTTGTGCCCCGGTCCGGGAGGATCCCACATGCCGCGGAGCAGCTGGGCCTGTGAGCCATGGCCGCTGAGCCTGCGCGTCCGGAGCCTGTGCTCCGCAACGGGAGAGGCCACAACAGTGAGAGGCCCGGGTACCGCAAAAATCAATAAATAAATAAATAAAAGAAAGTACATACCTGTGGAAACAGAATGGTCCCTGCCATTCCAGTAAATACCGAATGTTGTGCACCATCAAGCCATCAGCCACTGCAGACCCTCCCCCTAACCTCCCCCACACCACGGTGCACCCTGAGGGGAATTCAGGATGGAGAAAAACAGGAAATATTCTGTGCTCAGGACACTGGCCCTAGACAGATAAGATGCATATCAAAGGAATCATTTCAATGAGCCCAGACTCTTCCATCTTGCCATACACAGAAAGCACTTAAATCATTAACTTGAGATGTCTGTTTTTGTTATTAGCAGTAATCTTCTGATGTTCGATTACATGGGTTTGTCGGTTCCTTTTTTTTTCAGCAAAAACTCCTATGTATCCTGGCTCCTTCCTTACCTCTTCAGAACAGTTCCTCAGGGCCATCTGAGAGGCTGGCCCTGGGGCTATTAGTCCTCAGTAAGTTCTCCTAATAAATTTTAACTCACAGCTTTTAGGTTGTTCATTTTTCTTCAGTCGACATACCTTAATTTAAAAATACTTAAGCGCTAAAAAAATGCTAACCATCATCTGAGCCTTCTGTGAGTCATAATCTTTTTGCTGGTGGAGGATCTTGCCTCAGTGCTGATGGCTGCTGACTGATCAGGGTGGTGGTTCCTGAATGTGGAGGTGGCTTTGGCAATTTCTTAAAATAAAACAATGAAATTTTCCACATCAATTGACTTTTTCTTTCACAAACGATTTCTCTGTAGCATGCAATACTGTTAGATAGCATTTTACCCACAGTGGAACTGCAGCAATTCAGTTACGTCTTCAGGGTCCACCTCTAATTCTAGCTCTCCTGTGATTTCCACCACCTCTGCAGTTTCTTCCTCCACTGAAGTCTTGAACCCCTCAAAGTCATCCATGAGGGCTGGAATCAACTTTTTCCAAACTCCTGTTCATGTTGATATTTTGACCTCTTCCCATGAATCATGAATGTTCTTAATGTTCACGAATGTTCTTAATGGCATCTAAAATAGTGAATCCTGGGCTTCCCTGGTGGCGCAGTGGTTGAGAGTCTGCCTGCCGATGCAGGGGACACGGGTGCGTGCCCCAGTCCGGGAGGATCCCACATGCCGCGGAGCGGCTAGGTCCGTGAGCCATGGCCGCTGAGCCTGCGCATCCGGAGCCTGTGCTCTGCAGCAGGAGAGGCCACAACGGTGAGAGGCCCGCATAAAGCAAAAATAAATAAATAAATAAAATAAAATAGTGAATCCTTTCCAGAAGGTTTTCAACTGACTTTGTCCAGACCCATCAGTTATGGCTTTATGAGGTGTATTTCTCACATAATAAGACTTGAAAGTTGAAATTACTCCTTGATCCACGGGCTGCAGAATGGGTGTTGTGTTAGCAGGCATGAAAACAACATGAATCTCATTGTACATCTCCATCAGAGCTCTTGGGTGACTGGGTGCATTGTCAAATGAGCATTAGTATAATATTTATTGTGAAAGGCATCTTTTTTCCTAAGCAGTAGGTCTCAACAGTGGGCTTCAAATATTCAGTAACCCATGCTGTAAACAGATGTACTATCATCCAGGCTTTGTTGTTCCATTTCTAGAGCACAGGCAGAGTAGATTAGCACAATTCTTCAGGGTCCTAGGATTTTCAAAATGGTAAATGAGCATTGGCTTTAACCTTAAGTCACCAGCTGCATTAGCCCCTAACAAGAGAGCCAGCCTGTGTGCTGAAGCTTTGAAACCAGGCATTGACTTCTCCTCTCTAGCTATGAAAATCCTAGATAGTATCTTCTTCCAATAGAAGGCTATTTTGTCTACACTGAAAATCTGTTGTTTAGTCATCTTCATTAATTATCTTAGCTAGATCTTCTGGATAACTTGTTGCAGCTTCTACATCAGCACTTGCTGCTTCACCTTGTACTTTTATGCTACAAAGACAGCTTCTTTCCTTAAACCTCAGGAACCAACCTCTGCTAGCTTCCAACTTTTCTTCTGTAGTTTCCTCACTTCTCTTAGCCTTCATAGAATTGCAGAGAGTTAGGTTTTTTCTCTGGCTTAGGTTTGGCTTAAGGGAATGTTGTGGCTGGTTCGATCTTCTATCTAGACCACTAAAACTTCCTCCATTTCAGCAACAAGACTGTTTTCACCTTCTTATGATTCATGCGTTCACTACAGTAGTGAATCTTCCTCCAAGGACTTATCCTTTGCATTCACAACTTGGCTAACTGTTTGGCACAAGAGGCCTAGCTTTCAGCCTATCTCAGCTTTTGACATGCCTTCCTCAGTAAGTTTGATCATTTCTAGCTTTTGATTTAAAGTGAGAGATGTTTGAATCTTCCTTTCACTTGAACACTTAGAGGCCACTGTAAGGTTTTAATTGGTCTAATTTCAATATTGTGTCTCAGGGATTAGAGAAACCCAAGAAGAGGGAAAAAGATGGGGGAACAATGGTTGGTGGGCCAGTCAGACAACATACAACATTTATGGATTAAGTTCACCATCTTATATGGGCACAGTTCATGGTGCCCCAAAACAATTACAACAGTAACATCAAAGATCAGAGATCACCATAACAAATATAATAGTAATGAAAAAGTTCATTTCAAGAATTATCAAACTGTGACACAGAGACATGAAGTGAGCAAATGCTGTTGGAAAAAATGACATTAATAGACTTGCCCGACACAGGGTTTCCACAAACCTTCAATTTGTAAAAAAACAAAACAAAACAAAAAAAAACCACTACCTGCAACGTGCAATAAAGTGAAGCACAATAAAGCAAGGTTTGCCTGTAGAGGGCAATGTTGTATAGGTTAATCCGAAGGCCCATTTGAGGAAAGGAAATAGAAGATGAAGAAAGAATCATACTGGGAAGGTACTTCTTTGCTCAGGGAGCAGTAAAATGCACGCACACCGCTCTACCTAGTCCTTCTCTCATCCCAGATGCTCCACAACTCCTCGGAGAAGATCTTCCCATGGCCCCTGAGGAGCAGCTACCTGACTTAGCTCTCCAAATAGCACTAGAACATACCTTTGTTGACAAAATTTACCTAACCAAGATAATCATAATGCTTTTCTTTCTCTATAGCACCTCAGTTCTTCATTATGACACCATTCCCACTACACAAGTACAGGTCACAGGCCAGTCCTGACTGCCCTGGAGGGAGCTGTGTTTCCCTGGGCTCCATTACGGTTTAGAACCCACGTGGCCCTGCTGCCCTGGAGGTGCTCACAGGTTAAATAAGACACCGTGGGATTTAGCCCCACAGGTAGGCAATAGGTTTTCAGTGAACTTGGGAAAATCCAATTGAGACATATTAGTAGGGGAACTCTTCTTCTCAGAAAGTTTCCTAAGGGAATTTGAAGTGCCTTCAAAGTGAAATGATTCTGTTTATGAGTAACAGCGCAGTACTGGAGGTGGAGGTGTTCAGAGTACTCATAAAATGTCCAAGGAAAGCATTACGCTCAAGTTTAAGAAATTTACTCCATTTTATAAATTACAAATACTGTAAAGTTTCATACTCTGATGACATAATTATGGATACAGGTCACTATACATTTGTACAAACCCATAGAATGTGCAACATCAAGTGTGAACCCTAATGTAAACTATGGATTTTGGGTGACTATGATGTGTCAGTGTAGGTTCATCAACAAACGTATCATTCTGGTGGGAATGTCGATAATGGTGGAGGCTAAGGGGGCAAGAGCAGGGATTATATGGGAAATCTCTGTACCTTCCCCTAAATTTTGCTGTGAACCTAAAACTAGTCTAAAGTCTTAATGAAAAAAAAAGAGCCAAGTTACCCATATTGAAGAGTTAAGGACATAATAGAGACAATAAAATAATTAAAATGGGCAAAAGACTTGAATAGACATTTCTGTAAAGAAGATATACAAATGTCCAAAAAGTATATGAAAAGATGCTCAACATCACTAATCATTAGACAAATGAAAGTCAAAGCCACAATGAGATATCACCTCACTCCCATTAGGATGGTTAATATAAGAAAAACAAAAAACAAAAAATACAAGTGTTGGCAAGGATGTGGGGAAACTGAACACTCGTGCACTGTTGGTGGGAATGTTATATGGTGTAGATGTATGGAAAACTTAACAACTACTATGGAGGTTTCTCAAAAAACTAAAAGTAGAACTACTATATGACCCAACAATCTCACTTGTGCATATATATCCAAAAGAACTGAAAGCAGGATCTCAGAGAGATATCTGCACACCCATGTTCACCGCAGCATTATTCACAATAGCCAAGAGGTGGAAGCCACCCAACTGTCAATCAACAGATGAATGGATAAAGAAAATGTGGTATATACATACAATGAAATATTTTTCAACCTCATTAAAAAAAGAAATTCTGTCACATGCTACAACATTGATGAAACTTGAGGACATTACACTATGTGAAATAAGCCAGTCACAAAAATACAAATCCTGTCTGATTCCACTTATATGAGGCATCTAGTCAAATTCATAGAAACAGAAAGTAGAATCATGGTTGCCATGAGCTACGAGGAGGAGAAATGGCGAGTTGTTTTTCAGTGTGTATAGAGTTTCAGTTTTGCAAGATGAAAAAGTCCTGGAGATGTTTGGGTCTTCATTGCTGCAGGCGGGCTTTAGTTGTGGTGAGCGGGGGCTACTCTTCCTTGCGGTGCGTGGGCTTCTCATTGCAGTGGCTTCTCTTGTTGTGGAGCATGGGCTCTAGGCGCACGGGCTTCAGTAGTTGCAGCACGTGGGCTCAGTAGTTGTGGCTCGCGGGCTCTAGAGCACAGGCTCAGTAGTTGTGGCACACGGGCTTTGTTGCTCCACGGCATGTGGGAGCTTCCTGGACCAGGGCTTGAACCCATGTCCCCTGCATTGGCAGGTGGACTCCCAACAACTGTGCCACCAGGGAAGTTCTGCAACATGGTCTTTAATGTTATAATTTTGTAGCAAAGAGAAGTTCCAGGGGCCTCAGCTTGGATTTTCTGACTACAATCTTCCTTATTCCATAATTCATAGGGCCAACGTGGGGATGTGCCACTTGCTGATAATATCTATTCCAAATATTACATGCAAACTGAGGAAATAACCATGGGGCTGTCTTCAGAGTTTCCATGTGTGAACTCTGAAGTGAATCTCAATCACCTGCAATTCATAGGCAGACTCACTCACATATATACTGCAGTGTCATTCTGGGTCTTTAGGAATTGGAGTAAGATCTGCATGAATGTCCAAGAATCCAAAAGTGCTCCCATTTCACAGCACAGTCCTTTTGAAATCAAGATGTAGCAGGAAAAATAAAGGTCCCAAAGATGTCCACATCCAATCAGGATGCAGAATCAGTGAATATGTTAGATTAGATAGCAAAGAAGATAAAGGTTGCAGATGGCATTAGGTTGTAATCAGCTAACCTTAAAATAAAGAGATTATCTGTCTTGGTCCCACGTCATCACAAAGGCCCTTAAAACTGGAAGAAGGAGATGGAAGAGATAGTTAGAGAAAGAGATGCGATGACATAAGCAGGGTCAGAGTGATGCAGTATGAGGAAGACTGGACTCATCTTTGCTGGCCTTGGAGATGGAGGCAAGGGCCATGCATTAGTCTGCTCAGGCTGCCATAATAGAGTACCACAGAATGGGTGGCTTAGATAACAAAAATGTATTTTCTCATAGTTCTGGAGGCTGGAGTCCCTGCCTCAGGTACGAAACAGTGAGAGGATAGAGAGAAAAAAAGCAGTGGGAACTATTCCCAAGCTCGTGGGACCACAGTTCCTCCAGGCAGGAAGAAGGTTCTCTTTCCTAAGGATTTTAGGTGCCTGCCCAGACACCACTGCTGGAGCTGCCACTGTCACCACAGGATTGCCTGGGAGTTTGGCCCAGAGATAATTTTTTTTATAACAGGAAATTTCCTTTGCTCCCCATTTCTCCTTTTCAGACCACAAAAAGGGAGCTTCTCTTGGAGCTCCTTCTATCTTTCTCTCTGAACCCAGTGTGTAGGTTTGGGTTTCAGGCTGCCCTTGAGTCTAGGCCAAGAGGTGCTGGATGGGTGGAGGAGAGAAAGAAAAAATAAAAAAATTCACCATCAGTTTGTTGGTACCTTGTGTTCTAGTTTCCTTCCCAGGTCTGTGTGCTACCATTTATTTTTCAGAGCCCTCAAATGACTGGTCCATGCATTCTGTCTACAGTTTTTAATTGCAGTCCGTGGGAAAAGCAGGGTAGAGTGGGCTTATTTCATCTTGATCAAAACTGGAATCTGGCTTCTGCCCTCTCCCTGCTTTAGAGGTTGCTCCTTTTCAATGTCGCTTTGTTGGTTTTTCTTATTTGATGGGCTTTAAATATTAGTGTTCCTCTAGTTTCACTTAGGCAATTTTCTCACTGTATACTCTCTCCCTAGTTAAGTTAACCATGTTCAATACTTAAATTATTACATATATGCAAATATGTCACAAGTTTATATCTCCAGGCTGATCTCTCTTGTTAATTCCACACTAGCATATCCAACTGACTCCTTGATATCTCTTACATATCTCAAAATCATGACAAATTCCACATGTCTAAATTAAAACTCATGGTTTACCCTTCAACCCCCAAACTTGGTCCTCTTCAAGTATCCCCTGTGGCAGTTAATGACATATCAGCCTTCTTTTTTTTTTTTTTTTTTTTTGCGGTATGCGGGCCTCTCACTGCAGTGGCCCCTCCCGTTGCGGAGCAACAGGCTCCGGACGCGCAGGCTCAGCGCCCATGGCCCACGGGCGCAGCCTATCCGCGGCATGTGGGACCCCCCCGGACCGGGGCACGGACCTGTGTTCCCTGCATCGGCAGGCGGACTCTCAACCACTGCGCCACCAGGGAAGCCCTATCAGACTTCTTTGACACCTGGAAGTCACCTTTGACATCCTCATCTCTCTCACCGCAGGAATGGTCAAGTACCTACTTGAAGAGCCGTCAAAAGTTTATTATATGCATATTTGTATTCAACAGATATTCACTGAGCACTTGGTCCTTCACAAAAAGTATGCACCGAATGTCTTCCCTGCGCCAGACCTTGCGCTAAGCTCTGGGTCTACAGTGGAAAATGAAATTGATACAGTCCTTGCCTCAATGAACCCACAGACTAGTGAGAGAGATATTAAACAAGTACACCCACAAATTATTATCAAATTTCAAATTGTGCTAAGTGCTTTTAATAAAAGAAGCAAGACAGAGCACAACACTTTAACAGAACTAAAAGGAATTTGGGGTTCCCGGAGCAGAGGATGTAAATAGTGGGTAATCAGATTATGAAAGTCTATGCATGTCATCTTAAGGACTTCAAGCTTATGGTAATAAGAAGCCGCTAAGGGATTTAAACGGGGAAGTGACAGGATCTGATTTTTCTGAAGCATAAATCTGGTCATATCATTCATTCAAGAACTGACTCTGTCAGAGGTGGTTTTACCTTCTCTGTCAAATATATTCCTCTTTTTAATGATACCTGACAAGGATCCCTTACCTGACAATCTATAAAACTAATGACTGTAATTAGTACTGGTTGAGATGGAATCTAACCCAAATGACAGAATGTACCATTTGCCAATAATGAACTTTAGTATTGCCTGTAATATATGAAACACATTTATATTTATATTCACTTGTTTTTCACAGTAACTTTATGTAACATATCACTGTAACTACTGTAACTCCTAATCTCTTAGCCAAAAGCTACTAGGGAGGTATCTGCCAGGGTTCCATCCTGGGTCCTCTTCTGACATCAGGATCATTTATAACCTACTTCAGTGACCCATCAATATGCTCAGTTCCCTGTGTCAGAGCTGATATACTAATTACTAAGGGTGTTCAGTCTCTGTGTCTTCAAATTCTCATAGCTCATTCTTTGCAGTAAAGATTTCAGCTACTTCTGTAACTCTGGTTCTTCCTGTTTATATTTGGTACCACACATATTATAACTAAGTCTAGGAGGCAGACAATTCATTCGACTCTACTATAAAATCCAGCTCTGCTACTCTAATAAAAGCCTACTGTCAAATGTCACTTCAAAATGATTTCGAAATTGCCAGGAAATGAGTGTGGTAGCTGGGTTGAAAAGGCTGAGGTATTTAAGAGAAAAAGAATTACTTCTAGGATGAAAGCTTCCTGGTCAGCTCTCCCCTACCATCCTAAAACCATCTACTCAGGGCTTGTTTCCATCCCCCACCATCAAACATCTCTTGGCAACAACATCTGGCATTAAATTTGCCCCCTTGCTCCATCACCAGAATTTTGCCATGGGATTATTTCAAGGGTCTCTCTGTGTGGGCTACACATCCAGGAACATGTAATGGAAGCCGCAGATCCAAGGGAATGGTCTAAGAGTTAAACGATCCAGAACTCAACGTCCAATACTAAAAGTTTTTAGGTCTTTCGTATTTTGAAATTTTTCAAGTAGGTTAACCTTCCTCCACTCAAAACCCTCTCCCTTTCCCTACTGTAGAAGTGGAGGTAAGCAAGTAAGAAGGGACACATGGAGGCAGAAAGAATGGGGGAAAAAACAAAAGGAAAAGGAAAAACGGATAAATTAGAGCTATTCCCACTTTTCTGTTGGAATGATAGGTTTTCACTGGAAATAATGTCTCCCAATGTATGGTCATCTTATAACCTATTTCAGAGTTTCTTGGGGATCTATTATAAGGGCAGATTTATCAGAATAATCTGAAACTATTAGATTATTACTGAATCAGAACATCTGAGAGTAGGGACCCAGAATCTGCATTTTTAAGAAGCAATATTTTCATACAAATAAAAGATTTAAAACAACAAATGTAAATATAGTCTCTGTAATTGTTGGATATTAACAAAGCAATTGACCTCCTTGCCCACGCTGTTTCTTCTTCATAATTTTCACAAATGGTACTTACTTTTCAAATAAAGAAATTGGTTGAAAGCTATAAATTTATTAGTTTACCGGATGACTGCTGTAAACAAAAGGTACAAAATAACAGGAACCCATGACTTTGTGAAGTCAATCATCCAATGAAGAAAAAAAGACAAACACACATAAAAAAAAGACCTAATTAGTGTATGGGTGGTATACTGGCATAGAAATGCATACAATTTGTGCAAGTATCTAGGTGCTTAGAAAAGCAAGGTTGACAGCTGAGCAAATCAAGTAGGCATTGCTGCCTTATTCAGGGAGTCAAGAGTTTTAATGAGGAGTTTTGAATGAGGAAGGGTAATTAGGGAGCCACTCAGTGTGTAGAACAAGCTCTGGCAAAGAAGTCCAAAGGATAAGGGTCGCAGTTCTGGTCCTACAGCTGTGATGTTGAGCAAGTCTTTTCATTTTTCATTGATTCTGTTTCACTGATTCTGTTTTCTCGCTTAAGTAACCAAGGCCAATGTCTATTGTTTCTTTGTTTCTTTATGCTCTCACCTCATTCTGGAAAGGATTTAAGGCAGAAATGATAGACAAGTTTCTTCTGCACCAACATTCACTGACTCTAAATTCATACAAGTTTCCTTCTGGAGCAAATGTGTGATGACCCTATAGCCCCAAACTTCTCACAAGCATAAGACAGAAAAGACAGAAATTACTACTAAATGCAAATTGGAGCCTATTATCGCCCACACAATCACTCTGTATACACCTATCTCACAGCTGTAAGATGAAAGAACTCAAGTTCAAGTCAGTGTTCTAAGGGTGAGTATATTGTCTTGAATCTCTCTGGTGATTTCTGCCAGGAGCATACCCCTGGTGAAACCACAGGCCCCCAGTCAGAGATTTTCCTGTATTTGTTGCAAGTCTATTTGGCCCAGCACTTTTTCACAGCACATAAACTGTAAGTTATGGGGTTCAGCGTAGGGGTAAGAACTCCATAAAGCAACGAGATGATTTTATCTATTTCTTGTGAGCCTGACGAAGAAGGCTTTAGGTACATGGAGAGTGAAGCCCCATAATACAAGAACACCACAGTTGAGTGAGCACCCCAGGTAGAAAGAGCTTTGTTTCTTCCCTCTGCTAAGCTGATTCTCAGAATAGTGGAAAGGATGACGACATAAGAGATGCAAATTAAGAGCATTGGAACGGGCAGAAGGAGCACGCTGACCACCAGCATGATCGTGTCCATGACCAATGACCTTGTGCAAGCTAGCTTCAGCACTGCCAGAATTTCACACTTGAAGTGATGGATGAAATTCCCAGAGGGGTATCTGCAGGGCGAAGCTGGTTTCCAGCAGGGCTATCAGAGAGCCCATCACCCAGGAGACAGTGGCCATCTGCACACACACCTGCCTGTTCATGATGATGGGGTATCTCAGCGGCTTGCAAATGGCCACGTAATGGTCATATGCCATCACAGCCAGGAGCAGGCATTGCTCCTGGAGCCCAGAGCAAGGGACAGATACATCTGTACAGCACACCCAGAAAAGATGATGGTTTTCTGGGATGACAGCAAGTTCACCAGCAAAGTGGGAACAGAAGCAGATGTGTAACAAATATCCATGAAAGAGAGATTTCCAAGGAACAAGTACATGGGAGTTTGAAGGCATGAATCTAGGACAGTGATTAAAATAAGAGTGCTGTTGCCCAAGAGGGTTATCAGACACATTACAAGGCTGAAGACGAAGAGAACAATCTCTAACTTTGGGTATCTAGAAAAACCTTCCAGGAAAAAAACCTCCAACTGGTGAGATTTTCGCCTTGCATTTGCTTCCTTTTACCTGTAGTTATTCTAATATTATTCTATTCATTTCATCTGAGGACACAAAGAGAGGGATAAAGTATAATGTTCACTGAGTTAAGAAAACACTTTCGAACTTATTTTCGCTATTATAAGCACAATTTTACCATAAGAAATCACAGGACAATGTATCTATCAATCTAAGAGGAGGGGAAACAGGTTTGGCCTGTGTCCCTCAGCGGTGGGTCAGCGACTTACAGACAAACCAACTAGAGCTCAGCCAGTTTGGTGTTGGGTCTGAAAAGCAGAATCACTAGATTAGAAGTCTCTTCAGTTTTCTTTGCCCTTCTTTCAAAACAAAATTTAGAAAAGAGTGAATTTGAAAACAAGAATAAACAAATTTAATATTTGAATCTCAGCTCGTAATCCTTTGCTTGGCACACAGCAGGTTTTCAGTAAAGATTTGAAAGTACTGAGTAATGAAAAAATATGAAATAACATTGAATAAGCTATTGAGCACTAATTAGAAAAAGTCAAATAAATGAGGAAAAGAAAGCACATTTGTAAAAATAAAAACCAGTAATGATCTTCAGTGGAAGAAGAGGAGGAATGTTGTAAGGAAGAAATAAATGAGTTTTATACTAACACCTATGAAGTTCTGAGTCTAAATGAACTCTGTCCTTTCCAGCTAACAGCTTAGAGGTTCACACACTTGTTTCAAAAATGATGACATTGTTTGAAGCATTGTAGATACCCATTCTGATGCTATGTAAGAGCCAGTTTACAAGTCATGTCAAATAACCCACCTCATTTAAACACTATTACATCCCCTGTACAGTTTCATTCATTATTGGGACCCATACCTTTGTGAGTATGTAAATAGTTCTAAAAATTATACCCAGGCAATACCCTTATTATACATTAAAACTCATGAAGATCCAGAAAACGCAGAAATTAAACTCCCTTTAAAAATTATCTTAGGGCTTCCCTGGTGGTGCAGTGGTTGAGAGTCCGCCTGCCGATGTAGGGGACACGGGTTCGTGCCCCGGTCCGGGAAGATCCCACATGCCGCGGAGCGGCTGGGCCCGTGAGCCATGGCCGCTGAACCTGCGCGTCTGGAGCCTGTGCTCCGCAACGGGAGAGGCCACAACAGTGAGAGGCCCGTGTACCACAAAAAAAAAAAAAAAAAAAAGTCACCTACTATTATTGTGTTACTGTCTTGCTAGTTGTTTGGCATAGGGTGTCCAGCACTGGAGCTTGCTGGTCATTGAGTGGAGCTGGGTCTTAGCGATGAGATGGAGATATCTGGGAGAGCTCTCACTGATTGATATTACGTGGGGCCGGGAGGTCTCTGGTGGTCCAATGTCCTGAACTCAGCTCTCCCACCTCAGAGGCTCAAGCCTGACAGCCAGCCGGAGCACCAAGATCCTGTCAGCCACACAGCTTTTGGGAAGTCTGAGGTCTTCTGACAGTGTTCACTAGGTGCTCTGTAGGAGTTGTTCTACATGTAAATGCATTTTTGATATATTTGTGGGGAGGAAGGTGATCTCCACGTCTCACTCCTCCGCCATCCTTAAGTTCCTCTCTCTTCACACCTCTTGTTGCTAGAGGATCCACACTTCTTCTGGAAAGGACATAAATCTGGCAGTCTGACTTCAAGCCTAGCCCATCACCTTTTTTCCCTTTGTGCTTAGTCTGTTTCACTTGCTCATAGCGGGCCCCGTGCAGAAGCCTTGCCCCCTGCCCTTCAGACCAGAGTTCCTCGTGAAACGGCTGAGCCGACACCTTAGCTTGGGACGTGTGCTGAAGCTCTTCACAGGACACTCCCACAATTTTTTTAGAATGAAAAATCAGCCCCGTTGCCTGCACCTTGATATTTTCCACTGTTTAGAAATAGTAGCCAAGAAAAATTCAATTCCCTGTCACAAATTCCAATTAAAATATTGTTTATGATATATTTCATAAAGTTAGCTATGTGCAAGAAAGAATGAATGCATCCATGTTAAAAATGTTAAACATATTACGTGAAAGTCAACAATGCAATTCGTTTTTTTCAAAAATATTGACTGTTGGGCTTCCCTGGTGGCGCAGTGGTTGGGAGTCCGCCTGCCGATGCAGGGGACACGGGTTTGTGCCCCGGTCCGGGAGGATCCCACATACCGCGGAGCGGCTGGGCCCGTGAGCCATGGCCGCTGAGCCTGCGCGTCCGGAGCCTGTGCTCCGCAACGGGAGAGGCCACAGCAGTGAGAGGCCTGCGTACCGCAAAAAAAAAAAAAAAAAAAAAAGTATTGACTGTTACCTCAGTAACTAAAAATACCAAAGTATAACAACTGAAATACTATGTAAATTTAAATCATCTGTTGTTTGGGGGAAACACCTGCTCTCCCTGAACAATTAACAGTTCAGCAGCTATAATACGCACAGGTTTGAAACTGCAGCTCCTTCAGGGATAATGTCCCAAAGATCCAATTATATCAAACTTTTAAAAATTGAGACAGAGTGAACCACAGTTCCCCCAAAATAATTTCAAAGAACTCATAAAAACAGAGTCTTCTACTCCTCCCTGTCCAAGCTAGCTATATCAAGATTTTTTCTTGAAAGATTACAGTGTAGAATACTTAACAGTATATAGAGAAAAGGTATCCTTAGAATTCTAAGACATGTATTTTTTTCATTTGTGAAACCGCTCTCTAGTTTTCAGAGATTAAAGGAAGAAAGTTTACTCGTTAAGTCACTTGTCCCAACAAGTGATCAGAACTTTTATTCAATTACACATATTGAGAGGGCGTTTAAGCAACGGAACACCTCCACCCACACCTTGGTTTCTAAATGAATGCAATTCTCAACTAATAGGAAACATATCGTAGCTCCTTAGAGAAATGGCTGATGCCAAGGCTAGAGCAGGAACAGGACAAGATTAGCTGGGAGTACCTTATTGCACTAGAACATAAGGAAGTATGCAAAGAACAACTGGGATATTTCAAAAGGCGATAGGAGCCCACTTGATGAAGCTCCCATTGGCCAGGTCTGGGACAGATAATTTCGAGCATCAAAATAATTAATGGTAAAAATGGATTATAGTCCATAGACTGAAATAAGAATGCATGAATTCTTTTAGAAGGAAGGAAGGGAGGGAGGAAGAGAGGGAGGGGAGGGGAGGGGAAAGGAGGGGTCTGCCTTACAGTAGGATGCCAAAATATAAACATAGAAGAATGACATAGTCAGAAAATCATCAATCAAGGTTCAAGTTGTTATAGTAATAGATTATCATAGGTAAAATATTACAGTAGGTAGATGTAAATATCATAGTTGCATAGGTAAAAGCTGGATGAGACAGGATATTTACATAATGTCAAAGTATCTCACCACAAACTACTTATGAATTTCAAAAACAAGATGATAATATCTTTACAGCAGAGAGCCACCTTAACATCACCAATAATGGGACATATTGACTCCACATGCCTCCACTGAGGACACAGTATCACTTCTGTGGGATTCCTCTCAAAAACACATAACCTGAACCTAATCATGAGGGAAAACCAGACAAAATTAAATTGAGGGATACTCTGCAAAATAACCAGCCTATACTTTTCAAAAATGTCAAGGTCGAGAAACAGAAAAACAAAAGGGCTAAGGAAATATTCCAGGAGACTGAAGAGACATGACAGCTAAAGGCAACGCATGACCCAGCATTGAATATTAGAACAGGAAAAATTCAGCTCTAAAGGACGTTATTAGGACAATGGACAAAATTGGTATATGGGCTGTGAATTAGATAACAGTATGGTATCAGAGTTAAATTTCTTTTTTCTTTTTATTTTTTTTGAGTTAAAATTTTTTTTAAGATTTATTTATTTATTTAATTTATTTTTGGCTATGTTGGGTCTTAGTTGTGGCATGCAGGATCTTCACTGAGGCATGCAGGATCTTTTGTTGTGGCGTGCGGCCTTCTCTCTAGTTGTGGCATGCGGGTTTTCTCTCTCCAGCTGTGGCGTGTGGGCTCCAGAGCGCATGGGCTCTGTAGTTTGTGGAACGTGGGCTCTCTCCTTGAGGCACACGAGCTCAGTAGTTGTGGCACGTGTGCTTAGCTGCCCCGCGGCATGTGCGATCTTAGTTCCCTGACCAGGGATTGAACCCGCATCCTCTGCATTGTAAGGCGGATTGTTTACCACTGGACCACCAGGGAAGTCCCTAAGTTAAATTTCTTGATCTTCATAACTGCACTGTGGTTATGTAAGAGAATGTTCTTGTTGTTAAATACTGAAGTATTTGTTATTAAAGGGGCGACTTATCCTCCAACTAATCCTTAAATAGTTCATTAAAAAATATGTTTTCTAACTAAAAATAGAGTTGCCATATGATTCAGCAATCCCATTCCTGGGCATATAGCGCAACAAAACTGTAATTCAGAAAGATACATGTACCCCTATATTCATAGCAGCGCAATTCACAATAGCCAATTCATGTAAACAACCTAAATGTCCACTGACAGATGAATGGATAAAGAAGATGTGGTACATATATACCATGCAATACTACTCAGCCATAAAAAAGAAGGAAATAATACCATTTTCAGCAACATGGATGGGCCTAGAAATTATCATACTAAGTGAAGTAAGTCACAAAGAGAAAGACAAATACCATATATCACTTACATGTGGAATCTAAAATATGACACAAATGAACTTATCTATGAAACAGAAACACACTCACAGACACAGAGAACGAACTTGTGGTTGCCAAGGGGAAGGAGGGTGGGGGAGGGATGGATTGGGAGTTTCAGATCAGCAGATGCAAACTATTATTATATAAACTGGATAAACAACAAGGTCCTACTGTAGAGCACAGGGAACTATATTCAATATCCTGCAATAAACCAAAATGGAAATAAATACGAAAAAGAATATATATATATATATATATATCTGAATCACTTTCCTGTACAGCAGAAATTAACACATTGTAAGTCAACTATACTTCAATAAAATAAAAAAATTTTTAATATTTTTTTTACTAAGGTATTTTTCTTACAGAAATATTAAACTTTTTTAGTCACTGAATTATCAATGGCTGCAAGAATCTCCACAATATTTTTATATTTGGGGCACCTAAATGCCTAATCATAAATGTTTTTACAAGTTCACTCCGGAGGGGCTTGACCTGTGTGTCACCCCGCCGTGCCTCGCCAGGAAAACGGAGGTGGAGCGTGGGGACCGGCTAGGCCTCCCAGCGGCTCAGACGCAGCAAAGTCCGCAGAGGCGGGGCGGCGGGGTTCTCAGGAGCGGGTTCCTGGTCCCCACAGGCTCCCTAGCGGCCGGATCGCAGTTTGCATCACCTTCCCCACCGGGTACATGATGACACAGGTGCAGCCCTACGCGCGTTCGCACAGCCGGGTCCCTGGGCACTGGGACTGAGTATGGCAGGAGGTCGGCCGTCCTGGTGCACCGGGCCGCACCGAGGCCTCCTCCCCACTCTACGGCTCCAGCCCCAAAGCAGCCATCACGTCCAGATGGTCGCAGCCCTCAGCACCCACGCGCAGGATGCCCAGGGGCCGCTGGACAGCACGTGTGCTGCTGTGTGGCCTGGGCGCCCGCGAGGCCGAGGCCGTGGTGGTTGTGCGCCCAGGGAGACCATCCAGGTGAAGTTCATACACGACCAGATCTCCCCTAAACCCACAGTACAGAGGATTCCTCCACGGGGTCAGGGAGATTGTTCGGGAACAAGGGCTGAAGAGGACTTACCAGGGCCGCCAGCCGGCAGATCCCACCGGGCCGTCCGCTTCTTGGTCAGAAGCTCCCTGCACAACCGGTACCCAGCGCCCAACTCCGGCGAGCCCGGGAAACTGCTGATCACGGGGTTTTCAAGCTATCGCGAGCGCAGCCAGCGTCTTTGGGAACACACCTCTGGACTAGGTCAAGACCGGAAGCAGGGCCGGGAGGCGGAGCAACACCGAACACGGACGGCTGCTCGCAGGTCCTGAGGTATGAGGAGCTCAAAGCGTTCTGCAGTGGCATCGTCCCCCTACGGGGCCGAACCTGCCTGGACGTGGCCCTCGTGTTCATCATCTACGATGAGGTAGTGAAGCTGCTCAACAAAGGGTGGAAGACGGACTGAGCACTGAGGGTCTGGGTGGGAAGACTAAGGATCTATAAAAATAGTGATAGGGACTTCCCTGGTGGCGCAGTGGTTGAGAGTCCGCCTGCCGATGCAGGGGACACGGGTTCCTGCCCCGGTCCGGGAAGATCCCACATGCCGCGGAGCGGCTAGGCCCGTGAGCCATGGCCGCTGAGCCTGCGCATCCGGAGCCTGTGCTCTGCAACGGGAGAGAGGCCACAACAGTGAGAGGCCCGCGTACCGCAAAAAAAAAAAAAAAAAAAAAAAAAAAATATATATAGTGATAGCTCAAATTGAATTATAGGGTGTTGGCTCGTCTTAGCTATTCTCTATTATTATTCTTGGATAATTGAGCTTTGGCTAATGGGGGAACAGGAGTAGCTGCCAGAATGGGGAGCTTCTTGGTGCAGTGTATTCAAGGAAATCTCTGTCCAGTCATTAGCTGACCATTCAGCTAACTGAGTAGAGACTTCATTGGTCAGGTCCAATAAAGAATTGGGACTTTACAGAATTAGTTCAGGAAATCACTAAAAATAGAACACACCAACAGCAACAAGTTCTGGAATGGGAAGGGAATCTGATTTCCAGATTTGCCACAAATATTATTTTTAATGTCCAGTTTTCAACAACAAAATATGATGAATGCAAAGAAACAGGAAAATATGGCCCATATTTAGTAATGATAGAAAGGTCAACCCATCAAGAAGACACACAATTATAAATATATATATAGGGACTTCCCTGGTGGCAGTGGTTAAGAATCCACCTGCCAATCAGGGGACACGGGTTCGAGCCCTGGTCCAGGAAGATCCCACTTGCTGCGGAGCAACTAAGCCCATGAACCACAACTACTGAGCCTGCGCTCTAGAGCCCACGAGCCACAACTACTGAAGCCCGCACGCCTAGAGCCCGTGCTCCACAGGAGAAGCCACGGCAATGAGAAGCCCATGCACCGCAACGAAGAGTAGCCCCCGCTGGCCGCAAGTAGAGAAAGCCTGCACACAGCAACGAAGACCCAATGCAGCCAAAAACAAATAAGTAAATAAATTTTAAAAAATAATAAAATAAATTTTTTAAAGCCTAAATAAAATAAATATATATATGCACCTGAAAAGAAGAGCCCCAAAACACTCCAAACAGAAACTGACAGAATAAGAGGGAGAACTAGACAATTCAACAATAATAGTTGAAGACTTTAATACTGAATTCTCAATAATTGGTTAAAAAAAAAACTAAATAGCATACCAACAAGGATATAGGAGGCTGGCACAACACTATAAACCAACCAGATTTCACATGATCTATAGAACACCCACCCAACAAAATATACATATACACATTTTTCTCGAGGACACACAGAACATTACCTGCTGATTTTATGCCATCAGATTATGCATTGTGGTATGTTTGGCTTCCTTCCCTCCACAGTATGCTTGCAAGATCCACGTTGATGTGGCTGCAGTTTGTCCAGTTTTTATTACTATATGATAGTCCATTTTATGATCATAACATACTTTATCCACTGTTCTGTTGTTAGACATTTTAATTGGCTCGCTCCACCTTTTGGCTACTTCAACTAATGTTGTTACAAACCTGCATGTGTACCTTTTGGTTCATGTCTGTGCATGAGTTTATACTTAGGAGTGAAAGCAATAAGTGATAGAACACGCTTAAGTCACCTTTAGTAGATTTTTTTTTAATATCTACTCTAGCTTTTATATATTTATTTATTTTATTTTATTTTATTTATTTATTTATGGCTGCATTGGGTCTTCGTTGCTGTGCACGGGCTTTAATTGCAGCGAGTGGGGACTACTCTTCGTTGCAGTGCGCAGGCCTCTCATTAAGGTGGCTTCTCTTGTTGCAGAGCACAGGCTCTAGGTGCACGGGCTTCAGTAGTTGTGGCACGCAGGCTCAGTAGCTGTGGCTCACGGGCTCTAGAGCACAGGCTCAGTAGTTGTGGCGCACGGGCTTAGCTGCTCCGCAGCATGTGGGATCTTCCTGCACCAGGGCTCAAACCCATGTCCCCTGCATTGGCAGGCGGATTCTTAACCACTGCACCAACAGGGAAGCCCACCTTTAGTAGATTTTAAGTGATTTCCCAACATGGTATGAAAATTTACTATCAGAAGTATCAGTTTCCTGTCGCTACATAACAAAGTAACCAAAACTTATTGCCGTAAAACAATAGCCATTTTCTCATATCCCATGGAGTCTGGGTCAGGAATTCAGACTATTTAAGGGTAATATTTGTGAGAGACTGTGTAGTGTGAACTTGGTAAGGATTTTGGATTTGAGACGTTTTTTCCTTTAGGCAGGAGTTTATTCAAGCTGCGGTCAGAACTGGTGAGCTGATCTCAGACTAAAAAGCCTCGGTAAAATCAATTAAAAGATAGGATACATTCTGTGAGTAAATATTCTTTAGGGATTCAAAGAGAAAGTTATTTTGTCAAGAAATTTAAAGTGTAATATTGGGAGCTACATATAAAAAAAGAACACCTAAAAGCACTCAGATTGTATACATTTCGTGACGGAATTATGTGAGCAGAAATGTACAGAGGGCCCATGGAGGCTTCTCCACAGATGACTCAAAAAAGATTCCAGGCACACACTGGAATTGTTGGTGAACAAGGAGGTCTCAAGAAGCCTTATTTTCTAAACACAGAACTTCTAGATTAGCACATTCTTGCATCTGAAAGTTGTTTTGATTGACAAAAGTCAGGCAGAAGCATAAACTTACAAGTTGTTAAGACTAGGCAGTAATAACATCATAAATGGGTTTTTTTGGTTTTTTTTTTTTGCGTTACGCGGGCCTCTCACTGTTGTGGCCTCTCCCGTTGCAGAGCACAGGCTCCAGACGTGCAGGCTCAGCGGCCATGGCTCACGGGCCCAGCCGCTCCGCGGCATGTGGGATCTTCCCGGACCAGGGCACGAACCTGTGTCCCCTGCATCGGCAGGTGGACTCTCAACCACTGCGCCACCAGGGAAGCCCCATAAATGGTTTTTATGCCAGACTAAGTAGGTTAAATTTAATTTTGTGGACAATGGGGAGCTGTTTTAAATAAGTGAGAGCCATAATTTTTTTTTTTTTTTTTTTTTTTTGGGTATGCGGGCCTCTCACTGTTGTGGGGTCTCCCAGTGCAGTGCACAGGCTCCGGACGCGCAGGCTCAGCGGCCATGGCTCACGGGCCCAGCCGCTCCGCGGTATGTGGGATCTTCCCGGACCAGGGCACGAACCCGTGTCCCCTGCATCGGCAGGCGGACTCCCAACCACTGCGCCACCAGGGAAGCCCCATAATTTGTTTTATGGCCATAATCAAGGTATAGAATATTACCAACAACTAAGAAGTTCTCTTGTGCCCATTTGCAGTCAGTCTCCCCTGAGCTCATGCCTGAAACTGCTGATCTGATTTCTGTCACTATAGTTTTCCTTTTCTAGAATTTCCTATAAATAGAATTATATAATATACAGCCTTGTCACTTAGCAAAATGTTTTATATTTGTATTGGTCATTTCTTTTCATTACTGAGTAGTATTCCACTGTATAAATCTGTCACAATGGTTTATTCACTACTTGATAGACATTTGAATTGTTTTCAATTCTGAGCTATTATGAATAATTCTGCTCTTCACTTACAAGTTTTTGTGCAAACATAGGTTTTTATTTTATTACTCCTGGGTAAATACTCTGGAGTAAAATTTCTGGGTCATAATGCAAGTATATGCTTAACTTCATATGATATACCAAACTGTTTCTTAAAGATGCTGTACGAGGGGGCTTCCCTGGTGGCACAGTGGTTAAGAATCCGCCTGTCAATGCAGGGGACACGGGTTCGAGCCCTGGTCCAGGAAGATCCCACATGCCACGGAGTAACTGAGCCCGTGAGCCACAACTACTGAGCCTGCGCTCCAGAGCCTGTGAGCCACAACTCCTGAGCCCGCATGCCACAACCACTGAAGCCCACACGCCTAGAGCCCGTGCTCCACAACAGGGGAGGCCACCGCAGTGAGAAGCCCGTACACTGCAATGAAGAGTAGCCCCCACTCGCCTCAACTAGAGAAAGCCCACACGCAGCAACGAGGACCCACTGCAGCCAAAAATAAATAAATTTATTTTTTTAAAAAGATGCTGTACCATTTTGAAACTGCATTAGTAATATATGACAATTCTGTTACTCTGTATCTGTGCCAATGCTTGGTATTGTAGCTCTTTTTGATTTTAGCCATTTCCATGGGTATCTAGAGGTATCTTGTGCTTCATTTTGTTAGGGAACACAATTTATTAACATATTTTAACAAATAGTGTCTATGGAAAAATAATCAGTACATGTTTCGTTATCTATAACTTACAAATACTCTAAAATGACCCAGTTACAATGGATTGTCTTTTTTTTAAAACAACTTTACTAAGATATAATTCATATACCATACAATTGCCCCCATTTAAATTGTACAATTCAATGATTTTTTTTTAGTGTATTCAGAGTCATGCAAATATCAGCACAATCAATCCTAGAACATTTCACCATCTATTAAAAAAAATTCAATACTGAGAAAGGAGAACCCTGTGCACTGTTGGTGGGAATATAAACTGGTACAGTCACTATGGAAAACAGTATGAAGTTTCCTCAAGAAATTAAAAATAGAACTACCATATGATCCAGCAATCCCTCTCCTGGGAACATATCCAAAGAAAACTAAATGACTATCTCAAAGAGATATATGCACTTCCATGTTCATTGCAACATTATTTACAAGAGCCAAGATATGGAAGCAACCTAAGTCCCCATCAACAGATGGATAAAGAAGTTGTGATATGTATATATACGTATATGTGTGTATATGTATATATATACATATATATACACACATATATACATATAAATACAATGGAATATTACTCAGTCTTAAAAAATAATGAAATCTTGCCATCTGCAACACCATGGATGGACCTTGAGGGCATGCTGCTAAGTGAAATAATTCAGACAGAACAAGACAAACACTGTATGATTTCACTTACATGTGGAATTTAAAAAAAAAAGCAACTGAACAAACAGAGCAAAAACAGAGTCACAGATATAGAGAACAAAGAGGTGGTTACCAGAGGGGACGGGAGTTGGATGCATGAGAGAATCAGGTAAGGGAGATTAAGAGGTACAGACTTCCAGCTACAAAATAAATGAGTCATGGGGATAAAATGTACAGTGTGGGGAATAAGTCAATAACAATATAACATCTTTGTACAGTGACAGATAGTAACCAGACTTATCCTGGTGATCATTTTGTAATGTACAGAAATACCAAATCATTATGCCGTGCACCAGGAACTAACATAGTGTTGTAGGTCAATTTTACTTCAAAGACAAACTCACAGAAAAAGAGATTAGATATGTAGTTACCAGAGGTGGGGGCTGGGAGGTAGGAAAATTGAATGAAGGTACAAACTGACAGTTATGAGTTAAATAAGTACTGGGAATATAAAGTACAACATATAAATATAATTAACACTGCTGTACGTTATATATGAAAATTATTAAGCGGGGTGTTAAAATCCCCTGCTATTATTGTGTTACTCTTGATTTCTCCCTTTATATCTACTAAGATTTACTTTATGTATTTAGGTGTTCCTATGTTAGGTGTTTTAGGTGTATGTTATGTATTAGGTGTTCCTTTATGTATTGAGGTGCTCCTATGTTGGGTGCATATATATTTACAATTGTTATATCTCCTCTTGGATTGATCCCTTGATCCTTATGTAATGTCCTTCTTTGTTTCTTGTCACAGTCTTTGTTTTAAAGTCAATTTTTCTGATGTAACTATTGCTACTCCAGTTTTCTTTTCGTTTCCACATGCATGGAATACCTCGTTCCATTCCCTCATTTTCAATCTGTGTGCATCTTTAGATCTGGCGTCTCTTGTAGGCAACATATATATGGGTCTCGTTTTTGTATCCATGCAGCCACTCTGTGTCTTCCAATTGGAGCATTTAGTCCATTTAAAGTAATTATTGATGGGTATGTACTCTTGACATTTTGTTTGGGGGTTGTCTTTGTAGCTTTCTTGTTCCTTTCTTTTTCTTTTGCTCTCTTCCCTTGTGATTTGATGACTATCTTTAATATTATGCCTGGATTTCTTTCTCTTTTCTGTGTATCTATTACAGATTTTTGGTTTGTGGTTATTACGAGGTTTATATATAGCAATCTGTATATATATATATATATATATGTGATTAAGTTGCAGGTCTCTTAAGTTTGAATGCATTTTAACATCCTTGCATTTTTACCCACTTCCACGTTTACATTTTTTTTAACATCTTTATTGGAGTATAATTGCTTTACAATGGTGTGTTAGATTCTGCTTTATAATAAAGATGCTACGAGAAAACTATCAGAGCTAATCACGTTTACTATTTTTGACATATTTTACACTGTTTTGTGTATCCCTCAACTTATTGTGGATATAGATGATTTTACGACTTTTATCTTTTAATGCTCATACTGGCTTTATATGTGGTTGATTTACTATCTTCACTGTATATTTGCCTTTACCAATAAGATTTTTCCTTTAGTGATTTTCATATTTCTAGTTGTGGGTTTTCCACTTTTTAAAAACCAATTGTTATTCTAATCAAATAATCTGGTACTAGCTTGAAGGGAAAAAGGAGGAAAAGCATAGAAGGGAGCAGCTTAGGCTTTTTAGCTGCTATGAGAGAAAAAGCAAGGTATCTCTCACCTTCAAGCATATCTTCCACAGACAAAAAAATTTTTTTTTGATTTAATAAAGTTTTATTTTTCAAAATATACAGTTGGTGGGACCTGTTCATGCGTCTTCATCAGCTGCTGGAGCATCTCCACCCTTGGTATTTCTGGTGTAAATTACTTGAGCTCTGTGCTTTGAAACCAGTTTAGTAAGTTCTTTACTAAGGAGCTCCTGAAGGGCTGCCCTGGCCAGGGAACCACAAATCTTCAGTATCTCAGGGACAACAGCTGGAGTTATAACCTTATAGTTTGGGTACTTCTTTAGAGTTTGTCTTATGTTGCTTTGTCAAACAAGACTAGGTTATTGAGCTTGTCCCGAACTTTGCCTTTGGACCACTTCTTTTTGGCCTTGCCCCCAGATTTGTTCACTGGGTCTTTGTCTTTCTTGGCTGACTTTCCGGCATCCTTCTTCTTCTTGTCGTCCTTGGGCGACACAGCGAAGCCGGGAGAGCAGCTGCTACCCACTGCGCCTTGCTGAGATGTCGGACAAAAAGCCACAGCCTAAAATCTGTTTGGCTGTTTACAACATAGGATGTACCTAGAGCTCTGATGTTTTATGTGCATAGCCATGTATGTTAATCTTAACCAAGAGCAGAACTGCTTGTTGTTTCTATGTGTTCATCAGGGATTACCTATATCAAAAAATCCAATCTTTCAATGATTGCTTCTCTCTAAGCATTTAACAGTAATTATTCAGGTGCCTTGCCTCTGTTTGTGTTTTGCCTTGGAACTCCCAGACACTTAAGCCAACAATTTCTGTTTGGTAGAAGTAGCTCAGAATACTGCACGCAGTAGGGCTTTTTTTGGTCTTTAAAGTATAACCAGGCAATGCCTTGGAAGTTAACTATTTTCCCAGAGAACCAGTAAAAATTAATGCACCACTTCAAAGAACTGATCATGCAGCTTTTATTTACCACTTAATATCTTCTTGGGCATGGGAAGGAGTTTTCCTTTCAAGACTACCACATGCTTAGCTAGCTTAGTACATATTGCAGAGGATTCTATGAAGACTTTGCATATAAAATACAAAAATCTGTTACATATACATCCATTTAACAACAGTTTGTACATTACAATGAGTGCCAATGTCAAAATAACTCCCTGTACTTCACAAGCAGCATGAATATATTGTGGCAGCAGCAGATAGAAACTTCCCCCAACGGGCAGACAGTGTTCATACAGTGCAAATGCTACTAGAGCACAGACCAACAAGGTCACATCTTTTTTTCTTTTCTCTTCTCATTAGTAAATACACAAGTAAAAGATGGAAGGGTAAAGCAGTGGGGATTTGGTGGCAATCAGTTTTATTGCGCAGGTACACTGTATTACAGGCAGACACACCGGCAATTGTAAATTAGACACAAACATTCATTAAAGAAATGGCTGCTCTTTATCACCAAAAAGACAATTTGATACTTTGTTTTGATTTCCAATTGCCAAATTTCAGGTACCTCCTTTTCACATATCAATAAATTTGTGACGATATATATTCCAGGAATAAGGAATTCAGTAGACTCTCTAAATCAGTTGCCTATATGACAAGTAGCACTGAATATTCCTAGGGAAAAAAAATAATAAAAATCTGTTCCACATAGCTTTGGAAAATGAAGGCCAAAGATATAAATGTTCACGGGTCCTTTTGCCATCTGTTCACTAATATCAACATTCCACAATGACAAACTCTCAGTTATTAACTCTTTTAAATAAATACGTGTGCCCATGCACACCAACACAAGCTGCACTGGGAGACCATAGTTAACGTTACTAGTTGTACAAATGACTTGGCTGGTCAAGATGAAGGCAGTTAAGTGTAAAACTTAGAAATGTGCTTAGAAAACTAAAACAAATTAATTCAACAGCACTAAGCACTAAGGTTCAAGTATCTTAGCACCTCTCTCAGCACCATGGGAAATTCCCAATATTGAATAACAAAAAGTTTAAAAAGCATAAAATCTGATGAGGTTTTAAACTTGATACGGCCAAGAGCACAATTCTTGCCCTTACACTCTTACCTTCCAACAATACCTGACCTACATGGCACTCTTGCCTAGGAAGAGTATCCCAGGTACTGTAAATGAAAGTCAGACAGCACTTCATGGATGGGGAAATACAGATCTGGAAAACACCAAGTCCTATGAGGACGCAAGCTTTCTGAAAAACGCCCAGAGTTGATTTTTTTTCCCCAAGCAAACACCACTCTCAAGTGGAAGTCCATGATAGTTTACTTAAAATTCATGATGCTACTAAAACTCACAATTATATTTAGTACCAGCTAAGAGGATGTTTTGGTAATAAACACTTAAATTTTCATTTGTAAACCCCTTTTCCAAACAGAAGCAACCCCAGAACATAGCATATGCAGCTAGGTTTAGGTACTATCTATGGCAGTGTTTTTCAAACTGAATAACAACCCATTTATGAGTCAGGAAATGAATTTAGTGGGTCTGAAAGAGCATTCAGAACGGTGGTGGGGAGTTGGCGGGGAGGGATCAAAGCAGGTCACACATAGTAATGTACCATTTCACAAAACATTTTATTTCAGTTAAAGATTTTATATTCATTCTTTGTTTCTCTCTCCCTCCCTCCCTCCCCTCCACCCCACACACATTGCTCTGGGTCATGATGAAAAAAAGTTAGTTTTACTATGGGTCACAGTCAAGAAAATTTTAAATACTTTGGTTAATAGAGACCACAAAAAATAATAACACGGAGTTTCCACCCTGGTGTTAATGTCAGTAAGGGGTCAGTATTGAGTGTACGCCAATTTTGTGCTTGTAATCCAAGGTGAGCTAGAGAGTTCTCCTTTTACTTGAATAAACACTTGTGTTAAATTTGTTTTTTCCCCTTACCCCACATCCTCAGGCAGGGGCCTGAGCAGCATAAGGAAAGGAAGAAACCCTACATCTGCAGTTATTTACTTTGAATGGTATCAGGTTATTCCCAGACGGCTAATTAAAATGCTTTCCTTTCTATCCCATAGTCGTGACTGTAAGCATAAAAGTGGGTAGAAAATTTTAATTTGTCTTTACAGTTTTGAGATTATAAATGGTCTAAACCAAGCAGTCACGATTTCGTTGTTGGTTTGTGTTTTGCAAAATACGTAAGAGACAAAATGAACAATCTTGTCCTAATCTACCTTCATCTGCTTATAAAAGGAGGACGATTACATGGAGACCAAATTTTCCCTCCCTCTCAACCTGTAAGGTTGGTAGATAATCATTTTCTAAAAACCAATCATCTAAACAAATGACAAGACAATGTTCAACTTCTGAATTTCAAGAATCCAGTGATGCTTACATAATGGGTCAGTTCAGTTCTGGTGCCAGGACTGCTGTACCATCTCATCTTGGGAGTTTCTCAGGTAGGCCAGGGTTAGCACTGATTAGCAGCAGGTTGTAAAAGAAAGTGTCCTGGGCAGGTCATCCATCACACAGGTTCCAGCCTCGGCGCAGGCCTCCGCAAGGAAGCTACGTCATCTCATAACCTGTTTCTTCAGATGTAAAGAAGGGGGTTAAACTAAGTAGTCGATACAGCCCCTTCCTGAAATAACTTTTTAAAATTTGGATGCAGTTCTAAGATTTTTATGCAGCTTCCTCTGCAACTTTGTCTCTTCCTTTATTAACACCTTTAGCTCTTTCAACAGCTATTTCTGTCAGTTTCACCTACAACCACCTCTCAAATATCCAAGGTTCCATTTAGTTTATTCAGCCCAGATACTTTTAAAACATCAAGTAAAATAAAGCTAATAAGGAACAAAATTTAAGGCATTTTTTTTTTATTTCAGCCAAGGAATGATGCATGCTACAGATTAATCTTTACTTTCCCCCACAGAGAATACCACCATTTCAACCCCCAATGAACATGGCACTTGTTTGTTTCTTCCCCTTCTAATTTATTCCAGATTTTCAAGTGTTTTCTTCAGTAACGATGCTTTCTCCTGCAGCTCAGGTCTGCTGTCTGTCTCCATAGTTGCTAAAGACTCAATCAGGAGCACTCTGCATTCAGATGTCAAACTTTCCCACTGTTTAGATTCTGAATGGAAAGAGAAAGAGCAACAAAAGAATCCTTACAGAAGAAGCAAGCAGAGAATCCAAAACTATTCTTTCTGCTTTTCTTCCACACATCCTATCCCCAAAATAAATGCAAAGCAACCCCGTGGTAACAGTTCTGTATATAATGATCACAGGTTTAAGAGTTGTCTCCAAGCCTAATTATTGACAATAACCTGAGGGCCAATCAGGGAGTTTCATCCTCTGTCCCCAGAGCTGGTGGGACAAAGAGAATGAAGGGAGCCTGAAGCCAGCTGGGAAGCAGGAAGTATCGAGGCAGGGCACACAGTAACAAAAAAGCTACTTCAGCAATTGAGCTGACTATATCTTTGTAAGATATGCTCAGTAAAAAAAAGTCCTCAATAAATTTCGTAATTGCAAAGCCAGTTTGAACAGATGACACTTTATTACTCCTTTAAGAAAAGCATCAGAGAACTACAGGCATACTCAAAATATTAGAAATTCATAAAGTACATCAGATCCTAAACCTTGTTTATGAGGTTCTGATACTTCCTGGTGATGTGGTTTCACGCAAGTCATCTCACTGTTTAGCTTCATTTTCCTCATCTAGAATATATTCATACATATTTGGCAAACTGTGAGAATTCAGAGATATATCTAAGTGTCTAGCCCTTCTACTTCAACAAGGAAAAAAGGGATTATGACACATGTAGTGTCGCTGAGTCTAAACGGCCTGTTTTATGGAGCCCTGAGAGGTGCTTTAATTGCTAAGCAAAGATAGAGACAGAAGGAGAAACAGCAGATACACAATGCTCTAGAGAAAAGTGTTCCACATTCCCCATTCTTCATCCACGTGGTTAAAATAATAAAAAGAGGGAAATGAAAAAAGAAAAGAGGCCTCCTTTTGAAATCAGTAACAGATACACCACTGGAGAAAATGCTAACAGTCTTCTTTTACCAGTGATAGAACAAACCATTAGACGAAATCTGCTTCTTTGTAAGATGGTTTAGAAAAAGGAAAACAGAAAAAAAAAAATAGGATTACGAAAACTGCTATCAAATTTGATAACTCAGGTAGATAACTGTTAAATGTTCTCCTAACTCCACTCTTCAGTGTGTCATTCTGTTTATTTACACATGTATAGTGAGCTCTGTTCTGCCACTGTCAGCCTCTTGCTGTAATTAACCAAGATTAACTCAAGATTCACGATGGAAACCAAAACTTCATTGAGATAACCACAGCTTCATAATGCATTAAAAGTATATAAAATAAAAGAGTACCAAATTTAACACTTCATAAAATTGGAAGGTTTTAGCTATGTATATTCCACTTCCATGTACAAATATATTAATTTACATTTTGGAGTATATGCTAAAACCTATGCCATAAAGTCTCCTGGCTTTCCTGTCCTCCAATGAGAAGTATCAAGAACTCACCTTCAAGTTTTTTAAGCAGCAATTCTATCACAGATAAAGCTTCTGTTCTCACAGATGAGTAGGTCTTATTTTCTAGGAAGAAAATCATATAGTTCACATTATTTGTTTTATATGCCTTACAAACAGAACATCTAAGATTAAGTTAGTGTTACCGAAAGATGTTCGGAAATTATAAATTCAGGGAAAGATACATGTGCTCCTAAGTAAGCTTCCCTTAGCCAATTTATCATCAAATACTTGAAATGTGCTATATGTCCACATTCCTTACTTTAAAAAAAAAAAGCTGTCAGCCAAATATACCAATCTCCGTAACAAATGGCAATATTTAAAGGACCCATTTTAGAAGTTGCCTAAGAAAGGTCTTTAGGTTTGCAAGACCTCTTCATTTTACCCAAGAACATTACATCACCCAGGGGTAAGGCCAACTCAGGGACACCCGGCTGCGACCCGACCCCGTAAAGACTAGTTTCTCAGCTGCCAGTTATTTATCCAAAGGCATGTGGCTACCTCCAAGAATCACAACTGAAATACGCTTCCTTGGTGTCTACTCTAGACACTGCATCTTGTTCACAGTGAAACTGTTTACTGAAAAAACTAACACTCAACCAGACCCAAGACAAAGGAAGCAAAAGATGAGCTTATAACAGGCTGTCATGCTACGAAGTACGCAAATGCTTGAAAGAATGGTGGCGAGACAGCAACAGGACACAGGAGACAGCTCGAAGAGGCTTCCACTGGCCAAATCTGGGATAATTTGAGCAACAAATTAATTAAGGAAAATAATTATAAACAAAGGGGAAAATAAAGGAATCCATGAATCAATATGGATAATAGATAAATAAAGAGTTCAAGAGAGGGAGGGACCTTGCTTATGAGAGGATGCCAACTGTCACAAATGGTAAATGTGGAAGAAGTGCTAGAGTTGGAAAATCATCTTAGTAAAAGCTGGTTCAGGAAAAACCCATCAATGCATGCTAAGTCTAGAAGAGACACTTTGAAGAGGAGCAGTATATGTGCATGGGCTTAAAGTGTCTTCTCCCAGACTGCTTAGTAGACCCAGTTCTGATGAGGAGCAGGTTATCTGAATGGTCTTAAAGTGTGTTTCCACAGGCTGCTTAACCGACAGAAGGGGGAAAAATAGTAACCATACAGCAGAGGAAATTGAGTAGTACCTTGACCAGGTAATCAAAATTAACACTGCCAACGAGGGCAGGTGGACACTGTGTGCCTCTTGATGTGACAGGACATAACATCACTTATAGAGCAGCCCTACTGGGAATTCATAACCTGGATCTCATCACAAGGAAACATCAGACAAACACCAAATGAGAAACATTCTAGTTTTAAATGTGGGGAGGGGGAGGCTTTTCTTCAAAATTGTCAATGTCACATAAGACAAAGAAAGGCTGAGGAAGTGTTCCAGATTAAAGGAGACTACAACGATATGACAACTAAATTCACTAAATGATTCCGGACTGGATTCCTTAATGGAGGAGAGGAAAAAATTATATAAAGAGTATTACTGGGGCTTCCCTGGTGGCACAGTGGTTGAGAGTCCGCCTGCCGATGGAGGGGACACGGGTTCGTGCCCCGGTCCGGGAAGATCCCACATGCCGCAGAGCGGCTAGGCCCGTGAGCCATGGCCGCTGAGCCTGCGCGTCCGGAGCCTGTGCTCCACAACGGGAGAGGCCACAATAGTGAGAGGCCCGCGTACCGCGAAAAAAAAAAAAAAAAGAATATTACTGAGTCAACTGAAAACCTAGAATATGAATGGTTAAAAAATATTGCATCAATGTTATACTATCTAAAGTTGGTATGTAAAAGAAGGCACACTGAAGAATTTAGGAGGAAAGGGGCAAGATGTAAGCAATATACTTTCAAATGGTTGAGGAAAAAGTATGTATACAGAAGTGCAAGTAATAAAGTAAGTGGTGCAAAATGTTAACAGGTGACTTTGGCTAAAGGACATACAAGTATTACATGCATTATTATTGTAACTTTTCTGTAAGTTTGAAATTATTTCCAAGTACAGGTTTTTAAAAAATACTGGTCACAAAGGTTTTTCTAATCTAGGTGTTGAAATCCTAAATTACAGTTCCAGATTAATACATTCCAGTTTGGGGGCACATATTGAGTATATTAAATAGGAGAGTTCAGTAGTTGTTCCATAAATTTAGTTCCTAGCACAAGGCAGGGAATGTTTGAAGCTTAACTCCTTGAGCTTTAGAACGAACACTCCTTATCTATGTCAATTTACCACTCACCTAAAGAATAGGTGATTGATTTACAAGTTTCAAGGAGAATTTCAGCCAGAGCCTCAGGATCTGCATGTTCTTCTTCTAAAAGCATTAATCTGTACAAATCAGAAAGCAAGATACAAATACTAGTTATTAAGAAACATTCCAAAACCTTTCTGGCACAAACAATTTCTATCTGTATATATTGCTTTATGATGTCACTTTAGCTTTTAGTTTTAAAATTTAAAAGAATTCCACTGCAGCAGAAACTAACACAGCATTGTAAAGCAATTATACTCCAATAAAGATGTTAAAAAAAGAGAAAAATTCCACTGATTATACATAAAATGCTAAGGGGTAGGGGAAGGTTAAATAAATGACTGAACTATGAAGCAAATTACCCCTGAAAAAAGGCATTCATTGACTGTAGGACTCCCAGCTGCACTTTCCATGTGCTGAGCTTTAGCTGGTCACACATCAGTTTGCAAAGCTCTTGACGATAACAACCTGGAAAAAAGGAATGGGGCAGAGCAGGTCAGAGCATGTGAAGAAGCAAGAGACAGAGCAAGTGAGGGGAAGACAGAGAGACACAGGGACAGAGAGGGATAGACGGAGAGAGAGAGGGAAGGGGAGAGGAAAAATTAAAACAACAAATGCCTTTAATTAAAGCCATGACATTTCGGAAACACTTCAGCATGACTTTATGCCCAATTCCCACAAACTTCCCTGATCAGAAACACCCCCCCCCAAAATCCTATATATCTGTTCACAAGTGTTCTTTGTCAAGGCAACAGCCTTTTCTAAGGAACTGACACAGAGTCTAAACCACACTGCCTTTTCCCCATAAAACACCCTGAATGACAGCCAAAGAGAGCAGAACTCTGGAGGCTCACAAGCTTCTGCATGCTGTAGGCTTAGCAAGAGTCAACGGTGCTTTATCCAAACCTGTTATGCCAACTGCACTTGTTATTATAATTATATAATTAATATTATGCTAAGTGATGAAACAGGAGTATAAAACTCAACAAAGTAGTTATTTTTTAAATGCTGCAGAATTTAGTACGGTTCACAAATGTAAAGATGGATGAGGGTAAAAAAATCTAGAATTCTGCACTTGAATTGCTTCCTAAGAGACTGTAATTTCTTTCTCCACTATAAAGATACAAAACGAGAAACTGATACATTATGAGTAAGATGTATACGAGAAGCCAGTGTGGAACAAATCCTCAAAGGCCCTGGCCATTCCCCCAGATGACAACCAATCCAGCAAAGGTACATTTCTGCTCCTTATACTAAAACTGCTTTGTGTATGTATCATCTTTTTATATAATTCCCTACTTTAACTTCTTCCACCTATCAAGCAAAAGTTAGTAGTCCTAATGATGTCAAATAAGTGGACTTCCACTGCAGTCCATAACATAATACCAAGAAATAAGGCCTCTTACAAATCTGTATCTTTTGGAAAACCCTCCCTATACGTAGCAAATATACTTTCTGAAGTTCACACAAAGGATGGCAAGGCTCAGAGACAACCTTTAAGTCTGATTTTAGAAACCTCCAATCACAGCCAACAATACTTTTCATAACATTCATGAATATTAAGATGTAGGATGCCCTGCAGGAACCAACACAAGGCAAACTCCTACTAACTACAACCCAATCCAACAGTAAAGGCTTACTGTTTATTTACTTAATCCTTCGGAAAGATATGTTCAATTCTGAAAAACTCTCAGAAAGTTTCAAGTTTCTCAGGGAAATACAGATTTCATTTGCTTATTGAAGGTTTGGCAACAAGGCCATTAATTCTGAGATGAAGAGACCCCACTAATAAGTTCTGTGGATTCCTCTGAATACAGCACCATAAAGAAGAGTGAAAGAATTCTTTTTGTAGTCAAACTATCTACATAAAATGTATCATGGTTGTTATGGGCTGAGCTGTGTCCCACAGACTCACATGTTGACATCCTAACCCCCAAGTACCTCAGAATATGACTGAGTTGGGAGACAGGGTTTTAAAGAGACCATTAGGGTGGGCCCTAACCCAAGACGACAGGTGTCCTTATAAGAACGTACTGGACACAGAGACACGGACGGCCATTTACAAGCCAAGGAGACAGGGCTCAAAAGAAACCAACACTGTTGACACCTTGATCTCAGACTTCTAGTCTCCAGAATTGTGAGAAAATACAGTTCCCTGGTTGAAGTCACCCAGTCTGTTGTACTATATGTTACAGCAGCCCTAGCAAACAAACAGTCAATGAGATTATCTGCCAACGTAGGAGTAAAATTTATACTGGATGATTCTTGCCGTTAATCAGTCTGGCTCTACAAGAAACGGCAGCTATAACTCGTCACACGGAACTCCTTCGCTGTCATGAAGTAACCCCTGGCCACAGCACTTCTTCAAAGGCAGGTTCTGCTGCTTACGTTGGGTCTCCACATTTCGGGGCCAGGCTTTGCCCAGGCCCTCAAAGGCTCCCAGCAGAGATTCCAGCTGGAGCTCCTTTTCCTTCTCATTCTCATCTTCATTTTTGGTCGTCTGGACTCCAATGCTTTCAGGTGAGTTCTAGAACATGTCAAAAAAAAGGAAAGCAAATTTTAATTTTTTTTCCTTCAAAGTTACAGGCATACTATTAAAACAATCAGGGTACCAGAGTAGGAGATGTTAACCAAGAATTAAATGCTACAGTCTCTACCATGAGTTTTCCTATTTGTAAAAAGATTTTGTAACAGGAGTACCACACCTCTCCAATAAATTTCGGAAATCCTCTAAAGGAATCTGTAAGCAAAGGTGAAAAAAAAATACCATATATGTAGTATTTTGAGCACAACATAAAAAAGACTTGCATTAGAATCACAGAATTAAAGGAGGAAGAACCCGGTAATAATCTAAATCGAAACTCCTTCTTAATAAGATATGGAAACAGGCAGAGAAGTGACTTGTCCAGCAAGCTGATGATACAGACTGCCAAAGTCATACACTATCATTATGTATGTAACAGAAATTTTTTTTTGATAGTTAATTATTTTACTTTGAATTTATTTTTCTCACAAATCTTTATTGGAGTATAATTGCTTCACAGTACTGTGTTAGTTTCTGTTGTACAACAAAGTGAATCAGCCATATGAATACACATATCCCCAGATCCCCTCCCTCTTAACAGAAATTATTTAAACAGCTTTTTTACAACAGCAAATTAGCAGCAACACAAGAAACAGAATGAAAATGCTATTTAAAAATTTTCATGTTTCACAAAAAAGTAAGTAGGTAAACCATACTCTTCTTTCTTTGAACCAGTGCCCAACCTTTAAAAACGAGCACTTCATTTTCCAAATGAAACCAAAGTCTGCTTTTGATCAAAGTCCCCCAGCATGTGGCAGAGTCTATCTTCACTCTGGGGTGCCCGGGGTGGCTGCAGCACACGCTTTCAAGGCAGAGCGTATCAGCAGCAAGACAGGGACTGTTCGCCCACTCCAACACCACTCTCGGGAACTCACCGCTCCCACGGCCTTGAGGTTCCCGGCTCGCTGGATGAAACCCTTGCAATAAACTCATCATTCTGCTTTGTTTTTTTAAAAAAAATAAAAAACAGCCACCCTTCTCCCATGGAGGGGAAAAGGATACCTAGAATGAAGACTACTATTCCCAGCCTCACCTGCAGCCAGGTGTGGCCACCCGGCTAAGCACTGGCCAGTGGGATAGAAGTGAAAGGGCCCTGTAGCAGCTTCTAGGAACTCTCCTTAAGAGAGAACTGACATACCTACTTTGATCCTTCATCCTTTCTTCATCTCCTCTGCCATCACCCACCTGGAATGCAGATACACGGTGGACCGTGAAGACAATGGCCACACCCCAGGGAAGGCAGAGCCGGGAGCTGCAAAGAGCCAGACTCCCTAAACTCTCCTGTGAGAGACTAATGTCTACCTTGTGTGAAGCCATGGTATTTGGGGATTTTTCTGCTATTTGCAGCTACATGAGTCCTCCTAAAATATGCAAACAGGACACAGGAAAATCTCTTCCTTCTTTCTTTTTTTTAAATTTTTTTATTTTTTTAAAGTATAAAGCAGACCTGAAAGGATATGGCGATCATTACCTTCTTGATGAGAGGTATGACAATGTCAGCAAACTCCTGGAATCTGTCTTCTTTGGTGGCCTTTAAGACATCCCCTGCACAGCTGATTGCTGCAATCTTGTATTTGGGATTCTCTTTGCAACACTCCTTCAGAACAGCCTGGAGGATTTCACTGGTGCCAGGCTGACTGGGCACAGGCTTCTCCAGCTCTGCACTGCAGGATCCATACAAAAGCATCACAACAGTTAATAAAGGCTGCAGCTTTCAGGTGCAGTGTAAGAAATGGCATCTTCACTGAAGGAACATTTACCTGCAAGCTGTCACCACGCAGGCAATGGCTTTCAACAGTTCTTCCTAAAGGGTTGAAAGATGAGGAAATACTATTAAGCAAACGTGTCATTTACATACGCTGTACATGACTATAATTACCTCATAAATTTTTAAAAATTATGACAACAAAAATTAACCAGAGTCACCATATCTTTGACACACTTAACTGTTTAACAAGCACATCCACAGAGTTTTACTCCAAACCACGGAAGCAGGATAACTGTCTTCCTCACCATTTCATAAAGCCTAGAGAACCAACTTGTCCAAGGTCACAGAGGCAGAAGCATCAACAATGGAATCAGAACTGTGTCGACTCCTAGACCCGTACTTCATCTAGAGCTCTGTACTGGCCACTACTGGCTTCTACCACGTCAACCAGACTGTGTATGATGCCACGGTCTCGCGCTCCCCACTGAGTAGTCACTGTGTATAACCTACCATCACCCTTGTATAAAAAATGACTTTTACTAATTCAGAGGCCCCAGAGATGGGCATCCTCAGCCCGGGGTTTAGATACAGCTTGCCTTGCTACTCAATTTCACATATGCCCAAATTCTGATCTGTTCATGAGGTCAACAGGGACAAAAGGGTGACCACTTGGCTTAAGACTTCTCTTGGAAAGCTGAACACGATAAATAAAAACCAACCTCCAGCATTACTGTGCAGTATTCAAGGACACGTGGGTCATACTTTGATGAAATATCACATTTAATCAGGCAAAGTTTACCCAAAGCTTCCCAACTGCCTAGGAAATCTGGTTTACAACAACAACCCATCTGATGTCCCACAAAACAACATTCTAATTTTTATAGAAAATGAAAGATGAAGTCATAATCCTTTAAGGATACCTTAAATTTAACTGGGCATGAATGGTTCCTTTACCTTTCCTGCCCATGTTCGTCCAGCTAGGCCTTGCAGTAATGCGGTCAGTATCATTCCCAGATACGGAGGTACCAGGGAGCTGGTTTGTTTTGCAATTGATGCCATGGCAATTGCACCCTGGGCTTTCATTTTCCAGGACTGAGACTGTAAAGCCTTCTGGGTGATAGTAATCAACTCCTGCAGGTATAACCGAATGCCACCAAAGGAACCTAAAGCAAAATTAAAAGCAACTCTTAAGTGACCAAAAAAAAAAATATATATATATATATGTGCGTGTGTGTGTGTGTGTGTGTCTGTGTCTGTGTATATATATATGTGTGTATATGTGTATATATATATATGTAAACTAACTGATTTTTCTTTTCTAAGTCTGGAATAAAAGTCAGTGACCATCAATCTAAAGCAGTGATTCTCAATGGTTACATCACATCACTCTCTGAAAGGGAGAGCAATCTTGACAACAGCAGGACGTTATGAACTTGGATATGTCCACGGGAGGGCTCTCGTCCATTAACGTGTGTCAAGATGAAGAGCAGAGTGGAGAAGCACTACTCTAAAATAATACTCAAGGCAACACGAAAATCACTGTTCATTCTCAACTGAAATAAGCAAAGCTCTGCGTCGCTTGGGCAGTTTCTATTCTCTCACATGGGCAGCAATGAGGGAGGAAAGAAAAGAGATCTGAGCGCCAACCTGAGAACTTGGAAATGTGGATGGGCTGAGAACCCAATGGGACACACATTGTTAAGGTCCCGGGAAAGTAACTACAGAAGTTTATGAATAAAAAAACATGAGTTAAAATTTTCAACTGTGGTTCTTAAGAAACAGGTTTAATTCACAGGCACTGTTTACTAACCAGGTACATTTTCCTGCCATACTTCGGTCCATAAATTACATTCTTCTTTTTCTGCTTTCTCCTCATCAGCAATTTCATGCATGCCTAGGAATGCCAAAGGCAGAACTTCTTTGGCATGGTTCTTCAGTACATCAGGGCTGTACCGTCCAATAGCATGAACAGTCAGAGCACAAGAGGTCTTGTAGATGGGTTCTAAAGAGAAGCAGAAAAAAACAATCTTTATGACACTTACTGTGTTTAGGGTAACTGATCAAAACAGACCACTGCTCTGGGCTTCCCTGGTGGCGCAGTGGTTGAGAGTCTGCCTGCCGATGCAGGGGACACGGGTTCGTGCCCCGGTCCGGGAAGATCCCACGTGCCACGGAGCGGCTGGTCCCGTGAGCCATGGCTGCTGAGCCTGCGCGTCCGGAGCCTGTGCTCCGCAAAGGGAGAGGCCCGTGTACCGCAAAAAAACAAAAAACAGACCACTGCTTGACTTGTACTACAGCAAAACAAACCAGTAAAATCAATCAGAAATGTTCCTAGCAAACCACATAAAATCAGAAAGGGTAAGACCTGATTTGTATTGTTTCATTAGGTTGTTTACATCTAACTTAACAATAATTTAAGTAGGAAGAAAAAAGGTACCTTCTTTCTCCATATACCAGCCATTGAGTTTCTGCAGGAGTTTCTCTGTGCTGCTATCCCGTGACGTCTGGAAGAGAAACAATCCTGGTCAGTTCTTCATAATTATCAAAGTATACTTACTTAACTAAGTAAGAAATTCAACTCACCCGAACTAAATGGCCCATGGCAAATGCACAGGATTTCTGAATTACACCGTTCCGATCTGTCAGGCCACTAAGCAAAGCACTCATGAGTTTACCTAGTGGAAACAAAGAAGAAAAATCTGATACTTGGCTGACCAAATGCTCTGCTCTGTTCGTAGGACCAAAACAAACTTAACCCTATAATTAGTATCTGATTTATTCCATAGTAGTCTAGAACCCTTGCATGTTACATTTGTATATCCATTTGCTTCTCTTTGCCTGGTATAAAATTAAAAATTAACCTGTTATTAATTAATTAATCTAGACTATTATGGGGACAGTTGCAAAAACAAGAGTTAGGTACATAAAGTTCATCAGCCCCATCTCGAAGCCAATTCAAGCAAAGAAAAATGCTGATGTAAAATTAAATATAAATGGTAATAAACCATTTATACAGTACAGAATAGCAGATACTCTCACCTCCTTATACCACCAAGAAATAAACACTTATAAAACAGTAAAAACTTGCTAAGCTTGATCATCCTGTACCTCTTGCAAACAGAGATAAAGGTAGAAGTGGGAGAGTTTGAGGGAAGAAAAAGTACACGATATCACAAGCATGTCTGAATGATCACTGTTTTTCCTTTTAAAACCTTGTCACACAAGACATGGCCATACAAAAACATCACCCCAGTGGTTTTGACAAACTCACCTGAGTAAGGTGTTAGGTCCTGGGGACACTGAGTGGTTAATGACACAATGACACTGGCACAGCCTCCCTACAGGGTTACAAAGGCAAAGGTCTAAATTTGATGGTCACAATGTTCTATCAAACCCTTGGTTTTAGGAGTCAAAGATTTAAAGAAATACACAAAGCCTTACAGCCCCTCCAAGATTCTATCTAGAAAGAGTAAAACTCTTATTTTAAATTATTAACACAAAGATTTCCTTCAAGACTTCCTGCAGAGGTCTTGCTGCAAGTATACACTGCTCTCATACATTGCAAGTGAGAAGGAGACTCGTACAATCTTTTGGGAGGGCAACATGTCATCCTGTCCATCCTTGTTCTAACATTTCCCGTTCTAGGAATTTAACCAAAGGAAGCAGCTTCAGATGTGTCCAAAACCATTCATCACAGCGCTTTGTTTAGTATCAAAAAAGCTGAAAACAAATCAGGTATTCCTTGATGGGTTAAAATAAATGATGTTTCAGCCACATGAGAGAGTATATGGCCATTAGAGAGGACATCGTAGAAGACACATGCACAGAAAGAGACCAGAAGGAAACATTTTGAAATATCAACAGCAATTAACCCATGGGTGGTAAACTAACAGACAACTTCTAACTTTCTCCTGATCTATAAATGCTAAAATTTTAAAATACAAGTAAATGTTAATTTTGTCAGGAGAAATAAACGTTGAGTTGTTTGTTTTCAAAGTGTAGGGTGTGGGATCTGATCCTTGAAAAATCTTGGAAAGGAAGACATTTTTCCATCTAAATACCTACTGATTCCTCTGTGAAAAATACTAATCACCACCTTAAGCAACCATGACTTGGTAACTGGATGAGCATTTCCACTAATAACTGATTATGAACGAGGACCCAGAGGGCATGTACCTGGCAACCAGGGGACAGAAATGATTCCACTAAAAAAGTAAGACAATGTTTACTGAATATAAGTCACATGTTTTATATTCTGAATGAATTACATGTTTTAAGTTATTAGTGCAGTCATAGAAACAAAATAGTTAACATAAAATAAAGTCAGGTTTTAAGAAAAAAATGAATTTCACACATGACGGCTCTTCTATTTTTGTGGCCCAAACGAATGAAGATGCAAATTCCTCTTATGAAAAATACACTTGCTTACCTTAGTTCCAAGACCTACACCACTTCTGATCAGTTCACATAACCTAGGAACTAGCTCACCCAGCACCGACACATCAAGATACTGCAGGCACTTTTGGAAGAGAATAAATATAAAAAGTTAACCTTAGCAAATAATTAAGTCAGTACCGCATCTTCAATTAATAACTGCCCACGTCAACTATGTACCCAACTGGTTTTGACATGAAGTGCAAAAACCACTGGTTTGATTTTGCTCCAATTTCAATGTTAAAATCATACTACAAACAAGAAAACCATTCATCAGTGGATCAACATTAAAAACAAAACAAAAATAATAAAAAACATTGATTTATAAAGGAGAAAATAAATAATGAGTACCCAAGAAGAGAGGATCTCTCTGGGCCTACTTCTTCTTTAACAATCCATGTTTAGTGTAAAAGACCTAGATTAAAACTGACCTTCTTCCGTGGTCCTGCCCTATCAAGCCACCTTATTAAAGTTGACTTCTTAGCTGAATTTGCTATACTATATATTTTTGAAAATATAATGACATATATTCTATTACTGATGAGCCTATCTATAAGGTGCTTGCTAACTATTCCTATTTCTTTAAGCTTTCTTTTGCCCTCATAATCCAACGAAGACATCCTTAGACCAAATTTTGGTAATAGTTCCCCAGTAAACACTAAAAAAATTCCTTCTTCTCTTGTCTAGACCTGTGATCTGCCCATCAAAACAATTTCCAGTAGCTCACAAGCTCTCATTTAACCACTCCAGGGCATGCACAGCAGAGTCAGCTTTTGTGACCTTAGAGAATCTTTAACCCATGATTCCAGAAACATTGGAATTTCGAAACTTGGTGCCAAGCGCTCTTTTCTGCAAATCCCCTTCCTTTAACTGAACAACCTACCAACATTGCTCAGTTCTCTCTCCCTACCTTTTATGCTTCCTACTTCACTAACAGCTCCAGCTTACACCTTCCTAGGTCCTCCCAGAAACAATGCTCAGGCAGACACAAGTATCCGAACTTTCTAAATAGGCAGGCCAAAAGAGATACAGATATAGATTTATAGGCAGACCTTTCAATATATTGTTCTCCTGTGTAACACAAATCTGGACTGATGCAATCTAGTATTGGGGAAAGTATTCCATTTAGTAATACAGGAAAAGAAAAAAGAACTATAGTAAGAAAAAACTAGAGTCACAACAGCTGCCTTGACTCATCCCTTAAACCTCTACTTCATTTAATGTAACCTGAAGACTTTGAACAATTACACTCTAAGGTAAGCAAAGGTAAATGTTCTCATTACGTGAGGCACTTACCATGTTGATTGTTTCCATCATGGGAGAGGATTTGGCAGCACTGAGTCGGGCACTATCCATCGCAGCCTGAGAACACAAATGCAAGCACATTCAATCAATTAAGAAGAACCTCCAGGGACTTCCCTGGCATCCCAGTGGTTAGGACTCTGCGACTTTCACTGCTGAGGGCATGGGTTTGATCCCTGGTCAGGGAACTAGGATCCCACAAGCTGCACACGGCACAGCCAAAATAAAAGAAGAACCTCCACACACTCAAATTGGGCTTTACTGACAAATTAAGGAATATTTTAAAAAATAATATATAGATACAACAAATTCAAACACAAGTCTAAATAATTTCTTTTGTTCTACGCTCAACCATATACATGTAGAGGCAGCATCTCACTGTAAGTGAGAAATGCAGACAACAGTTAGAAATTAACTGCAGTTAGAAAATAACATAGTATGGCTCTGAGCAAGTTATCCAGCCTTCTTGAGCCTCAGGTTCTCCCTCCATTAAATAAAGAAACAGACTAAATAATTTTCTATCTAATACACGATTTTTAATTTTATACATGTATTGTTTTAACTTTATAAAGGACCCTCCTATCTATTGATACAATAGCATTTTAATCAAATAACTATGGTACAGGAGAGGTTGACACTATCCAGACATAGTAAGTGAGAAAAATTAGGCATACAGAAGTGCCTTGCCTAGGGCTGCAAAGTTTGGACTAGAATTCATGTTTTCTAATTCTCAACACCTAGTAGGTGAGAACCTAGGAAAGGCAAGATTACTGCTGAAAGAGGAAAGATGACTGGAGAAGAAACAGCAATATCAGAGGCAAAGGGAAAACAGAGTAAGTGATTAGAATATAATAGCTTAGGTAAGTTAAAAACCAAATAGTGAACTGAGAGAAAACTTTTACAATCATATAACAGGAGTTTGACAGTTCTAATAAAGACAAATGTAAAAACATAAACAAGTGAAAAACAGACATAGAGTAGAAACATACAACTCACAGAAGAAATATTTATAAATGGATAACATAATACGAAAAGACAATGGACAACACTAATAATAGGAAACTAAATTAGAATAATGAGATTCTTGCTTATCAGACTGGTATTATTCAATGTTGGCAAAGATGTGGAGAAAACAGAGCATTCATAACTTTTGATGCCACAAAATCTCTCACGCTGTTCAAAATAACCTCACTGTAGAATACTCTGCATGCACTAAAAAGAATGAAATAGATCCATATATACACATGGTATTTTGTTAAAAACAAGAATCAAGTTGCAGAACAATATTCGCAGTCTGATTCTATTTTAAAATTAGTATGTTTGTTTGATTTTGAAGCCTATGACTACAAAAGAATTTGAAAAAAGACCCAGGAACTGCTGACAGTGAGTACTCCTCAGGAAATGATACTGTGCTGCCACAGCAGAGGGGACTCCTAGGGGATTACTTTCTACTCTTCTGTGTTGTTTTAACTTTTCACAATAAATGTTTCATCTGTAATTAAAAAAACAGAACAAAACAAAACTCTAATCAGAGACTAGGGAACTGGAGTATACCTAAAAAGCAGAATAATTTTGGACTATGCAGAAGTCTACCTACAAATCCTCTTGATTTGCAAAGCAGGAATGGTCCATAGGAGGACTCTGAGGGTGTAGACCCAACCCCTAGAAAATAAACGAACATGTACAAAAAACCGTGTTAAATAAATGTATTGATGTATTTTTTTGGACGGAAGTGTCATTTTTCATTCACTTCACATAACAGTGTATGAGCCCTCTCCGGCCCCGCTAAAGAAACACTGCATGTGGTTATAGAAGTTGAGCTGTTTCAAGAGTGGTGAAAGTATCATCTGAGTCATGGAGTTTTGTCTAAGGACCCTGGAAGGCCTGTTGAGTATCTTAACAGGATTCTCCCTTCATGATAATTACCAATATGGCTGTGTTGTCAACTCACCTTTTCTTGGTCTGTAGCCCGGAGACTCAAATAATTGAGAACTTGAGGCTCCAAGACACTTAAGGATTCTAGCAGAGCTGGGATGAGTTTTGGTGCATGTGGTTTCAACATGGCTCCTGCACTTTTGCTGATCTTCACGAGGGTGTTAATGCTACAGACACACAAAACACAACTCCTGAGTCCTTTTAACAAAGCAAGAAGCCCTACAGGTCTAATCATGAGGAGTTTCTGCACTTTATTGCATTAAGGAACATACTCCCTTGGGTACAGAGCCTGGTCTTAGCTCTGTGTTGGTTTTTTTTTTTGGTTTTTGTTTTTACTTTTTATTACAGAAATGTTCACACATATATGAAAGTAAAGAGAATCATAAATGCAATTCCGTATGCTCTCCACCCAGTTCAACAAGCAGCAACCTTTGGCCAATTTTGTCTCACTTAGGCATCCACCATACATACAGACCATTCATATACTTTTCCCCCTGCCACTGTAGTATTTTGAAGCATATTCCCTAACTTCTACATGTATCATGAAGAGACCCAGATTTTTTATCATAATCAAAATACCATTTCACACCTAAAAAATATTAAGAATTTCTTTCATATCATCTAATATCCAAATTTCCTGACTGCTTCACAAGTGTCCGTAAGAGTTGGTTTGCTGAAATCAAATCCAGAGTCCATCTACACATTGCAATTTACTGCATTTCTTGAATCTTTTTCAACAGTGCTCTCTCCGTCCTCTTTTTTTTAAGCTATTGATTTGTATTCTGATGGTGTCACTTAAGAGGTTCATCTGTAGCTTATACAGATCTGCAGGCTAAAATCAAGTTCAGTTCAATTTTTTTTAAAACAAGAATCTTTCACGGGTGGTCTTCACATGTCCTGTCTCATCACATCAAGATGCTTATGTTTTTTTGTGCTGTTGAATGAACAGCAGGTTCAAGTTTGGTCAGCACGAACCAACCATCCATTATAATGCTCCTCCCGTCAGCCTTTACCAGTGGACTCAGGAGCCACTTATGATCACTACCTGGAGTATCCTAGTGAGGAGAGCAAAATGGTGATACCCTAATTTTATCATTCCTTTGCATTTGTTAGGTGAATCCTTCTGAGAAGAGCTTTCCCATAGCAACTATTTAGTTACCATGAAATAGTGTTGGTACTGTTAATTTGAGCTAATTTCAAGAGGGAAATAAAAAATGGAACAGATGAAGTTCCCAGATAGCACTCTGGTTAAAAAAAAAAAAAAAAAAAAAGAATCCTTCACTGCTGATTTTAACTTAAAAGAGCCATATATATCTAAATGTGTACGACTTGAATATTTCACAGGCGGTAAACAGTTTATTTTAAACATAATGATCTGTGAAACATTACTAAGTGGTATAACCAACAAGCAAGCTCTCAAGGACCTGAGGCGTAGCAGAATAGGACGATGTGCCTGCTGGGGGCAGAGGCCAATGACAAGAAAATAACAAGCACACTTTACTCAAGGTTGAGGCAGAGTGGCAGAAGGCTGGACAAAAGCAAGGCTCCCATGAGAATGTCTCTGCAAAAATGTTCTGACTCACCACTTCTCGCATTTGCTATTGGGTCACCCCACTGGATTCTCAACTCATTTCTCCACTCTTTCAAGAATCTAACATTCAAAGAAACCCAATTTCTACTGGGTGGCTAAGAACTAAGTAAATCCAATGCATTCAATTTCATCAGCTGATTCAAACCTGAGGGCTCGAACTTCTGTCACAGGACTCATCACTCCTTTGTCCAGAAGGCAGGGCAGGAGGACAGCAATGGTTCTCTGGCCAGCGGCTCCTTTGGCAGGGTCACACATTTTCACACAAACCTCACATACAAAGAGCATGGAAATTAGTGAAACTGACCTCTCACCCAATAACGCGTTCATCTGACAAAATACTTCCTACTTCCTATATCCATAGAAAAGGGTAAGTGACTCTACTTTCTACAATATCACAGGAAGAAAAAGAAGATCTCATGATCTGGGATTGAGTCCTATGTCTGCCAATAACTACACAGAAAATTTGGTAATGCATTTTACTTTCTAAGCTTTGGTCTTCTAATTTGTGAAACAGGAAACAGTTGAAGATGAAACGAGAATATGTTTAGAAAGCACTGAAGAAGGCTTAAGGTATTATTATCAATAACTTTGGGTGGCAGCATAACACAGAGGTCAAGAACAGAAATGTGGAATAAGAAACACTTGGATTTAAAACCTTCTAACACATTAGAAGGCCCTGATATACCACGAAATCAAGTTCAAGTGGGGAACCAGTTTCAAAAAGGCTGCCAGGGCTTCCCTGGTGGCGCAGTGGTTGAGAGTCCGCCTGCCGATGCAGGGGACACGGGTTCGTGCCCCAGTCCGGGAAGATCCCACATGCCGCGGAGCGGCTAGGCCCGTGAGCCATGGCCGCTGAGCCTGCACGTCCGGAGCCTGTGCTCCACAATGGGAGAGGCCACAGCAGTGAGAGGCCCGCGTACCGCAAAAGAAAAAAAAGGTTGCCAACCTCAGAAGTATGAAAGGCAGATTAACATATAAACATAGCAATAATAAAGAGAATAGATGTTGCTTGATCTAAATGTAATGTGTACTTCAGGGTCAAGAGAAAGTCCTATCTTATATAAAGGCCTAGGAAAGCTCTCCATTTAAAGAGCCCAGAGACACACTTTGTTAAAAATACTAGCATTCTAACATAATAGCAACCAGTTTCCCATTCATTGTTAAGAAGTGGGCTGTAACATGAAGCCAGTTACACTGCAACTAAATGTCACTTTATATGACAAAAAAATAAGTCATAATTTTCACTGTCACATAGAATCCTGACCCACTTCACCCCCCAGTATAAGACTAGAGTTTTCACCTTGCTCAGCGTTTTCAGAGCTAGTTCTGCTGCTTTTCGTACAGATTCCTAAAAATGAGAAGAATATGACATTATACAACGTCAGAGTTTCCTTCTCATCTACCCCAAAATGTGTATTTAAACTGCCTCCAAATCTACACAAATTGGTGAAAAATCCTACTTTCATTACTAGGTAAAAAATGGTGTTTCACTAAGCTCTTTGCCCATCAAGGAACATATTACCATTCCATACTACTGTTTTTTAAATTAGATACAACCTGTTTTGACCTTACAAAAATATGGATATTAAGTATAACAGTTTAGAAACTAAATATATTATAAAAGCAAATATATAGAGATCTATGTGAAGATTCTGAAAGACTTAAAAAAACTCTGACAAATAAAGCAAAAAACTGAAGTGCCTAATTTTAATGGTAAGATGGAAAAATTTTAAATTTAGACTGCCGAGGCAAAAGAGAAACTGGTCACGTTATTTGGGAATGACTGATCCAACTTACGAAGCTGATCTAAGTAGAGTTATTTTGGATTATTTCTAAACTGTTATTTGTTCCTCACAACAGCATCACAAGATCTCTACTAAAAGAAAATCAGGCAGTAGTTACCCTTTTTTCTTTTTTTTTTTTTTTAACTTGAATTAAATTTAGATCTAAAGATACCTAAACTTGCCACTTCACACACACATCAAAACTGAAACTTTGGGGCCTCCCTGGTGGCGCAGTGGTTGAGAGTCCGCCTGCCGATGCAGGGGACGCGAGTTCGTGCCCCGGTCCGGGAAGATCCCACATGCCGCAGAGCGGCTGGGCCCGTGAGCCATGGCTGCTGAGCCTGCGCGTCCGGAGCCTGTGCTCCGCAACGGAAGAGGCCACAGCAGTGAGAGGCCCGCGTACCGCAAAAAAACCCCAAAAAAACAAAACTGAAACTTTGGAGGAAAATTCTGGTCTTTTAAAAAAAATTGTCTGGATATTGAATTTTGAAATATGTAACATACATATTTTAACAATTCCAATTTATGCTATTCTATAAATAAATGCAGATTTATGTATATAGTACCTTTATATCATCTTGTACTCTAAAGAGAGTTTCCCAAATTTCTGGAAGTTTATCAATGATGTCATCTAGGGGTCTTCCTCTCAATAAATCGTTCAGAGCTAAACAGCTGAAAATAAACAATTTGGTTTCAAATATATGATCAAGAAAGCTCAATATTTTACTATGAAACAGTCATATCAAACAAGAATATGGATTCTGCCTATATTTCTAGTCTTAACCCCCTCACCCCAAAACGGCAATGACTACTCTCTTCTTGGTGCCTCAAATATACCACAGGCATATGGCATGTACACTCATCAAATGTCTATTTCCCACAACTATAATATAATCTCTTCAAGATGATACATCATTTTTTACTTACCAATATACCTCCAGGGCCTAGCACACTGCCAAGCATATAGCAGGCACTGAATAAACATAAATTATATATGTATAAATAAATGCTACCCTACAAAGTCATGAGAGTATATAAATGTATCTTGATGTCTAATTTAACAAGTGATCTACTTCTGTTATTTCATACTTACAAAAACTAAGACAACTTAGGAAAACCACTGACTAGAGCTTAAATATCATTAACTGTCTAACCCAACCAGAAATATGCTTTTTAGTGGTTTTAACTTATTCCTTTTGCACAAAGTATAAAACTTGGAAATTTGAAGGGAAAAAAAATTCAATTTTATTTGACTAGTCTTATATTTCCAAAAATGGTACCTGGATTCTCGAACTCGCCACATATTGCTGGTTAGATTCTTAACCAAATCTTGAAGAATTTCCTTCAAATACTTATCCACCTAATGAAAACAAAAGGATAAAACTGAGAACGCAAAATCCATCAATAATCAAATGATTCATCTCTACCACACTGTGTTTCTGTACGTAACAGCCTAAGTGTCTCCCTAGGCCTCTCTGTCCACAACTCTCTCCCCACTTTAGTTGCTGGAAGCTGCCCAGCTGATCATCCTGAAATGCAAACATGATCCTCTTATTTTCCTCAGTGCATGAGAATAAAGTCCAATCACCCAGGCGTGGGTACGAAGCCCTCCTGGGACCATCTAGCTCCCAAGTTCTTGTATGTCCTGCCTCACCTCCACTCCCTAGCACACACTACCTCTACCTCTTCCATCTCCTACTTGTTCAAGATTCAAATCAGGCATCACCTTCGCAGACAGGACTGGCCTACTCTGCCCTATGTTCCCACGGCACCTTCTTACGCACACTGTATCAGACAGCACAGTAACTGTCCTGCCCCTTCACACTGAGACCTCGAGGGCAGGGACAGTGTCTCACTTGTCCTTCCCTCCCTGGTAGCCTGCACCACGTCTGGCACATAAAGAAGCACTTGATTGTTCAGAATGAAGACGAATTTAATCTTTTAAGCCTCTTTAGTTTTGATATACACTTATCCATTTGGTAATAACTACACACACCGATAGTAGATTCACTTTTTATGCTAATCCAAAGAACTTCAAAACTTATGGCTTTTCCACTATTACTCTTGTAGGTAGGAGAGGTTTTGTTATCCTCACTTACATTTAAGAAAACTAAGACAGGGAGGAAATAACTCACCTAAGATTTAAGAAACTGATGTCTTTCTATGTCCATGTCTCTAGACAGTCTCCACAGTGATCTCATCCACATCTGTGGCTTCACCTTCCACTCACACAGAGGTGACACTCACATCCTGCGAGCCTAAGCCTGGGCCCTGAACTCGACCTATTAGATCTCAAGTTGACCCAGTGGTACCAAGTACTCTCCTAGAGCAAACAGAACTCACAGAACCCTCAAGGTGGAACCCTCCAGTGCCCACCAGCATCAGGCTGGAGACAGGAAAGGGCTGCATCATGCTCAGGCATGGAAAGACAGGGTAAGGGTCATGGGGTTTATTTAAAGTGAACTAGGAAGCCAACAAAGGATTTTAACCCAAAATGCAATCCAATTTGCATTTTTAAAAATCACTTTTACTATTGGTAATTAAATGAAAGAAGGCAAAGAGAAGAGAAAGGTGACAACCTGTTCATCAGGGAGGAATAAGGAAAAAAGAGAATAGATTCAAGAAATACTTTGGAGGGAATTCCCTGGAGATCCAGTGGTTAAGATGCAGCGCTTTCACTGCTGTGGGCCCGGGTTTGATCCCTGGTCAGGGAACTGAGATCCCGCAAGCCACACAGTGGAAGGAAGGGAGGAAGGGAGGAAGAAAGAAAGAAAGAGAAAAAGAGAGAAAGAGAGAGAGAGAAAGAAAGAGAAACAGAGAAAAAGAAAGAGAAAGAAGGGAAGAAGGGAAAGGAGGGAGGGAGAAATACTTTGGAAGCAGAATCAACAGAATTTGCTACTGGATTCAATTGAGGGTGAGGGTGAGACAGACAATAATCAAGGATGATGCCCAGTTTCCCAGCTGGGGTAAATGAATGAACGCTGAGGAGAAGAGAGGGGGAAGTTTGTTTTTTTAAGTCCCATTCTAGACATATTAAGTCTAAGGTATCTTGAAACAACATCCAAGTGATAATGTCAAGCAGGCAGTGAGATAGACAAGTCAGGAGCACAAGTCGTGCCTGGGCCATAAGTAAAGACTGGGAACCATCACAATCAAGATGACACATAAGCCCTGGAACTGAGGAGCTGATCTAAAAAGAGAAAGTGGAGAGAGTCAACGGTACTCAGAGGCAAGCCCTGAGAAATTCTAGTATCTAACAGTGAAGGAGAATATGAGAAGCAGCCAGATGAGAAAAAACCAAATATGGTAATTGCCTGATTCCTTATCTACCTCCCCAACTACGTGAACTCCTTGAAGGCAAGAACCACGACCTGTTCTCCACTACATCAGTGGTTAACTATCGACATACAGTTTTCCATTTGTGTGGATACACTGCCACTTCCTTAACCATCCACCCAATGGACATTTAGCTTGTTTCCATTTTTGAGATTTCAATAAATGTTGCCATGAGCATCTCTGATACCTTGAAAGAAGGAAGAAAGCAAGGGATGAAAGAAAGTCTGTTTGTTTAAACAAAAAAGTACACAAAGTAGAAAGGAAGATGAGCATGAGTTTACATGCCATGTGTAGCCCGGGACAAGGGTTCACAGATACTTGCCATTGACTTGTCAGTGACCAGCGCATTCCAAATACTTGTCATGGCCTGTCGAATGCCAAGGTTGGGATCAAACTGGTAACGATAAAGACGAGGAACTAGTTGAGGCAGGAAAGGAGCTAGCTGCTCTCCAGCTCTGGTAGCAATTACATTAAAACCAAAAGCAGCACCCTAAAAAAATAATAACAAAGTGGCTCAGATATAATATCCACATATGAAAAATCACAAAATTCTTGTCCCTGAATAGAGCCTGATTTACTGGGTGTCCGGCTTTACCCATCAGTAATAGCAGCTATGTGGTGATCTAGATCTCTCTAATCACAGACTTTTACAAAACATACTGCATAACAGTTGTCCCCGTCTGCCAATGCAGGAGGTTTGATTTGGAGGGAAGAAAAAAATAAAATGTCCAGCAATAGCCACTTACCTTCCTAGAGTTCCACATTGCGTGATGGTTGGCTAGATTCATAAATTTATACACCAGGTCGGGCTGACTAAGATCACTTGCCAGAGAACAAAGCTCCTTGTAAGTAGAGAGGCCCTGGCTTGAACACAAAGATGAAAAGTATGCTGTAATGTATCTCTCCACCTCCAGACTATTAAAAATTACATTACCAGTATTACTAGGGCATTTTAAAATTATGTTTGCGCTAAATTTCCAATATTGCGTTATCTCATTACCACAGAGGCAGAGAACCAGGGTGACGAGAATATAAAAAGTCGCCTACTTCAGTTCTCAGCAATGGCTGGTAAATGACCTAAGGCACCTGTGATGCCCATGAGGGTGGAGCCCTCATCACCTCAGGAGACAGCAATAATTCTTCGGTGCACTGTGCACCAGCCTCTCTCAGGATCCCGAGAGCCGTCTGAAGACAGCTTCTGTCTTCCCTACACCTTTTCTAAGCTACAGCGTCCCTATCCTGATAACAACTTCTTCAAGTCCTGTTAACTTCCCTCTGTATTTGCTCAACTACCTGATCTTTTTCATTATTTTGTGAAAAGTGAGCACTTCTTTTAAAACTCAGAGGGAGTCTAGAGGGAGGGTAAGTGGAATGAAACAACTTCAGTGTGAAAACATGGAGCTACGGGAAAGACAGCCTGAGGCAGGGCTCTGGGGACTCCCCAGCGAGGCCCAGCAAGCTGCAGCTGGACCTGAGGGTTTTCAGAGGAGAAGCAACAGTACAACCATGATGGAATAGTGATAAGACAAAAGAGGTAAGGCTCTACGAATTAATTTGAAATGCCCAGCTGGTGGACTCCACAGCACCAAGTAGAGATGCCCCTCCAAAACACTAGGTGCAGTGCGTGCTGATTCCTCCCTGAGGACCCGCTGGCTGGGAGCTGACAGAACTGCCCTCAGTCCAAGGTCAGGTCCTCCCCGAGAGCAGCCCACCACCAACGGCTAGTCACTGAGGGGGTGAAAAGACCTGAGGAGGGGACACAGAGCAGGACCTCCCTGCAGGCCCTCCCAGCCCAGTCCCAGAGCTCCGTGATGGGTCACGGTCTCGTAAGCGGAGGCAGCAGGTCACCTCCTCCTCGGCCACTGGACCTGTCCTGCCTCCTCAGTCCCCCAGGGTGACGACTCCAGGCACCCTTCAATAAACTTCCAGCACACACACCTCCATCTCAGTCTGCTCCCCCAGGAAACCCAATCTAAAACACTAGGCTTTTTCACTGACATTTTCTTCTTCCACTAACACACAACACCTCCCAAGAGGGTGGAAATCAACCTGGTGAGCACCCTTCCCAACGGAGAGAAGATCTCTACATCTTCATTGATGACTGATCAATGGATCCGGCACACTTACCCATCAGGGGTTTTGCCAAGGCCTCCTCCTTGAAACACCACTGTCTCTCCAGAAACTTCATGCTTAGCTCTAAACGAAAACAACACCAAGAATTTAAATTAGCCTCGAATTTTTCATACCACCATTCAACTAATGCATACATTTCATCTGTAAACTGATAAAATCAAATTCCCTATCAAGTATCTACAGTGTGCAAGATTTAAAAGTCAACTAACCCTTCCCATCAGCCAGAGAATTTTGTAAAATGAAGTCTAGGAAGAACAAATAGATATAAAAGACATCCCACATAAAGTTACACTGAGTTAAATGTGGTCACACATTGAGAACTATTCTTCCTACAAGGAAAGTATCATAAAGCAGAAACCAATTACGAGGATGACTGCCCGCCTCTTCCTCTTCACAGATTGGACCTGCGTGACACACTTCCTCTCCACATCTTCATTCCATTTAGCCAACGGTAATTACGGTACTTCTGTAATCCAATGCTTTACCTGTCCCAAGATCATTCAATTTTCGAAGCCTGAATTACTGGCCTGTTTCTAAACAGTATACACTGGATAATTAAACTGCTATCCACAGCATAACAATCGATGATTTGCAATTTAGAAAAGGCTTAATAAACAGGAAAATCACAAGCTGAACTTTCCTTCCTCCACTTCATATTCTCAGTATGTGCAAAACTTGCCCTGCGTGTTCAAATCTGAAATTTTCAAGTTCACTGTACCTTTTGCCAGTCATCAGTGTTTCTACAAGAGTAGAAACCAACTCCTGTTGATCTTGTTCATTGCCCAGTTCATACACCAACCCAAGGCCTTTTGAGGCAACATCTTGGCTAAGTTCTACACAGAAGTCAGACAAAACAATATTCTTTTAAGAAAAATTTGTCCTCTGGGCATCAAGTTAAAAAAAAGTTAAACTTGTAACATTAACCCAAAATGATATCAAAGTAAAGATATGAAAACATAATCAACCTGCCTATTTTGTTAAAAACATACTAAATCATCTGAGTGGACATGACACCAGCAAGTCTCTGTAAATGAGAACTACATTCACAGAACATCCAACTCACAAGCCAAGTCAACCCTGCTGGGCCTTAGTGTGTAGTGCATGGTGACAAAGGGTCAGTGGAGGCACATCGCACACATGAGAGGTAATCACAGGATTTAAGGATGCCCACGTGCAATTTTTAAAATGAAAAGTCAACATTAGACCACATGTTTAAAACAATTAATAAAACAAAGCTACTATTTAAATGTCTAACACAAATATTTGCACCCTCTCCTGGCTTAAATCACAGAGAGAAAAGGAATTCTAAGTATTAGGAGAAGAAAGCTATTATTTGGTACAAGTACGAGTTAAAGAAGGCCTCGGCTCCACTTTTAAATGCAAAACTGATCTAATGAATAAATGATCTAATGAATAAATAAATACATTAAGAATCAAGTTTCCTGTAGCCTTCTTTTACGTTCATTAATCCAGGTTTTTCAAAATTTAAAATACAAGTTTAGGGCTTCCCTGGTGGCGCAGTGGTTGAGAGTCTGCCTGCCGATGCAGGGGACACGGGTTCGTGCCCCGGTCCGGGAAGATCCCACATGCCGCGGAGCGGCTGGGCCCATGAGCCATGGCCGCTGAGCCTGCGCGTCTGGACCCTGTGCTCCGCAACGGGAGAGGCCACAACAGTGAGAGGCCCGCGTACCGCAAAAACAAACAAAAAAAAATATAAGTTTAAAGAAGTCTGGAAATCAAATATTTACCAATTACTTACCATCATTTTCTGACAAAACAGAAACAAATGCACTCTGAATTTCTTTAAGATGAGACTGAAAGAAGAAAAAAGGCATTCAGGAACACTGAAACTCTACCTCCTTGGGAGAATAAAAATCTTGCTCTCAGGGTACACAACCCCTGTGAAGTCTCACGACCAGAGGCAGTCACAAACCCTGCTGTGCTCTCATCTTGGAAGGTGGCCAAATTACCTGAAGGTTGTGGCACTTACAGGTGGTCTAACGCACACAGTCTGAGCCTCCCCCATCCTCACCACTTCCTCTGACATTGTACCTTCAACTTAAGAATCATCTTCCAGCCCATATAAATCAGGTACCATCCTTCATTCCTTCATGTATAGCTTATTTCAAAATACGTGTTACTGGTTAGTGGCCCTCACCCTCATACACTTCCCCTCCTACCACCTTTCTATTATAAATACTTCATAAACAGTTTCCAACAGAGCTGGACCACATTTACAGAATGGCTTACCTTCACTTCTTGATGGGTACTTAGCTTCCTCACAAGGGAAAGGAGCCAGATGCAGGCTGCTTGCCTCACATGTGGGTTGGAGCTGATGATATGTTTATTTAAAATCACATCCAGCACCCAGGGGACCACATCATTAACTTTAGCTCCTAGGGAAAGGGAAAGAATGATAAGAAGCAATTAACATAACTGAATAGAGCTCCCTGAAAAAGATAAAATTTTAATCAACATTTACTCAATACAACAATCCTACAACATATTAAGATCTAAATGACTAAGGTGTTTAAATAAATTGCTGAAGGAACTGAGAATCATTCATTTCAGAACCTAGCATAAACTAAATAACCTTTCAAAGGTACTCAGATAACTTTAGTTCCCTAGAATGAAAAATTATCACTCTCATGGGGGAGGCTAGACATGTGTAGGGGAAGAGGGTGTGGGAAACCTCTGCACCTTCCTCTTAATGTTGCTCTGAACCTAAAACTTCTCTTTTTAAAAATCTGTCTTAAGTTTTTTTAATACTCATATGATTAATGTAATTTTACTCATTTAAACAGTGACAGCAGGGAAAAAAAAGTATTTCTCTTCCTTTATATTTCCTTTTAGATCTTAATTGCACATGGAGTTTTTAAAATAAATATTTTTCTTTTATTTGTTTGTTTTTAAATTTTAAAATTTTTATTGGAGCATAGTTAATTTACAATGTTGTATTAGTTTTGTCTTAATTTTTAAAAATTATCCCCATTCTTTCTAGTGTCAGCAATTTTTCTTTCTCTACCGTATCTTTCCCATCTCCATCTAAAAACTAACAGGCAAACCAACCTCTATTAACCTCACTTTCCTCCTCCAGCTACTACGCCATTGTTCTCCTTTCCTTTGTCACTTCAGAGTTCCTCAACCTTGGCATTACTGAGGTTGGCAGGACACTCTGCTGTGGAGAGCCATCCTGTGCCCTGTAGGATGTTCACAGCATATGAGACATGTGAAATCACAGTACCTGTAACATGTCATCAGAAAACGCATGCCCCTTCACCTATGTGGTCACTAAAAGCCAGAGGGACTTGGTGAAGAGGCACCTGCTGCACGACCTGCACTGTGTGATAAAGGATTAGGGGACACAAAACTTGGAAACTGCTAGGCCTCAACCTCTAACACTGGCTAACCACACCAGTCCTCACGAATAGAGCACAAGTCTGAAGGTAATCGATAGCTAACTCCCCTGCCTGCTTTGCCAAAGGACTAAAGAAACAGTTCTCATTCATTTTGTGCTCAGTCTCCTTTAACCAACTATCTTTCTCGACTGAGCCAAACTGATAAATACATATATAAATATTGGAAAGAGAGTTAAAATGGAATGTATACATTTTTTTCTTTTGCTCAAAGGTGATAACAAGAACAGGAGAGGGTTACTTGGTGGTAATAAACTGATTAGCTGACTATATGGTACCGGCAGGGGGCGTATATTCTTCTTCAGCCACGAGCCAGGCATCCCGGGCGGCCACAGAACTAGTTCCTATCGCAGCGCTGGTGATGGCTTCGCCGATAGTGAACTGAAGCTCTATCTGCTTGGCCTGCAATGAAGGGGACAAAAGTGAGGAGTCAGAGAGAACATTGCCCCAAAACATCCGTTTCCACAAAAAGCCTGCTTACTGTCCTGTTTCTCGGCATGCTTTGTTTTCACTCTTTTGCCTGCAATGCTCTCAGCTAACAGGATGGTTGGAAAGTGAGGCAGGGTGAGGGAACAGAGAACCCAAGAATGACTTGAGGATCTTTTCCCAAGTCTGTGTTGCACTCTTCACCCTCAGCAGAGAACCACTAAGCAGGGATTTTTAATCTTTGGAAGAATGGAACCATTTACTTGGGGGAGAAGGGCATGGACTGTGAAGCCATATGGATCTTGGTAGAAATTCTGTTTCTCACCAGCTACATACACTTATTTAAACTCTGAGACTCAACTTTGTCATTTGTAACATGAGCATAAATAATACCATCATCCACCTCGTCAGGCCGTAGGGACTGAACGAGGTTAACGTACATAAAGCACCTAGTAGACATCTGACTGGTAGTAACTGCACCCTTAACAGCGGCCTTTATCATCTACTAACACCTCCTCCTCTCTGCACGGCTTAAATTACATGATATCTGCAAGTTCCTCTCAAATGGTTCAGAAAAAAAACCAGAGAATGACAAAGCAAACGTGGTAAAATACTATAATCTGGTAAATCTGGATAAAGGGTGTAAAGGAGTTCTTTACACTATTCTGACAACCACACTGTAAATTTGGAATTGTTTCAAAAATCAAAAGTTTAAAAAATTCTAAACTATACATACTCATTTTTTTTTTTTTTTGGCGGTACGCAAGGTCTCTCACTCTTGTGGCCTCTCCCATTGCGGAGCACAGGCTCCGGACGCACAGGCCCAGCGGCCATGGCTCACGGGCCCAGCCGCTCCGCGGCATGTGGGATCTTTCCGGACCGGAGCACAAACTTGTGTCCCCTGCATCGGCAGGCGGACTCTCAACCACTGCGCCACCAGGGAAGCCCTACATACTCAAATTCTAAAAATCAGATTTAGAAATTGACACATCTCACAATTATGAACCAGTGACTAATATGGAATTGGACCAGCCTCAGCTCCCTTTGGCATTTTTCTCTAATGTTTGCTGGGAATCAGAAAAGACCTAAGAATAGGAGAGTAAGAAGAGAATGAAGAACAGAGAATATGAGGGGTATGGGAATATGGGACTTTTGGGAGAACACTGTAAAGCATACAGACAACAGTCTAGCCATTTCCAAGCTTAATCAACTAAATGCTCTAGGCTTGCTGAGGTGTTAAGTGCTGATACCACACACTTCCTACTCTGAGAAAAAGTATTTGAAGGCTTCAGTCCTACAGCTTTCCTGGTCAAAGTTTCTCTTGGCAACTCTAAGCTGAGAAAAGGTTATCTCAACACAGAGGATCCCGTATTAGGGAGTCATTTTATGTGCCTGTTTTTACCTGTTTACATGTTAATAACAACAGAGTTGGCATTACAAACAAAAACAAAACTCCCTAACTCTATTTGTGAAGATAATATCCAGATTTTGCTTTAAATATTCTAGAAATAAAGAGTGGATAAATAGGGATCATTATATTATTATTCTCTCTACTTCTGTGCATGTCTGAAATTTTCCATAATAAAAAGTTAAAAGAAACAACAACAAAAAAAACCTTTAGGACTTTGTCCTAGATGACTGTGAAGATCTTTTGCTTCTCTTGATTCCTGCTTTTTTAAAATTCTCCTCCTTCAGTCTCTCTAGCATGTTTCAAGCTTTTCATATAGTTCTGTACTCCTAAACTCTTAAAATAATGTCTTCAGTAGCAAGTTGAGAACCGAGACAAACCTTCATTCATTTAAACAAAACTGGAAGAAACCCATCTCTATCATAGATATATAAAAAGAAAAAAGATGAGAAAGGAGACATCACAAGCTTTTCCCCAAGACGTTACAATGTCAGTGACATCCAGGGAGAATGAGATATGGTTATAATTTCTTGTCAAAAAATGTCACCTTAAAAATGCTCCATCAAGAATCCAGAGACCTGCATCCTAATGTCGGCTCTATCACTCAGCTGCCTTATTCCTCAACCACAGCTCTCCTCTCTCCTCCCTTTCTTCCTTCAAGGCCCAGCAGCGACTTTGCCACCAAAACACGTGCACCAGCTCCCCCAGACAGAAGTGCTCACGCCCGCCTTCGTGAGTCCACTGCCTTACACGCAAACATCACTTCATCCAGTTACGCTTCCAAAAATGTTTGAGGTCCTGCAACTACCAGTTACGCTGCCAGGCCCCTGTTTTATAAGGGGGTGAGGATGGGGGTGCAAAACAGCCTTTGCCTTCAGCCTAGTGGGCAATTAGCAACTGTGATGAATGTTGTGAAGCAAAGTACGGAGCAGCATGAAAGCACAAATAAATAAAGAAATCTACTCTAGTCTGAAGGGTCAGGAAACTTTTCAAAGACCTATAGCAACAACCTGAGAAAGAAGGAAGCATGGGTCTGTCAAAAGCTCAGACCAAAGAAGGACTAAGAGGCTGGTGAACAACAGCGGCTGGTGAGTAAGTGACAAGAACCAAGGCCCAATCAGGGGCCACATCAGACTGTGTTAGGTCACTCATCATATTGGCTAGCAGTTGTCCACCACACTGGACATTTATCTAGAAGACAGAAGCAAAGTCATCAGACTCAAGGGCAACCAGAACACTGGCACCCACTCCCCACATCTAGCTGAATAGGTACGTTTCCCCTTCTACCTACACTGCACCACGCTTTACTCAAAAATGATGAGAAGGGCTTCCCTGGTGGCGCAGTGGTTAAGAATCCGCCTGCCAATGCAGGGGACACGGGTTCAAGCCCTGGTACGGGAAGATCCCACGTGCCGCGGAGCAACTAAGCCCATGCACCACAACTACTGACCCTGTGCTCTAGAGCCCATGACCCACAACTACTGAGCCCACATGCCACAACTACTGAGCCTGCACTCTAGAGCTCGTGCTCCACAAGAGAAGCCACCGCAATGAGAAGCCCGCGCACCGCAACGAAGAGTAGCTCCCGCTCGCCGCAACTAGAGAAAGCCCGCGCACAGCAACAATGACCCAACACAGCCAAAAGTAATAAATAAAAATAAATAAATTTATTTTTAAAAATCATGAGAAAAGAACTTCCCCACAGAGGTGATTTAGTCAATGCTACGATTACCAGTGATGGACCCACAGATGGTACTCAGTAAGTACTTGGTGAATAAATGAATAAAGTTTTAATTTAAAACCTCACAGCACGCAAAATTCCAAGTTAAGAAAAATGCCTTTTGTTTGAATGACTAACAACCAGATAGCAATATAAATACCTCCACAGAATCCATCAGACCTTGCAAGAGGAGTTTCTGGTGAGGAAAATCTCCATCCCCAACTGGAAAATACCCCAGTGTTTGGATAGCTCTTTCTTTCATCTGGAAGAACACAGAATTTTTTTTTTTTTTAAATGAAGTATATAACAGCTTGGTCCCAGAAAAAATGTTTCCAAAATGAGAAAGCAGGGAGGGGGAGTCTGTCTAACTAATGCATCAGCACAATTTTTTTTTTTTTAAGTATCCAATTTTACAGAATTATGTCTATAAGACATTGGAGGTAGAAAGACATAAAACTGAGTTCATTAAGGGTCCACAGCTGCAAAAGAAGGAAGAACAAAGTCTTTAACTAGTTCATTATCCTACAAGCTATAACAGTTATAAATGTAAATTCTGGGCCCAGAGGACCTAAGATTAAGTCACAGCTCGACCATTTTAATAGCCTTTACAACTGTGTGACCTCAGGCAAGTTACTTAGCCTCTCTGTGACGCTATTTCCTCATCTCTGAAAATAGAGATGACAACTGTACCTACTTCACTAGATCTTTTGGGGATTCAATTAATTAATGCATGTGAAGCACTCAGCATATGCTTGGCAGATTGCAAGTGCTCAACAATGGATGGTAATGAGTAGTTGCTAACATCTAATAAAAACTACTGTGATCTCAGAAAGTTTTAAATAGTCCCTAGATCAAGAATAAAATTACATATTTATTAAACTTGTAGTAAACCGATTTTTCTGTTCATTAAATCATCTTACACTTCAACACTGAGGTGTTCTTATCCCAAAGAAAATTTTTAAAGTCTATGAAAGTTTTTATCTGAAACTAAAAAAAACATAAGTGTCCTTTTCCTCAGAGATTACTCACACTGCTTACGAATGCCCAGATTTCTTAAAACCAAACTAAGTATAGGAAGTTAAGATTTAGATTTGGTCTGAAATTACAAAAATCGTTAAACTATTTAACACTTTATTACCCCCCTTTTGCATGGCAAAAGAATTACCTGATGCATTTAATATTTACCCAAATCTTAACAGTTCTGGGCCTAAATTGGAGTAACTGGGTCAAACAGTACACACACGAAAGCAGTGCACAAATCATCCCCAACTCAAAATTAAACAGTCACCTAGACTTTCTTCTTTACCACTCTTTTTCACATTCAGTCCTTCCTCCAGCTGTAATGCCATCTATCCTGACTATGATTCTGTTTTTATTCATTTATTTATCTATAAACAGAAAGAATTTCAGAGAAGAAGGATAAAAGGAAGAGACTTGCCTTATTTGTTTCTTTACTGGAGGGTATTCTATTTAGCAGGCTTTCCACAAGATGCAACTTAGTAAAGCCAGATCCCTCACTGGGGATTGGGAGTGGACCATTTCTGCCAATTTCACCCAGGGCTGTACAGGCAGCAATTGCCAGGAGGGGTGATGTACTGTCCAAAAATGAGCCTGTAAACACATTTAGACACAAAAGAATTTTATATCATTACCCCTGGAATCCAAAGCAACCAGCAATGTACTCAAGATTTTTTTAAAGACAGCAAACCAAAATCAAAGTCTACAACATATTTTCCAGTTGATAATTTGTTAGCATTTCTTTAGTAATAAAACACCAGAGTCATGTCCTTTCTTAATGTTTACAATTTTTCCCATAACGGAATCATCTCTGTTAAATAGAAACATATAGAAAAATATGTATATACAAAAACTACAGTACTTGCATTGTTATTAAAAACAAAGAATTTATTCCGCATCAAGACTCTGTGGAAAAACCTCGTGTATTTAGAGTGCAATGCTATAAAAAGAAATTAAAATGTTACAATAAATTTTAACCTAATTCAAAAAAACTGTAACCTACTTATGCTGACATCCAAATCAGCATAAACACATTAATTACCGATAGTTTCTGTGGCACTCTGAATGAGTTCCTCTTGTTCGGGCAGAAAATCAGCATTTGTCTCCACGTCTTGCTGCTCTGCCATTTTCATCTTCTTCTTAGCCAAATATCTTCCTACTGTGAATCCCAATGCAAGCAAGGATCCGTGCTGTATCTCCGGGCTCTGGATTTAACAACACAATACCGTAGGTCTGTCTCTCTCACACGTGCGTGAATGCAATGAAATAACTGTGTGTTTACTACAGTCATCTCCCCAATAAAATATAAGGCCAAAGAATAAAGTGATCATGTGAGGTTCCACTGGATGTTAATAAATAGGTTAGGGAACAAGAGAAAACTTGAGTTTCAAACACAGAATTCTGAGAAGTTAAACTGAGTCCTGACTCACTTGGATTTAGATTCCTTAATCCCATACCCAACTCCAACTATGGATGAGGTGACTCCATTGCATGCTCTTATAAGCACCCACACTTTCTTCTAGCTTATAAATAACACTTAGGTAAATACACCCTCATAACTTTCAAGCATAATTTTCCTCTACTGCCAACAAAATACAATGAACGGATCCTATTTCTAATTGCTAAAACCTCCAAATGCAAATAAAATATTTGAAAGCACATGGTTTCAACAGTGTTTCCTAACGGGACAGGTACAATGAGAGGTGGCAGTAGATGGGGAGGAAAAAGGAACTAACATTTCTGAGCACCAAGCACTACTAGAGCTTCTCATGTATCCACTCCCTGCCGTATTCGTAGAGCTTAAAACAATGCCTATGAGACACAAGGCACTCAAATTTGTTGACTGAACTGACTGAATCCATGTATTATCTATCTCATTTAATCTTTACAATCATAAAGGCAAGAAATTTATGAGTTCGTTTTACAAGTGAGAACACAAAAACTAAAAATATATTAGATGCTTTTGTAAAACTATTTCCCACAAAAAAGGACAGAGAGAAAACTGATAACATACATGATTGTCTTTTGTAGTCTTTACAAGCTGTTCTATCATTGACTTCAACTCGTTTCCTGACACTGTAGATACCACCACAGAATAAAACAATGCTGCCAGTTCACGCATCTCTTCTTTACTGCTATTCATCAGACTCTGAGCGGTGTAGAAAAAGAAATACACACATAATATATGATCATCTCCCTGCTGACAATGTCTAACATTTAAAACGTTATAATGTTCAATCTACTGGTAACTATGAGAAAAGAACGCAACAAGCTATTATTTCAAAACGAAATAAAAGCGGAGATATAGACCAAAATCTTACGTGCATTTTCATCAAAGATACAAAGTATAAAACAGGTGGAATTAATACACAGCTGATCTGAAACAGAGGTCAGCATGTGTTTTCTGTAAAGAGCCAAATCTATCGCAACAATTCCACTCTGCTATTGTAGTGCAAAAGCAGTCATAGACAACAAATGGGTGTGGCTGGATTCCAGTACAATTTCACAGACACTCTAATTTTCACATGTCAGGAAATTTTATTCATCTTTTAATTTTTTTCCCAACCCTTTAAAAATGTAAACAGTATTCTTGGCTTGCAGCCCATACAAACAGGAGGCGGGCCAGATTTGGTACATGGACCACAAGTTAATGACCCCTGATCTACAAGATCAAAGGTCAAAAACTCTAAGATCATTTTAAAATCAGCAAATATTCACAAAGAATTAAAAAACCTTTTTAAACTAGAAGCAATTTCCTGAGACTAGATTTTCCAGAAAAGTACAAAACTCACTCCTCTTGGTAAATTACCTTCATGCTTTCACACTTAAATAATTGGTACGTTTTACCATAATTCAAACTGCATTTTCCAAAAAGAACTACATTATGTAGCACAAAAGGTACAAAACTATATGAGCCAGACCTGTAATAAAAAAGATTATTCACTGTTTATCTGAAATTCAAGTTTAACTGAGTATCTTGCATTTTTATTTGCTAAACCTGGTAACCCTTTTGGTGTGATCACGGGACAAAAATACTCTTCAACATGGCCGGTGGGAGTGTGAATTGGAACTGCTCATATGGAGGATGTGCATTATCTATTAAAATTGCATCCATGTGTCCTCAATTCCACTTCTGGGGAATCTACCTAAAAATATACCCACTCATATTCAAAATGATGGACTGTCCATGGCAGCAGGCTGGAAGTACCCTAAATGACCATCAATAAGGACCTACAATAAATTATGGCACATTCATGCAGTGGGAAACAATGAAGGTGTTAAAACAAAGAGGATGTTCTCTCTGTAGTTATACAGGAATAACTCCTTGTTCTAACGCTAAGCGAAAGAAGGTACACAACAGTGTGAAAAGTATAATACCCTTTTGTGTGAAAAAAGGAAGAAAACTCAAAAATGCTAATTTCACTTGTGTGTATATGCATAAGTAAACTCTAGAAGGGACACCATATACAAATAAGTGATAACCTATGCATGTCTGTCAGGTGAGAGAGGAAGAGGCAGGAAGGTGAAGGGATCTGGGTAGCTGAGAGACTATGCAAAGGAGACGTCTTACATAATTGTTTACTTAAGTTATATATATTTATTACTTTTTTAAACTTTTAAAACAGAAAAATAATTCTTTCTTACTTATAAGACTCCCAATTCATCTCCCCCTCTCACCTAAATGGATCACTGCAATGTATGGACCTACTCGCTGCCCAGTAAGTGTTTAATGATGAGAGTTTCAAAATGACCTAAAGGCAGAAAAGGCCACAGAAACACTGGTAGGAAGGCGACATCATGAGACCGAAGTTTAAAATATACAGAATCAAAAAGAAATACACATGCACAGGATATACCTTTATCCATTCGGTTTTGTCTACAAATTTGGTAGCCAGCTTTTCCGGATACACTGAGACAGCTTCCAATAGACAGTACATGACTGGCAAACCTAAATAAGAAGGAATTCAGAACCGTTCTGATTTCAAGAAAAGCAATAAACGCCCAGGGATCACTAACTTCCTTTAAAGCATAAGGCTACAGCTTTAGGGGGCATTCCCCAGTTCTACAAAACAAAAGTTAACCTAAATACAGTATGTGATTCTATCCACAAATTTACAGACTTATTGTCTATAAAAAGATGCCCTGTTCTTCACACCCACTTCCAAAGTAAAAATGTATTACCTATTGTTAAGCATTTCTTTCTGAAAAAAGAAATAGTGTATCAAAGATGAACTCAGGCAAGTTTAGAAAAGAAACAGAGAGTCATGTTCAGTTGCAGGAGAGAAGACAGAAAATCATTTTGCTATAAATTCTCAGCTGAGTTTAAAATTAGATTTTTGCTTAAGTGCTTTAGTCTAATCCTCAGCGGCATGACCTCCTACCTCCAACACCTGCTAACAGCTGCTGAAGCAGGCCGATGTAGATCTGAACAGGGTTGGTTTCCCCACTCTTGGAAGAAGACGAGGAGGGTGTCGCCTGGCTGCCCGACATTAAAGTCCGTATATAGCGTCCAATGGCTGGGGCGTGATCTTGCATATCAGCCAAACTCTGAGAGGTGGGCACCACTCCCGCACTGTGAGCCAGGCACATGCGCAAGTACAGGACTATCTACAGACAGAAGGAAGAAGGACACCAGATAAGCGTCTCAAAAAATCAAGGCAGGAGATGTTCTTCAAAGTGACAGTTCCCAGCTTTGATTCCCCACCTTCCTTCAAAAGCTATTCAACAACCCTCACAGAAGATGGAAAACATGACTCAATGTGTGAACTGAAATTATCACAAGGGAGCAGAATTTATATAACCAGTTTTATAATCCAAAGAGTGCTTTTTAACAGAGTTTAATGGAGTTAAAACACAAACTCCACTTTTAAAGTCTAAAATATAACAAGGAAAATCATTATTTTTTTTTAAAGATGTGTGTGTATGTATGTGAGAGAGACAGACAGACAGACACTGGGCAGAAACCCGGGACCAATGATCTGTTCCTGTGGAACTTGAGCTGCATTTAATCTCCACTGACACGAGAATTTGAAAAAATGGGTTCAAATCATCTACAGAAGAGTAGCTACAACGTCATTAAAAACCTGACATAAATTAGCTACTAAGGAGTTCTCTGGAAGCTCTTTCCTTGACAGCTAGAACAGGACAGGCAGTAATTTCATCATGAGTCTTCTTACTCTGAACAAGATTATCTCTTGCCATTTAATTAGTGCAAATCAGTGACTAAAACAATAGAATTTCCCTTAGCAAATGAGATAAATTAATCTAATTCTCCAACCTTCAAAACTGGATAATCCAAATAACCTCAATATATTGTTGGCTTTAAAATTCAAATCTAATTTGCTGTAAATTCCCAATAGCAATCAAGGCAGAGCATCTACTTCTTTCACGAAGAGAATCTCACTGAGACAAATGTATTTCTAGACTCCACTATGATTTAAAATAATACCAATTACTAAGTACTGTTTTCCTAATAAACAACCTGGTATAAAACAATGACGTCACTATATGGGTTTACCTAGAACACAAAAAATTCACAGTCATCTCTTTGACTGTGACATTATCGTTAAGAACCTTTAGTGAAAGCAAAATAGAAATATATGTCAGTCCTACCTCTCCAAAGGCTGCTGGGTTAAATGGAAGGACAGTGGTCCCAGTCATGTACTTGGCTGGCGTTTTCATTCGATGGGAAGCCTAATAAAAATAACCCCCCAAAATCAATTACTGGAAAACAAAGCACATGTACCCTTTCTCAACTCAAAAATAACTGTATTTCTAGCTAAATTATTGTCTGTTACTGTTTTTTTTCTAGTCAAAACATTTTTCCATTAATCATGCTTGATTGTGCATGGACCTCAAACCCTAAGTTATAGATGTGTTGCCTTTTGACTGGCTTGTTTAAAAAGAATAAACCTGGGCTTCCCTGGTGGCGCAGTGGTGGAGTCCGCCTGCCGATGCAGGGGACATGGGTTCATGCCCCGGTCCGGGAAGATCCCACATGCCGTGGAGCGGCTGGGCCCGTGAGCCATGGCCGCTGAGCCTGCACGTCCGGAGCCTGTGCTCCGCAACGGGAGAGGACACAATAGTGAGAGGCCCGTGTACCGCAAAAAAAAAGAATACACCTATAAATCAACTATACTTTAAAAAGAAAGGAAAAAAGAAAAAAGCTGCAAAGATGACACAGTAGCAAGTAAAAAATATAAAATAAAATAAAAAGAATAAACCTACTCCAGGCATCTACTGACAGTCACCCCAGGGCACTGCATTCCAGTTATTTTCATTAATAATAGAGGTAGAAGGAAAATATTAGCACAAAAGCATCTTCTGCCCACAAATATGACAGTGTTATGGAGAAGAGAATCATGGCTGCTACATACTGACCTCCAGCACCCTTAAGATGTCTATCTAAGCCAAAAGCTAAGACCACCAGTAGAAGTGAAAGGCTGTAAGGTATCCCCCCAGCACACTAAGAGAAACATCAATGTAAAAAGTAGGATAGTGTCAGGGTGGGGGGCCATGACTGTCAATACTCTGATCTACCAGCAAAAACAGGAGACTTGCAAAAGCAGATGCAATGCTCTCTTATGATCATGGTGGAAAAAGTCTGAACTGCTCCCTGAAGCATTCTTAAACTTATGCTGCCCTAAATAACGCCCTTAAAAATTAAAAAGGTATATTTTAAGCATGTCATGCCAAGGGGAAAAATTTTAAACACAGCCAATAAAAATAATGGTACAAATGAACTTATTTACAAAACAGAAATAGAGTCACAGTTGTAAAAATCAAACTTATGGTTACCAGGAGGGAAAAGGGGGGAAGAGATAAACTGGGAGATTGGGATTGACATATACACACTACTATGTATAATATAGATAAATAATAAGGACCTACTGTATAGCACAGGGAACTCTACTCAATACTCTGTAATGACCTATATGGGAAAAAAATCTAAAAAAGAGTGGATGTATGTTTATGTATAACTGATTCACTCTGCTGTACAGCAGAAACTAACACAACAGTGTAAATCAACTATACTCCAATAAAAATTGTTTAAATACTAATAATAAAAAATAAAATAAACACAGCCAAAATGTTGAAAAACATAAAAGGAATTGTAAGTAATTTAGATTTGGGCAAAACAGATTAATTACATTTGAGATTTATATTTTTCTCCTCACTTCGTACCTTCCTCTTATTGTATTAACATTGTTGGAAACTTTACTAACCATTCAACATTTAGTGATTAGCATTTTTAAATGTGTCACCTAAAAAAATGTAAGTTTATTTTCATCATTCATTATATGACTTAAACTATTATCTGAAGTTAAATACCATACCTTTTCCTGGATATAATACAACATTTCTGGGAAAGATGGCATCTGCTTAGAAGCACTTTCTTTTCTGTTTCTACCAGGAAGACACCTTAAAACTCGTTGTGCCTCTCCATGAACTTCCTCCCGTCTTTCAGAAAGATAAATAAGAAACATAAATAAATGTCACCAACTGGAGAATGATCATATGAAGACTAAGAACAGCAATTTTATTTGTCATCTGTCTTAAATATATTTTTGGCTATCTATGCAAAGAGGCATAAAATACATGATAAGCAATCGCTTCTTTTTGGAAATTTCATTAGATGTGGAGAGTCATGTGGCTTTCATCTTTGAATTTTACCCACAGGAAAAAAACAAGACAGGCTATGACTACAGGTCTATATATTGTATCAAGGGAGCCATATTTTTAACTCTAACAAATTGCTCCTAAGTTCCACAGACGAACACTGCAAACAACATAAATTTTATTCAATTTTCAACTAAATTTTAAATGAACCCAAATTCAAATTAACACCTTTGAAACTTACGGATCTCCTGCAGCTAATAAGAGCAAATATCTGGACGGTATATGGTCTGAGGGAAACACCGTGCTGGCAAATTTCACAGCCACTTGTCGAACTTGAACTTCAGGCTATTTGACACATAAACGCACGAACACACACACACACACACACACACACACACACATTAAAAAAAAAAGAATTCAATTACCAACAACTCATTCCAGTCGAGTCATTTTAATTGTAAACAATCAAAATTTAAGTTGATATTTCAATAAATATATCTAAATAAATAAAACATCATTTAGTCAAGATCTTTAATCATGTTGTTTTAAAAGTCTCTGGACAATGACATTATTTAAAGAATACTATTATGATCTAAGAGGACACTCCAAGTAGAGCAGGAAACCCCACCAAGACCATAACCAGAGAATCTCTCTGTAGATGTACATCCTCAGCCCAACCATCAGACCAAGGTCACTGTGGCAGTTTCTAGCCACCACCTCTGCTTCTCCAACTCTTAAACTCTCAGTCACATGAGTGAAATTCAGATATTCTGCAAGGAACACAAACAGAGCTCACTCGGAATCCCTACAAATTTAAAGCAAAATACCGCCAACGCTTTCAGATTAGCTCTTAAATTAAAACTGACTCCAAAGCAAAGCTTCAACTACATAAATATATCCAATTAACTTAAATAGATTAAGACTGTAATCTACGAATAGGAAGTTCAAGCAGAAAAGCAGTTGTAGAGTCTACTGATGCTTAAGCTTTTTTCTCATGTATCTTCCCCCTGGGTCATTCCTCCAGTCACAACATAAGTGAGATGAGAGATGCTTAGAAACATGTACTACCTCGTTTATTCAGGTGTTCTTGCTCTTTAGCACTTCTGGAGCTACTGTAAAGGGCAATGATATTAAGGACCAGTCTATATGATTTAGCCCAGGGTCTGGCTGCCTCACATGTAGTCTGAGAAAAGAAAATAAATTACCTTTGGCTTCGTAATACTGTTACATGATTTGATCTGCATAAGTATAACCAGCACCCATGTGCATTATACAAGCATTCCATTTCCTTGTAAGGTTACCTACAAAAAGTTTTAAGTATTTGACTCTAATGAGCTTCCAAATAAGCCTATACTTCTTTGTCCATGTTCTATGATCATGAACCAGGTACACTGGACACCAAGAGCATTTGACAGTGGGACACTATATATAATAAGCCTTCTGAGTGTACATAATTATCCTGTCATATTTCAACAGAAACCAGATACCTTTCTGAACCTTTAATAATTCCTCGATATAAATGTGTTAATAAACATGGCTGAAGACCTAACGAAGACCCAATGCAGCCAAATTTCAGTTAAGATGCAATTCATATTAATCTCACCAATATTTGACATCATTCCCTCTTTAATCTCCCTCTCTACTCCTAGAAATGGAGGACAAAGAACTGACTAAAGCAAATACATAATGTATTATTTTATATTGCATATTATATATCATGTATACATATGTGTATATAACCACAGATATTAAAAATTCTCCTGCAAACTCCCATGGCAGGCAAATGAAGAGGACTAGAAGGAAGAAGAGTATGTTTGATGGTACTGGCTTACTTCCTACAGACTCATTTTGATCCATAAATTGTCTTTCTTTCCTTCTGCTTTTCTCCCCCAATGTTACCTACAGAACTCCACCTCAGTGGACTGTAGTGCTCAGCTACCACTTAAAACAAAACACTTGCAACTGGGAGAGCATGACATTAAGAACAGTTTTCCAACAAGGAAGGCTTTAAACATAAGGTCTCTGTGAATATCACTACTCTTTCTTCCCTAAAATCAGATTCCAATAACGAAGAATTAAAAGCAGATCATAAATCACAGTCCAAGTGAAAGCAAATATTCCTCTTCATTATAGAGAGCTAAGGCAAAAAGCAATTCAAATTTTGATCTTAAAAATGTAGGGGGGCGGGCTTCCCTGGTGGCGCAGTGGTTGAGAGTCCGCCTGTCGATGCAGGGGACACGGGTTCGTGCCCCGGTCTGGGAAGATCCCACATGCCGCGGATCGGCTGGGCCCGTGAGCCATGGCCGCTGAGCCTGCACGTCCAGAGCCTGTGCTCCGCAATGGGAAAGGCCACAACAGTGAGAGGCCAGCGTACCACCAAAAAAAAAAAAAAAAAAAAATGTAGGACTTCCCTGATGGCGCAGTGGTTAAGAATCCGCCTGCCAACGCAGGGGACACGGGTCTGAGCCCTGGTCGGGGAAGATCCCACATGCCACGGAGCAACTAAGCCCACGTGCCACAACTACTGAGCCTGCACTTTAGAGCCCGTGAGCCACAACTACTGAGCCCATGAGCCACAACAACTGAAGCCCATGCACCTAGAGCCCGTGCTCTGCAACGAGTAGTCACCGCAATGAGAAGCCCACACACCACAATGAAGAGTAGCCCCCACTCGCTATACCTAGAGAAAGCTAGCGCGCAGCAACGAAGACCCAATGCAGCCATGAATAAATAAATTAAAAAAAAAAAACTGATAGCTTAAAAAATATGTTTAAAAAGAAAACGTAAAATGCATATACCACCAGCCATTGTAGTTCCCATAGTTGGACCTACCTTTATTAAGTACGAAGCCACAAGTGCCTCCATGAGAGTCCGCTGTGCTCCCTCCAAAGTACTATAAGCTCCAACCATCATGGATAGTGCTTCTTGAATAGCGAGTCGCGTCTCGGGCTCTTCCTATGAAAATGATAAAAACAGTGTTTCCCTCCCTGTTGGGTTTCCAAGTGAGCATCCAAACAGAAAGCATACACTTGCCAGGTGTTTCCCTACCTTACATAGGGCTTCAAAGAGCTGCTGCACAAGAGCTATATCCTTAGTAAATAAATGGGGCATTCGACTGTAAGAGAATATGAGGTCATCATTACTATCAAAAATTTCCGTAAGATGGAAAAAAAAAAAAGAAACTAAACACAAGCTTTCCTAAACTTGCACTTTCACTTCTGAACCACGTGAGCATCACTGGATTACCTCCCCCAAAGAACCAAACACTTTTTAAAGTAAATATTTAATTCTTCAACTGTCTAATAATGTAATTCTAGATTAATATACCTATTATCCAGATATTCTCACTAGAATATTCCATGCATTCAGTTAACATTTCTGATTTTAAAATAAAGAAAACAGACGAGGCTAAATGCTATTTAAACTAATGACTCTGGTGACAAGGAGCTTTGTCACTTCATGCCAACGCACAAGGGACAAGGTTTGTTGACAACCCTATGCTGTATCCGCTGATCTGAAGTGGCTGTCTTCTGAGCCCCCAAACTCCTTCCCTACACAGTGCAGAAGAGCAAGACCTAGTCTACACAGGCCAACACAGAGCCTGTGTGTACCAGGGTGTAAGCAGCACCTAGTACCACTAAGGATGCTGCTCCTCTATCTCCCTGCTCTGAAATACAGTGAAGGAAGAAGAAACCAGGAGGAACTGGGTACAGGAAACCATACTAAGCAGAAGAAAAAAAATCCAACTTTGGAAACAGGGCCGCTCAGAATCATAATATAATGCTATCAGAAAAGACAATCGCTAGAAAAACTCTTGATTATAGAGATTATAAACACTGGTAGTAAGTAGCAACAAGAACACTTAAGGTCAATCAAATGTCTCTAGGGTACAAGAAAACTGTAACACATTATGACACAATCCAGTTCAAAATCTCATTTCAAGACTGCCATTTAGTATGGTAACACATCTTCAGATGTAAGTTAAAATGTCTCACATTCATTATCCTTCTACAAGGAAGACAATGCTAAACAACCTATGACCCTTTCAGAATCATCATAAGTTTATTCTCCATCCATTATTAAATGCCACAATTTTTCTTAGTTTACCAACAGGATATCTCTCACTGAAAAAGAGTTTACTCACCTGGAGAGTTTTCCAACAGCTGAATATGCCATTGACAGTAGCTTAGGGTCCTTGAAATTAAGGGAAAAAAAAAAAAAGAACAAAAAGCAGACAGAACAAAAAACAGTAAACAGCAAAACCATTTTGCTGCAATTAAATGCATTATTTTACTCCTTGTTAAACCTAGGTCTCACCCTGCCTAACTATATGATATCAGCATCTGAACAAAACAAAAATGTCCAAACCCAGAATGCATCACACTACTAAAAGGAAAAACAAAACAAAACTTTACCTCCCCAACTCACTCCAAAAGGAAAATGCAGTGGTCATATATAAAAAGGTTCTCTTAGCTGGTGCTAAGTTCAGGATAGTTTCAATACTATATAACCTGCAAAGACCAAAATTCACCACCAACGTACTAGGAAAACAGCTTAACTTATTAGAAAATTCACCTGCCCAACAGGCTAGGATCCACTCTCTCTCACCCAAAATTGTAGTAAGCTGGGGAGCAACTGTCTAAAAATCTGCACCATAAGAAACAGCTTCTTCTCATATCTTCCACCATAAAAAATTAAAGGGATCATAGTATTCGGGTGAGTTAATGAGGTTCCCACTCAAGATACAGATAGAATTTTACGTAGTTTTATGAAAACCAATAGTCTGACATTACTTAGAACATAGCAACACTTCTATGAGCTGAAGTTTATACATTTAACATAGGATTCACACACCTACATGGCCACTCTTACAGACTCATCTGTTGGGAAGACATGCAGTGTCATCTGGAGGTAAAAGGATTACAGCCCTGTAGTTTATCTGGCCTCTCTAACCTATCTTCAAATATACAGTTCCTCCCCTAGAAGCCCCAAAGCATTTTTATTTCTACCAGCCATCCAAAGAATGTGACTATGCCATAAAAATAATCTGAAAGTTTCCCAAGGCCTTATGAACCATGCAAGCTCTATTCAATCAACAGAAGAAGACAGGAGAGTCAGGCCTAACACTGCCCCAAAGCACAGCTGCACAACAAATAAATAGCTTTTCATTAATAATATCTACTAATATGCCTTTACTGTGCTGAATAATTTACATGAATTATCTCATTTAATCTTCACAATAATCCAATGAAGTGATACTATTATCCTCATTTTTCTGATAAAGAACAGAGGTCCAAAGAATTTAAGTAACTCACCAAGGAACAAAACTAGAATTCAAACTCAATTCTAAATCCAAATGGCAAAATACTGGTCACCATACTACTGCAAACATGCATTCACGTTTAGCTACGACTTAGGAAGAAATACTAACTAGAGTTCTTGAAACCTTACCTTTTTTAGCAAATTCCCTTGAAATACTAGAAATGGTACGAGTAATACAGCAAGGAAAATCAGGATTTGAAAATCTACAATCCAAGGAATCCTCATTCCACTTAGCTTAAGGAATCAAAAATTTACTGAATGCATGTTCTGACAGAGTTTGTTTGTTTGTTTTATCATCTTTATTGGAGTATAATTGCTTTACAATGGTGTGTTAGTTTCTACTGTATAACAAAGTGAATCAGCTATATGTCTACATATATCCCCATATCTCCTCTCTCTTGCGTCTCCCTCCCACCCTCCATTTCCCACCCCTCTAGGGGATAAAAAGCACCGAGCTCATCTCCTTGTGCTATGTCGCTGCTTCCCACTAGCTATCTATTTTACATTTGGTAGTGTATTTGGTAGTCTGACAGAGTTTTGAATCAATAAAATCTCAGTCCCTAAGAATTAACACTGTTTCTCAAAACAAGCAAATCCAAATAGACCTATATGGAAATAAATCATAAAGTAAAATTTAATTCTTTTCATTCCATTTTTGCACAGTGCCTAAAAGTAAAATAAAATGTACTAGCTTTTTAAAATGTTATTTAAAGAAATGATAAGACAACCTCAAGATCCGTATCAGTTTTTAATACTTATTTCAAAAAAAACAGGGCAAAAGATGGTGGTAATTTCTGAAATTTGCGCCACTTCAATTAAAAATGTTAAGAAATGATGGAGCAACAGCAAACTTTAACTACATCAACATATAGACCAGCAAAGTTTATAACAGAAAATACTTTAAAATGTTAACAAAAATTTAAAAAAACAAGTCACTTACTTCTTTATATTCATTGATTAGCTTGGTGAGGCCATTCAAAAGCATTGGACCTAATGGCTTAATCTTGATTTCTGGACAGCTTTTTGAAAAAATAACACATACAAAGCAAGATATAAGAATCTCATAATTACATATCTTTTCAGATTATTACTTAAAATAGAGACATAACTGAAGTAAATTTAAATAATCTATTAAAATATGAAATATTTTAAGATAAACAAACACGATTTCTTTCTAGGTAAGATATACTTGCATCACTTCATCACTCCAACAGCTTGAAGACTTTATAAATAGTTCAAAAAACTTACGTTACACAAATGTGATGCACAAATTGCAGGGATAATGTTCTTAATTTTGAATTTGTATTTGTACCAAAGAGCCCATCATACACCACCTATGAAAAAGGAACAAACGTCAAGAATACCAATTAACAAGAATAGCAATTTACTATCTTCAAATATTATTAAGTATTCAACAGTAGGTCTTTTGCACTACGCCTTGTTCTTCGAAATTAATGCAGTTCTCTTTCATACAAATATTTTAGCTGACGGCCTTAGGAAGCCAATCAGTAGCTTCAATTAACAGTCTGTGGAGTAACAACAAACACAATGGTAGATGTTACAAGTCTGCAAAATTCGTGGGGCTACCACTAGGAAGCAACACAGAGTTCACGCTGCAGTGGGCTGCCACTCTCATGCAGGGGACGTGAGCAGAGAAGATTATTTTGGGGGTATTAGGTTACATGTGGACTCATTTTGAAAACATAAATAACTATAAATAAAGTGTACACCTACAGGATGTCTATGAATATTCTGCCACAAACTTCTAGCTGCTTATTATATAATGTAGTGTTACTACAACCAAATTTTCTGAACCAAAATTATCAAAACACTGTCAGGGAAACAGTGCTTGGAAAGTGAAATAGAAGAAGCTCTGTGATTATTTTATGTTTATGGAAACACAGAACAGAGTACTTGAAATCAGTCAAATATTAGAGAGCCAGATACTGGGAATAAAAGTTGTATCATCTAAAAGGAGGAAACAGCCACTTAAACAAATAAGCCTTAAGAGGGAGAGATGCGAAGGCAGAAGCCAATGTCCACCACACACATACAGGGAGCAAGAGGACAGTGTTCTTACTTTGGGACTGAAAGAGATGAGAGGCAGGAAATGGGAACATTTCAGATAGCAAGGGGCACACCGGAGCAAATCCTGAAACTGGAGTAGATGTTTACCGGGCTACAGGGGGGAGGGCCACTATGCCAGGAGTGGAGACACAGAGCCATGAAAACAGCATACTTAAACAGCAACAATCTCTGTTGGAGCATAAGGTACAGGGCAAGGGTATGGTGAGATACGAGACCAGAAGGGACATAACTGCTGCCTTTCCACCATTTACTGAGAACTTGCTAACTGAATGAGTACTAGCCACCCTGCTCTAAAGCTTCTACCTGCTAACCCACTCAGTCTTTACAACATTGCTATGAGGTAGCTGCTATCACTACATCCATTTTACAGACTTTTTTTATGTTTAAAGAAAAACAGGAAAAACCCTGAGGCTTATTTAAGATCAAAAGTAAGTAACTAATGACAAAATTATGCTCAAATGAATCTGTCTCCAGAACTGAGCTGGTCATTTCATTACTTGGACCAAAAGGCAAGAGCTTTTCTGGAGGGGCTCATATCCCACACCAACAAAGTACAAGGATTTCCAACTGCAAAAATAACTCTGGTGGCAACACAGAAAACAGACTGGCTGTGGGGAAGACTAGAGGCAGGGCAACAAGGAAGACGACTGTGGCAAGCAGAACAAGAAGTGACAATCTCCATTAACATCAGCATTCGGCAGACGAGGGTGAAGACACTGAGGCAGCAGCATCCAGAGGCTGTGGCCGCTGCCTTCACGAGGGATTCCAGTCAAGGATGACTCATTTTTCCACCTAAGTGACCAAGTTTCTGGTGCTACCATTTTTGGAAAAAAGCCACTCAGAAAAGCACTAGTTTGAAAGGAATTATCACCATACATTTAGGGAGAATGGTAACCATATACAGCATATATTCTATAATAAAAATTTATAATCTATATTATATATAATATATATTAATATATTGATAAAATATATATTTTATTACAGCTATAATTAAAAAGTATTTTCTGCAGCTCAACTTGAGAAAGAATCTCATTAACCTTGTTATACATATCAACCTACCTCCTGAATATCCATTAACGCAGTTCTTTGTCTAGTTAAACAAACATGAAAGTTGTAAACAGGCCATTTTTCTCTGGAAAGAATGAGTTACCTGAATGTTAGCCGGGAACGTTTCAGCAGCTTGTCTAGAACGAAGGAGGTGGGGGACAATCTTTAACTTAACCCTTGTACTGACTGGGTCCCTTTTCAGCTCTGGCTTCAGAACTGCTCCCTGTTGAAAATATGTGTGATTATAGCTCAGCACTTCAAAATTATTGTGAATTGAAAAAAAAATCATGAGAGATCATCTAAATCAATGGTCGCTCAAACTTTTGTTTCAGGATCCCTTTATACTCTTAAAAATTACTGAAACTTCCAAAGAGCTTTTGTTTATACTGAATACCTATCAATATTTAATATACTAGAAATTAAAACTGAAAATATTTTAAGTACTTATTCATTTAAAAATTGGGCTTCCCTGGTGGCGCAGCGGTTGAGAGTCCGCCTGCCAATGCAGGGGACAAGGGTTCGTGTCCCGGTCCGGGAAGATGCCGCGGAGCGGCTGGGCCTGTGAGCCATGGCCGCTGAGCCTGCGCGTCCAGAGCCTGTGCTCCGCAACAGGAGAGGCCACAACAGTGAGAGGCCCGTGTACCGCAAAAAAAAATAATAATAATAATATTAAACCCATTATATACTTTCATAAATAATATTTTTAAGAAAAATAAAAAACTATATTTTCCAAAACAAAAAACTGCACTGAGACAGTGGCATTGTTTTATATTTTCTGTAAATCTCTTCACTGTCCACTTTAATAAAAGAAAGCTGGATTCTTATATCTTTGTCAGCAATTAATTTGTTGTAATATGTTGTTTTGTTTTAAGTATGTTAAAAAAAACAGCTTCACAAAGATATGTGACCGGAAAAGTGGGGATGGTTTCAGCCTTTTCAGGTAATTTCAGATACTTGATGCAACCCCCAAACTTGATATGCAATAGGTTCTTAAAGGTTAACTGCCATGTGGATTTGAAACCATATCAATGGAACATCTGCATACTGTTCTACTAAATTCCACCAGTCTATCTGCATACTGAATGGCTCCCTTACCCTGTATGCTTCTGTACCATCACTGGTCATTTGGAAAATACTGGCTCACCGAGTTAAGCAAATATTTCATTACAAAACATAAACGCGTACACAAAAAAATCACATTAATATCATAACCAATCTCATCAGAAAAGTCTGTAAGCACTGACAAGCTGTCAAGCTCATCGTGATGAATACAAATTTCCCAAAATTCTAGCTTTTGCTTAAAAGTTCAACTTTCATCTTTGCCAATAAAGCATGTTAACTGCTTTCTTGAAGCCTCATTTTTTCATTTTAAAAGAGAAAATACATGCCAAATACCCATCTCAATAACTAGAGTTTGCCTCTCTACTCCTTTTTTTAAATAAATTTATTTATTTTTATTCATTTATTTTTGGCTGTGTTGGGTCTTCGGTGCTGCGCGTGGGCTTTCTCTAGTTGCGGCGAGCGGGGGCTACTCTTCGTTGCGGTGCGAGGGCTTCTCATTGTGCTGGCTTCTCTTGTTGTGGAGCATGGGCTCTAGGCATGCAGGCTTCAGTAGTTATGGCTCACGGGCTCTAGAGCACAGGCTCAGTAGTTGTGGCGCACAGGCTTAGCTGCTCCGCAGCATGTAGGATCTTCCTGGACCAGGGCTTGAACCCGTGTCCCCTGCATTGGCAGGCGGATTCTTAACCCCTGCGCCACCAGGGAAGCCCAGTTCTTAGTTTTCTAAGGAACCTCCATATTGTTTTCCATAGTGGCTGTATCAGTTTACATTCCCACCAACAGTGCAGGAGGGTTCCCTTTTCTCCACACCCTCTCCAGCATTTACTGTTTGTAGATTTTTTGATGATGGCCATTCTGACCGGTGTGAGGTGATACCTCATTGTGGTTTTGATGTGAATTTCTCTAATGATTAGTGATGTTGAGCATCCTTTCATGTGTTTGTTGGCAATCTGTATGTCTACTTTGGAGAAATGTCTATTTAGGTCTTCCGCCCATTTGTGGATTGGGTTGTTTGTTTCTTTGATATTGAGCTGCATGAGCTGCTTGTATATTTTGGAGATTAATCCTTTGTCAGTTGCTTCATTTGCAAATTTCTTCTCTCATTCTGAGGGTTGTCTTTTTGTCTTGTTTATGGTTTCCTTTGCTGTGCAAAAGCTTTTAAGTTTCATTAGGTCCTATTCGTTTATTTTTTATTTTATTTCCATTTCTCTAGGAGGTGGGTCAGAAAGGATCTTGCTGTGATTTATGTCATAGAGTGTTCTGACTATGTTTTCCTCTGAGAGCTTTATAGTGCCTTGCCTTACATTTAGGTCTTTGATCCATTTTGGGTTCATTTTTGTGTATGGTGTCAGGAAGTGTTCTAATTTCATTCTTTTACGTGTAGCTGTCCAGTTTTCCCTGGAGCTAATATGGTTTTTTAAACAACTATTAATGGTTTAGAAAGCAAACAAATAATCTTGTATTAGAGTCTAGGTTTCTACTTGGAACACTTTTAAACAAGTTAACTAAACAGAACCTATGTTATTAAGCAAACATCTTATTTCCAGAATTCAGAAGAACCCACCTATTGTTCTAGATTCTAGACCACGGGTCAACAAACTACAGCCTATGGGCCAAATCTGGCCTACCATCTATCTTAGTAAGGTCTGTGAGTTAAGAGTAGTTTTTACATTTTCAAATGATTTTTTAAAAATCAAAACAATAAAAATAATAATAAATAAAAACAATATTTTATAAAAGTGTATTTCATGAAAATAATATTAAATTCAAATTTCTGTAATGATAAAGCCTGACTGGCACACGGCCATGCTCATTCAGTTCTGTTCTGCCTATGGCTGCTTTCATGCTACAGCAGAGTTGAGCAGCTGCAGCCTCAGAACGATATATCCAATAAAGCCTAAAATATTTACAGAAAACGTTCATCGAGGCATAATCTGGACAATCGTTATTTAAGCACCTGAATTGAAAACACCAGATCAGGCAAACAAAGGTACCAGGAGATTTTAATCCACCTAGACTAGTACGGCTTAAAACTAGTATCAATATTTCCCACAGCATAGGTTCAGCTTAAATCAAAATAACCTGTAGAAAATGTTCAAATACATAGAGCCATGTCAATAAAATGCTTTTTATGATGATGTGAGAGTAAACAAAAAAAACCTACCTCTTTTGTCTTCAGTGGTATATCTCCAAGGTATACCTTGTACATCTTATTAATGATGGCAGGATTATTCCAGTCTATCAAGCTACAGAAGGTTGCAACAAAGCTTGTTAAAATTATTATTTTTTTCTCCCACTCCAATAATTTCAAAAAATCATAGCCTCAATATGTGTTACCAAAGAAAAATATTATAAATCACAAATGAAATGGGCAATTGACACTGCCCATCAAAGAAGAGAAGGAAAGGGATTAACTTCTATCAAAGTTAGTTTTCAAACAGAAAAAAAAGTCACTTATCCCACCATGATTCAACGTAAGATAGATCAGTGTATCCAGTGGCCCAATTTGGTACTACTCAAGAAATCTGGACTGTCTTCCACTCTCAGGACCAATGCCACAGAGCAGTTACAACACAGCAGAGCCATACTACACTTGTTCCAAGAGCCCTGAGGCATGATTCTTCTGTTCAGCCACTTGGAAATTCAAAAGTGATACAGAAAGTGACAAAAAACATTTTACCCATTAAAGCCACAACCCTAGGAAGCTTTCAACCCATGGCATTTCTTAAATACCATGTCACTGTGATCCCCAGTATTCCCCCTCTTATCTCCCAGCACCCACTTGCAATTTTAGCACCTAATTCTACAGAGCAGTCCTGCTGCCATTAGTCACTAAGACTTATTCCTAATTGGGGACCACAATAAGGTGACTTACTATTGATGGGCACCCACCCTCTGCAGCAGCCCCTGCCAGTCATCTTATAAACCCAGCAATAATGCAATCCTGCATTTCACTTGATTAGTGAGATTTAACCATGCTCTATTCTCTTTTGACATTGATTCTGCTTTCAAACTATGTTATATTTGTGCAAACATAATTTATCATGCTGCTTTGACTGTTTTTCTAATCCATCTCTTCTTTCATAGCTTATCAATCCACCTCTTGTCTGGATATCCACAATTCCACTAGCCTCAAAGACATTCTACAATTCTACTTATTATTTACCTATATCTTTCCTCAGCTGATTGCTACTAACTAATCCTCAAGCTCCATCTTTGTTTCCTTCCTATAAATACTTCAGGTTTAGAGATTTTTGACAAAACACACACACACTTTAGTAAAACAAACTAAAAACTTAATAGTGATTAACTAATAAGGATAGTTTTCACTGTTTCTTCTACTTTTCCTCTTGCTACCTTTCTAGTTTTAGTTTCCTGATTACATGCTTGTGAAAATTCAGAAATGAATAACACAGAAAATAAAATTCCTTATAATCTGCACCATAACCCTCTCTATTCCTTTTCAGTAACAACTAACTTTGGTGTATATTTTTCTACACTTCTTTCCTATGCATGTAAAATAGTTGGATGGGCATGGCACGTAGATAAAGAAACAGACGTATCACTTGAAGAGATACTTTTATTTAACAAAATGGGATATCTACATATTGTTCTCAACTCACTTTTTACCTCTTAACAATGTTATGCTATTTTTGGGAAAATACAATTGTTTTAATAAACAAAACCAAAACTTATTAGAATACTTCAGTACCACATTTATAGTTCCAAAAATCCAATCTACTGTATGGTGTAAAGAATGGAGTCAGTTCAAACACAATGAGAAGTTTTAAAGGAAGATTTTTTGGAAAACAGAATGGAGGTTCCTCAAAAAAATAAAAAGAGAGTTGCCAGTGAGATCCAGCAATCCCACTGCTGGGCATATATCCCAACAAAACAATAATACAAAAAGATACATGCACCCCTATGTTCACAACAGCACTATTCACAATAGCCAAGATATGGAAACAACCTAAATAAATGTCCATCAACAGAGGAATGGATAAAGAAGATGTGGTACATATATACAATGGCATATTACTCAGCCATAAAAAAAGAATGAAATAATGCCATTTGCAACAACGTGGATGGACCTAGAGATATCCCATTTTGTTAACTACATTTAGCATTAAATTCAAAAAAGAACTATTCCATAATCTGATTTTTTTAACGAAGTATGTTCAATTTTTCATGTATTCTCCAGTCTTTGCACGTCATTTATTAAGATCAGTACGTATATCATTTTGCATTATGCTTTATTCATCTGCCATTACTTGGAGGCAATTTACATGTTGCTTTATTATTTTTATAATTATTTGGGCAGATATATAATATTCCATAGAGGTCACATAATTTATTTATTTACCTATTGTGGAAATCTGAATTTGTTTCCTTTCTTTTGAACAACTACAGGAAATGGTATAATGAATGAACCTGTAACATTTTTCTAAATATTTTTCTTCTTTGAATGATTCTCTTAGGATAACTTCCCAGAAGATTCAGATAAAAGATTGTAAATATTTTTATGATTCATTACCTACTACAAACTGCTTTCCAAAAATTATTTCAACTTATAGTGTCAATCAACAGGGTATAAGAATAGCAGTTTGAACAGAAACTTAAATGGAGTAATCAAATGTTGCACAATTTTATTTACCAATGGGTACAAACTGGCATACCACTGCCTTTTTGTGCATGATTTGATTTCGTAAACACAATATTTTCTATGAGCCTGTTTACTATATGTATTTCCTCCTGTGTAAATTAAGATCTATTCAACACCTCTTTTCAGGGGACCCGATTTTCATCATATCAACCATAATACCTACATACCCTTTATTAAAAGCCATCTCAAATAATTTGAGATAGAGGAAGAATCAAAAATGAATAACTTCCGGGTTTTGACATTTTTCTTAACATCAGTTCTTTAAGTTCACTTACCTAGACAAAGGTTTCAATTCTTACGGTTATAATCCTGACCCATTCCAATTTTAAACTACTTCTCCAAACAGCTTTTCTTCTTTGTTTTATACAGAATTCTGCTCTTTAGCAAACTGTCTTTCATACAAATTAGGTATATTTCACAATCTCATCAACTGAATGTCTCACTACACAAAACCCAACATGAACCAATATGTGCTAGGCAAGCTTTTAGAAATCTAGCCTCTTTTTAATTTCGAAAGTTTAAAAGGGGAGCAGTTTACCTTTGCTTGCTTTTCAACTCCAGGTCCGCCGCTGTGGCTACACTGTGGCGTGTGTCACTAGAAGCAATCACCAGGTGGAGAACGGCTTCGAGCTCAGGCACCTGCTCAGCTTCTATGAATTTCACTATACCCAATTTGCACTGTAGATAAATGAAGGGAAGGAAAACCACTTATCAGAGAAACAAAGACCACCAACCTATAACATCTGTTTCACATATCAGTATGCTCCTAAACCAAAGATTAATAAAACAATAGTAGCCACTCCTGTTTAGGTTTAAATGTGCCTGGGGCTATACCAAACCATATATATTCATGATTTCATTGAACCCTCACAATCTGTGAGATGAGTACCATTATACCTATTTTTCTGATAAGGAAAACTGAGGCAAGGCTGAAGAGATTAAGACACAGTTAGTAAACGATGAAGGCCCAATCCAAACCCAAGTCTTGGACTCCAAGGCCACTATGATACGAAGCCTTCCTACTTAGGTTAACAGCCTCTCTAAAATGATGAAGCCTTGAACTGAAGTCCAAATCTGGAGCCTCCAGGTAGAAGTGGGGGTACATCAGAAGTACTCCATGGATTCTTCTGACAGTTCAAAAAGAACTAAACTCACACTCCATGAAGTTCTAATCTATTGTTAACATACTAACTCTGCCCTCAATATTCTTACATACTGAAAAAAACATGATTTCAAACATATGCAAGAATTGCAAATGCAAGTGAAATTCTAATCAAACAGTATTCAATCTAACTGGCTAAAATGAAACACAGACTGAAGAGAGATTCTGCTTAGAACTTCATGCAATGTGAAGGAGCTATGAATTTCAATACAAATAACTCTATTTAGGATAAATATACCTGAAAAATGAAACTTTACCTTTAAGAATCAGTTACATGATAGTTCTCATGTATATGAATTAGGACTGATAAAGTTTACAATAACTAAATGACAAAGGATGCAATTAAAAAGGATCATAAAAATGCCTGCCTTCCCTCCCCATGTTCAACACAACTGACCTGCAACAAGAGTTACAACAGACAAGATGCAAGCATTTACTGCACCCACAGTTATGGAAGTCAACTACACAAAGATATACACAAAAAAGTGTGCAAAGGAGGGGCTTCCCTGGTGGCGCAGTGGTTGAGAGTCCGCCTGCAGATGCAGGGGACATGGGTTCGTGCCCCGGTCTGGGAAGATCCCACATGCCGCGGAGCGGCTGGGCCCGTGAGCCATGGCCACTGAGCCTGTGCGTCCGGAGCCTGTGCTCCGCAGCGGGAAAGGCCACAACAGTGAGAGGCCCGCGTACCGCAAAAAAAAAAAAAAAAAAAAGTGTGCAAAGGAAACTGAGAACAATACTCATGTCCAGCAATAGGAGACTAGTTTAAAAAATATGTGGTTTACACATAATTACATTTAATACAGACATTAAAAAGGACATTATTTAAAAACCTGATATACTATTAAATGAAAAAAATGAAGTTCAAATAATGTGTTATGTGATACGTAAAAATGTATTGTGTAAAATTATATTTGTGTACACACACATGTACACAGAGCAGGCTGTAGGTGAATGACAAACTAGGGTGGCAGGATTCCAGGTACTTTTTAATTTCTCGTTATAATGATCTATATTACTTGAACATTTACATTATCACTAACTTTATCATTTGAAAAAAATAAAAGCTGTCTTATCTGAAAGAAAAAAATGTAAAAAACAAAAGAGATATTTAAAAATTAGAGGAAAACAGCTGTCATCCTTGAAACTAAACTGTTCAACACTAGATCATGAAATTGACAAAAGGCATACAGAAGCCCTTAGAAATCAGCAAATAACGACCAACGTAAGATTACAATTTATAATGTTAACAATGATTCTCCAGCACTTACAGCTTTAGCCCTCAGACAGACCTAGATTCATAAGCCTACTACTAGGAGTGAGACTGTGGTGAATCTCAAAACCTCAATTCCTTTTACAAAATGGAACTAAATTTCTATACCTTCTGAAGGTGCTGTGAGGATTAAATGAAATAATGTATTCAAAGTACTCAGTATAGTGCCTGTCACATAGATCACACTCAGTAGAGTAGCTTCTGTCACTATTTACCCTTCTTTCTTACTTACATCATGGTTTAAGAAGAAAAAAGATCTATAAAACACAAAGATGTTAATCTAATCAAATAGAGCCCTTGCTGAACAAACCATTCTATAAATTTGTTGAGTGGCAAGAATGCCCACTTGCCTTTTTCCCTTTCCTGGGAACACTGTTTTGATCAGTGATCGCTTACACTGCCAAAAAGAAAAGGATCAAATCATTTAGACTGCCATGGAGAGATAAAGGAAGGATTGGAAGACTAACCCATGTTGCTTGAATTCCAAAATAATTACATACTGATCTCATCTGTTCTTCCCTGAGGTGCCTGATGACACAGACACAGTGAGGCACCTTCTCTGTAGAGCACCAGTCTTTTTTAAAAGCTGCTCAGAGAACATCTGTGTCCTGTTTAAATCCAGAATAAAATTCTTAATGCCAATTTTTCAATTCCCAGGAAGAAATATAAAAGGGGGTCATGCTTTTCCCCCATATGGTCACTTGTTCCTCACTTTACACAAAATGTACAGCCCTAAAAAGCTGAACAATATAAGATAAATTGTATTTCAACTGCGCCAAAGCAGCTAGATAATTATTAAACCTGTAATTAAAAACTAAAATGAAAGTTACTCAATTTATAAATGGGCTGTATTTTATACTTGAAATATGTAAGCAGTATTAGAAAAACTAAACAGCATTTCCCACTCCTCCCTTTCCCTGGGGCTTTAACCAATAAATGACATGATGACCAGAACACATTACATCAATCGTATCTCATTACAGAGCCTGAATACGCTGGAATTATGTAACACATACTTCCACGGACTTCAAAGGGGCAAGTGTGCAGGGTTAAGCTCCGTACGAACAAGCAGCGTGTGATACCTGTTCCAATTGTTCAGGTGTCCATGGGTTATCTCCAATAACTCGTTTAGCTGCATAAAAGCTCATTCCTGGGGGAGGCTGTGGTATTCCAGAACCTCCCCCACTATTTGAAGAAGAACCCTGTGCTGAAGATGAATTTTGGCGACTCTGGGATTCATTTAACACGTATCTGGAAAGGAAATAGGAATTTAACCTCTCTATAAACACATACAGACACATGCATATATATAGCACATTCAGTTATATACTTTCCTCCCACAGAATGTTGTTAGAAGAATGAACACTTGAAATTAAAATTTTATCATAAAGAAAAATTTTAGAACTATCTAAAAAAGGTATCTACATCTTCAGCAAATTAACCATTAGAGTACAGCTGCTCAACCTGGTCACAAATGAACTGTAACAGTTACCAACAATGAATATAAATATTCTGTTCACTCTCAATCTATAAATAATTGTTCTAAAAGCCACTATGGACCCACTACATTTTAAGTTTTTAGTTGACAAATACAAAGGTTTACTGACTGTAATGGGGTGGAGGGGGAACTACTGTTTTATACCCAAAGCAGAGAATATTTATAGTCATTCTCATTTCTGTTCAATTCTCCTTGAACTCCTTATATTTCTGCATTAGAAAACCCACTGAGGGCTTCCCCAGTGGCGCAGTAGTTAAGAACACACCTGCCAATGCAGGGGACATGGGTCCGAGCTCTGGTCCGGGAGGATCCCACATGCCACGGAGCAACTAAGCCCATGCATCACAACTACTGAGCCTGCGCTCTAGAGCCCACGAGCCACAACTACTGAGCCCGCGTGCCACAACTACTGAAGCCCACGCACCTAGAGCCTGTGCTCCACAACAAGAGAAGCCACAGCAATGAGAAGCCCGCACACCGCAACGAAGAGTAATCCCCGCTCACTGCAACTAGAGAAAGCCCGTACACAGCAACGAAGACCCAATGCAGCCAAAAATAAATAAATAAAATTAATTTATTTTTAAAAAATAGAAAAACTCACTGAAACCTCTAAACCACTTACCATACAAGCACATACACCCCAAAAATGAAAAAACTCAAAAGGATCCAAAGAGGAAAAAAATCGTAATAAGGACCAGCTTTTTCCATTATATGTTCAAAGCATACAGCTTTGCAGCTAGTTATTAATTTATCATCCCATTTCTTTTTTAGCTTCTATAGATTAAAAATGAGATTTCTGATAAATTCATTCTGAACCACTAAACTAGCATTCCTCATCTACAAAATGAAAATTTTGATATGAATATTAATTCAAGTCCTTCTGAACTCTAAAAGTCTATGCTGACAAATTACCAGACTGGATATTAAAATAAAATACCTGTTATAATAAAAATTAAAGAAAACATCTGAAGCCTAATGGCATAGTAAATTATTCCACATTACTATATACCATATTTGTTCCATTCCTAAATTCATCTAATTTTTTTTAAAAAACCTGTTAAAGAATCGTTTTAATATTTTTATATAAACAAGGCAAATTCTCACTGGTAAGAAAAATGTGAGGAACTACTGGCTTGGGTACATTGTGTGCCTAAGTTAAATTTGGATTTCAAAGTTAAATTACCAAAGCCATCATCACCTGCCAGTTCTGGCTGCCTCCTGATTCAACAACTATAAAAGGAGGTTTGCATTTGTTTCTCAGTTATAGCAAGACTGGCAGCAGTAAGTAAATCAATTAATAACTACTGAACAGCTAACATCGTGCAAAACACCATCCTAAGCACAAGACAGAGGAACAGCAGGAGGTGTAAGACTGAGTGTCTGCCATCTGGAGCAAGTTGAGACAATAACAACACAACAAGTGCAACAGCATATGATATGTTATCAGATGACAAAGAAACTGCAGGGAAGTAAGAAATGATATGACAGAGGTAGTGGAAGGTCCAGAAAATAAAGCTGCCAAATTAGAGGAGTGGGAGGAGAGCAAAAAGGAGAGGAAAGAAATCGTACAGCGTGAACTCTCGTGGCTGGATGGAGGGACAGGTGATGTGGAGCCCCCCATGCCACGCTCATAGTGTATACTGCATTTTTGGTCAGGGAAGAAATGTAATGAAAGCAATACGTTAGAAGAATCTCTCTGGCAGCAGGACAACCTAGAAAAGGAGCAGGCTGGAAGCAGATGACAACGTGGGCGCTACGCCAGGAACCAGAGCTAGAGTAAACAGCTCTTGACTTCAAAGAGCTCCCAATCTATTAGGATGGGATAAGCCAACAACGCAATAAGAGCACAAAGTGGCATTTCAGATGGGTGCTTAGCCTTATGAGGACAAGGGAGAGTCCTGTGCGTAGGGCAGGGAGTTAGTCAGAGACAACAGAACTGGCCTCTAAGCTAGTTTGTGAGGCTTTTTCAAAGTGGCTTTCCTGGCTGCCGTTTTCTGTTGTTTTCTTTCTTTCCTTCTTTCTTTCTTGATGGGGAAGCATTCTAAGCAGAGAAAACTGTCTTCTCTTAAAATGTAGACAGGCAAGGAGATATAGAGTACATGAAATGCATGAGTGCATGTAATGACTGGAAAATAACAGCCCAGGGATTTTAAGGGGTCACTGATAAAATCTGTGTTTTAAAAATCAGGAAACTCTGTGGCAGTGTAGAAAGTTTTGAAGAAGAGCAGCTGGTGAGAAAGTCATGAAAAGAGATGAAAAGAGTTGAAAAGAGCCGAAACTAGAATGGCAGCAGTGGGAATGGTTCCAGGACACATGGAGGAGGAGGAAGGAGGTCTTACGGAACTGATACTGCAGCAACGAGGAAGAGAAAGCTAGAGGCAATTTATAACTGAGCGCCTACAAGGCTAAGAGAATCATCACAGCACTGATGGTAGTTAAAGAAGAGAAACTATGTTTACTGGGAAGACTGATTTCAGCTTGGACGGGGCAAGTCTGAAAGCACAGCAGCAGCTCCACACCCATAAGGTCAGTAAGCAGCGGCGCTGCAGTTTAGAAGAGGTCAGGGCTGCAGCAAAACAAATCTGAGACATTCATTTTCAAGTGAAAGTTGAATCACTGAAAAGAGTACTTGACTGCACACAGTAAAAGCAATCAAGAACAAGGTTGCTTTGTTTTGTTTTTATTTTTTTTTTACTTACCCATAAGGCATCAAAAGGACATCTAGCATGAAGTCCAAAAGCAGCTGCACAGTCTTTGGTTTCTCAGCAAGGTTAAACGGAGAAGCTGATTTTGATGATTCAACAGGGTATTTCATGTGAAAAAGGGTTGGTATTAAAAGATGCATTAAGCTGAAAAAACAATTACATTTATTGCAACTATTTAAAAAATAAGGTTTTTTATACATGCAAATAACAGACAAAACCAAAAAAAAAATAAAATCACATAACAAAAAGTAGCAATCGTAGCAAGGGCCATTCATTTTCAATACCACTAATTTACAAAGTCCTAATCTAGGGAGTGGCCTAGACTTCATTCTTATTTCCTTCTTATTAAAAGCTCAGGATATTGAGTAATAAGTGACATTTAGCCAATCTGGCTCATCACCAAAAACACCTGAGAAAAATGTACATAATATGGGCTCAGTGTTAATATCTATTACCGCAAGAGATTTAATATTAAACCTTAGGTAAAGTTCAACTTATAACATGTCCCGTCAATCATTTTTTTCCTTTCCACATTTAATTAAAAATAAAGTCATTCTAAATCTAAAGAAATTAAACATCAATCATGTCAATATTTGGAATACAATATTAAATTTCCACTGTGTGAATTTAAGTAACAGATTCTTTTCTTCTTTCACTAAACCTGTTGCTATTAAAACATGAAAATTTCAAACAGTGTTTACGATGTCTATTAATTTTACTTGTAAATATCTGTACTACAATCTTTTAAAAATGTTTATGCTCTAAAAAGTGAAGTGAAAACATGATTTAAATCCATCTTTCCTCCACAACTTCTTTTCATGGTTGTCACTACAACAGGGCTTAGGATACAGAAGTTTTGAGCTAAGCCTAGAAACTAAGGATGATATTCCTTTTCACCTCTCCAATTCCCATATTAATACAAACGAGTAATTAGTTCCTTAAGAAAACTGCTCTGAAACTTTATATCCTCCAAGAAAGAAATGTCTGATGAAAAGCATATTAGATCTCAAATTTCTGCAATCACAGAACATCAGTTGCTTCAAAATAACTAACCGAAATAAAAATGCATTTAGATTGAGAAAAATGTTAGTTCTACACATTTTTTGATATGCTCACAAGAAATTTTATAATTTATAAAATTAACAAAACAGTAATGTTGAGGTAACACAGAACCGTCAACTCAAAGAGCTCAACTCAAGCCTTTGTATTTGCCCAAGTGAAACCAAATGTGTGGATCTATTTTTGAATGGCAGCTGTTGACTCTCACAGGTGGGCAATAAGGTAACTGAGGAAAGCATACCTGTCCTGCTGGGGCTGAGGCTTCCCTTCCATGGCAGTAAGAAGCGTAGGAGCCAGCTCACATTGTTTTTCCACTGGTAGGCGAGGATAGCCCATCTTAACATAAATTATAGTAAAATTCTAATGCAACAAGAGAAAGTCAAGTAAGTATGAAAGAAATACTCTAGGATTTCAACAAAAACACATGAGTAATAACCTAGGCAGCTTTGTTATAACAAAGAAATTGAATCCTCCTTCCTCATGTTTATCACCTGTTTGTTACAGCTTGACCAACTAGTATATCTCAGGAAGAACTCCAGCCCCAATTACTCAAAATGCTTACTTTTAAGATGGGCTTCATATGAGAGAGCATGATCTAGTCTAAAGCACTTATACGTATATCAAATCATCACATTGTACACTTTAAATACAGACAATTCTATTTGTCAGTTATGCCTCAATAAAGCTGGGGAGAAAATAAAGTACTCATATGTGCAATTACTTTTCACTGAAAAGAAAAAAGTAATCATTTGACCTACCTAAACCTACATACTACACATCAGTATCAGCTCTCCCAGTTTGTTACATTAATCCTTTCAAGCTAAGTGGAGACCCCATGTTAAATCCTAGGCTGCCATTTCCCAACTGGTCAATTACTAAAATAACCTTCTCTTTCTAATTCAGATTGACCTCTCATAATCTTTTACTAAGAATCAATCATTCTTTTTGTAAATCAACATACCTAACAAGTCATTACACCGACATTCCTTTGCCCTGTGTAAATGGCCATACATTATCCTGTTCCTACCATTTCCTCCAGATCAATACTCAGTGGAAAAAGTGTGTCCTTTTGAAGAAAAACACCTCACGTTTCATTTAGTCTAAGGTGAAATTCTAGGCTGGCCAATATACTGATGGCATCTAATACATGTTATGAAAGAAAACTTACTGTAAGTCAGAAAATATTCCAAGATAACACTCACTGTGACAAAGGAAACTGCAGCAGGGTCCTGGTACTGAACCAAGAGTGTCTCTACGGGGAGCTGTATCTTGGGGCGGCTTTTTATACGCTTATTCAGATGGACCAACAGTTCCATTACCTAAAATACAGGAAGATATAAACTGAAATTATTGATCATATCTTAAAAACGAATTCATTTCTCAGATATTACTTATTTTAATGAATAGTAGCTACTTTGTTCTCTTAAAGGAGGTAAATTTGACATCCCAGAAAGGGAGTATACAATATTAAAATCTTGTTCCAAAATGTTATCCCCAAGAATCCATGCACCAGATTTTTAGTAGTGAATTTATTTTTACAATGTCCTTTAGTTAATTAAACTTGAGATTCCAGATGGGCCTACACTGAGGCACAGTCTCCCAGAAGACCTGTGAACAAATGATAGCAACACACTATGCTACAGACTGAATGTCTGTGTCTCCCAAAATTCACACTTTAAAGCCCTAAACCCCACTGTGACGGCTTTGAGAGGTAAACAGGTTTGGAGGAGATCGCGGGCGGGGGGGGGGCCCACGATGGGATGGGTGCCCTTCTAAGGGGATGAAGGTATCAGAGTTCTTCCTCTCTCTGCCGTCTGAGGATAAAGCAAGAAGACAGCCCTCCGTACACCATGAAAAGTTCCCGACGAAGAGCCTGACCACGCTGGCACTCTGATCTCGGACTTCCAGCCTCCAACACTGTGAGAAACAAATGCTGTTTATGTCATCCAGTCTGTGGTATACTGTTATAGCAGCCCAAACTAACTAAAATACAACGTGAACACTACAGCAAGAGAAATATACAAGGTACTGAGAGTTTCAGGAAGAAAAAGTTATCTACTAAGATCAAGGAGGACTTCCGGGAGGAACTGACAGGAAACTAAGTCCCAAAGAGCAGATGAAATTCCAAGCAGAAGATCAGTTATAAGAAGGTATAAGAGGTCTAAAAGAACATGGTGTGCTGCATCTGACTGAAACACAGAGTGGTAAGAGATAAAAGCAGGACCTAGATTACAGAAGGATTTGGGTAAAATGCTGAGAAATTTTTACTTTATTTTGAAGATCATCTGGTTCTACTAAAAAGTTTTAAGTAAGTAATATCAAACTTCCTCTCCTTTAAGTGGGAAAAGACAGAAATAGAGGTGAATAAGTCAACAATACCCATGGGTGGAAAGGAAGCTACAGAGGTTTACATCAAATGACCCCAAGCTTACAATGAAAGTGGGATTATCTTGCTAAGAAAGGAGCACTGAGATACAGGATTTTTAGAAAGCCTCACCTAAAGACTCAAGAATTTAAAGTGACTATTCCAGAGGGCCAGGCTTACACTACTCTCCATCACTTCTGAAATTTGAGATCTAGCTTCAAAGCAAGTATTAAGGAGAGCTGTAGGGATGTTCACAGCAACAGCAAAAGTTCAAAGTTATCTACAGCAATCATGAAATAAGTGAATTTTTAAAATAACAACAAATCTAAAAATCAATGTTTGTTAAATGAGTGATAAGAATAATCGTAAAATAGCTGACATTTATTGAGCAGTTTCCACGCAGGACAGCCCTTTGCATTCCTTAGCTCATCTGATTCTCACAACAACTGGAGAGGTGCTATTGTCATTCCCATTTTACCCTGTGAGGAAGCAGAGGGTCAGGAAGTGAAGTTAACTTGTCCAGCAAGTTACTGAGCCAGCAAGTGGCACAGTCAAGATCTGACTCCAGAATCCATATTTTTAACCTTATCAGACACTGACAGTTGAGCTTAATTCAGCTGAAGTGTCTGTCACTGTGAGACACCCTCGGGAGCCCTCAAACATTACAAAGACCTAGAAACTTGCATGACCACACATACCTCACCCAACCTCCTGCCTGTCCAGACCTGTGATTCAGCTGGATGACAGCGGAAAAAATCAGGAGGAGCCAGGCTAAAGGAAACAGCCCTCTTCTGATGATCTAAGCTAGGCTGCTTCCTAGAAGGATCCTATGGAAAATCACTATTTATGGTGGCAGACAATCATGCCCACAATTACATACTTTCTTTTTTATGACAATTTTTTAAATTTTAAGTAGATTAACTACTTAATTTTCTTCTAGCAATATTATCACCTTAAATATTGACTCATTTCCTATATTTGGTTATCCACTGCCTGCAATCCTCTATAAACCCATAAAAATTAAGAAATCCGCTGAACCAGTCCCTCCCCCAGCTAAACTGACGACAGTTAACCTCTGTCAGTAAGCCTACAGAATTACCAGCCTCGGGCATATAGTATTTTGTCCCTATCAGTTCCCCTTATTACTCATTCATTTATATTCATTTACTCATTAGTAAACTTTTTAATTGAAGTATAACATATAGCTGAAGTGCAAAATTGAGAATGTATGGCTTAATAAATTTTCACAAAGTAAACACACCTTTGTAACCACCAGAAGTACAAAGGCCCTGCACCCCACTGACTAACCCCTCTTCCTGACTTCTAACGCCATATTTAAATTTATATAAATGGAACAAATAGGATGAACTCCTGTGTTTCTCATTCTATATTATATCTGAGATTCATCCATGTTGTTGTTCACTTTCACTGCTCTAGTAGGAAGAAAACAGAACTTATCCCTTCTGCTATATCATGATAGATATAAGATTATTTCCAGTTTGGACCATTACGAATAACGCTATGAACATTCTTAGCTGTGTCTTCTGGTGCACAGACACACACTTCTGTTGTACGCAAACCCAGGACTGGAAATGCCTGGTCATGAGGTACACACATGGTAAGCCTCAGGACATGTCCAAACAGTTTTCCAAAGTGGTTGTACTAATTTACACTCCCACCAGCAGTGGTCAGTTTTTAATGTTTACCTATTCTAAGAAGTCAGAATATACAAGGTTCACTGTAAAAGAGAATTCTACATAACATATCTCATTTTCCTTAAAATAGTGATATGTCAGTAGAAGTCTAAAACTTATGTCTCTTGGGAATTCCCTGGCAGTCCAGTGGTTAAGACTCGGCGCTTTCACTGTCATGGGCCAGTGGCCGATCCCTGGTCGGAGAACTAAGATCCCACAAGCCACGCGGGGCAGCCAAAAAATAAATAAATCAAAAATAAAACATTTCTCTTTCACCCAATTTATCCACAAATTATCAGCTGCTACTCTACAGGTATCCTGCTTAAGCCTAACAAACATTATGAAACTGACAGTCAGGAGCCCTAAAATTACAGAACTGAAAGTCAATACTAGATTAATCCCTAGTGTCACTGACTACAAAATTTTACATACTGAAATTATTTATATGTAAGCTTTTATTAAAAAATACTCTGCTTTCACGACAGTCTTATTTTATATGGTAAAAAAAGGTCTAATAATTGTAACTGCATTCTAGATTTGTGATCAATATCTACATCCTTTGTTTTATTAACAATTATATAATAACCAAAACTCCCAATTATCATATTGGTTCTACTTGCAAGAGGTATTAGTATGAGCACAGGACTGTACAAATCATGAAAGTCTGACCAGGTAGCTATATTTCAAAGTAAATAAAAGTCTGACCGAGTATCTATACTTCAAAACAAATAAAAGGGAAACACACATCGAGCCTCTACTACCTGGAGTCAAAATAACATGCAGGCAAAATTATGTTATTGCTTTCAGACATTCTTTTATCCTCAACTTTCATTCACTGACCCCTCATGTACTGAATTCACTTTCACACATAAGCTAAAGAATGAACGTGTTTGCCATCAGGTGAAGGCAAAGCCTGGCAGAAATCATTTAGTCTTGGAATTATCTCTCATGTGTAAAGTCGCTTGTTAGTCATGTGACACAAAGCAAGTTATTTAACTTCTCTGAGCCTCAGTTTCTTCCTAGATAAGATGGGAATAATATGAGCACCTATACCCCACAGAGCTGTTAGATGAGTTGTAATGAACTGAGACAATGTCCACATAGGCATTTAATGCTTTGCACTATTATCATTTTCTGAATCACTTTCCCCCATTTGCAGAAATCAAATGATAACATTTCACAGGCTATTATGAGGATTAAATGGAAGGATATGTCAGAGTCTAGCATACTGCTTAGAATGTAAACAGGTGTCTCAGCTGTTAGATCTCTTTTCCCTTATTCCAGAAGCTTTCAAACTTACTTAACAACAAAACCCCTTTACCAAGAGAAATCTGATATGTAAAAAAAGCAAACAAAATTAGTATTTTACAATATAAATTAAATATACAAGTTCACAATGATTATCTCTCTCTTTATTCTATTTTCTTGCTTTTTCAAATTATAATAGAAAAACACATTTATTACAATAAATTAAGTGAAAAATCATAATTATCCCTTTTCCCTAGTCCATTCATAGCCACTCGAAGACACCAGTATTAATACTTCGGTGTTCATCTTCACATCTTTCTCTGTATCCACAAAAATTTCTACAAACATATTTATATCTTTTTTTTTTAAATAGATCTTTATTGGAGTATAATTGCTTCACAATACTGTGTTAGTTTCTGCTGTACAACAAAGTGAATCAGCCACATGCATACATATGTCCCCATATCCCCTCCATCTTAAGCCTCCCTCCCATCCTCCCTATCCCACCCCTCCAGGTCATCGCAAACCACAAGCTGATCTCTCTGTGCTATGCTGCTGCTTCCCACTAGCTATATCTTTAGATTTTACTTGTTTACTTTTTACAAAAATGAGCTATATGTCATTCACGTTAGCACAGAGTCTGCTTTGTTTCCAGTTAAAAATATATAAGCTTCTTAATTTAGACCTAACTCATTCTTTGTAGTAGTTGCATAATATTCCATGGGATTCAAAGTTGTTTTTAAAAAATCATCTGTACGACTCATCACAGTAAACACATTTTCGTATATTTCCTTCAAGCTTTTTGTAAAAAGTTTAGAAAATTTCACCAATAGATCAAAGTCAGCATTATTTGGAATATGAGAAGAAAATCAAAGGAAAATTTCTAGGGAAAAACCTAGTAAGAAATAATAAGAAATATGGGGATATACGTAAATGTAGAGCTGATTCACTTTGTTATAAAGCAGAAACTAACACACCATTGTAAAGCAATTATACTACGATAAAGATGTTTAAAAAATAAATAGATAAATAAAGGACAACATGAAAAATAAATATAAATGAAAAAACGAAGAAATAAGAAGGTAATTACTATTTCTAGTAAGAAATATAAGGGAAGGGGGAGAAGGAAGAAATCTGAACAAGATAAAATAATTTACTTGATGGGTAACTGAGTAAAACATCTTGTTTACTTAGATACAAATTGATGACTGAAATGTTAAGAATGTGGATAGAATTGCTTGATTAATCATTATATTAAAACAGAATATGTTATCAAACTCTTAAACAGAAAATGTGTGGCAGGAAGAGGAGAGAAGGGAGAAGAGGGAGAGATGGAAAGAATGAGAACAGATCAAGTGATGAGAAAGGTTAATAACTGGAACTGATGTACATGCCCTCAATCCAAACCTCAAAAAAAATGTGACATCTCAATTACATTGATGAAGATATGCAGCTAAAGTAAATAAGGTTAAGATTGCTGGCTGGGGCAAAGATTCCTCAACCTAACTTACACCAAAGGAAAACACTGGCTACAATACTAGTCTTAGATGATAGAGGTATTGGGGAAAGAAATCTTAAATGAGATTTGAAAGATAAGAAAAGTAAGTAAAAAAATAAATAAATAAAATAAAATTAAAAAAAAGAAAAGTAAGTAATACAATACAAATTACTAAGAAACACAAGACCTTAAACTTGTGCATCAAAACACATCAAGGAGGCGCAAGAGGGAGGAGATATGCAGATATATGTATGCATATAGCTGATTCACTTTGTTATACAGCAGCAACTAACACACCATTGTAAAGCAATTATACTCCAAGAAAGATGTTAAAAATAAATAAATAAATAAGGACACTTAAAAAAAAGCGCATCAAGGTCAAACTATTAAAACTAAAAGGAAAATCAGAAAAACTACAACAGCAGCAGGAGATTGTAATTCACTATTAATTTACAACAGGACTGGAAGATAGGTTTCTTGAGAAATGAGAGCAGTGTTGAGTGGCCTATCCACACACTGAGCTCCATATTCCACCAACAGGAAATATTTTTTTAATCTTATGAATAGTTTTTATGAACATCAGAAATAATATGCTTTAAAAGACTAGAACATTTGCTCACTGTGGTTTCAAATCAGAATGCAGTAAAACCAGACAAATTTTACACTATTTTAAAACCAAAAACAATGTTCTTATAAACTAATTATTAGGTCAAAAATAAAATAACCTAATACTGCTCACCAGTGTAACTATGGGGTATAACCAAAATAGTAATCAAAGAGAAATCCGGAAACTGAGGTCATTTTCAGTTCTGTTTTTCTGTTATCTGACCTTAATGAAGTCACTTAATCATTCCAAGCCTCAGCTCCATCTATAAAATGGAAATAACACCTACACCTCACATAATCTTGTGAGTATTTAAGTGATTAGCATTTTTCCTGGCACATAATGACCTTTACCATTACGTACTTTACAAACTGAAATCTTATGTGAGAAAAACATATCAAAGGAAAACAAAAAAAGGAGTAATTTGAATAAAAATAGAAGAAAAATACACTTGAAAAAATTAATGTAAAAGCTCTTTTTCCTTTTAAATTGGCCCATTAAAAAAAGCAAACCTTTGGTAGGAACAAAAAAATTAGAAACAAGAATGGAATTTCTCCACTTGAATGGTAACAGAATATTAAGAATAATAGTATGATAGACGTGAATAATATACAACTGAACATATAAAGTAGATGGTTAGAGACGAATGATTTTCTACAGAAGATAAAATACAAGGAAACATAAAACTCCTAAGTAAATAAGTTTAAAAAAAAAGAAAAAAACCCTACTGAAAATACTCAGCCGAGAGGCCTGGACTAATGCAAAAACTTCCTTCTGTTTACTCTCCTCTGCGCCACTGCAAGTCTTTCTCCACCCCACAGCCAGAATGATTATGTCACTGCCACCAATACCCTTTCAAATGGCTGCCGCTGGAATCCCCATGCCTGAACTCCTATCACTCTTCCTCTGGTGCACAGGGTGCATCTCTGTGGCCTTGTTCAGCTCCCTGAAGGTTTTATACTCAGTTCGGGCTCAGAATCTCTACACAGGGCCTTCTCTGCCTTTAGTGGTCTCCCCATCTCTATGCCTGGCTACTTCCTACACACCTCCCTTACACCCTATACTTAATTTAAATCAAGTCCCCAAATATATTCTTTCATACAATCCTTTGCCATCTTAGCATTTATTGCCATTTTAACTCTATACTCTTTGCCTTATTGTTTAATACTCATCTCCCCAAGTAGACGTTTCTTTCCTTCACCAACGTATTCCTAACACCTGGCATATAGAAGGTACCCAGTAAATATCTGCCAAATAAATGATGAGACTGATGAAGCTAAATAAGGAAACAGAAACCAACACATGAAGGCCTTTTATACCTAGTTATTCTTAGGGTAAGAAAAGGCCATAGAAGAGTTTTAAATAGGAGAATGACGTGATCAAACACGTTATCTATCTTAGCAAAGCAGGATTAACAACAGGCATGTCAAATACGTGACAAGAATGCCCTATTCCTTCCTGTAAATATAACAGACATTCTTAAAGATACTCTTTCTCCACTGAACTCAAATCAGGCCTCAGAATCCCTCTCAGGGCAGACCTCCGGGAAGGTCACTGCCAATCAATTACAGTGGCTCAAGGATTGAAACCTGATGATAGCTCAAAAACCCAAAGGTCTAGTATAAATACACGAGAAGACAAATGAATTATTTTAAAGGTGAAGCACCCAAATGTTCCATGTAGAACATTAGGTTAAAAAAGAAACTCTTGATGTGACAGTTACCCAGCTTTTACTAACAGTTCTTCAAAAAATTCTAAAACAGGAGCTGTACAATAGTATCTTGCTTTTAAAAACATTTCTTTTGCTTACTTTTAATTAAGGCCATATTCACTGTCAGCCAATGATTAAAGAATATTTTTGACCCATTACCACCTGACTTTCATATTGGACTCAAGGGCATAGATTTTAAATCAGACCTCCATACATTCCAGAATAAATATCTCAATTATGTCATCCAGTACTGATGCCAAGTGTACAGCTGGAGCTAAATGCAGCTGTGCTAAGCATACAAAAGGTACTTTTAAATCGTGGAAGCTGGTCCTAGACTTACTGTTCATTTTGAAAAGCCTAATTGGGATCATGAAGCTAGATTTCAATAATGGGAACAGAAAACTCACTTCATAAAATACATCCATTTATTCACTATTTAATTCCCCCAACTGTCCCAGCATGCTTACCTTTTTACGTACTCCTTCTTGGGTGCTGGACAGCTTGAGCAAAACAGGAGGAAGGAATTTAGATATAATATTCTGTAATTGTTCATCTGTTTCAGCATGGCCAAGTCGTAAAAAGACTCGTTCAAGCTGATCTACAATACAAAAAGAGAAAAGGATAACTTAGCACATCAAACAGAACTAAGACTAATCACTTTTATAGCTTAATCCTTTTTTCTATACTGCAGATCCTTCAGCCAGAACTTTAACCATAGCTAGCCCTGTATGCAGATGATTTTGACACAGCAATGAAACAACACTAAAAAGGTTTACTAGCTAATTATACTGTCTTACAACTGTCCTGGTCATTTAACCTCTAGAAGAGAGGAAAACAAAGACAAAAACAACAAATTTCTCTCCTATTTACAAGGTTATTCCGTTTTTCTAAAGGATGTGGATACTAGAAAAGATACAAAAGTTTTGAAGAAATCGTCTAGACCTAGCTAGCAGAGCCATGCAGGAGAACTTTAATCATATACCAGGGATAATATTATATCTTTGGTGAAACCATCTTACTGATGAAATTTCTTCAAAGACAGAATCACTGCCCATTACTGCTGGAATTAGCCAAGCAGAATGTGAGAGACAAATTTCCACGAAGAAAGCCACTGAGAAACATATTAACACCAAAGGGATGCTCTCAGCAAAACCCAGGCAACTACAGAACAAGCAACTAACACACTCAGAGCTTCTGTCTCTTCAATCAATACACTGCAGGGGAGGGGAGAGTGCTGAGGTGAAAGGGGAACCTATCAAGGGCAAATGACTGGATACTTGATTTTTTTAAATTATTGTTAATTTTTTAGGTGTTACAATGGTATTGTGGTTATGTTTGTTTTTTAGGGGTTCTTACAAAAATTATCCGTAAGTGATTAGCGAGCATTCTAAGGCACTGGAAATGTCCTACATCTCAATCTGCATGATGATTACACAGCTATATACATTTATAAAAATTCACAAGCTCTATCCTTTCATACTTTCTACTGTATCTATTATACCTTAATTTTAAAATTTAAAAATAAAAAACAAAAAAATTTATTTAAAGGAGTCCTTTTTCTCAGAGATAAAGACTAAAATATAACTGAAATAACAGTTACTTAGATTTACATCAAATAATCAGGGGTGTACTGGAAATCTGCTGAGAGTAAATTTCAGACGTTCTCACAAAAAAAAAAAGGCAACTGTGAGAAAAAGACATCTTAATCAGCTTGACTGAAGTAATCATTTCATTATGTATATGTGTATCAAATTATCACATTGTACACCTTAAATATATATAATTATTTCAGAAACTAAAAATAAAGTCATGGCCTCATTCAGGTCCTCATTTTAAAATAAATAAATAATTGGGGGTGCTGGGGTGAGAAATGGGGAGGGGCCATATAAGTGAAACCAAGATTGGTCACTAGCTGATAACTGTTCAAGCTATGTGATAGATACTTAGAATTTGTACTTCTGTATATGCTGGAAATTTCCATAATAATTTTTTACAGGAAGAGATATATATACACATATAGATATAGATATGTGTCTCCAGAGGGAGCCTAGAAGCAGTCACAACCTGGCACAACCTAGTAGCAACAAGCGCACCCAGCACCCGGATCCTGGGTTTTTAAACACCCTTCTCCAGTAAAAGGAGCCAGACTCTTGGGGAAATGGCTGATTCTAGGGCTGGGGCAGGGAAAAAACAAGATGAACCTGAAGCATCCTGTAGGGCCAGAAGGGAAACAGGGCCTGATAAGTCAAAGGGATGCAGGAACCACCCTGAAAGAGCTCCATTATGGCCAAGGCTGGAATAAATTTGAGGAACCAAATAAATAACATAGTACTGGATTCTAACCCAAAGTATAAAATAAATTTACATGACTCCATGATATAAATAAATGACTGAATGATTAAATGCACTGGGGAAAAGAGACAAGTCTTTCTTACAGAATTCCAAATAATTATGTAGCTACCTCCCCCTACAGGAGGTAGAGCTTAATTCGTGCCTCTACCCACCTCTTGAGGGTAGACTAGATTTAGTGACTTGCTTCCAAAGAACAGAACAGGGAAAGAGGAAAATGTTAACTTTACAGTGGTGAAACCTGATAAATTCTGTTTTAACCAAGCGATGCCATGTGGTATCAGGATCACTAACATGACAAAAAAGGCATTTCAACTCTGTGGTATTCCTTCCAAAAACTCATAACCCTCATCTACTCATGAGTAAAACAAAAAACCAACAGTAACACCAAGTTAAAATACATTCTACAGGCTACCTGGCCAGTATTGCTCAAGACTTTCAAGATTGTGAAGAAAAAAAAAAAAAAGAAAGACTAAGAAATTGTCACAGACTAGAGGAGTCCGGGGAGACAGACAGGACATCTAAATGCAGTGTGGGATCCAGTGTGGGACTGGATCCCAGAACAGAAAGAGGACATTAACGGAAAAACTGATGAAATCCAAATAAAGTCTTGAGTTTAGCTTTTAAAATTAATACTAAGGGAAGGAAGGGAGGAAAGGCAGGCAGGCTGACTCTGAGATTATCAGACCAAATGCTTCTATTTGCTAATAGTTGAATGCTACTATAAAAGGAGCTCCTAGGAACAGTGGATTCAATCCACAACATCCATGGAAGTTACAGGTAAGGAGTCTCTGCCCCAGCGCCTTATAGATCTTAGGCAGTGGAAACTGCCTACAGATTTTAGCTACAGAAACTTAGAAGAACCGTTCTGCGGAAGAAGGCCGAAAGTTAAATTCTTCATAACAAACTGACCTGCAAAATCTGTGCCCAAGGCTTAAAAAAAAAAAAACCAAGTGATATCTGGTCCTTTTCATTTTTCATACAACCATTTGGGTGCTTCCTATGTATCCCCAGCATAGCACCTAACACTTTCTACTCTCCCTCACTAGAAAGGAAAAGATAACATCCTCAACGCAGTAACACTGTTTATGATGGGAATGTGGGAATGGAAAGAAAGGGCACCAAACATCACACGGGGGTCCTTGTCAAAGAGGTCAAGCATACCCAAGGAAGAGGCAAAGGAAGAGGATCGATGTAACACTGCTGCGTCATTCTGACAAACATCTATACTTTAAATAAACGATCATCAAACATGTTCAAACTTTATGAAAAGAAATGTAAATACAAGTGCAGATATAATCAACCACTAACTTTTTCAGCCTACCAAAGTTAGCAAAATATGGGCAAAGATTCAGCAACAGTGTGGTGCCTGAATCCTGCTGTTAACGGCACTGAAGGGTGAACCCTGTGCCTCTACCCTCAACCCTGGAAACTGAGCCCCGTGAAAGTGACAATCCAAATTAGGCCTTTGCCCCCAAACGTGTCTATTCAGAAACAAGAAGGGATGTAACCAAAAGTTCTGAAAATTCAAAAGGAATCTAAAACTCAAGTTCACCTTTCACAAGGACTCAGTGTTCAGTTGTAGGAACTGAGATCCTCCACGTCATCACCAAAGTATCTGAGGTATGACAAACATTACTTTAGAGTCAGGGGCAAGTTCTACCCTCTCCACAATTTTGATATTATTCCTCTTATTCAAACTCATATTGAGTTAATTTCACTTACAAGAAAATTAAAGACATCACTATAACCTCAGATAGTCACTGTTAAAGGTGGGGAATATATTCTGAACTATTTTTTCCTATTCATACACTAACATTATTTTAACCTAAAAACTGGAATATGACACATACTATTTTACAATTTGCCTTTTTTTTCCTTTTAGTTAACACAAACATATTATCTAAAACCCTTGGAGCAATAGATGTCTCAGGACTTTTCAGATTTTTGAATTAAAATAAAGTGTATATGCTGTGTATTTCAAATAACCCTATCCACCCTGTGTGTTCTAGGGCAGTTCCTATAATTAAATACATTCAGATTACTGCAATAAGACATACGGATGCTCACACTAAGTGGGATAGTCAAAGATTTTAAAGAACCTCATATCCATTCAGGTCAGGTTTTAATACCCAAAGAATTACACTAAAAAGAAAAAGTGTGGATATGTATAAAATCGTAAATATCTTTGCACAGCACTAAATAAAGATCTAATTGATAAAACTATGCCTATAGAAGTAGTATGATTTATTTAACTATTTGTGCTATTACCAGATTTACAGTACCACAAACGATGCTCCAAAGAACATCCTTAGATATGGGGATATACGTATATGTATATGTATAGCTGATTCACTTTATTATACAGCAGAAATTAACACACCACTGTAAAACAACTATACTCCAATAAAGATGTTAAAAAGAAAAGATGTTAAAAAAATAAAATAAAAAACAAAGAACATCCTTATCCATGTGTATCTGTGCACTTGTATGCGTTTCTGTAAGCTAAAACCCTAGAAATGAAACTGCTGAGTCAAAGGGTAGGAGTGTCAAGTTTAAGAGATTTTGGAAAAATGTCCTTCAAAAAGGCTGTGCTCATTTATACCACCAGCAGTATATGTACGTACCAATTTCCCTATACTCACTCCTACAATGAGTAATCAATCTTATAAGTAATCAACCTTAGCTGACTATGATAAATTTAAAAAATCTCACTGTTGTTATATATCTTTTATTTCTATGGCAAAGTTTGTTTATTTATTTATTTATTTATGGCTGTGTTGGGTCTTCGTTGCTGTGCGCAGGCTTTCTCTAGTTGCAGCGAGCGAGGGCTACTCTTCGTTGCAGTGCACGGGCTTCTCACTGCAGTGGTTTCTCTTGTTGCAGAGCACAGGCTCTAGGGCGCGTGGGCTTCAGTAGTTGTGGCACTTGGGCTCAGCAGTTGTAGCTCGCGGGCTCTAGAGCGCAGGCTCAGTAGTTGTAGTGCATGGGCTTAGCTACTCCGTGGCATGTGGGATCTTCCCGGACCAGGGCTTGAACTCGTGTCACCTGCACTGGCAGGTGGATTCTTAACCACTGCACCACCAGGAAAGTCCCTTACTGGTCATTTGAAATATATTCTTCAGCAAATTACTTTATTCTTTTGAGTTGCTGACTTCTAAAAGCTTTTATACAATATTGAAAAAATTACCCCCTGTTCTTTCATACATTAAAATACTTTTTTCCTAGTATGCCTTGTGACTCTATAGCACATTCTTTCTTTTCATATCTAAGTTTTTTAAACATAAATTTACCATTCCTTTGTTTCATGGTTTCTGAGTTTCTAGTCATGCTTAGAAATGCCTTTTTAACTCTAAGATTATAAAAAATATTATATTCTGCAGAGAAGAGTTAACACAGCGCGCCTGAGACTGCTATCCTTACAAGGCTTTGTTTGCCAAGGCTGGTCCTTGTCTGCCATCTGGAGACTTGGATTTCAGGAGGGTTCCCACAGTTCCCAGAACTGATGAGAGTTACTCGCTGTGCCTGAACTGTTTGTGCAAACAATATGCTTTATGCTCAACCGTGCTTTCCTCCTGAGAACCTAGAATTCTAGTACGTGTTAGGCAGAAGGTGCCAACGTGACCAGCACCAAATAAAAACCCTTGGTAATGAGTCTCTAAAGAATATCCCCGGTAGACAACATTTCACATGTGTTGTCAAAACTCACTGCTGAAGGAATTACGCGTGTCCCATGTGCCTCAACTGGGAGAGGACTCTCGGCAGCTTGCACCTGGTTTCCTCCAGACTCCACCACATGTGCCTTTTCCCTTTGCTCATTTTGTTTTTTATCCTTTTACGGTAATAAATGTTAGCCATGAGTACAAATATCTGCAGAGTCCTGTGAATCCTCCTAGCAAGTCATGGAACCTGGGGGTGGTTCTGGAAACCCTGACACACATATTTATCTATGTTTTCTTCTAGCTCTTAAGATTTTCCTTTCCGTATCCAAGTCTTTAATCCCACTGGAGTTTTTTTGGCACATGAGGGATGTAAGAAACATAGTCTTTTGTGGGTTTTTAAAATCTTTTTCATTGTGAAATAAAACATTTAGAAAAATGCGTACAAAACATAAGTGTAGCTTAATGAGTTATTATAAACACCTATGTAACTATTGCCCAAGTCAAGAAAAAAAAATTTATTATGAAACTTGTACAAAGAAAGGTTTCTACTCCACTTGGAGTTGGAGAGGACTGAAAGACTGTTGAATATTAAAAAGCACAGTGAGTTTTAAGGTCACGGAGGTAATTACAGCCAAGCAAGAACTAGAATAGGGTCTTCTGACCTTCAGTCTAAAAACCCTTACCTACCCATGCAACTGTCTACAACGTTGACCCTGTATTTTATATGATACTATCCCTGTATACTGCACCTTCTACAGGGAGCCCTGTTTGAGAGCATCACCAAAAGGTCATAAGAATTTGCCTCATTCAAGTGGTATTTATGACAACGGGAAAATGTACAAATTCAAAGGTCAGAAAACAACACCAGAGAAAGCTCACTACTATGAATAAGAAGCTAAGACCAAACATGTCAAACTAAATTTACCCTTCCTCCTTCTCCCTGCTCTGCCAAATTCTCTCCTCCATCAAGGCCCAGCACCCTGCTATCTTCACCCTGTGAAGCACTAATTCCCCTATCTAGATCACACATTCACTCACACACTCATTCAGTATGTACTGAAGTCCTACTGTGTGCCAGAGCTTGGTGGTCAGGGGTACAGAGTAGAGAAGGACGAGGCAAGGCTGGTGTCCAGGTTTAGCACACGTGTATGGTAACTGCAGTAGAAAGAAAACAACAGAAGGCCTGAGATAGACTGCTCAAGACAAGAGCATTTAAGGATGGAGGAAGGAGAGTCTGAAAAAGGGAAGGATAGGCAACAGACAAAAATAGGAAGAAAACTGAGTATGGGGTCATAACAACTCAGGAAAGAAAAAAATGAACTAGTCAGGAAGAACTGGAAAAAGTTCGTTTGCCCATTTAAAAAAAAAAAACCTAAAAAAATCCTTGCAGGTAAATTAATGACACAAGTGTAAGAAGCAAGATTTTAAAGCTTTTAAAAGAAAAATGAGAAGGGAAAATTAAAACGCAAGCACAAGGCATTAAAGACTAACAGGTTAAGATTTTAAAATATCATAAAACACACTATAAAGTAAAAGAATAAGCTATAAATAGCTACAATGTTTTTAAATGAAAAGAAATTGAGTACAGAATATACTTTTAAAATTCCTACAAATCAAGAAAAAGCAAATTAATCCAAAGATTTTAAATGGACAAAGAATATAAGCAGGCAATTCAGAGATGAGAGTCATATATTTAATAACACATAAAATGATGCTCAATCACACTGATCAGGAACACGTAAAATTAACACAATAATGAGATACAATTTTGCACCCTACACATTAGAAAAACTCTTCAAATGTTGGCAAAGACTGGAAACAAACCAAGAGGAACTCAGGCTCACCACTGATGGGGTGTACACTGATACAATCTCTGAGGAACAAAGCTCTAGTTCAGGAGCCTCTAGTGAGGTTCAAGAGGCACATCCCCTTCAACCCAGCACTCCTGCTCCAGGGGAACATACTCTAGAGCAGTGCCCAGCTGCAAAGTAGCGCAGCTGCAAACTGTTTGTCACCAGCCCTCTAAGAGAAAAGGAACACTTCTTGCTTCACTGAGAAAGTCTTACCAGGATAAGAAACATTAAATAAATTAACAGTGAGAGTTGATTTACATTCTGCCACAAGTTCCCTATTTGCAAGACGTAATTCCCCAGTCCTCAGACCACACTTCTTTGTGTATCACTGTCCTGGAGAAAAACTCCCAGGGAAAGACAAGCACAAGGACACTGTAAGAAACTGTTCAGAGCCACGGGGTCAGTAAATGCAAAAAAAAAAAAAAAAAAAGGGAACAATCTAAATGTCAGTCAACAGGAAAATGGATAAAGAAAATGTGGCAGGGTCATACAACAATGAAAATAAGCAAGAGTCACATGTCACATGGACCAACATGACAATATCTTAAAAACTAAGATCAAACAGAGAAAGCAAGTTGCAGGATATGTACATTATGGTTCCACTTATGTCAAGGTTTTAAATGCAATACATGCATTGCTTATGATATGTACAGCACAGGAATGACAACCCTTGGTCAAGGAGATAAAAGAGAAGAAAAAATGAAGGGGAGAGGAGAGAAAAAAAAAGAAAGAAAAGGAAAATTTGTAAGGGGTAGCACAGGGGGTTTGAATTGTATCAGTAATGTTTATGTCTTTAAAAAATAAAAGACCTGGAGCTTCCCTGGTGGCGCAGTGGTTAAGAATCCGCCTGCCAATGCAGGGGACACGGGTTCGATCCCTGGTCCGGGAAGATCCCACATGCTGCAGAGCAACAAAGCCCATGCGCCACAACTACTGAGCCCGTGCTCTAGAGCCCACGAGCCACCACTACTGATCCCACATGCCACAATTACTGAAGCCCGTGCACCTAGAGCCCATGTTCCACACCAAAAGAAGCCACTGCAGTGAGAAGCCCGTGCACCGCAACGAAGAGTAGTCCCTGCTCGCTGTAACTAGAGAAAGCCTGCATGCAGCACTGAAGACCCAACGCAGCCAAAAAAATAAATAATTAAAATAAAATTTTTTTAAGTTAAAAAATAATAATAATAGCTAAATAAAGACCTGAAGCTAATAGCAAAAAATGTACAGATTTGACAAATATGAGTGGGACATACCTAAGTGTTCCTAAGATAATTCTTTATACTTTTCTTCATACTTGAAATATTTCATTAGTTAAAAAGAATATATACACCATAATAATTGTTTTATGATACTATATAAAAACAAGAAAATACATCAGTAATTTTTCTTCTTTATATTTTCATGTACTTTTCAAATACTCCAGTAAAAATACATTTCTTTTTAGAAGAAATAACATACAAATTTTTTAAATGAATCCATGTTTCAAGGATAAAGAAATTTAAATCACAGAATTTTACAACTTGAAAGGAACCTTAAAGAACATGGAAGTGGACTTCCCTGGTGGCGCAGGGGTTAAGAATCCGCCCATCAACGCAGGGGACTGGGGTTCGAGCCCTGGTCTGGGAAGATCCCACATACCGCGTGGCAACTAAGCCCGTGCGTCACAACTACTGAGCCTGCGCTCTAGAGCCCACGAGCCACAACTACCAAAGCCCGTGCACCTAGAGCCCATGTTCCGCAACAAGAGAAGCCACCACAATGAGAAGCCCATGCACCACAACAAAGAGTAGTCCCTGCTCCCCGCAACTAGAAAGCCCACGTGCAGCAATGAAGACCCAATGCAGCCAAATAAATAAAATAAATATATAAATAAATTTTAAAAAAAAGAATATGGTAGAACAAAAATAAGAAAGTTTACTGGTAGAAATGCAAAACGGTATAGCCATTTTGGAAGACAACAACTTAGGAAAACTAAACATACTCCTACCATACAATCCAGCAATCATACTCCTTGATATTTACCCAAGGAGTTGAAAACTTATGTCCACACAAAGACCTGCACATGGATGTTTACAGCAGCTTTATTCATAATTGCCAACACTTGGAAGTAACCAAGACGTCCTTCAGTGGGTGAATGGATAAATAAACTGGTACATATAGACAACGGACTATTACTCAGCACTAAAAAGAAATGAGCTGTCAAACCATGAAAAGACATGGAGGAACCTTAAAGGCATATTACTAAGTGAAAGAAGCCAATCTGAAAAGGCTACATGCTGTATGATTCTAACTATATGACATTCTGGAAAAGGCGTAACTATGGAGACAGTAAAAAGATCAGTAGTTGCCAGGGAGGAAGAGGAAAGGAAGGATGAATATGAAGAGCACAGAGGATTTGTAGGGCAGTGAAAATACTCTCTGTGATATTACAATGGTGGATATATATCATCATACATCTGTCCAAACCCACAGAATATACAACACCAAGAGTGAACCATAATGTAAACTATGGATGTGCAGTAATTATGATATGTCAGTGTAGGTTCATCCTTCGTAAAATATGTACCATTCTGGTGAGTGATGTGGCTAATGAGGGTGGCTATACAAATATGGGGGGGGGCAGGGGTTGTATGGGAAATCTCTGTACCTTCCTGTCAATTTTGTTGTAAACCTAAAACTGCTCTTAAAAAATAGTCTTTAGGGCTTCCCTGGTGGCGCGGTGGTTGGGAGTCCGCCTGCCGATGCGGGGGATGCGGGTTTGTGCCCCGGTCCGGGAGCATCCCACATGCCGCGGAGCAACGAAGCCCATGCGCCACAACTACTGAGCCTGCACTCTAGAGCCACAAGGCACAACTACTGAGCCTGCATGCCACAACTACTGAAGCCTGTGTGCTTAGGGCCCGTGCTCTGCAACAAGTGAAGCCAACTCAATGAGAAGCCCACGCCCCCCAACCAAGAGTAGCCCTCGCTCGCTGCAACTAGAGAAAGCCCATGCGCAGCAACGAAGACCCAATGCAGCCAAAAATAAATAAGTAAATAAATATTAAAAGAAAGAAAAAAAGATTTTAAAAAAAGAATAAATATATTCATTTACTTTCCATTAAATAATTCTCTAATTCATATTATTTGCTTGTCTTTAATTTCTCTATCTAAAGGGAAAGATGGGACCTTCCTTCCTTCTACCCCACAAGGAAGAAATAACCAGTAAAGGTTTAAGGACTTCACTTCAGTGTTATCTACCATTGGCCACTGATAATTCTGAAAACATATAATTATTCCTGAGAAATAAAACTGTCCACGTAAATCACTCATTCTTCATATCTCTCCAAAAAAATACAACATTGGCTTCTGAGTCAAGGAAGAAAGGCTATTTTTTCACAGGATTATAAAAGGCAAATACTGGCTTTTCACTCATATCATCACTTACGGAAAAAATATTTTAAAAAATAAAAAAGAAAGAAGGAAAGAGGGGCTTCCCTGGTGGCGCAAGTGGTTGAGAGTCCGCCTGCCGATGCAGGGGACACGGGTTCCTGCCCCGGTCCGGGAAGATCCCACATGCCGCGGAGCGGCTGGGCCCGTGAGCCATGGCCGCTGAGCCTGCGCATCCAGAGCCTGTGCTCCGCAGCGGGAGAGGCCACAGCAGTGAGAGGCCCACGTACCGCAAAAAAAAAAAAAAAAAGAAGGAAAGAAAAATAAATCACTTTCCTCAGATGAATCACCTCTTCATGACAACTTGAACATCAAAACGTTCCTTAGAAAGTGCAAGAAAAACATTACTGTCAAAAAGACTAGGGAAAGGGCTATATTTAAGGTAGTGGTTATCCTTATGTGGTGGAATTTCAGAGGATTCTTTTTTGGCTTACTGGTTTAATTCTATGTCATTACTAACTTATTTCATGAGCGTGAATTAAAAAGAGAAAATGGTTATTTCAGTGTGACAGGTTTAAGATTTCTTTACATTTGTTTAAATTTTCTACAAAGAACATCATTTTTTTTCTGAATGTGAAAGTAAATTTTAAATTATAAATCAGGTTAGAAGCCTTAAGTGGAAGCTGAGATTGAAAGGGAAAGCTGAAAATACTTGGACCACTGCCCATTGCATCATAAATCAATTAATAATCTACCGTTACAGGGTATTTTGAGAAAGATCTGTCAAGTTACTACCAAAATACATTCGACTATAACAGAATAATTTCACAAGGAAAACAGTCTCCCTAATAGTATTTAACTTCTTCTGCTTCACACATATGTAAATACATTATGGTCACAAGGCAGTTTCACATGGCCTTCTGAGCCTCAGAAAAACATTGTGAGGTGGGCAGGGATTATCTGCATTTGAAGATGAAAAACTGGGGCTCAGGATCTGACTGACTTGCCAAAGGTCACCAAGCTAATGACACAAAGAATCACAAGTTGAACCTAGAGAGGTCTTTATCCTCCAAGTGCACAACAGAACACAGTACCTCCCTCTAAAGTACTATTTACTGAAGTAGGTAATATTAGCTTCAACTTACAGATGAGGAAACAGAGCCTAGAATTCAATGAGAATGTTGACGAAGATTACAAAGGTAGTAAGTAAGTGGCAGGGCTAGGATTCAAACGCCAGGCGGTCAACTGCAAACCCAATGCTCCTTCTAGTATGCTGAATTACAGCACAGCTGAGGCAGAGAAAGTAGGCGGGGATGACACTAAGCCTTATTAGATAACTATGCACAACATGACTTTGTACCCTGACCACAGCCAATGTGACAGGAATGGTCCCTTTCCTCAGGAACTCAGAATTGGGACCAAAGAGTCAAGCCTCCCTTGAGTGCCTGGACCTCTAAGAGTAAGCCAGGAGATATGACATGGGCATCTTCAGCCTACGCCATGGAGCACAAAATCACAAGAAGCTGGTCTGAAGAAAGAATGGCAGGGGGTGCAGAGAGAAGGTGAAGAACTGGAGGACATCTAGTCCTTAGTTCCAAACCCCTCCTGAGGGTCCCTCTTATTTCCATAAGACTCCATGATTCCTTACAGTAAGTGCCCCATTTTTGCTTATACCACCTTAGCACTGTGTCCAAATGCAAATGGAAGGTTTTTGCCAAGGGGGAAAAAAAATCTACTTCCATAAAAGTACAGTAAAAAATAAGCAGCTAGCACATGTAGCATATGCCGGAGGTGAGTATCAGATGAGAGAGGAAGTCCTTCCTAAGAGTAGACCAATCTAGCCACAAAGCACCTTCTTGACCATGCATCTCACTGCTCCCCAACAGGTGTCCAAACTGCAAGAGCTTCTTAAGTGCATCATATGTTCTTGCACAATTCTTTTGATCAACCAAGTCCCTCATCCAGGAATACTCTACCAACCTCTCCTGACCATTTCTCCATCTCCACATATCCAAATCCTCTCCATTCACAATCCAGCTCAAATACTACATGCTCCACACTTACACATCCCATCCTGGCCCTACAAACTCCCACAGACCTTTTCTACATCTCTCCTGGCACTTGTTATCTTTTGCTGTACATTATTTAACTGCCCGATCATCCCTTCCCTAGACCGTAACAGCTCTTTGAGGTGTGACTCCACCTGAGTGCCTACTCATTTGCTCCATCCATCTCCAGGGCTCCTCAGGTTGAGAAACTGACGTAGTCTCTTGGTATCCCAGCATTTAATTCAGTGCCTTACAGAAAGAAGTTGCTCAAATCTCTGTTGAGTGTATGAAATGTTAATTCCTCATATTTGGAAAAGCCATTTAGAAGTTTATACATCTAACATCTGTGGCAAAGGAAATGAGGGGATTAGTTGCAATTCATAACACCTGACATCAGAATCTCTTGGACTACATGTTTTTATTTTTCAGTTTATTTTTATTTTTGGCTGCATTGGGTCTTTGTTGCTGCGCGTGGGCTTTCTCTAGTTGCGGTCAGCGGGGGCTACTCTTCGTTGCGGTGCGCGGTCTTCTCATTGTGGTGGCTTCTCTTGTTGCACAGCACGGGCTCTAGGCACACAGGCTTCCGTAGTTGTGGCTCGCGGGCTCTAGAGCGCAGGCTCAGCAGTTGTGGCACAGGGGCTTAGTTGCTCCGCAGCATGTGGGATCTTCCCGGACCAGGGCTTGAACCCGTGTCCCCTGCATTGACAGGCAGATTCTTAACCACTGCACCACCAGGGAAGCCCTATGTTTTTAAAATCATGATAAGTGCTTAAGGTTTTTTTAAAAAAAAAAAGAAGAGGAGGAGATAAATTCTGGAAGGTCTGACTGTGTGACAGAACTATTCTGCTCCAAATCAGGAAGGGTGCAGTAGTTACTGCAAAGAGAAGGATAGGAGAAAAAAAAGATGGAAGGGGAAGACAGACCAGGAAAGGGCAGAAAGTCAAGCCCTTTCCCCATGACTCACCACATCTAAGAGCTAAGAGCTCTTGAAGAGCTAAGTGAATTCTTGAAATGCTTGGGAAAAGAGGGGTGGGTGTGTGTGTGTGTGTGTGTGTGTGTGTGTGTGTGTGTGCGCGCGCCAGTGAAACAAGCGGGTTTCATGTCCAAACTGACATGGGTGGAACCAAAACACCATTTTCAGAAATGGGAGCCCAGAAGCTAAGAAAAGCGTAAGTTAAACTAAACTAGGAAATTCACAAAAATTGGATGTGATAGATTGCAGGGGTAGGTGGGTGAGTACCTCTGGACTTTGACAATCTTCAACTAGGAGTCTGAGGCTAAAACTATGAATAAGGAAGCCCTAGCTGGCATCTAGATTTTCTATGTAATACTCAATCCCTTCTGGTAGATCAATCTACCAGAATTAAAAATCTAGGACTTCCCTGCTGGCGCAGTGGTTAAGAATCCGCCTGCCAATGCAGGGGACATGCATTCACTCCCTGGTCCAGGAAGATCCCACATGCCACGGAGCAACTAAGCCCTTGCGCCACAACTACTGAGCCTGCGCTCTAGGGCCCACGAGCCACAACCACTGAGCCCGCACACCACAACTACGGAAGCAGGCGCGCCTAGAGCCCATGGTCCGCAACAAGAGAAGCCACCACAATGAGAAGCCCACATACCGCAATGAAGCGCAGCCCCCGCTCGCCCCAACTAGAGAAAGCTCGCGTGCAGCAACGAAGACCCAACGCAGCCAAAAATAAATTGATTAATTTTTAAAAAATCTAACCAAATACTAACTGGTAGTTAAAGTCCATCATCATCTATTGGTTCCTATATACCATTTCAATTCACTAAATGCCACTCTGATACTTGGCAAAATCTAAATGAGGCCAGTAGGATACTTCTTTAGGAATTAATGCTTAGAACTGTGATGTCTACTTCTGTGTTTTTAAATACAGGCTTGCCCCCATTCCCCACTTTTTTTAAAAAGAACTCATTAAACACCAATGTATTAAAAGGAAAATGTTGAAAAGTCCAGCAGTAAACACAAATATAGTTAAGTCAGGGGTTGGGGGAGGATTCATTCCCAGAAAGAGATAATCCATCATGGTTCCTGCGGGAGTTGCCTCCCTCCACCCAGGGCAGTCCAAGAACCAAGGGGTCAGTAGATAAGAACCTCTGCAGGCAATGAGGTCCTGAGCAGGAGGTTCCTGCTGACAAAGTCCCTGCTGATACTCCTTTCCCCCAGAACTAAGGCAATCCGACAAGCCATCTTCCTGTTCCCTAGCCCACCAGTCTTACCCCCAGGGCCCAAGCAGATACCCCAATGTGGAAACCCCTGCATCAGGATGCACTAGTGACTAGACTGTTTCCAGGGAAGGGGAAAGAAGCCGTTCTTCTGCCACTTCAGAAGTCCTAGCCATTTGCATATGATGTCAGGCTACTTTAAGCCCCCTACCAACCCAGTATAGCCCAAAGTAAGGCGATGCCTCCCTGTTCACACAGCCCCTGCCCATCACTCCTCAACCCCCCACAACACCGCACACAAAGGGGGAGGGACGGAAGACATCACAGCGTTAGCCTGGCAGGGCTGGGTCAAGTGAGGAAACAGCAGCGCTCATCTGTACCCTAGATTTAATGAACAAGTGCCAGACTCCAGAGGCACTGAGGTCCACAAACACTTCCAACTCCCAAGGAGGCCCTTTCCCCCAGATACAGCAGCTGGCAGAAGCCCAATTAGAAATCAGTGTTAGTAAACTGATGAGAAGAAAGATTAGTTCAGCTTATGAAAGTCAGCTTAAAGGAGATGATACATTCTATGCAAGGGTTCAGACTGCATACAAGTCAAATGTATGACAGCTAAGATCCACCCAAAGCGGCTAATTACCTAGAACAATGCTTATCTGGATGTGTAAACTCTAGAATGTTTTTTATTTAAGTCACTATTTAAATCCCAGCATTTGTGGTTTGACCTGCTTGCCTTCGGTATATCGCAATTAACACATCTATACAGGTCCAAAAGCTCTAAAAAAGAATCTAGGTGTAAATAATGTCACTTCTCTTCTAAACACTTTCTCCAACCTTCCAATTTTCCATTTCTCTATAATGGAATGAAGATATGTGAAATAGTAAAACTTAGCCAAAGTTTATTCTAAAGTTGAACTTTGGTTTATAAAATATTCCATTCATTCCATCACTCAAAATTCCACCTAATGAATTAAGGCATCATACACTATTGGCAGCAACATACACACCAAAAAACAATAGAATGCACTGGGAGAAGGGGAATCCAGTAGTTAAACTGAAAGACGGCAACAAAATGCACCTTTGGATTTAAGCTACAAAATCTCAGGTACTCCCTGGATATTGAGCTCATGATATCAGAGAATTACAATCTGAATTTACAGAATTTCAACCAAAGGACCATCCAATATCATCCAAGAGTGAAACTGACACCATATTCTTTTTTTTTTTTTTTTTTTTTTTTGCAGTACGCGGGCCTCTCACTGTTGTGGCCTCTCCCGTTGCGGAGCACAGGCTCCAGACGCGCAGGCTCAGCGGCCATGGCTCACGGGCCCAGCCGCTCCGCGGCATGTGGGATCTTCCCGGACCGGGGCAGGAACCCGTGTCCCCTGCATCGGCAGGCGGACTCTCAACCACCGCGCCACCAGGGAAGCCCCTGACACCATATTCTTGTTCAGCCTCAGAACAAAGTAGAATTAAGTGGCTTTTCCATCACAGCGCATGTCAAAATGGCAGAATCAGGAATATCCAAATACCATGATGCTGCCTCTCTCCTTACCTCTTTTCACAAATAAAACAATTAAATCATGATGACATTCCTGGAGCACATAACATCATACTTCATGGTCATGGCAGACAATACTACTTGTAAACTAACACCCACAGCCTTTTCCTTGCACACACTGCTAAAGAACATCTTCAAGTTTTATCTTTTGCTTGCTAATTTTTTTAATTAATGTTTATGTGATGACAGAGAATAGAAGCTTCAAGCATATATAAACTAAAATGAACTTCACTGATTCTCTGAGGATAGCTAAAAAAGGAGAAAAACCCATGAAGATCTTGGGGGGAAATTGCTACTTGATAACCTATGCATTTTTAAATGTTACTACAAAAAATGCACACATCCTAAGGAACTAAATCTACTAACCTCTACAATCAATGTGATACATGGTTTATCCAGTCTTGACAAAAATCCTCTGGATCACCAATGGTGTGTTCATCCACTCGTACATATGCAATTGTATAAAGAATCTATTATTTGGAACACCAGGGGAAAGAAAAACAATTAAAAGATTTATACTCATAGCTACCATTTAAAAAAACAAAATAAACACTTTTCATTTCCATGCTAAGAGCTCCTAATTTGATGCCCTGTTTTGCAAATTCAGAATGAGGGGGGCAAATCATAGTGATTACCAAATTGGAGAAATAGTAAGGAATATGTCCATAAATAAAATCTGGTGTGTAGAAACAAGGTCCTACTGTACAGCACAGGGACTATACTCAGTATCCTATAATAAACCATAATGGAAAATAATATGAAAAAGAATATATGTGTGTGTGTGTGTGTGTGTGTGTGTGTGTGTGTGTGTGTGTGTGTGTAATTGAATCACTTTGATGTACACCAGAAACTAATGCAACATTGTAAATTAACAATACTCAATTTAAAGAAATTGAGTGTGTAGAACAAATATGTTAATACTTAAAATACATATATACTAATAGTTATTCACTGAAGGCTAAAAAACTCCAATACAACATACATTGTGTGTGTGTACATATATATCATAAACATACAAAACCTTACATTAAAATTAGAACAAAGTGTCTGATTTACATAATAATTTTATAAGAAGAGTATTAGTGGATGGGCACACTTGATTAACACATTATAACAACTGAGAATGCAAACATTTGATAGTCATAACCCTGGGAAACCTTTGCCCTCTCTAGGCACTTCTGATCCCCTTCCCTGGTTCTTTTCTGTCTTCTTCTCATCCCTATACATTCATAGCCCCCAGACAGCTGTCCTCTGGACAATCTGTCCACATCACCCCACACTCGCCCAAGTTTCAGAACCAAAGCTCCCACACACCTGTAATCCATGTGCCCAACACTATACCAAGTTCTTAACATGCATTATCTCTTCCTATTCTTATAGCAACCCCGTAAAATAGTTTTGTTATCCCATTTTACAGATGAGAAATCCAAGGCTTAAAAGTTAGATCCCTTAACATTAAAACTAAAAGGTGACAGAGTCAAGATTTAAAATCAGTTCTGACTTCAACACCAGAGGTTTTAGTCACTATTCAAAACTGTTTCCCTAAACAACTCAACATGGATGCCTCAATAATTCAACCCATTCATTCAACAAATGATTTATTTCTTGAACAAAACCTGCTTTCTCTTCTCTCTACTCTTACCTCCCCAAATCTGTCTAGAGGCTGTACTCTCGACCCCCTTAATCTCTAGGTAGATTCTGGGAATCCTCTCTAACTCCTCCTTCTGTTGAATAACTCTCCACTACTCAGCCAATAGTTTCTGCATATTTTAGGGATTCTAGATTATATTACCTGTCAAATCCACTTCCACTATCCCAGTTCAGACCCTAGGTTTCTTCTAACTTGGCTACTGTAATATCTTCCTTTTAGTCTTGCTGCTCTTGGTCTCTGGACCCCTGCAATCAATGTTATATCACTGCCACCTGTTATCCTTATAAAAAGGGTCTACTCAGGTTACTCCCCCACTTGAAAGCCTTTGATGGTCCTCTACTGTCTACAGAACAAAGTTCAAACTAGTTGTGTTGGGCTTCCCTGGTGGCACAGTGGTTAAGAATCCACCTGCCAATGCAGGGGACACGAGTTTGAGCCCTGGCCCAGGAAGATTCCACATGCTGCGGAACAACTAAGCTGGTGCACCACAACTACTGAGCCTGCACTCTAGAGCCCACGAGCCACAACTACTGAGCCCGCGTGCCACAACTACTGAAGCCCACATGCCTAGAGCCCATTCTCTGCAACAAGAGAAGCCACCGCAATGAGAAGCCCACGCACTGCAACGAAGAGTAACCCCCGCTTGCCACAACTAGAGAAAGCCTGCGCACAGCAACAAAGACCCAACGCAGCCAAAAAAATAAATAAAAACAGTTGTGTTGGCATTCCTAGACAAGCTGGTCCCAACCTTATCCTTAGCTTTCTCTCCTACCACCCCCTCCACTAAAAATAATAATCTATACAGAATTTAATTGTTTACACAGTGCATTAACATGTACATTAAGCCTAACAACACTATGAGTATTTCTAATTATCCCAATTTTATGAGAAACTTAAACTTAGTGAGGTAAAATAATCTGCTCAAGATCCCAAATTGTAAAAGGCAGAAAAGGCCAAGTCTCAGACTCCAAATTTTAACTCCTTTCCTAGTACTTCATGCAGCCATAGTACCCCCATTCTAGCATATCAGACTCATTCCAACCTTCCCTGAAAATGCACAATAGTTTTCAAACTCTATGACAGAGCTCAAGCTATTGTTCCCTTAGCCTGGAATACTATCCTCACTCCTTGACATTTCTAAAGAACTGTGTTAGGCATTTTTCATATCATACTTCCTATTAGCTATTTATATTTATATATAAATCTGCCTCTATACTGAATTATAAGCCCTGTGAGGCCAGGACCACAAGTTAGTAACTCCATTTTTTTTTTTTTTTTCCTTTCTCTGCGGCACGCGGGCCTCTCACTGTTGTGGCCTCTCCCATTGCGGAGTACAGGCTCCGGACGCGCAGGCTCAGCGGCCATGGCTCACGGGCCTAGCCACTCCACGGCATGTGGGATCTTCCCAGACCGGGGCACGAACCCACGTCCCCTGCATCGGCAGGCGGACTCTCAACCACTGCGCCACCAGGGAAGCCCAGTAACTCCATTTTTAAAGACTGCTTATTGAATTGGAAAATGTGTGGGGAAAACAAGTCATATAAGATGGCAAGCCCAAGGCAGACACCGGCCAGGCTTGAAAACAGAGACCAACAACTTAGATCAGACCCTTTGAGCACACTGGCAGTGCCTACAATTTTAACATCTATCTTCTGAACAAGGTCGAACGTCCCAGTGCCAACTATTCTCACCAACACTGGCCTTTATTAAATATTACAATTTACTGAAGGCATAATTCAAAACAAGATGGGGTAGAAGTGGAAAACTAGAAATTATAAAAAAACAGAAATATCATCACTATTTTCCATTTTAACCTTCCGATCTGGCTAAGTACCCAAAATTAAAATAATACAGCCTTGATGTTGCCTTTCTACATAGCTCAGCTCAGCTGCATATTTGGCTGTCACTAAAGCAGCCATCTCTCTGGGGCTGTTTCAGTATGCTCACAGAATCACGTTCACCTACACAGCTACACACACAGCTTCCCCATCTCATCTCTAAAAGAGCCACTAGGATGCCTGTCACCGGCAGAGACTCTCTCAGAAGACACGTGACATTTTGATTACCTGGCCAACTTTGCAACTGAAGTGGCTATGTTGAATGGTCAAGTTGAATAGCATCAATGTGCTTTAAGATTATAGGCTGTCGCTCCTTCATGAGCTGTCTTTATCCCAATGAAGATCAGATTCTAAGGATGCCTTAGAATTATAAAGCCCAGAACATGAAACCAATGAACAGCTGACCAGGTGAAAAGTCTCAAATGCTTCCTTCCCTCTGTCAGAAATCTCCCTACCCATTGCTGAAATATAACTACAATGTCAACTTTTCCATGAACTGGCAGAGGATAATATTAGAAGAAAAACTAGCCCACATGCCTTGCATTGAATTTCATTCCATTCCAAACAGTTATATTACCCTAAATATAAAGAAAGAAAACTACAGACTATGACCTTAAGTAATTTACAAACTAGATTTCAGAACTGCCTTTAACAGTCAGAACTAATTGTTCTCTATTTTGGCATCTTACCCCCAAATCTAATATGTCCTATTGGATGAACCAGAATATTGCCACATTTTATACACTATAGCATGTTTCTTCTGCAGGCTAGCAAGACATGGGGAAAAAAGCCATGTTGATCTTCTTATAAACTATATTTTCCCTTTCAGAGACACTAGTACAGTAGCAGCACAGAATTAACATAAACTTTGGAATCAAAAAATCTGAGTTCAAGCCCTAACTCTGTAACATGAGGGAAGCAACACCAGACAACAATAGTACCAAAGTCACAGGGTTGTTGTAAGGATTCAATCAATTAATTCGTACAAAGTGTAGAACACAATGGTAAGCTCTCAAAAACATTAGCTTTACCATTATTCTATTACAATCACCTGACTCAAAGTGACAATTACAGGATATCTTTGAAAGGATAACAAACCCCAACCCAAGATTATCCTGCTTACCTTTTGACAACTTTCATACATGATACTACTCCATGATACTACTCAAAAACAAAAAAAGAGAAGAAGAAAAAGAAAGAAAAGAGATAAGTAAAAGACAAACCTGTCAATTCTGCTTCTCAGGAGCTCCTACAGAGTGTAGTATCAGATACAACTGAAAGCAGCTACAGATTGCATTTAAATTTATGACATGTATATGACTTCAAATGCAAAGGTAAAATGCATTGATTTAAAATCTAGAGAAAGGCAGTGTTACGAGTTATACATCTCAAAATAACAGACCTGGGAACCAAAAATGATAATATTACTCTAGCATTACTAACTATAACAAATCATACACTTTGGTCCTTACATATCTGTTTACAAGTATTCTTCCTCTTTCTTCTCAGTAGTATTATAATTCCATCAGTAGAGTTTTCATGCTTCTTTTGTACACCACAGCAGTGTTAAACAGCAGTCAAATAATTGGATTAAAGTAACAAGTAGCTGAGAATTTAGCAATGCATCTGATTTGATCTCTTCATCAGCATGAACACTCTATGGTACATGGAGGTAACCCAGCCTAAAGACTGGTCATGAGTGCCTGTGAGCCACCTGGAATCCAGTTCCAACTCCACCACTTACTAGCTGAGGGACCTTGGGAACCTAAAATGTCTGTTTTCCACTCCATAAAACAGCAATAAGAACTTTACCTACCTCTTAGGATTATTTTAATGAATAAAAGAATACAGGGGCTTCCCTGGTGGCGCAGTGGTTAAGAATCCGCCTGCCAATGCAGGGGACACGGGTTCGAGCCCTGGTCCGGGAAGATCCCACAAGCCGCGGAGCAACTAAGCCCGTGCACCACACTACTGAGCCTGCACTCTACAGCCTGCAAGCCACAACTACTGAGCCTGCGAGCCACAACTACTGAGCCTGCGTGCCACAACTACTGAAGCCCACACACCTAGAGCCCGTGCTCTGCAACAAGAGAAGCCACCACAGTCAGAAGCCCACGTACCGCAACAAAGAGTAGCCCCTGCTCACAACTACAGAAAGCCCGCATGCAGCAACGAAGACCCAACACAGCCAAAACTAAATAATAAAATAAATATTAAAAAATCTTTAAATAAAAGAATATATACAAAGCATTTAAAACAATGCTAGTGCTAAAAAAAATGCTAGTGCTGAAATATTTAGGGGGAAGGGTACTGATGTCTCCAATTCACTCTGAAATGCATCAAAATAAGATGGATTGAGTACTTAATGCCACTGAACTGTACACTTAAAAATGGTTACAAGGATAAATTTTATGTTATATATGTGTATCTTACCACAATCGTTTTTAAATAATAACTAAAATAAAATAACATTTTTAAATGTGGCTTGAAAATGGACACATATGTGATAAAGCTAGTAGTAAAATATCACATGTAGAATCTAGGTAGTGGGTATATGAATGCTCACTTTCAATTTTTCCGTATTTTTGAAGAGTTTTATGATAAAATATTAGGGGGAGAAACAATGCTAGCATCTAGTAGTTTGCTTTTTTATCATCTATTAGTCACAAATAATAGCCAGCTAATATTCAGATACTTAGCTCCTTTCTCTTATAGCAGAATTCTAAAAAGCACCTTGTTACCAGCCATCTCTCCTCTTACTATAACCTTTCTGAAACTGAAAATGGCTTATTTGAAGTTCCTTATATACATGTTCGGTATATATGAGTGTGATTTCAAGTTAAATTATTCCAAGGTACCAACTGCCAAGTATTTAATCTCCCCTGAAGAAATGCAGAAACCAAGTTAACAGACATCTGTGGCCAAAGACTGGTGACTTGACCAAACAAAACAATGAAAAAGCAAGCACTGCAATTATTTCTTCCTAACTTTTCCAGTAGCTGCTAAAGCCAGTAAATTCCTCAACCAGAAGAACTAAAAACGTTTTAACAGGTACCTGATGTACAGGAGCACAATGCATATATACAAATACATCAGCCACTTAAGAATGATATCCAATTCTTCCTCTAGTTTTGTTCCCCATTCCAACTAGTAATTTATATTTTAATGTGTTTAGTGCTACAACATGAACTCAGATATCTTGCTGTGGAACAACTTAAAACGTCAGACCACCTCACACCCACTGGGATAGCTACTATCAAAAATATAGAAAATAGGGCTTCCCTGGTGGCGCAGTGGTTGAGAGTCCGCCTGTGGATGCAGGGGACACGGGTTCGCGCCCCGGTCCGGGAATATCCCACATGCTGCAGAGCAGCTGGTCCCGTGAGCCATGGCCGCTGAGCCTGCGCTCCGCAACAGGAGGGGCCACAACAGTGAGAGGCCCACGTACCGCAAAAAAAAAAAATAGAAAATAACAAGTGTTGGCGAGGTCCTAGAAAAACTGGAGCCCTTGTTTACCACTGGTGGGAACATAAAATGGTATAGTCACAGTGGAAAACAGTATGGCAGTTCCTCAAAAAATTAAAAATAGAATTACCATATAATCCAACAATCCCACTTCTGGGTATATATCCAAAAGAACTGGAAGCACAGTCTCAAAGAGAGACGTGTACATCCATATTCATAGCAGCAATTATTCACAATAGCTAAAAACATACAAGCAACCCAAGTGTCCCTCGACAGATGGATGAGAAAATATAACATATGCATACAACAGAATACTACTCAGCCTTAAAAAAGAAAATCCTGTCACATGGTACAACACCGATGAACCCTGAGGACATTATGCCAAGTGAAATAAGCCAGCCACAAAAAGACAAATCCTGTATGAGTCCACTTACATGAGATACCTAGAGATATCAAAATCATAGAGACAGAGAGTTCCCTGGTGGCACAGTGGTTAAGAATCCGCCTGCCAATGCAGGGGACATGGGTTCGATCCCTGTCCAGGAAAATCCCACATGCTGTGGAGCTACTGAGCCTATGTGCCACAACTACTGAGCCCGTGTGCCACAACCACTGAGCCTGCGCTGTAGAGCCCGTGTGCCACAACTACTGAAGCCCGTGCGTCTAGAGCCAGTGCTCCACTACAATAGAAGCCACCGCAATGAGAAGCCCACACACTGCAACAAACAGTAGCCCCGCTCGCCGCAACTAGAGAAAGCCCACACACAGCAACAAAGGCCCAACGCAGCCAAAAATTAATAAATTTATTTTTTAAAAAAATCATAGAGACAGAAAGTATAACAGTAGCTGCCAGGGGCTGGGAGGAGGGGGGAAAGGAAGGGTTTAGTGGGCATAGAGTTTCTGTTTTGCAAAATGAAAAGAGTTCTGAAGATAAACGGTGGTGATGGTTGCACAACAATATGAATGTCCTTAAGACCACTGGCCTGTACAGTTAGAAATGGTTATGATGGTAAATTTTATGTTATGTGTATTTTACCACATAACAAAAAATGGAAGAAAAAAGATCAGGGAGCTGATCTCCCCAAAAGGCCTGGTGGTGCTCCAGCTTGGAACTGACACACAAGCAATCAACTCTGTGGCTATCAGGCCCTGTCTATCTCTAACCACCGCATGAGACCTTGTCTACTCAAGACTCTCCATCCTGCCCAGGGTGACACCAATTCTTTATTTCAGCCTCAAAATGAGCAAACACCACTGCTGCTACACCAGTTTTGTGTCAAAGCAGCAAGGAACTTATCTCTCTAAGCCTGCCTCCTCTTTAAAACACGGATAATTACTACCTACCTGCATTACTAGGCTGTTAGGAGGACAAAAGTGAGATCATGTATATAAAAGTATCTTTAAACTGCCAGCACCAAAGAAACAGAAATTATTGTGCGTATAGCTACTTCCATATGAAAATTCAGAGGGGGCTGTAAGAACAGAAACTTCACAAGGCTTGAGACACCTCACCCAGGCTTCATTCCATTTAAAACCCACCTCACCCCTAAATAACACCTTTCTTGTTCTTCATAAACTGAAGGGCAGCGTTGAGGAAACACCTCAGCCTAAAGCTTTTCACCTAACCACCCCAAAGGCAATCAGAAATTGTCTTGCATGTCTTAGGAAAATTCAATTTTTATGACCCCAGCGTGGGCCTGCGGCGCCCGGGGACTACACTTCCCACAAAGCACCGAGGCGAACCCGGGCGGCGGGCGAGGTGGCCTGCGATTCAGGGTGACCAACGCTCTCCCCGAGCGTGGATCGCCGTCCCCCGGAAAACTGCAACGTTTAAGGTCAAGTGTGCACTGGCTCTCCTTTCTGAAAGCGCCGTCACCCCGAGGTTTCCCCTGCGGCTAGCGCCGCGACGCTCCCTGCCCGCCCGTCCTTCCTGCTCCACCTGAGGGTCACCGCCTGTTCCTGACCTTTCCGCTGATTTCTGGTGTCACAACACGGCACCTTCTCCTCCTCCCCGAAAGCTCCACTTCTAGAACTCGCCCAACAGTTGGGCCCGGGGTCCACGGAGGGGTCTGACGGGAAGGCAGACACAGCCCGCCCCCATGGGGCTCCGGCCGCCCAGCCAGCCCAGCCCCTACGGGCAGGGGGCTAGGCTCCCCCCACCCCCGGGCCGGGGCGGATCGCACACAGAGGTGGCTCCGCCCGGGGCTCCGGTTTCAATTTCGCAACGTGACGGTGCAAACCTGAGGCCTACAAATGCCGGCGGCGGCCGGCGCCCCGCCCGCCAGGCCCGAGCGCCCTAGCCCCCCGCACGCCGCGGCCGCCGCCCGCCCGCCAGCCAGGCCCTGCTCCCCGGCCCTCCCGCCCGGCCCCGGCCGCCGCCCCCGGCCCGGCGCTGCGCCGGCTCCGGCTCGCTGCCGCAGGCTCGCCGTGGCACTTACTCAGCTCGTCCTGGGAGGCGGAGGCGGCGGCCGCAGCCATATTGCGCCGGGGAGGGAGGGAGGGGCCGGAGGGGGAGGGCACGGACGGGCGGCACTGAGGGCTCGCCGCTCTCGGTGCAGCAGAGGCCGGCAGTCGCCTTTGGTAGTTCGGCGCGGGCTGAGCTGCGCCCACGAGGCCCGCCCGCCGTCGCCGTCGCCGCCTGCGTCCTCCTCGCTGCACGCGTAGTTCTCGCCGTCCCCCGCGAGCTCGCGACTCGGGCGCTCCCGCAGTCCGGCGGCTCTGCGGAGCCGCCGCTGTCCGTCGGCCGAGGCCCGGTACGCCCGGCCCGCGCGGCGGCTCTGCGGCTCAGCGCCGCGCTCGCCCAACTCACGCCGGTTTTATATTTAGAAAGAGCTGAGCCATCCTCCCAGCGGCCCCCCCGCCGGGCCCCTCGCGCGCCCGCCCGCCCTCGCTCGCTCGCTCGCGGCTCGTCCTGCCCACCTGCCGCCGCCCGCCCCGCGCGCGAGAGCCGGCCCGCGAGCGCTCCCTGCGCGGACCCGGCACGCGGCGGCCTTCACCGGCGGCCCGGCCTAGCCGCTCCTCGCCGCCCCTCCTTGCCCGCGCAGCCTCCGGCGGCCCCGGCGCAGAACGGACGCGCAGGCCTCTGACCTGAGTCCGAGCCGGTCTCCATGCCGGGGATGCTGCGCTCAGCGCCGCGACGCGGGCGCCCAGAAGCGAGGCGAGAGGCGGGCTCGGCCTCGGGGAGCCGCGCGCCGCAGTCCGTGAGGGGCTTGGTCGAGCTGGCCCGGGCTGCCCCGGCCGGGGGAGGTCCTCGAGGCGGGACGGGAGCTCTTTCTGTAAAGGTCTGTGGTTGTCACGTTGGCTGGTCCCGACCTGGAGAAACACGCCTGTCCGAAGGAAGAGACGTGGACTCGGAAAAGTTGAGCCGGGTTCGGAGTCGGCGGGAGGAAGCCCCGCCCTGCGCCTCCCGCTGAACTTCTCGGCCCCGACGCTGACTCAGTCCCGGGCGAGCCCGGGTGCCCAGGGCGCCTTTTTTTACTTAAAGATGGTGATAAAGTGTAGGTTTCTGATGCTCTTCGAAACTAGAACTAGGACTACCGAGTGAGGGAAGAAGATCACTAAGCCGCACTAAAGTTCAATAAGCCAAGATTTTTAAAGTTGAATTTCAAATATATATGCTTATAGGGGTTGTTTTCTTAGATTTTAGTTCTAATCCCTACGTTCTTTTCGGTAACCCGAGTGATTTATTTTGAATATAGCGATTTTAACTTTATGCCTTCAGTTTGTCCGTGAGTTCACTTAGTGAAAAACACTTGCAATCTGGAATTCAAATTAAGGGGTTGCATAATTGCTGTACTTTAAGTGACAGTACTGTCATAAATTAGGTACAAGGTCAGATACACTTTTTTTTGGTGTAAGAGGAAGAAATCAAGATCCTAACTGAATTGAAATTGCTTTTATCCCTAAAAGAAATCTGTAAAGCCCTAGTTAATGTCTTGCAAAATGAATATATGTCATTCCAGATGTAACTTGGGCAAGTACAAGGTACTTAACACAACATTAAAGACATTTATGTCCTTTATTGCTTTTATTATAGAGATTATACATGATCTTTGTAAAAATTGCAAATGGTTCAGAATTTAAAAATGAAAGTGAAAGGCCTTGCTTCCCCTCCCAGCATCCCACTCCCCTAAGAAAACTATGGTTAACAGGTACAGTTGAGCATGCACCCTCCAAGGTCTTGTTTCTGTGCACATGTGTATATGGCCCCCAAAATAACGAAGTGGGGAGGGGGTTCAGACTCATGATAAAGTTCTGTATCAGTGTTTTTCCTCCATAGACATTCTTCCACGTTAACTCAAAAAGCTCTACACCACCACCACTCTTTTTATTAATGACTTCATAGTATTACGTTAACCAGTCCCTTCTTGTGAGCACATTTTGGCTCTTTTTGTTTGATGGTGACACAAAATCGATGCACAATGAAGTATCCGCAAACAATACTGAAGTGTATAAAGTAAAGGTTGTCCGCCACCTTCCTGCTCACGATCCCCTCATCGTACTCCCTAGAAATAATCCCTGTTAACAGTTGGGTGCATACAACCTCTCCTGACCATTTCTATGAATGTATAGAGTGACTGTACCAAGAACTAGTATGGGGAAACTGACTTCCCGTAATTTCCAACAGATCCTTCTAAAGCCAAGCCACCACCACCACCACCCACCCCCCAACCCCTGCCAAAAGTATAGAATCTAAGTTAAAAAAAAAAAAGTTCGTTTGAAATTTTAACTTCCAGACAAGGCCAGTTAGCAACTCATAAATTCCTCCTATATAGACATTCCAGAATCCCACATGTGTGCAAATCACATATAGGTATTTACACGCAGATTTTGTTTGACAAAAATGGAATCCTACTATACATATTACTGTGTAACTTTACCTTTTCACCAAACTATATATCACAAGTATCCTTCTATATCAGTAATAATAGCTAATACTAATTGTGCCAGGCACTATTTAAAATATTTTACTTGGATGAATTCATTTAATCCTTACAACAATCTTAAGAAGTAGGGATTTTTATGATACAGAATGATTGAGGAACAAAACTAAAGTGCCACAAACTAGTAAGTGCTGAAGCAGGAATTTGAACCCAGACAGTGTGGATCCAGAGTCTACATTCTTTTTTTTTTTTTTAATGAATTTATTTTATTTATTTATTTATTTTTGACTGTGTTGCGTCTTCGTTGCTGCGCGGGGTCTTTCTCTACTTGCGGCGAGCAGGGGCTACTTTTCGTTGCGGTGCATGGGCTTCTGATTGCAGCGGCTTCTCTTGTGGAGCATGGGCTCTCGGCGCGCGGGCTTCAGTAGTCGTGGCTTGTGGTCTCTAGAGTGCAGGCTCAGTAGTTGTGGCGCACTGGCTTAGTGACTCCGTGGCATGTGGGATCTTTGCGGACCAGGGCTCGAAACCGTGTCCCCTGCATTGGCAGGTGGATTCTTAACCACTGTGCCACAGGGAAGTCCCCAGAGTCTACATTCTTAACCATTCCGATCTGTATGTGCAGAATTACCTCATTCTTTTAAATGACTGCATGATAGTCTTTTCCAAAGACTTGCAAAAAAAAAAAAAACCTTTCATGATAAGTACATGACAAAATTTAATCATTCTCCTATTGATGAGCATTTAAGTTTTTACAATTTTTTACTACTGCAAACAATGCTACTGTAAAACATTCTTATATCTTTATGAAGTTACATATTTCTATATGTAGACATGGAATTGTTAGGCAAAAAAAAAAGATGGCTTTAACATCTCATTATATACAGTAGTTTATAGCAGCTTACAATGCTGCTTCTAATCACTACTCTTCAAGCTTTTTTATAGTTGCTTCTTCCTTCAAGCTACTTATAGTTTATTTTTCCCACTAAATAACGTCATCATCTTACTAGGCACTATGGTTTTAAATAGTAGCCTTGAGATACTTCCTATCTAGAATTTATTTCAACTTTAAAAAACAGACAGGACACTTCCCTGGTGGCACGGTGGTTAAGAATCCGCCTGCCAATGCAGGGGACACGGGTTCAAGCCCTAGTGCAGGAAGGTCCCACATGCTGCAGAGCAACTAAGCCCATGTGCCACAACTACTGAGCCTGCACTCTAGAGCCTGTGAGCCACAACTGCTGAGCCCATGTGCCGCAACTACTGAAGCCTGTGTGCTTAGAGTCCATGCTCCCCAACAAGAAAAGCCACCACAATGAGAAGTCTGTGCACTGCAACGAAGACCCAAAGCAACCAAAAAAAAAAGAAAAAGAAAAATCCACAAGAAAGTCCCTCATGAACCATTGGTAGGAATGGTAATTGGTGCAGACACTATGGAAAATAGTATGGAGGTTCCTCAAAAAATTGAAAATAGGGGAATTCCCTGGCGGTCCAGTGGTTAGGACTCCGTGCTCTTACTGACGAGGGCCTGGGTTCAATCCCTCGTCGGGGAACTAAAATCTCACAAGCTGTGCAGTGCGGCCAAAAGAAAAATTTGAAAAAAAAATTGAAAATAGGACTACCATATGATGCAGCAACTTCACTCCTGGGTATTTACCTGAAGAAAACAACACTAATTCAAAAAGTTACATGCACCCAATGTTCATAGCAGCATTATTTACAATAGCCAAGATATGGAAGCAACCTAAGTGTCCATCAGTAGATGAATGGGTAAAGAAGAAATGGATACATGTATACAGAATATTATTCAGCCATTAAAAGAAAGAAATCTTGCCATTTGGGACAACATGGATGGATCTAGAGGACATTATGCTAAGTGAAATAAGTCAGACATAGAAAGACAAATACCGTATGATCTTACTTATATGTGGAATCTAAAAGGCAAAACAAAGAAAACAAAAAGGATTTCCCTGGTGGTGCAGCGGTTAGGAATCCGCCTGCCAGTGCAGGGGACATGGGTTCGATCCCTGGTCTGGGAAGATCTCACATGTTGCGGAGCAACTAATCCCGTGTGCCACAACTACTGAGCCTGCGCTCTAGAGCTTGTGAGCCACAACTACTGAAGCCCATGCGCCTAGAGCCCATGCTCTGCAGCAGGAAAAGCCACCTCAATGAGAAGCCCACGTACCACAACAAAGAGTAGCCCCTGCTGGCCACAACTAGAGAAAGCCCGTGCACAGCAACGAAGACCCAACCCAGCCAAAGATAAATTAATTAATTAATTAAAAAAAAAGAAAACAGACTCATAGATACAGAGTACAAACAGGTGATGCCAGAGGGGAGGAGACTGGACAGTAAAATGGCTGAAGGGGATTAAGGGGTACAAAGCTCGTTATAAAATAAATAAGTACAGGGATGTAAATATACAGCATAAGAAATATGGTCAATAATATCATAACTTTGTATGGGGACAGATGGTTACTAGACCTATTTTGGTGATCATTTATTTCGTAATGTATGCAAATGTCAAATCACTATGTAGTATGCCTGAAACTAATGTAATATTGTACATCAACTAATTTTCAGTTTCAAAAAACAGACAAGAAGTAATTGGGGGAGGGTAAGAGGGGGTCAAGAAAGGCCAATGAGAAACCAAAATAATATATCACAAAATCCAAGAACTAAAAATTTGTATTTTACTCCTTAGAAGTCCCCTCTCCCTCTTGTAGGTCCTACTCACACTAAATATCTGCATGATTCTGATAAGGTGAACAATCTTGCTTCCATAGTCAGTCAAAGCAGAGTAGAAGCAGAATATTAGAGGGCACTCTTCTGGGCAGGTACATGGATGACAAAAGTACTAACGGACACACTGAAAACAAGGGAAGAAGTAGGAAAACTATGAAAAGAAGCTATAAGAACTCAAAAAGCAAAGCATGCTGGGGTTATTTATAAAGTACTGAAAGCACTACCCACCACATAGGCCCTGAAATCATTTCACTTGAATAAGTGATGTTTATGGTGCTAATCCTGACATCAAGAAATGGTGAAATAGGGACTTCCCTCGTGGTCCAGTGGTTAGGACTCCGTTCTTTCACTGCCAAGGGCCTGGGGTCAATCCCCTGGTTGGGGAACTAAGATCCCACAAGCTGCGTGGCGTGGCCAAAAAAAAAAAAAAAAAAAGAAATGGTGAAATTATGTCTAATTTCAAGCAACAAAAATCAAGGAAGTATGAAGTATATTTTACAAAGCTTTTCATCTAAAATGATTATAATAAGTAAGCAACTTCTGGTGCTTAAAGGTTTAATTCTAAGCTATCTAGAAAATCCAGCTATCCTAAAAGATTCAATTATCCATTCCCAAAGAGCCCCAGACAAGCCAAAATTCTATATAAATAAGTCTAATATAAATAGGACTTTATATAAGTAAGTCTAATTGTTTCGGTTGCTGAAAAAGTTAGGGACTGGATCCAATCTGCCAACAGAGGCACAACCCTAATGATCTTCTCTGCTCTTTTCAGTCAGTTATTGACTGAAGACATATTTCATGGCATATAAAACCATGTCATGACTCAAAACATTCCACTTTCTAAAACTTGAACTCAGAAACATCAGTCTCTAACCACCATATAGAATCTTTCCTCTCTTTTCCTAATTCCTGTGGATTGGAGTACATTTTTTTAATCATTGAACATTTTATTTTTAATTTTAATAACCAAGTAAAACAGTAGGCTTGTCATAGCAAACTAGAGAATTAGCAAATTGGGAGATAGGGGAATGCTAAAAGTATGTCTTTCAGAAGAATTAAGAGAAAGAAAATACAAAAAATAAGTTTGAAAACAGAAGCTTCAAACTTCTCTATTAGAAGACTGGGTGGAAAGAACATAGAAAATTGTGGAAAAGCAATTTTTGAAGCAATTCCAATTGTGGAATGGCTGACTGCATCTAGAAACTAACGCAATAGCTGTAATTTGTTTAGAAAGGTCTGAGTCAACAGATATGTCATTTTTGCTTCCTGCCTTTTCTGTTAATTCTGCCTGGAATTTAGACAAGGCTGGAGCTCCAGTGACCATGTTGTGAATATGACATACCTACAGGCCATTTAAGCAGAAACACAGCATGAGGCCAGGTCTCTGAATGTATTGTGAGAGCTGCCATACAAGCTATGGTCAGCCTGATTCCGATTTTATTACTGAATGAGAAAAACGAAATCCTGATTAGCTTAAGCCTTTATTTTTAGGAACATAGAGTACACTTTAGATCCTCATCATCATCTCGAACTTTTTGACCACTTTATGTTCGTGGCAATGAATCCTTATCAGCACCTTCAAGTTTTTCTTTCCTTGATTTCTCTCTTACATACAGTACCCAACCTTGGGCAAACCCCATCATTCATTTTATTTTTCCCCTCCCAAATATCACTGGAGAAAGGCAAAAAGCTGATCTGGTCCAGTATAATACTATACCTTGCATTTTGGAGAATGAGGCAACCTGTCCCCTATCTTCTAGAGATAGGATTTATCCCTATACCAAAAGATTCTACCTCCTCTGATTTCCTTAGGACAGTGACTTCACAGGTTTTTGTTCAGGTCTCCCCCCAAAAAATTTTTTTTGAAAAACAATGTAACTCATTTGCACAATTTTAGGGTGGCATCTAAAATTTCCCCTTATTACTTAAATAATTGAAAAGAAGAAATTTTGACAATGAATTCTATTGTGAATAGTAGCCTTTTAAATAAAGGCCTAGGGACTTCCCTGGTGGCACAGTGGATAAACTCCACAGTCCCAATGCAGGGGGCCTGTGTTCCATCCCTGGTCAGGGAACTAGACCCCACATGCATGCCGCAGCTGAAGAGCCCACGTGCCGCAACTAAGATTCCACACAACCAAATAAATAAATAAATATTTTTTAAAAAATAAAATAAAATAAAGGCCTGGGACTTCCCTGATGGCGCAGTGGTTAAGAATCCACCTGCCAATGCAGGGGACACAAGTTCGATCCCTGGTTCGGGAAGATCCCACATGCCACGGAGCAGCTAAGTCCGTGTGCCACAACTACTGAGCCTGTGCTCTAGAGCCCATGCTCCACAGCAAGAGAAGCCACCGCAATGAGAAGCCTGCACACTGCAACAAAGAGTAGTGCACAACAATTTACACTAAGGAAATATAGTTTTGTTTTGTTTTGTTTTTTGAGGTACGCGGGCCTCTCACTGTCGTGGCCTCTCCCGTTGCGGAGCATAGGCTCCGGACGCGCAGGCTCAGCGGCCATGGCTCACGGGCCTAGCCACTCCGCGGCATGTGGGATCTTCCCGGACCGGGGCACGAACCTGTGTCCCCTGCATCGGCAGGCGGACTCTCAACCACTGCACCACCAGGGAAGCCCAGGCAATATAGTTTTAACCTTGAAAGTCTTACTGTTTACTTTATCATCCTTTTCTTCAACAAAAATATGTATATAAATTTAAATATTTGAAAAATTTTCTATGGTTATTTAAAAAATTACTATGACTGAATAATCATAATTAATAGTGCACAACTTATCAAAAACAACATAAATACATTACAACATTTTTTAAGGTTTTAACTATTAGTGATTAGCATATTTTTATGTTACAGCTTTTGAGAGTTATTAAACATGAAAAGTAAAATTTTATTGGAAATGTATCTCAATGAAAAGGACAGGGGCTGTTTTTTTAAAAAAAGAAAGATACCCAGTTGCTGTTATTCACTTCCTCATTACCTAATTTAATATATCAAATTGTCCCTTTGATGTCGTCAAGTTCTTCCTCTGAAGGCAATCAACCCTCTTAGTCGGGAGATGGCTGAGAGGCATGGCTTGCTTTTGTAAAGTGAGAGAAGGGCCACTGTGAAATAGGACATGCTGATTTTTAAAGGCATTCTTAGGCAAAGCAATTTGAAGAAACACTATATATGATCTAGAGATTGATTTTCTTAGTACTATCCATGCCCCTATATCCTAAGAAAATCTTCATGTACTCCTGAGGACCCTTGTTCCAGAACAATGCATCTTCAGTGTTCTTCCTTCTTATCCTATTCTGTCCCTAGTCTCTCTTTGAAAAAATAACCTACCCAATACCTTCTCTTTCCATTCTCATATTCAGGCTGCACCTTTATTCTTTCCTCAACCCCCTGGACTTCCCTGAAATTAATTGCCTGAGGATCAACCAACTGCAAACTCCCGTGGTCACTTTTTCATTCCAATCTCATTAGAACTATTGACTCCATCGTCCCTTTCAAAATTCTCCTCTGTTGGTTTTCCTTTACCAGTTTCTCCTGATTCTTTTCTACTTACCAGTTAACTTCACTGCCTTCTCTCTCTGCCACCCCCTCAAAGTCAGCATTTCCTTGGGTTTTAACCACAGACCGCTTCTCATTCCACTTGTTCTTCATTGCAATCCTCATTCCCTCATCTTCAATTACTAAATGACTCTTTAATTTCTTTCTCCAGTTAAGTCATCTCTACCTAGATGTCCCACATGTGCTTCAAACTCAATGTATCCCCAACTGAATTTTAATCTTCTTTCTCAAACCTTCTTCCTGTGTCCCTTAGTATATGTGGAACCAGCATCCAGTTGATCAAACCAGAGACCCTGGAGTAGCCTATAATCCTTTCTTCTCCCTCACTTTTATTCACTATCTACATATTGTCACTGAGTACTGTCAGTTGGGGTTTCTCTGGTTCCTGGCACAGAAAAATCTCACGTTTGTACAAAAATATTTGAAGAAGAGTACTGGAGTAGTTCACAGAAACAAAGAAAAACTAACCATCCTGAAGGATAGGAACTGGGCAGCTCCCAGGATCTCTGCAACAGGAATTGAAGATCATCCCCCAAGGAACTGCAACCAAATGATCCAGCAACAATCCAGCAACAGCATAGCCTTTCATTTCTGGATGTTGCAGAATGAGAATCCGAAGTCCCAAACTTTGATTCAAGCTTGGTTGGAATTAAAACAAACCTTAGGGGGCTTCCCTGGTGGCGCAGTGGTTGAGAGTCCGCCTGCCGATGCAGGGGACACGGGCTCGTGCCCCGGTCCGGGAAGATCCCACATGCCGCGGAGCGGCTGAGCGTCCGGAGCCTGCGCTCCGCAGCGGGAGGGGCCACAGCGGTGAGAGGCCCGCGTACCGCAAAAAAAAAAAAAACAAAAACCTTAGGTTGAAATGATAATAGATAAGAGGTAAATGACCTTGTTGACATAAATTCTCTGGGAATCCAAAGTACTCTGTTGGTCTAGCATCTCAACAATAGAAGAGATAATTAGAAAAATTTGCATTCTGATGACTAGAGGAGCACAAAGAATAAGAGATTAACTCTTAAAGGGGTAAAGGTCATGTTTAAATTTCCAACCTACACATTCTCTATTTCTTTTTATTATGATATAGTTCTTTAATAAGACGTTCCTGTCTTAAGCAATTGAATTTTCTTTTTCTTTTTTTGGCTGTATCAGGTCTTCATTGCTCTGCGTGGGCTTTCTCTAGTTGTGGCGAGCAGGGGCTACTCTTCGTTGCGGTGCGCGGTCTCTAGGCGCGCAGGCTTCAGTAGTTGTGGCATACGGGCTTAGTCGTGGCTCGCGGGCTCTAGTGTGCTGGCTCAGTAGTTGTGGTGCACGGGCTTCGTTGCTCCACGCGCGGCATTTGGGACCTTCCTGGACCAGGGTTCGAACCGCGTGTCACCTGCATTGGCAGGCAGATTCTTAAACACAGCGCCACCAGGGAAGCCCCCTCCAGCTTCTCCGTGATGTCCTCTCCATTTTCAGCCAGTCAAGGGGAGGTGGTAGAGGAGAAGAATACGCATTCAGACCTGGGACTGGACAACTTCTTGACTTCGGGCAGCCCCGTTTCCTCGGCTTGCCTTGCTGTCTGTGAGATGAGTGCAGGGGTTCACTTAGTTGAGCTTGTTCTGTTCCTTTAAAGTCTCAGAGCCTTGACTCACCCTGCTCCTTCAGTCTAGAATGCTTTTCTCTCCCAAGGGCTCCGCTCCAAAAGTCACTTATTATAGGACACTCCCCGACAATCCTTCTGGAGTTCGTCAGCCCTTTTTGCTATTCCCCCAGTAATCCCTGCAAGTACCATTCATATATTCAACAAATATCTGTTGAGCACCTACTACATGCCAGGGCCTGGAGAGTGTATTCTAGGGCCTGGAGAGTGTAGTTCCATGGAACAAACCAGATAAAAATCCTTATCCTTGTGGAATTGATAGTCTAGTGAAAAAAACAGACAATAAGCAGTAATCAAGTAAGAAAATGATATGGTATGTTGAAAGGGGAAATAGGAGTGGCGATGGGATTCCACTTTAAGCAGAGAAGTGACAGAGCTTCACTGAGAAGATATGAAAGGATGGGAACGTGAGCCATACAGGATACCTAGGCAGGCAGCAAGTCAGCCATACGTGCCAGGCAGGTTGGGGGGAGAGGGAGAGCGAGGAGGCCATTGTGACTAGAGCAGGGAAATGGGGGTAGAGGTCAGGAAGGTTATGAGTGGCCAGATTCCATCAGCCTTGTAGCCCACTGTAAAAGTTAGAATTTCTACCTTCGGTGAAATGGGAAGGCTTTAGCGGGTTTTCAGTAGAGGAAGTCCATAATGTGTTTTTCGTTTTTTAATCATCTCTCTGGCTGCAACGTGAAGAGACGAGAAGAAAAGTGAAATCAAGAAGCTATTGCAATAATCCAGGCGAGACACGATGGTGGTTTGAACCATTGTGGTGGCAGGTGTGTAAGCCATAAAATTAATATTTGTTTAATTCAAGTTGCGGCATTAATTATGGCTTGCAGTGAATGCATCACTAATATGCTTCTGCGGTGGGTTTTTGCAGCCTGGATTTCGGAGAAGGGTAAGGAAGAGGGGAGGAACGGTTTGAGGTTACCAAGGTAACAGAACATCATAGATCTGAAAACCTGAGACGGCTCTAGGCCATTAGGCCTCTGGCGCAGCAATAATTCCGCAGCTGAGACCACCAGCGCTTCCCAAAGACCATGCGCAACAGGCCGGGCTGGGAGCCTATGGAAAGCACGGGACTTTCGCAAAGCGGGACAGGCGCATCCCGGGAATCGTAGTTCTGCGCCCCTGCGCAGGCGCAGTGAGCCCCCCGCCCGTGGGGCTTGCGCGCGCAGCTCCTGCAGGACCAGTTTCTAGAAGCTTGTTGCAGTGCCGTGGGTCATGGCTGCGGGTCCTGACGCAGGTAGTGGTAGCCCCGGGCCCTTATTTTGGGGGCTGCGGCCAGGTCGCCGGCTCCGAGGGCGCACCTTGGGCAGGGTGGGGGCCGAGGGCAGTCTCGCTGTGCACACCCAGCGGCGCAGCTTCTGCGGGAGGTGGGCGCGCTCCTGGATGGAGCGTTCTTCATCGCTTCCCTGCGCCCATGGTCTTGCAACTTCGCTACTTTGGTATTTTGGGCGGGAAAATTCATTATGTGAGCATGGGGGTAGGGGACTGTCCCGTGTATTACGGGTTGTTAAGCAGCCTTTCTGGCTCCACTCATTAGGTACCCGTAGCATCCCTCCTCCTTAGTCGTGATAGCCAAAATGTCTTCAGACATTGCCAAACGTCCCCTGCGGGGCAAATTCCCCCCCGCACCCCCGTCGTTTGAGAACTTCTTTCTGCCTGCGTCACATTTTCGCAGAGCCTTTATTGTAAGCTCCCTGGAGATCGTGACAGGTGCCTTTCTTAGCCACTGCAGAGTCTCAGGTGTCCAGCGCGGTGCCAGGTACGTGGTGGGCGCCTAATATTTGGCGGAGGAATAAATGACGTCATGCATACTGTGTGGCGGCCTTTGTGCTCGGAGGTGGGTAATTATTGGTATGATAGTTGCAGTTGGAGGACAGTGTCCTCACTTGCTGGAGTGAAGCACATCTCAGACTGTATTGTCATTTCTTGGGTGCTCTGTGAGGGTGGGGGCCCTGTCTGACCGTCCATGCCTGTCTCCTTTGTGTCCCGCTCTCAGGTCGTTGTATATGGTCAGTTATTTGTGGAATGAGAAAATGCGTGCAACACAGGCTCTGTGTAGAAGAGTACTTGGGCATCAGAGAAAGCCTCATACAAGAGGTGACAGTGGAAAGGAGTCAAGTGTTAACGAGTAAGCTTGGTAGGAGAGGAAAAGAAGGCAGCATTCCAAGTAGAGGGAGTGGCTGTAGTGCAAAGGCGGAAGGAGTTAGAGTTTCTGGAAATGGAGAGATACCTTCTTACGGCTGCCGTGTCCCTCAGGGGCAGCTAGAGCTGGAGGTGAGGTCATCAGGGCAGGGATTCTAGACCACCACTTGTAGCTTCAGTGTTTGAATTTTATCTTGAGGCAGTTGGGGAGTGATAGGACCATATCTTGCATATTAGAAGGAATCCTTAGGCTTTGGGGTGAGACTGAATGGAAGAAGGCTGTACTTAGGTAGTTTCAGTAGGAGAGATTCTTATGAAATAAAGCCACCAGAACTTGGTTATTGATTTTTTGAGAACTTTGAGAGTCAAATATGAAGTCAGGTTTCTCAGTTGAGCAGCTGGTGGGAAATTGTGTGGCCATTCATTGAGAGAGGGCAGGAGTGGAATAGGTTTGGATCCTCTTGTAGCAGTGAGCCTTTTCTGATATGTTTTGCTGATGAGGAATATTTAGTCAGAAGAAACTGTTTTCTTGGAGGGTACCTTTAATTACCCTCAAGTAACTTCTCAGCTTCTCACCTACAGAGAAAATTATTCTTTTAATACAGTAGGGCAGTTCTAGGCCTCTGAGAATGTGTGTGTGTGTGTGTATCAGAACCAAACTAAGAACAGTGTTTTTTAGGAGTCACAATTTGTTTCATTTATTTCATAACTTATATTTCTTGACAGTTTCTGCAAGACCATAACGTGGATCCTTGGAACACTTGATATTTTGCTGGAGAGTGCCTTTTGGTGGCCTGTGTTGACACTCAAAGTCTAAAGGGGACTGAATTCCTCCTGGTGATACACATTGCAAGCCGGAGTAGCCTGAACGAGATGACAGCCATCTCCCCAGATCCTCACACTTTGGTCTCAAGTGAACAGAACAAGGTGCTAAGAATGGAGACCCCTGGGGATCAAGAAGCTCTCCTAAGAGGAGACACTGCTGACCCAGAGTTTTTCAGACAGAGGTTCAGGTGGTTTTGTTACTCCGAAGAGGCTGGACCCAGAAAAGCCCTGAATCAACTGTGGGAGCTCTGCACTCAGTGGCTGAGACCAGACATCCACACGAAACAACAGATTCTCGAGCTTTTGGTGTTTGAGCAATTCCTGACCGTTTTGCCAGGGGAGATTAAGATTTGGGTCAGGTCACAACATCCTGAGAGTAGCGAGGAAGTGGTGACCCTAGTGGAGGAGTTGACCCAAGTGCTTGAAGAAAAGGAAGGTGAGATTAATAGATGGAGGGAGGAAGTGGGAGAGATCTCCTCAAGATACGAAACTAAACTCCCTAAAAGAGCACTTTCATTTAATAAGTGATTCTTGCTCAAGCCACTGTGCAAGGACTATGAAGAAAACACATTACTACATAAAACAGATGTGTTATTTCATCTTAATATACCTTATAAATATTTCAAAGATTATTATGAAAACTAAATACATTAAAACAGTGGGTATATGGAATGAATGAAATCAGATTTTGTGAGCTTATAAATTGAAAGGATATTTTATGAGGTGGGGGGGAAGCTTGGATTTTAATAGGAAACTGTATCTTTGGCTGTCCTCTGTGTCTTCAAAGCGTAGGGAAAACTTTTTTTCTGTTTTTTCTGACCTTTTCCTCCAGAGTAACATATATAATAATTTCTAGTCTGAGGAGCTCATTTAAAAGGTTGGACTGTTTTTTCCCCCCCTTCCTAGATATGATCTCTCAAGATTCTGTTATTTCCCAAGAGGAGAACGCTGACGAAGATAAAACAGTTTCTGTTCCTCCAAATACTGAGTCCCAGGTAAGCTTCCTTTCACTGGTTTTCATTCATTCATTTTTTTTTAACTGGAAAGTTTCATTCTTTTTAAGTTAATTTGTTAATTGAGGTCTGATTGACTTACAACATTGTATTAGTTTCAGGTGTACGATGTAATGATTCGATATTTGTATATATCGTGAAATAACCACCACAGTAAGTCTAGTTAACATACATCACCATATATGGTTACAGGTTTTCATTCTTAAGTAGATACTCACTGAGTTCCTCCTGGCTGGTATAAAGATGCTAGAATAATTAAGACAGTCTCCTTTTCCTCACAGTCTTCACGTTCTTAGAGCTCATTCTTCATATACTATTTTACTTCAGTTACCAGAATTGATCATGTCTGACTCTAATAAAAACAAAAATATTTATTAAAATTCAACAGTTATTCCTGATAAAATTGGTCAGGTGGAAATAGAATTATACTTCCTGAACACGATAAGAAAATTCTCCACGTGGATAATGTTGGAAAATTAAAAGCAGTCCTCACAATAAAAAGTAAGAAGATAAGGATGTCTTACCTTACTGCTATTAATGAGTATTTTCTGAGTATTCTAGCCAATACAGTGCTAGAAGAAGGAAATGAGGTAAGTACAGATATGAAAGAAGCAAGTGTATATTACTTACAGATAATGTACTCTTTTTGGAAAACCTCAGAGAATCAACCGAACATGTACTGAAACTCATACAATAGCTGAGAAAAGTAGCTGGTTACAAATCAGTAAGTTTCCTGTATACCAATAATTATCAGTCAGGAAAAAAATTCTTATTCACAATGGTAAATAATAGTGCTCTGGTAGGCTGATAATGGCCCCCTGAAATATGTCCACTTCCTAATCCCTGGAACCTGAGAATGTTACTTTATTTGGAAGAAAGGTCTTTGCAGATGTGATAAAATAGGGATTTGAAATGAGGAAATAACTCTGGATTATATGGGTGGGCCCTAAATGCCATCACAAGTGTACTTAGAGAGCTTGAACACAGGAACAGGAGAAAGGGACATGGCGATTGGAGTGATAAGGCTGCAAACCAAGGAACACCACGGAATGCTGACAGCCAAGGAAGCTGGAAGAGGCAAGGAATGGATTCTCCCTCAGAGCCTCTGAAGGGCGTGCAGTTCCCGCAACACCTGGATTTCAGACTTCTGGCCTCCAGAATTTGGGAGGATAAATTTCTGTTGTCTTAAGCCACCAGAGTTGTGGTAATTTGTTATAGGAACCACAGGAAGCTTCTCCAAGTGGTAATAGTCACTCTGCTGTACTGCCTCTCAAAATGTCATGCTGTAGAGGATGCTATGGAAAGTGTGTTTTAATGATTAATTGTGCTCATTTGTAATTTGGAGTAATTGTAAGTGTGAGTTTGTCATTGAACACAGATCCTTGTTTGATTGTGATAGAAAATAATTGCTATTTAGAGCCAGCTAGAAATTACAGTTTAGAATATAGTCACTGATGTTACTCTTACATGTTTAATTATTGCTTGTAGAGCTTACATTAATTCTGCAGATTCTGGGTTTGGGAATGTAATTTGTATCGTTCATTTAATATTTTCTGTTAATCCTAGAAATCAGTGTGTTAGGGTGAATTTGATCAGTGTTAGACATTCCAGAGAATCGTTGTACAGCATTTCACACCAGGAACTAAATGGCAAAGGCAGGGATTGTTTCATAATCTTGTGTCACTTGTAATAGATGTATAACAGCCACCTTGAAGTTTGCTTTGGAATTCTCAAAAACTTGAATACCATCAAAACTAGTACTTTATATCCTAACTACTTCTCTGAATTCTTAGGATCTGTTTGGGAATAACCCAATGCAAAAAGGCTGTCTTTGGTGTTCTAGGAATCCATGACACTCAAGGATGTAGCTGTGACCTTTTCCAGAGGAGAGTGGAGGGCACTGGAGCCTTCTCAGAAGGAGATATATAAGGAAGTGCTGCTGGAGAACTATAGGAACCTAGAATTTCTGGGTAAAGACATCTTCTCATAATCTAGCATCTAAGCTGGGTATCTTTTTGTCCATTCTTATTGAAAGATAAGTGCTATTAACTGTTTTGGCTGGGCTTACAGGGGTGATGTGACTAATCCTAAAAATGGGTCCTAAAAATGTACTTTCCTACAATGTTTTCTCCAAGAAAGAGTCTTTGCTTCATTGAGCTGAAAATGTTGAGCATCATTTTGCTGTTGCCAAGGCCATACCTTCCCCGATGTTCTCCTCAAATGCCAGTATTGAAGTCTCTTTGGCAGCATCTTTTCTTCCCTGGAGAACCAGAAGCTGTGAATGTTGGAATGTCTTTGTTCTAGGCAAAAACAGCCATTTTCTATTCTTTTCTCTATGAGCAGGCTTTCCAGTTTCCAAGTTAGATTTGGTTTCCCAGCTAAAGTGGGCTGGACTACCACGGCTGCTGCAAAAACAAGCCTCAAGAGGCTCCAGACCAGGTGAGTTGGTGAAAAGTGGAGGAGGAAATTGAAGTAGTTGCTTTACCAAACCATTTGGAGGAATTTTGGAAATGTTGGGTGGGCTAGGTGCTAACATAGATGATTAGAATATCCACCTTGCCTTCCTGGAATGTTCATTTTAACAGGGGAGACTGTTAGTTTGGGTCCTCGAGAAGCAGGTGCCCAGATACAATTGGCCAGGTCAGAGACTTACTGGGGAGTATTCCAGGGAAGGAAAGCAGGGAGGGGACTGGAAGAGGCTGGGATTGCTGTTCAGAGCATGATGCAGGTCTGACACCTGTGACGAGAGAGGGAAGGAGGGAAGGCTGGGTAGGACAAGTCTTAGAATGAAGTGCAGGTTGAGGAAGTCTTGGCAAAGCCAAAAAAGAATCTTCCCGCCAAGAGTTACCTATCACAGTCGTATGCCTCACGGAAATGGGCCTAGTATCCCTGCCATACTTGTCATTGACTGGGAGCACCCATGGGAAAGTGGCCTTGGTGTGATGCTGTGGTGGTCATTGAGCAGCAGCGGGGGGCTGTTGGGTAAGCACCCCAGAGGAGGAGTTCTTGAGAGGCACGTTCCCATGGATGCCATAGATGCAGACATCAGAACTAAACGTGTTGGTAATGGGATGTATGTCATAACGATGGCATGTGTAAGGAGCGGTGGGAAGATACAGGAGCAAGGGCTTAATTAACAATTGAATTGAGTCTTGGAGAAGAAATAGTTCGTTCAATGGACAGCATGTATAGTATAATCAATTTGTTAAAAGGAAAAAAATGTACACATACATGTATATATTTAAATGTATAGATACATATGGGATTTACTGTCTGGAGAACATTCATGTTAACCCTGGTTATCATTGAGGGATTACATTTTTTCTTTATTCTTCTCTTCCTTACACTTTAATAATAAACATATTAAGTTTGTATTTTTAAAAATTAAACTATTACTTATATATCAATACCTTGGTTTAAGGAAAAAACCAATAATTTACTTTGCTCTATTCCATCTTATTAACCATTTATTTTAGTCAACCTATTGGCTGTTTCCAGCATAGTTACACAAATAAAGGACGGCAGTTGTCTTTTTATGTTTAAGTACATTGGGGAGAGTTATTTTGAAAATGGATTCTAAAAATGTTTTGAGTAAAATCTAGCAGCATTGGTATAAATACTGCCTCTCCCCGCAAGATGCTTATGTAAAAGAAGTATCATGTAGATGTACAACTTATTTAAAAAGTCATTTACAACGGAATGGAGAAAAAGGTTTTGACAAAGCCAGAATCAAGGGCTATGATTTATAAAAAGCTCGTGCAAATCAGTAATGAACACTGAGTATGTTAGAAAAATGATCAAAGAACTTCAGCAGATAGCAAACCAAAATAACTGACAAAAATAAAATTTAAATAGCTGTTAACATGAAAAAAGTGTTCGAAATCACTGGTCAACAATGTAATTTACATTTAAGGAACAGTACTATTTATTATGAATCAAATTTGCAAAGGTTTAGAGAAAAAGCATTTAACCATAGATGAGTAGTCAGGTACTTATCATCATGTATTATGTGGTGATAGAATTTTTCTACCCTTTGGTTCAGTGATTCCACTTTTATGACTCAGTTCTGAGGAAATATTAATCATTTGATAAACATGCCATAAGGAAATAACTAAATAGTAATATATTGATATGAGGGATTATTATGTGATTAAAATCGTGAAGAATCAACCAATGAGATGGGAACGGATTATGAATAAAAAAAAAGTAACCCTACATATTATACATAGATATTCTATTCTACAATGTTCAGAAAAATTTCCAGAAGAAAAAACACAGAATTTTTAATAATGGTTAACTTCTGGGTAATAGGATTTCATGTCTTATTTTATTTCTTTATTTTTTGAAAAGCACTCGTTAGCATTTAATGAACCTCCCTCCATGTAGCTTCAGGCTGCCAGGACAGTGCCCCCCCCCCCCCCCAGCTCCCTGCCAATCTTCTCAGCTCTTCTGCTGAAGAATTTGGCCTTCAGAATGACAGGCTGCTTTAGGAGCTCTCTCTTCCCCAGAACTTTGTAGTAGCCCGATTGCTCCACATTAGTGATAGAAGCAGCTCCAGTCTTGTTTTTGGCAGCATTTAGCGTATCTGCTCACTGACCAAGGTCCACAGTTTATCCAAGTTGACATTGGGGCAGAAGCTCTAGTTCCTTGCTAAGTGGTAATGCCTCGCACCAACTTTCCCAGAGTAACCCTGGGTGATACTTGTTGAAATTGACCCTGTGGTGACATGTGTCACCAGCATTACCCTGGACTCCCAGATGCTTCTGGTGTTTGCTGATGCGGTCATGACTGTGGCTCATGTGGCCCCCTAAGCTTCCAGGTCTTTCTTAGTCTGGATGGAATGTTGGTGACTGTCAAGTCTTGAGAGCCATCCAGGGTTTCGTATTTTATAGTTATCTGGTTAAAAAAACGGTCTTATGAAAGTGACACTAGAATCTCATAACTAAGAGCCAGGATGAATGATGTGGTTAATAAAGGAATTCAGGGTTCTGAGAGGAGCACAGATCTCAAGAGGGTGGTGTTGGAGATTGTGGGACTCGTACCCTAGGCCCTATCAGATTTCTGTGTTTGTGATAGTGAAGGTGCACAGGGATTGAATTCTAGGCAGTATGAAGTATTAAGATGCGGTCGTGTAGTAGGGACACTAAATGGATGCCTGGTTAGAGTATTCATAAAGTTGGTAGGGCCAGATTGTTGTAACCTTTGAAAGTCTAGCATAGGTGGTGTTGAATATCTGTGATGTGATTAACATTGTCTATAAACTTAGTGCTATTTGGCTGCTTTGAGGAGAGGCAGTATGGTATAAGGGTCAAAAGTGTGGGCTTTGGTGTCAGACTGGGTTAAAAATCTGGCTCTACCACTTACAGTACATGTGACCTTGGGAAAGCTGCTTACACTCTTTCTGCCTAGTTGTCACATCCATAAAACAGGGATAATAATAGGACCTACTTCATAGAGTTATTGTGAAAATAAAGTGAAATACAAGTAAAGTGTTTGGTATGGGACCTGGCATTTGGTAATTATTCAGTAAATGATTACACTATCATTATTATTTGGAAGGAGAATAGATTGGATGGTAAGAGGAATAAGTTTGAACCTATTATAGAAATTTGAAATGAGGGCGAGAACTTGCATCTCTAACTATAAAGCACAAACCTTTCATCTTCCTCAGTATTTTTCCTAAGCTCTAAGTTTCCCCAGTTCCCTCATGTCACTTTTCCTTTCCCTGTTTTATGAGACTCTGAGAATTATCCACACCCTGTTCCTTACAGTCTCTACTGTCTCTATTCCTATTTTAGTCCCAAATGCAGCAGCTTCCTTTATTGCAAACAGGAAATATTCTATTTGTTATTTCTTTTAGAGTGTGAACTTAGCGGTGAATTGAAGGAATCTGGCGGAAATCAAGATGTTCTTATGGAAGAATCGACTTTAGATAAAATAATAGAAAGGTATCTAATGAGTGGTGATTGTGACTTGACAGGAGAATCCTGGAAACATTATGGCAGACTAGAGGAGTATCGTAGTGATAGGGAACATTCACAAGTAGCAACCACACAAAAGAAAACTCATGGGAGAGGCAATAAGGGTGAGGAATTTGACTCAGAAAAGAGCCCTTTTGGAAATAACTTCAAACCACCTTCAGACCTAATTAAACATCTCAGAGTCTACTTAAGGAAGAAATCTCGGAGGTATAACGAAGGCAAGAAACCCTTCAGTTTTCATTCAGACCTTGTCCCAAACCGCAAGGAACACAGTGGAGAAAAACCACGAAAATGTAATGAAGGCAGGAAAGCCTTAAGTCACTCTTCATCTCTGACTGAACATCAGAAACATCAGAAAATCCATTTGGGGGAAAAGTCCCAGAAGTGCAGTAACTGTGGGGTAGCCTTTACTCAAAACTCATCCCTTAGCAAGAGAAAAAACTCCTCTGCATGCGAAAAATGTTGGAAAGATTTAGGTCAAGATGCAGCCGTAGATAAAGACGAGGGAACTGAGACTGGAGAAAAAACCCATAAATGCAGCAAATGTGGAAAAGCCTTTGGCTATAGTGCCTCACTGACCAAACATAGGAGAATTCACACTGGGGAGAAACCCTATATGTGCAATGAGTGTGGAAAAGCCTTCAGTGACAGCTCATCACTCACACCACACCACCGAACCCACAGTGGAGAAAAGCCCTTTAAGTGTGATGATTGTGGAAAATCTTTCACCCTGAGTGCCCACCTCATTAAACATCAGAGAGTTCACACTGGAGAGAAACCCTATAAATGTAAAGAATGTGGGAGGCCCTTCAGTGACAGTTCATCTCTTATTCAGCATCAGCGAATTCATACTGGAGAAAAACCCTACACGTGTAACAACTGTGGAAAATCCTTCAGTCATAGCTCATCCCTTTCCAAACATCAGAGAATTCATACCGGAGAGAAACCCTATAAGTGTGGTGAGTGCGGGAAAGCCTTCAGACAGAATTCTTGCCTTACCCGACATCAGAGGATTCATACTGGAGAAAAGCCGTATTTGTGTAATGATTGTGGGATGACTTTCAGCCATTTTACGTCTGTGATTTATCATCAGAGACTTCATTCAGGAGAAAAACCTTACAAGTGTACCCAGTGTGAGAAAGCCTTCCCTACCCATTCGCTCCTTAGCCGTCATCAGAGAATTCATACGGGCGTAAAGCCGTATAAATGTAAGGACTGTGGGAAATCCTTCAGTCAGAGTTCATCTCTTAACGAACATCATCGAATTCATACTGGAGAGAAACCCTATGAATGTAACTACTGTGGAGCAACCTTTAGTCGAAGCTCAATCCTTGTAGAACACCTGAAAATTCATACCGGAAGGAGAGAATACGAATGCAACGAATGCGAGAAGACGTTCAAAAGTAATTCTGGCCTCATCAGGCATCGGGGATTTCATTCTGCAGAGTAATTCTTGGAAATATAGTAAGGTGGGGGGTGGGATTTAGTCACAGTTGTCCCTTATCAAAAATCTGGGGTGTAAACTACCACAACATTGATTACTAGGAAATTTAGTCACAATTGTCCCTTATTAAAAACGGGGGGTGTATACTACCACAGCATTGGTTAGTAGGAAATTTAGTCACATTAGTCCCTCATTAAAAACCTGGGGTGTAAACTGGTGCAGCATTGATTAGTAGCTGCAACTTTGATGGGTTGGCAGCTAGGAAAAAGATACTTTTTGTAATTCACCCCTCTTTGCAAGGATGTCACCTTTCAGTAGATAGTGATTCGGGTTGGTTAAGTCACATGAAAAGAAAAGAAAGTAGTATGAGATGTGAAATTCTGAAAAGCCAAATGTGAATTTAAAAAGCAGGAGAGGGGTGCACAGGGCCCATCTTACTAACCTCTTCAGATTTTCTTCTCTCCTAGCTTCCAATTTCACTACTATGTAGTTTTATAGAAAGAGGACCTGACTGTAGTCAGGTAATCTGGGTTCTGTCCCAGTTTGCTGACCGACTTCCTGTATAACCTTGGAGAAATCATCTGACCTTTCTGAATTTTAGTTTCTTTACTGGTAAAGTGAAGGGGTGGGACTAATGATTTCTGAGGTTTCTTTCTTTGGTACTTCTTGTACCTTCTGAAGCTGTGGGAATAAGTTAAACATTTTTGATTCTTTGGCATTTTCAAGTTTCCCTAGTAGAAAATAACTCATTTAAGCTACTGAACTTCTGGCTTAGTGACAACACAGTATGCTTTTTGAATACTTGATGCCAGAATTGCTTAAATGCTGTGCACAGGAACAAGTCAATAGAGCTCAAACAAGTTTGCCTTCAGGGAATGTTTTGATTGGACAAAGCACCCCAACCTGTTTTTCCTCTAGACTTTGGCCGTGGGAATTGGGAATCTCTGTGGCATGCTCCTGGGCTGTCTCAGCCATGAGAGTAACAGTCCTAGAAAATAGGTGAGGGGTTGGGGGGGGGGGTAAACGGGTACTGAAAACAGCTATTTTGGATGAATTGTCTTTTGCAAAATAGAATTCTATTTTTTAAAAAGTTTGCCTATACTAAGTACAGCTTCTTGTAATCTAAGTGCAAACATTCTGTATGGCAAAGGTCACAAGCTAAGATTGGGCCCTTTTACATGTTTTAGTTGGCTTGTATGGTAAGGTGGTTGTGTGTGTGTGTGTATGTGTGTAATTAATTGTCATCATTTAAAAATTAGGAAATTTCATACCCACCCAAAAAGAGTCTTGTTTTGAAAAATTATAAGGGCTGACAGTACTGGGCCCATATTTCAGTGGGGGCAGTCAGCTGGTTTCGGGTGGCAGCTTTTTTCAGGTAGCAGCTGCTACCATTAGATGGGGAATCTATTCTCGTACTTGCAAAGTTATCTCATTTATGTAGCTTGACTTGCCCACCATAGGAAACTGACATTATGATCCCCTACCATCTGGAGAATACATATCCTAAAATCTAAAGGGACTCCACTGATAGTAAAATTCAAGAAAATAATGTAGAAATGATACAGAATAAATTTTCAGTTAAGTTTTCTGTTATGAAATTAGACCTCACAGGAATAGACTATACAGATGTTAGTGGGTTGTGTCTTATGAATGTCGGTGGAGTCTGAATAATAATTTCTAACTGTGAAAAAGGAACTGAAAACCCTGGGTCAGTTAGGTTTGGGTCTCAGGTCATAGGGTTCTAGAGGAGCCCCACTGACTCAGCAGTGGTGCAAAGTTCCTAAAGTTGAAATTCGAGGCAGCTCTTATAGAAAGAGAACGAAACGGGTAAACTTTCGGCTTCTGGAAGTGAAGAGATGCTTAATGCTCATCTGAGATTCAGCAATATTTGCTGTGATTTAATGGGTTTAGTTCGCAATGCTACTTCTGGATGATGTTTTTGGCTTCTTCCTTGTGCACCACCCCACAGTAGTTCAGGTGTTGCTGTGGGATAAATTAGTCTAGTTATTGCTAAGTGGACCAGCCGGAGACATTCTAGTCATGAAAGGAATATGGCTTATCAGAATTATTCACCCTGGCTTAGGTTTTTTCCTGAAAGGATAGAAACCTTGGTATTTTTTCTGGAAAGATATAATCTATAGAGAGAATTAAATACGTAAAAATCTTGAGAAGAGGCTTGTTCCAGGATGTTTACTTGTTACATACTCCAGCATTCACAAGAGGAAGTTTTATATAAATACCAGTTGGGAATCTGGAACATAACCCCCCCCCCCTTTTTCTTTACTGTGTTATTGAGGTATAAATTATACATTGTAAAAGTCATTAAAATGTATAATTCAGTGAGTTTTAGCCAACTCACTGAATTGTACAGTTGGCGCCACAATCTGATTTTAGAATATTTTATCATCTTGATAAGATCCCTCACACCCATTTAGAGTAATCCCATCCCCGCCCTGATCCTAGGCAACCATTAATCAGTCTACTCTGTCTCCTTACGGTTGCTATTTCTGGACATTTTATTTAAATGTAAACATATGTGGTCGTCTTCAGTTTTTCATTAACTTGTTTCTGAGTTCATCCGTGTGGTTTTCTGAATTCATCTGTGAGGTAGCATATTGGTACTTTAATCCTTTTTATTGTCAAATATTATCCGATTGTATGGATGTGCCATATTTTGTCCATTCACCAGTTGAAGGACATTTGGGTTGTTTCCATTTTCTGGCTGTGAAAAATAATGCTGCTTTGAACATTAGTGTGCAAGTCTTTGTGTGGACATAATGTTTTCATTTTTCTTAGATGCCTGAGTGGAGTTGCTGGGTTATATGGTGAATTTTAGTTCAACTTTTTAAGATGTTGCCAAGTTGTTTTCCAAAGTGACTATGTCATTTTACATTCTGAACTTGAGTGTATGAGGGTTCCTGATGAAATTACATCCTCACCAACCCTCGTTATTGTTTGTATTTTTTATTATAGCTAACCTAGTGATTGAAGTGGTATCTCTTTGTGGTTAATGATATTGAGAATCTTTTCATGTGTTCTTTAGCTATTGATGTACCTCCTTTGGTGAAATGTGTTGTCCACACGTTATTTTTATTATTAACTTGCAGTTCTTTTTATTCTACCTATAAGTCCTTTATCCAGTATGAACTTTCTAAATACCATGTACTAGCCACAGAAGACAACCTCAAATCCTGCTGTACAATATTCATCAAAAGTTTGGCTTCAGTAACTGCTTACATAAAATTGCCTAAAGGATATTTAGCCTGGCCTATTATCTAAATATTTAAATTCATTTTTGGGGTTATATCAGACCATCAAAAGATTTTATACTTCTTTGGATTCCTTATAGAATTGCTTTTATTAACCTGTTTTACTTTATGCTTTTTATCTATGACATATTTTACTTGAAAATGAAGAACTTGCATTTAAAAATGTTTCCACATAATGAGTTTCTATTGAAGAAATTTCTTTTCGGTCTCAGGACAAGACAAGGCTTCTCCTGTGAGTTAATTCACTTTTATTTACTTATTTTAGAGTCCATTTTAAAATTTATTTTTAATTTATTTTTGGCTGCATTGGGTCTTTGTTGCTGTGTGTGGGCTTTCTCTAGTTGTGGCGAGCGGGGGCTACTCTTCGTTGTAGTGCACGGGCTTCTCATTGTGGTGGCTTATCTTGCTGCAGAGCACGGGCTCTAGGCACACGGGCTTCAGTAGTTGTGGCTTGCAGGCTCTAGAGCACAGGCTCAGTAGTTGTAGCGCACGGGCTTAGTTGCTCTGCAGCATGTGGGATCTTCCCGGACCAGGGCTTGAACCTGTGTCCCCTGCGTTGGGTGGATTCTTAACCACTCTGCCACCAGGGAAGTCCCTAGAGTTCTTTTTTAATGTGGTAGAATATACATAACATAAAATTGACCATTTTAATTCTTTTTGGGTGTACACTTCAGTGGCATTAAGTACATTCACACTGTTGTGCAATCATTCCCACTATTCATCTCCAGAACTTTTTTTTTTGGCCACACCGTGTGGCATGTGGGATCTTAGTTCCCTGACCAGGGATCGAACCCATGGCCCCTGCAGTGGAAGAATGGAGTCTTAACCACTGGACCGCCAGGGAAGTCCCTCCAGAACTTTTCCGTCATCCCTAATTGAAACTTAGTCGTTAACCATTAACTCCCCATTCTCTCCTCCCCCAAGCCCCTGGTAACCACTATTTGACTTTTTTTTCATTTGTCTATGATTTTGACTATTTTAGGCACTTCGTATAAATGGAATCATTCAGTACTTGTCCTTTTGTGTCTGGCTTGTTTGACTTAGCATAGTGTTTTTAAGGTTCATGTTGTATCGTGTCAGAATTTCATTTTTTTTCATTATTTTAACGCTGAGTAATATTCTGTTGTAAGTATATACCACATGATTTGTGCATTCATTTTTCAATGGGCGTTTAGGTTATTGCCATCATTTTGGCTCTTGTTAATAACACTGCTATGAACAGTGGTGTGCAAATACTGTTTGAGTCCCTGTGTTCAGTTCTTTGAGATACATACCTAGAAGTGGAATTGCTGGATGCCCTCAAGGTTCATCCATGTCATGGCGTACAACAGGATTTCCTTCTCTTTTAAGGATGAATAATATTCTATTGTATGTAGATACCACATTTTCTTTATCCATTCATCCATCAATACACATTTAGGTTGCTTCTATCTTGGCTATTGTGAAAAATGCTGCAGTGAACATGGGTTTGCAAATATATCTTCGAGATCTATTTTCAGTCTTCTGTGTATATACTCAGAAGCGAGATTGCTGAATCATGATAATTCTATTTTTAATTTTGTAAGGAACTTCCATGCTGTTTTCTACTGCAGCTGCACCCATTTCACATTCCTACCAGCAGTGCTCAAAGGGTTCCTGTTTCTCCACATCCTTGCAACACTTAACTATTTTCTGTGTTTTGATAGTGGCCATCCTAACGGGTATGAGATGATATCTTGTGGTTTTGCTTTGCATTCCCCTGATGATTAGTGATGTTGAACATTTTTTCATATACTCATTAGACATTTCTATGTCTTCTCTAGAGACATGTCTGTTCAAGTCTTTTGTCTCTTTTTTTAATGAAAAATTACATTTCTTATTCCATTCCTTTTCACTGCTTTGATTTTCTTTGCTATGTAGAAGTTTTTGTGTTTGATGTAGTCCTATTTGCTTGTTTTTGCTTTGTTTTGCTTGTGTTTTTGGTGTCATAGACAAGAAATCATTGCCAGATCCTATGTCATGAAGTTTTCCTCCTATATTTTCTTTCAGGAGTTTTATCGCTTCAGGTCTTAATATTTAGGTCTTTAATCCATTTTGAGTTAATTGTTGTCTGTGGTATAAGGGTCCGTCTTCATTCTTTTGTCTGTGGGTGTCAAGTTTTCCACGCACCGTTTGTTGAGGAGATTATCCTTTCCACATTGTGTAGTCTTTGTACCCTTGTTGAAAATCATTTGGCCATATGCACTGGTGTGTTTCTGGGTTCTCTGTTCCATTGGTCTGTATGTCTTTATGCCAGTACCATGCTGTTTTAATTACTGTAGCTTTGTAGTATGTTTTGAAATCAGGACATGTGAGGCCTCCAGCGTTTTTCTTCTTTCTTGAGATTGTTTTGGCTATTTGGGGTCCTTTAAGATTCCATATGAATTTGGGGATGGTTGCTTGGGTTTCTGTGAAAGACCACTTGGGGTAGTATAAATATTTTAACAATATTAAGTTTTCAAGTCCGTAAACATGGTATGTCTTTCCATTCATTTGTGTCAACTTTTCTTTCAGCAGTGTTTTGTAGTTTCCAGTGTACAAGTCTTTTACTTCTTTGGTTAAGTTTATTCCTAAGTAATTTATTCTTTTTGATGATAGTGTAAATAGAATTGTTTTCTTAATTTCCTTTCTGGATCATTCACTGTTAGGGTTTAGAAATGCAACTGATTTTTGAATTTTGATTTTATATTGTGTAACTTTGCTGTATTTGCTTATTAGTTCAACAGTTTTGTGTGTGTGTGTATGTGTGTGTGTAATGTTTAGGGTTTTCAACACATAAGATCATGTCATCTGTGAAAAGAGATAATATTACTTCTTTCTTCCTAAGCTGGATGGCTTTTAATTCATTATCTTGTGTGATTGCTCTGGCTAGGACCCAAGTACTGTGTTGAATAGAAGTGACTAAAGTGGGTATCCTTGTCTTATTCTTGATATTGGAGGAAAAGGTTTCAGTTTTTCACTGTTAAGTATGATGTTAGCCGTGATCTTTTCATTAATGAACTTTATTATGATAAACAGATTTGCTAGATATAGAATCCTCAACCAACAGGTTTTTTTCTTTATGCACTTTGAATAAATCAACCCACAGACTTCTGGTCTCCAAGGTCTCTGAGAAGAAATAAGATAGTTTCATTGAGGATCCCTTTTATACAATGAGTTACTTCCTCTTGTTGCTTTCAAGGTTCTTTGTCTTTGGATTTTGACAATTTGATTATAGTTTGTCTAGATTTGTGTATCTTTGTGTTTACAGGCATACCTTGGATATAGTGTGGGTTTACTTCCAGACCGCTGCAGTAAAACAAATGTTGCCTAAATTGGATTGCACAAATTTTTTGGTTTCCCAGTGCATATAAAAGTTATGTTCAGGGCTTCCCTGGTGGCGCAGTGGTTGAGAGTCCGCCTTCCAATGCAGGGGACATGGGTTCGTGCCCCGGTCCGGGAAGATCCCACATGCCGCGGAGCGGCCGCGCCCGTGAGCCATGGCCGCTGAGCCTGCACATCCGGAGCCTGTTGCTCCACAATGGGAGAGGCCACAACAGTGAGAGGCCCACATACCGCAAAAAAAGAAAAGTTATGTTCACACTCTACTGTAGTCTGTTAATTGTGCAATACCATTATGTCTAAAAAACCGATGTGCATACCTTAATTAAAAAATAGTTTATTGCTAAAAAAAATGCATCTGAGCCTTTAGCAAGTCACAGTCCTTTTGCTGGTGGAGGGTCTTGCCTCATTGATGGCTGCTGACTGATCAGGGTGGTGGTTGCTGAGTTGGGGTCGCTGGGGCAATTTCTTAAAATAAGACAACATTGAAGTTTGCTGTATTGGTTGACTCTTCTTTTCATGAACAATTTCTCAGTAGCTCTCAGTGCTGTTTGATAACATTTTACTCACACCAGAACTTCTTTCAAAATTGGAGGGAATTCCCTGGTGGCGCAGAGGTTAAGGATCGGCCTGCCAAGGCAGGGGACGTGGGTTCGAGCCCTGGTCCGGGAGGATCCCACATGCCACGGAGCAACTAAGCCCGTGTGCCACAACTACTGAGCCCGCTCGCCTAGAGTCCGTGCTCCACAACAAGGGAAGCCACTGCAATGAGAAGCCTGCACACCGCAACGAAGAGTAGCCCCCGCTCGCCGCAACTAGAGAAAGCCCGTGCACAGCAACAAAGACCCAACACAGCCCATAATAAATAAATAAATAATAAAAAAAATTGGAATCAGTCCTTTCAAACCCCGCTGCTGCTTTAGCCAAGTAAGTTTATGTATGTAATATTCTAAATCCTTTGTTGTCATTTCAGCGTTCTTCACCAGGAGTAGATTCCATCTCAAGAAACCACTCTTTTTGCTCATCCATAAGAAACATTCCTCATTCCTTAAACATTTTATTATGAAATTGCAGCAATTGAGTCATATCTTTAAGCTCCACTTGTAATTCTAGTTCTCTTGCTATTTCCACCACACCTGCAGTTACTTCCTCCACTCAAGTCTTAAACCCCTCAAAGTTACCCATGAGGGTTGAAATCAACTTCTTCCAAACTCTTGTTCATGTTGGTATTTTGACCTTGTCCCATGAATCACGAATGTTCTTAGTGGCGTCTAGAATGGTGACTCCTTTCCAGAAGGTTTCAATTCACTGTACCCAGATCCATCAGAAGGCACCCACCTCCATCAAGTCATCTTTTCATTCTGTTAGCTCTTAAGTTTCTCCAGGATCCTGTTTTGAAACCCTTCACCCCCCCCACTTTTTTGCCATATCCACAATCTCTTTAATCATTTCCTTGGTTGGCTCTGTTGTAAGTTCCATGGAGTCATGCACATCTGGACACAGTTTTCTCCGGCAGGAATTTATTGTTTCAGGCTTGATGGCTTTCATGGCTTTTTCTTTTAACAACGATGGTGTCTTTAATGATGTAATCCTTTCAGACTGTAATGATGTCCTAAGTTCTCTTCCATAGCGCTGACAGTCCTTTCCGTAGAGTACCATGTGGAATGAGCCTTAAAGGTCCTATGACCCCCTGCTGCAGGGGCTGAATTAGAGATGTTATGTTGGGGACAAGTAGATCACTTTGACTCCTTCATTGTTGAACTCATGGGGTTCTGGGTGGCCAGGGGCATTGTCCAATATCAAAAGGACTTTAAAAGGCGGCCCCTTGTTGGCAGGTTACTTCCTGACTTCAGGGACAAAGCACTGATGGAACCAGTGCAGAAAGTGTTCTTTCCCGGCTGGTGTTTCTCTTTTCCCTTCAAGGTTCTGTGTCAGCAGCTTCATAGTTGAGGGCAGCCCTGATCATAAACTCCACTGCATTTGCACAAAACAGAGTTATCCCGTCCCTTCCTGCCTTAAATCCTGGTGCTTGCTTCTTGTTGTTACTAATAAATGTCCTTTGTGGCATTTTTTCCCATAATACGGCACTTAAACATCTGCATTAAAAACCTGTTTAGGCAGATATTCTTTCTCAACAATTTTCTTAGTGGCATCTGGGGAAGTCTGCTGCCTCTTGGTCGGAAGAAGCTATTTCTGTTACCTTGACATTTTTTTAGGCCAAACCTCTTTCTAAAATTATCAAACCATCCTTTGCAGGTATTAAACTCTCCATCTTTCCATCTTTCAACTTTAAGTTGTCACCTAATGACTTTGCTTTTTCTTGAATCATTAAAGTCTATAGATACGCGTGCCTTAGAGCAACCTTGCATCCACATAAAAGCTGCATTTAAAGGCTAAAAAGGGGGACTTCCCTGGTGATCCAGTGGTTAAGACTCCGTGCTCCCAATGTGGGGGGCCCGGGTTCGATCCCTGGGCCCACATACTGCAACTAAGCCCGTGCACCGCAACGAAGAGCCCGTGCGCCGCAACGAAGAGCCCATGTGCTGCAAGAAAGACCCAGCGCAGCCAAAATAAAATTTTTAAAAGAGATTAAAAGGTATGTATTTTGTAAAAAGAGCAAGGTTGAGCTAATATGGTTATGGCTTGAGAAAGATTGAAACAGGTATGGGAACATCTAGTTGTTATAGCCTAACCCAGTAGGTAACATCCATAGGCTTGTAGATATAATTGGCAGTGACATGGGATTAAAGAGAAACTGGTTACAGATAAGACCAAGGGGTCTCAGCCATCGTGAACAGACTGGAGTTTCTGGTGACAGGTCCAACAGAAAGGTTTTCCCCTTTTGCAATGGATTGGGAGATGTGGACAAGAGCATTGCCTTTCCAAGAAAGGGGGAAAATAAGGTAAGAAACAAGAGCAAGAAAAGGGTATACAGGCCTGGTCTCATCATTTTGGGAAAGCTGTCTCCTTAGGCTGTCGTCTGCTTCAGTTCTTGGAAATCTTCGGGGTGAGGTCATCAGTTGGTGTGCAGGTCCCATAAGGGTTTGAGGCTTCCTTTAGATGAGACGCGTGGGTCCAGGAGTCAACTCCTTGGAGTTTGGTGGCGCAAGGATTGGTCAGTTACGCTTGATAAAAGCCTTTCCAGCATGGTTGAATAAAGTGTTTTGTGGAGATGTCTTTTCCAATAAAGAAATCTCCAGGCTGCGAAGTGTGGCGTTAGACGTCTTCATCTTTAAAAGGATTGCTCTATTAAAGCATGGTTATTTTTAATAGATGTAATTAGACCTATGCAACATTGCAGTATATCTCGTTTCATTAGTTGTAGATGAAAGAGGCAGGAGCTAGATGCATGGGGTGCCCAGCAGTTAGCTCAAAGGGTGAGAGTTTATGAGTTCCAAAACGAGTGGACTTGAGATTGAGAAGGACCAGAGGCAGTGCTTTTGGCCAAAGTCTTTGGAGGATTTCCACAAATTTTGACTATTGAGGTTTTTTTTTTTTTTAAATTGGGTATAGTTGCTTTACAGTGTTGTGTTTCTGCTGTAAATTGAAGTGAATCAGCTATATGTATCCATATATCCCCTCTTTTTTGGATTTCCTTCCCGTTTAGTTCACCACAGAACATTGAGTAGAGTTAGCTGTGCTATACGGCAGGTTCTCATTAGTTGTCTCTTTTACACATAATGGTGTATATATGTCAATCCCAATCTCGCAATTCATCCCACACCCCTTTCCCCCTTGGTGTCCATACGTTTGTTCTCTGTGTCTCTATTTCTGCTTTGCAAATAGGTTCATCTGTACAATTTTTCTAGATTCCACATACATGTGTTAATACACAATACTTGTTGTTCTTCTGGCTTACTTCACTCTGTATGACAGTCTCTAGGTCCATCCACGTCTCTACAAATGATCCAATTTCGTTCCCTTTTATGGTTGAGTAATATTCCATTATGTATATATACCACATCTTTATCCATTCGTCTGTCGATGGACATTTAGGTTGCTTCCATGTCTTGGCTATTGTAAATAGTGCTGCACTGAACATTGGGGTGCATGTGTCATTTTGAATTATGGTTTTCTCAGGATATATGCCCCGTAGTGGGATTGCTGGGTCATATGGTAGTTTTATTTTTATATTTTTAAGGAACCTTCATACTGTTCTCCATAGTGGCTTTATCAATTTACATTCCCACCAACAGTTCAAGAGAGTTCCCTTTTCTCTGCACCCTGTTTAGCATTTATTGTTTATAGAGTTTTTAACGATGGCCATTCTGACCGCTGTGAGGTGATACCTCATTGTAGTTTTTTTATTTTTTGTGGTATGCGGGCCTCTCACTGTTGTGGCCTCTCCCGTTGCGGAGCACAGGCTCCGGACGCTCAGGCTCAGCAGCTGTGGCTCATGGGCCTAGCCGCTGCACGGCATGTGGGATCTTCCTGGACTGGGGCACGAACCCGTGCCCCCTGCATTGGCAGGTGGACTCTCAACCACTGCGCCACCAGGGAAGCCCCATCATTTTAGTTTTAATTTGCATTTCTCCAATAATTAGGTTGAACATCTTTTCATGTACCTCTTGGCCATCTGTATGTCTTCTTTGCTGAAAGGCTATTTAGGTCTTCTGCCCACGTTTTTGATTGGATTTTCTTTTTTGTTATTGAGGTGCGTGACCTGTTTGTATATTGTGGAGATTAATCCCTTGTCAGTTGCATCATTTGCAAATATTTTCTCGCATTCTGGGGGTTGTCTTTTCGTCTTGTTTATGGTTTGCTTTGCTGTGCAAAAGCTTTTAAGTTTAATTAGGTTTTATTTATTTATTTTTGATTTTATTTTCATTACTTTAGGAGGTAGGTCAAAAAAGATCTTGCTGTAATTTATGTCAAAGAGTGTTTTTCCTATGTTTTCCTCTAAGAGTTATGTCAAAGAGTGTTTTTCCTATGTTTTCCTCTAAGAGTTTTGTAGTGTCTGGTCTTACATTTAGATCTTTAATGCATTTTGAGTTTATGTTTGTGTATGGTGTTAGGGAGTGTTCTAATTTCATTCTTTTACATGTAGCTGTCCAGTTTTCCCAGCACCACTAACTGAAGAGACTGTCTTTTCTCCATTGTATATTCTTGCCTCCTCTGTCATAGATTAGGTGACCCTAGGTGCATGGGTTTATCTCTGGGCTTTCCATCCTGTTCCATTGATCTATATTTCTGTTTTTGTGCCAGTACCATATTGTGTTCATTACTGTAGCTTTGTAGTATAGTCTGAAGTCAGGGAGCCTGATTTCCTCCATTCTTCCAGCTCTATTTTTCTTAAGATTGCTTTGGCTATTTGGGGTTTTTTGTGCTTCAATACAAATTGTAAAATCTTTTGTTCTAATTCTGTGAAAAATGCCATTGGTAATTTGATAGGGATTATGTTGCATCTGTAGATTGCTTTGGTAGTATAGTCATTTTCATAATATTGATTTTTCCAATCTAAGAACATGGTATATCTCTCCGTTTGTGTCGTCTTTTATTTCTTTCATCAATATCTTAAAGTTTTCTGCATACAGGTCTTTTGCCTCCTTAGGTAGGTTTATTCCTAGGTATTTTATTCTTTTTGTTGCAATGGAAAATAGGATTGTTTCCTTAATTTCTCTTTCTGATCTTTCGTTATTAGGATATAGGAATGCAAGAGATTTCTGTGCATTAATTTTGTATCCAGCAACTTCACCAGATTCACTGATTAGCTGTAGTAGTTTTCTGGTGGCATCTTAGGATTTTCTGTGTATAGTATTATGTCATCTGCAAACACTGACAGTTTTACTTCTTTTCCAATTTGTGTTCCTTTTATTTCTCTTTCTTCTCTGATTGCCGTGGCTAGGATTTCCAATACTATGTTGAATAATAGTGGCAAGAGTGGACACCCTTGTCTTGTTCCTAATCTTAGAGGAAATGCTTTCAGTTTTTCACCATTGAGAATGATGTTTGCTGTGGGTTTGTCATATATGGCCTTTATTATGTTGAGGTAGGTTCCCTCTGTGCCCACTTTCTGGAGAGTTTTTATCATAAATCGGTGTTGGATTTTGTCAAAAGCTTTTTCTGCATCTATTGAGATGATCATATGGTTTTTATCCTTTAATTTGTTAATATGGTGTATCACATGGATTGTGTTGTGTATACTGAAGAATCCTTGCAACCCTGGGATAAATCCCACTTGATTATGGTGTTTGATCTTTTTAATGTGTTGTTGGATTCTGTATGCTAGTACTTTGTTAAGGATTTTTGTGTCTATGTTCATCAGTGATATTGGTCTGTAATTTTCTTTTTTTGTGATATCTCTGTCTGGTTTTGGTATCAGGGTGATGGTGGCCTTGTAGAACGTGTTTGGGAGTGTTCCTCCCTCTGCAATTTTTTGGAGGAGATTGAGAAGGATAGATGTTAACTCTTCTCTAAATGTTTGATAGAATTCGCCTGTGAAACCATCTGGTCCTGGAGTTTTGTTTGTTGAAAAATTTTTTTTATCACGGTTTGAATTTCATTACTTGTGATTGGTTTGTTTATATTTTCGAATTCTTCCTGGTTCAGTCTTGGAAAGTTGTACCTTTCCAAGAATTTGTCCATTTCTTCTGGGTTGTCCATTTTATTGGCATGTAGTTGCTTGTGGTAGTCTCTCATGACCCTTTGTATTTCTGCAGTGTCACTTGTAATTTCTCCTTTTTCATTTCTAATTTTATTGATTTGAATCCTCTACCTTTTTTTCTTGATGAGTCTGGCTAAAGGTTTATCAATTTTGTTTATCTTCTCAAAGAACCAACTTTTAGTTTTATTGATCTTTGCTATTGTTTTCTTCATTTCTATTTTATTTATTTCTGTTCTGATCTTTATGATTTCTTTCCTTCTACTAACTTCAGTTTTTCTTTGTTCTTTTTCTAGTTGCTTTAGTTGTAAGGTTAGATTGTTTATTTGAGATTTTTCTTGTTTCTTGAGGTAGGATTGTATTCCTGTAAAACTCTCTCTTAGAACCGCTTTTGCTATGTCCCATAGGTTGGTTTTTTTTTTTTTTTTTTTTTTTTGCTGCATTGGGTCTTTGTTGCTGTATGTGGGCTTCCTCTGGTTGTGGCGTGCGGGCTTCTCATTGCAGTGGCCTCTCTGGTGCAGGGCACGGGTTCCAGGTGCACGGGCTTCAGTAGTTTTGGCACACGGGCTCAGTAGTTGTGGCACGCGGGCTCAGTAGTTGAGGCACGTGAGCTTAGTTGTGGCACGCAAGTTCTAGAGTGCAGGCTCAGTAGCTGTGGTGCATGGGCTTTTGCTCTGAAGCATGTGGGATCTTCCTGGGCCAGGGCTCGAACTCGTGTCCCCTGAATTGGCAGGCAGTTTCTTAATCACTGTGCCACCAGGGAAGCCCATGCATCCCATAGGTTTTGGATTGTCATGTTTTCATTGTCATTTGTTTGTAGGTATTTTAAAGTTTTTTCTTTGATTTTTTTTCAGTGATCTCTTGGTTATTCAGCAATGTACTGTTTAGCCTCCATGTGTTTCTGTTTTTTACAGTTTTTTTTCTGTAATTGGTTTCTAATCTCATAGCATTGTGGTCAGAAAGGCGGCTTGATACAATCTCAATTTTCTTAAATTTTCCACGGCTTGATTTGTGACCCAAGATGTGAGCTATTCTAGAGAGCATTCCATGTGCACTTGAGAAGAATGTGTATTCTTCTGCTTTGAGGTGGAATGTCCTGTAAATATCAATTAAGTGTGTCTGGTCTATTGTGTCATTTAAAGCTTGTGTTTCCTTATTTATTTTCTGTCTGCATGATCTGTCTATTAGTGTAAGTGGGGTGTTAAAGTCCCCCACTATTTATTGTGTTACTGTTGATTTCCCCTTTTATGGCTGTTAGCATTTGTCTTATGTATTGAGGTGCTCCTATGTTGGGTGCATAAATATTTATAATTGTTATGTTTCCTTCTTGGATTGATCCCTTGATCATTATGTAGTGTCCTTTTCTCCTGTAACAGTCTTTATTTTAAAGTCTATTTTGTCTGATATGAGTATTGCTACTCCAGCTTTCTTTTGATTTCCATTTACATGGAATGTCTTTTTTCATCCCCTCATTTTCAGTCTGTATGTGTCCCTAGGTCTCAAGTGGGCCTCTTGTAGACAGCATATATATGGGTCTTGTTTTTGTATTCATTCAGCCAGTCTGTGTCTTTTGATCGGAGCATTTAATCCATTTACATTCAAGGTGATTTTCGATATGTATGTTCCTGTTACCATTTTCTTAATTGATTTGGGTTTGTTTTTGTGGGTTTTTTCTTCTCTTGTTTCCCGCTTAGAGAAGTTCCTTCAGCATTTTTTGTAATGCTCTTTGGTGGTGCTGAATTCTCTTAGCTTTTGCTTGTCTGTAAAGCTTTTGATTTCTCTGTCAAATCTGAATGAGATCCTTGCTGCATAGAGTAATCTTGGTTATAGGTTTTTCCCTGTCATCATTTTAAATGTATCCTGCCACTCCCTTCTGGCCTGAAGAGCTTCTGCTGAAAAATCAGCTGATAACCTTATGGGGTTTCCCTCATATGTTGTTTTTTGCTTTTCCCTTGCTGCTTTTAATATTTTTTCTTTGAATTTAACTTTTGTTATTTTGATTAATATGTGTCTTGGCATGTTTCTCCTTGGGTTTATCCTGTATGGGACTCTCTGTGCTTCCTGAACTTGGGTGGTTATTTCCTTTCCCATGTTAGGGAAGTTTTCGATTCTGATCTCTTCAAATATTTTTTCAGACCCTTTCTCTTTCTCTTCTTCTGGGACCCCTATAATTTGAATGTTGGTGCTTTAATATTGTCCCAAAGGTCTCTGAGACTGTCCTTGATTCTTTTCATTCTTTTTTCTCTTCTTTTTTTTTTTTAAGATGTTGGGCATAGGAGTTTATTAATTAATTAATTTATTTTTGCTGTGTTGAGTCTTCGTTTCTGTGCGAGGGCTTTCTCTAGTTGTGGCAAGCGGGGGCCACTCTTCATCGCGGTGTGCAGGCCTCTCACTATCGTGGCCTCTCTTGTTGCAGAGCACAGGCTCCAGACGCGCAGGCTCAGTAGTTGTGGCTCATGGGCCTAGTTGCTCCGCGGCATGTGGGATCCTCCCAGACCAGGGCTCGAACCCACGTCCCCTGCGTTAGCAGGCAGATTCTCAACCACTGCGTCACCAGGGAAGCCCCATTCTTTTTTATTTATTCTGCTCCTTGGCAGTTATTCCCAGCATTCTATTTTCCAGCTCACTTATTCGTTCTTCTGTCTCAGTTATTCTACTATTGATTCCTTCTAGTGTATTTTTCATTTCAGTTATTTGTTGTTCATCACTGTTTGTTCTTTAGTTCTTGTAGGTCTTTCATTTCTTGTATTTTCATTTCTTGTATTTTCCTGATCCATACCTCCATTCTATTTCTGAGATTTTGGATCATATTTACTATCATTTCTCTGAATTCTGAGGTAGATTGCCTATTTCCTCTTCATTTTTTTTGTTTTGTAGGTTTTTACCTTGCTTCTTCATCTGTAACGTATTTTCTTGTCATCTCATTTTTTTTGATGGGTGGGGCTGTGTTCTTGTCTTGCTGGTTGTTTGGCCTGAGGTGTCCAGCACTGGAGTTTGCATGCAGTTTGGTGGAGCCGGGTCTTGGTGCTGAGATGATGACCTCCAGGAGAGCTCACACTGATTAATATTCTCTGGGGCCTAACGTTCTCTGTTAGTCTAGTGTCTTGGATTCAGTGCTCCCACCACAGGGACTCAGGCCCGACCCCCAGTCTGGTTGTGCAGTGATTCCTCCCATCCCCTTAGGTGTCCAGGGTCCCCACTAGCACCCAGTAGGTGCTCTGCAAGGATTGCTGCAATGCATTCTTTTTTAAAATTTTTTATTTATTTATTTAATTTATTTATGGCTGCATTGGGTCCTCATTGCTGCACACAGGCTTTGTTGTAGTTGCTGCGAGTGGGGGGCTACTCTTAGTTGCGGTGCATAGGCTTCTTATTGCAGTGGTTTTTCTTGTTGCACAGCACGGGCTCTAGGCGCACGGGCTTCAGTAGTTGTGGCTCATGGGCTCTAGAGCCCAGGCTCAGTAGTTGTGGCGCATGGGCGCATGGGCTTAGTTGCTCTGCGGCATGTGGGATCTTCCCAGATCAGGGCTCAAACCCATGTCCCCTGCATTGGCAGGAGGATTCTTAACTACTCTGCCACCAGGGAAGCCCCTCGATGCATTCTTGTACTAGTGAGGAGATACGAACTCCATGTCCTCCTACTCTGCCATCTTGACTCTGCTGCCCCCCTCCATTAAGTTCTTTTTTAAACTCTAGTTTTTGTGTTTTTTAAAAAAAAATTAATTTACTTATTTATTTTTGGCTGTGTTGGATCTTCGTTGCTGCAAATGGGCCATCTGTAGTTGCGGTGAGCGGGGGCTACTCTTTGTTGCCATGCACGGGCTTCTCATCGCAGTGGCTTCTCTTGTTGAGAAGCACAGGCTCTAGGCGTGCTGACTTCAGTAGTTGTGGCACGTGGGCTCAGTAGTTGTTGCTCGCGGGCTCTAGAGCGCAGGCTCAGTAGTTGTGACACGTGGGCTCAGTTGCTTCTCAGCATGGAGGAGCAAACCTGTTTCCCCTGCATTGGCAGGCGTATTCTTTTTTTTTTTTTAAAGGGAACCCTCTGACACTGTTGTTGGGAATGTAAATTGGTGCGGCCACTATGAATTTATTTATTTATTTATTTATTAATTAATTTATTTATTTATGGCTGTGTTGGGTCTTCGTTTCTGTGCGAGGGCTTTCTCTAGTTGTGGCAAGCGGGGGCCACTCTTCATCACGGTGCGCAGGCCTCTCACTGTCATGGCCTCTTGTTGTGGAGCACAGGCTCCAGATGCACAGGCTCAGTAGTTGTGGCTCACGGGCCCAGTTGCTCCGCGGCATGTGGGATCTTCCCAGACCAGGGCTCGAACCCGTATCCCCTGCATTGGCAGGCAGATTCTCAACCACTGCACCACCAGGGAAGCCCTGGCAGTCGTATTCTTAACCACTGCACCACCTGGGAAGTCCCCCCCCCCCATTGAGTTTTGATGACACTTAGTTCATTTGATTAGTCCTGAAGCCTGGTGATGATGTGTACAGTGAAAGTACTGAAGATTTGGCCAAACAACACATACTTGCTGTAATATTTGACCAGTAAAACAAGTCCCTTGGTTGCTGTGGAGCTCAAGAGGGGTTCATCAGGTAGGGATATTTTTTTCCAGTAAGTTTTAGCTACTGAAGAGGCAATAGTTTGTCTACGTGGGAAAGCTTCAGTCCGGTGGGAAAACATACAAATCATTACCAAGACATATTTGTATCCATGGGGTGAGGATAGCTGCATAAAGTCCATTTTCCCACTCTAATGGCAATTTAAAGTGTTTGGGGGCAGTGCGGACAGGTTTCCCCGGATTATATGTTGAACAGGTGGGGCTTCTGTAGGGGGTACAGAGATAATTAGAGGGGATCCCATGATTATTTTTTTGGTGGCCTTAACTAAAAGGACAGTAGCAGGAATAACTCTAAGGCAAAAGGGGTATCCTCGTGCCCAGGGTCTAGCTGCCAACTCTAGTACCCTATGGGGTGATGGTGATCCCCGTGCTTTTGGGTAAGTAAGTGCTTCTCTCCTTCTCTTGTATGAAGAGGAAAAAGGGAAGTTGATCAACAGTAGGGAGATTTATCAAGCTTTCCTGTAATGTATTAAAAGCTAGATCATTTGATTCATCCAGTTGGCTGTTTTGGTTGCTGCTATCAAGTTCTAGATTTATTGTCTCCTTTTGGCAGAAATGCCAGCATGACATTTTTTCTAAGGAATCTTGGCCCAATAAATGAACAGGGATAGAGGAACTAAAGAGAAAAGGGTAGCTATCTCTTAGCCTAAACCAAAGGAGATAGGTTAACAGACAGGGACCTGGGGAGGTTTATTTTGAGACCCCCCCCCCCCCCACGGAACCATTTTAATCCTCTGAGTCAGGGGCTCTTGAGTAACAGGTTGAGCCCCAAGACTGTAGCTCTGGTGTCAGTGAGGATGGAGGGACTCATTCCCAAGCTGGAGAGTGGTTTCTCTAAGTTGATTGAGGGGAAGGATTGGGGAAAAACCCTGTAATTCCCTGGGAACTGGGGAAGCTGGTTAGAGGATTGAGGGTGCCTGGTGCACTTAAGCTTGTGACAGTCTTTCCTTCAATGTCCTGGCTTTTTGCACTAATGGCAAAGACCAGGAGGGTTTGTGTTTCATTTAGGGGCCTCTACTTGGTGGAGTTGAAAATTGAGGATTTTAGTGGTCGGTCTTTTAGTTGAATCATCTGTGGCGCCGGTGAGCTGATTTACTGAATTAAATAAATCTGGAGTGGAAATAATTTCCCATTCCATCCTGGTCCTTTTAACTAGAAGAGAAAGATCCCTATTCAACCCATTAATGAACATAGAGTTAAAGGCTACCCCAGGGGCCAGCAAAATTGAGTTTGTTTGGGAATAACAGAAATTACAATTTGGGACATGCAAACTATGGTAAACTTATAGACATGTCCGGAGAAGGAAGGTCAGGAGTGTTCTTTTTACAGCGGAATGGAGGAAGTTGGGAGGGGCTGTTTTGAATGAAAGTTCATTGGAGGAGAATGAGAATTCAGGGTTGTGGTGGCTTATCATTGGCTGAGTTGCAGTGGTTTCTCATTGGCTGGGCTGTTGTTGGCGAGGAAGAAGTCTTTCTTCCTGCTGAGGAATGTAGAGTAAGCTGGTATGTGCTTGAGAGCTCTCCCTTCAGGGCTTCCAGGCTTCATTTTGCATGAGGTTTTTCTTTTATTTGTTTTCACAAGTTCTAAGATTATTTCAGGCTGGAGTCCTTAGGTGTCTCTCCCTATAGAGTGGTTCTGATAACTTACAGCTTTGCTAAATCTACCTGTAGCTCTTCTGGGGCTTTTCCCCATTAATATTCAAGATGTTTATGGGTTTGTTTTTTTGTAAAGTGCGACCAAGGAGAGCATTCCTTTTTAAATTAATCATTAATGGATACATATTCCCCAGTTTTTTCCTGCTTTGAAGAATCTTCTTCATTTTCTCTCTTGATCTGCTAACATGTTCAGAACCTTCCTTTAGCTCTTTGAGCATATTTGACAGTTATTTTAAAGTCTTTGTCTAGTAGGTCTGAGTTCCTCAGGCATATCTCCTGTTTCTCTGTACGCCTTGTGATTTTTTTTGTTGAAAACTGGACATGTGAATCTTATATAGTCATCCCCCCTTATGTGCAGGGGATACGTTCCAAGACCCCCAGTGGATGACTGAACCTGCAGATAGTACTGAACTCTTATATATACTATGTTTTTTCCTTTACATACACACCTGTGATAAAGTTTAATTTATAAATTAGTCCCAATAAAATATTAACAGTAATAATAAAGTGGAGGGCTTCCCTGGTGGTGTAGTGGTTGAGAGTCTGCCTGCCGATGCAGGGGGCACAGGTTTGTGTCCCGGTCCGGGAAGATCCCACATGCCGCGGAGCGGCTGGGCCCGTGAGCCATGGCCGCTGAGCCTGCGCATCCAGAACCTGTGCTCCGCAACGGGAGAGGCCACAACAGTGAGAGGCCCGCGTACTGCAAAAAAAAAAAAAAATAATAAAGTGGAATTATAATAATATTGTGTAATAAACATGTGAATGTGGTTTCTCTCACAAAATGTCTTATTCTACTGTGCCCATTCTTAGGATGATGATGTGAGATGATAAAATGCCTATGTAATGAAATGAAATGAGGTGAATGACAGGCAGTGTGACATAGCATTAGGCTACTACTGACCTTCTGACACTGTGTCAGAAGAAGGATCATCTGCTTTGGGTGATCCTGGATCACCGAACATGATGTTGATGGATTGATGTTGAGAGCAGAAGATGTTTTTGGTTGGGAATACCGGGCAGATTGGAGCGGGATGGTGTGAGATTTTATCACACTATTCAGAATGGTGTGCAATTTAAAAGTTATGAATTGCTTATTTCTGGGATTTTCCATTTAATGTTTTCGGGCTGCAGTTGACAGCTGTTAACAAACTGTGCAGAGCCAGACCATGGATAAGGCAGGGGACTACTGTAGTGTGGTAGCTCTGGAAATCAGATTCTCCTTCTCAGATTTTTTTTTTATTGTTTGTTGTCGTCTCTCTGCCAATGATCAGTCTGTGGTGAATGCTTAGACTTTTCTCAGGTCCTTTCTGAGCCTGTCTTTCCCTGGGCAGAGGCAGAGGCTTTCTAAATTCTCCCACACATGTGGGGATGGTTCAGGTGGTAATGCGAGCAATGGGGAACGATGGGGAACGATAGATGAAGCTTCGCTGCTCACTCGCCGCTCACCTCCTGCTGTGTGGCCCGGTTCCTAAAAGGCCGTGGACCGGTACCGGTCTGTGGCCCAGGGCTTGGGGACCCCTGCTTTAAATCCCCTGGGAGCCACTTTAGCCAGTGGGGGTAGTTGGAAGAATGGTCACTCACCTCTGTGTCTGCTCTTTCTTCTTGATCAGAAGCAACCATCCACAGTCAGGACCTGGGACCCTGGTATTTGGAGGAAAAGGTCTTTATTGCCCACCTTGGCTCCAGCAAGTCAAACTAGAAATGTTTGGGCTGGCTGATGGGGAATGGGTAGCTGCTACTCTGCTAAAGGCTAAAATCCACCACTGTTCATTGCAGTTTACCACTTAAGATTTCCCCTGGACACTACAAGCCTTAAAATAGACTCCTGTGTTCCAAATAATCACTTTAGGTACTTTCTGCCAGTACAGTTGTTGTCTAGGTGGAGAGATGGCTTCCTGGCGCCTCCTACTGCTCCATCTTCCCTGACATCAGTCCTTCCATGTCTTTGATTTTTATCCTTCTTTTTGGAAGCTGTTGTCAACTTTTATCTTCCAGCTCTGCTACTAAATGTTTTGAATGTTTTATTTTTGTTGTCATATTTATATTTCCAAGTGCATCTTCTGATTCTCTGCTTACTCCTTTTTTAAAAAAATCATATTCTGTTTGTGTCATGGGTGAAATACTCATTTCTCTGAGGATGCTAATATGGTATCCTTTAGTGTTACCGCTCCCTTCATTATCTTTCCTCTGAGTTGTTTTTACTTGTTTTCTCTCTTTCTCCTTGGAGGCTTTCCTCAAACTTCTGGTGATCTTTGACTACTCACATTTAAGAAGAGGGCTCTAAAACACCACTTGGAAGGTGTTTCAGTTACTGTGGCACTGTCCATTAGGAATAGAATGTGAGCCACGTAATAATTTCAGATTTTCTAGTAGCCACTCTAAAAAGGTAACAGGAGACAGGTGAATAATATAATTTGTTTTACCCAGTATATCCATAATATTATATCAACATATAATCAGTATAAAAAATTATTGGTGAGGTATTTTATATTATTTTTTTGCACTGTCTCCAAACCCCATGTGTATTTTACAGTTGCAGCACATCTTAGTTCATACACTAAATTTTTATTTGAAATACTTGAGCCATATTGAGATTAATAAAACTTAGAGTTGAAAAGTAGATTTACATAGTTCTTCCAAATGCACTTTGTTGTTAGTCTACATATACCTAAATTTTTCAAGTATCAGAAAATTATTTTCCTTCGATATTTGCATCCACATTTACAAAGTTGTTCATCTTTTTATCGGAAGAATTGATTTGATTTTGAAACAAAAGCATATAGTTTCAAAGCAATATCTGTTTAAATAAATTCAACTCTTCTGTCAATTCTGTTACTACCATTAAATTCAATGATGTATTGCATAAATGGAAAAACTAAATTTATCAGTATCAACCATTCTTCACATTTTTCTTGTATTTTGCAGCCAATTTATACAATGCTATTGATTACATTGACAATTTGCATGTTGACTCATGTTAGAAAAATGTCTAAAGTCATTATTTTTTGTTTATATTATGAAATGTTTCAATTTTAACTAATTTTTCTCACCTGAGTAGGTCACAAGTTTTTCCCACTCTAAGACGCTTCAAATGTAGCTCACTCATATTCAGTGTGATACTGCCACTTTTTGTCTTTGATTTTCGAATACTTAGCAATCATTCCTTTCATTTCAAGAAAATCTTGAATTGGAATTCCCAGTACAGGAAATCTTTGTAAAATTCTTTTATGATTCAACCAAGGAGTATCAGTAAAGAACACAAGATCATTAAAAACGTTATTTTCAACAGTTTCATAAACTAGCAGTGATTATATCATTTGCACACATGTACGGAAGAATTTTAACATCTGTATTCATGTCTGTCTTCTTGGAGTCTGCTTCAGAAAACTGAACAGATATTTTCAATAGTTACCATATAGTGGAACAAAGCAATGAGGGAAATACCATTCTCTTGCTTTAAAATTCCAGTATATCTGTCTTTGGACCTAACACAGCTTCAGTCTTATCTTTGTGATAGAAACGAATTTTTTTCTCTAGCTGAAATTTCTTCTTTATCAGGTGGAAAATTGTCAAAAATATCTGTCATGAGTTTGAGTTTTTAGACAATGAATTGACATTTCTTTATAAATTTTGATGTTCTTTGAGACAGAATGTACTCAGAGTTTTCAGTTGGCAGTGTCTTATATTACACACCTAAAGCTAAGTACTTGAAATTTTTCTAATTTTGAACCAATTGATCTTTGATATTACAAGAAATTTCTTGTCTTCTGTGAGCAAAATTAGAAGGTTAATTAAAATTTTCAATTTTTATGTGTCTTTTAAAGTCTTCCTCATAATTTTCTAACTAGATTATCATAATTAAAATGGTCATTTCTTTTATCATCTCTCCATCGAAGATTCGTGTGTGTGTGTGTGTGTGTGTGCGTGTGTGCACACATGCAAGAATTCAAACCATTTTATAGCTGGCCAAGTATAAGCTTGAAATCCTGCTAAAAATTGTTAAAAAAATTGTTTAAATTTTTTGTTGGAAATGTAATTCTCATTTCATAGGACTTATTTCGTGGATTCTTTTTTGACTATTGGGAGAATACTTATCATAAACTGTTGCTGAAAAAATGAAATAACTATTAGCTGCTGTCTTAAATATTGTCTACTGTATTGAACACTTGTGTACAACAAACAGCCTTCTCATTTTCCTGTGCCTGCAGTGAGTTGCATTTGCTACTCATCATCGAATGTGCACTGTACCCTCTTGCACTCTTTTTTCTTTGCTGTACTCGTTGTGGTACTAGCTTCTGTATTGCACTGAATTCTGCCTCATTAATATGCCTTCATTAAAAATCTAAATATTTTTCCAGATTTTTAATCTAGATAATTTTATTATATTACAGTTAAAATAATAAGTATCTCAATTTATGATTATGGTTTACATATAGGTGTCACTGTAATTTGTGCTGTCTGCATAGGTGTTCTTTAACTTGTACTATCTACATAAAATATCCAAGTAGACACATTGTGATGTTACTTCAGTGCATAGAAAAAAATCATCTGAACTGAATCAGTCTGTTGATACTGACTAGATTGGTGAAGTGTTTATCTGTAATACTAGAAGTCATGCACGTTCCTATACAAGCATTACAATACAACAGCAACGTCCTGTGCCGTGCAACAGTTAAAGTGAATTGTAGTTCTACCAAAACAATAAAGTTGTGTTTAATGGAAAAATATTTACTCTGCCTCAGTTTTTTAAACCTTGAAATGTGGCACTCCATCCGTATTTCCAGTTCTTAGTCGCCTTAAATGGCTACCATATTGAACAGTACAGAGTTGGAGTACGCAGTGAGCCACAGAGAACCCAACAAATCAGAGTGACGTTAACTCAGTACAAGTTTATTTCCCAGTCAGACTTCCACCTTTTTCTTTCCAACATTTTGTAGTCATGTCATCTGGAACATATGGCCTCCAAGGTCCCAGAGACAAGGAAAGCAAGACCTGGAACATTATACAATGTTTCTAAGCACTGGCCTGGAAAAGCTTGGAACCTTGGGTCCCATTTTGGTGCAAAGGTGTCCCAGGGCACTGTAGAGAATTCACAGGGGCTTCCTAGGATATTTTAAGTTTTAGGGAAACAGCTCTAATTACTGGACATGGCACCAACTAATACTATTATGTTGCTTGGACCTAACTATTTAGCAAATGGAACTGTCAGGTATTTCTTTTAGCCCAGGGACACTGTGAGAAAAGGATTGTGCTACTAAGGATGCTGTAACCAAGAAAGTTTGGGAACCTCTGGCTTAGAAATCACTTCTACTCTTCATTTGGCCAGACATCAGTCATATGAACCTCAGCTAACTGCAAGGGAGGCTGAGAAATAGTTTTCCCCTTGTGAGCACATCCACTGCTTCTGCCCCAGTCTGTCCTGATAACCACACCCTTTCCTTCTTCCCACACCACATGTTGTACATACTTTCCCCAAGAGAGACAGTCCGAAGTCTGATTCGATCCATGTTCCCAGCTCAAAGTCCAGGGTCTCTGGGTTGGAAGTTTGAGTCCATGGGAGCATGGACTTAGGTCAATTTGTGGGCTTCACAGAAGGGTGATGGGGGTGTTCACTTAGATTTTGCCTTTGGGACCCTAAATGTCAGTGTCTCTCAGTCCTTGGAGCAGTGTTATTTCTTCAGAAGGGTCTACAGTTTTTCTAGGGAAGGACTTAAGCTTCCAGGCGCCATAAGCCTGGCTATTTTTCTGGAACAGGTGGAAGAAAGCTGCATGGTAGTATGGGGTTGGAGTTCACCCGTATACAGAATTCCACTTAATCTGTATTCAGCCTTATGTCCTCCAGGCCCAGGGTCCCCAAGTTAAAAGCCTCTCAAGTTCTCTTTGGTGAAAGATGATACCTCAGATTTCTATGGGGGTGAAATTTTCATAGGGTGATGGACAGTCCCTGACCATGAAGGGTGGGAGTGGCATCTGGGGCTTGAACCGCTCTTATGCGTGTTTTCAAGCACGTTCTCTCCTTTGAGTCCCTGATTTCCTCCACCTTGTGAATCGTCTGGATCTCATCAGTACCTTTTCGGAAGGCAGTCGTGGCTTTTTCTCCTGGTCAGTAAAATTCTTCCAAACGGTATATGTCTTCAAATATTATTGTTTGGGCTTACATATGTCTCTTAATTTTTATATCAGGTTTATTGAGATAGAATTTACATAAAATTCACTTTTCAGATTTTGTCAATCTAGTACAATTGACAAAAATGTAAGTAAAGTATATAACATGATGATTTGATATACATTGTGAAATGAGTCCACACCATCCACATCCATCACCTCACATATTTACATTTTTTTTTTTTTTTGGCAAGAACATGTAAGTTCTACTCTCTTAGCAAACTCCAGCTATACAATATGGTGTTAAAAACTGTAGTCACCATGTTATCCACTAGATCCTCTGACCTTATTCATCTTATAACTCAGTTACACCTTTTGATTAACCACTCCCTATTTTACCCAACCCTGGCAACCACTTTTCTACTTTCTACTCTATGCATTCGTTTTTTTTTTTTTGAGTCCACATGTAAGCGGTACTATACAGTGTTTTTCTCTGATTTATTTCACTTAGCATAATGTTCTCCAGGTTCATCCATGTTGCTGCAAATGACAGAAGTTCCTTCTTTTTTTAAGTCTGAATAATGTTCTATTGTGTGTGTGTATGTGTATGTGTGTGTATATATATATATACGCACACACACACCACATTTTCTTTACCAATCCATCTGTTGATGGACACTGAGGTAGTTTTGATACCTTGGCTATTGTGAATAATGCTGCAAAATACCACCTCTTTAAATTTCACCATTTTACATTCCACCAGGAGTGTATAAGTAAATCGGTAAAATCATTGTTTCATCTTTTCACCATCACCTGTTATTTTCTGTCTTTTTTATTACAACATTCTACAGCTTCCCCTAAATTTTTCTTAAAAATTTTTTTGGGGGAGCTGCAACGCGTGGTTTGTGGGATCTTATTACCCCGACCAGGGATCGAACCCGGGTCCACAGCAGTGAAAGCCCATGTCTTAACCACTGGACCGCCAGGGAATTCCCCCCCATTTTTGTTTCTTATCATCTATATTGTTTTGGATTTTCCAGAGGAGAAGGCAGAATTCTTTACTACCTTAAAATTGGAATCCCTGTAGATCTTGCTTAACCTTTTCAGTGGGGCTGACAAAATCTGTCATTGGTGATATCCTGCCTGGTTCTTACCAGGGAATGTCTATGGAATGTTGACCACCACTTTGCTATCAAGATTTCACTGAAAAAGATTTGTACACCTGGGATATACACCAGTTCACAGAACATAAACTAAATGTCTGAGTTGTAGAATAATAGCACATGCTGGCAAAAATCGTATTTTCTTGATGCAGTTGAGTTATATCAAGTCCAGTTAGCTACCTGGCAGCAGTTATGGATTTGCCATAAGCATCAGGCTAAAATATTGCAGCAAAAGTTCTAAATGCATTAATCTGAAATACTGTATTCAAAAGAGCACTGTTTTCTTTAATACTTTATTTCAGAAATGCACAAATTGTGCATAGATTGATAGGTGTAGTTAAAAACTGTCCAGAACTCCAGCAACAACCAATCAAAAATGTAATGGAGGGACTTCCCTGGTGGTGCAGTGGTTAAGAATCTGCCTGTCAATGGAGGGGACACAGGTTCGAGCCCTGGTCTGGGAAGATCCCACATGCTGCGGAGCAACAAAGCCCGTGTGCCACAACTACTGAAACCCACGTGCTCTAGGACCCATATACTGCAACGAAGGGTAGCCCCCCCTCGCCGCAACTAGAGAATGCCCGCACGCAGCAAAAAAGACCCAACACAGTCATAAATAAATAAATTAATTAAAAATGTAACGGAAAAAAAGAACAGATGAGTCTAGATGTGGAACCATGTTATTAATAGATTGTAAAGGAAAGATGGAATATTCCATAAGTGGTGTATGAAAAACTAGCTTGTCTCTTGGAAAAAATTACCTATTTTACTGTTGGGCCCAAAATAAATTCTGAAAAGAGATTTAGATGGGCACGGGGGAAACATGAAGATCTTTGTTCTTCCTGTCTCCTCTTAAGGTGAAATATATCAGTGCCCACTTGGGAGGCTTCCCTACGAAGAATGTAACGTGTGATTGTGGATCTTACAGATGTTGGCCTTTCTTTGGCTGCTTATTGTACTTCTTTCTCCCTACAAGTAAGCCAGGAGTCCATAGCACTTTGGTAGCAAGGAAGCTCCTGTCTTGTGGCCTAAATTTTGTACTGGACCTATTTTTCTTCTTTTTAAAAGTTAACTTTATTGACGTATAATTTATATACAATAAATGCATGCATTTAAATGTACTGTTTAATGAGTTTTGACACATATCCACCCTTATGTCATCCCCATCCAAACAGAACATTGAAATCACCCCAGAAAATTCTCTTTTGCCCCTTTGTAGTCAATCCCAATCCCCTATTCCCTGCTCCGTCACAGATCTAACATAAAAGCTAAAAGGGTAAAACTTACAGAATAAAAATATGGGAGAAAAATTTCATGACCTACAGATAGGTAAAGGTTTCTTAGGTGAAAGACTAAAAGCACTTAACCATCAAAGAAAAAATGGTAAGTATTATCAAAATTTAAAATATATCCTCTTGGGAATTCACTGGCAGTCCAGTGGTTAGGACTCTGCACTTTCACTGCCAGGGCATGGGTTCAATCCCTGGTCGAGGAACTAAGATCCAGTGAGCCACACAGGGAGGCCAAAAAAAAAAAAACAACTAATATATATATGTTTATAATATATATATGTGTATATATGTATATAGATACGTACATGCTCTTGACTTCTGGTTTCTGGTCCAGCATGTATTGCGCTTGGGTGTCATCAGTCTGTCCTAACAAGAAAAACATTGAGCATAAAAAAATCAACAACTCTTGAGATCCAGCAGAGACCTTAGGTCACGGGGTAAACCACTGCCCCCAGAGTGGGAGAGTCAGACAGATACCGAGAGTCACAAGCTACTGGGGTAGAAGCCTTAGAACAGAACCCACCACGGGACCCAGTGCTGGGGCAGGAACCCTTCACCTGGAGCTGACACACTGCTGGAGGCTCAAACTTGTGGACAAGTTCGAGAGATAAAAACACCAGGGGGTGCCCAGCCGTAGGGGTGACCCCACTTTTTCCTGAGTTTTTTCTCATGCATATGTTATTTCCCCCACATGGGAAGGGGACACAGAAGCACAGGGACTTTAATTTTTTTAATTGAATTTGTAATAGTGAATAAATTTGTTCATTAGATTCAGAATTCAAAAAGCACAAAAGTGTAGTTTTTCTCTTATCCCCCATCTTTCAGGCACACCTCAGTTCTTGTTATTACATCTTTCCAGAGGTTTTATACACACACACACACAATCGCACTTTTTTCTCTTATTTTTTCCTGGTACTCCAATTTGATCCCTCCTCTATTTGGTAGCAGAATTGATCAACAGAACTGACATTTTCATGATACTGAATCTCCCAGTCCAAGAGCATGGTAACTTCCATATGTTCAGTCTTCTTTTGTGTTTCTTAGTCATGTTTCAAAGCTTTCTTCATAATAATCTCTCACATTTTTGTTGGCTTATAAAGATTCCCATATGTTATCTTTTTTTGTAACTGTTGTGAGCGATAGATTCCTTCCTTGGTCTGCCACGTTAGACCTGCCCGCAGAGGACCAATGGGGGCTCCCCTGAGTCCGTGTACATCAGCAATGGTTATTTCTCCTTGTGTAACCATAAGCCATAGGGGTGGTGATCTTGACTTCAAATTCACTGATTTCTGCAGGGAGGTAGCTAACACTTACTGAGTACCTAATATATGCCACGTGTTATGCTGGTGTTTTAAATAAATGTATAATATGTATGTGAAGCAGATGTTACTGTCCTCACTTTACAGATGAAAAATCAGAAGTTCAAGGTCACAGAAGCAGTAAACTTTTGGACTCGAGAGCCATTATTTTCTACCGCAACCCTGAGGGAACTATAGCAGGCAGTAAGTTCACTTGGCCATTGTTCAATATGAAATTTTCCCTCTCTCTTGCTAATTATATTCCACTTAAATGTATTTTATTAGGTAGATCAGATGCATTACAATGAATGTTTTTTAGATCATGAAGACAGCATACCTTTTACTAAATGATTATAAAGAAACTAAGTAATCATCCAAATGATTTCGAGATTCCATGTGTCATTTTTGTTCATGCTTTCACTATTGCTTCCCCCAATTCTCTCAGCATTCCCATAAATGCAGCTGGCATGCTTTCAAATCCTTCAGTGATGTGTTCATGGTACTGGATTTTACCCTGTATCAAAACAACAACAAACATAATAGATTAATTTCATATTCTAAATTATATACTCTTCTCACTGTAGCAACAAATTTATCAGTACATCATGGGAAACTTGGAACTAGGAAGTGGAGAGCCTGTCCTCTTTGAACTTATATCATTTGGGGGGCATGACCCACATACACAGTGTATGTAACAGATTACAGCACACATAAGAGTTTAATAATAGGCATCAGATCACAGCATAACAATACGAGAAATGTCACAAGGAAGCAATTAACTAATTTCTAAGTAAATTGAACAAAAAATTTAATAATGTAATGATCTCAGAAGAGGCGGAAGCATATGGAGCAGGGGACATCCTTGCAGGGTATCATCTGTGTTCATCTTTCCAGTAGCCCAATGCTGTAGCATCATTACCTCTGTCTGACCCCTGAAGAGGCAGAACCTGTTCAGGAAATGTAAATACGATGGCAGTCTAAAAATATGTCTTCCCTTCAAGCCGAGATTTGTTCAGTAAGTGTTTAACATTCATTTAGGAGTGTGGGAGGGAAGAGTTCATTTAGTGAAGAAGGATTTTCATTTCTCTTTTTTCTACAAGGCACAGTCTACTAAATAGAACTAATTCACATTCTCACATTATTTTAAAGAGGTCCTATGTGGAGACCTAAGTCACCTTATACTATTTTTCCCTAATGTATCCAGTGATGGTTTAGCATCCTTTATGGATTTATGGAGGGACTATTTATTTGCTTGAGGTCACTCAGCTAGTATGTAGGGAAGCTGGGATTTGAACACTTAACTATCAATAGAAAGCCCCAGCTCATTCCTGTGCTTGAAGAGGCCAAGAACCTGGAAAGGGTCAAAAGCTATAATCAAAAGTTTAGAGGTTAAAAGTAGAGGGTGAATACTAATATAAAATGTTAATAATATGGGAAATTAGGATATAATAGAATACAGGGTATATGGGAACTCTCTACTCTCAGGAATTTTTCTGTAACTCTAAAACTATTCTAAAATAAAAAGTGTATTTAAAAAGGGGGGAGGGGGCTTCCCTGGTGGCACAGTGGTTGAGAGTCCGCCTGCTGATGCAGGGGTCACGGGTTCGTGCCCCGGTCCGGGAAGATCCCACATGCCGCGGAGCGGCTGGGCCTGTGAGCCATGGCCGCTGAGCCTGCGCGTCCAGAGCCTGTGCTCCGCAACGGGAGAGGCTACAACAGTGAGAGACCCGTGTATCACAAAGAAAAAAAAAAAAAAAGAAAGGGGGAGGGATGAGAAAGAAAGAAGTAGATGAGAGAGAAATTAAACCAATTCACTAGTTACTTAGAACAAAATTATAATTAGGTTCACTTTGTAGGAAGAAAGCATTTGGGACACCAGCACAGTGGTGTCTGCTGTCAGCTGTGATCACGTTTGATTTCACCAACAGGGACAAAGAGGCTACACACTGGGAACTCTAAACGCATCCCACTCTTCCCAGCTCCCTGGAAAGAGCCCAGCCCAGCACTCGGAGAGTGTTAGACTGGGAAAAACGCCAAGCTCCAGGGGATGCCAGGGGAGCCATCTATGTCTTTGAATTTGGAAATGATCAGGAAGCCAGGGGTTAGGAAGTATGGTACCACTTTTCTCCTGGGAAACGAAAATCATGCCACCTCGGTTATTCAGATTTCTGTTGACTAAAACTCCACATGGCGTAAGGTGGGAAAATGATCACGGCTCAGGACAAAGCGATTGGATTCTTCCTCTGGATCTATAAGGCACGGCTATAAGACGACTCCACTCTAGGACCTGGAAGAGCCATGGCAAAATATACGCCCCTCTAACACTCCTTCGTCTTGACAATGTTCACCTAGTGCCTATTCAGACCATCCTGGGTGGTGTGGATACATCAGTAAACAAAATGCGTGAATATTGCTGCCCTCGGGGAGGTTACATTCTCATGGGAGGGAGACAGACAATTAAGTGAATTATAGTGTATATTATGTTAAAAGATGATAATTGCTATGGATCAAAGTAAGATAAGGAGGCTCAACCAGTGAAGGGGGATTGCAATATAAAATAGGGTCATGTTCAAAGCGTCCTCATTCAGAAGGCAGTTTTCAGCAAAAACTTGAAGGAGGGGGTGAGAATTAAGTAAGCAGTTACGGAGAAGTGGAGGGGTGTGGGGAGAGACAGTAAGCAATGAAACTAGAGAGGTAACGGAGGCCAGATAGTGTCCAGCCTCGCAGGGTTTATTCTAAGTGAAATGGGGAGCTTTGCAGGGTTTTGAGCGTAAGATGACTTGGTGTGATTTATGCTTTAAAAGATCACTCTGGCTGCTGTGTTGGGAATTGTCTGTAGGGGTGAAAAAGTGGGAGAGCAGCTTAGAGGCCACCACAACATCCAGGCCAGACAAGATGGTGGCCTAGACCAGGATGGTGGCAGTGGAGGAGGGGAAACAGGGCAGATTCTGAATGTATCTCCGAGGTTGGGCCACCAGAATTTGCCGACAGATTAGACATGGATATGAGAGAACGAAAGGAATCAAAGATAATTTCAACGTTTTTGAATTGAGCAACTAAAAAGGTTGTCATAACTGAGACGGTGCGGTCTATATATAGAGCAAGTTTGGCAGGAAAGATCAAGACGTTTTCGGTTTTTAACACTTTAAGACAGAGATGGAGAAGCGTATCGCACATCCAAGCACAGCTGCTGAACAGTCTAGAGCTCAGGGGAGAGATCTAGGCTGGAGACAGACAGTTGGGAGCTGTCAGCATACTGATATTTAAAAGCAAGAGCGTGGGGCTTCCCTGGTGGCACAGTAGTTGAGAGTCCGCCTGCCGATGCAGGGGACATGGGTTCGCACCCCGGTCCGGGAGGATCCCACATGCCACGGAGCGGCTGGGCCCGTCAGCCATGGCCGCTGAGCCTGCGCGTCCGGAGCCTGTGCTCCGCAACGGGAGAGGCCACAGCAGTGAGAGCCCCGCGTACCGCAAAAAATGAAAATAAAAGCAATAGCATGGATGAGATAACAAAGGGCTGAGAGAGTGTGGACAGAGGAGAGAAGAGGCCCAGGGACCATGCATTGGGACACTGTTATTAATTTGGAGAGAAGAAAAGAAGCTAGCAGAGGAGTCTGAGGAGGACCAATCAGTGAGGAAAACCAAGAGCTAAGGGAAGCCAAAGGAAGCAAGGAGGGAGCGATGCTCTCTGTCAAATACCCTCCACAGCCAAATGACGTTAAGAGCCGATGACTGGAGTTCACAGTGTGAGGGGCATCGGCGACCTTGACAAAAGCTGTGTTGGTGGAATGGCGACAGTGCAAAATCCGACAGGCGGGTTTAAGAAAGAATGGAAAGAGGGGCTGCAGACAGTGAGTGCAGACAAGACTTCCAGGTATTTTGTTATAAAAGGGGGAGCAGTGAGATGAACCCATATTCCCAGTGGAAATGAAATCTGCAGCATCCAAAGGGAAGGGGATCTGGTGGAGGAGTGGCCCTGGAGCCTCTCACCTCTGAGACCCCTGTCAGCAAGCCTTTCAGAGCCTCTGGCGGACTTCTCCTTGCCAGCAGTAGACGGGGAGGCCTTCGAAGTGAAGCTCCTTAAAGATGACGGCCTCCGGGGTGGGCCTGTGAACAGGAGGGCACATTTGGGCAGCAGGGTCCAGGCGGGTGGCCGTGGTGAAAACACAGGTGGTACGAGGCGTGTCAGAGTTCTCCCAGTGCGCTCCCTTCTGTTTCCTCCACCCTTTATGACCCACGGGACTGCCCACAAATCAACATGCACTCTGTGGTAGGCAGAATAATGGCCCCCAAAGACGTCCGCATCCTAATTCCCAGAGCCTGTGAATATGTTACCTTACGTGGCAAAAGGGGCTTTGCAGATATGACTACGTTAAGAACCTTCAGATGGGGAGATTATTCTATATTATACAGGTAGGCCCACACGAGGGCCCTTGTAAGGGAAAGAGGGATGCAGAAAAACTGGAGTCGGGAAAAAATATGTGATGATGGAAGCAGAGATCAGAGAGAGAGAGAGAGAGCGAGAGAGAGCGAGCGAGAGAGAGAGCGAGAGAGAGCGAGCGAGAGAGAGAGCGAGAGAGAGAGAAAGAGAGAGAGCGAGAGCGAGAGAGAGAGAGAGAGAGAGAGAGAGAGAGAGAGAGAGAGAGAGCGCGAGAGCGAGAGAGAGAGCGAGAGAGAGCGAGAGAGAGAGAGAGAGAGAGAGAGAGAGAGAGAGGGAGGGAGAGAGAGAGGGAGGGAGAGAGAGAGGGAGGGAGAGAGAGAGGGAGAGAGAGAGGGAGGGAGGGAGAGAGGGACAGAGAGAGAGAGGGAGGGAGAGAGAGAGGGAGAGAGAGAGAGAGAGGGAGGGAGAGAGGGAGGGAGAGAGAGAGGGAGAGCGAGAGGGAGAGCGAGAGGGAGATTTGGAGATGCAGTGCTGCTGGCTTTGAAGATGCAGAAAGGGACTGTGAACCAAGGCACGCAGGCGGCCTCTGGAACTGGAAAAGGCGAGGAAACAAGTCTTGTTGAGCCTTCAGAAGGAATGCAGCCCTGCCGACCCATTTTAGACTTTTGACGTCTAGAACTGTAAGACAATAAATTTGTGTTGTTTTAAGCCACTGAGTCTGTGGTAATAGTTACAGCAGCCATGGGAAACCGACACACACGTGGAGTCCTTGTACAGGCCGGGCAGCCAGGAACTGTTCATCCGTCACCTGCCAGAAGCAAGGTCCACCAAAAGCTTCCCAAACAGTTCTAGGGAACAGAACGAGGTCCTGAAGATAACGTGTGAAACGTTTCTGTGCTGCTCAAGGGTGAATACCCTGATATTCACAATACTTAGCGTGTTCTTCTTTATGGCTCAATACAGTCATTTTATGGCATAAATCTATCAATTTCTGTTCTGTTCTCAAAGCGGATGCAAAACAACTGGTGTCCTCCCCTGGCCTACCAGCCAAGAAGAGAATAGATCAAGGGGCTCAGCAAATCCCACACCTGCCCCTGCCCTCGCCATTTCAAGATACCAAGAGTTAGCCTGAAACAGTGGGTCTCACACTTCCCTAAGTGTCAGAATAACGTGGAGAGCTTGTGAAAAGCGATTGCTGCGCCCCTCATCCAGCTTCTGACTGTGGAGATGGAGTGGGCCCCGAGGATTTGTATTTCTAACAAGTCCCCAGGAGATGGTGATGCTGTTGGTCTTGGGCCCACACTTTGAGAACCACCAGCGTAGAAAAAGCACAGGGCTACCCTGCAGCCTGTAAAAAAGATAGTACTCTTCTGTGCGTGAGAGAAAAGGTTGTATTGGTTGCCTGGTTTATTTTCCCAAGGATCCTAAGTGACCAGAAACTGAGGGAATGGCACCTGAGCATAGTCTTACAAGTTCCAGGAAGTCAGGTGAAAATGCCCAGGGAATATCAGGGCCGGAAGAGCCCAGGTGACTGGCAGAATCTAGCTTCAGCCTCCTTCGTAACTGGTATTACTCAGGCCTCAAGTTCCCACTTGCTACTTTGAAGAAAGCAATGTCAGCAGTCAGAAAAGTAGGGCTTTGGGACTTCCCTGGTGGCACAGGGGTTAAGAATCCACCTGCCAGTGCAGGGGCCATGGGTTCGAGCCCTGGTCCAGGAAGATCCCACATGCCGCAGAGCAACTAAGCCTGTGCGCCACAACTACTGAGCCTGCGCTCTAGAGCCTGCAAGCCACAACTACTGAGCCCGCACACTGCAACTACTGAAGGCTGCGCGCCTAGAGCCCATGCTCCGTAACAAGAGAATCCACTGCAATGAGAAGCCCACGCACCGCAAGGAAGAGTAGCCCCCGCTCACCACAACTAAAGCCCGCCTGCAGCAATGAAGACCCAAAGCAGCCAAAAAAAAAAAAAAAAAAAAGAGATAAAGAAGGAAAAGTAGGGCTTTGTTCTGAAGCAAAAGAAACTGATGCAAGACGAGTGAGACATGAGAGGGACACATCCAAATGCTAGATTAGTCTTGCAGAAAGAGTGCTTCTCCGGAAGACTCACCCCAGCCATATTTCTCTTGGGTTAAGGAGTGGAGTCCTCATTTTCTCATCTTGGAAGAGGATGAAATACTGTTTCTGGGATTGTGCATGCTGATGGGGATGTGGTTTCTTTATTGCGAGTAGAAAACAAATGTGGCATGAAAGCTGGGGGAAACAAGTACTTGCCTCCGAGCTCTCCTAACAGTGAAATATGTTAGAATTTCTGGAGATCAGAGGCAGAGCAGAATCTCACTTGATTAAAATGGAATGGACAAGGCCAGCTTGTCCACAAGGCCAGATAGGTCTCAAAAACCTGAGCCCTGAGCCGCTGAACTTGCAAAGACTAATTGCTTAAAAGCCTAGATCAAGTTACTGTATCCAAAATATTGGGCTGTGGTCAGGAAAATGCATCCTGGACCTCTGCTCAATTGGCAGGAAGATTTCCCAGGATGCTAGCTTAGCATCAATTAGAAAAATATGGGGGGAAAAAGTCCCTAATAAGATTGCCAGGTGCACCTGGAGTATCTTTCTTGGAGAAAGTAGCCTCTTTGATTTTTCACAACCCAACAGGGAATCTACAAGTGGGCCTTCCTCAGCCTCTTCCACTCCCATCCACCTGTCTCAGTGTAGCCGAGGTATTGTTAACTAGCAGGGTTATAAGGTTTCATTCCCACGAGTGAAGCCCATCATAGAACAAATGACCCATTTATTTGTGGTTGCCTGGATCCTGATGGTAATCTGGAAGATTCCTTTTTGTTCTTCTTTCTCCCTTTTTTTTTTTTTTTTTTTTTGCGGCATGTGGGATCTTCCTGGACCGGGTCACGAACCCGTGTCCCCTGCATCGGCAGGCGAACTCTCAACCACTGCACCACCAGGGAAGCCCTTTCTCCTTTTTAAAATTTTTAGACCACAGGTAAATCTGTAATCTCACCAATAGCACAGAATCATTTGTAGCAGAAAGGACTCTGTATGAGGAGTTCAGAAGATCTGCTTTTATTTTGAGTCTGTCGCTAATAGGATTGAAAGAGTCTCTGGTCCTTTGGGCCATCCATCTCCCCATCTGTAAAATAAGAGGCCTATAGGACATCTCTTAGAAAACTGAGATTTAATGAACATAGTTCTCTAGTTGATACTGCTTTTGGACTTATTTGGGCATGGAGGTGGGAGGGGAAGGTCTCAGCATAAGAGAGTGGAGAAGTGAGGGATGGAGGGCCTGGCAGCGGACAGGAGAAGCAAAACAAGGACGTTCTAGGGATCGAGAGAAAACGCATGCCCCTTTCCCTTGTAGTGGAAATTGTCAGTTTGGTGCTGCTGCAGGAAACTCTGCCCACTACTGTCTGAAGGAAATGGCAGCCTGTTTTCCCTTCACCCACATTAAGCCACCGTCTACCCACCCCCAAACCTCCAGCACATCTCGAATATCCTGAAGAACCCTCATTTTTTCCAGCCAGGACAACGTGTTCTATTTCTAAATCAAATCATGGCTTTTCACAACTTTGCAGAAAACAGTAAGTAAAAAACTAAAACTTTTAATAACTCTGTTTCTTCCATATTTTCAGCGCCTGTTATTTCTCTATGTCAAAATCCAATATAAGCTGATTTAGCACAGATATACACAATTATATGTTTTTAGTTTAATAAATACTATTTCATCAAGAATATTAGGAAATCTTTTAAATACTTTGATAGTCACTGGCCTACACCATATCTGTGAATCTCCTCCTTGTCCCGTCTTTCTACACCTGTGATCATGTGCGTGAGCTCATTACCTGGGGGAAGGAGGCCGGTTCTGTTATATGTAGAGATGGGCCCACGTATAGCAATAGCAAGTCTTCCAAATTTCTTAATCTGGGGGATAACAACGTTGGAAAACTCTACACCCACCTAAACAGACAGGGAAACAAAAAACCAAAACCTTTAAATAATCTAAACCCTAGAAGATTCAGGAGAATCATTAACTCACAATGATCATTTCACAATACTTGTTTTAGCAGCAATAACACTGATTAAATTAGCACCGCAGGGCAGAAAATCGCAGTTGGAAAGAGACATTAGAAACTAGGCATTTTCATTTGACTGTAGAAATACACCTTATATAACTTGTAAATTTTACTTCATTATAATTTGGGGTTTTCTGACCAGTTCAGTAATCTCATTGCTTTATCTAAAAGTATGGAAAAATAACTCAGAAGCCATATATCAGGAACAAAGTTGGAGGACTCACAGTTTCCGATCTCAAAACTTACTACGAAGCTACATCAATCAAGACAGTGTGAGAACGGAAATATAGATCAATAGTACTAAACTGAGAGTCCAGAATAAGCCCTTACATTTACAGTCAATTGATTTTTGACAAGAGTGCCAAAACAATTCAACAGGGGAAAAAAACAGTCTTTTTAACAAATGGTGCAGAACAACTGACATCCACACGGAAAAGAATGAAATAGGACTCCTCCCTTACACGATACACAAAAATTAACTTAAAACATGTCATAGGGCTTCTCTGGTGGCGCAGTGGTTGAGAGTCCGCCTGCCAATGCAGGGGACACGGGTTTGTGCCCCGGTCCGGGAAGATCCCACATGCCGTGGAGTGGCTGGGCCCATGAGCTATGGCCGCTGAGCCCGCGCATCCGGAGCCTGTGCTCCGTAACGGGAGAGGCCACAACAGTGAGAGGCCCGTGTACCAAAAAAAAAAAAAAAAAACGTGTCATAGACCTAAATATAAGAGCTAAAACGATAAAACTCTTAGGAAAAAACCATAGGAGTAAACCTTTGTGACCTTGGATAAGGCAAAGGCTTCTTAGACATGACACCAAAAGCCTAAGCAACAAAAGAAAAACTAAATTGGACTTCATCAAAAATTTAAAACTTTTGTGCTTCAAAGGACACCATCAAGAAAGTGGAAGAAAAAAAAGGAAAGTGAAAGCAACTCGCAGAATAAGAGAAAATATTTGCAAACCCTATACAGGAGATATTATTACTAATGATCCTCATTTTAAGTATATTCCATAATTGAGAACTGGACTACTTGCTAGTATTATTTATAACCCCAATACTCATAGAGCTTTCCCTGCTCATTTGCAGACATACACAGAGTGGCTAGTGGCAAAAGAGACACAAAGTTCCCAGCTGAGGTCAAAAAAGGCCAAGGGTCTGCCTTCTTTTTTTAGCTCTCATACCGAGATTACCAGAGGATGAAGACAGTAGGGGGCAGTGCAGAGTGGTTCAAGAAGCTCCAGCTCTGGGGCCAGCTGAATGGAGTATGAATCCCAACTGTGGGAGGATTAGTCCTGGGGCAGCCTCAGACAAGTTACTTAACACTTTTAAACAAAAATTTTCTCTTTTAAAATAAAAAGAGAAGTTATAGGAAGGACTAAAGATTGTAATCTATGTAAGATATGTGCATGTGTGTGCACACTTCCAGTAGGAGCAATGGTTCAGTGTTTGTGGTGACTTTATAGAACATAAAGTTCTATAGGAACTTATAGACCAGGAATACTGAGAATTGACTGTATCTGATAAGGGACTTGGGTCCAGAATATATAAAGAACTCTGACAACTCAACAAATAACCCAACTGAAAATGGTCAAAGGATTTGAGCAAACATTTCTCCAAAGAAGACATACAAATGGCCAATAAGCACATGAAAAGATGCTCAACATCACTAGCCATTGGAGAAATGCAAATCAAAACCACAACAAAATATCACTTCAAACTCACTAGGATAGCCACAATCAAAATGACAGATAATAAACTCTGCTGAAGATTTGGGGAAATTGGAACCCTTACAGATTGCTGGTGACAATGTAAAATAGTGCAGCCATTTTGCAAAATAGTATGGCAGTTCCTCAAAATATTAAACGTGGAGTTACCATATGACCCAACAATTCTGATTGTAGTCAAGAGAAATGAACACATATATCCACACAAAAACTTGTACATGAATGGTCATAGCCAGCATTATACATAATAGCCAAGAAGTGTGAATGACTCAATTGCCCATCAACCGATGGATGGATGAATAAAATGTGATATATCCATACAATGGAATATTATTTGGCCATAAAAAGAAATGAGGGACTTCCCTGGTGGTGCAGTGGTTCAGAATCTGCCTGCCAATGCAGGGGACACGGGTTCGATCCCTGGTCCGGGAAGAACCCACATGCCGCGGAGCAAATAAGCCCACGTGCCACAACTACTGAGCCTGTGCATCTAGAGCCTGTGCCACCGCAATGAGAAGCCCACGCACCACAATGAAGAGTAGCCCCTGCTCACCGCAACTAGAGAAAGCCCGCTCGCAGGAACAAAGACCCAATGCAGCCAAAATAAATAAATAAATTTATTTTTTAAAAAAGAAAATGAAGTAACATTGCAAATCAACTATATTTCAATAAAAATTTTTTAAAAAAGGAATGAAAAAATGATACATGCTACAATATGGATGGACCTTGAAAACATGCTAAGTGTAAGAAGCCAGTCACAAAATATCACTTTTGGGGGGACAAAGGGGAGTGACTGCTAATGAACACAAGCATTTCTTTTCAGGGTGATGAAAATGTTCTAAAATTGTGGCAAGGGTTGTACAATTCTGTGAATACACTAAAAGTTACCGAGTTCTATGTTTTAAACAGGTAAATTATATCTCAATAAAGCTGTTTTTTAAAAAAGGCATATGTGCTTTCCTCATATATTTTTAGATGGAAACTCTAGAAGTAGATTCCCTCATATAGTACTTAGTTGCTTTGCTAGTAAATCAGATATTAAGTCCAATTTGTACTTACATTATCAAAATCACAATCATAACCCTCAGGAGAGGCTTTCTGCAAAGTTTCTTCCAAAGACTTTACTGTTTTGTAGTTAAAGGCAACATCAAATCCATACTTTTCAAGGCAGGCAACCCTTTTGTCAGACCCTGCTGCTCCAACAACTTTGCAGCCTTAAATGGGGAGAAAAATGGAAACCATTTATAAACCACAAGCATGGGCCAAGTCTATCCTCCTAGTCTAGAATGGCCAGGTTCCTCCAGAACACCCTCCTAGGTGCTGAGCCACATATATAATGGGCCAACAGACCCCCTAGGCGAAATTCGTCCCTAAACTAGCCTATGATACAACCCAACCATCACTTCAGCTTGCCTCTGACCACCCTACCGATCCCTCCTATGTTTAGGTGGTTTGCAGCTCATTTCAACCTGCTGGCTTGACTCTCCTGTTTCTTTCTTTTTTTTTTTTTATTTGGTGGTACGTGTGCCTCTCACTGCTGTGGCCTCTCCCGTTGCGGAGCACAGGCTCCGGACGCGCAGGCTCAGCGGCCATGGCTCACGGGCCCAGCCGCTCCGCGGCATGTGGGATCTTCCTGGACCGGGGCACGAACCCATGTCCCCTGCATCGGCAGGCGGACTCTCAACCACTGCGCCACCAGGGAAGCCCTTGACTCTCCTGTTTATGTTGGGGCTTCTTCTCCCTTGCAATGACTTGCATGCTATCTCTTGGTGCAGTGACTCTTTAGACTATAATGTTGGCTCTGCCCTGGGACTCTCATATCAAAGACAGCCCTCCTGGTAACTGCCCCGTGTTCTGTGATTTGGCCCAAAGCGTTGGACTAGGTGCTGCCTAATCATAGAGGAACTGGAGTGCATCCTGAGAAGCACTTTCAGGTTGAGACTAGAGCTTATATTGGTACATAGAGAGTAGATCTTCAGAAAGCTCTCTTCTATTCTGAATGTATCGTGAAGACCAGAATATCAGCCTCTGTTCACTCTCAATTGGGGAAAGGCCTTTGGGTTCGTACATGTATCTGTACAAACGACTGCCATATGCTTTTTCCATTCCTTCATGATTCAAGAAAAAACAATTTTGCAAAATCTCTTATCCTTGGTCCTTTTGCCTTCTAACCTTATACTCTCATAAGATGATCTCATTTACTCTTATGACCTCACTACCACCTTCATGCAGATGATTCCCTTGTTTATTAACTCCAGCCATGCCTCTCTCCTGAGTTCCAAATCAGTATTTCCAGCGACCTATAACAATCTTCACTTGGAGAGCCTAAGGGGCCTCATAATCATTGTGTCTAAAATGGAATCTTTTTTTTCCCTTGCTTCTTACCTGTTGTTCCTCCTCTATCCTCTATTGTAGTGGGTGATACCACGCAGTTATCCAAACCTGAAACATGTGGGTCAAAGGAGATGCTTTCCTTTCTCTTGCTAGCCACATCCAATCACCAGGTGTTTGTTCTTTTTCAACAAATATCCTTAAAAGCTGCCTCTGACGTCCCATCTTCACTGTCAGGGTATCATAATTTTCATCTGAATTATTGTAAGAGCATCCTAATCTGACTTCTTGTTTCTAGTATTGTGTCCCTATGAACTATTCACCTCCCAGGGTCAAAAAGATTTCTCTAAAATGCAGAATTAATCATGTCATTCCTCCAAGGATTAAGCACAAACTTCTTAGTATGGCAATCTCTAATGGAGTTTCTAAAAGAATAGGTTTAAGAATGAGTCCTATCAGGACTTCCCTGGTGGTCCAGTGGTTAAGACTCTGTGCTTCCATGGCAGGGGGCACAGGTTTGATCCCTGGTTGGGGAACTAAGATCCCACATGCTGCATGGCACAGCCAGAAAAAAGAAAAAGATAAGAAAAGGGAGAGAGACGGCTCTTCCCTAATTAAAAAATATGTCCTATCAAATTTTTGAAACAAAAATCCCTTGAAGTTTTAATAAAACATTTAAAATTTGAATTTTGGAAGTATTACTAATTCATTTTGTTAAGTCTAGCATAACCCAAAGCTAAACACTGATAAGTTCCAAACAAAAAACTTCAAACCAAACTCACCTATGAATATAGATACAAAAATTCTATATGAAATGTTATTAAATCAAATCCATAAGTATAAATTCATAATACACCATTGGTAAATAATGGTTATTTCAGAATGCTATTATGGTTTAACATTAGAAAACTAATGTAATTCCTTAACTGCAAAATTTGCAACCTGTATGACAGCCTCATCTCTTTATTTGTATTCCAAGCTCCCATTAGCACTGGAGACCAGCCCAAACCCTTGGCTGCTGGTTGTAGTCCTGTACTCATCTCTATTCTCCCTCTTTCCCTAGAAACTAGATCCTGCATCCAACATCCAGCCTCTGGCAAAGGATAAGCCAAACCAGATCACCTTGGAACATTTCCACTATGTGATACATCCTGACCATGTGTGAGCTGCCTGATGTCTTGTACCCCTACCATCAAATCAGACCTCTTGAGCACAGACACCTGTCCAGATCAGAGGCAATGTTTCCATGCCCTGCGTGCCTCCCATGAGTTAGTTCCCAAGCTGAGGCCCCACCGCTCTGGGCTGACTGCAGTAGCCTTTGCAATGGGGCCGTGTGGGTGATGACTCTTGGTTGGCTGATATCAAGTCCCTCTTAATTGTTGGGGGCAATCATGAAGAAAGGAGATTAAGTTGTAACAAGAAAAGTTCAGTAAAAACTATGAAAATAGTTACTGCTTACAAATTCACTACTCTAGCAGAGGCCATTCCTGACTTGAGACCTACAGTGGTATCAAATTACAATGTTCAGGTCATCTTTGCTGCGCCATTTTCCCCATTCCCCCCACGTTCCTCAATCATTCCCAATCTCCAGCTTCTCAACGAAATCGACTAGTAGACCAAACTCCCTGAGACGACAAAAGGTCTGCTGTGTTCACCTCTGCATTCCCAGGGCACGCTGTGGGCTCTGAGTAAATGTTTGTTATGGAGGAAGACACTTACCTTGAGCTTAGCGATCTGCCCCACAACGGAGCCCACTGCTCCTGCGGCCACGTTCACCAGCACTGTTTCTCCACCCTGCACACCAGAGATGTCAAGCAGGCCAGAGTAGGCTGTTAGGCTAAGGGAAGAAAAGTAAGGCTATGGGGATAAATTTGTTTCTTTCCCCTGTATCTCATTTATATATACCCTGAAGGCCTTCTCAGCAGCTCAGTGCCATGGGTCCAGGTAAAAGACAGAAAATATAGGAAATGGATATTACTAGCCACTAATGGTCCACCTCCTCCTTCTTTACCTCCAGGAGAGGAAAGAAGATGATGGGAACTAGGGAGGGAACAGAGAGGTGGCTGGAAGGGGGGAAGCATCCTGTCCACCCCCAGGCCAAGTTTCAGGGGTGAAAGAAAATAGATCCCCTTAAACTGTAGGGATCCAAGAACAGAGAGCTTATGCTTCATTCCTATGTAAGTTCTAGGGAGATGGCGAGCTTCCTGGGGAAAGCCTCCATGACATCATAAACAGATGTAACGGTATATGGTGTCTAGGCCTGAGAGGGTCAGGAAGAAACACCTTGAACTTCCCATGGCTCCAGAGTGGTATGAAAGAACATCTGCAGTCTCCCCCACCTCATCCCTAGTGAGATGCCGAAGTTAGCTTGCAGGGAAACGACTAGTGGGCCTGCACAGATGCAGCTCACATAGCACCAATGGGGATTATTAGGTCAAGAAACCACCACACTTCAGTGGATTTCCAGCTGGGAAGGGGATGTGGCTGCGGACTCAATGACAAAAGTTACACTTTTTTTTTTTTTTTTTTTTGGCGGTACGCGGGCCTCTCACTGCCGCGGCCTCTCCCGTTGCAGAGCACAGGCTCCTCCGGACGCGCAGGCCCAGCGGCCATGGCTCACGGGCCCAGCCGCTCCGCGGCATGTGGGATCCTCCCGGACCGGGGCACGAACCCGTGTCCCCTGCATCGGCAGGCGGACTCTCAACCACTGCGCCACCAGGGAAGCCCGAGAAAAGTTACACTTTGAGAGGGGGGACCAACGCACAACTAAGATCAAAAGCAAGAAGTTGTCCCCCCTCTGCTGGGTTTGTGTTAGCCCTGTGAGCTTTGCATCAACCCTACAGAGAAGACAAAGGAAATTATGAGTTTTAAACCTGAAATGATGGGAGAAATCACTGGCTTAACGGAGGTTTTATTTTATTACACCAGCTTGAGATAGAAATGAAGTACAGGAGTAGAAAAATTTTAAGTTCTATTTTTTCACCCCTGAGTCTGAGCCCATGAAATTTATACCCATTACGGTGATTGTTAAGCCACTGGCAAAAATTTCAGACAATTCACATAAAGCCATTTCTGTGTAAAACAAACTACACGTTGGCGTGACTTAAGCTTATTCAGCCGTGACTACGTCTGAGGGCTCGTTAGAGTTGGGAGAAGGGAAAGCAGTGAAAGGCAAACAGCACTTCTTCTGAGGATCCAAATATCTAATATTCCCTTAACCCACTGTTTTCAAAAGATGGATGGAACACCACTTGTCTCAGAATCACCTGGAGCTTTATTAAAAATTTAGATTCCCAGACCCTGCCTCAAACCCACTGATTCAAAAATACTGGGATGTGGATATATGAATTTGAACAGGACTCTAGGTGATTCTTATGAATGCAAGCAACTGAGAACCACCGCCGTAATGAATGCTGATATCTGAGTATGCTGGGCAAGTTAGCCTAACTCCCAAAGAGAAGCAGAAGGTACATTTTCAGATTGGGTCATTCCACCCATGACAGCCCGTACACCCCCTCCCCCAATCTCCCGTCTAGATGTTTGCAAAATCGGCTTTCAGTTAGACATACTGACCTAAGATGTACAAGGTCTTTCCCAAACATCACCTCCTTTTAAAAGTAAAATGGAGATAGGATGAAGAAGCCAGCAGTAAAGAAATCCTAGAGGGAAAATGAAAGGTATGCTTTGGACGAAGGGGGACTGGATAGAATCAACAGGTTGGAGAGCAAAACACTTGAACTCTTCCAGCTTAACAAGAAGACAGAGATCCTATAGAAGGAAATAATGCGATACTTTGGGAGGATGTTAAATCTTTGGAGCCTGGACAGCTGAAAGACCCTAGGTTTCAAAGTTCAACTTCTTTTATAGTTTATAGCAGAAGTTCCAGCATTCTGGAAGGGTTGACCCATCCCACTGGTAAGGGCGCATAATGGCAGGAATTGTCAAAGAATTGGTGGTGTGTTGCTCATGGAGGCTAGAAACATGGCATATGTAACCCCTCCCCCTCAATCTTTGAGAACCACTGGTATGAAGCTGATTACCTGGAGTAGAAGCATACTGCTTAGGGGCTTGAAACGGGCGAATGAGAAATATACTCACAAATGAATAGATTATCCTCTATTTTTAGAATTCAAATCTCCTAATGTTTTACCAATTACTTTCTCTCCAGCTAAGTCATGGGAAACTGGCTCCTTGGTTTCCCCATGTCCGCCTTCACCCCCGTGCTCCTACCCCCAGCTCACCATTTAGAGAAGGATGGGTGGGATAACAAGGTGGGAGAGGAAGAGCTCTCACTGGTAGAGGGTACAGGCAGGCAGGACAGACCGGAAAGGGCTGTCATTCTGTTTACTGCCTTAAGCATCCTCTAATTTCACAATGTTGTCTCTTGGCTGTGGCAATGCTGAGGAGCTCAAATCCTGTGTGTTATATGAACTTGGGGGGTGAGGGACTGGTTTTGCTGGAGGCTGATCATTTGGGGATATATATATTTCCGTTTCATTCTTTAGAAGTCCTTCAAAGGGTGAAAAGAAAGAGGGAGGAAGGGTGGGAAGAAGGAATGAAGAAAGAAAAGGATCACACAACCTGGAGAAATTACTTAGAGAAACTTTCCAGGCTAGGAAAATTTGGGGGACTTCAAAGGGAATTCAGGTGACCTTGCTTCTCCAGGACATGAGAGGAAAACTTGAGGTGCAAAGTGCAGCTGGGCCCTGGAGGGCAGACACAGGACGAACTGACCAGGAGTCTTCCTGAGGGATAAGGCCAAGAGACACTTGAGTGTTTTAAACCTGCACCACACTGACGGTACAACTACACTGTGATTCATCTCAGGTATTTGAACTTCAGATCCCCTGACACCTCTGGAAACTCAGATGTGGAAAGGAGGTGAGGTATCAGAGACAGTACAGAAAGGCCAAGGTACACTGAACTCCTTTTCCCTTTTTAAACTCTGAAATGGAGGCAGACATGAGTGAGGGGTGAAGCCAAGACCTTTCCAGGGACAGAAGGAGCTGGTTTCTTCGTGTCACACCGTTTGCCAGAGGCTTGAGAGGGACTGTGCTTCCTCTCCCTCCCATGCTGCCCCTCACCAGCACTTTCTCTTTGTACCTGATTTCCCCTCTCTCTCCTTCAGTCCCAAGGCTAACTCTAGCCCCTCTTCTTCCCTTCTTAGTCCCATCATCCTTTCTAATCAGTCCCTGAGCCTAGAACGTCTCGAGTCTCTTCTCGTTGATCAAGTTCTGGACCAACCATTTTGGAAAACCAGGATATCAGGGATTCAAATGAGTGAAATAAACCCATGAAACTCACCTGGGCATGCCAACCATTCCCAGAGCCAAAGACAGTGGTAACGTGTCCGGCCACTCTGCAAGCAGCTTTTCCAGGTTTTTCCCATCAGAAATGGAGTGCGCCGTCCAGCCGAAGGAGCCACTACAGTTGTTCCTGTTGGGAAGGCTGAGTTCTTACTTTCCACAACCCTGAAAGGGACAGCACATTCAGATACGGGAAACCCCTTTCCTTTCAAGTGAGTCCGATGCTGCATGGTTAGTGGTCACAAAGGGGTATTGAGTTTCACGTTCCGTGATTTAATACCCTACCACATCTCTCCATCTGAATTCTTAGCCATTGGTGTCTCCTCCTCAAGGAAAAATATGGGCCCTCAGAGAGGAATTCTCGACTGGTCCAGCATCTGTCCCTGTCGTCACTCACTCTTCTAAGCAAGAGGTGTTCATCCTCTGGCTCGAGGTGATCTGGACATCAGCCTCTTCTCTTCTTCAGAGGCTACCCTCCATTTCTTAGCCCTTCCTCTCTTTTGAATCCTCAACATTCTCCTCTCTTACTGTCCCTTTCTTACAATCTCATCCTATCTCTACCTTGTCTCTCTCTCTCCTTTTTTTTTTTTTTTTGTTTGTTTGTTTTTTTTTGCGTTACACGGGCCTCTCACTGCTGTGGCCTCTCCCACTGCGGAGCACAGCCTCTGGACGCGCCGGCCCAGCGGCCATGGCTCACGGGCCCCGCCGCTCCGCGGCATGTGGGATCCTCCCAGACCGGGGCACGAACCCATGTCCCCTGCATCGGCAGGCGGACTCTCAACCACTGCGCCACCAGGGAAGCCCCTCTCTCTCTTCTTTTAACAGCCAAATTTCTTCACTTCCCATTCACTTGATAACCCAATGCAACCTGCCTTCCACCCCCACTGTTGGAAGCAACCTAAATGTCTATCAACAGAGGAATGGATAAAGAAGATGTGGTACATATATACAATGGAATATTGCTCAACCATAAAAAGGAACAAAACTGGGTCATTTGTAGAGATGTGGATGGACCTAGAGAGTGTCATACAGAGTGAAGTAAGTCAGAAAGAGAAAAATAAATATCGTATATTAACGCATATATGTGGAATCTAGAAAAATGGTATAGATGACCTTATTTGAAAAGCAGAAATAGAGACACAGATGTAGAGAACAAACGTATGGATACCAAGGGGGAAAGCGGGGGGGTGGGAGAAATTAGGATATTGGGATTGACACATACATACTATTGATACTATGTGTAAAAGAGACAACTGATGGGAACATACTGTATAGCACAGGGAACTGTACTTAATGCACTCTGGTGTCCTAAATGGGAGGGAAACCCAAAAGGGAGGGGGTATATGTATATGTATGGCTGATTCGTTTTGCTGTGCAGTAGAAGCTAACACAACATTGTAAAGCAACTATACTCCAATAAAAATTAATAAAAAAAAAAAACAAAACAAAAAAACATAAGCCAGGTACCACTGGGTACTTGTTACCCAAAACACTAGATACACAAAAAGGGATGCTAGTTAACATTTGGAAACATATTTTTCACTTTAGATTTTTTTTTTTTTTTTTTTTTTTTGCGGTACTCGGGCCTCTCACTGTTTTGGCCTCTCCCGTTGCGGGGCACAGGCTCCGGACGCGCAAGCTCAGCGGCCACGGCTCATGGGCCTAGCCGCTCCGCGGCATGTGGGATCTTCCTGGACCGGGGCACGAACCCGTGTCCCCTGCCTCAGCAGGCGGACTCTCAACCACTGCGCCACCAGGGAAGCCCTCACTTTAGATTTTAATCTCTACCATCAACTATGAAAAAAATTATTTAAAAGAATGATGGCTGCATTGTTTACCTAGGCAAAAAGTTACTGAGTCAGTGGCCAGTGAAAGCGTGTATTCTCTCCTCTCCCTGAACTGTTTACTGAGTACACACGTTTGAGTCGACTGCAGATTACCTAAATTAAAAGAATATAGGTAAAGGAAAGGCAAGAAAACCTAATTTTAGTCTTAGCGTCTTTCTCTACCCAAATTATTTGCCAGTAGTGAAATGGAGAAATTCGAGCTTGGCTTCTTTCTTCTTTTAAGTTTTTGGGAAGGAATTCTGGTGACCAATGAGAGGTAAATTGCGCACATGAAGATAGGGGATGGTTGTAAAGTAAAGGGGCCAGTGTAATCCCTCACTGCTCCGCTCAGACTTTCGCCTGAAAAAGATGAGCATCCGTGAATCCCATCACTGACATCCTTCTGGGAGAAACGGGGAAGCCATAGTGTCTTGAATCAGCTGGATATTTTAAAAGATTGACCACGTCAAACTAGAGTCCAGTGCACAACATAAGAATTTTCTGGAGGAAAATAATACCTCATATAAGGATCCACAGTGAAGAACAAAGCTTCCAGCAGGACCTCTACAAAATAAAGCATTCCACAGGCAATTAGAAACCCTGGCCTGATGCCTCGTCTCTGGCCTTCTAAATAAACACAGACAATCTCTCTGCTTCAGGGTTGCCCTCTCATCTGTGCTTCCTACTGAAGAGCCAAGAAGAGCTCTCACCTTGGGCTCAGTCCAGTTAATAGAAGTAAAAATTATTTTTTAAATTTTTAAATAAAATTTAAAATTATGTTTGTTTACTCAGCACTCACTCCATGCTTTACATAGATTATTTCACACGATGTTCTGAACAATTATTGTTTCCATTTTATTTAAGCTTAGGTTAAGTATTTTGACCAGGGCCACATCTGTAACCACTGTGTTACAGGGCTCACATAGGGTTTTATTACCAGCCTCAGTTAGTATTAAAAAATACATGCATTTTGCTGGAGTGACCCTCATGCACCCATCCTCGGGAATTTTGGTTCTGAGTTCCAGGTTATCCCAACCTAGATGGGATCGATAACTTTGCCATGCTACTTGATTGCACGCCCTTTTCTCAAAGCTTACCTACCTGAAAATAGCCCTTAAAGACACCCTTTAGCAAGTGCTCTGCAAAGCTTATCTCCAAACATGTGATGGGATGTGTCGCCATTTCTCTCCCTTCAATTTCTGCAGGGATATTGTCTACTCACAGGGATAGTCTGAGGTCTTCACACTGCTGCTAGGCAGTTCTTGCCCTACTGTCATCGTGGGGCTCACTGGGACAGAGAGGAAATTCTCCTCATGGGCTAGCGAAAGTCAGGAAGAACAATGCACCCAAGCATGCGTTTCAGGGAAGTTTCAAGGGAAGTAGAGGGATCTTCTAACTTGACATTGAGGCTTCACACACACAGCCTTGAAAAGGTCTCTGCGGCCGTTTGCACAAGGGCCACAGATACCACCCATCCCTGTGTGTGGGCTTCTTTCCCGTCCTCCCATCAAGAAGTCTACTGCCATACCTTGAATCTGGGCTTGCTTTGATGAACATCATATTAGCAAAGATGATATAAGTAGAAGTTTGAAAAGTGCTTGCATATTGGATCTTGCCAATTCCTGCTGCTCTAGATTTATGAAATCACAGTGAAAACAAAGAGCTCAAACCAGCCAGCTAGAGAGGCCACAGAGAGGAGAAGTGAGGCGTGCACCTGAGCAGAAAGCCGGCTAACATGACATGTGAGTGATGACCATCCTAAGTTAACCATTTAGCCCAGATGAGACCTACACAAGGCCCACCAACTTAACCCAGCCCAAACTGCCAACCCACAGAATTGTGAACTAATAAATGATTGTTGTTTGAAGTCAATAAATGTGGAGGTAGTTTGTTACCCAGCAAAGGCAAACTGATATAGTCTCTTCCAACTTAAATGTAATGAGTATGACTTACCTCTATTTTTTAAGGGTGGGAGTTCGACTGTCTTCAGTTCAAAGTCACTATTAGTAGGGTGGCCTACGAAGTGTTTCTTCAGGGTCCAGCTCTTAGCATGAACCATCCTGAAGCTCCTAGAACACAGTGAACATGTAGTCAATGCCATGAAGTGACTGGATTCTTATGGCTCCCAAGTGTTGCACTGAGGCCACACAGCAGGGTCTACCCGTCATCAACTTTACCATTATCGTTTAACGTCAATCACGTTTATTTAGTAGTATTCACTGTTTCTATTGGTGTGTTAAGCACGTCATACTTATCATCTCAGTTTACCCTCATAATCTCCCTATAAGATAGGTATTATTATCATTGCCAGTGCACAGTTGTGCAGAAGAGGAAACTGAGGCTACCTTAGAAGTCTCCAAGGCAAGGAACAATGTTAACCCACACGAATTCTTCCTAGCCACTGCTAAGGTTTCGCTAGGGCACTGAACAACTACCTGGAGTGCAAATACCCCATTTCTCTCCTCATATGAAGCGAATTCTAAGAAAAAGCATCAAACACAAAGAACCGACGTCCATGCACATCTTTTCCAAGGGCCAGAGCGCTGCGTTCTAAGGCAAGCAGTCTCAGGAACATCTGACAGCCGCCGGGTGGCGCTGCGCTCAGCCCCATTTTCAGGCGCGAGTTTTCTTTGGCACCAACGGGGAAGTCAATTTGGGTCTGTTTGGGTTTAAACTTGCCTGCAGACAAGGCCAAGAGAAGATGATTCAGGCGGCCCTGAGCTCTCAGGGCATTTTGCTTGGAGCGATCGAGGTGGTTCGACCCGAAACCTTCCTGTTCCTACTTGTCTTTTTTTCCCAAAAAAGGCAGCCGCTGAGAATTCTGGACTCGCCATAAGTCCAGAAGCACCCGTGGAAAGGGCGCGACTGCAGAGGCAGGCGAGGATCAGGACGAGCCCCCCCCGCTAGAGGAAAGGGGCCAGGTGGGATGCCCGGCCCAGGCGCACTCGCCCCCGGATCCCACCTCCTCGCCGCGCCCATACCCGTCCGTTAAATGAATTCCGACCCCTGCCTTTCTTCTCCTTCCACACTTGTCCCACTTTTGTAGTCCCGCACGTTCCTTCGCCAGCCCCCTCCCAGGTGCAGGCAGCTATGCCAGGCACCCAAAATACTGCCAGGCCACGCCCTTCCCTCCGGCAGCCGTCTCCGATCTCTCCAAGAACCTGCACGGGCCAGGAAGCATCGGCCCGGGCGTCCTGCTTCCAAGTTTCTTCCGAGGGCAAGACGCAGAGGTTACTCAGCACTAGGAGAGGGCGAGCAGCACGCAAACGCTCCGCCACAGGGGAGTCTAGATTCTAAAACTGTGGGGTGGGGATATTTACTTACCAACGTCCGCAGGCTCCATTACCTAAAGGGAGCAGGGGGACGAAGGCGGGTTCCCCCAGCGGCCGCGGCCGGGGGGCTCCTCCTCAGTCCCGCAGCTTGCCCGGCGTCCACGCCCCGACCCTGGCACTCGGGTGCTGGCCCCGTGCCCGCCTGCCCCCAGTCTCCCTGATGAACACCTCTTTACCCTGCAAGAGCCAATTCAAGGCTCACCTACTCAGTGAGTCTCAGACTCTCCCGGGCAGGAGTTAGCGCCCCTGCAGCTAGGGCGCCCCACCCCGCCGCAGCCCTGCAACACCCAGCCCTTGGTAGGGCCTTTCCCCGCCGACTCCTGGAGGAAAGGTGGATCCAGGGAGGCGGTGTGCGCAAGGCAAAGGTGCCCGGGCTCGGTTCCAAGCCTGCGCCCACCACTTCCTAACGGTGCAGCTCTGAATGAGCTACTTAACCCCCTCCTGCCTAATTGACCCATCTGCAAGATCGGGATAAGAGTAGTGCTTTATGAAAATTAAGTCTTTTTAAAGAATAAAATGAGTTAACACCAAGTGCTTAGACTAATACTGGCGCGTGGTAAGCTCAATAAACACTAGATCCTGGTAACAATCTTTTGACTTCCCCACTGGCCCTGAGTCAGTCCCAGGCACCCCACACTGCGTCATTCAATTGTATACCCCCAACTCCGAGCCCAATCCTGGTCGGTCATATAAACAGTGAAATAATGCAAAGATGTTTAAAGAACACCGCCCTTTCTCCTGCATTACCCTCTCCGAAAGGTAACAGATGTTAACCAGTCCAGTGTTGACCCTTTCCCTCTCTTCTCCACAGTCGTTCAGACATATTCACTTAGAAGGTTCCCCCCCCCACCCCGTTTTCACAAACACGTGATCATTTTAAAGCTGGTACTCTGCATCTTATTTTTTTATTTTCCCAGACTGAAAATCTTAGGCCTGGGTTATCTAAATCAGGGATAGGATTCTTTTTAACAAGGCACTGAGTGAAAGATTCAGAACTCCAAGAGGATAGCGTTAAGTAATATCAGATGTTAGCTATACAGTATTGCCAGATTCGCAGGAAAGATTGTTTGCTGGCTTCAAAAACTTTCCACAAAGGAGTTGAAAGAAATCTGGATGTCTCTGAAAGAGTGTATATTGGATTGCTAGGGCTGCCATAACAAATACCATAGACTCGGTGGCTTAAACAACAGACGTTTATTTCCTCATGGCTATGGAGGCTGGAAGTCCAAGATCAAAGTGTTGGCAGGTTTGGTTTTTCCTGAACCCTTGCCCCTTGGCTTGCAGATGGCGGCCTTCTTTCTGTCTTCACATGGCCTTTTCTCAGTGCACATACATCCCAGGTGTCTCTCTCTCTTCTTTAAGGACACCAGTCATATTGGATTATAACCTTACCTAACAGTCTCAGTTGGATTTAATCAGCTCTTTGAAAGCCCTGTCTCCTGGGACTTCCCTGGTGGCGCAGTGGTTAAGAATCCGCCTGCCAATGCAGGGGACGTGGGTTCGAGCCCTGGTCCAGGAAGATCCCACATGCTGCAGAGCAACTAAGCCCGTGTGCCACAACTACTGAGCGTGTGCTCTAGGGCCTGCGAGCCACAACTACTGAAGCCCGCGTGCCTAGAGCCCGTGCTCCGCCACAAACAGAAGCCACCGCAATGAGAAGCCCACGCACCGCAACGAAGAGTAGCCCCCGCTCGCCTTCCTGTAGCAATGAAGACCCAAAGCAGCCAAAAATAAATAAATTTTAAAAAAAAGCCCTGTCTCCAGATACATGGATTACAGCCCACTCATATGATCTCGCTTAAACTTAATTACCTCATTAAATTCCTATCTCCAAAAATGATGATATTCTGAGGTTCTAGGTTTGGGGTTTCAACACATGAATTTTGGGAGAACATAATTCAGCTCATAACAGAGCGTATGGGTAAAGTGTGGTGGATGTACCCTGGGAGGTATTATGCAGCTATCAGAAGCACTGGGTTAGATGGACATAAAGCAACCTGGATGGATCCTAAAAACACAAAGCTGCATGAGGAACAGAAAGAAGTGTGTGACCCGATATCACTTCTATAAACTAAAAGTATGAGCCCTCAGTGCACATTATGCAAGAACATTTACAAAAAATACAAACTACATATTAAATACATCACAATAGTTGCCTGTGGTATCAGGAGGAGAAGAGTAGGGAATGGGGATTGCTTTTTAAAGGCACATAAATTAATGAGAGACAGAGGGTGAGAGAGAATTTGGCAGACCAGTGGTGATAATACACTGTAAACTCTGATGAGTATGAAGAACTCAACCCTCTGGCCCTCAGTCCAAAATGAAATACGCAGTGAGGAAATCAAGACACCCCTCCCCCATCTTCTTAGCAGACAGAGGGTAGAGAGAGGTCAAAACCTCTGTAGCAAACTACAGTCCAGTGCCATGGACACAAGACAACCTGCTTCCCTCTTTTTATCTGAGACATTGGCCCAAGTGGTGACATCCAGTTGCAACATATGCTTTCCCATTTGGGGCTCAGAAAATGTATGGTTTCCTCTATTCTCTAACAGAAATATTGCAAAGTAACCAAAGTAATAAGTATGTACACTTAATGGCAGAGAGCCAGATATAAAGACTTTGAAAAAGATTTCACGCCTGGTATATCCAGTGGCAGACCATGTTGGTTGCCTGTCCAATATCCAATATCCTCTTTGTCCTTCCTACATACATACCCCAATTTTGTTTAGGGTAGCTGTGTACCCAGTTAAAGAACTCTGCTTCCAGGCTCCTTTGTAGCTGGGATTTTGACATAGTTCTGGTCAATGAGACAAGCAGAAATCTAATGGGTAGGGCTTTTAGGAAACTTATTGTTTCCCAATTAAAATAAAAAGGGAGAAACTCAATAGACATGCATTTTTTGTCCTTTGCCCTTCTTCCTGCCTGAAATGTGGAGATGCTGCCCAGTGGTGCAACAAACATTTTGTGACCATGGAGCCACTCACGACAGGTGGCAGTAGAGAAAGGGAAAAGATGTCTGGTTTCCTAAGTAGTTGCATGAGCCCTGGACTTCCTTCTTTGGACTCCTTGTTACATGAAAACAAAGTGCTTTTTAAGCCACTGTAGTTTGGGTTTCTGGAACCACTGAATCCAGCCCTGACCCCCTGCAAATGCAGCAGGTGAGCCTGTGCCTCCCTGGTTCCCTGGTGAGAACTGATGAAGTCCATCCTTCTTCCAGATGAAGAGAGGAATATCATGGCAATTGGTCAGGAAGTCCCCTCTGCCTGTGAGGTGTGTTTCCAAAGCTTACCTGGCGTATGTGGCATATGTGGAGTGGATTTTAGGGAAACATCTGTCATGTCCACTACACTGTTAAACAGGATTGTTGTAAAGATTGTGTGACATGGGACATAAAGGACTGGCAAGTAGCAAGCCCCCTAAACATCTTCCTTCCTCTCTTCTCTATAATGACTTTTTAAAAATTAAATATTTAAAAATATTGAGCTGTGAACAAAGCATGTTTCAGGTATATCAGAGAATCAGAGATGAGAAAGACACTCTTTGTTATTGGACACTGGAAGTGTTAACAAAATCACTGGTGTGAAAAGTCTTTGGAAAGCAATAAGAATTATAGCAATAAAGTGCCTGGAACAAAGTATCCCTCAAACATTTACTCATTTTTTGTTTATTTGTTTTTTTTAAAAAAAAATACATTTACCCACTTGATTTCAAATAGAAGGTATGGATAAGATTTGGCCACACCAGGTCAAACAGGATCCCAGTCATTGTGACTCTGTCAGGCTTAATCACTGAAATTTGCCAAGTCATGGTGATTAAGCTAAGTCATGGTTGTTAAGTCATCACAGACAGAATTAGAATGTGGGGAAAAGGTCAAGGGAGAGCATTTTCCCTTACTTTGCTCTGAGACAAAACCAAATTCAGTTCAGTCCTCCAGCCTTAGGGTTCAGAGAGCTCTGATCTAGCTAGCTGAGGGAACAATTCACTGTTAAATACAATCACAGAAGTAATAAGAGGATGCATCTTGTCAAATAATTCAGACACTACAGATGCATACAGTGTAAGAAGCAAAAGTCCTTGTTCTCTGGGGAGGATTCCTTCTGACGTTTTTCTATGGCAACGCACTTTCAGAATAGACACTCATCTCCTCTTCCTTCTCTACAACTTCCATTGCATTGGCCTGGTAAGATAATGCTTGGGAAATAATTATAAAACTGGGTAGTAATATTATTCTCATGATTGAAAGAGCCCCTTAATACATGTAAGACACTGCATTTCAGGGGAGGATGATTATGCCTCTTCCCACAGTACTAGGAGATACATTGGTGCAGCACCAACTGTGAGCCTTATCCTAGAGAAGAGCTTGGTACCTAGCATTTCTTGTCCTTATAACACTTCAGGGAAGCACTTGTTCTTATTATCTTCCTCAGAGCCTAAGGAAACTGAAGTTCTAAGAAGTAAAATAACTTAGACACAATCACATTGCTAGTCAGTCGCAGGGTTGAGATTTGAATCTGAGTTAACAAGCTCCAAAGCCCCATACTTTTCACTGTTCTGTTTTACTTTCCAATACAGGCAAGACAGATTCCTCTAATAGGTAAGAGCAAATTTAGGAAAGGTCATACTTATGGGATATCTGTAAACTATGATTAGTAATGTTATTTTATTCTTTTTCCTTTTTAAAATATTTATTTATTTTGGCTGTGCCAGCTCTTAGTTGCAGCACGTGGGATCTTTTAGTTGCAGCATGTGGACTTCTCGGTTGTGGCATGCAGACTTCTTAGTTGCTGCATGCAAACTCTTAGCTGCGGCAGGCATGTGGGATCAGTTCCCTGACTGGGGTTTAAACCTGGGGCCCCTGCATTGGGAGAGCAGAGTCTTACTCACTGGACCACCAGGGAAGTCCCAATAATGTTATTTTATTTTATTTATTTTTTAATTTTTTTTTATTTTTTGTGGTACGTGGGCCTCTCACTGCTGTGGCCTCTCCCGCTGCAGAGCACAGGCTCCGGACGCACAGGCTCAGCGGCCATGGCTCACGGGTCCAGCTGCCCCGCGGCATGTGGGATCTTCCCGGACCGGGGCACGAACCCGCGTCCCCTGCATCGGCAGGCGGACTCTCAACCACTGCGCCACCAGGGAAGCCCAATAATGTTATTTGAGACATGCAAATATGTTACCAAACTCAGGTTCGGCTGCTTGCTGCTCAAAAGCCAATACTCAAGAGGCAACTGTTGGTAGAAAGGAAAGTTGCTTTAATCAGAAAACTGGGCAATCTGGGGAGAAGGTAGGCTCATGTCCCAAAACCAACTCTGAAGACTCTGCTTGGCCATGAAAGTGTCTAAAGGGAAAAAGGGAAGTAATCTCAGTCACTGAGATAGGGGATCAGACTCATAGCCATCTCCCACTGCATGCAGGCTTGTTGCCTCCTCGTGATCTTTCTTTTTATGCTATCTGTTCACAGAGTTTGTTTGTGAGATTACTGAAGGTGAAGCTGGGGAAGAGAGCTGGTCATCTGTTAATTACTTATTATTCATTTCTACTTCTTTGATCTATGGAAAGAACTATGGAAAGAAAGTTTGGCAAGGTATAATGTGATCAAAACATTTGAAAGGTGTGCTTGGGCTGGAGATGAGTAGAGCATGGGGTGACTGGTTAAAGGTTAGCTACAATATAGTTTTGCTAAAGAGACAAGACAAAAGGGGCCTCCTGCAGGGAGCTCTTTCCTGCCAAAAGCTGCTTACAAATCCCCACTTGTCAGAACATGATTCCATTTCTACGGGATTATGGGCAAAGGTCCGTCTTCTGTAACTTCTTCATGCTGACATACGGCACTGTATTCTTAGAGTGGAAAATGTTGACATGGGTCTGTAGCATCCCTTTGCTGAAAATTTTAGTTGCCCGCTTACATATATGGGCAGAACAAGCTACAATTACTTTGATGCCCACAAAGCTATAGATTATTATGAGCAGTAGTGTTAATCCCATTCTCTTGAGGCCAGTTCCTGGAATTGTGCTAGCCATACATTCAGTACTGCTCAAGATGGAGCAGCGTTATGTCATGGCTGCAGTCTGGTCATCATGCAGTTAGCTTTTCCCCTCCGGTGGCAGTTATAGTATCTGTAAAATGACTCCAGAATGTGCATCAGACACTGAAGAATTCTGTGATTCTATTGTCCTCATCATTAACTGTTTGAGCCTGCTCATTTAGGACTCAGGGAGGCCTGGGAGATTTCAGCTTTTCTACAAACAAGAGGCAGGGGACATGGAGGGGCCTTTGTACTTGGGAGGGTCCCTGCAGGGTTCTGCTCGCTTCCAAAGACACTGAACATCTTGGGATGTCACTCTCTCATCCTGGCTTTCCCTCTTAGTCCCTCTGCCATCCTCCTATCCACTTGGCTAAGGTCTGATGCAATTCTATGGCAGTCTTCTTTCTGCCTCATGATGGCAGGTGCTGGGACTGGGGCAGAGAAAATAAAAGATGAACCTGAAACATCATTTTGTACAAGTAAGAAAGTATGTAAAATATGATGGGGACACAAAAGGATAGGGGTCATGTCAAAAGGACATAGAAACCCTCTTAAAGGAGCTGCAATAGGCCAAATCTAAGACAAGTTGAACATCAAAACAAATTCAAAGAATGGCTAAACAACAGGGTCCTACTGTATAGCACAGGGAACTATAGTCAATATCCTGTGATAAACCATAATGGAAAAGAACATTCAAAAAGAATGTATGTGTATAACTGAGTCACTTTGCTGTACAGCCGAGGTTGGCACAACTTTGTAAATCAACTATATGTTAATTAAAAAAATAAATAAAATTAAAAAACCCCACAGACGTTATTATAGGCAAAAATGTATATCCTCCCCCCCAAATTTAAAATTAACATATTAGCGCCCATATGATTAACAATAACAATTATATGTTAATGTAATTAACATATTTTATCACCCATAAAATAAGTTACCATGAGTTCATAAATGTAGAGATAAGGAAAAGATCTTCCTTACAATAGAATACCAACTAATAAATGTGGGTGGAAAGATGGAATTAGAATGTCACCATTTTGCAACCACTGTATTAATAATTGATTCAGGCAAAAATCATGGAAGCTAGATAAGCAGGTGAAAGTTTGAGGAGGACTAGAATAAGTCTAAAAGTATCTCTTCACAAGTTATTTATTAAAGGGGAAAAGGTCACTTTACAGTAGAATAACAGGACAGATAACCGTTCAAAGTCAACATCAGTGTTGAGGCAAACGGACATTATCTGTGCTTTCTATTGTGTGTCGAGCACACAACATCATTTCTGTGGTATCCTGATAGAAATGCATAACATGGATTTCATTATGAGGCAATATCAGACCAACTCCAATTGTAGGACCTTCTATAAAATAACTAGCCGGTAATCTTCAAAAGTGTCCAGGCTGAAGTCAAGGGAAAACTGAGGAATTGATTTTCTAGATTATAGGAGACTAAAGAGACATGACAATTAAATGCAGTGCAGGAAACTGGATTGGGCTGGGGGCAAAAGGATAGCTATAAAGGGCATGATTGAAACAACTGTGAAATTTGAATATGCCCTACAGATTAGATCAAGAGTTGGCAAAGTACATATGGCCCTCTGGTCAAATCCAGCCTACTGTTTTTGCTTTTTTGGCTGCACTGTGAAGCATGCAGGATCTTAGTTCCCTGACCAGGGATTGAACCCGTGCCCCCTGCAGTGGAAGTGGGGAGTCTTAACAACTGGACCACCAGGGAAGTCCCCCAGCCTACTATTTTTGTATGGTTTGCAAGCTAAGAATGTTTTTTACATTTTAAAAATTTGCTGTGAAAAATGTAACAAAATTTACTATTCTAACCATTTTTAAGTGTATAGTTCACATTATTGTGTAACAGATCTCTAGGACTTTTTCATCTTGGAAAACTGAAACTCTGTACCCACTGAACAACTCCCCATTCCCCTCTCCCCCACCCCCAAACCCTGGCATCCACAATTCTATTGTCTATTTCTATGAGTTTGACTGCTTGAGATGGCTTATACAAGTGACATCATACAGTATTTGTCTTTTTGTGACTAGCTTACTTCACTTAAGAGTAATGTTCTCAAGGTTTATCCATGTTGTATTATGTAACAGGATTTCTTTTTTTAAGGTTGAATAATATTTCATTGTATGTATTTAACACTTTTTTTTTAGTTTGTATATTACTATTTTTTTTATTTTTTAAAATTTTATATTGGAGTATAGTTGATTTACAAAGTTGTGTTAGTTTCAGGTGTACAGGAAAGTGATTCAGTTATCCATATATATATATATATTTTTTTTTTCAGATTCTTTTCCCATATAGGTTATTACAGAGTATTGAGTAGAGTTCCTTGTGCCGTATAGTAGGTCCTTGTTGATTATCTATTTTATATATAGTAGTGTGCATATGTTAATCCCAACCTCCTAATTTATCCCTCCTCCCACCCCACAATTCCCCTTTGGTAACCATAAGTTTGTCTTCTGTGAGTCTGTTTCTGTTTTGTAAATAAGTTCACTTGTATCATTTTTTTTAGATTCCACATGTAAGTGATATCATATATTTGTCTTTCTCTGTCTGACTTCACTTAGTATGATAATCTCTAGGTCCATCCATGTTGCTGCAAATGGCATTATTTCATTCTTTTTTGTGGCTGAGTAACATTCTATTGTATATATGTACCACATCTTCTTTATCCATTCATCTGTCAATGGACCTTTAGGTTGCTTCCATGTCTTGGCTATTGTAAATAGTGGTGCAATGAACATTGGGGTGCATGAATCTTTTCAAATTATTGTGTTCTCTGGATATATGCCCAGAAGTGGGACTACTGGATCATATGGTAGCTCTATTTTTAGTTTTTTAAGGAACCTCCATACTGTTCTCCATAGTGGCTGCACCAATTTACATTCCTACCAACAGTGTAGGAGGGTTCCTTTAAGGCAGTTTTAACCGCCAAGGATTAGAACACTCCCCAAAAGAAAACACAGACAAATTGATAAAGAGATTCAAGAGGGAAGTGTGAGAGAAACAGGACAACAGCAAACCTGTTTCAAATTTTCCTTCAAATAACTAGAAAATACAGATTATAGACTTACTATTATATAGATTACTACAGATCACCTTTCAGTGGGACTCTTTGATGTATGCACCTGAAACACAGGAAAACTTATTTCCCAGAGTAGATATAAGGAAGGAAGGAAGGAAGGAAGGGAGAAGGGAGGTAGAGAGGGATGGAAGGAAGGAGGGATGGAAGAAAGGAGTCAAAAAGAGGAAGGAAAAAAGAAAAGAAATTCCCCCAAATTTTGGAAGGCAAGGAGGCAGGATTCAGAGACATTTCAAATCTGCCCTAGCTTCTCATTATCATAGAATAAAATCTGTCCCAAAGCTTTTTAAATCTGTTTAAACCAAAAGAACTTTGGGTGAAGGCAAATTATTTTTAGAATGCTCTTGTTATTCAGGTTGAAGTTACTAATGATACAGAACTCATAAATTATACAGTAACAATTTGTTTTCTTATTATAACATTAAAAATAACATAAACCAGTGCAGTATTTTTGTGCATTTGCTGAATGAAAGAAAGATAATTTAAATTGGGAGCCTCCATGCAGTCCTAGTCAAGTTCGAGCAGAAACTCTCTGTATCAGTCTCTGACATGGCAATTTTCTAGGAAAGAAATTCATTTAGGGAATCAATCAGGAATTCATTCGTTATTGTTTGGTTAATATTAACTAAAGATTTTTAAAAAAATCACCCTTGTCTTCTTCATTTGCTTATTTTAAGTGGTGAGTATATGAAAACAATGTTTACTTTTCTTATTGAAGACTGTGCAGAAAGACCCACAGGCATTTGTCTCTGGGTGGGAAGAGCAGAAGATCTGATCTGAAGGCTGGCCTGGCCTCTTACCTGCTTTGTACCTTTGGGTAAGTCACATCTCTTCTCAGGATCATACATACATATTCTTGTCCCTGACAGAGTTGTGACACAAGGTACATGGAAACAATCTCCAACTTCAAAGGGCTGTATAAATAATTGTTTATAATTATTAATATAGGGACCAAAGTGCTTTGTGATAGGAATAAGCAGTCAAAAACACCCACTTTTGGGACTTCCCTGGTGGCGCAGTGGTTAAGAATCTGTCTGCCAATGCAGGGGACATGGGTTCGAGCCCTGGTCTGGGAAGATCCCACATGCCGTGGAGCAACTAAGTCTGTGCGCCACAACCACTGAGCCTGCACTCTAGAGCCCGTGAGCCACAACTACTGAGCCTACGTGCCACAACTACTGAAGCCTGTGTGCCTAGAGCCCGTGCTTCGCAACAAGAGAAGCCACGGCAATGAGAAGCCCGCGCACCACAACAAAGAGTAGCCCCTGCTCACTTCAACTAGAGAAAGCCCACGCATGGCAACAAGAGAAGCCACGGCAATGAGAAGCCACGGCAATGAGAAGCCCGCGCACCACAATGAAGAGTAGCCCCCGCTTGCCGCAACCAGAGAAAGCCCGCGTGCAGCAACAAAGACCCAACACAGCCAAAAATAAATAAATACATATATTAAAAAAAAAAGACAACAAAAAACACCCACTTTCAAGGAGAGGCAGGAAGCTGACCCTATTTAGATTTTCTCCATTTGCCCTCCAGATCCACTCTCCACCCTGCTTCTCACAAATCCAGCCCCCTTCCCTAAGCTTCTGCTTGGTTTGGGCCGGTCTGGTGTTGATTCTCCCTATAGGTCACTTCGGACTGGACTGGCTGTGTCCTTCTAACAAAAGCCACAGTTCCTTCAGGCAGCCCGTGGCACACCTCCCTCCCCTGACACCTTTGGGCCCAAGGGGTCTTCCCAGGCCCTGTTGGTTTCCTTTTTCCCTGCACACTGCCCTTTGGGTGGGTGTGCCATCTGACTCCTGCTAGGAGGAGGCTGCTCAGTCTAATTAACTTGTGTAATTACTGTAAAAAATATGAAAGTACATTGACTTCGAAAGAAAAAATAAGTAAAAACAGATAGTTTAGACAAATGGTTTAAATTAACGAAACTGGGAAAAGGAACCCTTCCCAAAGATACATGGATGCAAATGACACCTTGCCACGTCACCATTGTGGGGAAAGATGCACACCACATTTCTCAATCCAGTAAAGAAAGCTCTGAACTGTAAACAAACAAGCAAACAAAAACCCAGAGTCATCACCCTGCAAACTTCTTTTTCACCCTGCATACTTTTAGTGCCAAAATAAATGACCCTTGAATTTTTCCTGTAAGCTATATACTTACTCCCTGACATAAATCCATCCGCAGCATTTTCAATGCTGACCTTTTGCAGATTTGCAACATTCAGGGCTATCACAATCACGTGAGAAAAAATATTTTTCCACTAGGAACATACTGAGTGTAAACTTGGGAATGTTGGCAATCTTGTGATTTTCTTTTCATTTAAATACATGTTGTGTTTGTTAATATAGTGAGCCAGTCCTTTCAAAGCTTGGACTTTCTTTAAACATTTTTATTGCAAACAATCTATGCTTTTTTCCTTTTTGATTCTGTCTTCCTTACACAGTAAGAACTCCAAATCCTATGTTTTAAATAAAAGGAAATAAAATTCTTGGCTTTATTAGGTAAGCATAAATATAGAGAAGAGTAAAAAGTTTTGTTAAATAGTGAATGGAATTAAAAAGGTGATGCTTATCTTTTAAATTAGTGATTCTTAAGGTTTGGTGTCTATCAGAATAATCTTTGGGGCTTGTTAAAAATAAACATCATGCCCTTTCCATGACTGTCTATTTCTGTATCATTTCCATGACTGTATAATTCTGTATCATTATAAAATTCAATGTTCTCATCTGTGAAATGAGGATAACCTCACAGAGTTATTGTGAGGATTAAGTGAGATAATGTATATAAAGCAGCAAAGCACTTAGAACTGCTCTTAATGCACAGTAAGCTATAGGAGTGTAGCTACTATTATTTTTGTTGGGAGACAATTCTCCATGTTTCTGCATGTCCTGGGAACAGAGGCACTGACCACCTTTGTTCTGGACTATTTTCTCCAAGATGTTTGTATAGCAAACAGCCTTGGAAGATACAGGGTCTCCCTCCAGAGCAGGGGGCAGTTTTGTTTTCTTTCTAGTGTAATAATGTCTCCCTTTGGTGGAAATGTCTATTATCAAGATTTGGGCTCCCTGAGCTCAGAGCTCCTCAGCTGTGATGCAAATCCTCTGCAAGCATGGCATTCACATGGGCCCCTCTGTCTTTCCCCTGAGAACTTAGGGGTGGCAAGAGGAAACCAACATGAACATGAACCTCATGCTGCTTGCTGTGCCGTAAGTAATAAAGTCCTTTGTCTCTGACCCAGGAGTTTTGAGTCTTCTACGAGCATCTGTGTGGCAGGCAAAAGGAAGGTTAAAAATCTCAGCCCTTTCACAGTTCTTGACAATTACAGGGTTCAGAAGCATGCAGTCATGTTTAAAGAAGTGCAATTTGTCAACCAAAAGTAATTTAATTAAAGTAATTAAAAAGTAATTTCAGGGAATTCCCTGGTGGTCCAGTAGTTAGGACTCTGTGCTTTCATGGCCAAGGGCCCGGGTTCCATCCCTGGTCAGGGAACTAAGACCCCATGAGCCACGTGGCCAAAAGAAAAAGTAATTTCATTTTTCACTCCCATCTCTAAATGAATATTTGAAAGGATCCAATTCATAGTTTTCTTATTGCACAACCTCGGCACCATCCAGCTGCTCCCCCATGCAACCATGGCCCCTGTCTTATCTTCTGGTTTGAAGGGTACTATTAATGACCTTTGGAATCTAAATCCACCTGGCCATTATTCAAAACCACTAATCAGTGGCCAAATGGTAGAGCTGCAGAAGGTTTGAAGAGAATTTGCATTTCTGAACTTCCCCCAGGATCTCAGTTGACCCCTTCCTCACCATTCCAGCATACGATGCACAATTCCCAGCGTCTTCCTCCAGAACACCTTATTTCATAGCAACTATAGTTTTGCCCCTGTTACTTCCTCAACCCACTCAGCACCACTGACATCTTGATGACTGACTCATTCCTAAGAGAATATAGGCCACCAAGAAGGGAGACCCTCTGGAGGGGCAACCACTATTAGAAAAATGATGACTGGTACTAGCTCCAGAGAGAAAATCCAAGTGGTGGACACTGCCTGGTTCTCCCACCGCAATTTACACATGACCAAGTCTAAAGCTGGAGGACAGCTACTTGGGTTCTTTCAAAGGATGCAAGTCATCAGGCCAAGGCCCTTTGGACCCAGTGTATCTACTCTGTCTTTTACCATTCTTTGGCACGCCAAATTCAATGAGGGCACAGAATAGATAACAAGAGAATGTTATTCAAGAGAAGCTGGACTCATGGTAAATCCCAGCACACAGAGGAATGGTTGTGGGAATGGGTCACCGTTAAAAGTACTGGAACCTTGGGCTTCCCTGGTGGCGCAGTGGTTGAGAGTCTGCCTGCTGATGCAGGGGACACGGGTTCGTGTCCCAGTCTGGGAAGATCCCACATGCCGCGGAGCGGCTGGGCCCATAAGCCATGCCCACTGAGCCTGTGCGTCTGGAGCCTGCGCTTCTCAACAGGAGAGGCCACAGCAGTGAGAGGCCCGTGTACCGCAAAAAAAAAAAAAAAAAAAGTATCTATTGAATGCTAAGGCATTATGGCCTTAGTGTTTATTTACAGACAATTTTTTAGAGCAGTTTTAGGTTCACAACAAAATTGAGGGGGGGAAGGTACAGCAAGTTCCCATACACCCCTTTCCCCCACATGCACAGCCTCCCTCATTATCAACATCCCCTCACCAGAGTGGGACATTGGTTACAACTGATGAATCTACAGTGACACAACCCGAATCACCCAAAGTCCATAGTTTACACTAGGGCTCATCCATTCATTCCTGTATAACATTCTATTTGTTTGGACAAATGTATAATGACATGTATCCATCATTATAATATCATACAGAGTATTTTCACTGCCCTAAAAATCCTCTGTTCTTTGTCTATTCATCCCTCCCTCTCCCAACCCCTGACAACCACTGATTTTTTTTTTTTTTTTGCTGTCTCCATAGTTTTGCCTTTTCCAGAATGTCATATAGTTGGAATCATACAGTCTGCAGCCTTTCCAAATCGGTTTCTTTCACTTAGTAATATGCATTTAAGCTTCCTTCATGTCTTTTCATGGCTTGATAGCTCACTTCTTTTTAACTCTGAATATTATTCCATCGCCTGGATGTACCACATTTATCCATTCACTTACTGAAGGACAAACTTAGTGCTTCCAAGTTTGGGCAGTTATGAATAAGCTGCTACAAGCATCCACATGCAAGTTTTTGTGTGGACACATTTTGAACTCCTCTGGGTAAATACCAGGGAGCGCAATTGCTGGAGTGTAAGGTAAGAGTATGTTTAGTTTCATAAGAAAATGCCGAGCTGCCTTCCGGAGTGACTGCACGTTTTCGCGCTGCCGCCAGCAGCGAGCGAGAGCTCCCACGGCTGCCCAGCCCCCTCAGCGTTTGGTGCTGTCGGTGCTGCGGATTTTAGCCATTCTAGTAGGTGTGTAGTGGTATCTCGTTGTTTCAATTTGCATTTCCCTGATGACATACGATGTGGCACATCTTTTCATATGTTTATTTGCCATCTGTATATCTTCCTTGTTGAGGTGTCTCTTAAGCTTTTTGGCCCATCTTTTAATCAGGTCTTTCATTTTCTCATTGTTGAGTTTTAAGAGTTCTCTGTATATTTTGGCTAACAGTTCTTTATCAGATGCGTCTTTTGCAAATACTTTCTCCCAGTTTGTGGCTTGTCTTCTCATTCTCTCAACACTGTCTTTCACAAAGCAGAAGTTTTTAAATTTTAATGAAGTCCAACTTATCAATCGTGTCTTTCATGGATTGTGCTTTTGGTGTTGTATTGTTAAAAGTCACCAACATACTCAAGTTGTGATAGCTTTTGAATCTGTGATTTTATTTTTAAATTATATATGCATTGAGCATTTTTTTCTTCATTTGGAAAAGAAAGATTTTGAGACTTCCTGCAATGTGTGTGAATTAGTTGCGAGTGCACTTGCAAATCTGCAAATGTTACTGTTAATAGAGACTTCTATTTTGGAATAAGTATGTGTGCTTAGTCTGTGACAAGTTAACGTCAAATGAAATAAAATTAAGTTTATGGAAGTTTCAAGTCCATATTGATACTAGAAAATTAATTGTATTCCACATGACTTTCCAATACTGTTTATCAAAACTTAGAAATGCTGTAGAGGTCAATCTCAGTTACCAGAATCCAAAATTCAGCTGTGATCAAGTTGCTAATCATGAACTCTGTTTTAGGCTATAAGTCTACTAACTCACTGAGGTCATTTGACTAGAGATCGTCTGTGAGGAAATCACTGTTTACTATGCCATCGTTTCTCCTTTTATAAAGAAATCCAAGGAAGAGATAAATAAGGAATAGAACGTATAGGTTACATCTCAAAATCCCATGTTTGCTCATCTAATCTTGAAATTTGGACTAAAATAAATAGAGCCAAAGGCCAGAGATTAGATAATAAGGATGTTTTGGTTTCAGATGTTATTGCTTAAATAATTTAATATCGGTCAACACAACCCTAATTGTGTTAGGGTTTTGTTGATTTATTGAATGTGTTTTTACCTGAGCAGTTGAGCCACAGGAGGTAATAGCTCTTAAACCCCATTCCCCGGGTTCTAGTATGAAATGAACCAGTGATTGATAAGCCTCCCTGCTTCTTCTAGTACAGCCTTGGGAAAGAAAGTCAGGAAAGAAGTAGTTCTGCTCTGTGGACAACGGTTGTGGGGAAAGAGACTTCCCTGGTGGCTCAGTGGTTAAGACTCCATGCTCCCAATGCAGGGGGCCCGGGTTCTATCCCTGGTCAGGGAACTGGATCCCACATGCATGCTGCAACTAAGAGTTCGCATGCCACAACTAAGGAGCCCTCAAGACACAACTAAGGAGCCGCAAGCCACAACTAAGGAGCCCGTGAGCCACAAGGAAGGAGCCCATCTGCTGCAACTAAGACCCAGCACAACCAAATTTTTAAAAAAAAGGGTTGTGGGGAAAACATGACAAATGGGATAGCCCTGTGGCTGCAGTTCCATTCCTATTGGATCAAGATGTAGGGCTTTTTACAAATACTGTTGGATTCAATTAGCTGTTATTATTTTCTTGTATTACCCTCATCTGGTTTTGGAATCTATATTACACTAACTTCATAAAACGAGTAGGCAGGTTTTGAAAGTTGTCTATTTGTTTTTGTAACAATTCGTTCTTTTCAGGAGAACAGTCTGATGACTTTTTCAGTCATCAACAGTCTGATGACAGTCTGATGACTTTTTCCTTAATGTTTATACAAGCATCACTTTTGGCATTTTATATATTTCTAGGAACTTTTGCATCCCATCCATGTTTTCAACTTACTATCTATTTGGTGGTTTTCCTAATATTTTATTCTAGATTCTGTTTCATGGAGTTTTCTACAATGAGAGAGATGAAATGAAACCTGAGCAGGTCAGCACTTTTCAAACACATCGTCCACCTCTCTGAGTAGGGTAATTCTGTCCAGGATGTAGCACCCCCATGACTAGTCTATCATCTGACTCTTACCTGGCCTGGCCCTTCTGTGGTCCTCCCTGGTTGCCATCTAGTTTGTCTTACCTTCTCTCAGAGTTCTAACCCCAGCTTAGGCATCCTCCTTGATGATGCTGGTCATGGTTAATAACCAAAAGGGGTAAAAGAGAACTCTAAGGGGTATAGAGGAAAGAAGTAGTAAATGTGTGCTTTATAGGTACAGGATTTCCTTCTGGAGTGATGAAAGTTTCTGAAACTAGATCGTGGTGATGGTTGCACAACTTTGTGAAAGTACTTCATGCCACTGGGTCGTACACTCACTTTAAAATGGTATGCCTGAAACTAATATAATACTGCATGTCAATTATACATCAACATAAATACATACATACATACACTGGTTCAGATGGTAAATTTTGTTATGTATATTTTTCTACAACAAAAAAAAATAATCTCAGACTTGGGGCAAGAGCCTCCTCTGCGTTTCTTAGTTCCTTATTTATTTCCATTTCCCTCAGTCACAGGGGTAGTGGCTACCCTTTGTATTTACTATTTTTAAAATTTTCTGTTATGTGTAAACATAAAATCTACCACCTTAGCCATTTTAAAGTGTACACACACTTTTGTTTCACAGTTCTAGAGATTATAAGTCTGAAATCAAGGTGTTGGCAGGGTTGGGTCCTCTTGGGACCTCTGAGGGAGAATCTCTTCCACGCCTCTCTCCTAGCGTTTAGTGGTTGCTGGCAATCCTCGGTGCTCCCTGCCTTGTGGGAGCATAACTCCAATTTCTTCTTCTGGCTTCACATGGTTGTCTTCCCTGTGTGCACGTCTCTGTTTTCTCCTCTTATAAGGTCGCTGGATTCAGTGACTTCATTTTAACTGATTACATCTGCAAAGACCCTGTTTCCAAATAAAGTCACATTCACTGGTACCAGAGGTTAGGACTTGAACATATCTTTTTGGGGAGACACAATTCGACCCACAACAGGAGTCATCATCAATGTGGTGGCAAAGAAAACTGATGCCACACAGAGAAATCTGCACATAGACCTGTTTACTTGAGGGAAAAAAAAAAGTCCACGTTTCCTTTTCCAACCTTGCAGTGTGCTTCAAGCACCCTCTACTGGCAGAGTTTAACATCCAGCCAGCTGGCAACAGGCAAATGCAGTCTGCAGAGTGCCGTTCCCTGGGGCAAGGGATGATGGGCTTTGCAGCTCAGAGGCAATAAATTCATAACAGCCACGGACTAAAGTTCTGTCTGCTTTGAAGTGAGCCTTCCCTACGTTAGTTTTAGCTTGACTACGGAGCTCTAAATCGGCTCTGGGACTAAAACCTGGGAAGGGAAGAGTCCAAAGGGAGGAGATGCTTAGGCTAGGTCTGGTAGGTTATAGCAGGTTGGAAGGCCTTGAAGTGGAAGAGGGATGATATTTTAGGGAGAGGGACCAGTATGGGCAGAAGCAAAGCATGGGAGACCCTAGGTTGTTATGGAATTCTGAAAGCCACGTTAAGGTATTTGAACTCTAATCTGAGGGTGAAGTTGGGTAAGAGTAACATGACCAAATTTGTAATGTAGAAAATTTCCTTTATCTCCAGGCAGCATGGGAACTCCTTCTGTTTGGGAAGGAGAGCCCTGAACAGGCAGCAATGAGCTTCTATAGGAGGAGTGTGCACAAAGGAAGTGGACTGGGAAACCTGCGTAGCTGAAGAACCTCATGGGAGACAAGGTTCAATGAGAATCGTCAAATGTTTCAAGTATGGAAACAACATGATCTGATGTGGAGATGGCTGGCATCTCAAAACACAACACGTATCAATGAATGCATCATCTTACACTGTAAGTTTGTGTTACTTATTTCAGGAATGGCACCTGATTTCATAATCTAGAAACCTTAGTGTCATCAGGACTCAGTGCTCTCCTTCACTCCTCCACAACCAATGATTAAATACTACCCATTTTGCTTCATAAATGCGTCTCAACTTTTCTCCATTCTCAATGCTACTACCTTGAAACACACCTGTAGCAACTCTACTTGGACTCTTATAACTGTCTCATAACGGTCTTCCTGATATCTCCCAGCTCGTTTTCTCAGGCAGAGTAATTGTTCTGAAATGCAAATCTTAAGGTGTCACTTTATTACTTAAAAACTCTACGCTGGCTCTCCATTGTTCTTAGGATAAATAGCAATTTCTTCAACATGGAACAAAATGACCCCTCATAATCTGGCTTTTTCCAGTTTCATCCCCTCCACTCCTCATCCCCCAGCTCCACCCCCATCCCAGCCATATGGATTGTCTTTTTTTTTTTTTTGCTGTACGCGGGCCTCTCACTGTTGTGGCCTCTCCCGTTGCGGAGCACAGGCTCCGGACGCGCAGGCCCAGCGGCCATGGCTCATGGGCCCAGCCGCTCAGCCGTGGGATCTTCCCAGACCGGGGCACAAACCCGCGTCCCCTGCATCGGCAGGTGGACTCTCAACCACTGCGCCACCAGGGAAGCCCCATACTATATTTTTAACTTTATTTTGTTCCATTTTCTTAAAAGAATTTATTATTTCTTAAAGTTTATTTGCTTGTTTATTGTCTGTCATCCTCCACCAGCTCCTTGAGATTAAGAACCTTGTCTACCTTGCTCACCACTATGTCCTCAGAGCCTACAACACTGTCTAGTTCATAGTAAAGACTCAAGAAATATTTACTGAGTGAATGATAGAAACAACTTTTTTTGAGGTAAAGTTCTTCATGTTGCTATAGAGTCCCATGCAATATTTTGGACATAATATACTAAAAAAATGTTTATCTGAAATTCAGATTTAACTGAGCGACTTGCATCTTTTCTGGCAGCCGTACCCCCAGAACACATTTGAGAATACGTGGATACATTTTTGATTGTCACGACTGAGGTGGTGGTACTATTGGCATCTAGTGTGTAGAGGCCAGAGATGCTGTTAAACATCGTACAATGCATAGGACAGTCCCTACAAGGAAAAGAATTATCCAGGCCAAATGTCAATAGTGCGGAGGCTAAGAAACCCGGAACTAGATGGCCATGAACTTTAAGGCAGAGAGCGCCTAGAATCTCTAAGTTAAACTTCCTTTTGGAAAGGGAGAATGGAGTTAGTGAGACGGAGTCGGGGCTGAGACCCAGCTTTAAAACCCTGGGCACACATCTTGAGGCTGATAACCAGAGGGCAAGAGGGCCAGACTACCAACCAATGGCAACAAACGAAGTCATGATGCCTAAAAGACTGCCTGGGAAGGGCACTGTGGACAGTAAAGCACTCTGCATACACTGGTTAAGTGCACCTCAGACACAGAGACATCCTTTTGGTCCGTCCACCTGAGGACAAATCCTCTGGCCGCTGGGACTAGGAACGCGTTCACAGACATAGCGGAAGCAGCCGGGCGGCTGAGGCGTCCTGCTGCTCCCCTAGCAACGGTCGTGACGGAAGTGGCTGAAGCAGCCGCGCCCGGTGCGCCTGCGCGGAGGCGCCGCGTGCTGACGTGGATCTGGGTCCAGCAGCCCACCCGGGCGCGCGGTGGAGTGCCGGGGTGCGGCTGGGCTAGGGGAGCCGTGGCCCAGCCGGCATGGCGACGCCGATCGCTCCGCGCCGGGGAGCCGGCGCTACCGGCCGGGGCTGGTTGGTGCTGCTGCCGCCCCTGCTGCTGGCGGTGCTGCTGCCGCGGCCCGCGGCGGCCCTGGTGGAAGGGCTCTACTGCGGCACGCGGGACTGCTACGAGGTGCTGGGGGTGAGCCGCACGGCGGGCAAGGCGGAGATCGCGCGGGCCTACCGCCAGCTGGCTCGGCGCTACCACCCCGACCGCTACCGGCCAGAGCCCGGCGACGAGGGCCCCGGACGGACGCCGCAGAGCGCTGAGGAGGCCTTCCTGCTGGTGGCCACCGCCTACGAGACTCTTAAGGTAAGCCTGGGGGCGCGGATGGGCTGCGAGGACCCGCTGGCGAAGCGAGCGGCGTGGCCCCTTCGGCCCCTGGCCCGTGGAGCGAGCCTCCCTGTGACTCCGGCGCCGGGCGCGACCACCGCCACCACCCTTAGGATGCTCGCGCTTGCCCACGTGAGAGAGCGCATACGGCCCACTGACAAAGATGGGAACCCCCTCGGTCTTGGAGGGCAGCCAGCCCCCTCCTTTCTGTTACAGTCTTTTTTATGCAAAGCTTTGGGCTTCTTACGACTTAGTGAAAATGTTTTAATAATGTGCAGCTCACTCTCGGAAAGCAGGGTGATTATTATTACCAAGATCTGTGATAGAACACAGGAAAGGGCTCCAGTGACAGTGAGATCGCCCGAATTTGAGTCGACAGAAACTTGGTTTCTGGGGATGGTATTAATTGTGACATTTAGCTTGGGTTTAAGGATGTAGAAAAATACTAAGAAGAACAACGGATGTTTGACTCCGGCTCTGAACACCCCTGTATGACCTTGGATAGTGACTTAATAGGTCAGAGTACCTGTTTCTTCATAGGCACAATTAAGGCCATGATGCCTGCTCCACGGGTTGTTATGAGGTTAAATGATGAATGAGAAACCCCCTATACAGGACCTGCAAATAGGTGCTTAATGACTTGGGTTTCAAGACTGAGAATTTCTAGTAGGAAATATTTTGTGAGTATATGTGTAGTCGTTTGCCAAAGGTTTTATTGAGTCTTGTGGGGATGGGGAGATTTAGCCTGATCCTGTTTTCTTTTACTGCTGGGAAAAGCAAACCATAAGAAATCACTAAGTACAAAACATATTTGGTGGAAGTGTTACTGCTTCAAGGGCCCCATCATGCTAATGCAACAGCAGTTGCAGTTGTAGGGTACTTTTTTCTAGCTTTTTTTTTCTTTTCTTTTTGAGGCAGAGTTTTCCATGTTGCTGTATCGTCTGCTTTTAGTGACTACTTTGAGTGGGTATGCTATAATTTAACCATGCATTATTTTTCCAGGTTAGATTTCCAGAGCTGAAAATACTGAGTCAAGGAGTTAATGGCTTACTTTCCAGAGCAGTTTGGATAATATGGAGTCATAAAATTCACTAAATTCTCACCAGCATTGGTGAGATTGTAATTTTTATTGGCAGTTAACTGAGGAATGGGGGTTTTGGGAAAGTGCTGAGGCCAGAGGGCTTGGTTGCCTATTATTTGGGATAGAGAGTGATTGAGCAAAGACTTCAGAAAGATGGGAAAGAACTTCATTCAAGGCAGCCCAGCATGTGAAGCTCCAGTCTGCTTTTCTGCCGTGAGGAAAGATAGTGGTCCAGACGGGCATCCAGAAGGCCTGCCACTGGTCCTCCAAAGCCCTCGTGGCACAAGAGGGAGCACTGGGCAGGTGGAGAACTTCCAGAAGAGAGGCAGCAAAAACAGTGGCGACTGTTCCCTTCTGCTGGGGTTGGAGATGGGGAGATTTGGCATGAAAATGGTGAGCATGATAGTAAGAAGTTTGAAAAAAAAGTGCCAAGAAATGGAGACTATAGAAAATCTGGCTGGGAGGAATCCCAGGACTCTAAATATTCTTGCCATTTTCTCGAAGAGACAAATTCAGAGGCTGAACTGGCTGTAATGGTTGCCTCTGAATGCTGCTACGAGTTTAGCACTGATTTGTCAGCTAATAAAAAGCTCAATAAAATAATGTGTCCACTCAAGAACAAGGAACTTTGAGGCAGTTAAAAACTAGTATGTCTGGAGAAGTAACACTAACTCTTGATTGGGACAGGTCTGCGGTAGCTGCACATGCCTCCAAACAGGAAACTAGAATTGTAGTTGCACTGATGGAGGGTGGGAGAGAGTGTTCTATAGCTTCCCCAACCCCACTCGTTATTACTGCAGGAGAACGGAAATTATCTGTGAGAGAAAAGGGGTGTCTGGGCTTGGTTTGGACCCATGGAAATCAGACTTAGTTGGGCTCTATGAAAACTCCCATGTTAAATTTATAGAGATAGATAGGGGTTCCACTTCCAAGTGGAACACCTTCAGAAACTTTTTAAAAAACTTCATTGAAGATGCTCTCTCCTGGAATAAGGAAGAGGACTTTGACTTGCCATGTGTGGAAGAAGTTATTAAAGACAAACAGGGTGGTCTGATTTTATTGCTGTCATAATGGAGAATTGTGAGAAGGTTGCCGGAAGATATCATTTCTGGGTAATGCAGAGATCTGATAAACTGGGGTCATCCCCTTGAGGCAACAGGGATGCAACCACTGTTTTGCTTGGATTATATCCACAGACTGGAAAGAGGGCCTGTGAGGGATAAGAGGTCCACCTGGCCTTTACTACGAGCAGGTCAGATAGAATAGTGGGAGAAGCTGATAAGTTCCAGTGGCTCTGGAATGAAGACGAGCCGCAGAAGCCTACCTGAAATTCCATATATCATCTCATGGGGGCAGCAACAGCAGACCTGGGACCGCATTTCATTTCTATTTGCTCTTTTTGTTATACACTATGTATTTCTCCATAAAGAATAGCAATAAACCCTGTGAGAGCTGAAAAGGAGGGAGGGCCTTGGGAAGACTGTGTCCTCCTTCACAGCCATGTTCAGTTATTGCTGGCATATGAAGGGAAAAGTTGATTCTATATTTGCTTTGTAGAATGCCCAGGTAGATTCCATCTCTGGAACAGTGTATCTAACAGAAATTGTTTCTTTTGTGAAATCTGAAATAAATTAGTTGTAAATTCATTGGAGCCAGGAGGAGCCTTTTTTCTCTCCCCATAATTTTTTGATAACCTTCTTAATTTCTTATTCTTGGTCTGTTCAAGTCTCTTAGCATTTTTAACATGTATAATATAAAAAGCTATATTATATCCTCATTATAATCTTACAATGGTGTTCCATCAAAACTTATAACAACCAAGCATCTCTGAATAACCAAAATGAGAATTATATTTGTGTAAGATATAGTGGATTTATGACTCTGAAGTTGTCTTGGTTAAATAAATGCCTCTTTGAGAGAGAGTTTTTTTAGATGGAAATTGTTAAAAAATAAGGATACTGACATGATTTAAATGCAGTTGGTCAGACAAGGAGATATTATCACAGTTTGGTCATTGTTTTCATAGCAACAGAGATTCTACCTGTGAATAGAGAGATTGAGAAAAACCAGAAAAAGAAGGACGGGTAATAATGGAAGGCAAAGGGACCTGTCAGATGCTTTTACCAAGTCATGCTTAGTTCATGTTCTCAAATAACTTAAAACCTCTAGATCTCAGCAGGACTTGAAACCATTATGATTTTACACACTGCTTTATATTTGTTTCATAATATGAGTTAAGCCGGTGAAATAACTATTTAGTGTATTTGACTACTGGGGATTCAGGGACACATGGACTTTGGAAGTTAAGTAAACAGACTCTCACTCGCTGTGTCAACATTGGATCTTTTTATGTGGATATAGCACTTATCACACTGCACTGTAAATCCTGAGTAGCCCTTCTCCCCTCTCCACTAAACTTCATTTTTGCATGTATATCCATGGCACCTAGCACAGTGTCTGGCACATAGATAATGAATGCTTGTAAAATAAAAACTCCTATCTGGAGATAGATTCAGATAGGATGGAAATCGAAAGTGGATTTCTGGCGTTTTGACATTGTTATGTGAAGCCTACTTTGGCATTTTACCCGAAATTAATTGTAGTCTTAAAGAGTGGTACAGATAAAGTAGATTGGATGGGTATGAATGAAAAATTCCTGCATGAGAGAAAAATTATACTTCTGTTTTTAAGGAGAAATTATTTTCTCAGGGTTTTAGAGAACATTAATTATTTTTGATATAGATACAAACTGGATGAATTAGATAAAATGAGAAGGATGGCATAGAAATCAGCAGATGAGGGAACAGGTGGTAAGGACGCACTTAGAAAAACTGCAATTGGTAGAAAATGGTAGAGTTTGAGAGCATTTTGCAAGATCGTGAGAGAAGAACATAGAAAAGGTCTTGGAGGTATTACTGGCGTGCAGGTTATCTGATAAATTGAAGGGATGTGTAGAGAGAGCCTTGTGCTCCTCCAGCCTTGTCTTGGCAGGAAAGTCACAGGAACACGTCAGTTTCTTTTTGCCAGTCTGGTTGATGTGGCAGGGCTTTAGCACTTAAGAATGATTTGACAAAAAGGGGAGTATGAACTTCCTGCCCTGTTAGGGTTACTGTTTATTGTTCTCCCTTTGTATATTCGCTTAACCCTTTCTCTCGCTGGTACTGACATAGATGCTGGGGGAGGAGACCATAACAATGAAAAAGGCACAGTTCCTGCCTTTAAGCTTTTAATATAAGAAGGATACAGATACTTATTGTTTGGTTATTATTTATCTAAGTTATATAATAAAAACGTGTAGCTTATATTGCAGCACTGAGAGAACACAATTATTTCTTCTCAGGGGATTGGAGAAGAATGCACTCTTTGATCTGGATCTAGAACAGTCCCCAAGGTTGACTGTGGAGGGACATTTCTGGTAGAGACAAGTCTTGATCCACGAAAACGTGGAGTCATGAGTGTACAAGGCTGTTTCCAGGAATGAGATGTAGGATCACTTCTATTATGCTTTTCCCAGGGACTCTTCGTTCTGGAGGAAAAAAATTAACTGCACTTATCGGTATTACTATTTTTCTTTTCCAGCATCGATCCAGATTTTAGTCAGTCCTTCATAATAATTGGGTATTCATAAAACTAATAGAAATGATGTAAATTTCTATCACAGTTGTGAGGCTGATACACAGGCAAGTCAAGTCAGCTTGATGGCAGATAATTTTCATTTCACGTGCCAACTGTAATTGGTCTCGACTCCATGTAACACTTGTAAATTTGGGGGCCTTGTCTGGGTTTAGTGGAAAAGATGACATGTTAAACTGTCCTCCCATGGGCCCAGAAGAAGGGTGTGGTACCTTATGTGCCACATTTGCTATTTCTGCTGTGAACCCATAAGTGTTTTTCATTTTTTACTCATCCCTTAAAATTTCACCTGTTCTTCCCTACTTATGGCCAAGGTTGATCATACACCAGATGTGTTTAAATCTAGTGCTGTGACTACCTGACACATGATGGTATCAACAACCCATCAGAGCTTTTTTGAGTAACACAAAAACTACTGAGTTGATATAATTCTAGCCAGAAACTAAGCACTTGATGTTTTAATTTTGCTTGTGCAAATTTATCATGGGTAAACAGAATATACTGAGATAGTCACAGCACAAAGACCCTTACTGTATTTTTAGAGACTGTAGGGGATCTACTGTTTCTAGGTTAGAAGCCTGTCAGGTGCATGGTAGGGAGAATGTTTCAGGAGACTGGAAATAGTTTGGGATCGACCCTTTAAGCTGTGTTCAGGCATGTGAACCTGATGTATTGAAGAGTTACCAGAGGTTTTAAAGTGCATAAGTAACACAATCTGATGTTTGTTTCAGAAAGAAAGTTCTGGGAACAACATGGAAGATGGGTTGGGGAAGGCAGGAAGGTATTCTTGGCTGAACTCATTTTATTTCCGTCTTAGTCTTCTGGAATCTCATCATTCCTCTTTGGTAACTTAAGAATCTCTTATTTGGTTCATTTCTCATTCCTTAATTTTGCTTCTTTTAAAGCTACGGTCACATTTTTCTTCTTTCCTCATTGTTGGCTATCCTTACTTCCTCGTCCCCCTTTCATTTAAACTGTCATAGACTGACATGTGCATCAGCACACGTTCTGGAGCTGTTCTTCCTAAGATGAATAGTGATGCTCTAAGCATCAGATCAGAGGGCTGCTCTTCCTTTTGGAACTATTTGTGGCATTTGATGTTGACCACGTAGTTCTTTAAGCTGTTCTCCCTTGACTCCCTTCATGTAATTCTCTCCCCTTTCTCCAAGCTTTCTAGCCATTTCTTTTAGTCTGTATTTTTTTTTCTCTGCCTTCACCGTAAACATTGTATTTCCTTAGAGTCCTGTCCTTTGGGGACTCTTCTTTTTATTTTCTAAGCTCGTCCTGATGAAACTCAACTACATCCTTGACAACCCTGAAATCCGTGTATTCTCTAGGTTCATATTTTTCAATTGTCTCTCATTTGTAGCACAGGTACCCAAAATTACACATGAAACTAATCCTGTTTTCTTTGTTAAAGCATAAATTTTAAAAGAGGTTGACTCTTGTACAAATACAAAATAAACACGTGTCAAAGATTTTATTTAACTCATTAATTAATGAGGGAACCAGTAAGATATTAAAACTGGTTCAAAAGAGAAAAAGTGCCACACAGTTTACAGTCAAGACAAGGAGTGCTGAAATGCCTGTAATACCGGTCAATATGACAAGGCAGTTATCAGTTGCCTTAATTCCACTGGTCACAATTTGTCTTTTTGTGAATAAGAATTATTTGCATTACTTCCAGGTTTCCACAAGTTACTTCTTTCTCTACAAAGTTAAAATAGACTTTTCAAAGACAAATAAAGGCACACCCCTCCTACAGGAAAAGATAATCCTTGGAGGCTCCAGACACTGAAAAGCTATCCAGTAATTTTCTTTCCTCCCCATTTCAAAATCTTCCACAATTTTCCCCTGCATCTTCTCCACACTTGCTGTCCTCTTCCTTTATTCTTAGAATAACATGGTTCACACAGTGACTATAATTAGAAACATCAGTATCATGCTTAACATGATTGATTCCTGTACCCCTTTAATCACTAAGTCCTATTTGTTCTACTTCTTGGTCTCTAAAATCTGTTTCTCCCTCATTCCTTTCTTTACAATACTGTCAGAGTTATCGTCCAAAAATATATACTTCTACTCAATGCTATTTATTTTTCTCATACTTGAAAACATGTTATGTTTGAATAGCACAGACAGTAACACCCTAACACTTTAGCATGGCATATAAGATCCCCTGTGGTTCTTATCCAAACCTGTCTTCCTGGCCACATTTACTACTCCTTTCTTCCCTAAACTTCCCCAGTGCTTAAGCTTCACTGAATCTGTTCTCTACACTGATGCTTCTGTACCTTAACACTTGCTGTTCCCCTTGCCTGGAACAAATTTTACCACATCTTACGTGCTTTTCAGGATCTAGCACTCATTTCACGTCTTCTGTGAATCCCATTACCAGTGTTCTCAGGCACAGTTAGTCCTTAGTACATTGAATTGTGCTCTTCTTGCTTGCTAGATTCTTCTTGTAGATGGGAGAGTTACTGAGGCCAGGTCCTTAATTTATTTGTTTTTTTATCCTCCTTTGTGCTCAGCACATGGCTTAAGGCCCTGCATAACTATTTTCTGAACTGAAAATAACTAAGGCTTTTTAAAGCTCAGGTAACCACGTAGATGGCGATACCGTTAACTGAGACACAGGAGCAGATTTGGGTTTTGAGCATGTTGAATTTGAGATATTTATGTTACATTTAGGAAATGTTCAGGAGGTATCTGAAAATAGTAGGAGCAGGGAAAACAGATCTGAGTGTCACTCGTATATGATATATAGGTGATACTGCAAATGATGGAAGTTGCTATAACCACATGTAGACTGAGAAGAGAAGACGTAGAAGATAGTTGCACGAGTGGCTGGTGGGTAGGGAACAGGAAGAGAAATGAAAACTCAGAGCAGTTAACTTTCTTCCTCTTTAGTAGGGTGTAATGGCCTGGAAAAAAATTTAGGGGAACAGATGTTATTTTTTTAAAGGATCATTTGTATGTGTATTTCTCTTAAAAACAGGATTACTATATATATTTAAGAATGAACAAACGATTACTATATTTTCATATATTATTGATTCTTGGCCTTTGCCATCCTAAATGGTTTCTATTATTTGTATAATCGAAGATTTTTAATGTGAACCTGGCTGCAATATCTAATTATTGCAATTTATGTTTATTGAAACCAAACAATTCATTATTTCTTTCAAGGACAAGAACATAATATATTTTTGCCTCTGGGGAGGGGGGAATGATCATTTTCATAAGAGAAGGAAGGGTTCAGTGCTTTCTTTGCTTGTGGGTTTCCTCTTGTTCACTTTTGATCTAGATATTGGTGGTTATGTTCCAGTCCTCCTGCATATGCCCAAGAGGATTGGGAGTGGAGTGGACACCAGCAGAAGCACCATTTTTTCCTGTAGAGATTAGAAACAAGGAGCTTATTGCCCTGCTTGTCAAGGCTCAGGACAGAGAGGAGGAAGAAACAAGTATAAAGGTTTTGGTTTTGGAAAGAAGTTGGAATCTCCTGACCCTGGGACCTTAAGATCCACAAAATTGCTGAAAGAAAAAGTACTACCTTATTGAAAGGTAAGATATTACACTGTTTTAAGGTTTAAGCTATTTTAGCCACATTAGCGTATCTTCATAAGCTATGAAATCAAGCAGTCATTTCTGCCAAGCCCAAGTTTTTGTGGCCTAATCACCCGTCTCGCCTTCCTTTTGAGATGGAGACCTGTGTGGCTGGAGAGATGTCTAGAGTAAGGGAGAGCCTTTACAAAATTTCATTCAGTTTTGAAATGATATTTATTGAATGCCAGGCACTGTGCTAGGCCTTGGATATACAGAGATTAAGGAACCACCCTACCTGCCGTCTAGAAGTTCTCATTCAAGGAAAAGAAAAAAACTGATGATTACAATGTGATAAGTGCTATAATAAATAGGTAATAAGTGTAATAAGAGTGGTCTAAATCTGTCTACTAATGTTTATGTTCTAAAGGATTAATAGGAGCGCATGAGGTTGGAAGAAAGGCACGGGCATTTGAGTTAAAGTGAATTATCTGTTCAGTCATAGATATAAAAGAGTATGCTGTACTTGAAGAACACACCAAATTCCAGAAATTGCTATCTGAATGTTTGCTATGGGCAAAAGAAGGGAGAGTGATAAGATGTTTCTTAAGTAGGTAAGTTTGGGTCAGTTATGGAGGCCTTGTGGCATGACAAGGAAAATTGAACTTGCCTTACTAGACACTGGGAAGCATTGGACAGAACAAACAAAAAAACTGTGAGGCTACTTTAGTCCCAAGATGGGTAGGAAAAATATATATATATGGTATTAAAAATAAAAATATGTAAGAATGTACGTGAAACTCTCTAATTGGGTCCCAGTCTGTCTTTTCTTTTTTGCTAATATTCCTGGTATCCTGTGTTCATATTAGGTTGATTCTAAACTTAGTAGGCTACTGAAGAGTAGGACTTTGACTTAGATTGTTGAGAATCCCTAACTCTTCAATTTGTGCCAACCTTGAACAACCTTGTAAAGTGTATTATGCATGCCTCAGCCTAAAATCCATTTTCTTCATTCTGGAGAGAAAGCTTTAAACACATTAAAGAAAGAAGACTGTGGCTGAATAAACGCTGTAACAAGGAGATCGCAGACCTTCTTGTCTCTAATCATGACCAAAACACGGTCATGAAATTATGGTGGCCCCAAGGAAAAGAAAACCATTCTAAGAGAAGTCAGACTTGACCCTGAAACCTTTTACAGGGATGAGGTAGTTTGAGGACTCATTATAGAGGGCCCTGAATAGACCCTACAGGCTCTGGTTACAGTAGAGAGGCTAGACGTAAGGTATAAATTTTGGAGTTGCTGGTACTGGAGCATTAGCTGACCATCCTGTTAAATGAAGCTCTGTCACAAATCTAGGGACCAGTGAGAAGATGGTGACTCTGGGGGAAGATATGGGTGAAAAGCTTGAAGAAGGATATCTGCATTCTGTGGACTGTGACCTTCACTAAGATAAGAGAACAAACGAGAGAACAGCCACTAGACGCATGACGTTCACAGAGCAGATTTCAGTGACACTCACAGATCTTGCTGTATACTTCAACCAGGAGGAGTACAGACAGTCAGAATGGGCAATGGACTGTGCAGAGATAGTGATGCTGGAGGACTGTAGGAATCTCATCTCAGGGGGGCAGTTAGTTTCAAAACTACTTGTAATCTAGTTGGAGCAAGGAGAAGAATCGTGTTTGAAGAAATACATTTCAAAAAGCATCTGCCAAGATTGGGAGGCTGAGTATAAAAGGCAACGAATTCAGGCCAGAAGCAGAGCATATCTATAAAATTAGCCAAAAGGGCAAAAAAATGGAGGGAGAATGGAAAAATTCTCAAAGGATGTCTTGAAGTACTCAGAATGAAATACATCAAGGGACATAGGCTTTAGTCTTCAGAGCTATCTGTATGACCTGTAACGTTTTACCCTCTTTCGGTTAGAAACTCTAGAATATGATGATGGCTTATAGGAGGAATGGACTGACAGTTGAGGCGTGTGGCACGCAGCTGGCGGGATCTCAGTTCCCCTACCAGGGATTGAACCCAGGCCACGGCAGTGAAAGCCTGGAATCCTAACCAGTAGGCCACCAGGGAACTCCCGAGAAAATCTTTTCTAATGGAAGAGAACATACAAGGAGTGAATTTGAAAATAATATCAGCCTGAGTTCAGCTTTCCTTATATAATAGATGATTCGCATATTGGCCCTCCATACAGTGCCATGGAATAGACTTTAAATATATTTACATCTAATTATACTAGATACTACTTCACCTAGCTTCAAATTCTAGTCAGAGGTAAAAAATATTTTGAATGTAATGAGCGTAAGAACTGTTACTGAGGGCTTCCCTGGTGGCGCAGTGGTTAAGAATCCGCCTGCCAATGCAGGGGACACGGGTTCGAGCCCTGGTCCGGGAATATCCCACATGCCGCGGAGCAACTAAGCCTGTGCTCCACAACTACTGAGCCTGTGAACCACAACTACCGAAGCCCGCATGCCACAACTACTGAAGCCCGCGCACCGAGAGCCCATGCTCTGCAACAAGAGAAGCCACCGCGATGAGAAGCCTGCGCACTGCAACGAAGAGTAGCCCCCGCTCGCCATAACTAGAGAAAGCCTGCGCGCAGCAACAAAGACCCAACGGAGCCAAACATAAAATTAAAATAAATTAAAAATAAATAAATTTATTTTTTTAAAAAAAGGAACTGTTACTGAGAATGTGCTCATTCAAATTCAGAATTCTTAATAGAAAATATATAATGATATTAATGGGTACAGGAAAGATTTATCGTTAGCAAACTTCTTATTTTAAATCTAAGAAACAGCATATTGGAGGACTCGGGAGGAGGCCCTGAACAGACCCCAGCGCCTCTGTGGTGACAAAGCACTAAGTGCAGATTTTGAAATGTTGAGCTAATAATCTGCAACTTTATGTATGTTGAATAATTAATTTATCATAGAAAGAAATCATCTAGGTTAAAGAAAGATTTTTTTTCATAATGGTTTATGTTGTATTCACTTATACAGAGTAAAGAATTTGCTGTAGTTTTAGTCTTTAACACTTTTTTGGAAACAAGACAAGCTGAAAAATAGGTTTCCTGTGGGCTTAAAAAAAAAAAGCAAATCATAACCTAGTTTGGTAGCTTTTCAACCTATGTATCTCAGTAAAAGATTGGCGTTTATACCTTTTAGAAACTGGTTAAAATTAGAGAAGGTTTTAAGAAATGCTTTATTTGTGACCATTTGAGCAGCATTTCAGACTGCTATAATTTTTCCAACATGTTTGCATGACTAAGAAAGAGCGATATATTACCTTATTTATGAACTGGGCTGTGAAAATGTGTTATAATAGTGAATACTCCATATTTTTAACCTGTTTTTGTATACTGTATGTCATCTGATGTACAAAATAACCCTGTAAAATTAGTAGGGCAGCTATTAATATCTCTAAGTTACAAGTGAAGAAGAGTGAGGCTCAGAGAGGCTAAAATTTTTGCCTGATATCACAAAGCTAGACTTTGACCATTATACTGCATCGATGTCTCAATGTTTCCTTGGGATGAGCATAATTCAATTTTGAGGGCATAGACTGGTTTTGTCTACTTTTTTGTTGTTTTAATCATTGCTTTCAAAAGAAAACCTTCTATACAAGGTTGGGAAATGATTGTGAATATATACAACAGAGATAAACATTCTTTTTTTTCTATCAACAGTTACTGAGAGTAGGTGTCAACACGCTTTTAAATTATAAGAACACGGCGACATCCTTATTAGCACCACAGCACTGGCTAAAAAGGCATGGTTCATTGCTACTGAAGTGTTTTTGTTTTTTCCAGGAGGACTAATACTCCTCAAGAATTTGAGGAAATTTTTTTATTATGCTTTATACCTAGTATTAAAGTTCTGGAAACAAATTTGTGTGTCCCTTTGAGGAATTATGGGAAATTTTTTGATTTTAACAGTTTGTTCTTTTATTCAGATTGATTACATAATTACAAAATTCTAGATTTGACTTTAACAGATTATTAACTAAGACCATTTTATGAGCTGTCCTATGAAACTGGATATCTTGTTATTTTACAGGATGAAGAAACTCGAAAAGATTATGATTACATGCTGGATCACCCAGAAGAGTACTACAGCCATTACTACCACTACTACAGCAGGCGCTTAGCCCCTAAAGTGGATGTGAGAGTTGTGATCTTGGTCAGTGTGTGTGCTATTTCAGTGTTTCAGGTGTGTATTGACGGATGTGTGTATCTACGTGCATGTGCAGGAGTGCACATTGGCTAGTGCTAGTCGTTAAAACTGAACTAGAAGTACCTTTTTGTAGAATTTTACTTCCAGGTGAGATTAATTTTTTACATTAGAAAAATATTTATTTAACCAATTGATAACATTGGAATCTTTGTTGGCAGGCAGTCTAAGAAATCATGAATGTCATTATATAACTGTCAAAACCAAACAAACAAACAAGTCAGATCTTTTTCTCTTTTACCCCCTCTAGAGTATTTTCCATATAACAGCCAGAGTGAATGCCAACTAGACCATATCATTTACAGGTGACCCTTGAACAACATGGGTTGGAACTGCAGTGGTCCACTTACACACGGATTCTTTTCACTAACTGCAGTGCCGACCCGCAGCAGTGCACCTTCTGAGGTTGGCTGAATCGGAGGATAGGGAGGAGCCGTGCATACAGACGGCCAACCATATGCTGCACTCAGACTCTGCACGGGGTGGTGCCCCCCCCCCGCATTGTTCGAGGACCAAACTACCTTCATAGGACTTTTCAATGATTTCCCATTAAACTTGGGGAAAATTCCAAACTCCTTAATATGGCCTAACAAGTCCTGGCACCTACCTGCCAAATGCCAGGAGTGTAGAGCTTGCCATCATTGTAACAAACTAAAATGTCTCACACATTTCCACATGACGGCTAAGGGCACTCCTGCTCAGTATGAGAACCACTGAAATAGACTAAAAGTGCTACAGTAACTTTTTATGTTGTTTTAAAATATCACAGAAATACAAGTTTAGCCTGAAATGAGTTTTCCCTACTATTATTCCTCAACTAACCACACCTATCATATCCTCCTTTAGAAGAAAAAAGAAAGCCAAGTGACTAGAATGAAGCAATTTGCTAGTTTCAGAATTACTTCTCCAGTTTAATTCCCAGAAATGAAATTCAATCGATATGACAAAAGAATTCCTATTGAAAACTAAAGCTGTATATATATATATATATATATACTTTTTTTTTTTTTTTTTTTTCCGTACACGGGCCTCTCACCGCTGTGGCCTCTCCTGCTGCGGAGCACAGGCTCCGGACGCGCAGGCTCAGCGGCCATGGCTCATGGGCCCAGCCGCTCCGCGGCATGTGGGATTCCACCCGGACCGGGGCACAAACCCGTGCTCCCCGCATCAGCAGCGGACCCTCAACCACTGCACCACCAGGGAAGCCCTAAAGCTGTATATTTTAAACGTATCAGCTTTTGTAGTGTTGCCTTTTCAACAGGGAGAGGAAGGGCAACTTTACTTTTCTGTTTTAGATAATGTAATACCCTAATCACTTTTTTTTTTGCTATTCCTAATAGATTGCTACTATAATATTTCAGGATATTATTGGTACAACTGCTGTATTTATTCAGTAAAATAGCTGAAATGTGTGGCGATACTATATGAGGAGTAGGACTTTTTCTGATAATAAAACCCTTTGTGGTTGAATATATTTATGAAGTGACTTAATGTCTTCCTGTCCAAATAAGTAAAGAGTTCAAACATATTTGAATCTTTCAGTTCAGAATGTGACGAGTGTTACTGTGGTATGTGCAGATGGTTTAGAGTTGCCCGAGTCTATACCCAGGGATTGTTTGAAAGAAACTCCTCACCAGCTAGTTTTACCATTCGATTCTTCCTCCAGTAAGTAGACTGCAATCTTAAAAAAAAATAGAAGAAGAGGGATTTCTTAATTGTGATCTAGGGAAGAGTCAAATGGTAAAGATGTGAAATCAACAGGTGTGATGTGATTCCAACGATCCATCCTCTGATCCTGGGTGTCTCCTGTAGAGAATCGGTGGCTTTTTGGCTCAGCTCAGGGCTTATCTGACTTATCAGGGCTGGAGATCCCGTGTCCACATGGGCATTATTCAACTGTATCTTCAACTTACAGAGTAAGATTTTTGAGGTCCCTGTTTTTAATCAGAATAGGTTTTGGCGGCCGGCGGGGGGGTTGTGTTCACCAAGGTGAATTTTGTAATAAAAATGACCCAGTTTTCTTTGTTAAATATTCTAGTTTTTCAGCTGGTGGAACAGCTACAACAAGGCAATCAGCTACCTGGCCACGGTGCCCAAGTACCGTATCCAAGCCATGGAGATTGCCAAGCAGCAGGGATTGCTGAGAAAAGCCAAAGAGAAGGGCAGAAACAAAAAGTCCAAAGAGGAAATTCGCGACGAGGAGGAGAACATCATAAAGAACATTATAAAAAGTAAAATAGATATAAAGGGAGGCTATCAGAAACCCCAGTTCCGTGACCTTCTCCTGTTTCAAATTCTCTTAGCTCCCTTTCACCTGTGCTCATATATAGTCTGGTATTGCCGGTGGATCTATAATTTTAACATCAAAGGCAAAGAATATGGGGAAGAAGAAAGACTATATATCATACGTAAATCTATGAAGATGTCAAAGTCTCAGTTTGATAGTCTAGAAGATCATCAGAAAGAAACTTTTCTTAAACGGGAGCTTTGGATAAAGGAGAATTATGAGGTGAGTAATTACTGTAACCTTCCTTACCAACTTAAAACTAGGTATGTGACAAGGGATCACAGAAGTGTGCTCAAATTTCTGAAATCGAAGAGTTAAATATAGAAAGATCTTACTTTTGTTGACTGTATGACTATATTTAGTAGTGGAACAGTGGGTTTTTAACCTATAATTTGTCTTTTTAAAAGATGAACTTCAGGGCTTCCCTGGTGGCACAGTGGTTGAGAGTCCGCCTGCCGATGCAGGGGGCACGCGTTCGTGCCCCGGTCCCGGAAGATCCCACATGCCGCGGAGCGGCTGGGCCCGTGAGCCATGGCCGCTGGGCCTGCGCGTCCGGAGCTTGTGCTCCGCAACGGGAGAGGCCACGGTAGTGAGAGGCCCGCGTACCACACACAAAAAAGATGAACTTCAAATACTTTAATTTACTAATGCTAAAAATTTAAAGTATGGTCTAATTTGTTGTGTTAAACTGTACTATGAATTGCCAGAATGATTTGGCAAGTAGATATATTCAGCCTACTTATAAAGAACATATAAATGGAAGGTAACATGGTAGCTCCTAAATTATTTGATAAGTTTTCACTTTTAAGTACTTGAAGCTGCCCACTATACAGTAAACTCTCTGTCATAGAGTGCTATCCTGGGCTGAATTATCATGGTATTACATGAGGTTATCTTAGTTGTTACTTCCTGAAATTTGGAAGTGAAATAATTTCTTTCTGAAATTTGATATGGCTGTGAAATTGGTTATGAAAACTTGTCCATTTAGCTTCAACTGATATACATGAAAGGTTATAGAAATTAAAGATGTTCTTTGTTCTTAACCTCTGTGGTTTATTTAACCTTCTTTGGGAACTTTAAAAATATTTTGAAAAACCAATAATTATCATTGAAGATAAAATTAGTTGTAAGTTCAATTTGGAGACAAATGTATTTATAAGGTCACTTTGTTCCTTGGTTAGGATCAACAAAACTGAAAGTCATCTGTTAAATTTACAGAGTACCACGTTAGAAAAATAAAGTGTTGACTCTTTAATATTGGACATTAGTCGTAGAGAGGAAATGTTTAAACCCTTTAAACTCAGCTTATATATGATTTCAAGGAGGAAAAGAATGTATTTCCAGGTTACAGAAATCAGTGAAAAAAATTACTAGTTCTTGCACAAGTTATTCTTTTTTATTTAACATTGAACATTAAAGTGCTTAATTGCTTAGTAGTCTTAGGTGCATGGTCTTCAGAAGACAAACCAATACATTCATTGGAAACTTTTACCTAAAGTTATATTTGAAAAATATAGACATGCCATAAAGCTAATGACAAATGTTTCTCTTTGGATTGTCAAGTTAGTTTATGTTATTTATACTTACAGGTCTACAAACAAGAACAAGAAGAGGAACTAAAGAAAAGATTAGCAAATGATCCTAGATGGAAGAGATATAGGAGGTGGATGAAGAATGAAGGGCCTGGACGGTTAATGTTTGTGGATGACTGAAGATTGCTGGAATGCTACTATGCCAAACCTTAATTGTGATACTATTTTCATAACTGAATTATTTTAGAAATGTACTGACTGTTCCTCAGCAGTAACTAAAATTCCTCAAGTATTTGATTAAACAGTATAATGTAGAAATTTAAACTTTCCCTTCAAACTTTATACATAAGACATTTATGATTGTTCAATTTTTATAATCAATTTGTGGATTTTGTTAAAAGATTTGACATGAAGATTTATTAGTTGCCATTTAAAAATTTTATATGTTTGGTTAAAAAATTTGACATGAAAATTTATTAGATACCATTTAAAAATTTTACGTGTTAAGTGTTTATTCTTCAAAAGTGTTTCCTTATTTTGTTATAGTGCTCCATTTTTCTGCTTTTGTGGCCTCTATTAGTTTCACAAAACATAAAAATTATAACAGCATTTAATTACATTTTTGAGTGTCTTTCTAGACACAGACTTCTTCAGCAAAACTATTCAACTATCATGTCATCTTTACGACAGTCATTATAGGTTTGATTTATGTTCAAAATATCTCTCTAGGAGAGTCTTCTGCTGGACTGTCTTTATAATATCTCCCCCCAGTCATAATATTCTTACTAAGATCAGAAACTCTCCGGGAGAGTGAATCTACCTTCATGTCCTTGTAGGATGATCTTGATTACAGTCATTATAGGACTATAACTGTATTCTCAAACACTTCTCCAGAAAGAACCTTGTAAGAAGGTCTTTTGTACCACAGTATTGTTTTTACCCCCCTTCAATTAAAAAAAAAAAGCAGACATAGTGTCATGAAGAGTTCATATATTACGAAGTCCTTGAGTGGTGAAAAGTACATTTTATGTGAGCATATAAACCAGAAAGAAGGGGTGCGTGCCTGTGTGCTGTTCTATCAAACAATGAAATGTAAATGTTTTATATGTGTGAAAGTGAAAGTAATTCACACATAATTTGACTGAATCAAGTATGATACTGCAGCAAAGTATTGAAACACATTCATGGTAGTGAATCAATACTCCTGTTAAAAGACATATCCCAGTCCATCATATTAATAAAACGGTTGCAATATATCACAAGTTTGTTGGTATGACATTTTAAGTCAAAGATTAACATATTGCTTTTGCATTATATAACTGTAAAAGACATAGCATAAAAGTGTAGCATAGCTATGCAGAGTCTGTTTCTATTCAAAGTAAACTAGTCCTTTCAAGAGCTCAGCTCAAATATGTGACACATACAGAGATGCAGGAGGGAAGAGTTCCATCCTTGCTAACACAGCAAAAGGCCTGAGGTGGGTTATTTAGCCTGTGAGTGAAGGCCTCAATTCCTCATTAGAAAATTAGGGGAGGAGTTTGACCAGATTATCACTAAGGCCTTTTGCAGCTCTAAAATTCTGAAATTATATAATATTTATATTTTTGTAAACTTCAGATGAAAGTGTTTTATGCATTCATTATTTTTTGGGAGGGTGGAGAAATTACAGTGCTAAATTGTAGGAAGCTGTGCTTCAAACCCCAAATGCCCAACTCTAAACCATAGGTAAATGCCTTTGAAAAGTGCTGTGGTTGCAGTCAGTAACCCCTGTCCCAGTGGAGATGTTACCACACCCGTACCACGCAACAGCATTATCACCTAAGGTTCGACGTGGGTACCATATGTTATGCAGACCAGAAAGAAATGGAGGCTCTTGCCCTTCTGTTAAAATTTCAAATAAATGTATGATTAACTGTATTTCAAAAAAACCTAGTGATAAGGAAAAACAGGAGGACTGAATATGTTAGCGTTCATAAAGGTTGGCTGATAAAAACTATGTATCTTTGGATATTATTTTGCATATATGCTAGATGGCTGTATTTCTTTCTGTCTTTATATAGAAGTCTTATTTCTGGAATTGTTCCTGGCAGCCTGCTCACTTGGTAAAAGTTTGGTTGGTCTTTTGGAATCATGGTCCCTGTATGGGTGAGATGCATGGACTCTCCTTAACGGAAGGACTATGATTCTTTTCTCCCCTTCCCTCAACAAAATGGCTTTATGCTTCAAAATCCTGGAGGAAAGGAAGGGCAATTAGTTGTGTCACAAGTGTCGTTCACATATGTTGGGTATCTTTACTATCTCCATACTCTGCCAGTCCCCCACCAGAGAACCAAAAGCTTCTCCATTTCAGAAACACTTGGAGAAGAATCCTGGGTAGGGGATCCCAGAACCCCACTATAGTTAGAAAATTGCTCTTGTGCTTCATTTTAGGGCTATCACCATTTCCTCCTTGCTTGGAATTCAGGGGTTTATAGAGCATAGCTGCTTATTGCTTTCTATTATCACTTCCTATAACTGAGGTCTGTGCTAAAATTACCCTTAGGGTTACTTACATTCATGTCAGATATCCTCACAGCAGTTTCTAAAACTGACCCTTCCCTCACTGGTCTCATTTCTTTATGAATTCTCCAATTTCTACAAATCCTGGGTTGCAGTTTCATAACACATCTATCAAGTAGGGGCCATGAGTAGAATTTTAAACACTACAAGTGGTATACAGAAATTTAAAATGTTACATGAAAAAATAATTCAGTTTATAGAATTAACTATTTTAGTACTACTGAATTTATGTTTAGAAAAACAGTGGTTTTATTTACTTTGAGATTTTTTTGGACTGAAATGGCAGGAAACTTTTAACACCCACACATTGGAAATATTTCCTTGAGTAGAAGCCAACTGCTAAGCTAACATGCAGCTAGTATTATGGACCAGTGTGCCAGCCCCATACTGAAAGTTCTGTGGAAATTAAAGAGAAATAGCTTTTATTAGACATTAGTACGAACAGGTCTAGCTACTTAAAGACTTTAAATCAGAGATGGTCTCTGTTGAGTTATAATTGTGCAATTGAGGCAGATAAATGTTGGTATTGATACAAAATAGCTGTGTACGGATGAATTTCTTTTTTTTAGCTGCAGCACGCGGACTTCTTAGTTGTGACATGTGAACTCTTAGTTGCAGCATGCATGTGGGATCTAGTTCCCCAGCCAGGGATCGAACCCAGACCCCCTGCATTGGGGGCATGGAGTCTTATCCACTGGACCACCAGGGAAGGCCCCGGATGAATTATAATTAATTTTATTTAAGAAGTGTGATACTCTTCACATTTAAATATGGGCTAAGGCCAAATCTAGCCCCTGATAACTAAATAAAATTTGCTAAACAAATTTAACCTTTCTGGTTTCCTCATCTGTGAAATGAGGGGATCGTTTTATTTTTTATTTATTTATTTATTTATTTTGCGGTACGCGGGCCTCTCACTGTTGTGGCCTCTCCTGTTGCGGAGCACAGGCTCCGGACGCGCAGGCTCAGCGGCCATGGCTCACAGGCCCAGCCGCTCTGCGGCATGTGGGATCTTCCCAGACCGGGGCACGAAGCCGTGTCCCCTGCATTGGCAGGCGGACTCTCAACCACTGCGCCACCAGGGAAGCCCCAGGGGATCTTTTTAGATAATTAGGACTTAAAAATCTATAAGCCTGTGAATTTACATAGGTTTAGGGTCTGAAGGAGATTAGATTGCCTGCAACTGAGAAATGTTATGAGTATTTAAGTAAAAAGCCTATATGATTTGTCATAAACTTTAATCAGTTTCTTAACGGATTCAGAGTATCCTTGACAATTATGTATGGAGTGGATCACATAGTCTTACAGCAGTGACGTATGGGATTTCCTACAGACTCCTCCCCAGTTTCATTAGTGGATGAAGAAACTTCCTCCCATTTGACAGTGTCTCCTTTTATAACCTCAAGAAGAGGGAGTAGGATGCAGGGGAATGGCTCAGGCTTTGCAGCCAGATAGACCAAAGTTTGGTTCCTGGCTCTGCAACGAATAGTTTGACTTTGGGCAGGTTAACCTCTGAACCTCATTTCTCATCTCTAATAGTTAGTGGGGATACTAACTACTTCACAGGATTATCATGAGAATTAAATAAGATGGGATAAAATGGCGGCTAGCATATATTAATGCTTCAGAGGGAATAGGAAAGAGTCTCGTTTGTTAAAATCCATGGTAATGGAGTGTTTAGTGATGATTACAAACCCGTTATTTCTTTATTATTTAAATAGATATTTGAACCCCTTACTTTGTGCAGAGTACTGTGCTAGAGTGAAAAAGTGATGCTCCTTAGGATTGGAATTGTGTGTCTTAAAAGCAGCCGCCTGCCCCTTGTTGTACCCTGGGGTACAAGGTGAAGCAGCTGAGATGACAACTCAGGAAAGAAAGAACTTTCAGAGCGAATAGAATAATCTGCTACTCACTAGTTCAAGGCCTATGTTTACAGAAGGGACACTTCCAGTGAGATACAGAGGCATGCCTGGAATGGCTGCTCAAAAGAACGTCAAGTGGCCCTAAGTCACACTGCCTCTCAAAGTCTCAAGCAGCCTGTAAAAATCTCTCCAGAGAAGCTGAATCCACACACCTGTTGGTGAATCTTTCACTCCTGAGTCATTAAGTTCTAAAAATAATGCAATGGGTAGAAGGAAGTGAAATGATTTTTTTTTGGTACATTATACTGTGTCACATTAAATATAGTTGTTAATGTGTTTCCCTGTTTCTTTTTTAGAAAACTGAAGGTAGCAGAAACACCTTCCCATTTTATCATTATTTTTATGGAGAAGAGTGATTTAAAGCTGCTTTTCTGGAAAAATAACCTACTGTTAGTAAAAGGGTGACAAAATACGTCAGGAGTGAAGAATTATAGATCACAACAGGAAAACAAATGAAATGTTTGTCTTTACAAGGACACTGACATTTCTCAAAAGTACTGAGACTCTTAGAAACAGTGGAAATTTGTAAGTTTTTATCTTAACCAAGAAATAAATGGGTAACAAATTCTCTAAAATAATATACCGGTGACCTGTGCATTTTAGCTGGGGTGAGGAGGAAAGGATACTCTGTCCCCACGCCTCACCTTTCAGAGCTCTGGAAATAACTGCATCTGTGGGGACAGACTCTAGGCCTCCAGGTGAGCAGTGACTTCTGTTGAAAGCTAAAATGGAAGTTCTTTTCCTCCCACTTTGTGTGATACTAGGCAAGTCACTTTTCTTAGTGGGCCTTAGTTTCCTCGTCTCTAAAATTGGGAATGGACTACCTTATCTGAAGGTCTCTTTCTACCCTGAAGTTCCACGATGCAAAAATAATGGATGAGAAGACATTTTGGTGACGTATAAAGCAAAGCACAGATGTTCAGCCCTCCGTTAACAAGTGGCACCTAGCCTGCCTGTCCATGGATCACTGCAGGAGGCTGCATGCTAAAACCTGGCTGTTTCTTTCAAAGCCAGACCACTTCTCTCCGAGAAAAGCACCATCAATCATACAGCAGCAAGCAGGGTGGTGGGTGTGATCGGGCACGAAGGAGGGAGATGGGGCACACTCCTAGACCTTTTCTGCTACCTCCTGGCTGACACACAAGTATCTCCTTGGGTGTTTCCTCACCGTGGGCAACCCCGAAGCCCCCTTTTCTAACTAGAGATCATTTCATTTCTTCAGCTACCATTATAGGTTGTGCAGATGTCTCCCACATCAACATCTGCCACTAAACATTTTCAGCAGCCTAGAGGCACGAAGCAGTACAGTTGAAGACTGACTTTCTCCTAAGCCAAACTCATCCTTATTCTTCGCTCCTACCTTCAAACCTAGTCCTGTTTCCTAATTTCTGTTACAGGCATCAGATCTCACCTATTCTCTGCTTCAGAAGGCTCTGCCCACTTTCCTTTGCATTTCGTAACTACAATGAAGTCCTACTGATTTAGTCTCTTGAATTTGTTCTCCATCCCACCTTCACAGTCCTCTCTAGGGCCTTGATCCAGCCACTCCACCAAAAAGACAAAACTACTATTGAAGTCATCTTGTCTCCCCAGCTTCAGTTCATTTTCTATCCTAAAATGTCTTACCACGTGGCTACCCCGCTGTTTGCCGCAAACTCCTGTTTCTTACGAGGTTTTCTGTGACTTTTCTGTTACTCACTAGAGCCTTTTATTCATCAACGAATTCATTCCACGTGTGCATGGCCTCCTGTTCTCCCTGCTTTCCCCCTTCCTTTCTGCCATCTGCAGGACACATGTTTCCAAGGTCTAGGTCTCACCATCTAAGATGAGCTTTTCCTGATCCTTCCAGTCTATATCTTTGCTCTGAGTTCTTTGCCTCATCTTTCTGACACACAACTTTTCTATTCTGTCACCAATTTAGTCACGTTTCTAACGTGTACTTTCATGTTTTGACAAGAATATACGTTCTTTGTGGTGAGGGAGCCCACGGGAGAGGGCTTTAAAATTTGCTAATCTGCTCTTGTCATGAGATAAGAAAAACTCTTTAACACCTCAATGATTGAACACAGCTCACAAAAGGAACAGAAGAAATATGCAGCCTCAACAGTTAAGACATCTAAAAGACTTAAGACACCATTTTTCATCTATTAGGTTTTTAGGGATAAAGAACCACAATACAGAACTGTGAGGGTGCAGAGAAACAGGCAGCCTTCTGGTGGAAACAGCAATTGCTACCACCTTCTGGAGGATAAAGAAGGGAAACGTTTTAAAAACCGTTTTATATTCTTTGATCCACCAATTCCACTTTTAGGAATGCATCATAAGGAAATAAAAAACATACACAAAGCTGTATGTTTAAGGTGGCCACCACAGTGTTAACTAATAGGGCAACAGGTAAATAAATTATGACCCAGTTGTACAATGGAATATCATGCAGTCATTAAAAATAATAGCTGAAGAGCAGATCTTTTCTTTGACTCCCCCTGGCCCCCTTCTAGTATCAGCATCCTGGTTTTCCTTTAGGGAACTGATCTTCCCCTTTCAGTCCATATGGTTTGGGTGGGTGTCTTAGTTTGGGTTCCCCAGAGAAACAGACTCTGAGATGGAGATTTTCATGCAGAAAGTCTGTTGTGGAGTGTGAAGATCAACACCTGTAGGGCAGTCCAGGAACTGGGGATTAGGCAGAGGGAGGCACCGAACTGTGAGGCAGCTGCCATAAAGGCCTCAGATGACCCCAGGGGGAGCTCTGAGCTGCCATCATCCTTCACTGTTGTGCCAGCTTGAGGCAAGGGGGTTGGGGTGCAGATCTTATGCATCCCACACTTCCGTCATTGGATGAGAGATGACCCTGGGAGGGGTGGCTCTCGGGCTAAGGGCAGTTTCCAGAGGGACTCAGCTGAGAGGCATCAGCTGCTGCTACTCCCGGCAGGTGGGGCAATGAATGCCTTGGTCCTAAATGGGAAATTGGGTGGCACACCACAGGGCCCACTAGAGGTGGGGCTGACCCCAGCCCACATCCTGCTCTCGGCCAGGGGCAGCTAATCCGGGGGCATTCCAACACCACACAAACCCTTGCCTTCAAATCGACTGGTTCAGGGGTGGACACATGACTCAATAAGGTCAGTGAGGTCCATTATGGGGATTTTTGCTGCAGCAATTAGAAAGACAGAAAAGAGGTGCTACTGCTCCTGGGGTTCCTAGGCCGGGGCAATAAAACTTTCCTTCGCAGCACTAGAGGGAGTCTATTTACCATTGAAAAAAACAAGGCCAACACTCAGAAAAAGCAAAGCCAAGAGATGGAGAAATGAGAGCCCTACAGCTATTATTTGGGCAATTAAACCCATTACTTTAAAGTCCTTGGGCTTTTGAGTTACACAAGCCAGTGTATTACCTTTTTGCATTACTCAATTTAAGTGGGTTCTAACAAATACAATGGCGCACAAGAATAATCAGGAAATATTCATAACACATTAAGTGAAAAACAAAATCAACAAAAACCACACGTTTGGGTCTTCCCTCGTGGCTCAGCGGTTAAGAATCCGCCTGCCAATGCAGGGGACACGGGTTCGAGCCTTGCTCCAGGAAGATCCCACCTGCCGTGGAGCAACTAAGCCTGTGTGCCACAACTACTGAGCCTGTGCTCTAGAACCGGTGAGCCGCAACTACTGAGCCCACCTGCCACAACTACTGAAGCCCACACGCCTAGAGCCTGTGCTCCGCAACAAAGGCAAGCCACAGCAATGAGAAGCCCGCGCACCACAATGAAGAGAAGCAATCACTCTCTACAACTAGAGGAAGCCCTCGTGCGGCAACGAAGACCCAACGCAGCCAAAGATAAACAATAAAATAAAATAAATTAATTAAAAAAAAACAAAAACCACGTTTTACATATAGTAATGATGCCAGTTTTGTGAAACACACTAATGTCCACTATAAAAAAATGCAGCACAAGAGAAACAATGGTTACAGTTGAACGGTGAGACGGGAGTGAGGGGGGCTGAATTTAATTTTCTTCTGTATGTTCTGCAAATATGTCAGGGCCTGCGATTTTACCCTTCTTACTTTACTGACCCTGCCGAACCGCTAGGATTCCCGTCACACAGTCACAGGCTAACGCAGAAACCTGTTTCTGTTGCATGGAAACCCCATCGACCGTCCTCACCTACCCGAGGATAACTCCCTCGCAGGGCTTCGAAGCCTTCACACGTGGCCCCTTATTTCTGCCACTCGCTCCACACCTTGCTCCATCCACACGCAGTCACAGTTCCGAGTCTCCAGGAGAGCGTCTTCTCCTTTTCCATCCCCCACACCCACTCCTGCTCCTCCTAGAAGCTTCGATGTGCAGGTGGGCGCCCTGTGTGGGCCCCGCGACGCGGCTCGGGGGCCGGGGTAGACGCAGGCGCCCTCCCGGCTTAGAACGCAGAGTTAGGTGTCCGTCAGCTCGAGACCCCAAGGTTTCGCTTACCTGTTGCGCCTGCCACTGAGGGGAGCGGCTGCCGGGCGAGGCCGGGAGCAACCGCTGGGCGGCGGGGCAGGCGCAGCGGCCGGCGGGCGGCGGGGCAGGCGCAGCGGCTTCCCCGCCCCGGGGCGGCGCTGGGCCTCGGGGCCTCGCGTCTCCGCCCGCCCACCGGCTCGCTCACTCGCTCGGAGCTCAGGCCGCCGCCATGTCTTCCGGGGCCAGCGTAAGCGCCCTGCAGCGCCTGGTGGAGCAGCTCAAGCTGGAGGCCGGCGTGGAGAGAATCAAAGTGAGGCCCGCGCCGGCGTCTGGCCTCGGGGTGCGGAGACCGCCCGGCCGTCCGCGGGCCTGGGAGGAGGAGGCCGCGCCCGGGCGGACAGCTGCGGGGCCGGCCTGAGCGCGAGCCGGGTGGCCGGACGCTGTGGGCGGCCCTGAGGACGGCGCCCGACCAGGCTCGCGGCTCGGCCTCGGGCGGCGGGAGTCCGCGCAGGGCCGGGCCCGGACCCCGGCGCCCGGGAGAAACGCACCTGTCCCCGCGAGGGCGGTCCGGGACCGAGAGCCCCGGCGCGGTCATGTTTCAGTGATGGGGACAATGACTTGGGGTGCCCGACGGACGCGAGGACACCAGGAATGCGGGCGACGTGCTGGTGGCCCCCCCGGGCTTGGCTGGTGCGGGAGGATGGGGTCCAGAGCTGCGGAGGAGACTGAATGGATGGGCCTCGGTGATGGGTTGATAGGATGAGGGGGGAGGAGGGCGCTGCTCGGGTTTCTGGCCTGGTGACAGGATGGATGGCGTTGCCATTCGCTACGGTAAGGAGGAGAGATGATGCGAAAGTTTCGGATACGTGGACTTTGAGGGGATGCCCGGGAGGTGTTTGGCTACCTGGGCCGAAGCTCAGAGAACGAGGCTGAGAGAACGTATAGGAGTGAAAGCTGTAGGGAGTGACCAGAGTGTGGAACCCAGGGACCCGCCGAAAGAGATGCCCGCGAGAAGGGAAGCAAGGGAAAGCAAGGGTACTGAAGCAAGGAAGGAGGGGTTTTCGCAATTCTGAGGCTTAGTCAACGTGTCCAGTGTTTAGTCAGTTGATTAAAAAGCATCTGATGTGTAATTGTGTTTACCAACTAGTATATAGCATTATTTGTAGAATGTGTGTGTGAATGAATGGACACTGCTGCGATAGTCTGTGGACCTCAGTAGTGCCTTTTCTTTGTACCAGGCCCTATTCTAGGTACTGAGAAAACGTCATTCTAGTGGGGAAGATAAACAATAAACACACTAACCAATAAATAAAATAATTTCAGAGAGTAATTGATGTAATTGATTCTAAAACAAGGTAGAGAGAGAGCTGTGGAATGCAGAAGAGGTTTCAGTGACATGTAGTAGTAGGTGCCGAATCTAATTTGTAATAGGATAGAAAGACTTTTTTAAAAAAAAAAAATCTGGTTTTAAAGAGGAAACCTTTTTTTTTTTTTAATTTAGGAAATGAAAAGTTGTATTTTGAGGTTGAGAGGAAGGAACACACTATTTTTAGGTCGAGGGGGAGAAACAAATGGAGAAGAAGAACTGGAGGTAGAGACAGGTAGTCTGTCTAAGGGGGTCTGGGGTTGGAGGGGCACCTTCTGAGGCAGGAAGAAAGGAGGAAGGATATGTGTTAACATAGATGTTTCCAGATAAGGCCTTAATACCTTGTATGATGACAATTTTCTTTGTGAAATAGGAGGCCAAGTTTTCTTTTAAGGCAGAAAAAAGGGAACTTATGGTGTCACAAGCGCTGAAGATGAGGGAGAGAGTGCTGTTGGGAATGGGAGAGGACCACCTAGCAGGCACAATCATAGACACTTTGTGATTCTGAAGACCCAGCTACTGTGAGATTGATTGTCCTACTTTTTTTTTTTTTTTGTCTCCAGCAGTATTTGGCTGCCCAGGAATCTGAGTGCCCAAGGTGAATGGTAGTTGATCCAAGTAGTGGGTTAGCGGGGGAGTTTTGCCAGAAAGATAGAAATGGGAGTGGAGAGCAAGGAATTTGAGCGTCTGGCCGGAAAGAGGCTGAACCCAGGCTGAATGGAGAAGGAACAGAGCCAGCCTCCCTGTGATGGGCCAGACAAAAAAGGAAGAGATGTTCCCCCTGAGGTCAAAGAGCAGGTGTAGTGAGGAGAAAGGAAGCAGCACCCTGGATGGGCAGGAGAGATTGTGATCGGAAGGCAGGATGTTGGAGTGTGAAATTACAGATGTGGAGCAGTTACAGGTATTGGCTGTAACTACTGCTGTTGAGGAGAAGGTTGTTTGAAGAGAGGAGCTCAGGGAAATGAAACTAGGGTTGTTGGAAATGTTTAAGATGATGTGGGGACCTGAAGTGGAAAGAAAAACTGTGAGCCAGATGCCTGCCTACCCTGTGCAGTAGCTGGGGAAGGTATTCTTATCTACATTTAAAAAGTAGTTACAGGTGGTGAAACTGAGACACAGAGAAGTCAAGTGAATAGCTCAAAGTCACACAGATAATAAGCTTATTTGCAGAGTGTCCTCATGGGAGTATGGTTTGGGGTGCTTGGCAGGGCTTTTCTCAGGCAGCACCTTAGGGAGTCACAACCTTCCAGGGTCTGGTTTGACTCATATCAGGGCTCAGTGACGGATGGAAGTTCTCAGCACACCCAGAGACGTCTCCTCTTTCACAGACTTGCTAACTGGTAAATAAACCGGAATACCAGTTTCTTAGCATATGATGGAGGGCACCCCCTCCCAGTGCTTCAGTGCTCAGTATCCTTCCAAGGACCCCTTCTTTGCTTTGGAGAAGTCTCTCAGAAGTTGATGGGTCAGCCTGGGCTCAAACCAAGGAAAGTCATATGATTTGGGTAGGGATTATCCCACCTCCATTGGGAGGATACAACTTCTAAGGGTTTGGGCTTGTATTCTCCCAGGCCAGAGTTTTCCCCTTCAAAGTGCTAGAGAAATGCTGACCACTTTACTCTTCTCTCATTTGCTTTGCATATCCCTCACCTTAACTTTTTGACATGTTCTTTAGGCTAGGGTGTAGTTAGTCCCATTTCTCTGGGAGTCCTGGGAGACAGTCTCTTTCCACCCATCATGTGTGGAGTTCACTCGTTCCCTCTGAAGCTGAGATAATAAGTATGAGCATAATTGGTTCCAAATTTCTTTTGAATTAATAACATATATATATAATCAGTAATTCCAATTATAATTAACATGAAAATGTCAGAACTTCTGTTGAGGGAAAGGCAAGCTTAAACATTAGTTTGGCAACATTCTATTACATGTTTATATGATATAAACTGTCATTACATTAATGAAACTAAAATTCCTAAAGTATTCTAGAAACTAGATAGTAACTGACACCTAAGGAATCGATTTTTTCAGTTATTTGGAAGCTTGGAAAATTAACACAAATTAGTAGTAATACTTGAACCGCAATCGGAACATTTTTGTACAATATGGGTGAGATTTTATACAAAACACTTTTTCAGTACAAGAAAAATGGAAAGCAAGGAAAGCCTCCAAGTACAAATATCCATCAAATGGACGCTAAGAAGAAAGGTAGAATAATATAGTGTCAATACTGCCTAATACATTCTTCAAAACTTAGTGGTTTAAAACAACCTTTATAAACTCGCAATTCTTGGATCAACAGTTTAAGCTGTGCTCAGCTGTATAGTTCTGTTGGTCTTTGCTGGGCTCTCTGTGCATCTGCCATCAAATGGAGGGTTAGCTGATGGCTGGATGATCTAGGATGGCCTCACTCATATGTCTGGAGGTTAGTAGGCAGGTGGCTGGGGTTTGGCTGACTGGTTCTCCTCCACAAGACCTCCAGTAGGCTAGCTTGGGTTCATTTGATGGTGGTCTTACGGTTGCAACCATAGCAAGAGAAGTAGCTGCAAAGGCTTTTGAGGCCTAAGCTTGGAACTTGCCCATTATTTCTGCCATTGTCCTGGTCAAAGTAAGTTTCAAGGCCAGCCCAGATTCAAGGGGTGGATAAAGACTTTACTTCTTGGTGGTAGGAGCTGCAAAATATTGTGACTGTTTCTGCAGTCTGCCACAAATGATTGCTAACTAGTGTCAACACTATTCTAAGTGTTTTACTTGCATTAACTCATTTAATTATTACATCAACTCAGGAAGGTAGGCACTGTTACTAAATACATCTCACAGATGAGAAAACAGGTACTGAGAAGTTAAGTAACTTGTCCAGAGACTGCACTCTTAACCAATAAGCTGTTCTGCTTCAAAAACACGATGGAGGGCTTCCCTGGTGGCGCAGTGGTTGAGAGTCCGCCTGCCGATGCAGCGGACGCGGGTTCGTGCCCCGGTCCGGGAGGATCCCACGTGCCGCGGAGCGGCTGGGCCCGTGAGCCATGGCCGCTGAGCCTGCACGTGCAGAGCCTGTGCTCCGCAATGGGAGAGGCCACAGCAGTGAGAGGCCCGTGTACCGCAAAAAAAAAAAACAAACCCCAAAACAAGACAAACATGATGGAGGGACCTCGTCACTTGTTTTGAGCAGACCAGATAAGGCTCCATCCAGCCTTGTAAACATTAAAATAGTCTGTTCACATGGCAGACCTGGATATATCAATGCATGCTTTATAAGTGAAAATTTGTAAAGGGCACACTAGGATAAGCTATTTCTTTCAAATTCAGTCTCAAAACTAGGATTCTAAATGGATGAAAGATACGGCTTTATCTTTCCTTTGTTGAGTAAGCCATTAAACCAAAAATACCCTAAATCAAGGTTATAGAAATTGTAACCTTTCCTCTTTGGAGTTCAATTATTAGAACTTTCAGCAAAAAAGACTCTTGGAGGTTGCACAAAGTATGACCTTTGTCAGGTTGTATGATCATTTTTCAGAGTCTCAAGTGACTGCTGGATGGATCTGGCTGTGAGCAGCGTGTCAAGCTCTTGTCCCTTTGTTTCAGGTCTCTCAGGCGGCCGCAGAGCTTCAACAGTACTGCATGCAGAATGCCTGTAAGGACGCCCTGCTGGTAGGTGTTCCAGCCGGAAGCAACCCCTTTCGGGAGCACAGATCCTGTGCTTTACTCTGAAGACTGGTGAGTAATGATACACCAGGCCGTCTTGGGGCCATAGCATTATCATGGGGCTTCTCAAAGGACTTGGGCAACTGAGTTTTAAATATCTACCGTTCTTGGGGGAATTAAAATAAACGCAGCAAAATGCACAACTTTACCTGAAGGATGACTCTCATCTGCTGCTTGTGGAATATATCTAATTAGAAGAGTCTCAATGCTCTTTGCACTAACTCATGAGATGCTAATATCCTTGTGTACTTGAGCTTTTGAACTGAGCTGGCCAATAATAATTTCTTGACCTCAATACCATCTTCTCTGTCCTTACACCATCCTGGAGTTGTGATTTGTTGCTTGGTGCTATCAACTGACTTGTTACTCTTGGGACTAAGGACTCTCCAGAGGAGACTTGGTCCCATCACCAGCTGTGATTTCTTTCCTAGAAGCTTTCAGAATGTATTTCTGTGTTTTAATGGAGGAAGAAATGGAGTAACTGGGGAAAGTGTGAGTAGGGTTAAAAGAACCTTAAAAATTTATTCTTGAAATGAAAACACCTCTTTGGTGGCCTATAATAAATTTCCTGGATTCTAGTGTGTTGTATGGGGTCTCATTCACATTTTCACTGTTTTTTTTGGAGGCGGGGGAGCAGGGCAGGGCATAAATTATTAGAGTCTTTTGGGGCCAATATATTTCAAATTACATGTTCTAAGGGGTGTTTATACAGGAAGTAATCATCTTAGGTCTTTTTTCATATACTTGAAAAGGAAATTATTCACATTAACAAGAAGGAAATAATCATACTATCAGGTACTATTGTACCTTTTAATGGAAAATGTTCATATTTATGGTATTAAAATAATAGTCTTCTGCTGGCATAGCATTTTTCTTTTTACAGAGCACTTTCATGGGTCCTACTTATTCAATGGTTGTAGTTTGGATTTTCTGGTATTAACATGTTACTTTCTTCTTTGAGAACCCTAAAGTGACCTATGAAATGATGACTAGTTAATTTTTTTTTTTTTTTTTTGTGGTACGCGGGCCTCTCACTGTTGTGGCCTCTCCCGTTGCAGAGCTCAGGCTCCAGGCGCGCAGGCTCAGTGGCCATGGCTCACGGGCCCAGCCGCTCCGCGGCATGTGGGATCTTCCCGGACCGGGGCACGAACCCGCGTCCCCTGCATCGGCAGGCGGACTGTCAACCACTGCGCCACCAGGGAAGCCCGATGACTAGTTAATTTTATGTATAACTTTTACTAAATGAAAGCCTACCAAATTCTCTTTCCAATAGGGAAGAAGTCCGCTGAGGAATGCTTTCAAGCACCAGGTGATGAATGACTGCCTCCAAATCTCAAGAACGCACTTCTCCAGCCAAATGACTTTTAGATATTTCACAGGACCTTTCCTGTGGCCTGGTCCTTTAGCCAAAATTCTATGGAAATTTATGAGTTTCTACTCAAGGAAACTGGGTGAAGGAGTAGATTTTAAAAAATAACGGCCTGGTTCTTTGTTAAGTGCTTTATACTTAAACAAAAACCTTACCACCAAATATACCAAAATACACCTCTTTCATTAAGTGAATTACTAACGTTTCTATACCTGGAATGTTACATATGTTTTATTTACTAGATGTTTACATTTTTGGAAGGAAAACAGTATTGTTTGTTAAAAAAATTAAATATTTGTAATTTGTTGTTCCCGACTAAGATTTTTATACCATAACAAAATTTGTTCTTTTCTCATGAATTTATAATTTCTAAATGAAGACAAGCAAGTATAAAATTGGGGAAGAATGGGCTTTATTAATCAAATGATGTCTTGATTTTTCTAAATGAGAAGATTGTTTTATTTTTAACACTAAATATGGGAGCTGTTTCTTAGCAAACTTGTTTGAAAGGATTAATGTTGTGTTGTGTATTAGATTGCCCCATCCTGTATATGAAGCAGATTTGATCTTTGTCTTCTTAAGTTTCTCTATTTTATAATGGTGGTTTTACTTAAAAAAAATACTAAATTATTTCATGTCTTTAAACCAATGTTTAAATGTCATCTACAGAATATTGCAAATGATTAAAAAAAAGTGATGGGAAAATATTACAACCTAAATGAATTCTCAATGTCACAAGTGTTTTACTTTGATGATGTGCCTTTGATTTAATTTGGGACACTTAAAAGAATACTTTATATGTGTTTGTTATAATCTTCGAAGAGCTTGGAAATAAAATTTCTGCTTAATTTCTGCTAATGACAGCAACATTTTGTGTCTGATTTTGTTTTAAGGCTTCATAGATTTTGTTTGCTTGTGAGATTGAATGCTGGTAGTGGGAGGTGAAATTTTTGTTTACAAGCCCTCACAGAATTTTGTGAAAAATAGATATATGTATAACATGCAGAAATATCTCAATTACTGGCAACATTTACTCTTTGAAATAGCTATGTATAAATCCATAAATAAATAAATGAGAATATATTTGAACATAAGTAGTGTTATAGTAGAGAATGTAGAAGTCATAAGATGGAACTTCTTTTACTTCCAGCCACTAAACTTCCAAATCTAAGTGATCTGAATCCCTTCCATTCGGTCAAAATTCAGGTGTCATTTTTCTAACCCTCTTATTCTGTGGATCCGTTTCACCTCTGAAATGTCACACCATCAGTTAGCCCTTTTCTCCTTTATCTTCAACTTCTCTACTGCATCCTTTTATCAGCATTTAAACATGTTCCATTCTCCATCTTAACAACAAAAAGCATTAAAAAAAAATCTCCATTAAAAAATAAATTTTCGGGACTTCCCTGGTGGTCCAGTGGTTAAGACTCCATGTTCCCAATGTAGGGGGCCCGGGTTCGATCCCTGGTCAGGGATCCCGCATGCTGCAACTAAGAGCCTGCATGCCACAACTAAAAGATTCCTGCATGCCGCAGCTAAAAGATCCCGCATACCGCGACGAAGATCCCGCGTTGCCGCAACGAGGATCCCGCGTGCCGCAACTAAAATAAAACGAAAAACAAAAACAAAAAACAAATTTTCAGCTATAAAAGATGAGTATATCTTAGAAATCTACTGTTCAGCACAGTGCCTATAGTTAACACTGCTGTACTGGATACTTTAAAATTTGGTAAGAGGGTAGATTTTATGTTAATTGTTCTTATGACAAAAAATAATAAGGCAGGAGGAAACTTGGAGGTGATGGGTAAGTTTATGGCATAGATTATGTTAGTGGTTTCATAGGTGTATACGTATCTCCAAATTCATTAAGTTGTATACGTTAATTATGTAGAGCTTTTTATGTGTCAAAAAAAATCTCTTGATTTCACTTTCCATTTGGCAAAAACTTGGTAAGATAGTACAAGAAAACTATAGATATCTCACTTATGAGTATAGATTCGTCTTAAATATAAGCAAGTCAAGTTCTGTAGTTTATCAAGAGAAGATACAGCCTTACAAAGCTAATTCAACATAAGCAAATCAATGTCATTCATTACATGAAGGGTTTAAAGGAGAGAATGTTTACATCATTTCATTTTTTCATCTTACTGCATTAGCTAAGACTTCCAAAGTAGTGCTGAATAATAGTGGTGATAAAAAGTATTTTGTTTGTTCCTAATATGCTGAATGCTTCCACATTTCACCATGTAATATGAAATTTGCTGTTGATTTTAGTAAACTGTCTTTATCATCTTTAATTTCCTTCTCTTATTTCACTAATTCACTTAGTTTTTATTCAGAACAGCTATTGGATTTCATCAAATGACTTGCTGGCATAAACATTTAAGAAGAAATAATATCTGTATTTATGGATTATATAATTTTACACTTTGAAAACTCAGTTTAGTAAAAGAAATACTTAAATTTGTAATATTACAATTTGGGAGGCTGGCTGGATACAAAGTATATATAGAAAAATAAAAAGCATTTTCTACACTGACAATAGCTAGTTAAAAATGGAAATGGGCACAACTTTGTAAATCAACTATAATTTTAAAAAATAGAAATGGAAACTATCCCATTTCCACTTTAATGACAAAACTATAAAAAATACTTGAAAATACATTTAACAAACGTGCAAGAATCATAAAAGATTTTACTGATGTTTATAGAACAGGGTCCAAATAAATTTCAGGATATTAGGACAATTTCATTAAAATGCAATCTTACTAAAATTTCTATAAATTTAGTGGAATTCCTATTTTATTTTTTAAGGGAAACTGGTTAAAATATCTAGAAGTTTATATGGAAAATCAAGTGTCCAAGAATAGCTTTTAAAACTGTGCATGTGGACTTCCCTGGTGGTGCAGTGGTTAAGAATCTGCCTGTCAATGCAGGGGACACAGGTTTGAGCCCTGGTCCAGGAAGATCCCACATGCCACAGAACAACTAGGCCCATGCGCCACAACTACTGAGCCTGCGCTCTGGAGCCTGTGAGCCACAACTACTGAGCCCATGCACCACAACTACTGAAGCCAGTGGGCCTAGAGCCTGTGCTCTGCAACAAGAGAAGCCACTGCAATGAGAAGTACATGCACCACAGTGAAGAGTAGCCCCCATTTGCTGCAGCTAGAGAAAGTCCGCATGCAGCAATGAAGACCCAATACAGTCAAAAATAAAAAATAAATTAATTAATTAAAACAAAACAAAATCGTGCATGTGTGTGTATGAAACGTGGGAGGGTGAAACTTGCCTTACCAGATACTAACTTACTTTGAAGCTGCTGAATCAGAACAATATGACTTAAAAAAACAAAATATTCAAAACAAAAAATTCAAAATAAACAATATTATTGTAGTATAGGACTAGACAAATAGATGATTGGATGGATCATAATAGTTCGGAAATAGACCTGACTTTTTTTTCTATTCAGTGGAAAATATAGTTAATTTAACAAATAGTGCTGGCATTATTGGCTATGCATTTGGAAGGAAATAAAATTGGTCCTGTATTATACTATGCAAAAAAAATTCCATAGGTTAAAGAAAGGTGATAAAAAAGCATTAGAAGAAAAGTTAGGAGAATAGTTGTGTAACTTCAGGGTAAAAAAGGGCTTCGTAAGCAAGGCAGGAAACCCAGAAATCAAAAAAGAGAAGATATGTATACTTGATGATCAAATTAAATTTAAATAAATAAGCAATTTAAATACATAATTAAGTATGGAATTTAAAATTCTTGTACGGTAAAACTGATAAACCAAATAAAAAAGCAAAAGACAGAAAACGTATTTTTTTCAGCTTTCATTTTGGATTGCTACAGTTTGCACTCCCCATCCCCTCCAACCTAGGCTACTCCATTTATTAAAATTGTTGGATACTTTGCTTTAGGGCAGGCTTGTTATTTGGGGAGAATAACTGGGCTCTTACTGTGAGAGGCAAGGCGTGCGACACCCTGGTGTTGATCCCCAGTTGTACGCTGAGTCTCACTGACGAGGGAAGGAGTATCTTATGTCCACCCACAACTGGAAGGGACAGCTGATGTTCTGATGAGTCCTACAGTGTTTGGGCTGGGCCTAGGAACTTGGGGGTAAGGCCACTCAAAAGCCCTCAAAGGTGAGCATCACAGCTACCAGTCGTAGATCTAAGGGCAAGTAACTCCCCTTAGAACATGAAAAACCTCATGGGGAAACACTCTCAGATAATCGAAGTTTCCATGGCAAGAGCCAACCTGGGAAGCTGGGCCTATTCTAAATAATTCCATGTGATATGGTGTTTGGGAGAGGATCTTGGAGGCTGGACTGACAATTCTGACCCCCTAACAAGGACCTATCCAAACCCTTCAGGCTTCTCCTATGGACCAACCCAATCGGTCATGTGACAGTCGCTCCCTGGGAGTGCTCTGCTGAAGCAGAACTCATTTACTTTATCCTCTGTTCCCAGGCTACCAACACAACACTTGCCTCCCAGTAATACCTCTGATGGGCAACAGCACTAGAGGCTGCTCCAGACCCAGGCAGAATGAATGTGTCCTTAAACACCGAGCATCGTTGAGAAATACAGGCAGGAGGACTCAGACGCTTTCACTCTATTTGGTGAGGAAGCAGGGGTGTGGGTGTTGATAGCTTGGCCTAAGCTTGCCCCAGTCTAGGGCCTATAAAGAAACTCCTCTCCTCTGCAAGCTGATTAAAGATGGGATCAAGGGACTTCCCTGGTCGCGCAGTGGTTAAGAATCTGCCTGCCAATGCAGGGGACACGGGTTCCACCCCTGGTCCAGGAAGATCCCACATGCTGCGGAGCAACTAAGCCTGTGTGCCACAACTACTGGGCCTGAGTGCCACAACTACTGAAGCCTGCGTGCCTAGAGCCCATGCTCCACAACAAAAGAAGACACCACAATGAGAAGCCTGCGCACCACAACAAAGAATAGCCCCTGCTCGCTGCAACTAGAGAAAGCCCAGGTGCAGCAATGAAGACCCCATGCAGCCAAAAATAAATAAGTAAATAAATTTTTTAAAAAAGTTTTTTTTTTAAAAAGTTTTTTTTTTTTTAAAAAAGATGGGATCAAGGAGATCCGCAAACTGGTAAGACAGCCTTACCTTAGTTTAGGAGAAATCCTGCCAAAACTTTAAGAAAGCACAACAGAAATTCCAATAAAATTTCCAGAAATAGTTTCCTTTTGAAGTCTCCACCCTCCACACACCCAAGCAAAACCAAACATCCTATAAATAAAAGTGTAATAAAAGAGTAAGAGAGTTGGTTTAAAGTCAAGTTAAGCCAGTTTCAAAAAGGAGGACGTGATTAACAGTATCAAACACTGAAGAGAAATCAAGTGAGGTGATGTCTGAATGTCCTTTGGGTCTAAAAAGGTAGAGGTCAATTTTGGTAGTAACAGGGTGATAATTTTGGAAGCCAGGAGAGAGAGAGAATGCTTGTGGTCTTCAAACATTTTTGCAAAAAGATGTCCCAAATCCATGTACCTCCATTTTAGAGTTGACATGTAAAAGTTTCATCAGAACTTTGAATAGTTGCAAAGAATAAAATTTTATTAGAAATATTGACATTTTAAAATAAAATTATTACATCTTTCTTTTAAATGTATTCAATGGAATACAAATACTAATTAGAAACCTACAATCATCCATGTAAAAATATACCAACTCTCCTCCCCAAATGTTGTACCAACAATACAGGAAAGCGTTCTTTCTCCCATATGCTGACACTGGAATTCTCAAAAATTTTGCTGATCTGATACGTGAAAAAGCAGTAATTTATTGTTTTAATTTGCATTTGCCTAATAAATAATGAAGATACATATTGTTTCAAATGTTTATTGGCTATTTTTGTTTCTTCTGTGAAATATCTATTCATATATTTTGCCCATTTTTCTATTAGGTTGTCTTTTTTCCTATCAATTTGTAGGAATTCTTTGTATATTAGGAATGTGTGCCCTTTTTCTGTCATGTGGGTTGCAAATATTTTCTCTCAGTGGTTTGTTTGAAAATTTTGTTTACGAAGACAGCATTTAAATTGGAAGTTCTTTAACTTCAATTTTGCCCTAGGTTTTAACTTTCTTGGTGGTGGAGGGTTGACTGTGGTGATCTTCACTTCTGGACTCAAGAGGGTCAGACTGAGATGGAGGCTCATTTCAAAGGCTTTTTGCTGGAGGAAAGGTGGAGGCAGCAGGCCCTTCAGGAGACAACAAACAACCCTTTGATATACATCGGCAAGGTTTTCTATTTATCTTAAAAAGAAAAAAAGGCTTTTCATGTTTCGGTGAATCTGGGAGCTATTTGGATCTTATAACAATATTATGTTAATTAGAATACTTACAAAGATATAAACTATAAGGCAAGATATATATTATGAAAATTTAATGTAGAAACACCGAGAACATCGAAGAACAAGTGCATTTTTGTTGATTTATGAGCAAACCTAAATCATTTTATTACTAGTTTATCATAAAAAAGAATGAAATGTGGCATGAAGCACTATCGTTTCTTTCAAAAAAACCTCAGACGAGTTTGTCCATCACGTCTACCAGGGACTTTTTCATACACTAGACGTCGTTTTTTGAATGGTGGTAGTTGTGAGCACGTGAAATCTGTTAAAAGGAGAAAAAGGAAAACCATTTTATTGCTGATAATAATACATATAAGTATTTTTTTTCCAGCTGTTCAAGTGGATCCTGTCTCTTCATCATCTATTTACAAAGTGTTAAAATTTCCAAACTGAGATAAAATAATTATTAAAAATTACATTTTTTAGCATATATGTGCTTGTTCTTAAAGGCCCAATACTGATTAGTGTTAGATACATGTATTTGTATTTGTATGCTCATGCCTTGTACAAACAATTAAATCTCCCTGGATTTAAGACTCTTGCTTTTAAGTTTTCCTTCATTAAGCCTGTTTCTTAATGCATATCTGTAATGTTGTGAAATTTATCCTGAGCTCTGATATATGATAGGTAGTGATCATGTATAGACTCATCTTTTATGATTGTATTTTATATGACACATTAGCCTGAAATATTCTAGATTTGGATACTTATGGATATTGATTCATTAAATCAATAAAAAGGGAGGCTAAAATATTTAAAACAGTAGTAATTATTCCTGGCCATATAATCTCAATGGCAAGAGTTGGATGCCTTTATAAGCAAATTCGAAAGGGAATGCAGGGCTCCCCTGGTGGCGCAGTGGTTGAGAGTCCGCCTGCTGATGCAAGGGATGCGGGTTCGTGCCCTGGTGCAGGAAGATCTCACATGCCGCGGAGTGGCTGGGCCCGTGAGCCATGGCCGCTGAGCCTGCGCGTCTGGAGCCTGTGCTCCGCAACGGGAGAGGCCCATGTACCGCAAAAAAAAAAAAAAAAAAAAAAGATTCTTGTTAACTGTTTGAATTAAGTTATAAAAATAATTGCAAAGTGGAAAAAAGCAATATTTTTAAACCAACATTATTTATATGACATATGATTTTAAAATATATTTATAACTAAATTAATGAATTAAAATATAGGTAGACATTGACTATTCCATCTATAACCCTAAAACCTTAAATAATAAAATTTATTAAAAAATAATTTCTGAGATCTTCTTATTGAAAAATTGGGTTATCTCATACACTGGGATGCCCTATGTTAAAAAAATATACAGTAATTCACATGCTTAATTTGTTCCAGGGTGGAAAAAAGATGAAATTTTCATCCAGTTCATTTATGAAGCCAGAATTACCTTCATGTCAGACTGTTACGGAGTACAAATAGAGCACAATAAATTAATTTCATTATGAATGTAGATATGAAAATCAAATAAATATTAGCAACCATATTTAATAGCATATGTTAAAAAATCATTCCTTAAAAGCCAATTAGGGGGATATGGTGATATATGTATACATACAGCTGATTCACTTTGTTGTACAGCAGAAACTTTAACACATTATAAAGCAATTATACTCCAATAAAGATATTTTTTAAAAAAGCCAATTAGGTTTATCACAGAAATGACAAAAATGATTATTAGTAAACCTGTAAACATTTACATTAATGTCAACAGAGAGAACATGTTTGATTTTCCCCAATAGGGACCAAAAAGAGTTTGAATAAAATTCAGCATCTATTCCTCACAAAAGTTCTTACAAAACTAGGGATAGAATATTTTCCCTTAAAATCAGGAACAAAACAAATTATGACTATTAAATGGGACCAAATCCAAGTTTTGTGAGTCTGGGACTTATATAGTTTGAGTGTTCCTCTTTTAATAAAACAAAGAATATAAGATTTTCTGGGCCCCTTTTGGCCTCACAAAATGGCCTGGGCAAAAGAGGAGTTTTTTTTTTTTTTTTTTTGCGTTACGCAGGCCTCTCACTGTTGTGGCCTCTCCCGCTGCGGAGCACAGCCTGCGGACGCGCAGGCTCAGTGGCCATGGCTCACGAGCCCAGCCGCTCTGCGGCATGTGGGATCTTCCCGGGCCAAGGCACGAACCCGTGTCCCCTGCATCGGCAGGCAGACTCTCAACCACTGTGCCACCAGGGAAGCCCAAAAAAGGAGTTTTGAAGCTTCCAGCTTCTCCTTTCTTTTTGTTTTTTCCCCATCATAGTAAGGCCACCTTTGTATGACCATCAGAACTTAATATTTTGTTCTAAATGCTTAGGCCAAGGCAATAAGAAATAACACAGAAATAAAAGGTATAATTACCAGAAGTGAGAAAATAAAATTGTTTTAAAAAATTGATATGACTAAATGTTCAGAAACATCAATTGTAAAATAGATAGCCAATAGTAGTATCTATTTAATAGGATTGTCAAAATTAAATCCACATAAAGGAAATATAATAAGTTCTTAATAAATGTTAGCTCATTAAATATCCCCGCTTGACAAAGAGGCTACTTTCCTAATTCACTAATTTCTTTATTTAATCTTTGTTAATTTTAGTCTTCTGCTTGACTTAGATTTGTTCCATGTTTTTACTTGTAACTTCTTAAGTTAAATGCTTAGTTCATCTAAAGCTATGAGAATTTGACATATTTTCTTTGCCTTTATTTTCTTAAAAGTCTATAATTAGAATTTTGATTTTTTTTGATGCCAAAGTTATTGAAGATTCTTAAGTGTAGTAATTAAAACAAAAATTTTTTTAACTTGGAGATGAGTCTATCTTTAAAAATTACACTAGAGAGTAGTTTTATCAACTATAGACAGTATTACCTGTTAATGATTTCTTGTCTCCTGAGTTAGATGAAGATACAGAGTGCCTTTTCTGTCCTAAACATTTTCCAGCTCTTTGGTAGAAATAAAGACTGTTGAATTCTTTTTGACTTACATTAGAATCAGAAGCACAAAATAAATCCAAACTGGGGACGGATGGTAATTCTTTCCAGAAAGTCTTTTTAGTCTCAGCATTTGAACTTTCACGTATGAGGCCTTCTAACTCATCCGATAGACATTTTTGCTGATTAGTGAATAAATTATCTTTCTGAGAGGACCATTTGTCACACGTATTCTGCTCTGCACCATATTGTAAGTTGAATGAGTGATTCTGTTGTTGCCATACATTTCTTTTAAAGTTCCAATGAAGAGGAGATTGAGAACTCTCTAGTGAAAAGACAGGGGCAGACAATTCTTTGTTTGTAGGTCCTTTTGCTTCATGTGTTTCCTTTTTCTGATAATTTATAAAGTTAGGGGTAACTCTCTTCTGAGTGTCAATTGGTGATATCATGGTTTCACAATTCATTGCTGTTAGACCCAAAGAAAAGACATCTGACTCTGAATCATTCTGGTTCAGAAAGGAACTACCAGACACATTCCTTGCTTCTATATTAGTCAGGAAAGAATTATTCTGCATTATGTTAGGGTTACAACTGGACACTTTCCAGTAGCTGGTCTGATTGCAAGAAGTCACAGGTGGTAAAATGCATGGCATTTCTTTTAGTTTCATAAGGGAAGAGTTATAATTTGAAGTGGCGTTTGTGTCTTCGTGCACTGTCTCTCCTAAGTCTGAATATTGGTAATATTCATTATGTTCTTGAATGACAGAATCTGAAGAGCCAGAAGCTGAAGTCTGAGAAGTAAAGGCACTAGTTTGATTCCTATTTTCCTGAGGTGATGAAATTTGAGGTGATTTTGTTACAGAAGGACTAATCTTGAATAAGGAAGTGATGTCACAAAAATGCTAAAAAAATTTTAAAAATTAATTAATATAATAAAAATACAACATAAACATCAGTCAAGTAAATATAAGTGATGACACTTATCTAAATGGAAATAAGAAAAATATAAATAAGTAGTCCATCCAAAGGTATTATATTGATCCATGTAGTGAGAACATAATTAGGCTCCATTAAAAGAAATACATTGTAATTTGCATCTATTTTCTAATCACTTAAAATAAAATTTTTAGTTACACAATTTACATGAATACCATTTCCTTCATAAAAATTAAAGAAACTTACTGATAAGGCTAAAGTTCTCTTTAGCTACTACTATAAAGAGGGGCTTCAGGATTATTTGGAAGAGATAATGTAAACACGTATGAATAGAGTGTGTAATTGAATATCTGTGGGCAGTATAACACTTCAAAATGATTTGAAGTGTGATAAATGATCTGTACAGAATTATCTATATAAGATAGCTTTAAAATATATAATGTGACTGACGACCAATGAGAATTCTGTATGAAATTTAGTTTAAGTAAATCATTTCTTTGCTCTGTGAAGTCCAAAACAAACTTGGATAACTTCATTTTGAAAACCCTTATGGTAAAAATAGATACTCAAATGCAAAGGAAATAAATTCATAGAAGAATATGGATCTTAAATAGCTAACCTTTAACACTTTTTCTGGAACTTCAGGTAGGAGTTCCTGAAGTTGACAAAGAGTTGCTAATAGTATCCAGTTCAGTGAAGGTCCTTTATTTAACATGAGCTGAGCCACCAATGGATTAACACTTGGAAAATCAAGTAAGTACATTTCTTCCTAGAAAAAAGTGTAAGGAATAATCAGCCAGTGTTTTTTTCTTACTCTACTCACTCCAGCAGATTAAAATTTTTGTTGTTGCACCTACCACTCAATTTGAGATGCTTGGGGGAAAGAGTATGGCCAGGAGGAAGGAAACTTTTTTGTCAGTAAAGATTCACACACCCAGAATTGGGAAGGATCTTAAAGTTCATTCAGTCTAATCACTCATCCAAAGAGACTCATTACAGTCCATTTCCTTCAAACAATCGTTTTATCTAATGACAGCTCTTCTACCTTTCAGGGCAGGGTTCCCCAGCCCCCCGCCCGCACAGCAGGAGGTGGCAGAGGGCGGAGCAAAGCTTCATCTGCCGCTCCCCATCGCTCGCATTACCGCCTGAACCATCCCGCCCCACCCCAGTCCGTGGAAAACCCGTCTTCCACGAAACCGGCCCCTGGTGCCTAAAAGGTTGGGGACTGCTGTTTTAGGGTACTTAGTTATATAGCTCAAGATTTCTTTAGCTCTCCCTTTGTAGACCATATACTATCATGGTTTGGTTAAATGAACCATGTTTATGATATCTAACAGATGTTATAATTTCAGGAAAGGCTTATTGTGAAAAGTACAGGAAGAATTACTATCAACCAGAACTGACCCTGACAGTCTAAAAATACACATTTTCAGAGAGATCTCATAAATGTCTAGAAATGTAGCAGCCATCTTTATTGCCAAATTTCTTTCTTTTTTCCTGGGTTACACTGGCTTTTTGCACCCTCTTTTAGTTTATCAAACGACAGACGTGAGTAGATTGGACGTGCCTTTGTAGGAAGGAAATTGCACATACATATATGTCATAATTAATTATACCCATATTGTTGATAGTGTTATGTTCTGTTAGGCATGTAAAAGTCCTGTGATTTAATATATATGACTATTTTATTTATTTGTTTTATAATTTTATTTTTTCCGTAGGTAAAATTCAAAAGGCACTAAAAGGTATACAGTGAAAAGTCCCATTCCTACTCCATTACCTCAGTTCTCTCTAGAGATAATTAATTTCTTGGTATCCTTCCAGAGATATTTTATACATTTAAAAACAAATACATATAAATATTAATTTCCCCTTGTTTTACACAAATGGTAGTGTACTGCATGCTCTGCACTGCAACTTTCATGTTTCACTTAATATATTTTGAAGGTCATTCCAAGTTAGTACATAACGATCTTCATCATTCTTTTCTCATGGCTTCAGGATTTGAATATATTGAAAATAAAGGTAACAGAAACACTAGGTTGGTATGAAAGCCTGGAAATATTTATGCTTAAACAAAAGGAATTTCTAAAAATTAACTATTTAATCTTATAAGTATTTCATAACTCTACTTTCAATTATATAATTGAGTTACTGACAAATCACAGAATGATAGAATTTTGCTATTCTCATACCTACTATTCTTGAATGCTGAAATGTAGGAATTAGAAAAATTATTATATTTTTAAAAATATTAGACATTGAAGCCATTAGATCACCTTATAATAAGTTAGATTTGAAAGTTCATTATAAAAGATCCCATTAAAATAGTTCTATGAGGGACTTCCCTGGTAGTGCAGTGGTTAAGAATCTGCCTGCCCTCAAATCAACTTCAGGATTTTAATGTACCTGTTTACCTTTTAACAGGCCAAGAGCTAAGGACGGTTTTTACATTTTTAAATGGTTGGGGGGGGGGAAAAGACTATTTTGTGACATTTGAAAATTATATTGAAATCAGATTTCAGTGTGACCAAATAAAGGTTCTTGGAAGAATCCGCCTGCCAATGCAGGGGACAGGGGTTCGAGCCCTGGTCCGGGAAGATCCCACATGCCACGGAGCAACTAAGCCTGCGAGCCACAACTACTGAAGCCCGCCTGCCTAGAGTCCATGCTCTGCAACAAAGAGAAGCCACTGCAATGAGAAGCCTGTGTGCCACAACGAAGAGTGGCCCCCGCTTGCCACAACTAGAGAAAGCCCACATGCAGCAACGAAGACCCAACACAGCCAAAAGTAAATAAATTTATAAAAAAACAGTTCTTTGAGATTGAAAAATACTCATAATTCTGGAAAACTGTCTAAATAAATGCTGTGCATTATGGCTATTGTTACATATATTCATGCAAGCATGATAGAACAAGAAAATGCTACCAGAAAAAGAATTCAAGTACATGTATTTATATTTGCTTTGCAAATATCTAATTTATATATTAGGAAATAAACCTTAGATGGTGAGATTTCAAGCCAGGATTTATCCAACCATTCGTGAGGATCCCTCTTCGAGGTCATTAAATTGTGGTCAGCAATTTGTCGAATTAGCAGTGCAGTCTCTTCCACTCCTGGGGCAATTAGAAGCTAAAATATATTTTTTATGTTAGATTATAGGAAATACTAGGAAACAAAATATATCACTCAAAAATTGTTTGCAATTAGGAGAAAAAAACCCCCAGAAGATTCTAATCTTTGTACACTATTTTAGATATAATTTACTAATTTATCTATGTGAAATCCAGGATGTTTTATTTGTGAGGATAAACAATTTACTTTCCTTCTTTAAATATGATATCCTTGTAGTTTCTAATTTTTGGATCTAAATTGTTATTCTTCACTTCCATTTGGCATTTATTAATAAAGTCTTTTAAACGTATTTGGTGTTTTATTTCATCTGTATTAGAAAAAAAGCAATTTGGATGTCACTAGCAATAATTAATATTTTGCTTTTTCTAGGTTAAACTTAACAGTTCTCAAATAAAAATAAGAATTAAACAATAGTGCAAGATTTTTCAAAAACAAAGTTGAAAAATAAGGATATTTACAGATTAATTTGATGCTGTATTCAAAAAGAAGAATATGTTCTGATTTAGAGTATTCTTGGAATTGTTCATCCAATCTTGGCTTATTTGATGGTAAGATACCCCTGACAAAAATGTGTGATGTGTGTGTTAAACTTAACTCTAAAAAGAATTTCTTAATATGTCCTACTTCCTGTCTGTCTCTTATGTTTTCCTCTATGCCCTTCCCTCTTCTGCAATGCCAGCCTTTTCCTTCCCCTTTCATTTCTATTTTTATCTTATTCTTCGTCTTTTGGCTTTGGTTGAAGGAAAGATAGTTCATGGGTTAGCAGTTTAATGTGGATAGAGAACACTGCCCTAAACAATCACATCTTAAAAATATGAATATTCTGTCCTGTAGTGGAAATTTAAGAAACAAAGACTGTACAAACCTCACAAAATAATTATGACATTTTTTTTCTTCCACAAGAATAACAAATACGAAACTGCTAGCATATACCTGGGGGTATATGCATGCTAAAGAAGGATTTTCTTTTTATATGAAATATATAGAGTACACAGAAATACACTGTTTGATTCCAAATTTATTTTATTAAAAGTTTTGGACGTTTTGAGAAGATTTGAGACTTTTATTTAAATATAAATTTTATTTTAAAGAGCATAATTTTATAATGGTAATGAATATTACCTTAACTTAAGGGTAAGGATTCTGGAGCTCATGGCTAGACTTTGGGAGATTCAAGAACCCCTGCTAACATTGTTTTCAAAAATTTGCATATGTGTGTATCTAAGCATTTTTCTGCAAAGAGCATTCATAAGAAATTTATAGAATTTTTTTTATATTAAAGTAAAATATGGCATGACACTACTAGCTGTATTTTCTTTTAGTTTAAGAAAATGTACTTAAATTTCTTAATATTCCCTTTATGGCTAGGCTCTCCAGATGCTTGGAAATAAAAAAATAATCCAACCTGATGGATTTTTTTGGCCTAAGAGGCCAAAAGCCATATTACTAAATGTATTCTAAAATAATACGAGTCTAGGGAACCCCCTTTAATGTCATAAGGTCATCAAGTTAGGAGAATGGGAGACTTGAGTATTGGTGATACATTGATACAAGAATTAGAGCAAATTAATCATCTTGTTTCTCAAATTCCATGGAAAAGTGGACATACTTTTAAGATTATCATGTGAACTTGAAAAGCTTTTGGAGTAGTTAGATCCAGGTGGGAACAAACAATCCATTCCATTTCATTTGGAATGGATTGTGCCTGAGCAGTACCTCCTATTTCATCTCCAAATGCCTTCCTTGGAACATGTCCTCTGTGGATCATGTCACTGTACCTGAATAGGGTAACTTTCTGGTATCAGATACCCCATGTATAGATTTTTAAAATGATTTTCTAAAGCATATTTTGTATATGACTGCTTTCTATTAGCTGAAGAGAAAAGAGGCTGATTAAGTGGTAAAACCTCACTTGAATGAATAAATGAGACAAATTTATATTTATTTAGATAACTTTTCCAAGAATTTTACTTCTATGTTTAACATGCATCACAGGATCAAAATTATCTGGATTCTATTTCAAATAGATCATTTGTTGATTTTCTTAACAGGTTCTGCTTTCACTGAATTCTGTTTAGCAGATGTTTGTTGAATATTTTTACTGTGTACAAAACACTTTGCTAGATGTTATAGCTTTTACAAAGAAAAGGGCCTAGTTCTCACCATCCAGGGTGGAGGATATATGAACAAACACCTCATATTATAATAAAGGTATAAAGCATTATTAGGAGGATGGGAGGAGAGATTCATCTTGAGAGAGTATAACTGGTGCAAATTTTTTAAAGGAGGTGGTATTTGAGCTGGGTAGAAAAAGTCAGAACTATGAAGACTGGCAGTAAGGGGATGGGGAATAGTATTTCTGGGGGAAGACAGGACAGAATCAGATGGCTGAGAGGTGGGGGCATATTCAGGAAAAGGTGAGTAGAATGATGTTAAAGGAAGGATTACTAGGGGTCAAATCATAGAGGAGTTTGAATCCACCTGAGGTTAACTCTATTTTGATGAAGTAGGAAGCTACAGAAGGTCTTTTGAGCACAAAAATTCAATTCAACAACAAATATTTATCAAGAGGCTACTACGTAGGCTCTGTGCTTGGTGCTAGGAAGACAAAAATGAAAAGCATGTTCCCTTTCTTTTATGCTTACAGTCTAGGGAGTGAAATATTCACAGCTGTATTTCAGAAATGTAATTGGTGTCAATATACATGATGCACGGGAGTGGGAAAAGAGTAGAAGTAAAGAGATTAATTAGAAAGTTACCTTAGAATGCCAAGTGAGAGGTGAAGGCCTGAATTTAGGGAAATAGCAATGGGAGTAGAAAAGAGAGGCATACTCTAGAGACACTGCAGAGTTAAAAGGAAGATTTAGTTACTGATTAGATTAGAATAGTGATGCCATAAAGTAGGTGTAAAAAACTAACAGAAACCTTAATTAAAATAGAGTTGGGAGACCAGCAGGAGGAGCTCTCATGCCCTACCATGATAGTACAATTCAATAGGAAGAAAGACTTCCTCTTCTTTCCTAGCAAGAGCTCAGCCAATAAGAGGCTGTCACAACTCAGCCAATGAAACTCTCAACTCCTCCAATGGACTCTTTGTTTACTATATAACCCTCCCAACTTCCTTTTCCCCTCTTTAAAAGATTTCACCTCACCTTATTGTGCCCAGACTTGCATATGGCTTGCCATGGTTGCAGGCCCTGAGTTGCAATTCTTTGTTGATCCCATATAAACCCATTTTTGCTGCAGAAATAACTGGCAGTCTATTTGTTTTAGGTCAACATCAAGTTTGGGGGAGGATGAGAAGTTATGTTTTGGATATGCAGAATTTGAGGTACCTGTGGGATATTCATGTGGGGATTTCCAGAAGAATTCTAGAATATAGGTGCAGACCTTAAGAAAAGTTAGAAAAATTTTAAGGATTTTCTTAAAAATGAAAGCTAAATTTGTGGGAATGTCTGAGTTTATTAAGGAAAGAATATAAAGTGATAATAGTAGAGGACTGAGCCCTGAATTTTGGGGAAATACATAAACTTCAGAGTGGGACATTGAAAAAAAGCCAAGAAAGGAGACTGATTAGAGATCACCAAGATATTGCTCTATTCATATGTCATAAGATTTCCATTTTACAGCAGATAAAAACAGTATGTCTCTCATAAGTGAACATTTTTGATCAAGGGATATTTATTTTTATTCATATCCTGACCTGTTTCAAAAAATCTAAGTAGTAATGAAGAGATAAAATATGAATTTAAATTCATTAAAGGCTTTTAGAGCAGAAATTTAAGTGGAAAGAATATTTGTTAATTTGAAACTGTTCTTTATATGGCTTTTAAGTGTTTTTTAGTTTAACCATTTAATGTTTATTCTCACTGGGCAGCTGAGTTTCAGATTTCATAAATTTTGGCTTATGAAAAATACAAACAAACATATAGAAAAAGAATACCTTTACATCCAGTTCTTCTGATTTTAGCCCAGATGAAACCAAAGCTGCATAAATCAAAGCTAGGTGATGAAGTGTCTTTTCTGTAAGACAGTACCTAAAAAAAATTATATTATTATATTCTACTCATTTGATGTCTGACTATACTTATTAAAATTCATTTTATTTTTCACGTTTTATAAAGTTTTTAGAATAACCTGGCTAAAACAATGCTTGTGTGGCAGACTCATTTTTTTTGTCCACTCAGCACTCTTTTGTAAGAACAGTTCCACCGCCATTCTTCAATAGTACCGTTAAATCTAGGAGATGCTGAGTGTGTGTGTGTGTGTGTGTCTGTGTGTGTGTGTGTGTGTGTGTGTGTGTAGAAAAGTTTAATTCATCCCCTTACTAGCCCCAGGGATGGCTATGTGACTGAAGCCTAGCCAACTACCTGGCCAAGGTATCAGGTTCAGATATGAACATATAACCAGAGCCAGGATAACTAGAATCCTCCCTGGGTCTTTTCCCTGAACTGTTAGAAAAAACAGTCTTTTAAATGATCATTATATGACATGATAGAGGTGTTAACTAACACTAAGGTGGTAATTATATTACAATATATAAATGTATCAAATCAACAGAGTGTACTCCTCGAACTTACACAATCTTATAACTCAGTTATATCTCAGTAATTTTAAAAAACACTGCTATTTCCCTGTCTATAGTTATTAAGCACATCAGATGTGACTCGAGCTGTGGGTGGATATTCCTACTATCTTTATCCACTTTAAGTACTCCAAGCAACGAAAAAGAAATTTATTGGCTTATATTACTAAGGGGTCCAGGACAAGACATTTTTGGACCTAGGGACTCAAACAATGTCATTGAGACAATGGCTCTCTTAATCTCTTTGCTCTTCTTTCCTCTGTTGGCTTCTTTCTCAGGTAAGCTCTTTTCAAAAGAGTGGCTGATAAGAGAGACACACTGTGCTTAAACTGTTTGTTCAAACGATATGGTTTCTATTGAACACCTGCTTTCTTTTTGGAATCTAGAGTTTTGATTCGTGACTAGCTCTTAATAAAAGCCCTGGGCACTGAGTGTCTGGCGAGTTTCCCTGGTAGACAACATTTTACAAACGTTATCACAACTCGTTGCTGGGGAAGTTAAGCATGTTCTGTGTGACTCTCCTAGTAGAGGACTCTTGGAAGCTTCCTCCTAGTTTCCTCTGGACTTTGATCCATGCCCTTTCTCCCTTTGCTGAATTTGCTTTGAGTACAAGAATATTTTCAGTGCTGTGAATACTCCTAACAAATCATCAACTTGGGGTTGTCTTGGGGACTCCTGACACATTTCCTCAAACAGGAACTAATGGCATGAACTACTAAAGTAATTAAAAAATTTTATTTTGTATTTTCAATTCTCCTCATTTGGTCAGTTGATTAAGATACTTTAAAAATGTTCCAATGATCTAAAAATATGAAACCAGGATACCTAGAAGTCTGAAAAGAATTACATTTTATAATAATATATTATTGTGAATAAATGATAATTCTATCCTGAACACAAAACAATCTCAGAGTGTTACATAATTAATTTTTTTCATGAACATCTGGATAAAAATAAGTGTAAATCTCCTATTATTATCTCTTGTACTTCAATTGCACCTCTAGGTGGATACCAATCTAAAAACAACTTTAAAAAATTTCACATCAATTATTTATCCAGAATACTTCCAAGTTCTTGATAAAGCTTAAAATGCTTTACAGCCTTTATTAATCTTCAGAATGAAGATTTTAGACCTGAATAATTTTTAAAAGTATCTTTATTGGAGTATAATTGCTTTACAATGTTGTGTTAGTTTCTGTTGTACAACAAAGTGAATCAGCTTTAAGTATACATATATCCCCATATCCCCTCCCTCTTGAGCCTCCCTCCCACCCTCCCTATCCCATCCCTCTAGGTGGTCACAAAGCATCGAGCTGATCTCCCCGTGCTATGCAGCAGCTTCCCATTAGCCATCAATTTTACATTTGGTAGTGTATATATGTCAATGCTACTCTCTCACTTTGTCCCAGCTTTCCCATCCCTCTGTTAGAACTGAATAATTATTTTAATTTTTCAGTTCTGATAGAAAGGAAAAACTATGTTAAGTGACTACTAGAGGTTATTGTTAATAGACGAAGGAATAAGAACCAAGTTGTTTGTATACTTAGATTCTAACTTACACTTAACCTCACATGATAATAATTTTATACAAAGAGCTTGGTACAGTAAGATAAACAAAAATGGAGTCAAACAAGAAAGTCAATAAAGGAAAAAAATCACACAGATAATGTAATGTTAAATAAGATAAGATACCTGTACCTTATCTAATAACTAAAGAATATTTTTGAAACTTCTACTGTGATGTGTGTGGTATGTGTAATGTAGTATTGTAGAGATCAAAAAAGTGAATAAGTCTAGTGTGCAATTTAGTTGGAAGGATTCATTCATTCAATCAAACAGTATTTACCAAGCATCTGTCATATGAAAGCAATGTGGTCATTGATATAGGGCAAGTGCCCCAAAATGATAATACAAAACAAAATACGATAATATCAAAGATGAGGAAAAAACAGGGAGCTAAGGAGTTGGAAGGTTGGAAAGGTTACAACTAAATATCTGTTTATATGCAAGAGTGGGAGATACTGAAGAAAGGTTGAATAGAAAAAGTAGATAGGTCCTGAAAAATAGGCACAATTTCACCAGATGGAATAGCTGGAGGAAGGAAGGAATATCGTAGGAAGAAGAGAACTGTATGAGCAAAAGTAGAAGTAGGAAAGCAAGGAGGATGTTTGCAAGCCAATGAGCAGAACTTTTGATTGAAATGGAAAGCAGTGAAAAGTAAGCCTGAAAATATAGGTTAGGATTATATGCCGAAGACTTTGAATATTAGGGTGAGTAGTCTGTATATATTCAGTAAATAACGGGGAAGTCAGTAAAGGTGTTTCATCAGAGTGAAATAATAAGAGCCTGATTTTAGGAATATTAATTGAGTGTATGACAGATTATGAAGAGTAATGTTGAGAGTCATCTGGAGGTGTGAAAACCATTTGTTATAACAGTCCACATAAAATAATGAGAAACTGAACTAAGATGTTGGTAATATAAATGGAGCGAGGGGAGAGATGAAAGTCCAGTGGTTGAATCTATAGGATTTGTTTTCCAGTCTTGATGACTAAAAGAAAGGCAATGGTCATAAATAGCTAAAGGGCAGAAAAGAGGAGATACAGTTTTGGAGGGAATAGAGAATAAAATGAACTCATACTATGTTAACTTTGAGAGCCGGCGGAATATCAGAGTGTAAATATTATATAGAAAATTAGAGATATTAGGTCAGGAAATTCAAACAGAGACTGCAGCTGCAGATAGAAATATAATAATTATATGCAGAAAGACGATAACTGAAGCTAGCGGAGAAGATAAGATTTTTAATGGACAAAATAGAAGAAAAAAAGAGATTTCATATCTATCTGGAGACTGGGACAAGGAAGAAGAAGAGGAAAAGACAAGAAGTAGAGAGGTAGAAGATCAAAAACATTGAAGTGCCATGGAACTGAAGAGTTTCAAGGCGGAAAGCACTGACAATAGTCTTAAATACTTCAGAGCAGTGAAAGATAAAAATATTTTTGGATATGATCATAAGAAAGTCACAAATGATGAGTGACATCTGAGAGACAGAGATCAGAATAGAGATAGAGAGAAAAGCCAGATTGCAAAGAATAAAAGGAGAAAGTGAAAGCAGTATGTTCATAAAATTTAGAATGAGGGAAAGGAGAGACATATAATGATAATTTGAGCCAGTGTCTTGGCGTGGATTTGGGGGCAATTTTTCAGTTAAGCACATCAATGAAAGAAAGTATAGTAAGATGCTAGTTAGTTGGTATATCTAATAAAATTTTAGAGAGAAGTGATTTAAGAATGACATTTTTTAACAGACGAGTCCAGAATTAAAAATTAATAAAATATGAAACACTCACAGCAGCAATTCTTAGTGAGGTAGAGGTGGGGAGCATGACTTGCACTGACTGTCCAGGGGAAAGATATCATCTCCAAAATTCCGATTTGTTTTCCTATGGGCATGCCTTCACCTTGAGAATCCCTTACTTAAAGCAAACTAGATGAGCAAAAAGAAAATTTACATACCTACTTTTATTCGAAGAAGAAGATGGGATAACTTAAAAGATATATATGTGACTTTGGATGGAGACGTGTTTACTTACTCTGAGTTTAATGGTTTTTTGGCATATAAAATTATCCAACAATAGCTGTACTGGAATGATAATGCCATCAGTCTCATAATGATATTGTCTGATGCCTTCTCACAGTTTAATTCTTCTAGGTCCTACCAGAAAATAAATAAAATAAAAAGATTCACTAGGTTGACCAGTTGTTACGAAATTATTGTTGCCATATTTCTAGAATCTATGATATATAAATTATAACTTGAGAAGAAGCATGGGTATGGGTTCCCATTTTATGGAAAAATTAAAGTCACACTGGAAGTAGTAGGGGAAAAGCTACAGTAGTTGTAAAACGGTTAATGATAGACTCAGCAAGGGGGGTTCATGAATCTCCCAAAGTCCTAGACATGAAGCAAGCAGTCTACAGAGTGCTCCTATCTGGGCAGTTCTTTGTAGACAGGGATCTGGCTACTCTTAAGGACAAAAACCCATGGGATAATCTGCACTTAATGCTTACTTAAGGAAGATGAAAAATCAGCAGTTAATGAACTTATAGGAATGTCTTTCTAATGATCTAGAATCTCTTTTTTCCTTTAACAATATTAATTTTTGATAGAGTGAATAATTCAAGAAGTATTTTATTCTAACAGTAAGTTATGTAAGCATGGATTAAAACAGTTTTCCCAAACAGGATTTCCCTCCCACAAATAACTGTTATTTAATAACCTTAAATATGCAAGATACAATATTCCATAAGAATCTTTCTAACAGAGCTTTTTTGTTTCCGTCATATAATTCTTATAGTATTAACATTTGCTTATTAAATCAGACTTCTACCTTACCATAATATGTGCCATTAATTTATACTCCATACCATCAAACTGCTTTCTGCTCTCCACTCCCACACTATTAAATTAATTTCTTTGTAATTTGTACTCCAATCAAGCAAACATATCAGGGAGATTCATACATCTTAAATTCTAAAATATATGGATTTTTGAAGAGATTTTCTCTCTCTTTTTAAAAACTGACTAATTTATAGGCAATCCCCACTTACTTTAGAGGAAATCCCGTATTACCAATTACAAATTAATATGTTACCTCCTTTTAAGAAACACAGTGGCTAGAATTTGATTTTTAAAGTTTTCAACACTATAATTATTCTATAAATGTATTTAAAAAAAGGTCAATACATAATGTTAAAGATACTATATTTGCTCTATCTTCTTAAAGTACGTTAAAAATTACAAGGCATTGAAAAAGCTTGGTAATAGCCATTTTCCACGGTGATGATTTTAGCACTTATGGCCCATTTGCAAAGTTTTGGAAGAAATCATGAGTAGATTATAGTTAAGCTCTCTAAAGCTAATAGATTACATGGTTACACATGTATTTTAATATATTTGATTTATATTTTTTATTGTATAGTTTTACCTGCAAAATTATGGTGGTGTCCTCATCAATTGTCACCACTACATAATGCTCTGTACCTCCAAAAAGTTTCAGTGACTCACTGCAGCATCTCTCCACCAATGTGATATTATACCTGTAAAATATAATATTTTGGGGTGACAGATGGCTAAGAAAAATTCTTTAAGAAAAACTGTATTGTCCTCCTGCATATTAAATTATTTGAACTACTGTTCAAGTTTCATACCTCAATTTATTCCACTTAAGAAATTTGAGGAATGAAATTATGAATTATTCCATTTATGACAAATTAGTTGAGATATGTGTTGCCTTAGATATTTTGCTAAATATTACTGTACATGATACTATTATAAATGTCTTTCTTTTGTTTGTTTGTTTTTTTGGGTTTTTTCTTTTGCCCACACCCACGTGGCTTGTGGGATTTTAGTTCCCCCACCAGGGACTGAACCTGGGCCCCTGGCAGTGAGAGTGTGGAGTCCTAACCACTGGACTGACAGGGAATTCCCCTATTATAAATGTCTTGACCAATTTATTCTGGTTCTGTAAGTAATAATTCATGAAATTAAAACATTGTGTTATGAGACTAAAACATTCTGCATTTATCAGAATTTCCTTTTTTCTCCTGAAAAGTTGCCTAGATTTAAACTATCTTTTATAAGCTCAAGTTTTCTGTGAATGCCCCACAGCCTTAAGATATAAAAACAAAAGTATGGAAAATAGATCTGCATTTTAATGAAGGTCACAGCATAATTATCCTTCCTTGATATATAGCCCAATGTCTAACCTTCCTGTGACAACTTGTACGCTATGATAGTGTTTTAGATCATTTAAAAATGCTCCGTGTTGGTATGATGTTAGAACTAAAGGTCTAAAAACTTGAGAATTCATTTAGAACTTCATAATCTTGCTTCCTAGTCAGTATTTAAAGTCCTCTAAATAAGAATACTCATTCTCAATAATATCAATGACCCAAAGACATGACCATGTAATTCACAGAAAACCCCCCACGTAAAATCCTCATATTTGCTGGTAACAAAAGAAATGCAATTAAAAATGAATTGAAATAATAATTAACTATTTTTTCTCCACAAAATTGATATATAACCAAAAAAAGACAATATTCAATAATTATGATGGTGTACTATAGGGAGAGAAGTATAAGTTGACATAAACTCTATGGAAAACTATTCCTATGTGATATAATTCCAGGCTTGAATCAGAGAGAAATAGTGCCACATATATAGCATAATATTTAGCCAATTAGGGTATATACATCTTTCCTAAGTTATGAAGTCAATAACTTACTTGGTTTCTAACAACTGAAGTATTTCTGGAGTATTAAGAAGTCCTTCAGATGCAAAAAACACATATGGAATCTGAATTTCCAAAAGAAAACCACCAAAACTATCCAGCAAGGTGCTTCCTAAATATGAAAAAATTTATAAATATTTCTCTTTTTTCTCATCCCTCGGTTCTTTCTCTTTTTACTAAACATGAGAATAACAGGTGTATGCTCAAGGAGTAGTATAAAAATAAAACATATTCATTGTAAAAATATGAATTCAGAATAAAGAAAGGTCTGAAGAATAAAATAAAAATCATGTTATTCTACTCCTAGAAATAATAGTTAATAGAATTTATTAAAACTACTATATACTAAAAACAGAGTTTAACACATACTTCCACACTTTTTTCTATATGTTTGCTTGTCTATACTTACACATGTACATTCACTTGAAAAAATAAGGAAAAGAAAAAACAGGATCATACTCTACCTGAATGTTAATATCTGCTTTATTCAATTAGTACATATTGGACATTTCCTGTATAAATATATATACTGATTTACATCAAAATTTAAAATTATGCACAATAATCCATAGGGAATGCTACAGATCAATAGGAAAAAGATCATATACCTCAACAAATAAGTGGACAAAGGACATAAACTGGCCATTTATAAAAGAATGGCTATACAAGATCAATTCACTTATGAAATGGTATGGATAATCAAAGAAATGCAATAACACAACTATAAAATATTATTTGCCTCTAATCCTTTCAAAAATTTAAAAGATTAATAATACCTACTTGTAGTAAAAATATGAGGGAAAGGATTCTCTCACACTTTCCGCATAAATATAAATTGGGATAGAATTTCTGGAAAGCTATTGGCAATATATAAATGTGTGTATACCTTTGAACCAGCAATTCATTTTACCCTGGAATTTTTACTTCTTACAACAAGTACATAAAGATATATAAGATATATAAACTACTATAAATCTTGTGGTATAATAGTAGAAAATTGAAGCATTATAAATGACCCAAATAAGGAATTGGTTGAATAAATTCAGTTTAAAGATGAATGTTTACCTTTTATCCTTTCTTGAACCCATGTTTTAATTATTTAATGAAGTTAATGCTTAAATTTCTGTATCAAAGATTCCAGAGTAATAATTATGGTTGTATTTTTAGAATTGAGTTGGAATGTCTCAGAATTCAAACTTCCTACTCATACTTGAGGTGGATGGAAAGTGACTTATGGCAAGTTTTGAATGAGAGATGCACTGGGACTAAAAATATACAGGATTTTTAATTTAATGGATCTGAGAATTCACAACCTTAGTCATGTGAAGCGTTACTGAGAAATACAAAGAAACCAAATGCTATGCAAAGTGGTTTAGACTCTTTGCCAAGCATTTGTGCATAATTTTTTGTTGTGTATTAAAAGTTCTCTGTGTCAGTCAACATACTATGACATATTTTTCCCTAAAATTCAATAAAAATATTGTTGCATAAAAGTCAGTTAGGATTAGATATAATTATAATTTAATAGTGCTATTATAAGTAAAATTTAGAAGCTAAACAGATGAAGACAAATAGAATCAGTAAAGGCTATTTTACAAAAGAGGCAAGAGATAGTTAAAGGTCTTGCTCAAGGTCACACAGTTGGTGGTGAGGTTAGAGCTTGAACTCAAGTCTTCTAATGCTATAGTTTATTCTCTTTCCATAGATCAGAAATAGAAAGCAGCAAATTTTCATGCTAATGGAACAAAAAAGGAATTTTGGTTTATATCCTTACTCTTTAAAACTGTGTCTGGAAGAATCACTTTAAAGGCCAAGTAAGGAATATTCAATTTTTCACAATGTTCAGCCCAACAAGAGTTTTCTACAAAATTGTATTCCACCACAAAAGAGAAATTACTCCAGGGGAAATCTGCTCCAATATATTGATTGTGTACAACTGCACAGAAACTTGTACTGAAGACAAAAGAAAGCCAAGAAAATAGAATTAGTCTTGTGTCATTATACACTTGGAATGCTAAAAGATGACTGTTTCTGCTATTTTATTCTTCTCTAATCTATGCCTACTTATCTTGGAAGGACACTGGCGTATTTTCTGTTGACTTGTTTTCCAATTGTGCTAATCTTTTTATCTTTCTTTTTGATGGTCATACTTAAAAAAAAAAAAACAACCAGGATATAAAAAAACTGGACTATTTCACATCCTCATATGCAAGGGACCCTATTTTATTACCTGAGTCTTATCAGTAATACACAAATCACCATGAGAAATCAACCTCATTTTCTTATAAATGTGAGATTTTAATCTTTGAGAATCTATATAGTAGAATATTACCTGATTACTTTGTTTTTTATTTATTTATTTTTATTTATTTATTTTTGGCTGTATTGGGTCTTCATCGCTGCATGTGGGCTTTCTCCAGTTGTGGCGGAGGCTACTCTTCGTTGCAGTGCGTGGGCTTCTCATTGCGGTGGCTCCTCTTGTTGCGGTGCATGGGCTCTAGGTGCACAGGCTTCAGTAGGTGTGGCACCCGGGCTCTAGAGCGCAGACTCAGTAGTTGTGGGGCACAGGCTTAGTTGCTCTGCGGCATGTGGGATCTTCCCAGACCAGGGCTTGAACCCTTGCCCCCTGCATTGACAGGCGGATTCTTAACCACTGTGCCACCAGGGAAGTCCCTTCCTGATGACTTTGAAATGGCTTTTTTTTCCTCAATGGGCTTCATAAGTGATTTAACAACAAAAAGGTGGGTACTTAAATATCGTAAGTTTATCTTTCCCATCTTCGAATTTCATATAACATAGAATTTACTATAATTAAAATTCTCTACTGCTGCTTTCTATCTAGAAATAATTTCTACATAAAATAAGGCAAAATGAAAACATTTTTAGACAAGCCAACACTAACTTTATTATTAGCAGGCTCTCACTGAAAGAATTTCTAAGTGATGTACTACAAGAAGAAGGAAACTCAAAAGGAATGAAGAAAATATAAGAGACAATGCTGAGCAAAAACACTGGTTAGAAAGAAACAAGTGTAAGTCTAAATAGGTACTACTTGTACTGACAACAATGATAATTTGGAGATATTAAAGAAAGAATGAACTAAAATTCTGGACGACAGTAATACATAATACACAAGGCAACAAACTTAGTTAAAGCATTTTTCAGGAAGAGAGTGGAGACACTGATTAATTTCAGGTTTTATTAAACCTTTTTTGGGACTTCCATGGTGGTCCAGTGGTTAAGAATCTGCCTTCCAATGCAGGGGATGTCGGTTCAATCCCTGATTGGGGAACTAGGATCCCACATGCTGCAGGGCAATTAAGGCTGTGCGCCGCAACTACTGAGCTTGTGCGCTCTGGTGCTCACATACTGCAACTAGAGAAGTCCACGCGCCTCAACGAAAAGACCCGCATGTCACAACGAAGATCCCATTGCTGCAACTAAGACCTGACGCAGCCAAACAAGTAAATAAATAAATTTTTAAAAATTGGCTAAAAAAAACTTTAAAAAGTTAAGTTCTAGGAGAAACTGCACTTTTCCCGTGGAACTGGTATGTCTCCTCCCCACAGATGAACAAATATGTTTTTACCCATTTAAAACACCTTTGGATTCCAGAAAATCTTTTTTGTTCGAATGTAAGACAGTCAGTGTCAAACCTGTTGGAAAAAAGAGTAATACAAAAAGTTTTTTTCAATATTTTGTTCATATATATTTTTAGGTGTGTCATATATTTCACTACCATAGAAATGAATTAAAGATCTGTGAACAAGGATTATTTTTCTAAGTCTAGGGAATCAGAAAGTTTGAGCCATGGGCACTGTTTCTGGTGTGTATGTATGTTGTGTGTATATAAGCCTGGAAATTCTGAATTTATTATGTAAAATAATAAAAGAGATCAAAAACTTAATGTTAAAATAACTAAATACTCACCAATTCTGTGCAGTTCATTTTATTTTGCTAAAAATTACGGTAGATTTTACCTTTTTTCTAGCCAAAAATTTAAGTACATAACTAAACAGCAAGAGACTATATTTCAGTGCAGTAGGAATTTTTTTTTCCTTTCTCCTTGCTGTATAAGAAAAAGAAGACTTCCTGGACACTACCTGTTTCATAGATTCACTCCTGCTTCTCAATTATAATTTAAATTACTTATATTATTTATGTTATATTTTAAACCAAATATAATAAACTTAAAAATTTTATTATACCCACATATACAGTTTATTTTTGGTACACATAATTGATTTAAGAGTAGCTAATTCTAGTAAAAATAAATTCTATACTCTATTAGTGAACTTTTGTCAACTGTAGAGTTCCCAAAAGTGTGATGTAATAATGGCAGAGTAATGTTTAATAATTTCATGTTTACTTGATATGACAGTAGTTTTGGTGATGATAAGAACGGAGTTAGTAGTATTTCACTTTTATAATTTATGAGGTCATATTATTTAAAACCTAATCTCCTTAAGTGGTTTGTACTAGCTTTGATCCCAAAGCAGATTACTTGCTGAGCACATTACTAGGATCTTTCAAACACGTGGAACGATGGAACCACATCTTTATTTTCTAACACTAGACAGAAAGAAAAGGCCTAGCTTCTAGATACAGAGGATAGTTGCCAGTTACAAACAGAGTAAAAACATTTTTCAGTATATAGAGTCAATATTTTTGTGTCAGCAGACCTTGTTGAAACAAAACAATAAGAGTAGTAATGATATAATCCCAAATGTCAGGAGAAATAGGAATGTTCGGCATGAAGCCTACATAAGAACCGATATATATACAGCAATAATTTGCCACTATATCTTACGTGACATCAAAGGAAAATGTGTCTCATTAAGTAGGTTTAAGTATTCTTTTCTGTGGGACAGGAATATTTCCTCAGCTTCTTCACAAAAATATTCCTTTGGTTATCCAAATCCCTTTGTCTTATTAATATTTTAAAATTTATTTTTTAGAATTTTTATTGGAGTATAGCTGATTTACAATGTTGTGTTAGTTTCAGGTGTACAGCAATCAGTTATACATATACATATATCCCCCTTTGTTTTATAATGCTAACATTGGTCAGCGCAATATACACTACTATGTATAAAATAGATAACTAATGAGAACCTGCTGTATAGCACAGGGAACTCTACTCAGTGCTCTTTGGTGACCTAAATGGGAAGGAAATCCAAAAAAAAGAGGATATATGTATACATATAGCTGATTCACTTTGCAATACAGCAGAAACTAACACAACATTGCAACTATACCCCAATTAAAAAAAAAAGTTTCCAATTACCCTGATTGTCTAGACAACTGTGGCAGCTTCAGCTCCTCAATTGTTAAGTATTGCTCTAGCATTTTGGCACTAGTAAGGATCTTGTGATTTGGTAAATATGAATTTATCTTCCCAGGACTGGAAAACTGAATGAAATAATAAGATCCAAGCTTGAAAATTTGGACTCTAGCACATGATAACATTGTCAAGAAATAGCACCATATAAGGCTCTGCTTAAAAGAGCTTTCCATTCTCACATTACTATTGATATGTTTTAATAGTTTACTAACTTCACAGAGTAGCAGATATTCGTCACAATACTTGCATATATTTCAGTTAAATCTTTCTCACTAGTCTTAGTCTAAGTAGGGTATATAGGGAGGTATTCATTAGCTTATTCATTTATTCAATAAATCTTTATGAGGTGCCTTCCATGTTCCAGGCATTTTTGTGGGTGCTGGAGATACAAATCAGGGCATGGTCATTACCTTCCAGAAGCTGAAATTTTAGTGAGGAAAACAGACAAGATAATCAGTTATTATAGCCCAGGATGGTAAGAAGTGTCTTAGAAGGATGTACATAATACCCTGAGAGTAGAGAGGGAAAGTATTTAAATCAAGGTTTCCTAAACAAATGTTTTAACTAATTTTTAAAGGATGTGTAGGAGTTAGCTTCCTAAAGAAGAGAGAAGAGCATTATGATAGCAGGAACAGGAAGGGTAAAGGCATGGAGATAGGAGACAGCAAGATAAATAGTTTGGTAGGGTTAGAGCAAAGAAATATTTTGGGAGATGACAAAAGATGCAGTTCATAGAGGGAAGAGAATAAATAAAGGTTGACACAGTTTGAGGGTGGTATTTTATTTTATTTTATTTTATTTTTAAGACTGGAAGCCTTAAAGATTAAAAAAAAGAGTCATTAGAGAAGAAGGCTGGCTGGGAAATAACTGATGGAATAAAGTGTTTGAGACTGCATGAAGAGATGGGATCCACAGCACAAGTGATAGATTGGTTCTCAAAGGGTGGAGATTCACCTCCTCTGTAGAGAAAGGAGGAAAGATAAAACAATAGAAGAAATAAATATAAGTTTGTAGATGGTGGGGAAGATGAAACTGAGGAGGATTATTACTGGACTAAAGGACGTTAGAAGGCATAATTCCCTTCTCAAAATGAGGGGACGAGTGGCATGTTACGGGTTTATGGTACAGCCATTAGTATGATAGGAATGGGAACTAAGAACATATAGAAAGATTGTTAAGAATTATTAAAAGCCCTTATAAGTTCAGAGAACGTGATTTTGTAGTGGTACCAATCTATCTGATTTTCTCCAGTAATGCTCAGCAGCTCAGGTGTAGGAATAGAGAGATTAAATCTTGATTGATTGAGGGCTGAAGTTTAAATGGAAGGTATCAATACAATAGAAGAACAAGACTGATTAAAGTGATGGCCATCCCCAATTCTGGAAGTAGAAAAAAATGAAAAAAGGAGTTGACAATTTATAAATCTCTAGAATGCTGAAGATCATGAAAGAGCTAGAGGTAGCTGTAGACAGAGAACAATGTATCAGAGTTTAAAGTTTAGAGGCAGGACAGCTCTGTATTATCACAAGGTCGATAGCAAGGTGAAGGAGTGAATATCATATTTGTTGTGAAGGTCAACGAAACTAAGAGGTCAGGGTATTGAATAAATCATTCACATTAAAGACACCTAGGATAATGGCAGGACCAGGACTAAAGAGAGTACCATGAATCAGGTGCAAAACTGTCCATGGATGATTGTGGGGTAGTAGAGAATGACATGGCAATATGGCATAGCCTCAAAGGATGGAGGAATAAAGTTCTGGAAAGGATAATGGAAAGCAAGAAATGGCCTTCTCATCCCTATACACAGAGAGAGAAAATTATCAGCTTCTATATGAAAGGGATACAGGGGAAGCATTATCATCTAGGGAAAGTTGGGTTTCACTTAAGACAAGGAGATGAAGAAGGAGAAAAGTTTACATCTTAGCAATGCGTTCCACAGCACAAGGTGGAAAGGGTTGGCAGAGGGGGCAGTAGTGGGTAGAAGAGTTGAAAAATGATCCTGGAACAAGAGAGACTTAGGTTCAAATCCTGATTCCCTCACTTACTACCTGTGATTTTGGCGTGATACATCACTTTTATGAATTTTAGTTTCTTCATTTGTAAAAACTGACTTAATAAAACCTATTCATAGAGTTGTAAGTAGTCCATAATATTAGCGATTAGTAGACAATAAAAGGTGTCAATTGGTAATAGTAATTAACAGTAATGATAATGTACATATAAGTACATTGTAGTATATTTATATTGCAGACTAATATAGTCCACATTGATTTAAAAACTGATTAGATCCCACTGAATTATATATTTTTAAAGTATGAATTTTATGGTGTGTTAATCATATCTTAATTAAAAACTTGGTTAGATCAGTACATTTTTATATATTCAAGCATTTGTTATCAAATGAAGCATAATTTAAAACTCCCTACCTTCTATTTTGTTAAGGATTTTAATAAGTAAATGTTTTTCACCATCTGAATCCATTCTTATTATAATCAGCACCTGTTCAAAAATAAGAATTTCATATACATGTATATCTGAATGATTCTTTTTCATATTCTTTTGCTACAGTGACAAAAATAACAAACTTAATTGGTTACATGAAACTAACGACAATAAGGTGGCAAAGTAAATATTTGTGTTGCAAAAGATATCAGTGCTTGAACACAAAGGAATAAATTCTGGTAAGATCAAATATTAATGAGGAAAGTATTTTGGAGTAGGGCATTCTTAGTATTCCTCAAGAATTCCAATATAGGTGACTATATATAAGTTGTCTCTGCCTGTACTGTAAGTGTTAAATTTAACCCAGGCAGGTTTGAATTGCTGGAGAAAACCAATGATTTGCTGCTATACTTTCCTACTTACCATTACAGTTTTGGGGGCGTGCAGGGTGGAGATAACAAATCAACCATAGGTTGTTTCCGTATCTTGGCTATTGTAAATAATGCTGCATGAACATAAGGGTGTATCTTTTCAAACTAGTGTTTTTGTATTCTTCCGTCAAATACCCGGAAGTGGGGTAGATGGTTCATATGGGAGTTCCATTCTTAATTTTTTTTTTTTTTTTGCAGTACGTGGGCCTCTCACCGTTGTGGCCTCTCCCGTCGCGGAGCACAGGCTCCGGACGTGCAGGCTCAGCGGCCATGGCTCACGGGCCCAGCCGCTCCGCGGCATGTGGGATCTTCCCGGACCAGGGCACGAACCCGTGTCCCCTGCATCGGCAGGCGGACTCTCAACCACTGAGCCACCAGGGAAGCCCCATTCTTAATTTTTTGAGGCATCTCTATACTGTTTTCCATAGTGGCTGCACCAACTTATGTTCCCACCAACAGTGTATGAGGGTTTCCTTTTCTCCAAATCCTCACCAAGTTATTATTTCTTGCCTTTTTGATAATAGCCATTATGATAGGTGTGATGTGATATCTCATTGTGGTTTTGATTTGCATTTCCCTAACAATTAGTGATGTTGAACATCTCTTCATGTGCCTACTGGCCATCTGTATGTCTTTTTTGGGAAAATGTCTATGAAGCTCCTCTGCCCATTTTTAAATTTTTTTGTAGTTGTTGTTGAGTAGTATGAGTTCTTTATATATTTTGGATATTAACACCTTATTGAATATAGTAATTTGCAAATATCTTCTCCTATTCAATAAGCTGTCTCTTCATTTTGATGATGATTTTCTTTGCTGTGCAGAAGCTTTTTAGTTTGATGTAGTCCCATTTGTTTATTTTTGCTTTTGTTTCCCTTGCCTGAGGAGACATAACCAGAAAGATATTGCTCAGACTGTCAAAGAGTGTACTGCCTATGTTTTATCGTTTCAGGTCTTACATTCCAATCCTTAATCCACTTTGAGTTGATTTTTGTGTATGGTGTGAGACAGTGGTCTACTTTTTTTTTTTGTATGTGGCTGTCCAGTTTTCCCAACACCATTTATTGAAGAGACTATCCTTTCTCTATTGTTTCTTCTTTGTTCCTTTGTTGTAAATTAATTGTCCATATATGTGTGGGTTTATTTCTGGGCTCTCAATTCTGTTCCACTGACCTATGTATCTGTTTTTCTGCCAATACCATGCTCTTTTGATTACTATAGCTTTGTAATGTAGTTTGAAATCAGGGACTGTGGTGCCTCCAGCTTTGTTCTTTTTTCTCAGGATTGCTTTGGCTAGTTATGGTCTTTTGTGGTTCCATATAAATTTTAGGATTTTTTGTTCTATTTCTGTGGAAAAATGTCCTTGGGATTTTGATAGGGATTGCATTGAATATGTAGATTGTTTTAGGTAATATGGACATTTCAACAATGTTAATTCTTCCAATCTATGGGCATGGAATATCTTTCCATTTATTTGCATCTTTAATTTCCTTCAACAATATCTTATACTTTTCAGTGTACAGGTCTTTTACCTCCTTGGTTAAATTTATTCCTAGGTATTTTTTGTTCTTTTTGTTGTGATTGTAAATGGGATTGTCTTCTTAATTTCTCTTTCTGCTAGCTCATTTTTAGCATATAGAAATGCAATAGATTTTTTTTGTGTGTGTGCTACGCGGGCCTCTCACTTTTGTGGCCTCTCCCATTGCAAAGCACAGGCTCCGGACGCGCAGGCTCAGTGGCCATGGCTCACAGGCCTAGCCGCTCTGCGGCATGTGGGATCTTCCCGGACCGGGGCACGAAGCCATGTCCCCTGCATCGGCAGGCGGACTCTCAACCACTGTGCCACCAGGGAAGCCCACAATAGATTTTTATATGTTGATTTTGTACCCTGCAACTTTACTGTATTTGTTTTGTTATTTCTCATAGTTTTTTGGTGGAGTCTTTAGGGTTTTCTACACGTAAAATCATGTCACCTGCAACAGTGACAGTTTTACTTTTTCCTTTCCAATTTGGATGCATTTTATTTCTTTTTCTACCTAATTGCTCTGGCTATAATTTCTAATACTATATTGAATAATAATGGTGAGAGTGGGCATCCTTGTCTTGTTCCTGATTTTAGAGGGACAGTTTTCAGCTTTTCACCATTGAGTATGATGTTAGCTGTGGGTTTGTCATATATGGCCTCTATCATGCTGAGATACACTCCTTCTACACCCATTTCATTGAGAGTTTTTTTTTTTATCATAAATAGGTGTTGCATCTAGTCAAATGCTTTTTCTGCATCTATTGAGATGACCATATGTTTTTTATCTTTCATTTTGCTAAGGTGTATCACACTGGTTTGAGAATATTGAACCATCTTTGCATCCCAGGAATAAATCCTACTTGATAATGCTATATGAACGTTTTAATGTATTGTATTTGGTTTGCTAATATTTTGTTCAGGATTTTTGCATCTATATTCATCAGAGATATTGGTCAGTAATGTATATTTTTTGTATTGTTTTTGTCTGGACTTGGTATCAGGGTAATGCTGGCCTTGTAAAATGAGTTAGAAAGTGTTCCCTCCTCTTCAATATTTTGGAAGAGTTTGAGAAGGATGGATATTAATTCTTCTTTGAATGTTTGGTAGAATTCACTTGTGAAGCCATCTGATTCTGGGCTTTTGTTTTTTAGGAGGTTTTTTTTTCATCACTGTTTTAATCTCTTTACTAGAAACTGGTCTATTAATTTTTCCATTTCTTCATAATTCAGTCTTGGAAGGTTACATGATTCTAAGAATTTCTTCATTTCTTCTAGGTTGTCCACTTTGTTGGTTACTAACTATTCAGAATATTCTCTTACAATCTTTGTATTTTTGTGGTATCCATTGTTATTTTTCTCCTTTATTTTCTAATTTTATTTATCAGAGCCTTCTCTTTTTTTTTCTTAGTGAGTCTGGTTAAAGGTTTGTCATTTTTGTTTACCTTTTCAAAGAACCAACTCTTAGTTTCGCTGATCTCTTCTATTGTCTTTTTAGTCTCTATTTTATTTATTTTTGCTCTGATCTTTATTATTTCCTTCCTTCTACTGACTTTGGGCTTCATTTGTTTTTTTCTAGTTCCTTTAGGTGTAAGGTTAGATGATTTATTTGAGACTTTCTTGTTTCTTGAGATAGGCTTGTATTGATATAAACTTCCCTCTTAGTACTGCTTTTGCTGCATCCCATAGATTTTGGTATATTGTATTTTCATTTTCATTTGTCTTAAGGTATTTTAAAAATTCTCCTTTGATTTCTTCATTGACCCAATAGTTGCTCAGTAGCATGTTGTTCAGTCTCCACATATCTGTGATATTTTCAGCTATCTTCTTATAGTCTCATAGTGTTGTGGTTGGAAAAGATGCTTGATATGATTTCAATCTTCTTAAATTTATTGAGACTTGTTTTGTGTCCCAACATACGGTTTACCCCGGAGAAAGTTCCATGTGTGCTTGAGAAGAATGTGTATTTTGTTGCATTTGGATGGAATGTCCTATACCAATCTATCAAATCCATCCGGTTTAATGTTTCATTTAAGACCACTGTTTCCTTGTTGACTTTCTGTCTGGATGATCTATCTATTAATGTAAGTGGGGTGTTAAAGTCACCTCCTATTATTGTGCTGCACCAATTTCTCCCTTTAGGTCTGTTAATAATTGCTTTATATATTTTGGTGCTCCTATGTTAGGTGCATAGATATTACTAACTATTATGTCTTTTTTTGTTGTTTGTTTTACTATTACATCTTTTTGATGAATTATCCCCTTTATCAGAATATAATATCCTTCCTTGTCTCTTGTTACCTTTTTTTAGCTTAACGTGTATTTTGTCTGATATGAGTATGGCTACATCTGCTTTCTTTTGTCTGTCGTTTGTTTGGAGTATCATCTTCTATCACTTTACCTTGAGCCTATGTTTGTCTTTAGAGCTGAAGCGAGTCTCCCAGAGGCAGCATATAGTTGGCTCTTGTTTTTTAATCCATCCAGTCACTTTGTGTCTTTTGATTGGTGAATCCAATCCATTTACACTTAGGGTGATTATTGATAGATGAGTACTGCCATTCTATATTTTGTTTTCTGGTTGTTCTATATCTCCATTGTTTCCTTTTCCTGTGTTTCTGTCTGCCATTTTGGTTTGGTAGTTTTCTATGATGTTTTTCTGTTTCCTCTTTTTTTTATGTTTTGTGTCTCTGTTTTAGATTTATGCTTGGTGGTTACCAAGAGGTTTGTGTGAAATGTATCATAGATAAAGTAGTCCTTTTTCTGCTGATAGTATCTTATCTTCATTTGCCTATATGGGTTCCCTTCTTTTCCTCTTCCCCTTTTATGTTTTTCTTGTCTCAAATTATTCCTTTTTATATTACATTTGTTACCAAATTGAAGTGGCTATTGTTTTTTTCCTGATATTTCTCCCTTTAACCTTTATGTTGTAATAAAGTATTTAAAAACCTATTCTGATACAGAGTTGCAATTTTCTGATTCTGTTCATCTATTTATCACCTTAAAGTTTTGTGTACTTTTGCCTTTTTTTTCTGGCAGCAGAGCTCCTTTCAACATTTCTTATAAGGCAGGTCTAGTGTTGATAAAAATCCCTCAGCTTTTGTTTGTCTGGGAAAGCCCTTATTTCTTCTTCGTATCTGAATGATAACTTTGTTGGATAGAGTATTCTTGGATGACAGTTTTTATCTTTCAGTATTTTGAGAATGTCATTCCACTCCCTCCTGGCCTGTTGAGTTTCTGCTGAGAAATCTGCTGATCTGCTAATAGGGATTCCTTTGTAGGTTGCATCCTTTTTTCACTGACTGCATTTAAAATTCTTTTTCATTGACTTTTTTTTTCCCCCGGCACGCAGGTCTCTCACTGCTGTGGCCTCTTCCATTGCGGAGCACAGGCTCCAGACGCGCAGGCTCAGCAGCCATGGCTCACGGGCCTAGCTGCTCCGCGGTATGTGGGATCTTCCTGGACCGGGGCACAAACCTGCGTCCCCTGCATCGGCAGGCGGACTCTCAACCACTGCGCCACCAGGGAAGCCCTTTCATTGACTTTTGACAGTGTCTTGGAGAAGATCTTTTTGCATTGAGGTGATTAGGTGTTCTTGTAGCTTCATAGACTTGTATATCCAGTTCCTCCCCCAGGTTTGCGAAGTTCTCAGCTGTTATTTCTTTAAATAAACTCTCTGCTAACTTCTCTGTTTCTTCTTCTTCTGGGATAACCATTACCCTAATGTTGCCCTTCCTAAAAGAGTCAGATAACGCTCATAAAATTTCCCCCTTTTTTATATCTTAATTCTTTTTCCTCTTCTACCTGTACCATCTCTAGATTTCTAAATTTGAGCTCAATAATTCTTTCTTCCATATGGTCTTCTCTATTTCCAGTGCTTTCTAATGAATTCTCAATCTCATTTATTGAGCTCTTCAGCTTCAGAATTTCTGTTTGGTTCTTTTTTAGTTTCAGTCTCTTTGGTAAAGTATTCCTTCTGTTCATTAATTTTACTCCTGAGCTCATTGAACTGCCTTTCTGAGTTTTCTTGTAGCTTGTTGTTTCTTCATGACAGCTATTTTGAATTCTCTATCAGTTAGATTGCAATATTCCATGACTTTAAGTTTGATTTCTGATGAATTGTCATTTTGTTTTTGTGATACAGTGTTGCTGTGGTTCTTCATGGTGCTGGATAAGTTGTTCCTCAGCTGACACATCTGAAGTAGCGAACACCTTTCTTCTTTAGGTAAAAATAATTTTTTCTACTTGATTTTAATGAACCAACAAGTTATAAACTAGAAGCCGTTCTCTTTTTCTAAAAAAACATAAGACCCTGTTAGGAGATTTATTTATCACAAGGAAAAGATTTATCCAGCAAAAAAAATCTACTGAGACACAGCAGTTCCCTTTTCAGAGGTGCTGCAATAAAGAAGACAATAGCAATATCTTTACTGTTTAGGTCGATACAATTATTGGATGGGTGAAAGCAAGAAGCAAAAAATATAAATTTCACACTCAGTGACCTAGTAATTTGTCAGTCATTTTTCTTCATTAAACCTAATGCATCCTCTGGGACTGGGGCAGAGGATTCCAGAGAAATTGCACTCCTGGCCTGGCCATGCTCCAAATTCCATACCATCTTTTCTATTCCTTTCTTTCTTTTTTAAATTTTCATTGAGGTATACTTGATTTACAATGTTGTATTAGCTTCAGTTATACAGCAAAGTGAATCAGTTATACATATATCCATTCTTTTTTTAGATTCTTTTCCCCTATAGGCCATCACAGCATATTGAGTAGAGTTCCCTGTGCTATACAGTAGGTTATTATTAGTTGCCTATTTTATATATAGTAGTGAGTATATGTCAATCCCAATCTTCCAATTTATCCCTCCTCCCTTATCCCCTGTTAACCATGTTTGTTTTCTACATCTGTGACTCTATTTCTGTTTTGTAACTAAGTTCATTTATACCATTTTTTTAGATTCCACATATAAGTGGTATCATATATTTGTCTTTCTGTGTTTGACTTACTTCACTCAGAATGACAATCTCTAGGTCCATCCATGTTGCTGCAAATGGCATTATTTTGCTCTTTTTTATGGCTGAGTAATATTCCATTGTATATATGTGCCACATCTTCTTTATCTATTCCTCTGTTGATGGACATTTAGATTGCTTCCATGTCCTGGCTACTGTAAATAGCATTGCAATGAACACTGGGGTGCATGTATCTTTTCGAATTATGATTTTCTCTGCGTATATGCCCAGGAGTGGGATTGCTGCGTCATATGGTAGTTCTATTTTTAGTTTTTTAAGGAACCTCCATACTGTTCTCCATACTGGCTGTACCCCTTTACATTCCCACCAACAGTGTAGGAGGGTTCCCTTTTCTCCACACCCTCTCCAGCATTTACTGTTTGTAGATCTTTTTTTTTTTTTTTTTTTTTTTTGCGGTACGCGGGCCTCTCACTGTTGTGGCCTCTCCCTTTGCAGAGCACAGGCTCCGGACGCACAGGCTCAGTGGCCATGGCTCACGGGCCTAGCCACTCCACGGCATGTGGGATCTTCCCAGACCGGGGCACGAACCCGTGTCCCCTGAATCGGCAGGTGGACTCTCAACCACTACGCCACCAGGGAAGCCCTGTAGATCTTTTGATCATGGCCATTCTGACCCGTGTGAGGTGATACCTCATTGTAGTTTTGATCTGCATTTCTCTAATAATTAGTGAATTTTTTAAAGACTTATTTATTATTTATTTATTTAATTTATTTTTGGCTGCATTGGGTCTTAGTTGCGGTACTTCGGGCTCTTTGTTGCAGCGCATGGGCTTCTCACTAGTTTTCTCTTCTCTAGTTGTGGCGCACGGGTTCCAGAGTGCGTGGGGTCTGTAATTTGGGGCCTGCAGGCTCTCTAGTTGAGTCGTGTGAGCTCAGTAGTTGTGGCACGCGGGCTTAGCTGCCCCGCGGCATGTGGGATCTTAGTTCCCTGACCAGGCTTTGAACCTGTGTCCCTTGCATTGTAAGGTGGATTCTTTACCACTGGACTACCAGGGAAGTCCCTATTAGTGATGTTGAACATCTTTTCATGTGCTTTTTGGCCATCTGTATGTCTTCTTTGGAGAAATGTCTATTTGTATCTTCTGCTCATTTTTTGATTGGGTTGTTTGTTTTTTTGATATTGAGTTGCATGAGCTATTTGTATATTTTGGAGATTAATCTCTTGTCGGCTGCTTCATTTGCAAATATTTTCTCCCATTTTAAGGGTTGTCTTTTTGTTTTGTTTATGGTTTCCTTTGCTGTGTAAAAGCTTTTAAGTTTAATTAGATCCCATTTGTTTATTTTTGTTTTTATTTTCATTAGTCTAGGAGGTGGATCAAAAAAGATCTTGCTGAGATTTATGTCAAAGAGTGTTCTGCCTATGTTTTCCTCTAAGAGTTTTACAGTATCTGGCCTTACATTTAGGTCTTTAATCCATTTTGAATTTATTTTTGTGTATGGTGTTAGGAAATGTTCTAGTTTCATTCTTTAGCACATAGCTGTCCAGTTTTCCCAGCACCACTTACTGAAGAGGCTGTCTTTTCTCCATTGTAAATAGAAGCCTTTCTCTTATTTTCCAGTAGGTGGCACTATAGAACATTGTTTTCTCTTACCTGTGCTGCCTCTGGTTGTGTTTGAGTATTGGCACTTTCTACCCTCCGTGTCTACATCAGAGGGGTCACCCAAAGCATTTGTTGTCACTGCTTGTGCCTCTGGGGTTGTTGGTGCCTTGCTGTTTCTGGTGTTATTGATGTCACTGCCTGAGTACTAGGACGGTGGCCTCATTTGGGATCCCTGAATCACAGGCTCTGCCACTGCAGGAGGAGCAGGAAGGCCGGGAGGAGGAACTGGGGTCATGTGTGCCGTTCCTTTTCTGGTGCTCTTGGGTTTCTGGGCTCACTCATTGCTGATGGAGGGTGGGGCGCCAGAGCTGTGGGTGGCTCTGAGCTGGAGGGACAGGGTCATAGGCCTCGTGCCACGGCTGCTCCAGCTATCTGTGGCTGTGGGTACCAGTGCAAGTGGGAGGCCGGGGTCATGTGGGATGCCGCCCTCGCTGCTACTGGGTTCTCTGGACTGGGGTTCAGCTGCTACAGCCAAGGGTCCAAAATTGCAGGCACTGCCTATGCTGATCCTCCAGTTCTGCCTCTTCTATGGGTTCCATTCCACCTATCTTTACAGGTACAGATGGGTGGAACTCTCCAGTGTCCTGGTGTTAGGCAAAGGCCCCTTTGTTGAGTTGTGGATGTTTTCCTGGTTGCAGATTGAAGGGGAGAGCCGAGAGAGCATCTCTTCCTGCCATGATGCTGACATCACTCCCCAATTTTAAATTTCTTACTGATTGATTTAATTTGTTTTAATGACAGGCAAGTTACCCAAGTAACCATAGAGTTGGGGATAAGAATATCCCCAGCAGGGACAGAGGAAAACGAAGAAAAAGGCCAAATTTGTTTCCAGATTTAGTGTAAAGATTTTGAGATGCTTTTCTGCTTGAAAATATTTTTTAAAGTATTTTCTCTTAAATCTTTACTTATGCAAACTTTGTTCAATGCTTGATGTAGAGTGGGCAAAAAATTTCCAACATAATCCAAGAAATAAACAAGTGCTTTTTTTTTAGAATTATATAAGATGAGATTCTGGCTCAATATCTAAAAATTAATTATTGTAGTTCTATTGTTGGTATGTGTTCATGAACTTACAAGTAGAAAACAAAATTTTTGAGATTTAAAGGATTAATCCACAGAAAACTATGTATAATAAAAATTAAAGTATTAAAAAAATTCAAGACATATAAATAATGATGCCAATGATCCTTTCTCTGGGTCTGATTCTGTCCTGTTAACTTACTCAAGGAGAAAACTGTCAAGGGACCAAATAGTATATACTATACTATTTCATAATTTCAAATTAAATGCAAAAATTTATCTTACATCCAATTCTTATATAAGCTGATTGCTGTTATCTGCTTTATTTCAGTACTTACCTTAATTTGCTGTCCACTTTGCATCCAATTTAGTATCTGACATTGCAATTCTTGTATCTTGTAGCTGGTTTCAGGCTTTTTTTCCCTAATAAACTGTACAATCTCCAGTTGTCGCCAAATGTCATCCAAATAGGAGCCTAAAATGCTTTTGTAGATATCTTTTGCATTTGACAAATATCCTGTTAAGAACAAAAGTGGGAAAAAAAGCATGTCTTTTTGTTCTTTTAGAAACTGCATGGTAAAAACCTAAAAGGAAATAAGGGTCATAGCAGAGACAGTTAAATTTCCCTTTACTACTTTTCTGATTTTGATCAAAGATAGAAACTAATGAAAACCTTAAGTTTAAGTGAAGCTGAGAAATATGTAGCAAATGTTTATTTTTAAGCTACATAATACCAATATAACTGGATATACTCTACATATTCTCTGAATATTTCTCATCCTTTCCTGCCTTCTGGCTTGTTAAATGCTATTGCCTTCTTCCTAAACCCTAGAATCTACACTTACATGCAAGTCCTGTGGTAATGCATTTCACTGAGATTTTCTTGGTATGCTATCGATACAGCTTTGCACTTGATTTCTGGTTATTTATGTATACGACTTAACAACCTCACTAGTCTATAAGCTCTCATAATCCATGATATTTAAGCATAATTAATTTATGTAGCTGCTAAAACAGCAGTGCCTAAATTCAGACTCACTAAAAGCAATTTTAAACACAGAATCCTGAGACCTATCCTTGAAGGTTCAAATTCAAGAAATCTAGATTGAGTCCCAGGGATTCCTATGTGTAAAACTTCTCCCAGTGATTCTACTGCACAGTGAATTTTGTGAATTACTGAAGTAGAGCACCTGGTAGAGTAACTTATGTAGATCAGGTATTCAATGAATATCTGGACAATAATAAATCAAAAAGTTAATGTTCATGTTCATATTTTTATACTATGTACATATTAATTATAATTTTATATTAATACAGCTAGAATGATGGGCAATTTAGAGACTGACTTACGTTCTTTCTGCTTACTAATCTCCAAACTTCCCACTGATTCTCCATACTGCCATTAGACGTAATCTTCTGAAAGACAAACCTAATCCAGTAGCTTCCCTGTTTCAACGGCTCCCTATCATTTACAGAGTAGTGACTGAACTCTTTTGTGTAGCTTAAAAGGCTTTTCATGATTTGGCTCTGTCTTACTTCTTCAGGCTTAGCTCTCTTTGCTTTCCACCTTGTACTCCTCAATTTAGCCACATGGAACTGTTTGTCATACACCCACTAAGTCATTCTTCTGGGCTCTTAATTCTGCCTACAATACCCTTTCATATTTTATTTACTTGGCGAACTCCTACTTATTTAAAAAAAAAATTCAGCTTGAAAGGGTAACAGTCACCATCCTTTGTGCCATTACTCTGTATCTCTACTACAGTACCCATTACACAATACTGAATTTATTTCTGGGTTAAAGCCCAGAAGTGAAACTCTATACTTTTAACCTTGAAACTAATTACCTTGCTAGTTTGGGAGAAGAAGCAAATTGGAAGCTGGGAGAAAATACAGAATTCTGGGTCCAGGGTAGGCAGTCAGACCCACATGGACCTTTCTTCCTCTGTCACTATTCACAGAGAAAGAAAGGAGGACAACCTAACTTGCTCTTTGATTTTGAGAGGTTTAGAGGAGTGAGAAAGCCTTCTACTAAAAGTGTCCAAGGCAGCAAGGTTACTCATTATGGCTTGGTACCTAGGGTTTAAGAAGTTATGTTTTCCAACAAGGATTTTACTTTTATAAGTATTCCTCAAGGTAGCCAAATAGTAATGCCAAAGTTTGATTTAGTAAAGGCATTTCTTTGAGGAACAGAAACAATTCAGTTCAAGTATATAGCTCTCAATGGTCTCACTTAATCCTAGGGTAAAATATAGAGTACTTAAAGGTGAATATACTTTAAGCAATCCTCCATAAATATTATTTCTCTAATGCAAGATTTTGATAAGTATTGAGCACGAGTGAGTCACAACTGTACTCTCCCTAGAAGTCCAAATATTCTAGATTCTGACATTCTGCCTTACTATTATGCTTTTATAGTTAGCTTAGTTGTTGGTAGGACTGACAATCTTCTATGGCAGCTGAAAATTATAATGAAGACAGGTGACTGAACAGAAGCATGTGACACTACACCATTATACTAGCTACAGATACTGTAAACTAGGGCTATAGTTGTCTGGGAATGGAGACAAGACAACTTGATCCAGCATCAGCACTCAAATGCTTTAATTGGAGAAGAAAGGAAAAGCACCATGTTGGGCTTTCTAAAGGTAGCTGTAACTTAGTTACAATACCTGGCCAGATAATACTAATATAATGCTTGGCCAAGTATTACAACTCCCAGTGATGTAGAAGGAGTACAGTTGTAACTCGCTGCTGCCCAGTACTTATCCAAACCTTGGATTAGAGAAATAATATTTGTCTGAGTCACAGATAAGAAAAAATGTCTGCGTCACAGATCAGAGAAAAAATATTTTCACTTTGTATATAATGGGTTCTAGAAACTTTAAATTATAAAACATAATCCTAAAAAGATACCATTACTAAACAAGTCTAAACAACCTGCAATAAGGGGCCTAAAACAGTAATGCAGTAAGACAGATACTTTAAGGATTTTAATAGTTTAGAAAAAATTTCCAAAATATTTAAAATTTTCAATACATTCAAAATAGTTTGATTTTTAATACTCAAGTAATTCATATCCTAACTTACATGCACAACTAAAAAGGGAAATTGCAGAAGATCTTGCTATATAGCTATATTGCATCTAGCAAAGATTCGAAGACACAGATATTCAATGAGGACCTAAAATGTATATGTCAAAGTGTCATCTTACATTAAAAAGCAGTGCATAATAAAAAGAAACAAAATTGAGTTATTTGTAGCAAGGTAGATGGACCTAGAGACTGTCACACAGAGTGAAGTAAGTCAGAAAGAGAAAAACAAATACAGCATGCTAACACATATATATGGAATCTGAAAAAAAAAAATGGTTCTGATGAACCTAGGGGCAGGACAGGAATAAAGATGCAGGTGTAGAGAATGGACTTGAGGACACGGGGAGGGGGAAGGGTAAGCTGGGACAAAGTGAGAGAGTGGCATGGACATATATATACTACCAAATGTAAAATAGATAGCTAGTGGGAAGCAGCCACATAGCACAGGGAGATCAGCTCGGTGCTTTGTGACCACCTAGAACGGTGGGATAGGGAGGGTGTGAGGGAGATGCAAGAGGGAGGAGATATGGGGATATATGTATATGTATAGCTGATTCACTTTGTTATACAGCAGAAACTAACACACCACTGTAAAGCAATTATACTCCAATAAAGATGTTGAAAAAAAATGCAGTGCATAATAATGATTACACAGTCAAATCCCTTAAGGCCATTAGGAGTCTGTAATTCAGGCCTAGAATAGAGAATCTTACACCTATTTTTCTAGGTGATGATTGTTGTTACAGAAAATTTCTTTTAATGAATATAAGGAGAATAAAATATATATTCCATGATAATTATGTCTATATATATAATGTTTAATGCAGGAAAAAAACTACATAATTTCTTACAAAGTGCATCTTTTTCAGAAAAGTAAACGTTACTTCAGACAAAATATTTCAATAGGAAGAAAAGGGGAAATAAAAAATTTTCACACCAACCCAATGCTGTGTCCAAGCTACATGTTAAAAGGACATCTCTAATTGTTACCAAAAGGTGTAAGAGGGCAGCATACTTGAATGTCATTTCTCTTTCAACATTTTTACCTAGGTAAGCAAAAACATATTTAAAGACAGAATATACATGAGAATTTTAGAATATATATCAGAATGCTTAACAATAATAGATAACATTTATTATTGAGTGCTTACTATGTGCCAAGCTGTATATAATCTGTTTATTTCATTGAATCTCTAACAATAACCCTATCAGACAAGTTTACTATGATCTTGATTTTATGGATGAGAAAACAGTCTTAACGAGGTTAGGTAACTGCCCAAGGTCTATTTGTGCATAAATGATGGAGCTGGCATTCCAACCCCTACAGCTAACCTCAGAGTTCATACTTTGCTGCTTCCAAAGAATGTTCAATTATTTCTACTCTTGGTGGGAAGAAGGACAATGATTCCCAGTTATGAAACAAGAAGAAAATTAAACTCATAACTTGCCAACTGGTTTAGATAAAGGTGGAGGATCATAACGTAAAGCAATACATTGAAATGGAGGTAGACACCTGGGAATATTTGTCCAAAGATATGACTCAAACAAAAGAGGTACTTACAGAGACAAGACAATTATCTAATTAATACATTCCATGTAGTTCCAAGCTTATTGAAGATGATAGATTGGATTTTACTGCATGCAAAAGTGGGGCCACGAAGACCAGATTCCAGGCCTAATTTATTATAAAGCAGAAACTAACACACCATTGTAAAGCAATTATACTCCAATAAAGATGTTAAAAAAAAAGTATGAAAACTATTGATTTAAGCAATGAAGATCAAAGCAAATAATCAGTGGTCACTGGGAATCAAGAAGCAACAGAAAAACCAGTTATGGGTAGTACCTCCAGCCCCTGGAAGGACTTGTGTAAACAAGTCAATCATGACCAGGAAGGGAAAAGAAGAGAACAGAGAAACCAAATTTGGTATCATTTTCCTCTGTCTTTGGGAGAACATTTCTTACAGTGCAGATCCGCAGCCGATGAATTCTTTCAGCTTTTGTATGTCTGAAAACACCTCTATTTCCCCTTTGTTTTTGTAATGTATTTTTGCCTAGTACAGAATAGGTTGGTGTTTTTTTCTTTCAGGTATTTTAAAGATGTTATTCCATCTTCTTTTCACTTGCACTATTTCTTTATTTTTTTAAAATTTTTTTAACATCTTTATTGGAGTATAATTGCTTTACAATTGTGTGTTAGTTTCTGCTTTATAACAAAGTGAATCAGTTATACATATACATGTGTTCCCATACCTCTTCCCTCTTGTGTCTCCCTCCCTCCCACACTCCCTATCCCACCCCTCCAGGTGGTCACAAAGCACCGAGCTGATCTCCCTGTGCTATACGGCTGCTTCCCACTAGCTATCTATTTTACATTTGGTAGTGTATATATGTCCATGCCACTCTCTCACTTTGTCACAGCTTACCCTTCCCTCTCCCCATATCCTCAAGTCCATTCTCTAGTAGGTCTGTGTCTTTATTCCCATCTTACCCCTAGGTTCTTCATGACCTTTTTTTCCCTTAGATTCCATATATATGTGTTAGCATACGGTATTTGTCTTTCTCTTTCTGACTTACTTCACTCTGTATGACAGACTCTAGGTCCATCCACCTCACTACAAATAACTCAGTTTCATTTCTTTTTATGGCTGAGTAATATTCCATTGTATATATGTGCCACATCTTCTTTATCCATTCATCTGTTGATGGACACTTAGATTGCTTCCATCTCCTGGCTATTGTAAATAGTGCTGCAATGAACATTGTGGTACATGACTCTTTTTGAATTATGGTTTTCTCAGGGTATATGCCCAGTAGTGGGATTGCTAGGTCATATGGTAGTTCTATTTGTAGTTTTTTAAGGAACCTCCATACTGTTCTCCATAGTGGCTGTACCAATTCACATTCCCAGCAGCAGTGCAAGAGTGTTCCCTTTTCTCCACACCCTCTCCAGCATTTATTGTTTCTAGACTTTTTGATGATGGCCATTCTGACTGGTGTGAGATGATATCTCATTGTAGTTTCGATTTGCATTTCTTCTAACACATGAAAGAATGCTCAACATCACTTGCACTATTTCTGACAAGAAATTTGACGTCAACCTTGTCATTGTTTCTCTTTTGCAGCATATATTTTTTTCCTCTGGCTGCTCCTACAATTTTCTCTTTATCACTGGTTTTGAGCAACTTGATTATAATATGCCTTGGTGTAGCTTTATTATGCTTCTTGTGCTTAGGGTTCATTGAGTTTCTTGGATCTGTGGGTTTGTAGTTTTCACTGAGTTTGGCAAAATTTCAGTCATTATTTCTTCAAATATTTTATCTGTTTACCCCCTTTTGCCTCTCCTTTGAGAACTCTAATGCTAGTATATAAGGCTATTTGAAGTTGTTTCACAGCCCACTATGCTCTTTTCTTTCCTTCTTTTTTATTCTTTTATCCACCTGGGTTTTATTTTAGATAGTTTCTATTGCTATGCTTACAAGTTAGCTAGTCTTTTCTTCTGCAATATTTAATCTGCCATTAACTCCATCCAGTGTATTTTTCATCTCATGCATTGTAGTTTATTCTCTAAAACTACGATTTGCATCTCTTTTATGTCTCTAGCTTATTGAATGTATGGAATACAGTTATAATAAGTTTCAGTGTCCTCTCTGATAATTCTAACATCTTTGTCAGCTCTGAGTTTGTTTTGATTGATTATTCTCCTTATGGGCTGTGTTTTCCTGTCTCTTGTTATGCTTGACAATCTTTGATCAGATGTCAAACATTGTGAATTTTACCTTGTTAGTGCTAAATATTCCTGTATTCATATAAATAGTCTTAAGCTTTGTTCTGGGATGCAGTTAAGTTCCTTGGAAATAGTTTGATAACTTTGAGTCTTGCTTTTATGATTTTTTTAGGCAGGTCCAGAGCAGTGCTAAATCTAGGGATAATTATTCCCCACTACTGAGACAAGACTTCTCTAAGTATGGTGATCAATACTCCATGAACTATGAGTTTTTCTAGTCTGGCTGGTGGGAACAGACATTATTTCCTGCCCCGTGTGAATTCAGAGTACTATTCCCTCTAATCCTTTCAGATGGTTTGTTTCCCAATCTCTTGTAGGTTAGTTCCTCACATACACATTTATTTTTTTTGAGATGGCTGTTCTTTTTTTTTTTCCATATTCTTTTCCATTATGGTTTATCACAGGATATTGAATATAGTTTCCTGTGCTATACACTAGGACCTTGTTGTTTACCCATTCTCTATATTATAGTTTGCATCTGCTAATCCCAAATTCCTAATCCATCCTTCCCCCACCCCACCCCCTTGGCAGCCACAAGACTGTTCTCTATGTCTGTGAGTCTGTTTGTTTCATAGATAAGTTCATTTGTGTTATCTTTTAGATTCTACATATAAGTGATATCATATGGTGTTTGTCTTTCTCTGTCTGACTTACTTTACTTAGTATGATAATCTCTAGGTCCATCCATGTTGCTGCAAATGGCGTTATTTCATTCTTTTTTTATGGCTGAGTAGTATTCGATTGTATATGTGTACCACATCTTCTTTATCCATTCATCTGTCAGTGGGCATTTAGGTTGTTTCTATGTTTTGGCTATTGTCCTCACATATACTCTTGGATCAGTACTCTGCTGAATACTTCAGGGAGACTCTCTGCAAATTTCTAAGACTCTTCTTGTGAAGCTCTCTGCTCTCTAACCTTCTACCTTTTTTAAAAAATTTATTTATTTTTAGCTGCATTGGGTCTTCATTGCTGTGCATGGGCTTTCTCTAGTTGTGGCGAGCAGGGGCTACTCTTCACTGCGGTGTGCAGGCTTCTCATCGCAGTGGCTTTCCTTGTTGCAGAGCACGGGCTCTAGGTGCACAGGCTTCATTAGTTGTAGCACGTGGGCTCAGTAGTTGTGGCTCATGGGCACAGTAGTTGTGGCTTGCAGGCTCTAGAGCTCAGGCTCAGTAGTTGTGGCACACGGGCTTAGTTGTTCCGCGGCATGTGGGATCTTCCCAGACCAGGGCTCAAACCCATGTCCCCTGCATTGGCAGGCAGATTCTTAACCACTCTGCCACCAGGGAAGCCCCTAACCTTCTATCCTTTGAAATTTAGTTGCCTTGGTCTCCCTGGACTCTTAGCTCTGCTTCTTCAACTCAGATTTGTCCCCTGAGCTCTGCCTCTGGTACCTCTCCCTGTGCCATGGCCTGGCATTTCTTTCAAGGCAGTAAGCTAGGGCAATGGTAAGGCTCACCTCACTTGTCTCCCATCTCTCAGGAATCATTGTGCTTCGTTGCCTGATGTCTAGGATCTTAAAAACTGGTTTCATCTATTTTGTCTTTGTCTTTTTGTTTGTTGTTGTTATTTCTGGAAGGAGGGTAAATTCAATCCCTGTTATTCCATTTTGGCCAGAAGCAAAAGTCCAGGATTGACTTTAATCAATTTACCTGTTGACCTCCCCCCACCTATTTGGGAGGGACCTAAGTGGTTCAGATGCTAACAGTAATAGGGTTAATTTGGTTTCTGCAATAGGAATCTGTCAAGTAATATATATGTCAACTAGGAGCTTTACTGAGAAGCAATGCCAGATGATACAGGTTTCCCCCACTATCTGAAAATAGAGAGTTCCTATGAAACCTTTTGTAAGCTGAAATGGAGTAAAGAAGCAAATACCTTTTTTCATAAAAACGAAAATCCTCTTTGATTTCTTTCAGTTAGTGAAAACAGATATTAATGTAGGTCTTCATAAAATCAAAGTGACATAAAGCAAACATGAAAAGCAGGTGACACTTGTATTTCTTACCTTTTTATCCTTGCTTAGCTGATTTTCCAGCATTGGTCTGTGGGTGTCATATGCTGAATTACAGTTATGCCTCCATCTATGACTAATTTCTGCATTTTCTAATAATCCATAAATTTATGTCCTTTAAAATAATGTGACTTTTATTTGTACTCACCTTGGTGAATAGCATCACTTATTACTTTTTCTTGTTGTTTTAAGAGGAACCTTGTTTGGTCAAAAATGACAGTGTCAAATTTCCAGTTAGCAGCAGGAAGAGTACAGAGGCATACAAGTTTTTTTAAGATAGGAGAAGCTGCTGCTTCTAGGAGACAGTAGGCTTGGCACTGGCTATCTGCAAAAATAAAAGCATTAAAGGCAGTGTTTTTATAAGGATGGTATGTTCTTTTTGACAAATCAATCATACATGTTACTTCATGGAAACCTGAACTCTATCCAAATTCTTTTCTGAGTTAAAAATCATTAGATTCTATAGAGGCTTATTTTAGGATATTTATTCTAAATAAACTAGTAAAAACACAACCAAAAAAACCCTCTGTAGAATTAATATAATTTTATGGTTATCTTGTTTATTAGAAATGATTTATTCAGTGACTAATTTGGCAGGGCAAGTATGAGGAAGAGAATCACAGTTTTTTTCTTCTCCCTCCACTATTAGCTTACAACCTTAAGATGAACACATTTATAACAATGACAAATTGTTTTTAGTTTTCACTAGAATATCAATATTTAAAGATCTGCATTGTCATCTAAAGGTCATAAATGAAATTTAGCCAAAAGAATGAAATGATATTCAAGAACTAGTGTCATATTTCCTTATCGATTTAAATAGTGAGCATGATGTTCTTAAGGGGTCAATGTAAAGAATATTTTTCTTTACAGCAGAACAAATAATTTTAATTGGTATAGGAATCAATAATAACTTATTTACACCACCTTGATGGTGGGTAAGAGAACGGAGAGGGCAACCATCAACAGTTCATTTTTCCAGACTGGGAAGAAAAGTCTGAGTGAGGAGCTGCAGTTTGCTGTTCTCTGATGCATGTAGGGAAGCAGCAGTTTCAATGAAGGAAGAAATAACACTTAGTGGACTGGAATAGGGCGATGGGGAGGGAGGGGCAGAGGCAGTGAATAAGGCACTCCAGGTTTGGAAATAACCTGAAAGTAGGACTGGAATGAAGAAATATCTGAAACAAGTGAAGAAAATTACATGGAAAATAAGGTGTGTCCTAGATACCCAGGAAAGTGCTTTCAAATTTACTTAATTTGAATGTATTTAAAAAGCATAATGCATACCTGATGCTTGAATTTCAATGACATTATCTGCTCTCCTTTCCTGATTTGCTTTCTCTAGTGTTTCATTAGTACAAACAATAGGATTTTCTTCTTGAAGAGTTAAAGAATGTTCTTCTTTGTCTTGAAGTTCTAATAAAAATATTAATTTGCATTGTTCAGGGAAACTTAATGTTGATTAAAATGCTCTCTTGTAATATGATCATAATTGTTAAAATTCTTTGAAATGCATCAGTATTAAATTGAGCAACTATTCAGGTCAATGGACTTACTGTACTGGGTAGGAAGCTGAATGGTAATAAAGGAAGGAACTTTGGCATCAGATCAGTGTTTCAATCCCAGTTCTGACACTAGCCTCAGTTTCCTCATATGTAAAATATTGATTAATATACCTACTTCGAATATTGTTATAAGGTGTTATAAATACCAAGGATGATTCCTGACATCTAAAGGGCACATACTGTTCTACATCTTTTCTCTGTGACTGTCCACAGACCCTTCCTCTGTTACTAATTCTCTCCTATGCCCCAAACCCTACCTGTCTCCATCCTTTCTTAATAAGGTCATTTCTTACTACTTACCCTTTAGCTCCCAGGCATTTTCTACAGGAAGCCTTATAAAACTGCCCACTTGGGGCTTCCCTGGTGGCGCAGTGGTTGAGAGTCTGCCTGCCGATGCAAGGGACGCGGGTTCATGCCCCGGTCCGGGAAGATCCCACATGCCATGGAGTGGCTGGGCCCGTGAGCCATGGCCACTGAGCCTGCGTGTCCGGAGCCTGTACTCCGCAACGGGAGAGGCCACAGCAGTGAGAGGCCCGCGTACTGCAAAAAAACCCAAAAACACTGCCCACTCTACTTCCAGGCCAGCAAAGTGCCGCTCCTTTTTGTTTCCTCAGCACTTGGCATAGTCTCCTGGCACTGACAATGTTGTATGGAAATTATCTGCATGTCTGGTCCACTGTAAGCTTCTCATGGTCAGCAACGTTATCATATTTATCTCTGATATGTGATTTAGTGCCTGGCACACAAGGTTCAATAACTGTAGTTTTCTTCCTTCATTTGTAAGTATTGTAGAGGATTAAAAAATATATATATATATAATTTATTTATGATTAGAGTTATATTAACTAGATTGCAATGTTATCCATTAATAATATGATTACAAGATAATTTTAGAAAAACATTGCCATCTTGAAACGTTTGAATATATGAGCTTTAAATACACAGTGAACAAAAAGAGTAAAATATCCTAAACTAGCTTTTTATTATTTTCAAGTGTACTTTTTATTAACTATAAGTAATCTAAATAGCTATGATTAAATACTACAAATTATTAGAGTTTTTGAGGGGGCCTAATAAGTTGTAGCATTCTTTCTCACCCCTGTATCAACAAGAAGTAAAATATATATCAAAATATTACCTCTGTTACTAATAAAAACTAAGTTGGAGAAAGGAGATTAGTTTGAGAGTCAAAAGAGCTTTTTAATTAAACAACAGAATTAGAGTTACCTACCCTGCCCCAGACTATACTGTACTGGGCCAGGATTCTGCACTATTGGGGAACTGCTTGGGAAAGATTCATGACATAGAGAAGCAGAGGAGAATGCCTGTTACTTGTGAGGCAGCTCATTCCTACAAGCTTATGCCCAATTTATTCTTTTTCAAATTTACAATACAGATAATTAATTTCAGTGCCTCTGGGGAGAACACATTAAAGGGCAAAGAGGCCAGGAACATAATACTATAGAGAAAAAATCAGGAGTACAGAGCATTCCCACCTAACATCAGTATTCCTTTAATTGTTTAATTAATGGCTAACTTTTAAAATAAGAAAATATTCTTTTTATCTTTGTCTACTTTCTTGTTGCTTTCTCTCATTTTCTGTTGCCAATATACCTTGTTACAAGACATCATCACAAGTATGAAAACCAGAAAAGGGTGTCAGTGCTAATTTTGGATTGGTTTCCTTTTTTTGTTTGTTTTTTGGCCTCAAATATGAATAGAATCTGAAAACATTCACAAACCTGAAAAAAACAAATCTTTAACAAATTCCTATTTATGCATCACATTCATAAGATAATTCTTTATATTTTGCTCATTCTTTCATGTAGAAATTATACTCTGAATTATGGTGCAAATTGGTTAGAAAGATCTGTTACATATAGAATTGTCACCTAACAAGGTAAGTTATAATGCGGTCAAACAATTACACAAAAAGAAACTTTATGACAAATATATATAAACATAAAGGGTCACAAAATTCTGAGATCTTTAAATACTTTTCTGAATTTTTGTTGAATTTTTCATTGTGAAAATGCACTGATGGACAAAGTAATATAACTTTATATAGATCTATAAAAGGCTGTCATATCATGCTGCACACAAAGAACAAGCATTCTTTTCTGCTTTTCTATGTCATGACTTTTTCCCAAGCAGCTCCCCAACCATGGGGAATCCTGGCCCAGTCCAGCATAGTCTGGGTCTGGGTAGGTACTCTGCACAATTCTGGTGTTTAGTTAGCAAGCTCATTGGACTCTCAAACTAATTTCTGGTATATATTTTACTTCTTGTCTTATTTTATAGTTTATTCAGGGGCAAGACCTTGTGTATATTAACAGTATCAATACATAGGACAGTAAGACCTAGGTATACTCTAACTCTCACAAATAAATATTTTTGTACTTATTTCATTTGGGTAAGCTGTGTCAAACACATTCTAGAATACTAGAATTTTATTTTTTTACCAGAAGTGAAATGATATGACGCATTATACTACTTTGATATGTTTATAAGCGATGAATGTAAAACAGTTACAACTCAAACAGAAACTCTTTGATAAAGTTAAAAAGAGTAATAGGCAATCAAACAGGCAAAAGGTTCTTAAGTACACATTAAAATATAAGTTAAAATATGGAGGTAGAACTGCGAGCTAAAAGAGAAAAAAGAATGGCAGAATGATCAGCAAAAGTTAGAAATGTTATGAATCTGTATGACCAAGTTGTAGAAAGTGAGTTTTTACAAATAGTGGCTTTTCTTAAAAGTTCAAATGCACTTTTAAATTTTTTGGAAAATACATATCTACATCTATATCTGTATATCCCATATCTATCTCCGTATATAATGTGTCATGAATCAATGACATTTTCTTTGAAGAATAATGTGTTTTATCTGAAGAGCTTTATTTCTTTACCTTCTATAATAAATTATACATTTAGTCCTTGAAGCTATCATACCTACACCAAAATATTAAATTACTCACCGTCTTTTCCATCATTGTCTGTGACTTCAGTCTTTGAGGTGCAAGTCTTATACTTATTTCGCAGCATAATAAAGTCATTCAAAAGGTCCAAATTATTCTCCTGTTTTTTACCATGTTTAAAAGATGCTTCTTCAATTTTGGAAGAGGAAGATGATTCAGTAGATGGTACTGTGCTGTCAAGTTCCAAGTAATCTTTATTTTCTTTAGTTCGGATTATTCTATAACCTAGTTCTAGGTCAATCTTTGGCTTTTCTTCTTTTCGTGGTCTTTCAACAGCAACATATTCATCAGAAAAATACGAGTCTGTTACTGCTTTTGACAGAGGTGGAGTCTTTTGTGAAGGTGATAAATGATCGTTTGTAGATATCTCAATAAGTTTAATAGGTGAGGAACAACTTTTATGTTCTAGCCATACTGAAAACAGAAAATGAAAATATCCAATGACTTTCATGCCTAAATGAATGTTCTACTAGGGTATTAAGATAACCTTTAGTTCTGGGTTCTTATTAATATAATTTGATCCTTACGAGTACTTTGTTTACTGCTTTTAAAATCAATTTTTCGTCTGAATAAAATAGATTTTTAAAGGATAAAAATTCAGCACCTCTTTTTCCTATTACTGGAGCTAAGGTTACTGAGCAAAGAAAGAATTCCAGACTATTGTCAATAGTCTAACAACAAGTCATAGCCTTGGAGCTATCATACCTACAGTTATTCTAAGGGTCAAAAACTTACATACAAAGCAAGCCACAGACTAGAAGAAAATACTTGTAATACATATACTTTAAAAAAGACTGTATCGGGCTTCCCTGGTGGCGCAGTGGTTGAGAGTCCACCTGCCGATGCAGGGGACAAGGGTTGGTGTCCCGGTCCGGGAGGATCCCACATGCCTTGGAGCGGCTGGGCCCGTCAGCCATGGCCGCTGGGCCTGAGCGCCCGGAGCCTGTGCTCCGCAATGGGAGAGGCCACAACTGTGAGAGGCCCGCATACCGTAAAAAAAAAAAAGACTGTATCCAAAATATTTGAAGAACTGTTATAATATTTTAAAAGAAAGTCAATTAAAAATTTGACAAAATATTTGATCAATACTTCATATAAGATATGCACATGCTGCAATATGGATGAATCTTGAAAACATGCTAAATGAAAGCAGTCACGAAAGACCACATATTGTATGATTCCATTTCTATGGCGCATACAGAACAGACATATCTATAAAGACAGAGAATGGGAGTGACTGCTAATGGGTACAAGATTCCTTTTGGGGGAGGATTAAAATCTCCTAAAATTGATTGTGGTGATGATTATACCTCTCTGTGAATATACTAACTTTGAATGGTAATTCAATGGTTTTTAGTGTATTCACAGAGAGGCATATACTTTTTTTTTTTTTTTTTTGCGGTACGCGGGCCTCGCACTGTTGTGGCCTCTCCCGTTGTGGAGCACAGGCTCCGGACATGCAGGCTCAGCGGCCATGGCACTCGGGCCCAGTTGCTCCGCGGCATGTGGGATCTTCCTGGACTGGGGCACCAACCCGTGTCCCCTGCATCGGCAGGCGGACTCTCAACCACTGCGCCACCAGGGAAGCCCGAGAGGTATATACTTTTAATGGGTGAATTATACGGTATGTGAATTACATGTCCATAAAGCTATTATATATTTTTTAAAAGAAGATATAAATATAGCCAATGAGCTTGTAAAAAGATGGTCATCGTCATTAATTATCAGGAAAATACAAATTAAAACCACAATGAGATACCACAACATACCCATCAAAAGGGCTAAAATTTAAGATTTTCAATGCCAAGAGTTGGCAAGGATATAGAGAAACTGAAACCCTCACACATTGCTGGTGTAAATGTAAAACAGAGCAACCACTTTGGAAAAAAGTAGTTTCTTAAAGAGTTAAACATACACCTACCATAAAACCTAACAATTATACTCCTAGATATTCACTGAAGAGAAATGATAACAAATGTCCACAAAAAGACTTCTACAAGAATATTCATAGCAGTTTTATTCATAACAGTAAAAACCTAGAAAAAAATCCAGAAGAGTTGATAAACAAACCTTGGTACATCCATATAATGAAAAATTCCTCAGTAATAAAAAAGAAATGAACTACAGATACACACAACATCATGAGTGAATCTCAAAAATGTTATTCTGAGTAGAAGGCAGACGCAAAAGAGTTCATACTGTATGATTCCATAAATGAAATCCAGAACAAGGGAAACTAATATATAGTGACAGAAAGTAGACCAGTGGTTACTTGAAGTCAGGGGTGAAGGTTGGTAGGGGAGAAGGGTGGGATAGAAGGAGAATCACTATAGAATGCAATGGAGCACAAGGGAACTTCCTGGTGATAGAAATATTTTATATCTTAATGGTGGTGATAGTTTCATGGTATAAAAATACATGTGTCAAAATTCATTAAACTGTACAGTTAGAACAAGTGCATTTTATACTTCAAAGTTTATTTGAAAAAAACATAAGTGCCTTATAGGCCAGCTAAATATGTAAATGAGTGAAGTACAGGGCCAGTGCTTAAATCATCATCTTTGGGAAGATAGATTTTGTTTTTTTCTTCCATAATGTGGTCTATAAATTTTTTTGCTTTTGCTTTTATTAGAGATACTGGTATCGGAAACATTTTACTTTTCTCTTAACTATTATAAATATAAGACAAAAGTGCAAGAGTAATGCTAAATACCAACCAATACCTGGCCTCAATTTGTGAGTGCTGGGAACTACGGTGAACTGGAGGGTGCATGGTCTGTCTAAATGGTGAGCTACTACCAGCCCTAACCAGTTGTTGCCATGTGAGAATCTGAGTCTGATTTTTGGAATTTTAAAGACAATTTCAAAATACAGATCAGTTTCGTACAACCCTCCAAATTTTAAATGCTGGTAACTAATTAAAATACCATATGGGTCAACAGTATGTGGGCTGAACAGGATCTGAGTGCTACCAATTTGCAACCTCCAAGATATTTTCTAGAGATATTCTGGAGTGTTTAGTAGGTAAATAGGAACTGTTTACTATTTCACTTTTCTGATTATTTTCCTCTACTACTCTCTTTAACCACCCCTATCCTGACAACGTGGCCACGGGCTCCTGATAAAGTTATTGCTTTTTAAACTTCAGGATGAAACTTAGGGATTCATAATTCTACTAGATAACAAGATGAGTTATATGTTTCATTTTAACCTCAATATAGTTATATATCATAATAAAGATTATACATAATTTTATAGATTTAATACATTATTAAGGATATTGGAAGACTCCATAAAATCATCTTCTCTCTTTTCTTTGTCTCACAATCTGACCTCATCTCTTTTAAAATTCTTCTTCTACCATGGGTAACCATCTGGGTCTTAGGATAGACTGGTGTGCATTTGCTTGACATAGTCTGTTTATCTACCCTCTTTTCTACCACATCCAAAGCCCTCTGTCTTCTGTCTTTGAAACATCCCTTGATAACAATTCTCACCCCAATTCCTATCTCCTTAGAGCAGTCTTCCAACGTACACAATAATGTCTAAAATTCACTTCTTAAAAAAATTTTATTTACTTATTTTTTTATTTTTGGCTGCGTTGGGTCTTTGTTGCTGTGCGCGGGCTTTCTCTAGTTGAGGTGAGTGGGGGCTACTCTTCGTTGTGGTGCACGAGCTTCTCATTTTGGTGGCTTCTCTCGTTGTGAAGCACGGGCTCTAGGCACGTGGGCTTCAGTAGTTGTGGCATGTGGGCTCAGTAGTTGTGATGCACGGGCTTAGTTGCTCTGCGGCATGTGGGATCTTCCCAGACCAGGGCTCGAACCCGTGTCCCCTGCATTGGCAGGCGGATTCTTAACCACTGCACCACCAGGAAAGTCCCTAAAATTCACTTTTAAATATACTTATTTACTCTGTAATAAAATAAAAGTAAACTTCCCCAGCTCCTTTAAAAGCTAAATTTATTAACTATTGCACAAACTGATTTTAAAACAATACGTATTGAAAACAATACGTATTTAAAACAATACATATTTCAAAGAGGTATAATTGAGTCTAAGTATGTTCCATTTACTATAATGGCACACATAGCAATCAAAATAACTCAAAAGAGGAGGGGGAGTGGCCAAGATGGTGGAGCAGGAACACCCTGAGCTCACCTCCACCCATGGGCACACCAAAATTAGTACAACTATTTGCAGGGCAACTATTGATGAGAAAGACCTGAAGACTAGAAGAAAAAGATCTTCTACAACTAAAGATATAAAGAAGAAACCACAACGAGACAGAGAGGAGGGGTGGAGACAGAGTATAGTCGACACCCATACCCCCCCGCCGGGCGGGTGACCCACAAATGGGAGGATAATTACAGAGGTTAATTGCAGAGGTTCTCTCCAAAGAGTAAGGGGTCCGAGCCCCACATAGGCTTTCATGGCTGGGGTCATGCACCAGGAGGACGAGCCCCCAGAACATTTGACTTTGAAGACCACAAGGGCTTAATTTGGGGAGAGCAGGAGAGCTGTAGGAAAGAGTCTCCACTCTCAAAGGAGGCACACAAAATCTCACTCACCCTGAGACCCAGGGCAGAAGCAGTACTTTGAAAGGAGCCTGGATCAGACCCACCAGCTGATCTTGGAGAGATTTCCAAAAAGGCCAGCGGCAATTGGAGCTCACTGCGGGGACACAGAAATTGGCAGTAGCCATTTTTAGGGAGCTCATTCTGCCATGAGGATTCTGGTGATGGCAAGTGCCACTTTGGAATCCTCCCTCTAGCTTATTAGCACTGGGACTGGCCCCGCCCATCAGCCTGTCGACTAGTACTGGGATGCCTCAGGTCAACCAGCTAGCTGCGTGGGGACACAGCCCCACCCACCAGCAGGCACCCCTGAACCCCTAGCCACCCTGGGACCTGGTCCTGCCCACCAGAAGGCCCAGGACCCATTCCTGCCCACCAGTGGCTGGACAACAGCCCCAGAATCTCCTAGGCCTCAGCCCTGCCCACCAGCAGGCCAATACCAGCTATGACACCCCAGGACCCTGCAGCCAGAGACCCCAGCACCTGTCTCCACCTATCAGTGGGTGGGCACTAGCCCTGGATCCCTTGAGTCCCACTGCCACCCCCCAGTAGGCTAATGTCAGCTCTGGGACACCTTGGCCCCTCAGTCAGCCACCTCAGGGTCTGACCCCACCCACCAGCTGGCAGACATCAGCTTCAGGACACCCCAGGCCCCTGAAGTGTCAAAAACCAACCCCACCTACCAGCAGGCTGACACTAGATCTGTGACCCCCAGGTCTATAACCAGCCATCCTGGGACCTGGCTTTGCCCATGAGTGGGCCAGCAGTAGCCCCGGGGGCCCCCAGAGCTCCAGCCACCTTGTGACCCAGGCCCGCCCACTAGTAGCCCGCAGCCTCCACACAAGGGCAGGGCTTGGCAACCAACTGGACAAGGGGCCAGCCACGCCTATCAGACCACTCACATTAGTCAGTCTGCCACAACAGAAGTGCCTAGACAGCCCACATAAGAGGCACCCCTAGTGCATATAGCTCTGGTGGCCAGAGGGGAGTGTGCTGCTGGGACACATACGACATCTCCTACAAAAGACCACTTCTACAAGACTGGGAAACATACCCAACCTATCACGCATATAGAAATAAAAACTGTGAATCAGGCAAAATGAGGGGACAGAGGACTATGCTCCAAATGAAGGAACAAGATAAAACCCCAGAAGAAGAACTAAGTGAAGTGAAGATAAGCAATCTACCCAATAAAGAGTTCAAGGTAATAATCATAAATATGCTCAAAGAACTTGGGAGAACATAAAGTTCCTAGAAGAAGAAAAAAAATTAACTCAAAAGACATTTTTGTCTTCTTAAATTATACAAGTAAAAAACCCTTAATAAGTAAAATTTTTGGTAACAAAGGAAGATTTTCTATTGTTGAAGAGAGATTACTAGATATGATTGAACACTTAAAGCTCAGCTGTCAGGCTGAAAAATAACAGTGCTGGTTTGTATCTAGGCTGATGTAAACAGAAAATGGGCTAGAAATTAATCATTTATAAAAGAAAACAAAGACACTAATTGAAAATGGCTAGACATTTAAAGCTGAGACTACAGAATTTTAGGACAGAAAGAGATTTAATGATTAGCTAGTCAAACTTCCTCATTTTTTCAAGGAAGAAAATGAGGCTTAGTGAAGGTCGAAGTTATAAATTCTGGCGGAGCCAGAGCTATATTTAATGTTGGAATTTAGTTTTATTTTCCCAATAACCTAGCGGAAAGCCAGTATCTAACATCTCATTCTGAAAATGTTTACACAAGTGATATTTACTATTACATACTTACATTTTAATTGAAGCACATTGGTAGGCAAAAATGTCTCCAGTTTACTATCATCAGAAGATAGATTATGATACAGATATGTACTTAGATGTTCCAAAGTTTCTGTCATTATCAGATTTAGTCCTGCTTGTTTCCACCACTCTGCATTTTCAGGATTAACCACAAGGCTTTCTCCTTCAATAGAAAATATCTTTTTAAAATCTACAACTGAATATAGACTGTTGGGCTCTCCAGTTCTTGGCACTTAAAAAACCACAACAAACCAAAAAACAAATAGTGAGAAACAGTCCACAGGGCAAAAAAGATAAAAAAAACACAATAAACAGAACCACACTGGAAATTTCTTACAAAATAGATTTTTACAAATTAGAAAAAAACTAAAATAAAGTTATGTCTAGTATTTCATCTTCAAGATGCTAATATTTGTAAAAGTCCAAAATATTATAGCAATAGAAGTTACATAAAGGTTTATTTCAACTTACGGAAATATCATGAAGTTCAAATTATTCTACTATTTAGTAGGAGATGGAACTATTATTTTGTTTGACCATTTTAGTAATTACTAAATTAATACATTCGACAATATTTTGAAGAGTTAACGTAAGATTTATTAAATCAGAAATTCCAATTCATTATAATGAGCCTAAACAAGATGATATATTTTATCAGATTTTTATGATGACTATCATTTTAAATATTTTGACACAGAACCCTCTGCTTCATTACTTTTTAGCCTAAGTAGGGACACAGAATATTGTGTGGAGGAACTGAAGTAGCACAACTACTTAATATTATTAACTGCATTACAAGCCTCAACCCAAAATTAGGATTATAAATTTTGAAATCCTAATTTTGGAATGGTGCCTTTTATAATGACAGTATTTTCAATAATAATAATAATAATACTGACAATACATTTCTACTGATTGTACCTTTTATCTATACTTTCTATTTAGCATTCAAAATCAATTAACCTTTACCTCTAAACAAAAATGGATTCAAAGAGCTTCTGCAGCTTTCTGATTGCCACACCATACAGTATTTGTTAGCTGATTCTTCAGCAATAAGCAAACTACTGAAAAAGAAGAGTTAAAGTTTAATTTATTAATTATATTGTCTTTTTGCATAATAAAATTTCAAGAAAAGTATTTTTCTAAGTATTTTCTACACTCAAAAGCATGTCAAAAATGAACTCTATTTTAGGGCTTCCCTAGTGGCGCAGTGGTTAAGAATCCGCCTGCCAATGCAGGGGACACGGATTCCAGCCCTGGTCCGGGAAGATCCCACATGCCGCGGAGCAACTAAGTCCATATGCCACAACTACTGAGCCCACGCGCCACAACTACTGAAGCCTGCGTGCCTAGAGGCTGTGCTCCGCAACAAGAGAACCACCGCAATGAGAAGCCCACGCACCGCGATGAGGAGTAGCCCCCGCTCATCACAACCAGAGAAAGCCCACGTGCAGCAACAAAGACCCAATGCAGCCAAAAATAAAATAAATAAAATAAATAAATTTATTTTAAAAAAATGAACTCTATTTTATAAATGTGTAAACTGAAGTAGAGAGTTCCATAGACCAAACTTCAAATGCTTACTTCCTCCTACCCTAGGAAGGTTTGTCAGTTTGTCAGCTCCCTAACTGCTCCTGCTTTCCTGTAACTTACTTCTACTTCCTTCCATTTCCTTCAGTGGAAGCTGGAGCCAGAGGGGGCTGACTTGGGAGGGTTTTAGCATTTCCTTCCGTAAAACATGCTAGCACCAACACTATAAGCCACCCAAAATAAAAATGCGATTTACATAAAATTATCTTGCTTATCATACAAAATGGTAGCTTCAACACAAATTTTTATAAAATCGCTGTCCCCACCAAGTCCATTCTAAACAGAATTTCTGGAGCTTCTACTGGCTGAGGATCAGAACTATGAAAAAGTTCTGTCTGCTCTATCTTCTCAGGAAGTGACAGGTCCTAAAGTTTAGTTCAAGTCCTTCAGTCTTGTGTGTGAGTGAGTGATGTCTGTCTGTTTGTGTGTTTTGGGTGCTGAGGAGAGAAGGAAGTATGTACGACGAGCAGTGTAAATCAGTAAATACTGCTTATTAGTAGGTATGAAGTTATTAGCCTTGGTAGGGAAGAGACCATTAATTCACGAACCCTTTAATCTATGCCCCAAACCTCCCACTCCCTCCTAAGTGAGAATTGTATTTTGTTTCTCTGTTCATATGGAGCATACATGAGCATGCTAATTGTAGGTACTGCTAGTTAAATTGACAGTTCTGAGTAGTAGCAGACAACTAAGTCTTACGTCTAAACCATCCAATTTACCCACATAATCAAAAAATCTGGCATGTGGTGGCAATATTTGAGAATCTAGACAATTCTTCAACCTTACCAAGGTCTCTTTGACAACTAGACACCTCATATTGTAGGCGATTATTTTAAAGTGAAAGGAGGAGAAAATATTTAGGCAAGCCATGTTCAGCAGAAGACAATAATGTAGACAAATATTCTCATTCCTTTTTTTTTGGCTGCACTGCGTAGCATAAAGCTATCTTAGCTCTCCAACCAGGGATGGAATCCGTGCCCCCTGCAGTGGAAGCGTGGAGTCTTACCCACTGGACCGCCAGAGAAGTCCCTATTCTCATTCTTAATGGAGCTTTTTGAAGATATGTCTGAATTTGATATCTTCTTTGTTCATGTATAGAAATATATTCACGATTCAGTAATCAGTGTGGAAATAAAGACGTAATGCCACACAGACTTTTCTTTTTAGCACCATAAAATCTAGCATAGAGTTTTATATGTAGCAGGAACTCAGAATATTTGTTAACTGGGCATACCTCCAGCCAAAATGTTGTGTTCTGAAATAAAAGTAATTAGGGCCATAAAAGCAAATTAAGAGTATAATAACATTACATATTATTTTTCCTTTCTGTTTTTTTTTAAAACACTTTTTCTCTTTGTTTTTAGTTTCACAGTTGAGGTGTAAATCTATTTTTTAAATAGGGATTTTTAAGTTTTTGTATTCATGAACCAATGGAAACTATTTACATTTCGCCAGTGATGAGACAATTCCTTTAAGTTGTTTCAAATGGCCCTGGAACCTTTGGCTAATCTATTTATTTATTTTTTAGGTTCACTAAATTTATTTTAAAAATCATAAAACGTGTCTTACAAAAGAGCATTACATTCTGCACACTGCTCTGACTAGATGCCAGGGACATGTGGACTATTTCCTCCCTGTCCCACCCCGCAAATGTTACAGTGACCACAAAGCAAAGTGTTCGCAATAATTACATGGGGGGATTTTTTTTTAAACCACCACCAACAAGCAAAATTTAAAATTCACTCACTCTGCTGCTGTTTCAAAATTTCAGGGTTTTTGCACACCCTCCCCCACCCCCCATCCGTTTGTAACGAACTGAAACATTACATCTGGTGAACAGCAAAGATTTCACTACACCTCAAATGCAGAACACCTATGAAGCAGAGGAATGTTGGCTTTTTAAACAAAAGCAGATAAAAAAAAAGATGCAGGACTCCTTCAGTTCTTCACTAATCTTAGAAAAACTTTCCAGAATACTGCTTCACACTGTTCTGCAGCAAATACTGTGCATTCTGTATCTGGTCCTGTGTTCCTGTAATGGTAATGATCTGATCTTCGGACGCTTCTAAAGGCTCATCAATTTTGATCGAAGCTCCTGACTCATGACGGGTTTGTTTAATCCACTGACTACCTTTGCCAATAATAGATCCAGCCAGATCTTTGGGAACAGTTACTTGTGTAGTTATAATAGGTCCACCAAGATCACCATATGAGCCACGACCCCCAGCATAGGAATAATCACATCCAGAGCCACCTTGTGGTTCATAAGCCATCTGCCACTCTGATGGGCTCCATGTATCTACTGCAGAGTCCCAGGTTTCATCAGCACTGAAACCAACCATGCCATCATAACGGTCTCCAGGTCTCCCTCTTCTGTCATAGGCCATTAGATCTCCTTCTCCAGGTGGTGGTGGTGGAGGAAGAAGAAGATTCTGAGCTCTGCCACCACCCGGGCCCCCTCGTCCAGGAGGAGGTGGAGGAGGTCCTCGGCGAGGGCTCCTATCATCATCATCTCTTCTGGATGGAGGCATGGGATGCCCACACTGACCAGGAGGTATTCTGTCAAAACCACCTTTTCCCCACATGGGAAACCCACGGGACATCCACAGCGGTCATCAAACATCATTGTAAAACCATCATAATCATAGGTTTCATTGTAAAAATTGGGATCATAAGGCTGAGCACGTCCTTTGATGGGAGACTCTGATATAAGATCAAGGATGATCTTTATGCACTCTACAACCATATCAGGTTTTCCTCCAATAAGAACGACTCTGTCAGTGGAATGAGGACAACATTCCTGGAAAAGCTTGATTGTTGTCTGAGTGTTCTCTCGAAGTTCTTTGATTTTAGCACCTTTGACCTCAATAATTCCTCCAGCCAGACTCTGATGGATCAACAGTCTCAATTCGCAGTCAAAGTCACTTCCTTTATAGTGTTGGTAATTTAAGCATTACACAGCATCAGATTCGAGCGGGAGCTGGCTGGTTGCAGTGGGTGATGGCAACTGCAGGCCCTCTTCCAAGGTAGGGATGATTTTCTTCAGAATTTCTCCAATTGTTTCAATATCAGCACTGATACTCAATATGCGCTTGGGGCCAGTGCTGTCTGGGACTGAAACACTGGCATTGTAGTCTGTACGGAGAGCCTTAATATTCTTGCCTCCTTTTCCAATCACTTCCCCAGGATTCTTGCTCTGAAGCAGAATGCGTAATTCAACCCTCTCATCAGTGTTTCTAGATCTTTTAAAAGCTTGTTCATCTTCCATATCTTCAGCAGGGCGTTTACCAAATTCGCCATTGGTTCCGGTGTTGGGAAAGGTTTCCTCTGGCTGTTCAGTTTCCATTTTCTTGTATTAAAGGGACACAACAATCAGTTATTAAATATATCCTTGCAGGGCAGAAATGAAGTGTTCTGGGCGGGACCAACTGACACCCTAGTGCTGCAGTAGCCAGGCAAGGCTACTGTCCCTATGCCGTCCCTATGCTGCCTCAGCCGGTCACAGCTAGACAGAGAACGAGTGTAGGGTTTTAAGAAGCGTAACGCTTTGAACGAGTGTAACGCTTTGAACGAGTGTTAGAAGTCTTTTTGTTCGTTTCTTTTTATGGCTGAGTAATATTCCATTGTATATATATATGCCACATCTTCTTTATCCATTCATCTGTCAATGGACACATGTTGCTTCCATGTCCTGGCTATTGTAAATAGTGCTGCAATGAACATTGTGGTACATGACTCTCTTTTTTTTTTTAAACATCTTTATTGGAGTATGATTGCTTTACAATAGTGTGTTAGTTTCTGCTTTATAACAAAGTGAATCAGTTATACATATGTCCCCATATCCCTCCCTCCCACCCTCCCTATCCCACCCCTGTAGGTGGTCACAAAGCACCGAGCTGATCTCCCTGTGCTATGCGGCTGCTTCCCACTAGCTATCTATTTTACATTTGGTAGTGTATATATGTCCATGCCACTCTCTCACTTTGTCGCAGCTTACCCTTCCCCCTCCCCGTACCCTCAAGTCCATTCTCTAGTAGGTCTGCGTCCTTATTCTCATCTTGCCCCTAGGTTCTTCATGACCATTTTTTTTTTTTAGATTCCATATATATGTGTTAGCATACGGTATTTGTCTTTCTCTTTCTGACTTACTTCACTCTGTATGACAGACTCTAGGTCCATCCACCTCACTACAAATAACTCAATTTCGTTTTTTTTATGGCTGAGTAATATTCCATTGTATATATATGCCACATCTTCTTTATCCATTCATCTGTTGATGGACACTTAGGTTGCTTCCATGTCCTGGCCATTGTAAATAGACATGACTCTTTTTGAATTATGGTTTTCTCAGGGTATATGCCCAGTAGTGGGATTGCTGGGTCGTGTGGTAGTTCTATTTTTAGTTTTTTAAGGAACCTCCATAATGTTCTCCATAGTGGCTGTATCAATTTATATTCCCACCAACAGTGCAAGAGGGTTCCCTTTTCTCTACACATGTACATATATACACTACCAAATGTAAAACCGATAGCTAGTGGGAAGTGGCCGCATAGCACAGGGAGATCAGCTCGGTACTTTGTGACCACCTAGAGGGATGGGATAAGGAGGGTGGGAGTGAGGGAGAAGCAAGAGGGAAGAGATATGGGGATATATGTATATGTATAGCTGATTCACTTTGTTATAAAGCAGAAACTAACATCATTGTAAAGCAATTATACTCCAATGAAGATGTTAAAAAATAAAATAAAATAAAATAACACAGCTATTTAAAACACCAAAAAAAAGTCTTTTTGTTCTAACTTTGGCAAATCATAATACACAGATAAGACAAGTTTCATAAATTCTCATTAGATATTTGAATTATAACAATAAGTAGGTATATGACTTGTGTGATTAAAGAGTTTACTGCAGTTTAAGTAAATACTTTCAATATCAGATTGAAATTCAAGATTATACTAATTTCAGCTAGTTTTTGTTTCTAACTGCCAATCTGCCTTAACAGATGGATTAGGGTATATGGAGTAAAAACAAGAGTAAAAGAGCACACAAAAAAAGAAGTACATGTCCTGCAAATAAACGCCTTGCACCTTAACAAAGGGATTAAAAATATTTAAACCAATTATAGATAGTTTCTGTACTCATCCCATGCTATTTTTTTAGAGTTCATATCTGATATGGGCAGTTCTAGTTCATGGTAGAGTTCTGTATAGCACAAATTTACCCCCCAAAGGAAATACCTCTTTGCCAGAAGATGAAGATAATTGGGGCCCTCAAAGTCAGGCTCCTCCATCTTATGCTGTGACACCTTCCTGAGACCATTAATAGAAGCCTGAGCAGCTAGTGATGAGATGCTCCAGTTGCTTCCAGTAATCCAAGAGCATTCTCCTCTGGCAGATCAGCCAATCACAGCTAAGAACTCAAAACCCAGCACACAGTGTCCACTCTGGGAATAATTTATTAGAGACTTGGAGATGTTCCTGTAATTTTCCTTAAAATGTGTTATTTTAGGACATACTAAGTTCCAGGATTACAGTGGGGATAAAGGGGGTTGTACTGGTTATGTTCTTAGTTGTGTAACTAGCATAAGAAGTAGGGGAATGAGGTGACTTTATTCCAGGATGGCAGACTAATCTAAGATAAAAAACATTAAATTACAGGTATGCTGTATGGTATAAGATAGCAGTCAAAGCTATCTCAGACTCAGAGGACAAAGATGCTGGGCTATTAAGCTATGCAACTTTGGCTCAAACTAGAATACAATGATCTAACCCTGCAGTATAAATTCTGAGAAGATTACAGACCATCCTGGGCTGTACTGAACAGATTTGTGGCTCAGTATTTGGTTCTACGTATCTGGTTTCCCCAACACCAGTACCACATTGATACAGGTAAAGAAGGTCAGTGGATGTCCTCTGTTAGAGAGGGGATGTGATCTCTGGTACTCCTAGGGAAGTAAGTTGAAAGCCAAATCTATTGTTCAACCACTGAACACACTGCTCTGTTATCCTTGGCTCTTCCTGGTCAGAGAGGTATGACAAATCTTTTGGAAGACCCCAAAACAACCCTATGAGGTATGTACAATTATTATCCCAATATTACAGATAAGGAAACTGAGGCACAGGGCAATGAAGATCACAGAGAGTTAATGATACAGCCAGGCAATCTGGCTCTAGTTCAGGGCTCTTAACTACTTATTATGGGCTGAATTTGTCCTCTCCAAAATTCATATGTTGAAGCCCTAACTCTCTGTACCTTAGAATGACTGTATTTGGAGCTAGGGCCTTTAAAGAGGTAATTAAGTTAAAACGGGGTGATTAGGGTGGGCTCTAATCCAAATAACTGGTATCCTTTTAAGAAGAGGGGATTAGGACATTGACGTGCATGGAGGAAAGACCACATGAAGACAAAGGGAGGGGCTTCCCTGGTGGCGCAGTGGTTGAGAATCTGCCTGCCAATGCAGGGGACACGGGTTCAAGCCCTGGTCCGGGCAGATCCCACATGCTACGGAGCAACTAAGCCTGTGCGCCACAACTACTGAAGCCTGTGCGCCTAGAGCCCGTGCTCCACAAGAGAAGCCGCGATAGTGAGGCCCGCGCACCACAATGAAGAGTGGCCCCTGCTTGCTGCAACCTAGAGAAAGCCCTCGCACAGAAACGAAGACCCAACACAGCCAAAAATAAATAAATTAATTAATTAAAAAGCAAGTTTAAAAAAAAAAAAGACAAAGGGAGAAGACAGCTATCTACAAGCCAAGGAGAGAGGCCTCAGAAAGAATCCAATCCTGCTGATACCTTGATCTTGGACTTCCAGCCTCTAGACTGTGAAGAAACAAGTTTCTGTTGTTTAAGCCAGCCAGTCTATGGTATTTGTTATGGCAGCCCTAACAAACCTATATACTGCTACACTGTATTTCATGGTAGTGAGTGACAATAGAGGCAGTGTCATTGGTAAGCATCCACTGGCAATGTTCTAAGCAGATTATTTAAATTTTAAATTTAAAATTAAAATTTTTAAGTTGTTTATATTTAATGGTAATATATTCACATTCGAAATACTAAAAGTATAAAAGAGCCTAGCTTGATCACTTACTACCTCTTATATTGCCAGGTTACCCAGTTTCCTTCTGGGCTCAACCAACAGTACCTGATTTTTGTGTGCCCTTCTAAAGATATTCTATGCATATAAAAACAATTATGTACATATATATTCATATATTCCCTTCAGTTGCTTACTATGAACACCATTTAATCTCTTACATTCTTTTTCACAGAGCTATCTGGGAAATTGACTTTACATGGAGAGATTTAATTAAAGATTGCTTCTTCTGAATTGCAATTTGAGTTCTAGATTTAATCTTTACTTACATTTTACAAGCAGGAGAAGATGGAAATTTCTGAAGTTCTGCACATAATGAATTCACTGAAGAATGTTGGTTTGTTAGGTGTAGATGAGTTAATGGCATTTCTAACTCTACTAGAATATATAAAAATTAAAAAAATCATGTTACATAAACATTGAATAAAATTATGTATAATTCATAACTTTTTGTAAGCAACTATTATGTTTGATCATTGTGTTACAACAGAAATTTTCAATCAAAAGAAATTTGGGTTGTTTGAAACACAAAATAACAGTTTTAAATTTCCATCTATATAAAGGATTACACATATACCACATGGTGTCTCAACTATATACTAGTGATTTTTAAAAAATACATTGGCAACTAAACTTTATTGTTTATTATATAAGATAAATTCTAAGACTTTATGTGTAATAATGTTTTCAATTCTGACAACTTATGTTGTCAGTACTTAAGAGGTAGTACTATTTTTATCTCCATACTAAATACTGGTGATGTTAAACAAATAGTATTAATAGACAGTAATTTTTTACCTTACAAAGTATGGAGTCTAGGTGGCCTAGCACAGAGTTATATCTTTTATAGGGTGGGCTTGAAAAACTAATCCTCATTTATCATAAGTAGTCAGTGTGTTTCTGTCACTTTCATAAATAAAGCAGTATACTTCCAAATAGATGATTAACATGATCAGATATAAATGTAACTAAATAACAGCATCATCAACATAGTTAGGGAGCAATACAATCTGGCATTACACTGGAACAAGAGATGATTCTGAGATTCCAAATTTGGTAGGATAGTGATAGTAACAATAATGATGGGATTGCTTTGGGGATTAAAAAGTTAAATTTACAAAAGTATAACAAGGGTCAGCAAGACTGCTAATACTGAGGTAAAATATAAAGTTCTTTTTAACTGAGCTATAAAATTACAAGATTTCTATTTTTAATATTAATGCTATTTCCTCCATTCCTCTTCCTCAATCTTTGTAAATCTCCTCTTTTGATGCTAGGATGTTAATGATAGTAACAAATGTAAAGGGGTAGATAAAAGAACAACTTGGCTTGCAATAATCAAATTTTAAACATGAAAACTGTCTCATAGTAGACTTTATATGTGAATGTATTGTACTTTTACATCATATATAGGTATCCCCTGATAAGCTCCATGATTTATTCAAAATTTCTACCTGGTTCCTTGTACTCTGATTCACATTGGCTTTGAATGGCCAAAATTTCTGTGGAGCTGCATTTTATATCCTCAATGTAAATTCCATGCTTGATAGTAAGATCTGGGGAAAAAAAAAAAAAGGAAAAAGCCTACTACCAGCAAAAGTACTATGATATTAGTTTTTCTGTAGTCTTGTTCATTCTTCAGTGGCAATGATTCTGAGGAGTCATTTAGTACACCATCAGGGCCAAGTGAAGGCAGGGAGTGTAGCACCACAGTCATTCAGTACATTCACCTGTCCTTTTCCATTACCATGCATAGATTTGTGTCCTTCTAACAAGCCCATGGGCCACCTGCAGTTTTGAGCTCTGCTAGACTTTCAAGTTCTGGTATAAATTTGATCTATTTACTTAGGTTGGCTTTTCATTACCTTGCTTGACTTGTAGGCTCATCAGTAATCCCCTGATTTACTCTTGTCTGCAAGAATTCCTTCAAGTCTGTTGATGGCAAGCATCCCTATTCTCAATGGATATCACAAATCCCCCTTCACTCCTCCCTAATGTTATTTATCTTCGATTATTTCAACTGGAATGTATGAGAGGACAGTTAAACATTTGGGCTCAAATTATATTAAAAGACTTCGACAATATTTACTAGTTTAACCGGGAAGAAACCATCTAAATTCTAGGTTATGACTCTCCCAGTCATCTGATTCCATGAATCATAACCTTACTCTGAGCTTCTAAAGTCAGCATAGAAGTTGTTAGTGCTTTGTCACTATGTATAAGAAAATAACTCAAAAAAATTAATACAGTCATACGTGTTTTAGCTCTATTTTTATAATTATCTTGAAATGTTAAATTAATTTCAGAGACATTTTAAGCTTGCAAGTGTATAAAGAGGAGACAATGAGAAAAGTGTCTTATCAATAATAATTTTGAGATTTCGTTGTGCAAATTTACGGGACACTTAAAAAATCTGAAGGTTCAGAAAAAAGTTTAATGAACAAGAATTTTTATAACAAACATTATTAAGTAGTTCTAACAAGTAATAGATTTTAAATTTAACTCTCACCTCTTCTGAAAAGCTTTTCATTTTCATCTACATAATTTATCATTTCTGGCATTAAGTTTAATGACTCCTTCAGTTCTGAGAGTGATGGAATATCAACTTCTTGTTTGAGGCTTGCAGATATTAAGAATTCACACTCAGGAAAAACTGATGCCTGAAATAACATATAGGTAAAACTAGTTTTTAGTGAGGTTTTCCAAATAAATATTTCTGAGTTCATAAATAGATACATTTGCTTAATTGGTGTACCAAATTTTAAACTAAACCCACACTCAAAAACTTTAATGCTCTGCATACATTTTATTTAAAAAGTAAGTGTAGCAGCCAAAAAAATATATTACAAGCAATGTTCTCTCTGAGTAATATCCTTCATGGCCACCGATTACATTAGTGACATACAATATCCCTAGATGCAGAAGTATCTTCTTTCATGTTAATAACAAATTTTCAAAATTCTAAATTAAAAACAATCACTGCAGCAAATGAGAGCTGGTGAATGGAGAAGTAAAAAGAGCAGATGGAATGGAATGGATCTTTACTGCATTCCACAGAATTTATTTCTCTTTCATTCCTACAGAACTGGATTCTTCAACAAGTGAGACTGTATGTGCATAACTCTCAGAATTAACAGGGGAGGAAGAGGGAGACTGGAGAAAAGGGGCTAATAGGTGAATTAATTTTTTTACCATGTGTGTTAAAGTTTTTAGTAAAAAGAAAAAAAAAACCTTTAAATGCCTTAAGACCAATATGTATATGACCACTTAATGTCCCATACCAGGTATATTGATTAAAATTACAAAACAATTCCCTATATCTGGGCTGTACACCAGACCAATTAAATCAGAATATATCTGAGTAGGATCCAGGCTTCAGAATTTTATTAAAATTTATCAAGTACTTCCAATGTGTAGCCAAGGTTTAGACCACTGTCTCTGAAGTAAATTTGACTCTTTAATTGATACACGCTCAATCCGTTATCAAGTCTTTTTAACTTGACAATAGTAAACGGCCAATGTATATTACTACATCTTGTAAAAGTGTGATTTACTAACTTTTATTTAAAAATTACTGAAAGCAAATATTACAGCTTCATTTAAACCTACTGTATCTTCTAGCTTCTCCTGACAAAAGTTCTCTTTATCCATGTAAAAATCTTCCACAAAACCTTTCATATCTCCTTGAAAAGAGAAACACTCCCTTAACAAAAAAATAAAACATTAAATTAGTGTTTACTAAAAGCAAGGTACATACCAAATGTAGTTAATCAAAATACATAGTGATTAAAATTAGAGTTGAGGTAAACAATGATAAAATACTATGATTGATAACATCTAGACTTGTGAGCATACAAAGAATATTTTCTTCTCTTAAAAATATTCACAACACTGGGCAACTAAGTACCTGAAAAAATCAGCTTCTGTGAACATCTGTCCTTTGAAATCCAACAGGGGATCCTTTACCAAAAATAGTTTTAGCCTACTCAACAGAGTATGCGAAGTTGGTAGCTGACTTCTATAGGTCATCAAATTATTTACAAAAATTATTTCTTCATCATCAATATACAAATCTGAAAATAAATAAGAAATATAAAGGAAGAAGAAGAAATCTAAAAGTTATACAAAAGGATCTAGATAGTTACTGTAGTCAGCCATTGATACAGTCGGGGTTTTCAAACGCATTTTAAAATTTTATTTATTTATTTATTTAAAGTATAGATGATGTACAATATTATATAAGTTACAGGTGTACAATATAGTGGTTCATAATTTTTAAAGGTTATACTCTATAGTTATTATAAAATATTGGCTATATTCCCTGTGTTGTATAATATATTGTTATAGCTTATTTTATACATAATAGTCAAACACATTTTAAATTCTCTAGTTCCTCACTGTACCGTGCAAATAAATCATGTAGCATAGTACTGGTACACAGGCAGAAGCTCAATAAAATGTAACATTATTTAGTACACTGAGTAGTAACCAAATGTCCTGAAAGAGTTGTAAAGGCTCATATTTTTTTCCAACAAAATTAATGTAATCAATGGAGGAAAACATCTTGTGGTCTTATGCCTCAAAACAGCCAGGGTTAGCCTCAGCAAGATTGTAAAGAAATAAAAGCATTTGACTTCTGCTGACCCTAGTGTTTTCTTCTCTGTAAGATTTTATCTCTTAAGGTCTCCAATTCATCCCCAGAGACTGACATGTAGGGAATGGAGATGGTCTAAAAAGCCTATAAATGAGGCCAACTCTGATTCTAGCACGCTAAGGTTGTTCAAACACGTTTGTTATAAAATTAATTACAATGGAAGCTGTGTAGTGAAGTATCTACTAGAGAAGTGTGACACAGCTTGCATATTAGGAAACACGACTGCTAACAGTTAATTGTTGGAAAAGCTTTCTCCTCTCTATCCCCACCCTATCATGTTTGGGCCACTTTAGAATCTTAGCTAACAGTGTCAGTGCTTTAGCAGTTTCTAGGCCCAGGAGAGAACATAAAACCTACTCCCATTCCTCAATAATCTCTGAGTGGAAAAAGAAAGAGGAAAATATAAACTCAGATGAGGAACTACTCAGAAAACCAAGCTCCCCAAAGCGAAAGCCACCTTGAAGGGGAAGCAATGGTCTCTTGTTTTGGGCAGTGGCCTTTCAGTTAAGTAATTTTAGAATGGTATGAGAGAAGGATAGCATGAAGTGATGTCTCCCATGACCAGTTACATCACTGGTATACATGTGCTTAATAAATATGTGGTGTAGAGTAGAGAGGCAGGGACCATCTCTTTGCCTAGTGCTAACTTAAAATACCAAAAGAGAACTTGTTGTGTAAGCTAGCCTCCTAAGAGATTGTTCATCTGTTTATTGGAACCTGTTAAGTTCTTGACAATCCTGTGGCCAAGAGCTTCCCACGCATGATACACAGCAGAAAGCTATCCAAAATCAGGTCCATGTCTAAGCAGGGTTTAGCTGAGACGATTTAAAGACGGTTTGTTCGTAAATCCATTCCGTAAGTGCTAATGAAGTCATGTTAACAGTAAAAACCCAAACAGCATTCATTTATATCCCCATCTCCACCTTCCACTTTCAAACACAGCCCCTCTAGCCGTCTTTCCTTCCTACAGGCTCATCCTGGTATTTCTGGGAGTCCATGAGGATGCCTCATATCAGTTATGAGGTCTTGTTTTCTAACCACCTTTTTTTTTTTTTAACATCTTTATTGGAGTATAATTGCTTTACAACTGTGTGTTAGTTTCTGCTGTATCACAAAGTGAATCAGCTATATGTATACATATATCCCCATATCCCCTCCCTCTTGTGTCTCCCTCCCACCCTCCCTTTCCTACCCCTCTAGGTAGACACAAAGCACCGAGCTGATCTCCCTGTGCTATGTGGCTGCTTCCCACTAGCTATTTTACATTTGGTAGTGTATGTATGTACATGCCACTCTCTCACTTTGTCCCAGCTTACCCTTCCCCCTCCCCGTGTCCTCAAGTCCGTCCTCTACGTCTGCGTCTTTATTCCTGCCCTGCTCCTAGGTTCTTCAGAACCATTTTTTTTCTTTTTAGATTCCATATGTATGTGTTAGCATATGGTATTTGTTTTTCTCTTTCTGACTTATTTCACTCTGTATGACAGACTCTAGGTCCATCCACCTCACTACAAATAACTCAATTTCTCTTTATGGCTGAGTAATACTCCACTGTATGTATGTGCCACATCTTTATCCATTCATCTGTCGATGGACACTTAGCTTGCTTCCATGTCCTGGCTATTGTAAATAGAGCTGCAATGAACATTGTAACCACCTTTTTCTGTTGGAGCCACTTGAGGGCAGCATCACACCACAACTAATGTTCTTTATAACTATCAAAGGTTTTACTAGGGGTGTTACTTCCTTATATTCTACGAAATCCAGCATACCCTGGATTTCTTACCTTATTACCACTAGTATATGTACCAACACAGATATGAGGAGACTGTTTTCCTCTATTGTAGAGGAGTGTTAAATTGTCATGAGGAAACAAAATTTTGGCTAGTTAACTATGAAAAAAAGCAGAAGGAAAGAGGTCTACTGACAGGAAAGAAGATAGGGTTATTCTTTGCAGAAGATACTTTTGTCTACTTAGAAAACCCAAGATAACGAAATGAAACAACTGAGTTCACTAAAGTGTCTGATAAAAAATTATAAAATCAATGGTTTTCAAATATATATATATAAACCTAGTCAAAAATTAACGGAAAAACTCGTTCATGACGGCCACAAATATGCAAATATTGAGGAATAAACATAACAAAAATGTGCAGAAAGTATATGGAGGAAACCATAAAATGTTAGTGAGGAGCATTATCAATCAATCAATCAATCAATAAACTTGAAGAAAAGGCAAGATAAACCGTTTTCCTGGCTAAAAAGACTAACTATGGTAAAAATTCTAAAAGGTACCAATAACATTTCGATATCTCAAGTGGTCTGTCTTGGAACTTGGAAAACTGATTACAAAGTAAGTCTGGAAGAATATAGACGTGAGAGTAGGAAAAAAATGAGGAGACTATTAATACATGTTACACTAGTGTATTAAATAGTTAAAACTGTATGATACTGACACAGTAATAGGTAAATCAATAGAACATAATAGAAAATCCAGAAACAAACAGTAATGTGGATGAGGATTTGGCATATGATGTAAGTGGTATTTCTAATCAGTGGGGAAAGGAAAGAGTATTCCATAAACAATATTGGGAAAACTGCCAAAACATTTAGGAAAAAATTTTTTTATTTTTACTTTTAAACATATGCTAAAATCTTGAAGAAAACCTCAAACAAAATATGAATAAATATTTATTTAATCCAAGGAAGAATTTTCTCAGTATTAAAAACAATGAAAGAAATCATAAAGGAAACACTGACAGGACTGGTTAGGTTCAAATTAAATATATTTGGGGTTATTGATATCTTTGATACATAAAGATAAAATATAAGAATAGAAAAAGAGACAAAGAAGAGAATCATCTCACAACATGAAAATATGCAAATGAACACTAAACACCAGTAATTTTAAAAATGCAAGTAAAAATATAATTTTTTGCCCATCACATTGGATAAATGTATTACAACGTCAATAGTAATGATGATAAGGCTGGCATGAATAGGGTATTCTCATACCATGCTAGTGGACGTATAGCCAAAAAATGCTTACATCAATAATTTCATTTCCAGAAATTCACTCTAAGGAAATAATTGGAAGTGGAAACATAATGCAAAAAATTAAGAAACAGAAACCTCATTAAATAGAATTGGGAGATGATCAGGGGAAGCTCTCATGCTCTGCTATGATAGCAGAGCCCAACAGAAGGAAGACGCCTCTTTTTTCCTGGCAAGGACTCAGCCAATGAAAAGCCATAGACTCTTTGTTTACTATAGCCCTCCCAACTTCCTTTTCCCATCTATAAAAGAGTTCCCCTGTTGCTGGGCAAGGACTTACATGTGGCTCACCATGGTTGCAGACCTGGAATTGTAATTCTCTGCTGATCCCAAATAAACCCATCTTTGCAGGAGAAATATCTGGCAATCTATTTATTTCAGGTCAACAATACATTTAGGAACGTACTTTAAATTAAAAACAACATTAATTGGGAAATCTATAATACATGAATAAGATTAAAAGCTGCAGTAATTAAAAGCCATGATTTGGAAGAAAACTTAAATATATGGTGAAATGTTTCCAAAATACTGTTAACATTTAAAAATACTATAAGGCATATACAATAAGATCACAATAGTAAAACAATTTTGTTTAGATTATAGAATTATAAGTTTTTAGTAAAGGGACATTCTATATACTTAAGATGTAGGAAAACATAAAATTCATTAATAAAATTTTAAATGAATGAGGACTGATAAAATTCAGTCCTCATTCATGATCAAAAGCTTAGCAAACTCGGAATAGAAGAAGCTTCCTCAACCCAATAAAGTATGTAAGTTTTTCTAACGTTTCGCCGTTGAAAATGATGTAAACATTGAAATAATATTTATATCATTTTTAATGGTGAAACAAAGTATTTCCTTTACTATCCAAACAAGACAAGGATGGCAACTATTACTGCTTCTATTGAACAATGTACTGGAGATCCTAGCCAGCATAGTAATACCACAAAAGATGTAAATGTCGTAAAGGGAGAAACAGATGTCTAATGAAATCACTATCTCAAAGAGAGTCTTCCCATGTTCACTGCAGCATTATTCACAATAGCCAACAACCTAAGTGTCTGTTGAGAGATGAATGGGTAAAGAAAATGTGATACACACACACACACACACACACACACACACACACACGCACACACACAGGGAATATTGTTCAGCCTTGAAAAAGGAAATCCTTCCATTTGCAACATGAATGAAACTGGAGGGCATTATGCTAAGTGAAATAAGTTAGAGAACAACCAAAACTACCACATGGTATCACTTATATACAGAATCTAAAAAAATTTTTTAATTAAAAAATAAAAAGCCAAACTCATGGAAACAGAGAGTAGAATGGTGGTTGCCAGGGTCTGGAACTGGGGTGTGGGGGAAATAGAAAGAGGTTGGTAAAGGGTACACACTTGCAGTTATAAGTAAATAAGGTCTGAGGATCTAATGTATAACATGGTGATTATAGGTGATAATACTGTAGCGTTTAAATTTGCTAAGAGAGTAGAACTGAAGTGTTCCCACCAAAAAACAAGAGAAGAAAAAATAAGGTAAATATGTGAGGTGATGGATGTGTTAATTAACTTGATGGTGGGAATCCGCTCATAATGTATACATATATCAAATCATTACATTGTACACTTTAAATACATTACAATTTTATTTGTCAGTTATACCTCTATAAAGCTAAAATACATGTGGGTGGTTGATGAAGCTAGGGGGCTGCTGCTTTTTATTATAAACATTGAATAACTATTTGACTCTCTAAACTATGTACATGTACTATTTTTAAAAATTAAAAATTTGTATTTATTTATATATTCCTGGGATGTCTAAAAGGATATTCATAAAAATGGTTACATTTATTGACAAATAATATGTGAATATTATAGAAAAATTAGTACATATGAACAAACCAACAAATAATAAAAAAAATACCCACTGTTTTTATGTCTTAAAGAAATATGTTTGGAATTAACTTATTATTTAGTAATAACTATATTTCTTATAAGACAGAGCAAATTTACAGTATCAATTGAATCTCAAAGTATAATACATTCCTTTAAATTTAGACAGTGAGACCAAAGTATCTATAAATCTGGTAGCAATCAATATAACTGCAAGGAAAATAAATGGAATTGTAAATTTAAATTTATTAAGTGACGTCAAATGACACAGGACCCTTAAGGAGATATAGGATATGGACAATTCATATGTATTTGGGAAACTCAAGCATATTTTCATTCAGTGTATAATAGTTAAAGAAGCTTCTGGTTCTAGCTGATGACAGATATTATGAAATTTGCCAATAGATGCTTCTAGCTTGACACATTAATATAATAACAGCTGTGGTTGGGTAGCCTGTTATTTTTTACAAATCATATCTTTACATGTATGTATATATAATTTGATCCCCACAAAATTGTTTATAAGAAATTAAAAGAATGAACTAAAAGAAAGAAATTATAGAAGAAAATTGAAAACCATAAACTTTTTAATAACTGTCAAAATTGTACCACTTTTTAAGAGTAGATTTAGACTATGATCAAATCTTCTGACTCCAAATTCAGGCTCTTCCTATTATAGCATGCTCTCAAGTTTAGTCTTTAATGCAATCTCTATCTTCTCAAACTATAAGAGGGATTTAACTCTCTCTATATCACACACATATTTGCCAACACTAAAAATTTTATACACCATTAATGTATCTACATAAAAACAATACTAAAAGAACCAAATTATTTTTCATGTTCAAGCTAAAGCATATCTTAAATGATAGTAGCAATTATATAATGGAGACATAAGTTTTTCAATATAAAAAGGGAATAGGTTGTTATACATACAAGAAAGGTAGTTCTCAGCAAGTTTTTACACAGTTGGAAAAATTTATCACCCTCTAGTAAGATGAGAGATTTGGCATATAGTTTGGATAAAATGTATCTTTAATTATTACTTACTGTAAATTTGTAAAAACAGAGTGAATTTCTTGACCTAATTCTGCAACTTTTCTATCTCCACTTTGAATTATGGTTTCATATAAATTAGGTAAGATTGAAAATGTTTAGCATATTTGGGGAAATAAAATATAACTCTCACTTAATAATCTACTACTTTAATGTTACACCAGACTGCTGTGTCATCAGATCTGTACATAGATGCTAATATCGTTATAGCAATATGTTGTGAGCAACCTATAATCAAACCTCTGAGGCTATTCTCAAGCTCAGCACACTTAAACTCCAAAAACAACTACATTTACAAAAAGGGGATTAATATGAAAGAAAATATTTCACTAATGTGAAACTCAGAATTACAATTTTGTGGGTGAATACCCTTAGCAAAATAAAAAATTTAAAAATCCGATAAAAGAAAAAAATCACCGAAATGAAAATTTGTATATTAGTAAGAAATGTTTTATAACAATGGAAATAACAAATGTTTTACCTTGCTTCTGTGCTTGAAGTAATGGACATTCTTCTAAGCAGTTGACAAGTGTAAAGAATTCATTGTAGTCCTTATGGTTATATAAGCTGGCTTCTTCTACTTCAGTTTGGGAGTCTGGGTTTGAACTTGGAACAATTTCCTCAAATTCACAGCTAAGCTCGGTCATCATTCCTGTAACTGTTTTCCTGTGACATTAGAAAATTACTGATTTTGTGTATGTCCTATTTTAAAACATCTTTATTAACAAGTAGTATATGTTCACTGTAGAAAATTATCAAATTCCAACAGATCCAGAGAAAAATTACCCATAGCTCCCCCATTCAAGAGATGAATTTTAAAATTTTGTATTTTCTCAATTATTTTGGAATATTTTAAAATAAAAGTGGATTCAAGTACATAGTATTCTGTAACCTGTTCTTCTCCTGCTAAACAATGAAGCATGAGCACATTTATATGTCAATCAATGTACATTCATTTCATTTTTGAGTGGATGAACAAGAACCCATTGTATTGGTAAATAATAATTTATTCAACCAGTTCCCTAGTATTGGAAATGTAAACTTGTTGTAATTGTTTGCTATTATGAGCAGCAATGCAAGGAATATCTTTGTGCACTTGTCTAATCGTTTTCTCAAAATGTAGTTCCTAAAAATGGAAATGATGAGGTTAAAGATACATAGATTTTTAGACTTTGCCATGCATTGCCAAAATGCCCTTGTGCTGGATATTGAATGTCTGCTTTTCCATGTCATTATCCAAGCTTTTACATTCTGTTCTACAACCTCGGAGACTGATCTCTGTGAACCAACTAGGCTCCCTTGCTCCGTCTTCTGGTTGCGTTCAACCACTGGAAGCACTGGCAGGAGATCAAAGGTGGGAAAACAAACAGGTTGAAATATTATTCTTTCCAAATCTTTCCCTCCTGGGCCACAGTTTGGAGAAGTGGCTGCATTCTTCTACCAACAGTTATATCTTTTATCAGACAGCCTCTCTCCCATAGCTGCAGTTCTTACTGTTTTGGTTACTGCTCCTTCAAGCTTAGGGTGGTAACAACTTCCAGCTGTTGTTAGTCCTGGGAACTTTTTTTTTGGCTCCCTTGACACCCTGCCTGTACCTTGCCTGTTTCCTGATTGATCCAGGTATATCTGCCATTGTCTATATCATTGGGGTATTTGGACTTACAAGAGATCTTTCCACTGATTTTTGCAACAGATAAATATATTATTGGCAATTGAGCTACACGTTCTGATATACATTTTTATGATATCCTAAAATATTTTAGCCTTAATAATTCTCTGTACAGACTGAAAGAACCAAAATCAATATAATTCCCCAATGTAATTAGAGAAAAATAATGAACATGTCATACCCAAATCATATATAGAAAAATCTCTAAAGTTTCTGCTTTACTCTTTAAGAAAATACAAGGTACAAGAAAAAATATTTCAACTCACCGAGGTCCATATTACTCATAAGAACACTGATTCCTATGTGGATCTCTATAGACTTCTAAATTTAGTGCTTAGATAACTGCTTTTTAAAAAAATAAATATTACTGACAGAGTCAGTACTTTATAAAAATCCTTGGTACTATAGTTTTGAGAAAACCCCATCAATTCTCTTTCCCTAGATATAAGTGAACTGTAAAGACCAGTATTTCCTGGATCTCCTCCTTGTCCAATATTATCTATTCTTTGTTCATTGGTGCCACTCCCTCTGCCTAACTTGCAGTGCTGATGTTTCCCAGGCTTCCAGTCTATATTGTCTTTGCTTTCTTTCCATGTCATTCTTTTTGAGTAAATTCATCCACTGCAGTTCACTAATTCCTTAACTTAAATGAAATATTTATTGAGTGTCTACAATGTGCTAACACCTCTTTAGGCACTGGGAGTGGAATGGTGAACAAAACAAAGTTCTTGCGCTCATGAAGTTTACCTGCTAATGGGACAATAGACAAATATATAAATAAGTAAATAACATAATGTCAGGTGGTGAAAAACTGTTATGAGTGAAATAAAAAGAGATATTAGAACATCAAGTAACAGCCAGAGGGTTGACAAAAGGTATATTTTAGAGAGTGTAGTTAGTAAATGGCCTTCTGAGGAGCTACAGATACCTGAATAATGGTAGGGAGTAAGCCATACAGAGGCTTAAAATAGGGGAGCAAGGTTGGCATAGTCTAAGAAAAGCAGAAAGGTCAGGGTGACTGGAACTGAGTACCACTGATGAAATGGATAAACCACCAATAACTGAGACATTTCACGATCTGATTTATGTCTTTAAAAATATATATCACAGGCAAACTCTTAGAAGAAAATATAGGAGTAAATCCTTGTGATTTTGATTTAGGTAAAGGCTTCTTAGACATGACACCAAAAGCACAAATAACAAAAGAAAAAGTAGATAAATCGAACTGCATCAAAATCTAAAAATTTTGTGCTTCAAAGGATACCACCAAGGAAGTGAAAAGATAATCCACAGGAGAAAATATTTGCAAATCACATATCTAATAAGGGACTTGTATCTAGAATACATAAAGAGCTCTTAAAACTCAATAATAAAAAGGCACATAACACAATTTAAAAATGGCAAAGGACTTGAATAGACATTTCTGCAAGGAAGATATACTAAAAGCCAATAACTACATGAAAAGATGCTCAACATCATTAGCCATCAGGGAAATGCAAATCAAAACTACAATGACATGCAATGAGCCAACTACCAGGATGTCTATAATCAAAAAGACAGATGATAACAAGTATTGACAAGATGTAAATAAATTGTAACTTCATATACTGCTGGTGGGAATGTAAAATGACACAGCTGCTTGGAAAACAGTCTGGCAATTCCTCAAACAGTTAAACACAAAGTTACCATATGATCCAGCAATTCCACCATTAGAGAAATAAAATCATATGTCTGCACAAAAACTTGTCAACAAATGTTTATAGCAGCATTACTCATAATAGCCAGAAAGGGGAAAAAATATCCATCAACTGATGAATGGATAAATAAAATGTGGTATATCCATCAAATGGAATATTATTTGGTCATAAAAAATGAAGTGCTGGGAATTCCCTGGCAGTCCAGTAGTTAGGACTCCACGCTTCCACTGCAGGGGGCAAGGGTTTGATCCCTGATCAGGGAACTAAGATCCCTCATGCCACGTGGCCAAAAAAAAAAGTGTTGATACATACTACCAAATAGATGAAACTTAAAAACATTATGCTAAGTGAAAGAAGTCAGTCACAAAAGATCATATATTGTATGTACGATACTGTGATTTATAACATGAGATATATATTTGGTCTTCATATCTGTTTCTGGCACAGATCTCCTAAAGCCATTGGAATTTCCTAAGTGATGAGAGTGATAAAGTTATCTTTGGTTATGTGAATAAGGTGACTTTTGGAAAGCACCTAAGGATGGGGACTGGTTGCCACGAGAAACAATCATGTGAGTAGAAGATTGGAACTTTCAGTTCTACCCCTCTGACCTCCAGGAAGGGGAGAGGGGCTGGAGGTTGAATCAACTGCCAATGACCAGTGATGTAATCAATCATGCCTATGTAATGAAGCCTTCCTAAAGACCCAAAAGGACAGGGTTAAGAGAGCTTCCAGGTTGGTGAACACATGGAGGTGCTGGGAAAGTGGGGTGATGGGAGAGAGTATGGAAGCTCCATGCCCTTTCCCCATGCCTTGACCTATGTATCTCTTTTATCTGACTGTTCCCTTTTGTAGTAAACTGGTAATCCAGTAAGTAAAATGTTTCTGTAATTCTGAGTCTATCTAGCAAGTTGATTGAACCCAAAGAGGGAGTTGGAACCTCCAGTCTATAGATGGTCAGTCAGAAGCACAGGTGATAACCTTGCAAACGGCATCTAAAGTGTGGGGTGCGGGGGCAGTCTTATAGAACTAAACCCTTAACTTGTGGTATCTGATGCTATCTCCAGGTTGATAGTGTTAGAATTGAGTTGAACTGTAAGACACCCAGCTGGTGTTAGAGCATTGCTTCATGGTGTGGGGAAATCACCACCACCGCCCCCCCAGCCCCCGCTGGGATTGGTGTATGATTTTAGTTAGATTCCATTTAAAAGAAATGTACAGAATAGGCAAATCTGGAGAGGTAGAAAGAAGACTAGTGGTTGTTTGTCCAGGGGAAGGGGGAAAGAATAGGGAGTAAGTGCTAATAGGTACTGGATTTCTTTTGTGTTGATGAAAATGCTCTAAAATTGATTGTAGTGATGGTTGTACAACCCTGTGAATATACTAAAAACTGCTGAGCTGGACACTTTATTTTTTTAATTTTTTAAAAAAATTTTAAAGATTTTTTTGATGTGGACCATTTTTTAAGTCTTTATTGAATTTGTTACAATATTGCTTCTCTTTTATGTTTTGTTTTTTGGCTGCAAGGCATGTGGGATCTTAGCTGCCCAACCAGAGATCGAACCTGCACCCCCTGCATTGGAGGGCAAAGTGTTAACCATTGGACCACTAGGGAAGTCCCAGAGTTGGACATTTTAAATGGGAGTTATATGGATATGAATTTTATCTCAATAAAGATGTTATATAAACCAAACCAGAGTATAGGGTCATACAGACTAGGGTTTGAGGGTTTGAATCCTCACTCCAACTATTGACTAGCTACATGTCTGTGGGCAATTGACTTAATCTGAGTCTTAGTTTCTTACATGTAATCTTGGGATTGTAATACCCATCTCACATAGTTATTATGAGGTGTACATGAACTAAATATATGTGCAATGTCCTGTATTCAACTGCATTCATCTGAATGCAGCAAGCCACAGAGGAATAGAGAATGTTGTTATATGTTCTTCCTCTTGCTCTAGTTGGCCATGAGCTCTGTCCTGGAAGCTAGGAAGCTTACTGCATGGTTCTCCATGATCTTTTTGCATTTTGCCCTTGTCTCCATAATTCAGTAGCCTCAACTCCTCCTTTAGCCTGCCCATTAAGATATCTTCATTTTTTTCAAATTTCTATATTTACCCTAATATGTATTTATTTGTTAGGAATTTAACATGTCTTTTCAAGTATGCTGGTGGTCTTTTTTTAAAACAAGTTAGAATAGTTATTATTTTTATTAGTGCTCTGTTGCAAGTAGCATAGCTGTGACTACAGAAGCTAATTTTCCTGTATGCCCTGTTATTTTTAGTGTGCAGTTTTGAAGAACATAAGGTTTTTCAGGACACATGACAGAAAAAGCCTATATATGTTAAAACAGTGTACCAACAAATTAATAAAAGTAAAAAAACTGAGATCTTAGAATCAATATTAAGAAGTAACAAAACAGGAGGAAGAAACAGAGGTGAGAAAGAGAGGAAAAGCAAGGTTTAGGAAATCTAGGTAGTGCTAATGATCAGAATGTTTATTCTTAATTTCCATTAGGTAACAAAGCTCCCGAATTTAAAATTAAATTTTGATGTGGGAAATCTCTAAACCTTCTGCTCAATTTTGCTGTGAACCAAAAAGTGATCTAAAAAGTAAAGGCTATTAAAAATTAAATTTCACTTCATGAGACAAACTTGAAATTAATGATGACTAAAACACACACAAAAAGTCTCGAGGCTAGCAGGTCATGGCTAGTGAGACAGTTTCAATTCATCAGGGGCTGAGGCTTCTTTTGTTCCACTCTGCCATTCCTAGATTTAGTTCTTATCCTGTATACTCCAAGGTGGTTGCTGGAACCAATTGTTACATCTGTAATCTATCATAACATCAGAAAGGAGAAAAGTGAGGAGAAAAACACACCATTTCCTTTTAAGGACATTCTTCAGAAATTGCATAAGCGTCTTTTGATTATATGCTTTGGGAAAAGCTCAGTCACGTGGCTACAGGGAGGCAGAGAAATATAAATTTTATTCTACGTGGTGCCACAGAGTCCACCTTCTTTGCCATGGACATGATCTTGGTACTGCAAAATGGAGGGTCGGTTATGATGGGGTGCCCATTGCTTCAGGGCCTCGCATTTCTCTCATACAGGAATCCTTTGTTTGAGCCTGATCATTGCCTTTGTTGAGTAATTATTGCACATTTTTGCTTCTATTCAGACGGGCTGTTTCCTTTGCCTGAAATGCTTTCTCTCAACTTAGTTTATCCTTCTTTGTCCAGCTCAAGCTCAGTTCCTACTTCCTTGTGAAGCTGATCTCTCCTGCTTATAAAGGCACAGCCCTACCAATCTAACGCTTAGGGTGAAAAGAAATTTTAGAGAGCATCTTGTATCTTGTAACTCAAAGTAGGCTCCTGGACCAGCAGCATCAGCACACTTAAGAGCATATTAGAAGTGCAGAATCTCAGGTCCCAACACAGACTGACTGAATCAGAATCTCCATTTTTAATAAGATCCTCAGCGATTCATATGTACATTAAAGTTTGAGAAACACTGACTCATCATCATTATACTGATACAGAAAGTGAGGATCAGAGAGAGAAAATGACTTGTTGAGTCACTACTTGACTTTTCAAATCAAGTCCACATCTTTTATTTCATAGTGCAGAGCTCTTTTTACTACACTTTTCTGCTTCCTCCCTGCTCTAGAGTTTAGTCATGTGATAGATACTTTGTAGTGACCTTATACCTTGTGATAGACCTTTTGATGGTCATTTTATATTATCATTTAATTCTTAACATTGTTAATTTTTTTCTGCTCATATATTATCTTCCTAATCTGATTTTCAAATTCCTAGATGACAGAAATAGTAAATTGGGCTTCTCTGTATTTAGAGGCTGGACACATTTAAGTTGGTTATTTGTTTCTTTCAAGAGTAACTGAGGAAAACTTAAATTACTAAAACTGGAAATCTGAACAATAACTAAATCCTTCCTGGGTCTGATCAGTACTCTTTGCATGAAGTGAAGCAGCAGAGTAAATTATTTACATTTGCACTAAAATCTCTACTTTATGTCTACCTGAACATCATAGAATGGGTTAGATGTTCTTCCTCATATTATGCTCTGTGTTCCTATCTCTGGCATTGTACTTCCCACATTCTATCGTAATTATTTATTTATAAATCTCTATCCCTATTTTCTTGTGTTCTTTGAGAGTAGAGACTGTATCTTATTCATTTTTTATCCTGTATCCAGCATACAGAATAGTATGCAATAAATATCTGATGAATGAGTGAACTAATAATAAATAACATTTTGACAAAGTATGTTAGAAAATAGCCTTAATCTGCATTTCTACTACAGGGATTAAAAAGACTGATTTTAATATAAAGGATTTTTTATAGACACTTTCCACCAAAAGTTTACTTATTGTTAAAAGCATAATACCGTCTTGGCTTTATTTCTGTCTTTTCCAATACAAATGCATAGAAAACTGTTAATATGTGACAAATGAGGAAAAGATAGAAAAGAGGCTGTAAATCATTTCGATTAACCCCTCCTTTGTGGTTCAGACTAGGGCTTGTTTTTTGGATAAAAGAAGAAAACCTGTGAGGATGTAAAGGAAAGGATCTTCTCTCTTAGCTATCTGGAGAATTTACTATTCATCTTCTAGATGTAAAGGGGAAATTTGGGATTAAGGATACATACTTCGCAGGGAACTCCTCCACAAAGAGACTTGCTTTCCATTGATCCAAGAGTGAGATTTCTGTCATTTCACTAACTGAAACAGCTGAAACTAGAAAGGAGAATGGTAAACGTTAGCTTCTGGAATTTTCTTTTAAACTTAATACAAGGAAGCCAAACATTCACCTTTTACATTATGGTGTTATCTTTATTTGTTCACAAATGTAATTTTTTCAAGTTATACCAGATTCCAAATACTTAAATAATCATTCTCATTATTACAACACCCACTAAAAAATTAAAAAAAAACCCGCCTCACCACAGTCAGAACAATATCACCTGAACAGAGCATTCTCATTTATACAGCCTCTCTTTTGCTTATACAGCACTACCATCCCAGATAATCCTGTTCAACAGCTCATGTAACTTCTCATAAAGCCTTTATTTACCATTCCAGCTCACTCTGATACATTCCCCTTGAAGGGCCATAATATTGTCAGTGGCACTCACTTCAGTACTTAATCATATACAGTCATAGTTTAAAATTTTATTTGTATCTATAGCTTGTCTCCCAAATTAGACCCTTCATTCCTTGAGAAGAGGAACCACGTCATATGCTAGTGTCAGAAGCAGCAACTGAGTGAAGAGGCAAAGGACCTGTATTCTACCTAAGAGTTAGCTCTTACTATTCTTGTTACCTTGAACAAATAACTGAACATCTGAGTCTGTGCGTCACTGAAAATATAAAAGTTTAGTGGTTAAGAATACAGGTTCTGGAATCACCCTGCCTAGATACTTATACTGCTACTTTATTAACTGCATGATCTTGGGTAAATCTCTTAACCTCTTTCTACCTCAGTTTACTTATCTACAAATTAGGAACAATAATGGCCTTTTCATAGTGTTGTAAAGATTAAATGTGATAAGACATGTAAATTGCTTAGAATGGTGCCTGACATGGTGTAAATGCCTAATAAATTTTGGTGTTATTGTTATTATTATTTTTAAAAAGAAGAAAAGGAAAAGAATTAGGAAAAATAATTAACTCATTTTTTTCCTTCTATAGTTTTAGAGAAGCATTTGATGAAAGCTACTCTTTACTTTATTTCCAACCTGACTGAGACCTTCAATCCACTGATCCTTCCATTTTTACAATATATTCATCCTCCCTCATGTCCTCACTTCCTTTCTCATACAGCTTAGGTTCCATGGCCAGTCTCACAATCACTCCCTCACAAAGACTCTTAATTCCCTTGCCTCTCTTTCCCTTATACCAACTTAGGAAACCCCCTACTCTTCACTTTGTATATGTACACTAGAACAGCTGAAAATTATTTGGGAGAAAAAAACCCCAGCCATTCTGAATAAGCTCACTTGAGATTTTGACCATAACTTTTAAATGGGCATCCAACATTGACAGATGATAATGGTAATTCATCTTAATATCCTTCTTAATAAAACTGACTTTCTCATTCTTCAGGACAACTATTTGACACTCCCCCCACCTCAAATTTTTGATACTCATCCCCCTACCCACTCTCTATGTCCTTGCCTCCCCACAAAAAGTTAGTATAAATAGAAAAGAACGACCTCATCTTCTACCACCAATTCTAACATCTCACTACCATAAGTACCTACAAACCCTGCCTTCCTATCGTATCATAGTGGAAGAACCATCCTGGCTTCTAATACCAACTCCTCCCATTGTGCTCTTGATATTATCCTCTTTTACTAAGTTATCCTTTTTATTTCCTGCATCATCATTTTCTTTCTTTTTACCAAGATTATTTCCATTGGCAGACAAACATTTTATAGTCTCTTTCCTTATCACACATATATTTTTTTAATTCGCACATCTAAAAAAAAAACTCTTTACCCCATTTCTCCCTTCAGCTAATGCACCTCTATTTTTCTATTTACCGTCATAGCAAAATTCTTCAAAAGAGTTGTTTATAACTACCATCTCACATCCCACTTCCCATTCTCTTCTCAACATACTCTGATCAGGCTTTCATACACAATATTCCAGTGGAACTGCTCTTACCAAGGTCATCAATGATCTACATTTAATTAAGCTAATGGTCAACACACAATTCTCATCTTACTTGACACTTTAACAGGGACCAATGCTTTTGACCACTTCTTCCATCTTGAAACACTTTCTTCTTTAGACTTCTACAACACCACACTCTTCTGGTTTTTCTACCTCACTTGTCTTCTTAGCTGGTTTCACCTTCTATATCAGCCTTTTAATGGCTGGAGTGTTCTACCGCTTTGTCCTAGGTTCTCCGCTCTATCTATACTAATGCTCTCAGTGACTTCATACAGTTCTACAAATTAATGTGCGTCTACATATCAATGACTCCAATTTGAAACTCCAGCTGTGCTCAAGATTAATATAACCAATTGCCTCTTGATGTCTCCACTTAGATGCCTAATAGGCATTTTAACCTGGCCAAAGCAGAGCTATTGACTCCAGCCACGAATAGGCTTCCCCACAAGCCTTTCCCCATCTTAGGAAATAGCACTGCCATCCACCAGTTGCTCAGGTCAAAAACCTAGAAGAAACTCTTTATTCTTCTATTTTTTTTTTTAACCCTCTCACTGTTGGCTGGACCTCTAAAATTATCCCAATCTCAACCACTTCTCACATCTTTATTACTATAAGCCTAGTTTAAGGTACCATCTTTTATGTAGAGTATAGATTCACCTAGTAGTCTAGATTCTGAACCATACAGTAGCTTCCTGATTGATTTTCTCGCCTCTACCCTTGCCTCCCAATCCCTACCCCTTCCAACCTCCAAACAACAAGAATGGTTTTTCCAATGCAAAAATCAGGTTATGCCACTTTTTCTTAAAACTGTCCAATGACTTACCATATCAGCCATAATATAAACAAACAAACAAACAAACTCCATCTTATGGCCTTCAAAGCCTCATATCTTTCAGAATCTGCCTACTTGTCAGATCTCCCCTTTTTCATTAAGTAGTCACGATGGCCTAATTTTCTGGTCCTTACACACATCAAGTTTACTCCTGAGTCAGGAACTTTGCAGTTGCTTGAAAGGCTTCTCCCCTATATCTTTTTATGGCTGCTGCCGTCTTATTACTCAGATCTCAACTCAAATGTCCACCTCTTCATTGTAGTCCTACCCTAACCATCTTAGGAAATAGCATTCCCTACTCCTGAAATTTCATGTAACATTACACTATGTATCTTCTCTATACATTTATCAATACCAAATATTAGTTTACATGTTTAATGGTTTTATTGTTGCATCCTCCTTACCTGTCTGAAAACCCAGTGAAGGCAGGGACTATTTCTATGACTTATTCATAACTGTGTTCTTAGCACCTGTAACGGTGCCTATACAGAATACAGGGTAAATAAATGTCGTTAACTGACTTGTATCCTCCAGGGAGGCTAGTCTTTCTTAAGTCTATGACGTGATAAAAGCAAAAGATGGTATTTTGTACATATACATTTAAAAATAGTTTTATATTCAGTGTATTATTACAACTTAAAGTAGCCTTCCTACAGTTGAACAAGATCCTATTATAGTACAACAAATGTTACAATGTTAGAATATTTTAAGACTTCATCACCTACATATCTTTTATTTATTCTATTCATATCTAGTACAAACTTTCCAATTCCTTACTTTGTCACCTAAATTCTGTCATAAAAATATTAATTTGTAAACTTCTTGGAATTCTGATATGAATACACTTTTATATAATGAGAAAATCACTGCATTTTCTTAATAATTTATTATGCTAAACTCTGAAACACTTTTAAAAATAAATTTTTAAAAAATAAAAATAAAACATACCTCTTGTCCATGGCTTCCTAAATTTATTATCAGTAATTCTTGCAGGATAATTTTCATCTTGATATAAACATGAAGGGATTCGAAGCAATAAAGCATCTCTGCAAAACTTCTTTCTAACTACATTCTATGTAAGAAAGTAAGATTATAAAATCTTTTAATATATAGTGGGTTTAAAATACTTATCTGTCAATATTCAGAATACTAAAATTCTCTCAAATTTATATTATTTTTATTTAAAGGTAATACATGCTTACTATAAAATATCTAACACAGAACCACATAACTGAGAAAGTCAAGGTCCCTAGTCATATCAGTAATAGTTTGGTGTATTTTCCTAGATACTTTCTTTTCTAGATTAGGCTAAAATATGTGTGTGTGTGTGTGTGTGTGTGTGTGTGTGTGTGTGTGCGCGCGTGTGACAAAAAAAATGGGATCACATCATTTATATACCATTTAGCAATGTGCTGTTTTTCACTTAACAGTATAATATGGCTATCTTAACTTTTGTTTTCTACATCTTTGCACAGTTTCACTTGTGACATCCAGCAAATATGTTACTAATTTTTTTAAAAATCTAATAATTAAACCTTAAAAGGATGTTAAATCAGTTAAGTAAGCTTATAAATCAAAATTCTCTATACTTGGGTCTGCCTTTAGTTTCCTGCTTTATTTCCCATTACTCTTTAATACTAACTGTAGTCTTTAAATAGATCAATTACTACCCCGTTAACATTTAGTGGTCACTTCCTCATCAACACTGTGGTCTACACTGTGCCTCTGAAAAATGCCCTGATACTCTTCTCTAGCTATCAAAATTCTATTCATCTTTCAAGGCTCATCTTAAGCAATATTTCCTCTATGAAGCCGTCCCTCAGTGACTCTCAACTTCCCACAGAATTCATTATTCTACGTATTTGGACAAATAATAGTTTCTTGCATTACTTCCCAAGAGTTTTATGTTTGCTGAAGGTATAATAACATATTAAATAAGAGGTCTTCATTATCTAAGAATAAATGGTACAAAGAAAAGCTCAGTTAAAGTAATTTATATAAAATGAGGACCAAAGATTCATAGTAAAAAGGAAAGAAAAGCTTGATTAGAACTTTGTCTAAAAAATGAAATAAAGTTATAAAAATTAAAATTTATATTTAATGAAATTTTGTTCATAGTTAGCTTATATTTATAACTGATTTTTTGTCATAATTTCCCTCAAAACCGTGTTATATGACGATATGCATGATACTAGTCATTACTTCACCTTTGATCATAAATATTTCTAGAAAATATTTGAAGATTTAATCAAATTTTCCCAAGGCATCTCTGACTCCTTTGATATTCAAACCATTCTCTTTCTCTTGTCTGTAATCTGGTCTAATTTTGTAAAATCTTCGTCTGATAATAACTTTACCTGTTATTTGAGTGGTTCTTCAACACTGTTTTCACGAACTTTACAAAACCCAGTATCTTTTGCAAGATTTGCCATTGATTAGTATATCTGTATTGTATCATGGCAAGAAACTAAGATACCAGCAAGAAACTAAGATACCATTGGTGAGGATGAAAGTGTGAGGATGTTTGAGTATAGACTAATTTTGCAAGTGGAGAATACATTCATAAATATTTGTGTAACGATGACCTCTGATTCCCTACCATATATGTGTTATAATGATACATTTGCCTTCCTCGGTTATGAGGGAATAAGAAAACCTGAAGATACCTATATACCTTTTTTATTTCCTATAAAATATAACACAGTTTTAGTTATAGTGGAGCAATTTTTTTCCTGATTGATGGGGGTCAAGTTTATAAAGAAAACCAAAATTTAACTTGTTAATTAAGATCATAAGAACTATGAACTGTTGTGTTGTGTGACAACTATTCTAATTAGTTTCTTTTTTCTTTCTTTCTTTTTTTTTTTGCTACGTGACATGCGATATCTTAGTTCCCCCACCAGGATCGAACCCATGTCCCCTGTATTGGGCGCGCAGAGTCTTAACCACTAGACTGCCAGGGAAGTCCTTAATTAGTTTCTTAACGATGTGCCTGGTTTGAATTTCAGCTTTGTACAAGCTATTTAACTTCTCTAGACACCATTTTTCTAACCTGTAAAACTGTAAAACCTGATAAGATAATAGTATCTTCCTCATGGAGTAGTTATGATCATCAAAATGACATAATCCATCAAAAGAGCAAGTGATCAAATGATATAATCCATCAAAAGAGCGAAGTATCTGGCCCATAGTAAGTGGCCAATACATATTGTTACTGTCATTTTATCATAAAGATAACTGGGATTGCTTTTTCCCCACTCGTCTCAAGATCGCTCAAGATCATTCATAAAAGCAGTCCAAACTTGTCAAGAGTTTCTATATTTTTTTCCTGCTGACAGCTTCAAATTCATGTTAAATTGTCAATAATTTCCTTCCCAAAGTAGCATTTTTAAGGTATATTAAAAGTGGAAAGTAATTTTAAATGAATTTCAAAGTAATTAGACTAAGGATTACTCTAAGGACTACTGAAAAATAATCATAATCATATAGTGAACGTAGATAACATTTTTATATCATAATTTTTAGTAAACAGGTAGTGATCCAGTAATACTCTACCTCATATGAATAGTCTATTGCGCAATATTTGAATGCTGGAAACATGTCTTCTTTCTTTGGAAGCAGTACAAATTACAACGTCCGGAAATATAAAAATTAAAAGTAAATGTTGGTAAAACAGCAAAGCCAGGAGCAGAAAACCATTCTTAATCACAAACCATTGGTTCATTCATTTTAAAAAAGGCTCTGAATGATAAAAATTTAACTATGAAAATAACATTTATTACTGTGATTTAAATCTAATATGAAAATAATATATATTGGTATAAAATTGTTCATATATTTTTCATACTATTTTATCCATACAACTCCTAGCTGGTGGATTGCAATATATTTAATGTGATCATTTTGTTGCAAAAGAGGTTGGGGTTCACAAGACTGATAGTGATTTTCTCAGGATAACTGTATTTCCTAAGTGATCTTGAAAAAGGGTAAAACTGTGCTCAGTGGAGTAGGATTTGGAAAATTCCACTCTCTTAGAAAATAAAAAGCCTGAGTTAGAATTCCCTACTAGCTCATTTGGAATAAAGCAACTATAGTATATTATTTTTAGGTCATTGGGTCATTATTAGTAAATCAACAAATTCACCTAATGAAGTAAATTTTTTTTCTTTTCCATTATGGTTTATCACAGGATACTGAATATAGCTCCCTGTGCTATACGATAGGACCTTGTTGTTTATCCATCCTATATATAATAGTTTGCATCTGCTAGTCCCAGATTGTCTCAATAAATTTTGAATGCTGAATGAGTCCAAAATGGTTCTCATTTACGTGAGAATCAGAGGAATTACAGCTTAGAATATTTACTCTAGGACACAGTCCAGTTTATCAGAAAGTTCTTAGCATTTTGATCAATCATTTAAAATGTTTTTGGGAATTCAGATATAAACTAGAAGTTTCCATACAGTAGTAGTTTGTCAGTAAGCTTTCAGTGAATGAAATACACATTTTAATCCAAATGGTCTTGCTTAGTTTCATTATCATTTAAAATCTGTTTGAGGTTTACCTATTTCCAAATAGTAAAACTGCTCTCCAGAAGAACTGAAGATCTCATTTACGTTAATTGGCTATGAATCTATTCCTATTTTCAGTTATCGTCAAGTGAACATTCTTAACTACTCAATTACTGGGTTAAAAATCTAAGTGCAAACTTCTTAATATAGAGCACAATTATTTTATTTCACTAATGAATCAGAAGACATTTTGGATATTATAATAAGCATTCCAATGAAAACAAACCCAATAAGTTATGTGAAAACTTTTTAATGTTGTTAGATTCTGTGATATCAACAAGTGTGGGGAACACATAGTGTTGGTGCCCTCTTTCACTCTTAATGCCAACATAAGCATCTTCTAACTGGTGATTACTTCTCTGGAAATACTTCCAATCATTGTACTTCCATACAGAGTATCACTGATCTTTGAAGCAAATATTGATTCTAGAATTTCTACTTCTTGATATTGCACTTTCAGGAAAAATTATTTGAATGTGCCCGATAGTAGAAAAAGTTAAAAATCAACCACCTCTACCTAGTATATCCATTCAGTTTATTGTCAGCGTTTATCTTAAATTTTCCTTTCTTGTGAAGCCTAATATTCTATCAGCTTTGGATTCATCACTCTCATCAACTTCATTAAACAATAATTACTGTTGTATTGAAGTTAATCATTTAAATTCATGCTAAATGTATAGTACTTAAATAAGATACCGGACATCATATACATTCATAAAATTTCTTTCATCTGTCAACTGTATTTCATTGCATTATAGATATTTGAATCCATCTCATAGCGGTGGGTGGACATGAAGAGAGAGAAACTGGCCTTACTTCTAAAATCCAAGACAAGGGAGAAAACAAGCAAAATCATGGTTAGAGAGAAGGTATCTTAAAATAATCAACTTCTGAATTGCAGCAATTCCTGAAATAGTTTTCCTTACATATTCCTAAAAATTTTATTGCTCCTGTGCTACCTCCTGACAGGACTCTGTTGGGTCAGAATAGAAATGCATACAAATCATTAGGTCAGGCTCTTATGCACAATGCTAGAGAAGTTAGTTTTTTCCACCCAGCTTTATTGAGACAGAATAGATACAATAAAAAATGTATCTATTTATAGCGTACAAATATAAAATGGAATATTATTCCCAAGAGTACTTAAAATCACACAGAGGTGAGGGTGGATTGCAGGCTTCCCATCTCCTTCCACCAGCCTCAGGCATCGGGAGATTTCTTCCCTTCCTCACTTCCTTGCACAAAAACCACACTTTCACCATTGTCAAATCGCAGAGGCGGTAAGGTTCACGGATATTCTCCGGTTGTTTAATCTATACAACCTAATAGTGGCTAGAAATCCTATTGGCCTTTCTGTTCCCTTCACACCCTCTATTCTTGCCCAATTAGGTTAGGTGGGCGCTGGTTCTGGGGTCTTGTCCCCACAGAACCACATCAGCCGGGCCTCACAAATCTGTTTTCTAGAGATTTCGGAGCCGCCATACTCTAGCCCCAGCCCGACCTTTTCTTCCCCTCAGCTCGAGAACACCTTACCTCCGTCCTCTCTCCAGCCTCTCAGAGTTTTCACCAGAGGTGAAATCGCGTCCTCCCGCTCTTCCCAGGAGAAAATTCCCGCCCACTGGACACGTGACCTCTGACCGTGCGCTCAGTGCTTTCATTGGCCAGCCGGGCCTGGCGTCGCCCCACCACGCCGTCTTGCCCCGCCCCTCGGTATGAGGGCACTTCCGTCTGCGGTGGCCCACGTCTTGGGACGCCCAGGCAGGAGACGGCCCAAGCACGTGACGTGGTCAGCGCCGAGGTTCTCACAGGTGAGCAAACCTTCGCGGCACAAGATGGACAGTGACCGTGGGGATGGTGGCGGGAAGCTCGGAGGAGCCAGTGTGAAAAGTCGCGACGGCCACAGGAGTCTGAAATTCTTTGGTGTGGCTGCGCCGAACGCGGAGGGACCAGATGAGGACAAGGGCAGAGGCGAGCCGGAGGGCAGATGAGAGGATTTAGCAGCCAGATTCAGGGGCAAAGGAAAGCAAAAGGGAGGAGGCAAACGTGACTCCAGACATTTCTGGCTAGATGATGGTCATGCCTTAGCAGAAGAACCTTCGAGGACGGGCAGGAAAAGAACGAGTTAGACTGGGGAAATGCAAATTGTATACCTTGATCACAGCCGCCCTTTCACCGGCAGACTCATTTAGGAGTCCCTAGATCCACCCGAGAAGGAAGGAGACTTGTCCCTTTCTTTCCATTTCCTAACTCCTGCCTTCCTGACATAGCTTGGCCTTTGATTCCTTCCCAGAGGATTGCAAGAAGTAACATAGACTTATTTATTTTACTAACACATGGGTTTCTTTCAAGTTAATTATTAACGAAATACTAATTATGAAACTCAGTGGTTAAGCCACAGTAAGTTACCTACTTCATTCTACGTTGTAGAGGTTTGTGCAGTTTGCTACAGCGGTACGGATTTTATGTTTAGCAAGAATCAGTTGTAAAGGTGTTCATCTGGCATTGAAGTACATTAATTATTCTGTGTTCTTGGATGTATACCTTTTTTTAAACCAATTTTAATTTAATTTTGCAAAAATTACAAAAGTAACACGAAGTAGTTATACTCATCCTAACCAATAAAACCATCCCAAGATGGATACAGAAAAAGTAATCTCTGTTACCACCCCAACTCCCAGGTAGATGATGTTAACAATCTGGGGTGTATCTTTTCACACTTTCCTGCATGTTCATACAAATTTATACAGGTATGCATGCACAAAATAGTTTGGCCAATTATATAAAAATGGGTTACTTATTTCCCTCACTAAACAATACATTCTGAACAACCTTCCAGATCAAGACATACAGATTTAACTCATTTTTAAACAGCCACATATTTCATAGTAAGGATGTGCCATAATTTATCCAAACTTTCTACTACTGATGGATTTTAACAGATTGTTTCCAGCTTTTTACCTTGAAAATAATACCGCAGTAAGAATTCTTGGACATATGGTCTTGAATATTATTGCTGTTATTTCTATGGTATATATTTTGTTGTTTTGCTGACTCACATAAGTGAGACCATTTCAGATTTAATAGCTATTACCAATTTACCTCCCCCAAATTTATGCATTTTATGTTAACAGTGCCTGAGAGGAACCATTTTCCTGAATACTCAACAGAAATGAATATACTGCTCTTTAAATATTTTTGCTGATCTGATACGTGAAAAATACTATCTTGTTTTAATTTGCATTTCTCTGATTGCTGCTGAGATTAAGCACTTTTTAGAAGTTTATGAGCCCTTTGGATTTCTTCTTCCAGGAACTAATTGCTCAGGAATTGTGTGTGTGTGTGTGTGTGTGTGTGTGTGTGTGTGTGTGTGTGTGTGTGTGTGTGTGTGTGTGTATGTGTGAGTGAGATCAGGCAATTTTTCTATTGAGTAGGTTGTCTTTTTGAAGATCTTGAGTATAGGTATATTAGTTAATATCAAGTTTGGCTGTGTAAAAAACAGAATATTCCAAAATAATATAAAATTTATTTCTCTTTCGTGTAAATGAAGCATAGAGGTAAAAGCTTCAAAACTGATATGGCAGCTGTCCTCACAAAGTCCTCAGGGACTTACCTTCCAGCTCATTACTCTGATATTCCTAGGTTGTGATCCTTGTTTTCATGGTCTCAGGTGACAGTATCTATATTTCAGGCATCAGGATGGAGGAAGGAATGAAAAAGAGGAGAGACCAAGAGCACAATGTTCCTTTATATAATCTGTAATTAAAATTGTGAAATACAATGTGCATGTAGAAAAGTCCATAAGACAATGTATAGTTTAAAAATTATTTTAAAGAAACATCCATGCAAACTCTACTCAGAAACAGCATTACAAGAATTTCAGGAGCTCTCCGTTTCCTTTTCTAATCATAACTCTCCCTAGAGGAAGTCTCTTCCTAGATCTAGAGATTACTATAATCCTGACTTTATGATAATCATTGCCTTGCTTTTCTTTAAAGTTTCACCCAAGTATGCATTTATAAATGATATAGTTTCGCATATTTTTTAATCCTACTGTTTGTGTTAGTTTGGTTCTTGCTTCTTCCATTCAGTGGATGTTGTTGTACGTATATATGTTAATTCAATTTCATTGTTGAATTACTCCCTTCGTATAAATATACGTCAACTTGTTTATCCATTCTGTTATTGATGGATCTTTGGATTATTAGTTTTGGGCAATTACAAATAATGCTGCTGTCAATATCCTTGTACATGTATCTTAGTACACATATACCATTCTCTAGAATATAAATTTCGGAATGAATTTCTTGATTATTGAGAAATGTGCATATTTTTACATTTAACTCAAGAATGCCAAATTGTTTTCCAAAATGATTATACCAGTTTACATTCCCACCAGCAACGTTTGCTCTACATTTGCTCTATTGCTCAACGTTTGCTCTATTGCTCTACATTCTCACTGACCCTGATCAATTTCATTCTATTTAATTTTGAGAATCTGGTATCTAGCTATATCTTAAGGAAGGTTCCTTAAGAAGCTGTATCTAGCTGTCTCTTAAGGAAGGTTCCCATAAGCTTCCACATGACACTTCTGCTTACCTCTCATTGGCCAGGCCCTAGTCACATGGTCAGTCCTCTCTGTAATAAAGATTAGAAGATTCAGGTTTTATTCTGCACAGTCATGTGCATAGTTACAACTTGGAGATTCTATTACTAAAATAGTAAGGAGAGAACAGATCTGGGGGACATACATAGTAAGTGTCTGCCACATTAAGAATAATAATTTAAAAACAGCTAACTTTCATTGAGCATTTACTATGTGACAAACACTATTATAAACACTTTGCCACTCTTTGTAAACTAGATACCATATTACAAACCCCAGTTTACAGATAAGAAAACTGGGACATTGAGAACTTAAGTATCTAATTTAAGTAGTGTTAAGCTAGAAAGTATGAGACAGAATTGCAAACCCAGACAGTCTGGTTCAGAATCCATGCTTTTAGCTAGGCCATACACTCTTTAAAAGGAATATTTGTTCTTGGTCTGCTGTATGTTTTGCGAATATTTTCTCTTTGCTTATCTTTGGAAATTTCTAAAAGTTTTCTTTATATATCTACAGTGAATTTTATCATATCTAAATCATCTATATTTTTTCTCAGTAATGTTTCTGCATAATTTCTAAAATTATGCATTTAAAGAGAATCTTAGTACAATTACTTTTCCCCATAAGTTTTAATTCACCATTATTTGCACCATTATTATTTTGAATCTAGGTGGAAATAAATGTTTAGATACACTTGAATATAACTAAGTTGAGGAGCCATAAAAGAAGGGGGAAAACTCCCTTTCTATCCAGATTAATTCCACACATTTGGGGAAATCTCCTGTGATGATGTTAAGCTTCATTGTTATATTCACATGCTGTGCTGTCGAGGCCATAGTAATAATGTTCAATGTTTTTGAGAACATACTTTGTGCCAGGCACAATACGAAGCACTGACGATGCAAAAATAAGGAAAACAAATCTTTACCTTTAGGAAGCTCACAAATCCTCGTCTGAGGTGGTTTTTCATCTCTTCAGACAATTCTATACACTGCTGCCAGGATGATATTTCTAAAACAACTAACTGAGAATATCATTCTGCTGCACATTCTTTCATCTTTCTCTCACATACAGGATAAAATCTGAAATCCTTACCAAGGAACAACTACTCACTCAACCCCATTTACTTTGGAACCCTGAACCACTAACCATTCTCTGAACATCTCCCAGGTCCTCCCACTTCCAAGTCTTTGTTCCTGCTGTTTTATTTTGTTTTCTGATCACATGTTGAAACCCTATTTATTCTATAAGGTTCAGTTCAAATGTTTCCTCCTCCCACTGATACTTTTAGAATTAGTTGTTACCTTTTCAGCACTCTTAGAGTTTTTGTCAACATCCCACTTTAGGAAATTTTCATGCTTTGCATTGTAATTGTTTTGTTTGTGTCTGCTTCCCCCACTAGACTGCAGTCTTCCTGAGATGGTAGACCATGGACCATGTCTTAATTATATACTTTGTAACTAGCACAATGCTTTATCTAGAATAAGCTCTGAAATGAATATTTAATTTACTTAAAATCTGGCACTAGGTCACTTTGAAATAATAGCTATCAAAAAAAATTTTTTTGGTATTTTTAGGTTTTTGATGTTTTTGCAAGAGCACTAATGTGTATGAAATATTACACACACACACACACACACACACACATCAGCCAAAGGGAACATGGCATGAATATGGCAGATAATCATCTTGAAACAGAATTGCAGATTAGTCTGAAACTGATAATGGAGAAAATCTGGATATATAAAATGAAATAATATTGCACAAATATGTTGCATAAGTAGCTTATTGTCTTGTTTGCTAATTTATGGGTGTAGCCTCACATACTATCTTTTGACCAGTAAGGGACTATTTCACATAAATAGATTGAGAGCAAACATTTTAGCACAACATATTTAATCTAATTAACCTAGATAATAGTGCTAGAAAAGAGCTGTGGTAGCATCAGCATGTAAAGAAATTTTCTCAAGTATAGAAGAGAAACCTAACATTTCATATTCATGGAGTTTACTTCTTTTTTTACATGAAGAAGCCAAATGTTATTGTAGCTTATTTTTGCAACATTTGTCTCTATAAACACTATCACTTTTCTCTGTTCCACATGTCCAACCCCTTAACATTTTTCTAATTATGAGCCATCTCATACCTTACATGTTTATCAGATCTTTCACACGCATTGAAAATTCACATAAGTGAAGTTTCTGGCCAGGATGAAAACTTTATCCATGCTTATATTTGACTCTGTACCCACCAAAGAAAACACAGGCTGGAATAAACAGTTATGCTTGAGTGTCCATTTCCTTAGGAAAAATGAAAAAGCCAGCTCTACACTTTAACACTTCCCTGGGTAACATTTACCCTAACACCTTTCATATTGTTATCAAACCAAACTTGAGTCCACTCACCCTTATGCAGTAAAGCCAATCTACTGACACCAGGTTGTGGTAAAGGAAGGTGCAACATTTACTGCAGGGCACCAAGGAAGGAGTTCAAGACAGCTAGTGCTCCAAAAAGCCAGAACTCCCCCAATGGGTTTCAGCAAGGCATTTTAAAAGGCAAGGTGAGGGAGGGACATCCCAGGGTATGTGATCAGCTCATGCACAATTCTCTGACTGGTTGATAGTGAGGTAACAGGGCATGTGACAGGGGCCAACATTATCAATCCTTAGGCGCCAGTAGGTCTGGGGGCTACGTGCTTATGATCATCAAGTAGTTCATTTCTTCCATTTGGTGGTGGTTTTACCATCTGTAAAACAACTCAGGAAATATGCATCAGATACTGTTATGTAGGTACTTCAGAGAGGAGTTAAAGCAGAGGATATGGAGGAGAAGTCTGTCCTGGGAAGGCCCCATAAGGTCCTGCTCAGTTACAGTACTTCATGGTCCAGTGAGGTTAAGCGATTTGCCCAAAATTACATAGGTGGGTCTAGAACACAAGTCTTCAACCAGTGAGGTGTAATTGTTCAGTCACTGATTTATCCATCAATTATTTTTATTTTTTAATTTTTTTTATTATTTTATTTTTTGCAGTACGTGGGCCTCTCACTATTGTGGCCTCTCCCGTTGCGGAGCACAGGCTCTGGACGTGCAGGCTCAGCGGCCGTGGCTCACGGACCTAGCCGCTCCGCGGCATGTGGGATCTTCCCGGACCGGGGCACGAACCCGTGTCCCCTGCATCCGCAGGCAGACTCTCAACCACTGCGCCACCAGGGAAGCCCTCCATCAATTATTTTTAAGCATATATTATATGGAGGAACCATGCTAGTTGGGGGAGAGCAGATGATTCTACTATGTCACTGTGTCAGGGAAAAGAAGACGTTCACATAAATAACTAGTTATTCCCTCAGAAAATTAATGTCATGAGAGTTATGGGAGTATAAAAAGGAGAAAATGTTGTATTATTTTAACAAGTAAGTTGTAGAGATACAGAAGAATAATTGATTAGGTAACTCATTTAGATATTTCACCAGATTAACCACAACTATAGGAAATCTAGCTGTTTGAACCACAAAAGCAGTAACAGTACTACTATGTACCTAATGAAAAATGAACCAACATAAAATAAATAACTTCCTAAGGTCTAAATTTGCAAATTCAAACTATAATTAGTTATAACAAATGTCACAAATATCTAAGGTAGCCAATATCATACTTATAAAAGGTGGGAAAACTATTACTTCTGTTTTTCTCTCCAAAAGAAGTCTTAATATTGTTTGAGGCATCCTTGATTGTATTTATACTTTATATTTTTTAAATGGAGGAGATTAAACTAAATTTGGGAAGAGGATATTACATTAATAGCTACATTTCCAAATGCAGGAAAAATAATTATATGAAAAACTGAGGGAGTGCTTTTCCCATAAATCAAAAGATTTGAATTGTAAACAGCAATTCTCACCACTTCATATTTTATTCTATTTTATTTTATTTTTCCTTATTTTTCTATTTATTTGATATTTCATAGATATTCCCACCATCCAGAACTAACAAATATTCAATTTTTCTATTATTTATTTCAACTAGGTTTTGTTTTGTTTTTTAGTAACAAAGGATGTAATTAAGGTCTACTTTTTAACCTATCTCTATCCTATTTCTCAACTTCCCTTTCAGACCACTTCATATTTTGAATTTAGACCCAATCTTGTACTTTAGAATATAAATTAATTTAACAAATAATTTTTTAACAACTACTATGTGCTCAGTATGTACAAAGTTAATAGGAAGTTAAACAACTTGTATTGTCTTTTACAGGAAAAAAAAGAACAAAAAGAAAAATAGCTGGAAGCAAAAACAACTAACACTTCTCCTTTAAATACTTTCCTCTTTTTTTTTTCTTTTTTTTTTTTTTTGCGGTACGCGGGCCTCTCACTGTTGTGGCCTCTCCCGTCGTGGAGCACAGGCTCCGGACGCGCAGGCTCAGCGGCCGTGGCTCATGGGCCCAGCTGCTCCAAGGCATATGGGATCTTCCCGGACCGGGGCACGAACCCGTGTCCCCTGCATCGGCAGGTGGACTCTCAACCACTGCGCCACCAGGGAAGCCCCAATACTTTCCTCTTTTGACTTCTAGCTTTCTGGTTTCTCTCACCTCTTCTGGACCTGGAACCTCCATAATTTTGGGAGAAAATATTAACTGTAAAATCAGTCTCATTGGTTCCACTACAAATATATGCTATGCAACTTCATCTAGTCCTTCAATGCCAATTATCAATCATTATTTTCCTTCATTTTCTTCCTATCTATCTACCTATCTATCTATCTATCTGTCTATCTATTTGGAGAGTCAGTATGTGCCAACAATGTCCTAGATGTGAGAAATAGCTTCAAACAAGACAATGTCTGTATCTTTAGGCCCCTTATCATATTCCAACAACACCTAGACGAGTGGTTCTCAAATGGAGGTATTTTTGTCTCCCAGGGGGCATGTAAGTATGTCTGCAGACATTTTTGGTTGTTGCAGCTGGGGGGGGAAAGGCTGCCACTGCCATCTAATAGGTAGAGTCCAGGATGCTGCTAAACATTCTAAAAAGGAGAGGAAAACCCCACATCTTCCCTAAAAAAGATTGAATTATCCAGCCCAAAACATCAATAGTGCCAAGGTTGAGAAATCCTGATATTAACTAACTAAAGACTAAACTATTTCCACACTTTTCTAGTCTTATATATAAAACCTACCGCATTCCTTGCAGATGGCTTCACATTCTTCTTGAATGAGAAGTTGTGTTCCTTCACTTTTCTCTTTTTGTCTCAAAATGTCTATGTATCCTCATTTGGCATTTTCTTACTGTCTTCTTTCTATGGATAAGTATTTCTCTTTCTTTTCAAGACTATTTTCGTTCAATACTTATGCCCTACCTTATTCCCCAAATTATGCCACCTACAAAAATACATTATCACAGAATAAAAACAGATAAGAAATCAGGCAAAGAGTACTATTCCCCTTGGATTCTTATTTATTTATATTATTAATTTTTAAATTTTTTTTTTTTTTTTTTTTTTTTGTGGTACGCGGGCCTCTCACTGTTGTGGCCTCTCCCGTTGCAGAGCACAGGCTCCGGACGCGCAGGCTCAGCGAACATGGCTCACGGGCCCAGCCGCTCCACGGCATGTGGGATCCTCCCGGACCGGGGCACGAACCCATGTCCCCTGCATCCGCAGGTGGACTCTCAACTACTGCGCCACCAGGGAAGCCCTAAAAAATTTTTTGATGAATATTTTTTTATTAGAATGAGACAGTTCAGCATCAAGTCTTTTTCTTTTAATTTTATTTATTTTTGGCTGTGTTGGGTCTTCGTTGCTCTGCGCGGGCTTTCTCTACTTGTGGTGAGCAGGGGCTACTTTTCATTGCAGTGCACAGGCTTCTCATTGTGGTGGCTTCTCTTATTGCGGAGAACGGGCTCTAGGTGCGTGGGCTTCAGTAGTTATGGCATGTGGGCTCAGTAGTTATGGTTCACAGGCTCTAGAGCACAGGCTCAGTAGTTGTGGCGCACCAGCTTAGTTGCTCCACAGAATGTGAGATCTGCCCAGACCAGGGATCGAACCTGTGTCCCCTGCATTGGCAGGCAGATTCTTAACCACTGTGCCACCAGGGAAGTCCCTTCTCTTCGATTCTTTATCTCATCCCCACTCAGCTCCTCCAGACTTTAGTTCATAGCTTGTTTCCTCTCGTGTACATCGTCATTCTCTCTGCTGTACTGTATTTTCACTGTGTCCAAAGTCTGCTTAATTATATTCTATCCTAAAATATTCTCTAAAACTTATTTTGATCCTTCTACTTTTTAACTTTTCTGTATCCCCTAGGACTCCTAGACTGCTGTAATTTTCTCCTAACTGTTCTCCTAAGCCTCTAATGTAGTCTGCATAGTGCTGTAGAATTTAGATTATGTCCACTATTTTCATCAGAGTCCTTCAGCAGTCAGCCAATGCTTATACATAATAACTATGCCATATCAAGCATCTTCTATTTACAAGGTGCTGTGCTTGGAACTTGACCCAAGTTAGTAGTATCTCCATCATATAGAAGAGAAACAGGCTTAGAGAGGTTAGGTGGCGTCAAAACTATATGGCTAGGAAGTGCAGAGCCAGGTTTCAAATCCATGGCAGTCTTATACCAAAGTCATACATTTTACTGAACTCTTCATTCCCTAAGGAATCAAGTCTAAGCTCCTTAGTTGGGCCTTCAGGATTCTTTGTGATCTGGCTCCAGACTTTTTCCAGTTACTGCTGACCTTCATCTACCCCACACTCTTGTTAAAGTGCTGTTGTTTTCTTCATATTCTCTTTGCTTTCTTTTCTTCTATTTGCTCTCATTTGTATCATACCCTCTGTCTATGTCATCCTTCTCATACAACTCTAAAGGTCCAAATACACACCCACCTTTCAAGCCCAGCTCAAACTTCCCAGATGAATTCTCTAATCTTCTCTGATCCTCCCTTCCTTCCTTCCTTCCTTCTTCCTTCTTCCTTCTTCCTCCCTCCTTCCTCCTCCCCTCTTCCTTCCTCCCTCCCTCCCTCCTTCTTCCTTCTTCCCTTCCTTCCTTCCCTCCCTCCCTCCCTCCTTCCTTCCTTCCTTCCTTCCTTTACCCCTTCTTTCCCCCTTCCTTCCTTCCTTCTTTCCTTTTATCCCCCTGGTGGAGCTTTCCTCACTTTCAGACTTTGTTATTATTAATCATATGTATGCTTTTTGCCCTCCTTTAGAGCAGGGAACTTGTTATGTAATAATAACATACTTTTGTGTAGAATTTTACAAAAACTCTTTTATACATGCTAAGAACCTGGCAAAGAGTAGGAGCTCAATAAATGTTTGTTTGATTCTAATCTGCATAGCAATTCTCCAAGGTGTGATTATACTTTACAAAAGATAAGGGAACTGAGGCTCAGAGAGATCAAGAGACCTACGAAAGAGCAAAATTGTTCTAAGCTCTAGCCCAAGAGTTATGTCTCCAGTTAAGTGCTCTTTCTACTACACTACCTATGGCTTCTGAGTTTGGTTCCCCCCATATATTCTAGCACTTTACCTTGGTCTGAGTAGTTATTGAATATGTTCTGAATGAATGAGTAAATGTCTGTTAAGAACATATTCTTTCAGTTTGAGAATCATGAGAGATTTATTGGCCACCAGGAATAAGAGCACTTCAGGATGTGACTCATCCCCATACATGATATTTATTGTTCATTTAGGCAGAAGGAAAAACAAACCCTCCCATTCTGATAAAATATCTTAGGCAACATTAGGTTGAAGTCTGTATTATCCAGTTAAAAACACCAGTGCCACACACCTTTAACAAACGAGTTTTTTTATGTTATTTAAAATCAGTGAGTAGGAAGAAAATGGGAGAGTAATTTTTCAATTTTTGTTTTTCATTTTTATGTAGCCAAATTTATCATTCTCTTTCTTACTGTTTCTGCTTTTAGGGTCATGGTTAGAAAGGCCACCTCCATTCCAAAGATTCAAGTATGTCTTCTTCTGTTTTAATCATGTCATCCTTTATGTTTAGAATCTCTGGGATTGTGTGTGTGTGTGTGTGTGTATGTGTGTATGGCATAACATAGGTTTATAATTTAATATTTTTCTTATATAGTTTAGTGAGTTATTTATTGATTTACCCTTCTGACTTTAAATTACATACTCCCATAAGCTAAATTCTCATATGTGTATAAATATATCAACTTTCTAGATCTGTCATTTTTTCTATTGATGGTTTACTCCTCAGCTGTTTTTATTTATTTATTTATATTGTTTTAATTATTAAAGTTTTAACTTCTGGCTGGCAATCTCATTTACTACTCTTCTTTAAAAGAAATATTCCTGGCTACCCTCTTAAAAATCAGCATATGAAAAAAAAATCAGCATATGAAAAGTTTTTGTCAAGATTCCACATTTTTAAAAAAACTGGGATTCTGATTTAGATGGGATAAAAGTTACAGATTAATTTGGAGAATTGACATATTTAATACGTCTGATTTTGAATCTTCAAAATCAGAAACCCTGATATGGTTTTCCATTTACTCAAGCCTTCTCTCATTTCTCCCATTACTTTTATAATTTTACAATTTTTGCATAGCTGTGTGTATATGCATGAACCCTTTAGTAGAGCATAGTGCTTTAGAGCATGTATGCAAGAATCAGACCGCCTGGGTTCCAAACTCAGCTGTGCCATTAACTAATCATGTAACCTATTCATTCACCTTTGTGTGCCTCATTTTTCCCTCCTGTAATATGGGAACAATAATAATAGTGCCTCCTAGACTTATTGTGAAGATGAAATGGGTTAATATACATAAAGTACCTAAAATAGTATCTAGCACATAGTAAGTACCATATAAGTACTACCTAATGATTTATGTGTTTATATACTGTATGCATTTCATGTTACATACTAAATTTAATTGTGTTTTATACATTGTTATTACAAATGAGATATTTTTTTCTGTTATCTTCCTGTTGGTTTTTACTTTATTAATTGTGATTATAGGGTACAGTCCCAATAAAATGCTAAACTGAAATTTCAGCCTCCAGAGGGCTCCGCTTTCCTGTGAATTACTGTCATTTTCCTTTCTTACCTCCCTTCCTTCCTTCCTTCCTCTCTCCTCTCTCTCTCTCCCCCTTTCTTTTTTTTTTTTTTTTCTTTTTTTTGCGGTACGCGGGCCTCTCACTGTTGTGGCCTCTCCCGTTGCGGAGCACAGGCTCCGGACGTGCAGGCTCAGCGGCCATGGCTCACGGGCCCAGCTGCTCCGCGGCATGTGGGATCATCCCGGACCAGGACACGAACCCATGTCCCCTGCATTGGCAGGCAGACTCTCAACCACTGCGCCACGAGGGAAGCCCCTCTCTCTCCCTTTCTTTCTTTCCTTCTTTCCTTCCTTCCTTCCTTCCAAGTTTAAGGTGGACAGCATAATGATTTGACTTACATACATCAAGAAATGATTATCACAATAACTGTAGTGAACATCCATCATCTCATATAGATATAAAATTAAAGAAATGGAAAAAAGAATATTTTTCCTTGTGAATGAGCACTCAGGATTTATTCTCTTAACAATTTTCATATGTAACATATAGCAGTGTTAAATATTTATCATGTTGTACATTACATCCCTAGTATTTATTTATCTTCTAACCGAAAGGTTGTATCTTTTGACTGCCTTCATCCATTTCCCTCTCCACTTACCCCCTGCCGCTGGTAACCACACATTTGATCTCTTTTTCTATGAGCTTGTTTGTTTTGAAGTATAATTGACCTATAACACTATGTTCATTCCTGTTACACAATATAGTGATTTGATATTTTATACATTTCAAAATGATTAATGCAATAAGTCTTCTTACTATATGTCACCATACAAAAATGTTACATAGTTATTGACTATGTTTCCCACACTATACATTCCATAACCATGACTCATTTACTTTGCAGCCAGAAGTTGGTACCTCTTAATCTCCTTCACCCCCTCCCCTTTGGCAATTACCTGTTTGTACTCTGTATTTATAACTCTGTTTCCGTTGTTATTTTTGTTCATTTATTTTCTTTTTTAGATTCCACATATAAGTGAAATCATACAGTATTTATCTTTTTCTGTCTGACATTTCATTTAGCATAATACCCTCTAAGTCCATCCATGTTGTTACAAATGGCAAGATTTCATTCATTTTTATGGCTGAATAATTTCATATATATATACACACTTATGTTGCTTCCATATCTTGGCTATTGTAAATAATGCTGCAATGAAATATGGGTGATATATCTTTAAGAATTATAGTGTTTTCATTTTCTTTGGATAAATACCAAGGTGTGGAGTTGATGGATCATATGGTAGTTTTATTTTTAATTTTTTGAGGAATCTCCATACTGTTTTCCATAAAGTATGCACCAATTTATATTCCAACCAGCAGTGTATGAGGGTTCCCTTTTATCAACGTCCTCACCAATATTTATTATTTCTTGCTGTTTTGTTAATAGCCATTCTGAGATGTGTGAGGTGATATCTCATTGTGGTTTTAATTTGCATTTCTTTGATGATTAATGATGTTGAGCATCTTTTTATGTGCCTGTTGGCCACCTGTATGTCTTCTTTGGAAAAAGATCCTCTGCCCATTTTTTATACCAGGTTGTTTGGTTTTTTGATGTTGAGTTGCATGAATTCTTTGTAAATTTTGGATATTAACACCTTACTGGGTATATCGTTTGCAAACATCTTCTCCCAGTCAGTAGGTGGCCTTTTCATTTTGTTGATGGTTTCCTTTGCCATGTAAAACTATTTAGTTTGATGTAGTCCCATTTGTTTACTTTTGCTTTTATTTCCCATGCCTGAAGAGACATATCTAAAAAAAATTACTAACCAATGTCAAAGAACTTACTGCCTATGTTTTCTTCTAGAAATTTTATGGTCTCAGGTATTTTATTTGAGTCTTTAATCCATTTTGAATTTATTTTTGTGCATGGAATAAGAGAGAAATCCAGTTCAATTCATTCGCGTGTAGCTTTCCAACTTTCCTGACACTATTGAAGAAGCTGTCTTTTCTCCATTGTATATTCTTGCTTCCTTTGTCATAGAATAATTGCCTGTATAAGTGTGGGCTCATTTCTGGGCTCTGTGTTCCATTCCATTGATCTATGTGTTGGTTTTTGTGCCAGTACCATACTGATTTGATTACCGTAGCTTTGTAGTATAATTTGAAATCAGATGGCATGATACCTCCAGCTTTGTTCTTCTTTCCCAAGATTCTATTGGCTATTTGGTGTGTTTTGTGTTTCTGTTAAATTTTAGAATTATTTGTTCTAGTTCTGTGGAAAATGTCTTTGATATTTTGGTACAGATTTCATTGAATTTGTAGATTGCCTTGGGTAGTATGGTCATTTTAACAATATTAATTCTTCATATCCATGAGTACAGTATATCTTCCCATCTGTTTGTGTCATCTATGATAATTCGTTGTTAGTGTATAGAAATGCAACAGATTCTGTATATTAATTTTGTATCCTGCAACTTTACTGAATTCACTGATGAGCTCTAATGGTGTCTTTTAATGATGTCTTTAAGATTTCCTATATATAGTATCATGTCATCTGCAAACAGTGACAGTTTTCCTTTCTTCCCAATTTGGATTCCTTTTATTTCTTTTTCTTATCTGATTGCTATGGCTAGGACTTCCAATACTATGTTGAATAAAAGTGGTGAAAGTGGGCATCCTTGTCTTGTTCCTGATATTAGAGGAATTGCTTTCAGCTGTTCACTGTTGATGCTACCTATGGGTTTGTCATACATTAGTATGTTGAGTTATGTTCCCTTTATACCCACTTTGTTGAGAGTTTTTATCATAAATGGATACTGAATTGTGTCAAAAGCTTTTTCTACATCTGTTGAGATGATCGTATGATTTTTATTCTTCAATTTGTTAATGTGGTGTATCATACAGATTGATGTGTGGATATTGAACCATCCTTGCATTCATGGGATAAATCTCACTTGATAATGGTGTATGATCCTTTTAATGTATTGTTGAATTCAGTTTGCTAATATTTTGCATCTATACTCATCAGTGATATTGACCTGTAATTTTCTTTTCTTGTGTGTGATATCTTTTTCTGGTTTTAGTATCAGGTAATGCTGGCCTCATAGAATGAGTTTGGAAGTCTTCCTTTGAAATTTTTTGGAATAGTTTGAGAAGGCTAGGTGTTAACTCTTCTCTAAATGTTTGGTAGAATTCACCTGTGAACCTGTCTGGTCCTGGACTTTTGTTTGTTGGGAGTTTTTTGATTACTGATTCAATTTCATTACAGGTGGTTGGTCTGTTCACATTTTCCATTTCTTCCTGGCTAAATCCTGGGAGATTGTACATTTCAAGGAATTTCTCCATTTGTTCTAGGTTGTCCATTTTATCGGCATATAATTGTTCATAGTAATCGCTTATGATCCTTTGTATTGCAGTGGTGTTGGTTGTAACTTCTCCTTTTTCATTTCTGATTTTATTGACTTGGGCCCTCTCTCTTGTTTTCTTGATGAGTCTGGCTAAAGGTTTATCAATTTTTTTTGTCTTTTCAAAGATGCAGTTCTTAATTTCATTGATCTTTTCTATTGTTTTTTTTAGTCTCTTATTTTACTTATTTCTTTTATAATCTTTATGATTTCTTCCCTTCTACTCATTTTGGGTTTTGTTTTTCTTTGTTCTAGTTCCTTTAGGTGTAACTTAAAATATTTATTTGAGACTTTTCTTTTCTCCTGAGGTAGGCTTGTATACCTATATACTTCCCTCTTAAAACTGCTTTGCTTTGCTGCATCCTATAGATTTTGGATCATTGTGTTCTCATTTTCATTTATCTACAGGTATTTTTTTGATGTCTTCCTTGATTTCTTCAGTGACCCATTGGGTTTAGCTTCTGTGTATTTGTGTTTTTTACAGTTATTTTCCTTGTAATTGATTTCTAGTCTCATAGCGTTGTGGTCAGAAAAGATGCTTATTATGATTTCAGTTTTCTTAAATTTACCGAGGCTTGTTTTGTGGCCTAGTGTGGGATTTATCCTGGAGAATGTTTCATGTGCACTTGAAAAGAATGTGTATTCTGCTGCTTTTGGGTGGAATGCTCTATATGTATCTGTTAAATTCATCTGTTCTAATGTTCTGCTTAAGGCCGGTGTTTCCTTATTGATTTTCTATCTGGATGATCTGTCCATTGATATGAGTGGGCTGTTAAAGTTCCCTACCACTATTGTATAACTGTTTATTTTTCCCTTTATGTCTGTTGATATTTGCTTTATGTACTTAAGTACTCCTATGTTGGGTACATATGTATATATTTATTTATTTATCATTGTTGTATCTTGTTGGATTGATCCCTTGATCATTATTTAGTGTCCAGTCTTTATTTTAAAGTCTGTTTTTTCTGATGTAAGTATTGCTATGTTGTCTTTCTTTTGATTTCCATTTGCATGGAATACCTTTTTTCATCCCTCACTTTCAGTCTGTGTATTTCTTTATATCTGAAGTGAGTCTCTTGTAGGCAGCATATATATGTGGGCCTTGTTTTTGTATCCATTCAGCCACTCTCTGTCTTTTGATTAGAGCATTTAGTCCATTTACATTTAAAGTACTTATTGGTAGGTGTATACTTACTGCCATTTTATTAATTGTTTGGGGTTTGTTTTTGTAGTTCTCTTTTGTTCCTTTCTTCTTCTTTTGCTTTTTTTCCTTGTGATTTTTTTTTTTTTTTTTCAGTACGCGGGCCTCTCACTGTTGTGACCTCTCCCGTTGCGGAGCACAGGCTCTGGACGTGCAGGCTCAGCGGCCATGGTTCACGGGCCCAGCTGCTCCACGGCATGTGGGATCTTCCTGGACCGGGGCACGAACCCGTGTCCCCTGCATCAGCAGGCAGACTCTCAACCACTGCGCCACCAGGGAAGCCCTTTCCTTGTGATTTGATGACTGTTATAGTGTTAAGTTTGGATTCCTTTCTCTTTTGTATGTGTGTATCTAATACAGATTTCTGGTTTGTGGTTATCATGAGATTTATATATAGCTAGCTATCTATCTGTCTATCTATCTATATGTGTATGTGATTATTTTAAGTTGTTGATCTCTTAAGTTCAAACACATTTTAACAACCCTTTGTTTTTACTCACCCCTCCTCCCAGACATTTACTGTTTTTGACATCATAATTTACATCTTTTTGTTTTGTGTGTCCCTTAACTAATTATTTTGGATATAGATGATTTTACTACTTTTGTCTTTTAACCTTCTTACTAGCCTTATATGTGGTTGAATTACTACCCTTGCTGTATATTTGCCTTTGCCAATGATATTTTTTCCTTTTGTAATTTTCATGTTTCTAATTGTTGCCTTTTCTTTTTCACTCAGAGAAGTACCTTTAACATTTCTTTTTTTTAATAAATTTTTAATTTCTGGCTGTGTTGGGTCTTAGTTGCAGTGCGTGGGCTTCTCATTGCAGTGGCTTCTCTTGTTGTGGATCACGGGCTCTAGGCACAAGGGCTTCAATAGTTGTGGCACATGGGCTCTGTAGTTGTGGCTCACAGGCTCTAGAATGTAGGCTCAGTAGTTGTGGCGCATGGGCTTAGTTGCTCCACGGCATGTGGGATCTTCCCAGACCAGGGCTTGAACCTATGTCCCCTGCATTGGCAGGCGGATTCTTAACCACTGCGCCACCAGGGAAGTCCCAACATTTCTTATAAAGTTGGTTTGGTGGTGCTGAACTCCTTTAGCTTTTGCTTTTCTGTAAAACTTTTGATTTCTCCTTCAAATCTGAATGATAGCCTTGACAAGAATATTCTTGGTTGTAGGTTTTTCCCTTTCATCACTTTAAATATATCAGGCCACTCTCTTCTGGCCTGCAGGGTTTCTGCTGAAAAGTCAGCTGATAGCCTTATGGGAGTTCCCTTGTATGTAATTTGTCGCTTTTCCCTTGCTGCTTTTTAATATTCTCACTTCATCTTTCATTTTTGCCATTTCACTTACAAGGTGTCTTTGTGTGATTCTCTTTTGGGTGTCCTAGAACTGGTGCTGGCTGCTGGTGGGTGGGACCAGGACATAGGGGGGTCCCATAGCTACAGCTCGCCTACTGTTGGGCAGACCTTGGCCCCAGAGTCTTTGGCTGTAGGGTCCCCGGGGGGTCCCAGGCCTGGTGTCAACCCACCGGTAGGCAGGGCTGGCCTGTTCCTAACATAGCTGGCTGTGGTGTCTGGGGTGTCCCAACACTTGTGTCATTCACTGGTAGGTGGGGCTGCATCCTTGGGCAGTTGGCTGAAGGGCCCAAGGTGTCCCAGAGCTCATGTTGGACTGCTGCTGGGCAAGTCTAGGGCCCAGGGGGTCCCCAGGTTGTGCCAGCCTGATGGTGGGTGGACTGAATCCTGACATGACAGGATGTCAGGCTGTGGTGGTCCTGGGTCTTGGTTTCGGCCCACTGGTGGTTGGGGCCAGGGTCCAGGGGATCCTAGAGCTGGTGCTCACCAACTGGTGGATGAGGCTGGTCCTGGGGATAGTGCTGTCACTCTGGTGGGTGGAGCCAGGTTTAGGGTCTCTGGCTGCAGGGCCCTAAGGGAGGCTATGGGTTCAGGAAGTCTTAAGGCAGCCAGCCTGGTGGGTGGGGCTGTGTCACTGCCAGGCTAGTTGCTTGGACTGAGGTGTCCCAGTACTGGTACTGACAGGCTGGTGGGCTGAGCCAGCTCTCAGCACTAATAAGCTAGAAGGAGGATTCCAAAATGGTGCTTGCCAGCACCAGTGTCTTTGTGGTAGACCAAGCTCCCCACAATGGCTGTTACCAGAGTCTGCATCCCCAGGGTGAGCTCTAGTTGCTTCCTGCCTCTCCAGGAGGCTCTCCAAGATCAGCATGTGGGTCTGACTCAGGCTCCTTTCAAATTACTGCTCTGCCCTGGATCCCAGAGCTTGGGAGATTTTGTGTGTCCTTTAAGAGTGGAGACTATTTCCCACAGCCTTCTGGCTCCCCCAAAAGTAAGCCCCACTGGCCTGCAAAGCCAAATGTTCTGGGGGCTTGCCTTCTAGGTGCAGGACCCTCAGCCTGGGGAGCTTGATGTGGGTCTTGGACCCCTCTTCCTTTGGGAGATAGTTTGAAGTCAGGAAGTGTGATGGCTCCCGCTTTGTTCTTCCTCAAGATAGCTTTGACTTCAGATTTTGAAAGCAACTTTTTAAAAATAAATTTATTTATTTATTTATTTTGGGCTGCATTGGGTCTTTGTTGCTGCTTGCAGGCTTTCTCTAGTTGCAGCGAGTGGGGGCTACTCTTCATTGCGGTGCACAGGCTTCTCATTGCGGTGGCTTCTCTTGTTGCGGAGCACAGGCTCTAGGTGCGTGGGCTTCAGTAGTTGTGACTCACGGGCTCTGGAGCCCAGGTTCAGTAGTGTGGCACATGGGCTTAGTTGTTCTGCAGCATGTGGGATCTTCCCAGAGCAGGGCTCAAACCCATGTCCCCTGCATTGACAGGCAGATTCTTTTTTTTTTTTGCGGTACGCGGGCCTCTCACTGCTGTGGCCTCTCCCGTTGCGGAGCACAGGCTCCGGACGCGCAGGCTCAGCGGCCATGGCTCACGGGCCCAGCCGCTCCACGGCATGCAGGATCCTCCCGGACCGGGGCACAAACCCGTGTCCCCTGCATCAGCAGGCGGACCCTCAACCACTGCGCCACCAGGGAGGTCCCAAGAGCAACTTCCTTAAACCCTTAAATTTTATTGAGGCTTTTATTGCCTATATTCTCTTCTTGCATCTTTTCCCCCCTATGTTTTTGTCTCTTATTCCTCTTTTTCTTAAATTATTTTCTTTTTACTTCTATTCCTCATTTTCCTTTTTTTGACTCCCCCCTACCCCGTAGTCATGTCATTTCTTATTTTCTGTATTTATGTAACACAAATGATGGGTTGTTTCTAACGTAAGCAGTGAAGGGAGAAATATAGACTCAGAGAAACTGTCTGTGGTACTAAGGTACAGTTGTCTAAGAGTCTAGGGAGAGTATTGAAAAATGCTATGAAAAAGTTAATTGGATTGCCAATACATATAATGATGCCTGAGATGAGAGGAAGCTGGGGAGAGTACAGCTCTTCCCAAAGGAAATATATACCTGGGAAATATTCCAAAAGGAATGTGGTTGTGATATTGTGATTTATTAAAAGAAATATATATATTTAGTCTTTGTCTTGGTTCCAGGCACAGAGCTCCTAAAGCCCTTGGGATTTCCTGTGATGAGAGAGATAAAGGTTATCTTTTGTTATGTTAATGGAGTGACTTTTAGAAAACACAACAGTGGAGCCAACCATGGGATTTGAAGGTTGAAACTTTCAGTTCCATCCATCCCCTCCACCTCCTCCCAACCCCCAACCCCTGCCACCTCCTGGGAGAGAAGAGGGACTGGAGATTAGTCCAATCACCAATGGCTAATGATTTAATCAACCATGCCTATGTAAGGAGGCCTCCATAAAACCCCAAAAGGATAGAGTTTGGAGAGCTTCTGCATTGGTGAACATGTGGAGATTCTGGAAGAGCAGCATTTTCTGAGAGAGCATCCCTTTCCCTGTATCCTGACCTATGCATCTCTTCCATCTGGCTGTTCCTAAGTTATATCCTGTTATAATAAACTGGTAATCCAGTAAGTAAAATGTTTCTGTGAATTCTGTATGTCCATCAAGCAATTTGATCAAACCCAAGGAGAAGGTTCTTGGACGCCCTCCGATCTACAGCTAGGTGGTCAGAAGCACTGGTGACAACCTGGACTTGCGATTGGCATCTGTCGTGGTGATAGTGGGAGGCAGTCTTGTAGGACTGAGCCCTTAACCTGTGAGATCTGATGCTCTTTCTGGGTATATAGTTTCAGAATTTTATTGAATTGTAGAATACCCATCTTGGTGTCAGAAAATTGCTTGGTATGGGGAAAAAACCCACACATCAGAATTGGATGTAAAATCTTAAGGGCACGTTCATCCTTTGAGAAATTTCTAAGTAAATAGTCAAAAATTCTGGTTAGAAAACTAAGAAAAACTTGCTTCTTCAAGCTTCAGGTGGTCGGTTTCTGATTTCCAATGATTATAGAGGCTTCCACTAAATTCAGAATTGAGGGAGTTTAAGAAGTATCATGATATAATCACCCCATGAGTTGTTTTTTTTTGTTTTTTTTTTTTTTTTTGCGGTATGTGGGCCTCTCACTGTTGTGGCCTCTCCCGTTGCGGAGCACAGGCTCCGGACGCGCAGGCTCAGCGGCCATGGCCCACGGGCCTACCGCTCCGCGGCATGTGGCATCCTCCCAGACCGGGGCGCGAACCCGTGTCCCCTGCATCATCAGGCGGACTCTCAACCACTGTGCCACCAGGGAAGCCCACCCCATGGGTTTTGATATGTGCAGAGGTTCCTCTTAGTCAAAAGTAATTTGATCTGGCTGTTTGGTAAAAGTACCTTAGGTTAAAGTGTGAATGCTGAAAGATTTAACTAACTGTCTTGTGAGGACTACCTAACAATAACGAGCTGATGCCAGGCAGGTAGGTCTGGTACAATAAGGATGTTGAAGTGGTCTGTCTACTACTACTTACTTTTTTTTGTTTCTGAGCTACGGTGTCTGGCTGGGCTTCGATCCAATACCACTCTATCCCAGCAGACATATCTATTTTACAGAATAGGACTGTTCCCCACTCTTATACCATCCTACCTCAACCAGTCAGGTGTGAAGGCAGAAGGCTGACCAAAAAAAATAAAGACAGTTCTAAATAACCCTGTACAGAATCTGACTTTGGAATTCATATGACAATCTAAGAAAACAAACCATTTTGTATTAAAAGACAGTACATGATCTCAAAAGTTCTGCTAAAGCTATTTAACTTCTGTTAATTCAGCTAATTCTGGAATGTCTGTCAAACCTTCTTTGAATGGTGCCAACATTTCTATACTCACAACATAAATAAAAATTTTGACTTGCTGAAATCTAATCCTTGATAGTTGAAAAATACTATATAGGCATGAAGCCAGAACTTTGAAGATTAGATTATAAATAAAGTGACCATATAATTTATTCTCTAAACCTGATACTTCTAAGAATTAAAGAAGAAAACTAATAATCATGCCAGGGCAGCAAGAACAAATGGAGGCTATCCCAGGCAAACCAGGGAGTATTGTCACCCTAATTATAAACTACATTTTGTGTAAACATACTCAGGATTTTACAAGTGGAGGAAAAGGGAGTTCTGGAGAGTTTCTCTCCCTGCATCTACTTTCTCATTTTCTGTCCTCATTTCCTTAGAGTTTCCTAATGGCTTCTCCTATAACCCCAGCTACTTTTTTTCATTCTTATCCATTAGAATATGAGCGGAATTCAACATAAAAATTAAACTAGTTTCACACATACTTGAACTTTATTGGCTAGCTACACTTAGCAGCAAAACAGGTGTAGTTTTGGGGGAACTCCAGAGTGGCTATCAGTATGGCTGCTGGACAGGTACACCATTTATGTAAAAGATAAGTCCGTATTTCATATTGTCCTTTAGAGCAGGAACTCTATGCCCCCTTTCTGGTGTGTAAAAAATCAGCAGTGTTAGAATGTTAATTAGAAATTGAAGTTTTATGCAGAGTAGCTTATAGATCAATAAAGCCCTCCTGATTCTTCTTTTAATTGAGGTACAACTGACATCTAACATTTTGTATGTTTAAGGTATACAGCATGTTGATTTGATACACTTATATAATGCAATGTGATTATCACTGGGGCGGTAGCTAACACAACTATCATGTCCCATAATTATCGTGTCTTTTTTGTGGTGAAAGCACTTGAGTCTTTCCTATGTGCTGCTCACATGGCTTTTCGTATCTCCCCCAAGCAAAGAGCGAACAAGTCTGCCTTATTCATAAATTTGTGTATCTGAGCTAAATGCTTTAGAGGCACACACCACACAAGTCACAAGATGTGATCCTGTCTTCATAAAGTTAAAGAAAGAGGTGAACCTATGACAGCCGGCCCAGTGTCCCCTGGGGACTTCAAGAAAATGTCAGCAACTTCCCATCTGACGGAAAGGTCAGGGGGAGGGCAAAATATAGGAGGAAGTTATAATCTCAAACGACTTCTAAAAACTGGCTTTTAAAGTGGGAAATAGGATGTCCTTACTTATAAATTGGGCAATATCTGTTCTCAAGTTCCTGGTATGAATGAGATCTGGGAAGAAAGTCATATTCAACCATTTCCCCATGATTGGCAAATGGGAATCATTTTCAGAAGAAAGAGGGAGTGCTCTTTTGAGAAACACTGGAATGTCTCATAATGACTTAAAGAATTGCCAATATTAAATGGAACTTGCTGTGAATCAGAGACTGTTCTGAATACTTTTCATATATCATCTCAGGAAAATCCTGGGCTTGGTGTCATAGAGGTCTGAGTCTGAGTCCTGGTTCTGTCACTTTATAGCTACGTGGTCGTAGGAGGAAAGTTCTTAAACTCTAATATTAAGTTTCTTCAGGTGTAAAATACTCTTAGGGTTGTTGTGGAAATAGGTGAGATCAGGGGTGCACAAGCACCAGCAGGGTGCTGGCACATAATGTTCCTCCTGTGTTGGATACGCTGTGAGCCTTCAGATGACACAAATTGGTGCTAGGAGAACATTGTCTGAGGCCAGTGAGTAATTAGCCATTCTGATATCACATGATACGGGACAGTCACATGGGTGCCCATTAACTTTAAGAAGATGGTGTGCTTCTTTCTGCTTGGGAAAAATAGTCCCCGTTTTTATGACCTGTGTTCTATAAACATGGAGAAGTTTGGAAGCAAAGAGCCTGGTAGGATTCACCGAAGCCAAAGGAGACATTATAATAATGGCAAAGACCTAATATTTATTATGAAGATGATGAAGTTAATTTGCATTTCCTTTCAGCATCCTGAGTTAAAATCTAGTTAAGATTTTATTTAACTAGAAGGACATTCATGGAGAGGTATCTAAATGTCTGTACAACATCAGAAACATTTATTTCTTGTGAACTGGCACTTGTTGAAAGAGACTGACCCTTACATGGTTTCCTTTTGTCAAAAACTTCTGAAATGCGACACTTTCCTGGTGGTCCAGTGGCTAAGACTCCACGCTCTCAATGCCAGGGGCCTGGGTTCAATCCATGGTCAGGGAACTAGATCCTGCATGCCACAACTAAAGATTCCGCATACCGCAACTAAAAAAACAAAAAAAACAAAAAAAAAAACAAGATCCTGCATGCCAAAACGAAGATCCCGCATGCTGCAACTAAGACACGGCACAGCCAAATAAATTAAAACAAACAAACAAACAAAAAAAAAAAACTTCTGAAATGTGACATTTACATCTCTACCCATACAATTACCAATAAAGAGTATAGATGATTTATGTTGATGATTCTTTTTTTTTTTTTCGGTACGCGGGCCTCTCGCTGTTGTGGCCTCTCCCGTTGCGGAGCACAGGCTCCGGACGCGCAGGCTCAGCGGCCATGGTTCACGGGCCCAGCCGCTCTGCGGCATGTGGGATCTTCCTGGACCGGGCACAAACCCGTGTCCCCTGCATCGGCAGGCGGACTCTCAACCACTGCACCACCAGGGAAGCCCTAATCTCTAAATCTTAAATTGACAATATTACTAATCTAAAATTGACAATATTACTAATCTTAAGGCTCTCTGTATAAGGGTTTTTAAGAAGAGCAAGGCTTTCAGAAGCTAAGCCCAGAGATCCTGCTGACAGTTTTATAGAGTAGGCACCCAATAACTACGTGCTGACGTCGGTGTTATTACTGCAAATAATGTTCATCATAGTGCCAATAATGAGATGAGCAAGAACTCATTTCATCATCCCATAAGGCAAAGCACTGGAGCTTTCTTTGTGAAGCGTGAACACGCTGATTTCCCCAGAATGGCATGTCAACAATGCCACTGCCCATTTCCCTCAGGGCTGAGCCCCCTTGGCATGGCTTCTCCCTGCTATAGAGAGTCTCTCCTCTATACTCTCTCAGCATATCATTCTGCCCCCCAAAGGGTTTTTCCAGGTATCTCATCATCAGCTCTGGTAACCCTGACTCTAGAAATTCTCTCCATTCAGTAGTTGATGCTGTGGTTGAGAGCAACCCACCGTGTTTGGGAGGAACCCACCTTTCAGGAAGCCGTAAGTGCTAACTAGTCAAACGAAGTATCATGCACAGAAAGCGTATTATTAAGTGATGTGCTCCTGTCTCCCTGGTGCCGAACACGTCCACTAAGCTTTGTCTGGCAATTGCAGACCTGCAGACTGGGGGTAGGGGGAGAGACATGTGCAGGTCATTGTCACCTAGACATACCATTCAACCCAACTAATCATGCATCAGCCATCTGGATACAGCATGGCCCAAGGTTGATCCGGGAATTCTATATTCTTCATCACATAGACATGATCTTTGTCACGGAAGATTCTCCATCCCTGCTCTTCCCTCCCTCCCTCTTTTCCTTCTTCCCATTTTCTTTCCTTCACTCACCAGACATCATATGAGCTATGTGTGCCAGATACTACTTCAGTAAGAAGGTGCTAAGAATCATATGCCAACTTCCAATTTAAGAAAGTCTAAAAAATCCCAACATCAGGAGCTGAAGTGGGTTTTTGTCAGACTCGTAACTCAGCAATAAGTAGAACAGAGTTCAGTTAAAACTGAGTAATTCCCATCAGAGTTGCATCAGCCCGAGTAACACCCTGTCCTACACCCACACTTGGTTGGTAAGGTTCTGTGGGCAATTGTAAGTACACGGACGGGCTCTTTGGGGGAGGGACAGAAAGAGCCACTGCCCAGGATGATTGAGCAACTTGGGCTATGTAGAGGAGTGCCTGGAGAAGGTAAGTCAGGGCAGAAATCTAGCCCATGTTCTGCTCACTGAGACACGAGGCTAGGGACCCAGAGGATGGGCACATTTTTCTCATTCTCCCCAAAGAAGCAGATCCATGTACTCTGATTGTAATCTTCTGATGGGAAGGTCAGGGAGTTATAAACCAGAATGGGAACACAGACTGTGTGGAAAAGCACAGGCTTTACAGAGCAAGGTACAGAGTGAATATCACTGTCCATCCACACCTGGTCCCCTTCTTTGAAACAACCGAGGGCCAGGGTTTTTCTGAAGGTCCTGATACATTTCTTACTTGGGGTTTGGACTTCATAATGGATCCCTTGGTTTCTACCCAGTCACTTCTTCACATTAGTCCTATTGATGTTTATCTCCCAAATAAATATGTCTCCTGAACGTAAATACAATGTATCTTCATCCTCACTGACGTTTTCATGTGGTAAATCCCCAGAAAGATACAATTAGACTTGAACACAGGATTTAAGGAGATGTGGCACAGAATCGCTAATTTTCCAGGGCCAGCCTTTTTGTTACCTAAAAAACCTGTCCGGAATAAAGGTCCAGGTTCCAGTCGTGGCTTTGATGCTAACTCTTGCCTGCTCTTGAATAAGTCCTTACCTCTCTCTGGGCTTCAGTCTCTTGGTCTGTACAATAAGAGGATTGGGTCTTTATTTAGTTCTGTCAGGCTGCGGTTATACCCAGTTTGGCTTCCAGAGGTTGGAAGCAGAAAGGTGAACTGGCAGCAAGCTCTGCGGAGCCTGCATCTAGGACAAGAGGGAAGATATGGTTGACAGGCACAGAGCCCTGGCTTCTCTCCGTATTCAGTTCAAGCCGAGTGAATCAAGGATATAATAGCTCTCGGCGTACCAAACATTACTTATACCGACTTCAGCTTCAGCTTCTCCTTTTGTTCATTAAGGCCTTGTGGAAGTTGCCATCTCTCCCACCTGTACATGAGTATGCAGAATGCTACAGTAAAAACCCAGCAGCTTTGAAGTCCCGGTTCCACCCCTTATTAGTTATGTGACTGATTCCCAGTGTCCTGATCTGTAAGGTGGAGATAATAATGTTATGTAATGGAGTTTCTGTGAGGATTCAATGAAATTTTGTCTAAAAAGCAGGTAGCACTGGACCTGGCTGATACATGATCACTTCCTTTCCTCTCCTTCCCCTCTATCCTCCCTGCCCCCCACCAGGGTGCACTTGTCAGTAAAGACAATTAACAATTTTGCACCCTGGGTTGACTGGCTAATGACACAAATTCAGGCGTGAAACAGGTATGCACTGGGTTATTTGTGGCTCAAAATCTCACCCCTGAGATTTTTTCAGTATGCGTTTCATCGGAAGAGATGTCTCATTAGAATGAAAGAACATATTGTTCTGTCTGAAGTGATGGGTGTCCCCGGTTTTGTTGGATGTGATAATCCTACATGTGTGTGATGGAAGAGCTTAGCATCCAATGGGTCCACTCAGATGGCATTGGAAGGTTCACCTAAGTTTCAGCCTCAGCACTCTGTTAAATTGACTGTCTCCTGCCATCCATCCATTATTTGAAGCCCCATTGTGGTGTCCCTGATACCGAGCCACTGCTCGAGGAATTTTACCCCCTCACTTAGGCACCCATTCCATCTGTGGAGAGTTCTCTTTTAGTGAAATGTACAATCTGCAGCAACCACACACTGTCCCTACCTCTCTTTTTTTGAGGTATAGTTGATTTACAATATTATATAAATTTCAGGTGCACAACATAGTGATGCACAATTTTTAAAAGATTGTACTCCATTTATAGTTACTATAAAACATTGGCATTGGCTATACTCTCTGTGCTGTACAATATACCCTTTTTTTTGGCCACGCCGCATAGCATGTGGGATCGTAGTTCCCTGACCAGGGATTGAACCTGTGCCCCCTGCATTGGAAGAGTGGAGTCTTAACCATTGGGGCACCAGGGAAGTCCTACCCTTTATTTTACACATAGTATTTTGTACCTCTTAATCCCCTACGCCTGTCTTGCCCCTCCCCACTTCCCTCTCCCCACCAGTAACCACTAGTTTGTTTGCTATACGTGTGAGTGTGTTTCTTTTTTGTTATACTCACTAGTTTGTTTTATTTTTTAGATTCCACATATAAGCGATAACATTCAGCATTAGTCTTTCTCTGTCTGACTTATTTCACTAAGCATAATCCCCTCCAAGTTTGTCCATGTTGATAGAAATGGCAAAATTTCATTCTTTTTGTGGCTGAGCAGTATCCATTTTATATATATATGTATGTATTCCACATCTTCTTTATCCATTCATCTGTTGATGGACACTTAGGTTGCTTCCATGTCTTGGCTATTGTAGATAACGTTGCTATGAACACTGGGGTGCATATATCTTTTCGAATTAGTGTTTTTATTTTCTTCAGATATATACCCAGGAGTGGAATTGTTGGATCATATGACAGTTCTTTTTTAGTTGTTTGAGGAACCTCCATACTGTTTTCCACAGTGGCTGCACCAATTTACATTCCCACCAACAGTGTACAAGGGTTCTCTTTCCTCCACACCCTCTCCAACATTTGTTATTTGTGGTATTTTTGATGATGGCCATTCTGACAGGTGTGAGATGATATCTCATTGTGGTTTTGGCTTGCATTTCTCTAATGGTTAGGGATGTTGAGCATCTTTTCAGGAGTCGGTTGGTCATCTGTATGTTTTCTCTATCTTTATAAAATAAGCAAGTTGGTATAACGTACTGGTTAAGAGCAAGGCCTCCATATTCAGACTGTTTGATTTTGAAGAATGAGTCAACTGCTTACTTACTGGCTTTGTGATCTTGGGTATAGTTAAATTCTGTTTCCTTATCTAAAAAATGGGGCCGATAAGGCCAACCTGATTAGGTTATTGAGGTGATTAAGTGAGTCTATTTATATACATAAAGTGTATGGTACATAATAAGTTCTCATAAATGTCTATTATTATTAATAATGATCTTTTCTCCACATGATAGGTTGTCATATCCTAGAACAAAGCTGAGAATGGCCCAGTTAACTGCAGTAGAACAGGGTAGGTGGAGAGGAGCCAGTACCTAGAACTTGCACCATCTGGTTCTGAGATATACCCAGCCTCAGGTCCTCAAGATAAGAAACCTTATCTTGAGACAGACCATTGTAACTGGTAGGAAAGACCATAAAAGCAAATAGAAGATATTCAACGTGAAAGGCAGTTTTCTGCCTATAGATCTCCTGCCTGATCATATAAGAGAGCTCAAGTTCCCCTCTCTGCCAGCTGGGACAGCTAAGCCCACTAATGTCAGAAAGTCTGTGAATTCCTGATCACCAGCCATCTTGGCATTGTTAGTTTGATGGTCATGGCCCAACCATCTTCTGGAATTTCTAGCTCATGGCCTTTACTTCAGTCTGCTGCTGTGAACAGTATATGCAACTTGTGTCAGGGACCAAATGGCTTCACCTGGACTTGGAGTACCTGATGGAGAGTATTTTGCAGAAGAAAAGGCAAAAGAGCTACCCCTGGCTATGAGCTCATGCCTGAATCCTAAGAGTGCTTGCTTTTGGTGCTGAAGGCCTGAGTCCTTAGAAAGGATACAGCAGAGAATCTGCAGTAAGTGTTCCTCTGGCATTTACCCTGCCATAAAAAAAAAAAAGCAGGAATCAGGATGCGTTGGGATTACTAAGGCTTCTTTCAGTCAGAGCATGCACTGACTACCTACCCTTGATCATTCTCAACTTGCTGGGCCAGCTGAGGAAAGCTTGGATATTCACGAAGTCTGAACTCAGGGCAGTATGTAACTCATCAGAATCTAGGAGGATACTTGGAAGGAAGCATTCTACAATGACTCAGACAATCTGAATGCTGAGGAATGCCATTCAGTTTCTATACTTGAAGACATTCATTTTTAGAAGTGCAGAGAATGAGGGATAAGGGGAATGAGGGGAAAAGTTCCCTGGAGGATGTGGTCTTTCATACTCTACTCCCACTTACAAGATCAGCTTCCCACTTTCCCCTCACTCCCACCCCTGGACCGTAATAACCAAAGTCCTCTACATCTTTGACGTTTTCTTCCTATTGTAAATGACATAGGTTCTCCCCTAAGGACACTATTTCCCCTACTGCCCTTTCCATACTCCATCTACCACAAGACCCAGAAGAAAGAGCAGCATTCTTACATCCCAATGTCATTTACAGACCATTACTCCTATAACCTCAAGTAAATAATTTTCCTCTGTTGAATTTCAGGCTCTCTATATCACAGCTCCCTTCTGTGACTCAAACTACCATATTTCTTGTGTCCCTTCCCCACATTTACCTGTGACCCCGATCCACCTCCAGTCCCACAATCACCATGGGTGACCACAATGTCCATATGGATGACCTATCCAACAGCTTCTTGACCTTCTCAACCCCACTACCTCCATGTAACTTTAGTCACCCCCATTCACAAACAAATCTTGGATCTCGTCAATTGCCCCAAACTACTCTATCTCCAGAATCTTAAACTCTAGTATCTTACTCTGTGGCTTCAATCTTCCATTTCTCTCATGCCTTGCTCCTTCTAGACCTCTTTGGTCCTAACAAGACCTCCCAGTACTTGATTCTTCCATTTTCTTCCAGTCTATTTGTCTCTTTCCTATCCAACCTAAATTCTTAGCCCTTCAGATCTATTACGGTGTTGACAGAAGTGTCTTTTCTTTTGTCCCCTTAACCTTTTACCTAACCTACCTGGAAAAACAGCTGGGACTTCCATGACACATTACTGGTCAGCTCTCTTTTCTATTTCCGGATAGCAGTTATTTCAGACTTCTCTATTCTTTTCAAACCTCTACTGCTTCTGTGTCCCACCCTATTTCTTCACTCTTACAAGATGGCCTCATTTGCTACCTTACAGAGAAAATAAGAAGTATTAAAGAGTAATTACTTAAGGTTCTGTTCCTCATCTCCAGTATGCAAAATTACCTTCATCTGTTCACATCCTTTCCTCCTTCCCCTGGTCTAAAGCTAATCCTCTGATCAAAAGCTAATCTAAAGCCGAAGCTACCTGTGCTGTGAATTTTATCCCTCTCCACCTCCTCATGGGCCTTACTCCATCAGTTAACTCTCAGTGTCATTATTGTCTCCCTCTCTACTTGCATCTCAGAAGCTTCTAGACCAGGTAGGTCCTTGTTCCCTAGGCCTTTGCTTCACCTGGGAAACATCCTCTTTGAGCATTTCTTCAGGGACACCATTGATAGAAGTAAGTCAGAAAAGGGGGAATATTTTTAGGAACAGGAATTAGGAACTGAGAATTTAGTTTTTTAAATTCACAGTTTGATGGGCTATTCCAGTATAAATGTAAAGTAGGAAGTTTGGAGATGCAAACATGTAGTATCTTTAGGAGAGAGGTCAGTCCGAGACATTCAAATTTCTTCCTTACTCTGATACATCAAAGGCATGTAACTGTGCATGAACTTGGACGGAGGGGGTGGTCCCTGAGTATTTCTTTTCATAGTGTTTTCTCCTCCAAAGGGCTTTTAAGTTTTTGGCATATTAATGCATTGATTTTAAAGATATTTCAGTGGTATTGAAAACCCACATGTTACAACTCTGAATTTCATCTCAATCTCCAGAAGTGGAATCCAGAAAAAAATTACCTAGTCTTATGACAGAGCAGGAAATGACAGTGTGACTCTGGGTCCTTGTTGGGAATTTTATATTTTTCTATAATTAAGGAATCACTTAGGGACAATGTGCAGCCATATTTATTAGAAGAAAGGCTCCCAAAACTCTTGATAAAAATTAACTTTACTATTTCTCTGGGAGTCAAAATGCACTAATATGCACTAATGTACAGATGTGTCAACCTCCCCTTTGGAGTACATCTGCTAACATAGTATGTGCTACATTTAGGGTAGAAAGAAGCAGAGGCTGAGAAATGCTGATGAGCTCTTGGGTAGCATGTCTTTGGCCTCTGGTTGAAACTACTCCTCAGAAGTTTATTATATTCCAGATTCACTCAGATAAAGTTGTGCTTTATTTCTCTGATGGATAATTGTTCTCTCAGCCTCAACTACTTCATTACATATTTAAAATTTATCTTCTATTGCTTGAAACTAATCAACATATTATTTTTTCACTATAACACACTGGTTATCAATATCATCACAAAGTGCACTTGAACATTCATCAGAAACTTGAAGATTTCCTTGAGGATGACGTTCATCAGTGCACTTGACTGTCTTCAGGGCAGCGCTGCCAAATGGTCATCTGTCTTCTCTCTGAATCATAGGTCATCGCACAGAATTCAGATAGATGAAAACCTGTCAATGAAAAGACAGGCTAGAATGCTAAGACTAGAAGAGTCTTTTAAAGGTCACCTACTCTTTTCAGGTACTATACTATAAAAGCCATTCCATAGGATGAGATTTTATCATCTATTCCTATCTCCTTCCCTTTCTTCTTCCTCTCTTCTCTTCTTCCCTCTCCTCCTTTTATATAAACATTTACTGAGCACCCACAATGTTCCACATCCTATATTAATTATTGAGGATTTAGTGATGAACAATAATCAGTTCCTGTCTTAATACTCTGTCTAGTAGAGAAAGGAGAGACTTTGTTACTACATCCAGGAGCCCAGGTAGGACATCTATATTCCTTAACTCAACTGAGTGATTAGGAAATATTTCTAGGGAGGTGGTGCTTGAACTCATCCTTTAAAAGATGAGAAGCAATTAGCCAAGCAGGTAAAGGAGAAAAGGCATTCCAAACAGGAGGACATCATGGGCCACACCATGGAAGAGTGAGAGCACATGAAGTTGGAAACGGGTGGCATGGCTGAGCATGTGTGAATATGGATAAAGGGGAGTCCTGCTCACCTATTCTGATGATGGCGTTGCAGTAAAAATAAAATTAGCTCTTAATTTTAATCCTCTTCTTGGCAGAATCCTTAAAAAACTGACAAGAATAAAATTTGATTCTATATCATTTAATCAGAAGTGCCTTACTACCAAATACAGGAGAGGAAAGTCAAAGGAAATTTTTCATCCCTTTAACTTTCACTGAGGGCAGTGGTTATTAATAGGAGTAGAGTCACGGGAATAATTTCTCAATTATTCTCAGCTGATTTTCCTGGCAGTATTTCATTCAACTCAGAAGGTTGTTAATTCCATTTTTCATAAGAGAGGAATATGACCACTTGTATCAAGTAGAATCCAAACCTCAAATAGTTCCACGTCAGTTTGGATTAGGTGCAGGAAATCCTGATTTTTATCTGATGTGGCCCATAAGTCCAATTATTGTACTCACCAGAGAGGTGAGGTTATTTAAGGACTGGCTATTAGCCTCATTTTGCATGCAGAGGCAGGAAGTGATAAATCTTAAAACAAGGTCACATGACTTTTAAAACTGATATCACTGAGGTCTCTCTCCATCTTTCCCTCTTGATCTCTCTGCATCCTTCCTTTTGATCCTCATCCTTCCTTTTTGCCCAATCTCTTTTTCTTTTGTCTCCCTATTTTTTTCCCTTCTTAATTTGTCTTATGCCTACAGCTATCTCTTTGCGCATCTAAATTTTTCTGCTGGTGATACTTGGGTTTCTAACACTTTCCCTTAGAAAATATTTCAAATAACTCTTCAGACTGCTCACTTCTCAAGGAATGTCAAATTACCTCCTCTTACGATTCCTCGCATACTTCCTCCCATGCTTGACAGAACCATACCTAGAGGAATGGTATTATTGTCTCCGTGTCACTCTGGAACAAGCCTCTTGTGGAGGATCCTGTCTGTCTTTGGCCCTGTCCTGTCTGGCATTTTAAACAGAGATGTGTATGAAGACATGGATAGTAGAATTGCCAAATCTACAGGTGGATCAAAGCCAGGAAGGGCAGCTAAGACCGTAGATGATAGAATCAGTTTCCAAAGTGATCTCAGTTGGCTGAAATGCTATATGAAACCAACAAACTGAAATTTAAATCAGGCAGATATAAAATCTGACATGTTAAATTTAAAGGGAATTTTTAGAAACTCAGGTCCTGACTTAGATTGGGTCATGTGGATTAGATTGAAAGGTTTTAATTGAATCTTAGCTTAATACAAGTCCAAAGCATGAAGCAGCTGTTGAAAAGGCTAACATATTATTAGACTGTGATTGAAAGTAGGGTCCAGATCAAAGGGAGGAATTGTCTTACTCTACTGTGTGTTGTCTGGCCATATGTGAAACATGATTTTCTATGGGAAGGCAGAAAAGAGGTAGATGAAGAGGGAAGGACAGTGAGAGGTAATAAAACTAAGAGGGTCTATAAATAAATCATGTCAGATGAAAGTGTTAAAAAAAAAAACCCAAAAAACTTGGAAGGAAACAAGGAGGAGGAGACCTGCTAGATGAGTTCACCCATTCCAAGGTCAGTCTGTCCTACCTGTGTCCCCTGTCTCTGCCCAGTTTATTTTATCCCTGTGAGTTCTAAAATGAGTCCAAATTTCTTCCATAACTGTCCCTAGCTATAAGTATACAGATTTTCCCTATCATGATTAAGGTATGGAAAGTGTTGCCTTCGTGGATGTATGATCTACACTTAGAAGGATCCCATGCTTGGTTTAATGTCTCCCACTTGAAATTCACAACAATTTTGAACAAGGGCACCTGCGTTTTTATTTTTCACTGAGCCTCACAAATTATGTAGCCAGTGTTGGGTATAGAAAACATTCTTTTCTTCTTAGACCAGTTGGAGTTTTCCAAAAGGAAGTTTTGCTATGAAGATGATCTAGCAAACAAACAATGTCAGCTACACCAATAGCTAGAAAAGAATAAACTTTCAGATTACAGATTAATCCTAAAGTGAACTGGAACTCAGCCAAAAAATGCTATTAGCACAGTTAAGAGGGGCTATAGCTTCTGGCTCCTTTCCACCTCATTTTTAGCTGCCCCAAATGTTAAATTAAGATATGCACATGACCTGAGGTAGATTTTGGTTGGCAACAAGAAATGAGCCCTAGGTCATTGGCTGCAGCTTCGTTATCACTTGCCAATCCCTTGTTTCTGACCTCCTCCTTCTGTCTCTTTCTACCCATTAGAAATCTATGAGGTTCCAGGCTTCTTCAGTTTGGCTCCATTTACTTTCTGTTTACTAGCCCATTGAAAGGCCAGTTACACAAACTGGAGAACCTTGTCTTCTTCACCTATCAGTGGCATCATGTAAAGTTGCCAGATTTGGCAAATAAAAATACAAGATGTCCAGTTATATTAGAATTTTAGATAAACAATGGATCGTTTTTTAGTATATGTTCCAAGTATTGCATGACAGATACTTAGCTAAAAATTTTATTTGTTATCTAGCTGAAATTCAAATTTGTTTGAATGTCCTGTATTTTATCTTGGAAGCCTAGCATCATGGGCACGCATAGATCCTGGGCTGCCCCAGACATTCAAGATATGCCTACCATCTAACCTCCTTGGAGTCCATTGGCATCTCTTCAGTTTTATTTTCTGGAACCAAAACTGTCTCCTGGATTTGTCTAATGTCAGATTCTGGCTCCTGCAATTTCCACCTCCTCTCTCTAGTTCCCATTTCATCAAGAGGGCAGGAATGACTAGCGGATCCTGAGTTTAACTGAACAATCACCTATCTTTCCCAAGTCACATTACTAATCCTTTACATTTATTCAGGTTCTCTTTCATAATTTCATTGCCAAGTACTCCCAGAGAAGTCATGCTTATTAGATTTTACAACAGAGATTGTGACTCATTTTCTCACCATTATTTCTCCATGCTACTATAGTGCATGGCACCCAGTGGAGTTCAATAAATATTTGTTGAATGAGTTAAAGAATAAATTCCCTACATACTGTTTGCTAGATTAGATGGAACAGAGTGTTCTATTTTATTCCAGAGGGGAGGACTATGGCCAACAGTGTTAACATTTAGGAAAATCGTTTTTACTTCAACACGGCCCCAAATTCCCTACTATCAGAGGTCAAAGTGGTAGTGTTGAGAAGTCAAGAGCTGCTCAACTGTTCAGGAAGAAGCCAAATTCTCACCTGGTAAGGAGCTGCTGCCACAGACAGAATTTCTGGACTGCAGTGAGAATTAATTATTAGACTACTTCTAACCCTAAGATTCAAGGATGCTAATGCACTCTCTCCACACACACTTTTTTTTTCAAGCTTGAAAGTTGCCTATGTTCCTGAATCCTCTTCTGAGACCTAGCAGGTGTAACGGTTGCATGCACATATTAACGATGTGCCAACTACTTTTGGTTTCAGATCTTGTAGGGCATAAAGATAAGGAAGCAGTTCCTGTCAATGGAAAGTAAAAAGCCCTTAATTTTTCAGTTTATCTTTGATTTATGTGTTTCTGTGTCTATATGTGTCCAGGCTTTCCTTGGCCTTTTTCAAAAAGATCACAGTGTAATAATTGAAAATGTGTGGTAACTGACTACATGTCCATTGGGGAAATGTTATGTGTTACCCAAAATTACAGTCACTAATGGAATCCCAAACTAGTCCCTCAACATGAAAGAAAAAAGTAACTGTAGGTGTAGTAGGCATAACCATTCCCCCCAATAACCCTGGAATCCTTATATATCTCCCAATTCTTTTAATGTTGTAATGTGTGAAGGAAAGGACAGGATATTTGGGATAGAGTTACTGTGCATATCTGAGCAGTGCCTCTGGTGCTGGTGGGCAGTGGGGTCAGGAGGAGGGAGAGAAAGTGTTAAAGGAGAGCAGGGGCAAGCTATGTGATGTCCCTGGGGCCAGGATAGGGAGTATGGGATGGCTCGGGACGTGTGTGTCAGATGTGAAGGCTGAGTAGAGGCTTTGTGTGTGTGTGTGTGTGTGCACGCAAAAATAAGGATGATAGGTGGAAGCCAAGTATGTGATATGGATAGGATGGTAGAGCAAAGGTTGTAGATGTATATGTGGTTTAGGTCTGTATGAGGGTGGAGGTGAGTATGGTGTGGGCCCCTAATTGTATAACATAAAAGAGGAAAAAGTCAGTGTGAATGGACTGACTGTGAGCATGTTTGTGTGTGTACGGGAAAATGGTTGGTGGTAGCCAAGTGTATGGTGTGGGGTAAAGTGGTAGGGACAAAGTATGTGGATGTACGTGATAGGATATTTAGAGGTGTGGGATTGGATGTAGTGTGTGTGTGTGTGTGTGTGTGTGTGTGAGAGAGAGAGAGAGAGAGAGGGAAGGAGCGAGAGAGAGAAAGAGGAAGCTACCTCTGGGACGTTTATGCTTATTTATGCGTAGGATGTGTTTTTGTAAGTTATTTGTGTATGGACAGGTTATATGTTTATGTTTGGACAAGTGTAAGAGAAGGGTATGTGTGTTTGTGTGTATCAGGACAGAGTATATGTACTGGATGGGGCTCTACTGTGTTGGCATATAGACCAGTGTACACATGTTTATGACACATGTGTATGTATGGTTAGTAGGTGTGTGCTGTAGGTCCTATGTAACAGTAAGACCCTACAAGAAGGAATGCCAAGTCACCATTATGCAGTTTTTCTGTCTGACCTGCTTATCCTGTTTCCATTGTCGCCAGGTACCAGGAAGATACACTGAGTTCTGGCTCAGAGCAGGTTGAATGTGAATGAAAGAAGACCTTCAGTCCCTGCCCTTTGGGTTAGTCATGCCTGAGACACAAGTGGGCAGTGAGATTCCAACACAGTGCCTCCTCAGTTATGCCCTGGGCATGGCCTTCAATGTGCTCTCTTGGAACTCAGGAGAAAAGGGTTTACCCAAGAATGTTCACCTTGAGGGGTTTTCTTTTAATATTTATTTATTTATTTATTTGGTTGCGTCGGGTCATAGTTGCAGCACGCGGGATCTTTCATTGCGGTGCGCAGGCTCTTATTTGCAGCACACGGGCTTCTCTCTAGTTGTGGCTTGTGGGCTCAGTAGTTGCGGCACGCGGGTTTAGTTGCCCCATGGCCTTTGGGATCTTAGTTCCCTGACCAGGGATCAGACCCGCATCCCCTGCATTGGAAGGCGGATTCTTAACCACTGGACCACCAAGGAAGTTCCCCACACTGAGGTTTTGTGTGTTCACCCTCTTAGCATCCCTGAGTCTAAGCCACATCTCTGAGGCTACATACCAGCTTCTTTGTTTATATACAGTATTAATATTTTATTCATCTCTGTCCTGGAAATTTGTAGACCCGAAGAATGTTTAGATCAGAGGTACGCTAGCTAGTGGTTCTCATTTAGGATAATGGGGGAGGGGGTGATAACTAACAGAATCTTAGACCTTGATTGAGAGTGGGGATGAGAGAGTGGTTCAGTGCTCCTTAGATAACTTGGATGTTACTGTTTTTTCCTCTAATTGAGAAATACTTCTCTGGTGCAGTCCTCTCTTATTTTAGAGAAGAGCAATCTAAGACCCCGAAAGGGTTAGAATCCTGCTCAGTGTGAAACGGCATTATGATCGTATTTTTTGCCAGCTTGAGGTTCTCTGAACCACCCATTTAAGACTTTAACCTTTTGTAGGTGGGTCTATCTTTATTTAGCTCCATCTGTACAAGCATGAACATAGCATTTGAACTAAATAAGCATTCTTTATGAAATTAATTAGAAAAAGATGAAGATCTGCTACAACATAATGTGGGACTTGGGGAAATAATAAACATGCTACATGAGTTTCAATGAAAACTGGAAGATGAACAATCGTGACCTTTATAAGACTTGTGAAATACACATTCATAATGGATAATGGACTAAAAATATCAGGTGGTGTAGAAAGCATTTTTCTGCATCAACCTTTGTCCTAAGAAGACAAACATTGGTCTTCCCAAATTATGAAGCTGTGTGCTTAGGAAACCTATTTCTTAGAAGAAATAGGAACTATCCCACCCTTTTTGCCTTCCCAAAACAGACCTTACAGAAAATAATTCTCTGAACCCCTTGAATTTATCTGTTATTTCCTCTCTGCCTTCTTTGATCTCATGTTTATTCTGCTTACTGGTCAAAAAGAAGAACAACGGGAAAGAACTCATAATCTAGAATCAAATAGATCTCTGAAAATCTTGGCTCCATCTTTAACTGTGTGACCCTGGGCAAGTTTCTCAAACTCTCTGAGTCTCAGCTTCCCCATCTGTAAAATAGTACGGTAATGACTACCGTGCATAGTTATAAAAATTAAGTAGTATGCATATACTAAACGCATGGCCCACAGCAAGCAGTCCGTGAACATGACTCCCATTTCCGTCCTCAACAGATGCTTTTACCTTTGCCTGCTACGCTGACGAGTACCTCTGTCCAGTAGAGTCACTAAAGATAAGAGATGCCCCAAATTTCATCTATCAGTGGAGCCTAGCAGGGCCAAGACTAGGGTCAGATGAATGAAGTGCTTTCCTTGGCCACCTTGGGCAGAATTTAAGGAGGGGGTCAAAAAACTCAGTAATCAAGATAAATAATATTCGAAGTAATATTTTAAAAATTAAAATGAATGCTTTGGGTGGTGAACATGTTCTAAAATTAGATAGTGATGTTGGTTACACAAATGTAAATATACTGAAAAACCACTGAATTGTACACTTTAAAAGGATGAATTTTATGGTATGTGAATTATGTTTTAATAAAGTTGTTATTTAAAAAATTAATAAGAAAAAAGTCATGATGAACAAAATATCAACATTTTAATGAAAGTAAGGATCAGACTAGAACCCACCCGAACCCAAGGGCACCAGATTCCAGATTTCAGGACCACAAATCCTGCTTGAGAAAGAAGTGAGAGGGAAAGAAAGGGGGTCGCATGCAGCAGGGGGAGCACCGTACTTTCTGATTCTTTTTTGTAGTTTTAGTTTTTTCTTTCTCAAGTCACAAGCACTGACTTCCCCTGAGTGCCTTTCTTAACAGCCCTACCGCATCTGTTCCTTCCCTTTCCTCCCTCTTGTCCGTAGTTCACAGTAGAGCAAGCACAGAGGGGAAGAAGCAGTCTGGTAGCTGAGCTGGCATGGATGAGGAAAGCAAGTCTATCCTGTTTGTTCCAGGCCCACCTCTAACCCCGGGGAAAGTTTGTAATAAGGTGGGGAAAATATTCAACTAACAACTGGCACCCAAATTTCTAAGAGAGGAAACTTAAGGAGGGAAAAATGCCTCAAAACTGCTTGGAGTAGAAGATGGGACCCAAAAAGCATGTGTGTCAGTTGAAGTCCAGGCTGACAGGACCAGCCTTGCTACCTCAGTCAAAGAGAGGAATTTGTTTATCTGGAGAAGATGGAGTGGCAGTAGGACATGAGAGAACGGTTGATTGTAATGGGAGAGGAAAAAGAGGGAATGTGGGGGAAGATATGAGACTGGGTTCTGCGTGGGCAGAATGGCCAGGAGAGGAGGAGTCCCCTGAATCAGGAAATGGGGAGGGCCACCAAAAAGACTTTTTAAAACGAGACTATCTAAATTGGCTTCTAAAAGGTGTTGTTTTTTTCCCAATTATTTATTTATTTATTTATTTATGGCTGTTTTGGGTCCTTGTTTCTGTGCGTGGGCTTTCTCTAGTTGCGGCGAGCGGGGGCCACTCTTCATCGCGGTGCACGGGCCTCTCACTGTCGCGGCCTCTCTTGTTGCAGAGCACAAGCTCCAGACGCGCAGGCTCAGTGGTTGTGGCTCACGGGCCTAGTTGCTCCGCGGCATGTGGGATCTTCCCAGACCAGGGCTCGAACCCGTGTCCCCTGCATTGGCAGGCAGATTCTCAACCACTGTGCCACCAGGGAAGCCCTAAAAGTTGTTTAATGTGTGCTATGTGATGTAATCTCTCCCCCATAACCCCAACTCTTAAATAAAATCTACAGGTATGAGTGGGGGTTTGTATGCAAACCAATGGAAGGACTGATTTTCGTGAATAGTTTGACCTGCTCAGAGTAGAAAATGGAACAAAGGAGGCAGAAGCCCAGGATGGAGAAGAGACTATAAGATGTAAGCTCCTAGACTATGCAAAAACCTTACAAAGGGCTCTGAACCCTTGCTGGTCATGGAATTAGGAGAGTTGGGTCAGTTTAATCTAGCTCTCAAGGGTCAGGGAGACCACATCTGAGATCCAGGTTAAGATTAGATTTGTTGAGCAGGGTTAAATCCTCTTTGGAGGGTCCTTGTGGGCCCAGTGGAGGAGTACTTGCCAGTACATTCCATTTATAACTAAAAGGGCCACTGGAGGAAGGAAGAATAGACCAGAGTGACACCAACCATTGCTTCAACAGACTCGGTGAAAATACTTGGGGCCCAGTTCTCTAAGGCCCATAATTAAATTTATTCCTTGACACATTACAACGGGTTAGTTACACTCAAGATATTAGAATCTATATCAGCCTCAAGATCTCAGCTAGATAGTCAGATTTCTTATTTTGCTAATAGATGTTCCAGTTTAAGAGCAGATGTTTGCAATATTACCTTGTATATATTATTCTCATCTTTCTTCCTGATAATCTTCTTTCCTCATTAAAGGAGGTTTCCTATCGAAAATGATAGTTTAATATAAACCATGACAGACCCTGTGGTTTCCTAGCACTCAAGAACCATGAAGGTAATTGTCTACTGTTTTTTCTATACTAGTTTCTTGTCAATAAATCATTTTCCTTTCCCAGAACTTTCTGACTACAGCTTTATTTGGTTTTATGGTAGGCAAGCCTCAAAAAGACTCACTCTGGCTCAAATTAGAGTTGGGTCTCCAGGCACCAGTATTTTTGTAATGCTCCTCAGATTATTCTAATGTTCTGCCTTAGTTGTGAATTCCAGGAACTGAATCTGTGGAGGCATGTGTATTTTATTTTTTTTAACATTTTTATTGGAGTATAATTGCTTTACAATGTTGTGTTAGTTGCTGCTATATAACAAAGTGAATCAGCTATATGTATACATATATCCCCATATCCCCTCCCTCTTGCATCTCCCTCTCACCCTCCCTATCCCAACCCTCTAGGTGGTCACAAAGCACCAAGTTGATCTCCCTGTGCGATGCAGCTGCTTCCCACTAGCTATCTATTTTACATTTGGTAGTGTATATATGTCCATGCTACTCTCTCACTTCGTCCCAACTGACCCTTCCCCCTCCCCGTGTCCTCAAGTCCATTCTCTATGTCTGCATCTTTATTCCTGTCCTGCCCCTAGGTTCATCAGAACCATTTTTTTTTTTTTAGATTCCATATATGTGTGTTAGCATACGGAATTTGTTTTTCTCCTTCTGACTTACTTCACTCATATGACAGACTCTAGGTCTATCCACCTCGCTACAGATAACTCAGTTTCATTTCTTTTTATGGCTGAGTAATATTCCATTGTATATATGTATCATATCCTCTTTATCCATTCATCGGTTGATGGACACTTAGGTTGCTTCCAAGTCCTGGCTATTGTAAATAGAGCTATAATGAACATTGTGGCACATGACTCTTTTTGAATTATGGTTTTCTCAGGGTATATACCCGGTAGTGGGATTGCTGGGTCATATGGTAGTTTTGTTTTTAGTTTTTTAAGGAACCTCCATACGGTTCCCATAGTGGCTGTATCAATTTACATTCCCACCAACAGTGCAAGAGGGTTCCCTTTTCTCCACACCCTCGCCAGCATTCACTGTTTGTAGATTTTTTGATGATGGCCATTCTGACCCGTGTGAGGTGATACCTCATTGTAGTTTTAATTTGTATTTCTCTAACGATTAGTGATGTTGAGCATCCTTTCATGTGTTTGTTGGCAATCTGTATATCTTCTTTGGAGAAATGTCTATTTAGATCTTCTGCCCATTTTTGGATTGGGTTTTTTTTTTGATATTGATCTGCATGAGCTGCTTGTATATTTTGGAGATTAATCCTTTATCAGTTGCTTTGTTTGCAAATATTTTCTCCCATTCTGAGGGTTGTCTTTTCGTCTTGTTTATGGTTTCCTGTGCTGGAGGCATGTGTATTTTGAAAAATCCTCATCCTTTCCTACCAATTGAGACATTCAGTAAGATGAGATTTAAGATTATCTAATTCTATGAATCAAATAATTAATCATTTAACACTTACAGTGTTTTTCTCCCTCAATATCACTTGTCTAAAGCACAAGCTAAGGAATGAGAATTTAGAAATTAATATATTAATCCCGAAGTATCCTGGTAATTTAGTTCCTAATAATAATTTGAATTAGGGACTTCCCTGGTGGTGCAGTGGTTAAGAATCTGCCTGCCAATGCAGGGGACATGGGTTAGATCCCTGGTCCGGGAAGATCCCACATGCTGTGGAGCAACTAAGCCTGTGCACCACAACTACTGAGTCTGCACTCTAGAGCCCATGAGCCACATCTACTGGGCCCACGTGCCACAACTACTGAAGCCCCCATGCCAGAGCCCGTGCTCCACAACAAGAGAAGCCACCGCAATGAGAAGCCCACGCACCAAAACGAAGAGTAGCCCCCGCAACTAGAGAAATAAATAAATAAAAAACTAGAGAAACTAAATAAATAAATGTATTTTAAAAAAAAAAAAGACAAAAAGAAAATGCCAGAAAATGAAAAAGTAAAGGCAGGTTATGCCAAAGGAAATAAATATGCCTACAATCCTTAGACATGTGATGAGGAGCACAGATCTTGCACCTTTGAGAGTGAGTTTATGTAGTTCATTGTGTGGAATGAGGATTGAGGGGAGGGACAAGGGCTCTGGGGCCAAACAGACACAGGTTCAAATCCCATCTCTACTACTTATTTGTATTGTGACTGAGGGCAAGCTAATTAAACAAATATAGCCTCAGTTTCTTTATTTGAAAGTGTAGTAAATAGTACACACTGTCCCAGATGTGATGTTTAAATAAGTCCCTGTATGTGGAAGAAGTTAACTCATTATGGGTATATAATATATATATAAGGGCTTCCCTGGTGGCGCAGTGGTTGAGAGTCCGCCTGCCGATGCAGGGGACACGGGTTCTTGCCCCGGTCCGGGAAGATCCCACATGCCGCGGAGTAGTTGGGCCCATGAGCCATGGCTGCTGAGCCTGCGTGTCTGGAGCCTGTGCTCCGCAACGGGAGAGGCTGCAACAGTGAGAGGCCCGCGTACTGCAAAAAAAAAAAAATTAAAAGAAAAAAATATATGGGTTTCCCTTTCCTCTTATTATGGACAAAGTATGTCTCCTATTAAATTCATATAAAAAGTCCTAAAGTGTAAAATGGCCTATTCAGACCATTTAACTAAATACTACTGTACCTTCTGTAAATTGGTTTTCAAAATCCTTTTCTGCAGACTTTCCTGACTGTGTGAAGTAATCCTCTTCTCCCTGTAATGCATGGTATTAAAAAAAGTAACCCTTAAGCCCTATAAGAAGTGTCTTTATTTTTGTCCATTCCATCTCTGATCTTCCATCTTTCTCATACTATGCTGCTGTTAAAGATTGTTGAACAGGACTCAGAGATTGAGTAATTGGCCTTATTACTGTAGTTTAAAATCATCAATTTGACAAATGTATTAGTTAGGATTAGTTTGACAGCATTTACCCAAAAGCCCTAAAAACAGTGATGGCTCAAAAATACAAAAATGTATTTCTCATATAAAAGATGTCTTGGAGGTAGGCGTTCCTGGATTGGCTCAGCAGCCCTCTGATAACATAAGAGCTTCAAGCTGCTATATTTATGTCCAACATCTTAGCACATGGCTTCCATCCTCAAGGTACCTTATGATTCAGGATGGAATCTTGTCCTAGTTGTAGATCAGAAGGAAAAAGGGCATGAAGACAATAAAGGGCCACTTCTGGATGGGATAGTGTTCTTTATGTGGCCTTCATGTTCCACAAAACATTTCAGTTTACATTCCATTGACCAAAAGTAGCTGCAAGAGAAGTTGCAGACATAATTCCAGGTGGTAATATGCCCACACAAAAATCTGGATTCCGTTACTAAGGAGGGAGGGAAGAGTTCGTGTTGAGATAGGCAACTAGTACTCTCTTCTCAGGGATTTCATTCATCCAACAAATATATGACTCTATTTATTAGTCACCATACCCTATTCCAAATATTGAGGATTCATCAGGAAAAAAAAAAAGAACAAATTCCTATCTTCACAGAATTTGCATTCTAGTGGAATGATAATTGATAGCATTTATTAAATGATTACTATATGCTAGGCATGGTCGTAAACATCTTACTTGTACTAACTTATTTGATGTTTGCAACAATCCTTTAGGGTAGGTACCATCATTATCCATATTATGTAGATAAAGGAAGTAGAGGCACAGAGAAGTTAATAACTTACCCAAATTGATATGTCATAACTGGTAAATCCACGATTTGAACTCAGTCTAAATTCCAAATGCATACTTTTAACCTCTATTCTGTATTACTTCTCCTCAATGTTTTCATGTGTTAAATTTATGTGCTCTTCTAGGCATAAATATTTATATATATGTTTTGGCGGCACAAATATTTGGTCCCAATACTCCATCTTTCCTTTAGTGGTGGTTAGGCATTGGACGTGGGATGCCTGGCTATACCGTCTATCAGGAGTGAGTGGGAGAAAGTTGCAATATACAGGACCTAAGAGATTATCGGGTTGCTTACCAAATTACAGGGCTGCTCAGATGCAATAGGAAGTAGGAAGTGTCCTCCTCGTTTTTGAGAGCTGTGTCTTGAATTGGGATCAGTGTTAGCATCACTAGTTGCTCAATCCAGAAAACTGGACATCATTTCTGACTCTTCCCACTCCTTCAGTCCCACATATAATCAGTTAGTCCTTTTGATTGAACATCCTAAATATTTCTAGAATTTGTCAGCTTACCTCCGTCTCTCTTGTCTCATCTCCAAATTCATGGCATTATCACCTTTGTCTGTGTGATTCAGTAGTCACATATATGGTGTTTCTGCCTCCAATCAAGCCCTCTTTGGTCCACTTTCTAGGGGACTTGATACCCACAGCTGATCACATCAGCCCTTCTTAAAACTCTTCAATGACTCCTCCTTTTCCTCAGAGTAATGTTGAAACTCTTAACCTGATTTACAGTCTTTCACACCCAAAGCAGGCTGGAAGACTACTGCAGGTTGGGTTCCCCAGAAAGCTGACTCAGATGGAGATTAGCACACAGGAGGTTTATTAGGGGGTCCTCTTGGTGCCACATCTATGAAGGGAAAGGAAGGAAGCAAGGTTGAACAGAAAAAGAAGTTAAACTGTGAAGTAGTCTCAGGGAAGCCTCAGCTGCCAATATGTTCCCATCTGAAATTGGGATGACCCATCAGAATTGTCCTAAGTTGGAGTGGGATGGCTGGGTCTTTATATCCCCAAATTGATCAGCATTGGATAAGGGTTGCCCTGGGAAGGGGACTTGACCTTGGATGAGGCCATCTATACATCCTACATCCTCTTACACTAACTCTGAGCCCTTTTTGGAACATTGACCCAAACTCAGCACTTCCATGTGCCACACTCTTGAGTACTCAGGACCTCTGACCTAATTTTCCCAGTTTACACTGGAGAGAGTAGGATTAAGGTGAGGCTGGCTGACCTCAGACCCATCTTCCCATTTCTCTAAGGCCCACATAGTACTCTTGGCTTTTTTATGAGGCTTGCATCTGCTGGATTCTGGAGTCTTTTAAACCCTGTCAGAGGTTTCTTTCCCTGGACCTCCTCTTATCCCACCACCAGCAGGCATTGTTTTAGAAACCCTCACAAGGACTTAGGCAGTACCTAGGGTTTAGTCACGCCCTCTCCCTTCTCATCTAGTCAGTCAAACTTTAATCTCTTTAGGTGGAAAAATGGCTCTTATGTTAACCTCATTGATTCCCAAATTGACTAAAAAGTTTTTAGGAATTCTATGCTCTGAGTCCTCCAGCTTTCCCCTTATTTTTTAAAGTCAAATTTTTATTCCTTTCTCTCTAAAGCAATCAGTTGAAAACCATGACTTTCAAGATTATTGAAATCTCTGCTAGATTTTATAAAAGATTACTCAAGAGCTCAAAATCCAAATAATTCAACCCGTGTGTGTGTGTGTGTGTGTGTAGAAAAATCTCTTCCTGCTACTTGCATAGTGAGGGAAAATGATCTGGGCAAAAGAAAGAAAAAAAACCCATATTGTTTAAAATCAGTTGTACCCTGCTATCCACATAAGCCTGCTCTGTCTCACTCTACCTCTCCCTCCCTCTTGCTCCCTGGGATCATCTCTCAAATAAATTACCTGCATTCCTTAATGTTCAGGACTTCTGACAATAAATTGTTTCAGTTTTTGTTTGTCTGAAAATAATCTTCAGTTTGCCTTTTTTTATTTTTGAAAGATATTTTCATGAGGCATGAAATTCTGGGCTGAAATTCTAAGTATGCTGTAATTCTTTTTTCATTAAAAATTGTTATAATGCTTATCTTTGACTCTCTGCATGTAATTTTTTCCTTCTGACTGCCTTCAAGATTTCCTCTTTAACTTCTTATTCTCAGAAGTTTGACTCTGCGGTGTCTGGGAAGATTTGTTTGTTTTGTTTTAATCCTGCTTGTGGTTTTCTGGGCTTCTTGGATCTATGTCTTGTTGTCTTTCATTAATTTTGAAAAATTCTTGGCCATTAACTCAACAAGTATTTCTTCTGCTTTGCTCTCTATTCTTCTGTCACTCCAGTTATACATTTATCAGGCTGTTTGATACCGCAACTCTGGATGCTCTTTTGTCTATTTTTTTTCCTCAAGATGTTTCAGTTTGGACAATTCTACTGACTTAATTCACTGATTCTTTCCTTGGCTATATCCAATCTGCCACCAAGACAATTGAAGGAATTCTTCATTCCTTTCATGTTTTTTCCTTAGCATATCCAGTTGACTGGTTTTTTTAGTTTCTATCTCCCTAATGAAATTTACCATCTGTTTATGCATGTTGTTCACCTTTTTTTTTTTCTAGATCCTTTAAATATTAATCATAGATGTTTTAAACTCCCTTTCTGATAGTTTCAACATCTGGGTTATCTCTGTTTGTTTCTGTTAATTAGCTTTATCTCTGGGCAATAGGTTGTTTATTTCTTGATGTTTGTATAACTCATCATTTTTTTAAATTATTGAATGCTAGATAATGTGTATAGCAAGGCAGAAGAGACTGAGTTAATAGTATTTATGCCCAGAAATGAGTATACCTCTTCTTTTGTCAGACTAATATTGTAAGAGTTTAGTCAACCTAGTCACGAATTGAGCTGTTTGGGTTTTGTTGTTTCATTACCTTCACTGCTCCACAGTCTTCTTATTCTTCCAGCAGTTGGTTGCTATTACCTTATGCTTATAGTAGAGCCTGGCTTCCTAGAAAATATATCTGTTTTCTTGCTTCACTCTCAGCTTTCAGCAATTCCTGTATACTTGTGCCACAGATGGGGTCTCTCGCCACACTCTTGCCCCCTGCTACCAATAGTAGATGGATATTACTTGTTACTTGGTGCTAGACTGGATTTGCTTCTACTCCTATCCCACAGGCCACAGAATTTTGCCTGGCTCTGGGAGTGAAATTTTGCTGTCCCTGCCCAGTGGCTTAAGGCTCTTGTTTCCTTTGAGGAAGGGTCTGGGAAATTGGGTGGGATTTTGTGCCTGACCCCCAGTAGCAGCTGATCACTTTCTTCATGCCTGTACCTCCTGTGGGGAGCCTCTCACAACTTTCCTATCCTGCCCCCAGTCTTTCTTGTGAGTACCCAGTGGAGGCCAAGTAATAGAGTTTGCTAGTGAGTGCAAACTTTTCTTGTGTCTGGGAATTCTAGTCATTTCAAAATGATACTAGATCACACTTGGCCCTCAAGAATTTGTTAACATTTTAGACAGTTTCTTCTTACCTGTTTTTATTTTGGTAACCTTTTTCTCCCATGATCTTCCACAGGTGAGAGAGTTTGTGGGTTCCATCTCTCTTTGGAGTAGCTTGTCACTCTTTGGAATTCAGTTTACTTCATTGCCTTATGACTTGAGCTCTGTGATAGACTCAAAAAAATTAAGATTTTGTCTATTATCTGGCTTTTCTGTGCAGTTAGAATGGGAGTAATGGTGTTTTGAGGCTTTCTACCTCCTAAGTGGGAACAGAACTCTCTTCTTACAGCTTCTTCACCAGAAAGATGCTTCAGTTAAGAAAAACACACCAGGAAGAACCTGATTAGCCTAGTCATTATTGGCCTTGGTCATGTGCTCTTCCCTCTACCAATCACTGTCCATAGGGGATGGTACTCTGATTTGCCTCACCTGGGCCAGAGGCAGGAGATTCAGGATCTCTCGCCAGAAGAGGTAGAAGGAATGCCTAACAAGCAAAAACAGTAGTCTGAAATGTGATAAACGCAGATCATTTCTAAAAGTATTTTTAATGAGAAAAGTAATATAGGCATGTGGCAAAAAATTCAAACAGTACAATGAGATGTCATTCCCTCTCCCAAATCTTACTCCAGTCACCCTCCTCAGAGGGAACTATTGTTAGCAATTTCTTGAATTTTCAACCAGAAAGTTTCTCTGCGTATACTAACATAAACACATAAACACATACCTCCACTCAAAATAGATGCTTTCTTAACCAAATAGCCACTTAACTGACTCATAAGATTAACCAACACTCTTCACTCTTCTTGTAAAACACACAGTGAATACCTATGGCATCCACATGATGGCTTCTACCAGGTGAGTTTCATGCTTACCAAAAGTCAGTTGTATTTATTTTAAGCCTTTTTATGCCAATTGTGGGTATTAATATATTTAAGTAATTAAACTAAATGTTATATAAGCTAATTAAAAACTGAGTGCAAAAGAAGCCATCACTTATGTGAATGCTTTGGAAAGACTTGATAAAGTTGACTTCTTTAAAAAAAAAAAAGCTATCAAATTAGCTGTGGGAGAAACAATTAAAAATCATTGGGGGAAAACTGAAATATCAAGAAGGATTTTGTGATGAGATTGCTTCAAAATTGTTTAAGTCTTCACTTCATTTACTGAGGCATAAATAATGTTTTAAAAATTACAGTCTTGCTTTAAATGAAAAGCATGGAAAATGCACTTTGTATGTAGTTTGTTTAAGAAAAGCAACATGAAACGCTAATAAATAAACTCACACCCAGAGAAAAGATTTTAAGTTAAAATTAAATTGTTAAAATATGTTCAAAAGTATATAATTTTTTATTATTTCCTATTTTGTTACTTTTTTGATTAAACCACCACTGATAGTCTTGACCTCATTGGATAAAAGTGTTTCTACTGTATGTATATGTATGTTTGAAAAAGGAACTAAAGAGTAACAGTGTGTGTGTATGTGTGTGCTTACATATGTGTGCACATGCACACTATCTTAGTGGGCAGCAGCCAGAAAATGCATCCTTAGTAGAATGGCATTTGACCAGAAATCTGAAGGAAGTGAGTCAATCACTCAGATAACTGAGAGTACAACATTTCAGGCAAACAGAACAGCAAGGAGAAAGGTCCAGTATATGCCCTTGATTGATAGGTGACTGGTTAAAATAAAGTATGAGTTACTCATATACTAGAACACTATGTAGTAGATTAAAAATTGAAGTAAATGAGACAAAAATACCTCCATTGTTAAATAATAAATGCAAGACATATTTTTGTATTCAAATGGGATCATTAGAACTTCATGTTCTATGTAACTGTACAAAATGCGTAAATAAAGACTATTAGAAATACAAAATGAAATGGAAAGAAACAAAAAGTGTATCAGGAATTTTCACACAACACTACCAGTTGGTAACATTAAGTAGACAGAAAATAAATAAGGTTAGAAGATTTCGATAAAATAAATACGATTGAACTATGAAGTATGTGATTTGTACCTTCACATGTGGTTTTAACAAATAATTTTAAATTTCTCTGATCCTTTTTCAGAGTTATACCTTTTATATCTATTTTTCATCTTGCAACATTGACTAGAACTTTCAGATCTATATTAAAATTTAGACTAAAAGTTATTTATGCCCTGAATGATCTGACCACTGTCTAGCACTCTGATTTTGTGTTGAACCAATCTTCCCTTTTGCCACAGAGCAGAGAAGTATTATTTATGATAAATGAAAGGGATAAAATGTTATTAACCTTGGCAATATCAGTGTATCTGGCCGAAGTTGGGAAGTCGAGGGGTAGGGGTAATGGAGGAAATATAGAAAGTGGAATGAGATTTGGGAGTAAGAATTTATAAAAGACATTCACTTTTAATTTTCTATGCTTCTATCCTATTATGAAGAATTAAATCACATCTTTGTTTACTTTGATAATACTTTTTTAAAGTAAAAAAAGTACCAAAATCTTGAGAGAAACCCTACTTGGTCATGGTGGCATTAAATTCTATTAATTTGCAGTTTTATTTGTTATTCTAGTGTTTTATTTAGAATTTTCACACCTATTTTCATTAATAAATTTGTTCTGGCCAGTATTCTTTCTGTATGTGCTAATTCTGGTTTTGGTGTGAGGATTGTGTTAGGTTTACATAATAAAATGGGAAGTTTGCTAATTTTTCAATGCTCATTTATTAATTCATTCTTTTGTTTTTTAAGGTTAACTGATTACTTTTATTTATTGTTTGTTTTTATTAACTTTTTATTTTATATTGGAGTATAGCCTATTAACAATGTTGTGATAGGTTCAGGTGCACAGCAAAGCAACTCAGCCATGCATATCCATTAATTCATTCTTCTAGTCAATAAATATTTATGGCATGTCGAGCTTAATTTTAGGTGTTGAGGCTGTAGCAGTAGACAGACAAGGTTCCTGCATTCATGAAATAGTGCTTTCATTCTAAAGTGGGGGAGGCCAAAAGTATAGAGGTAAAGTGATAAGTTTAAAAAATCAGATATAATAAGTACTTGACAGAAAATTAAAACCAAGTGACTTTAGACTTGATGGTCTAAGCAGACCTCACTGAAGAGGTAATATTTAAGTTGAGACCTAAACAATAAAAAAGAAGCAAAAACAGAAACATGTAACTTTATGAGTCATGCTGCTGCTATAATGATAAAAATAATTTCACGGGCTTAAAGGTCATATATTCTATGTATGATCACATGATGTAATTCTTTCCTCATATCGAAAGTAAACCCCTCATGAGTATACAAATATTCCTTCTTTGGTTGGGGGGTATAGTAAGTTTTGGGTTTTGTTAATTTAGTCAATGTCTAAGCAAGCAATATACTTTACATGTCTTCTTTTTTTTTTATTGTAAGTGAAAACCAGGTGGCATACACATATACGTAACCAGGTTTAATATGTGTAGCCTGGATGGTCACTGTGTCATTCAGTTCCCCTTTCAGAGGAGCACATCCTTTTACCCTTCAGGATGTTCTCTCTTTCATTTCTCCTCTCCAGAGCATAGCCTGCCACAGAACATACTAGATAGACTTGTTCCAGTAAGAAGCAACTTAATTTCAAATCATCACTTATAATTTTGGAACAGCCTTTGTTATTCACACACTGTCAGAATGAAACAAGTTTGCTGGGGACTTCAGAAACAAAGGAGCTAGTAACAGAGAATCAGTGATATCCTAGAGATAAATACTGGTTCCCCTTTACTGCACTCCTTGGAAATACACTGGGACCCAAAGATTGTAATTATTATTATAACACTGAAAACTACTTGAATGATAAAAATATCAGCAGCTCTAGGGACTTGGTAATAAGCTCCAATTGAAGCAGCACATTTCTTTAGACTTTTCCATTTCAGGGCTCAAAAGTGATCACAAAGCTGACATTGAACCAGCATAAAGATTTTTTAGTACAACTGAGTTGGAGCTCCTTTAAAAATCACAATTAGTTTTTACTGTCTATGGAGGATTAATATTAATGACATTAATACTGGACCACCTTGAGCATAACTATATCTGATAGCCCTTTAAAAAGTTTATATGCTTCAGAATGACCTTCAGACACTCTCAGAATGACTTTCTTTTTAGCTTCTGCTTATAAGGAACTGAGATTTGTTTATCTTTGAAATAGTATTTTGGCTGGTAAAATTTCATATGTACATCCACAAAAGGAAAAGATCCAAATCAATTATTTCAAAATATAAATAAGCAGGGACTTCCCTGGTGGTCCAGTGGTTAGCATCTGCCTTCCAATGCAGGGGACGTAGGTTTGATCCCTGGTTGGGGAACTAATATCCCACATGCCGCAGGGCAAGTAAGCCTGCGCGCCACAACTACTGAGCCTGTGTACTCTAGAGCCCAAGCACCACAACTAGAGAGCCCACATGCTGCAACTACTGAGCCCATGCGCCACAACTAGAGAGAAGCCCACACGCTGCAACTAGAGAAGTCCACACACCACAACAAAAAGATCCTGCATGCTGCAATGGAGATCCTGTGTGAGCAACTAAGACCTGACGCAGCCAAATAAATAAAATAAATATTTTAACATATATATATATATACATATTTAAACATTTTTAACATCTTGATTGGAGCATAATTGCTTTACAATGGTGTGTTAGTTTCTGCTGTATAACAAAGTGAATCAGCTATACATATACATATATCACCATATCTCCTCCCTCTTGTGTCTCCCTCTCACTCTCCCTATCCCACCCCTCTTGGTGGTCACAAAACACTGAGCTGATCTCCCTGAGCTATGCGGCTGCTTCCCACTAGCTATCTATTTTACATTTGGTAGTGTATATATGTCAATGCTACTCTCTCACTTCGTCCCAGCTTACCCTTCCCACTCCCCGTGTCCTCAAGTCCATTCTCCACGTCTGCGTCTTTATTCTTTTTTTTTTTTAGATTCCATATATATGTGATAGCCTACAGTATTTATTTTTCTCTTTCTGACTTACTTCACTCTGTATGACAGTCTCTAGGTCCATCCACCTCACTACAAATAACTCAGTTTCGTTTCTTTTTATGGCTGAGTAATATTCCATTGTATATATGTGCCACATCTTCTTTATCCATTCATTGGTCAATGGACACTTAGGTTGCTTCAATGTCCTGGCTATTGTAAACAGACCTGTAATGAACATTGTGGTACATGACTCTTTTTGCCTTATTGTTTTCTCGGGGTATATGCCCAGTAGTGGGATTGCTGGGTCATATGGTAGTTCTATTTTTGGTTTTTTAAGGAACCTCCATACTGTTCTTCATAGTGTCTGTATCAATTTACATTCCCACCAACAGTGCAAGAGGGATCCCTTTTCTCCACACCCTCTTCAGCATTTATTGTTTGTAGATTTTTTGATGATGGCCATTCTGACCCGTGTGAGGTGATACCTCATTGTAGTTTTGATTTGCATTTCTCTAATGATTAGCAATGTTGAGCATCCTTTCATGTGTTTGTTGGCAATCTGTATATCTTATTTGGAGAAATGTCTATTTAGGTCTTCTGCCCATTTTTGGATTGGGTTCTTTGTTTTTATGCTATTGAGCTGCATAAGCTGCTTGTAAATTTTGGAGATTAATCCTTTGTCAGTTGCTTTGTTTGCAAATATTTTCTCCCATTCTGTGGGGGTTTTTTTCATCTTGTTTATGGTTTCCATTGCTGTGCAAAACTTATAAGTTTCACTAGGTCCCATTTGTTTATTTTTGTTTTTATTTCCATTTTTCTAGGAGGTGGGTCAAAAAGGATCTTGCTGTGATTTATGTCATAGAGCGTTCTGCCTATGTTTTCCTCTGAGAGTTTTATAGTGTCTGGCCTTACATTTAGGTCTTTAATCCATTTTGAGTTTATTTTTATGTATGGTGTTAGGGAGTGTTCTAATTTCATTCTTTTACATGTAGCTGTCCAGTTTTCCGAGCACCACTTATTGAAGAGGCTGTCTTTTCTCCATTGTATATTCTTGCCTCCTTTATCAAAAATAAGGTGACCACATGTGCATGGGTTTATCTCTGGGCTTTCTATCCTGTTCCATTGATCTATATTTCTGTTTTTGTGCCAGTACCATACTGTCTTGATTACTGTAGTTTTGTAGTATGGTCTGAAGTCCAGGAGCCTGATTCCTCCAGCTCCGTTTTTCTTTCTCAAGATTGCTTTGGCTCTTCGGGGTCTTTTGTGTTTCCATACAAATTGTGAAATTTTTTGTTCTAGTTCTGTGAAAAATGCCATTGGTAGTTTGATAGGGATTGCATTGAATCAATAGATTGCTTTGGGTAGTATTGTCATTTTTACAATGTTGATTCTTCCAATCCAAGACCATGGTATATCTCTCCATCTGTTTGTATCATCTTTAATTTCTTTCATCAGCGTCTTATAGTTTTCTGCATACAGGTCTTTTGTCTCCTTAGTAGGTTTATTCCTAGGTATCTTATTCTTTTTGTTGCAGTGGTAAATGGGAGTGTTTCCTTAATTTCTCTTTCAGATTTTTCGTCATTAGTGTATAAGAATGCAAGAGATTTCTGTGCATTAATTTTGAATCCTGCTAGTTTACAAATTCATTGATTAGCTCTAGTAGTTTTCCAGTAACATGTTTAGGATTCTCTATATATAGTATCATGTCATCTGCAAACAGTGACAGCTTTACTTGTTCTTTTCCAATTTTTATTCCTTTTTTTTCTTTTTCTTCTCTGATTGCTGTGGCTAAAACTTCCAAAACTATGTTGAATAATAGTGGTGAGAGTGGACAACCTTGTCTTGTACCTGATCTTAGAGGAAAAGGTTTCAATTTTTCACCATTGAGACAATGTTGGCTGTGGGTTTCTCATATATGGCCTTTATTATGTTGAGGTAGGTTCCCTCTATGCCTACTTTCTGGAAAGTTTTTATCGTAAATGGGTGTTGAATTTTGTCGAAAGCTTTTTCTGCATCTATTGAGATGATCACATGGTTTTTCTCCTTCAATTTGTTAATATGGTTTATCACATTGATTGATTTGCATATATTGAAGAATCCTTCCATTCCTGGGATAATCCCCACTTGATCATGATGTATGATCCTTTTAATGTGCTTTTGGATTTTGTTTGCTAGTATGTTGTTGAGGATTTTTGCATCTATGTTCATCAGTGATATTGGCCTGTAGTTTTCTTTTTTTGTGACATCTTTGTCTGGTTTTGGTATCAGGGTGATGGTGGCCTCTTAGAATGAGTTTGGAAGTGTTCCTCCCTCTGCTATATTTTGGAAGAGTTTGAGAAAACTCTTCTCTAAATGTTTGATAAATTCGCCTGTGAAGCCGCCTGGTCCTGGGCTTTTGTTTGTTGGAAGATTTTTAATCACAGTTTCAATTTCAGTGCTTGTGATTCCTCTGTTCATATTTTCTGTTTCTTCCTGGTTCAGCCTCGGAAGGTTGTACTTTTCTAAGAATTTGTCCATTTCTTCCAGGTTGTCCATTTTATTGGCATATAGCTGCTTGTTGTAATCTCTCATGATCCTTTGTATTTCTACAGTGTCAGTTGTTACTTCTTTTTCATTTCTCATTCTGTTGATTTGAGTCTTCTCCCTTTTTTCTTGATGAGTCTAACTAATGGTTTATCAATTTTGTTTATCTTCTCAAAGAACTGGCTTTTAGTCTTATTTATCTTTGCTATTGTTTCCTTCATTTCTTTTTCATTTATTTCTGATCTGATCTTTATGATTTCTTTCCTTCTGCTAACTCTGGCGTTTTTTTTTTTGTTCTTCTTTCTCTAATTGCTTTAGGTGTAAGGTTAGGTTGTTTATTTGAGATGTTTCTTGTTTCTTGAGGTAGGATTTTATTGCTATAAACTTCCCTCATAGAACTGCTTTTGCTGCTTCCCATAAGTTTTGTGTCGTCGTGTCATTTTGCATTGCATTGTCATTTGTTTCTAGGTATTTTCTGATTTCCTCTCTGATTTCTTCAGTGCCCTCTTAGTTAGTTAGTAGCGTATTGTTTAGCCTCCATGTGTTTGTATTTTTTACATTTTTTTCTGTAATTGATATCTAGTCTCATAGCATTGTTGTCGGAGAGGATACTTGATATGATTTCAGTTTTCTTAAATTTACCAAGGCTTGATTTGTGACCCAAGATATGGTCTATCCTGGAGAATGTTCCATGAGCACTTGAGAAGAAAGTGTATTCTGATGTTTTTGGATGGAATGTCCTATAAGTATCAATTAAGTCCATCTTGTTTAATGTGTCATTTAAAGCTTGTGTTTCCTTATTTATTTTTATTTTGGATGATCTGGCCATTGGTGAAAGTGGGGTGTTAAAGTCCCCTACTATGACTGTGTTACTGTCGATTTCCCGTTTGATGGCTGTTAGCATTTGCCTTATGTATTGAGGTGCTCCTGTGTTGGGCGCATAAATATTTACCATTGTTATATCTTCTTCTTGGATTGAACTTGATCATTATGTAGTGTCTTTCTTTGTCTCCTTTAACAGTCTTTATTTTAAAGTCTATTTTGTCTGATATGAGAATTGCTACTCCAGCTTTCTTCTGATTTCCATTTGCATGCAATATCTTTTTCCATACCCTCACTTTCAGTCCGTATGTGTCCCTAGGTCTGAAGTGGGTCTCTTGTAGAGAGACGGGTCTTGTTTTTGTATCCATTCAGCCTATCTGTGTTTTGGTTGGAGCATTTAATCCATTTACATTTAAGGTAATTATCAATATGTATGTTCCTATTACCATTTTTTAAATTGTTTTGGGTTTGTTATTGCAGGTCTTTTCCTTCCCTTGTGTCTCTGCCTGGAGAAGTTCCTTTAGCATTTGTTGTAAAGCTGGTTTGGTAGTACTGAATTCTCTTGACTTTTGCTTGTCTGTGAAGGTTTTAATTTCTCGTCGAATCTGAATGAGATCCTTGCTGGGTAATCTTGGTTGTAGCTTCTTCCCTTTCATCACTTTAAATATGTCCTGCCACTCCCTTCTGGCTTGCAGAGTTTCTGCTGAATGATCAGCTGTTAACCTTATGCGGATTCCCTTGTATGTTTTTTGTTGCTTTTCCGTTGATGCTTTTAATATTTTTTCTTTGTGTTTAATATTTGTTAGTTTGATTAATATGTGTCTCAGCATGTTTCTCCTTGGATTTATCCTGTATGGGACTCTCTGCACTTCCTGGACTTGATTATTTCCTTTCCCATGTTGGGGAAGTTTTCAACTATAATCTCTTCAAGTATTTTCTCAGACCCTTTCTTTTTCTCTTCTTCTTCTGGGACCCCTATAATTTGAATGTTGGTACATTTAATATTGTCTCAAATGTCTCGGAGACTGTCCTCAATTCTTTTCATTCTTTTTTCTTTATTCTGCTCCCTGGCAGTTATTTCGACCATTTTATCTTCCAACTCACTTATCCGTTCTTCTGCCTCAGTTATTCTGCTGTTGATTCCTTCTAGAGTATTTTTAATTTCAGTTATTGTGTTGTTCATCACTGTTTGTTTGCTCTTTAGTTTTTCTAGATACTTGTTAAATGTTTCTTGAATTTTCTCCATTGTGTTTCCGAGATTTTGGCTCATCTTTTCTATCATACTCTGAATTCTTTTTCCGGTAGGTTGCCTATTTCATCTTCATGTATTTGGTCTTGTAGGTTTTTACCTTGCTCCTTTGTCTGTAACATATTTTTGTTGTTTCTTTCTTTCTTTCTTTCTTTTTCTTTTATGGGTGGGGCTGTATTCCTGTCTTACTAGTTATTTGCCCTGAGACGTCCAGCACTGGAGTTTGCAGGCAGTTGGATAGAGCCCAATCTTGGTGCTGACATTAGGACCTCTGGGAGGCCTCACTCCGACTAATATTCCCTGGGGTCTGAGGTTCTCTGTTAGTCCAGTGGTTTGGACTAGGAGCTCTCACCACAGGAGCGCAGGCCCAACCTCCTGCCTGGGAACCATGATCCTGCAAGCCAGTCACTGGAGGTTCCTTCTGTTCCCTTAGGTGTCTGTGGTCCCCCACCAGTGCCTGGTAGGTGCATTTGTGCAGAGACATGAATTCTGCATCCTCCTAGTCTGCCACCTTGACTGTGCCCCTATATAATTCCATTTTTATTAAATGTCCAGGATAGGCAAATCTATAGACAGAAATTACATTAGTGGTTGCAATGAGCTAGGGGGAAGGGGAAATGGGGAATGACTGATAATGGGTATGGGGTTTCTTTTTGCAGTGATGAAAGTGTTCTGAAGTTAGGTGGTCATGGTTGCACAACTCTGAATATACAAAAAGTCACTGAATTATATACTTTAAAAGAGTGAATTTTATGGTATGACTACGTCTCAGTAAAGCTGTTAGTAAAAACAAAAAGCTGAAGGAGTTTAACTGGGATCTTCCATATTTAAAACTTCCTAGAAATTTCCCATTGTTTCGTGAAAACTCAGTGTAGTGGGTATTATGGTTAGCTTTCCAATTCTAATTTTCCCCATCCATTACATAGCTGCCATGCAGTTTGAGTGTGATTATCCTTACTAGCAGCTTCAATGGGTCCTGATTTGACCATTCTAGTTTTCCTTGCCATACCTTAAGCCAGTACACAAGTGGCATCAAGGGTATTCCAATTGGTGGGGTGGGGGCCGGGGGCAGGGAGAAAGCCCAGGTTTTTGTTAGGTGGTTGTGAATAACTAATACGTTTTCTCTTTTTCTGCATGTAAACGGACAACCATGAGGCACAGGTTAGCAGCCGTCTTCCAACCATGAGAGAAGTCAGCTTGAAAACAAAAGTGACACACAGAGAAGGAGAGAGCCAAGACTATCTCAGAAAAATGGAGCAAGAGCCCTGATTGAGCCTTGCGGGACTCCTGCGTCCTTTAAATAATCTTTAAGTAGTGTGTGACCATATGGCTAATTTGCCTATGACAGTCTCAGTTTATACTAGTTTTCCTAGCTTGATTGTTAATGGTGCCCTTTCTCTTTCTGAAAAGTGCTCCAGTTTCATTTATATGGTCACACTCAAGATAATTGGATTTTCAATCATATATCAATCAATTTAGCAGTTAACTAAGGTCAACTGTTTTTCAAGTTGTGTCCATTTGGACTGTTTTCTGGCTACCTCCCATCATCCTCCCTCAGATTGTTCAGTTGTTTAGATTCAAAAAGTAACCAAAGGAAACATTCTGGTTTCTTCTCACTCTTACTCTTTCTTCAGGACCTAGGACTTCTCCATGAAGTCTTTCTAGACTTTTCTAAATAAAAGTGGTTAAAATGGTTATTCCCAACTCCCACACAATTCTCCTCATCCCTCTTTATCAGTACTCAATCACACTGCATTACAATGATCTGTTCTTGTGTTTATCTTTCATAGCCAACTGGGAACATCTCCTGAAAAAGGATTATATCACTTTTAACTTTGTATCCAAAGCATGAGAACAATGTGCTCCTGGAACAGTTTCTTTTGATATTTGCTGAGGAATAAAGGAAAAGAAATAACTGGATAGGAAAGCCATTCATTTGTTTGCTTTGTCATTTTAACAGTCTGTTCAACTAATTTTGCTCAATATTTTCCATTGTAGCAACTAACCATTAATGATGACTCCCAAGCCCAAATCATCTCAAAATAATTAAAATGGGCAATTGAATTTAAGGATGAGCTTAATATAGAAAACCCCCAAGAGTTGTTTCTGTTACCCTGAATTGTCCAGTGAACTGTTTCATGCTTCTTCATATTTAAGATAATGCTTCAAATTTATACCCACAATGAAATAAAGCCTTAAAAATAATCTGATATGTTTTCTGAACAATTAAATTATTAGACTGGGTGGAGGGCTCATCTTCTTCACAAATTCATTGTTAGTTTGGTCTCATTCATGCAGATGTTCCTTTTTTTTTTTAACCAATTCAGAGCTAAAAAAAAATGTCATGTAAACTAGACTCTGAAAACTGCTTTCTGTTAATCCTGATATCCTGATGCATTTTATTCTAAGTATTTTTAAGGTATTTATTACCAAAAATAATATTAACACTCAATATCATTGTTTCTTACATGTCAGAAGACCCCATGTGTATCTAAATACCTTTTAAATCTTATGCTTTGCTTGTATAGAATATTTTATTTCAAGGCCTGAAATTTATTTTTCTTATGGAATAAAAGTATCTTGGTTTGCTCTTTACTATTTTATGATATTATTCCTATTCTATACAATTATCATCTAATTGCATTTGTTTCTGACTGAATAAACCAGTTATGTTAGCAAAAAGATGAGATCTAAAGGATATCCTGGTTTGTGTTATAAGCAAAAATTGAGTGTTGATGCTTCTGCTACAGAGAAACCGATTTGCTTTAAAAAAAATTCTTTTAAGTATAGTTAATTTTATTTTTCATAGGTAAAAACAGTAAAGGAAGAAATTGAGAAAATAAGTTAGTGATCTAGATGAAATTAGAATGAAGGAATGCTCTCTGTTAAGGAATAATAATAAAAGTTTCAAAAAATTTACACATGTCTGCAACTGTTCTGAATATTTTATATATGTTAACTTTAGTCCTCACAACACAGGTCATATAGGTGGTAAATGGTAGAACTGGAATTCAAACCCAGCCAGTTTGACATTCACAATGTATGTATGTGCTTAACTGATAGTCTACAGTGTATCCTCAAAGCTTTCTTCAGATAGAAAGTATTTTGAAGAGATCCTAAACTCCAAAGATGTAGGTTATCTCCACAGCCTTTGTTCCTTAGTAAAAGTTAAACTCACATTTAATTATATTGTTGTTAATACTATGAAATGAGAAACAGATTTTATTGTCATTTTTCTGATCTTTTAAATTCTTCTACTTGTTGTTTACTCTCTTAGATGAATTGTTCTGAAATGATGGTATATTTGGTGAAATTCCTCTTAATTGAAGTAAAGGATGTGGTAAAGAGTAAGATGTTTAGTGCATCTTAGCATGAAATATATGGTCTATTCTAAATACACTTTCCTATGTCTCAGATGTTGAAATTGCCTTCTACAGAGTATTGGTTATCAAACTAAATAATGCTAAACCAAAATTTACTTTGTGATCTGAACTTTGAGGATTGATTATCTACTATACTTTGTTTAAATTAACTTAATATTGTACATTTTAATATAAGGAGCGTTGGCTTTGGAGTCTGATAGACCTGGGTCCAAACTCCAGCTCCCTCCTTATCAGATGCATAACTTTATCTTTTTGGCTTCCAATTATATATCTCATGACATTTGTGAAAGTCAAGTTAATATTTTAAAATTTGCCTGGCACATAACTTATGTTCTTGTGTTCAGTAAAGACAGTTGGCCCTCCATAACCGTGGGTTCTGAGTCCATGGATTCAATCAGCTGGAATTCAAACCCAGAAGAGAAAATATTTGAAAAAAAATTCTAGAAAGTTCCAAAAAGCAAAACTTGAATTTGCTGCATGTCCTGGCAACTATTTACATAGCATTTACATTGTATTAGATATTATAAGTAATCTAGAGATGATTTCAAGTATACAGGATTATATGCTTATATAATACATACCTATAGTGCTTAGGTTATATGCAAATACTATGTCATTTTATATAAGGGACTTGAGCATTTGTGGATTTTGGTGTCTGAGGGGGTCCTGGAGATAATCACCCACTGATACCAAGGGAGGACTGTATTACAGTCTCAGTCTCTGTCTCTTTCTCATTCTCCAATAAATCTACGAAGTTTGTTAACACACACACACACACACACACACACGCAGAGCCTAGGTGAAAGTTTTGACATTATAAACTTTAATAAATAAATTGAATTGAGTCATGAATATCTATCTAAAAAGAAAGCAATTTCAAAAACATTTTGAAAAAGAAAATGATTGATACTTACATGGGACACATTTTGAAATCTTTAGAATTTAGCTTCCTTTAGGAATGAACATCAGTGCTTCAACCTAGCACACTATGGATTAAAACAAAATCAAGTATGAAATTTGAAAAGAAATGAGTATGAGGTAAAACATTTTAATTAGTCCTTTGGATATGAGCTAGCAAAACAGCTGAGAATGAAACGAACTCTAGTAAACTCTAGGCACTCCCCTGGACCACACCTATACATACAAACACACTATACCAGTGGTTTATCAAGATCAGGCCTTGAACTGACAATTTGCCTAGAACCTTTGTACACTTGAAGTCTATTCATAGTGATATAGTATCTGAGGATCTGAAGGCCTTTACAAAGTTACCATTTAATGGGTAAAAAAACCACTGTAGGTTAAGCACCTGAACTGATAAGTAGATAAGGCATTTTTCTACTAATTCAAACATGCTTAGGGGAAAAAAATGACAAGAATTAAATTGTTTCTTTGGGCATTAGCACAACAAATTTCAGATCAATTGATTCTAACTTTGTTTTTGAAACTTCAAACTTACCCAATTTCTAGAGGATCATTTTTTACGTTTTAAAGAAGTTTTTATAAGGGCTGAAAATTTACAATATACCTGTCTTTTAAAAATAACACATTAGCCACATTCAACCAACCTCGGATCACGTAGTATTGTAGTGACAATAGTCAAAGACTATTTTTAAAGCAGCTTTAGGTTCACAGTAAAACTGAGCAGAGAATACAGTTCCCATATACTCCCTGCCCAACATACGCACAGCTTCCCCCACTGTCAACATCCTGCCCCAGAGTGGTATATTTGTTACAGCTGATGAACCTATATTGACACATCACAGTCACCCAAAGTCCACAGTTTACATTAGGGTTCACTCTTTTAGATTTTTTTTTTTTTTCAGTACGCGGGCCTCTCACTGTTGTGGCCTCTCCCGTTGCGGAGCACAGGCTCCGGACGCGCAGGCTCAGCGGCCATGGCTCACGGGCCCAGCTGCTCCGTGGCATGTGGGATCTTCCCGAACCAGGGCACGAACCCGTGTCCCCTGCATCGGCAGGCGGACTCTCAACCACTGCGCCACCAGGGAAGCCCCAGGGTTCACTCTTGATGTTGTACGTTCTATGGTTTTGGACAAATGTATAGTACATGTATCTACCATTATATTGAATAGTATCATACAGAATAGTTTTACTGCCCTAAAAATCCTCTGTGACCTGCCTATTCATCCCTCCCTCTCTCCCTTCTGGCAACCACTGACATTTTTACTGTCTCCATAGTTTTGACTTCTCCAGAATGTCATATAATTGGAATCATACAGTATGTAGCCTTTTCAGATTGGCTTCTTTTACTTAGGAATATGCCTTTAAGTTTCCTCCATGTCTTTCATGACTTGATAATTTATTTCTTCTTAGCATTGAATAATATTCCATTGTCTGGATGTACCAGACAATGGATTTATCCATTCATCTACAGAAGGACATCCTGGTTGCTTCCAAGTTTTGGCAATTAGGAATAAAGCTGCTATAAACGTCCGTGTGCAGGTTTTTGTATGGATATGTTTTCAATTCATTTGGCTAAACAGCAAGGAGTGTGATGCTGGATTGTATGGTAAGAGTATGTTTAGTTTTGTAAGTAAATGCCAAACTATCTTCCAAAGTGACTGTATCACTTGTAATTTTTTTTTTAATTATGAAAAATTTCTACATGATTTTTCATCATTGATAACTCATTTGTAAAATAGAAAATGGTCATTTTTCTTCATGGAAACAGTAATGCTCATTATAGAAAGTCAACAATATAAACGGGTAGATTTTAAAAAATCAACCCTTTTCATTCCTCAAAGATAAGTACTCATAATTGTCTGGTGTAATTTCTTTTAGTCTTTTTTCTGTATATAGGCTTTGTGTCACCTTTTAAACTTGATTTTTCTAGAAATCTCACTAAAGATGATGTTTTTCTTAGACGCAATCCAAATCAAGAATCCTGATTATTAGACTTCCCTGGTGGCACAGTGGTTAAGAATCTGCCTGCCAACGCAGGGGATGGGGGTTCGATCCCTGGTCCAGGAAGATTCCACATGCCACAGAGCAGCTAAGCCCATGTGCCACAACTACTGAGCCTGCACTCTAGAGACCACGAGCCACAACTACTGAGCCCACGAACCACAACTACTGAAGCCTGTGTGCCTAGAGCCCATACTCTGCAACAAGAGAAGCCACTGACCACAATGAGAAGCCCGCGCACTGCAATGAAGAATAGCCCCAGCTCGCCGCAACTAGAGAAAGCCTGTGCACAGCACAAGGAAGACCCAATGCAGGCAAATATTAATTAATTACTTAATTAAAAAATAAAATACATCTTTAAAAAAAAGAATCCTGATTATTGAAAATATTACAACTTTAAAAAACGTAAAACTAACTTTTATATATAGGCATTTGGGGCACAGTGTAACAGAGTATCAACTTGCCAAAGTTTGTTTCATTTCTCTGAGGTACCTTATGTACCTGTGTTCTCCCAGCCTCCACTCTTGTCTTTTCTGGGACATGTGACTAGAACCAATATAATTTCATTTCAGTTTCAGTTGGAATCAGCTACAATTATTTTGGCTTGGATTTGGTTCAAACTGAAAATGTGTTCCAACTACTTGGTTTGAACCAGACATTTTGCATCCTTTTCTGGTTAAGGTTTTATAACTAAACTATCTAGGGCCATTAAATGACAGTCAAATTTGGCTTTTGTTTACCTCTAAAAACATTCCTTCTTAAAATGTATGAATTCTAATATATACTAATGTTACTAGATTGCCACTGGAAAAAGTCAGAGGCCCTGAACTTGGTAGAATTTGAGGAGAGCCCTTTAGACAAACAAGCAAAACAATGTTAAATGCCAAAAGTGAGATTGGTGGACAGGGTCTTTGCTAGACTCCTATGCTGCTGTGCTACATGGAAAAAATTTACACTTATACTATATCTATAGAATATAGATGTCTATATCTATAGAATATTCTATATCTATAGAATGTTAGGATTGCACATTCTAAAGCTGCTACTTTAAACTCATCAACCAAGTTTGGACAGACCAAGTTTAACTAGGCTCAAGTACAACATAGCTGATCTATTATCTACTGATTATACTCAATCAGAGGAGTTCTGTTAACTGTTAAGAATATCGGGTTCTTTCAACTTTCTTTGGCCTCCTTTTCCAAGTCATTGATCATACTGTATAAAATCCTTTGTTGTAAGGTTCCAAAAACCATTTGGAGAAATGTAGAATACAACAAAATGCTTAAATTGACCAATTGATATAGTTCATCAAATCTTAAAGTACATTAATTGAATGCAGTATTATTTTATATACGATTAAGAAAAAAAAATCTACCAATTAGTTGTAAGATGCCGTTGACTGTGAGATGCATTTCCATTTCAGAAATGTTAAAATGAAATGTTTCTTAAAAAGTATGTCTTAGAATTGATTAACTAAAATAGTGATGTTTTAAAATTTCCACTTGTAGTGTTATTTCCATGTTAATATACTATTGGGCTATAACTTTAATTTATCAACCAGTAACTCTCAACAATGGAAGTTTGGTTTCTAAGCCCTGTTCTTTCTTACTGACTTTAACCAGGTAAAACAAAGGGTATAGCAAATCCAGGATTGGTTCTCAGTATAGATATTAATTTAAACTCTTTTCTGATTGTAGTTTATCATTTACTTATAGATTGAGGTAGCTCATTCGATCAATATTAGCTATAATAAATAACAATAATAAAATAAACAACTTTTCAAAATTGAATTCCATTCTGAAATCTCTCAAGGGAGGTCATGGATTATTTAAAAGGAAATCACTTGAATAAACATCATCTAAACATAAAACAATAGAGAAACTATATAAACTCATCTAGGCTGAAGAAACAAACAGAAACATTTAGTACTAGATTAACTCATCTCCCTGGACTGATTTAAAATTAAGATAAACACTAAATTACCTTACTATCCAAAATGCCATTTCTTTCCATTTTAGAGCAGTGCTATCCCCCGTGTAATTTTAAATTTTCTAGTAGCTAACCAAATTTAAAAAGTAAAACAACAGCAAAGACAGTGAAATAATTTAAATAATTTAACTCAGTATATCAAAATATTGTTTCAACATGTAATCAATATAAAATAAATGAGGTGGTCTTCGGTATCAGGTGTATGATTTACATTCACAATACATCTATTCCTACCAGCCACATTTCAAGCGCTCAGTACCACCCTATGGCTACAGTATTGGGCAGGAGTAGTCTTTGAGGACTTCAGTATTAACTGATTCTTTACATTCTGAGTTTGAGAATTTCTTTTATGTTACACGCTGCCTCTAAGGTGTTTAGAGATCTGCGAAGCACAAGGAGATTGTTTTACTCTCGGTCCGTTGTGATCCAAGACTCCACAGCATTAGAACCAGCGAGGGAGGAAGGCCATGGGACACCCTGGCGCCCAGGAACGTGTCTTGGAGGAGGGCCTGAGCCGCTCCGAGTAATGCCCGAAGCAGCGGCTGCGAAACCAGCGTTGGAAGTTGGACTGCGAGACAACTCGGGGTCTGCCTGGAACCCCAGGTCTTTTCCTGGGGCGCCCTGGAACACCAGAACCGGACAAAGGGAAAGTGTTCTCCGAGTTGGATACAGGGACCCGCTCCGCCGACGGAGGCCGGCCTAGGGCTGCAGTGCTGGCCGCCTGGGTAGCCTCCACCGGTCACTGAGAGGTGGGCGGAGGCCTGAGCCCGTAGGTGGGGGAAAACCCTGCCTGCGTCCTGGGGAGAAGTCTCCCAGGGGCGCGCTCACGACAGTGACGCCACCGGCGCGAGGGCGGCAGGGTGGGCGGAGAGGAGCGGCGCGCACCGCCCTTCGGAGGCGGGGGGTGGTGGTGGAGGCCGCGGTTCCGGAGGGCCGGGGCGGGGCTGGGTGCGCCGGGGAGTCTGGGCACAAGCCGGCGGTTTCGATTAGTACGCGGAGTTGCGGCTGCAAAGGAGGGCACGGAGCTGCGCTGCCCGGAGCCCAGCGGCGAGGCGGCGGGGAGGCGGCTAGGCGGCGGGGAGGCGGCGGGGCTGCGGCGGCGGCGGCGGCGCAGGCGTTTGGGATCCAGCCGGCGGCCGCGAGGGGGTGGAGAGGCGAGCCGGAGCGCGGGGCCACGGCCGCCCTGCCCACTGCGTCCGGCCACCGCAACGCCTGCATCCGCGAGCGCGCCCAGGCCAGCGCGCCAGCGAGTGCGCGCGGGCGGGGGCGCGCAGGCCCTGCCCGCCCCTTCCGCCCCCACCCCCCTCCGCCCCTTCCTCTCGCCACCTTTCTCTCCACTTCTGCGACCCCGCGCCGGGCGCCCACCCTGTCCTCTTCGGGAGCGCTGTCCGCTGCGGCGGCCGGAGCGGGCCAGGCCGGGGGATGGCGCTGCTGGACCTGGCGCTGGAGGGAATGGCCGTCTTCGGGTTCGTCCTCTTCTTGGTGCTGTGGCTGATGCATTTCATGGCCATCATCTACACGTGAGTGAGGGGCAGCTGGAGGATCCCGTGGCGGGGGTCGAGGCCTGGGGACAGGCGAGGGTGGGAGGAATTTCTCTTTGGAGGGGATTGGGATCGGATGGGGGTGGAGAAAGCTAATTCTCAGACTCTTCCTCCCATTCCCTCTCCCTGTGCATCAGCTGGGGCGGGGGGTTCATTGGAAGAGAAAAGTGGCGAGTGAGGGAATGGCTGGGCTTCAGGCAACTGCACAGCCAGGGGAAAGGAGACTATGCTCTTTTTACGTGTCAGGCGGAAGGTTGCTTGCTTGGTTTAATTGTGTTGGGGATTCGTGTGATTTTTCATCTGGGCCAAGATGTATGGTGTATTGTGTTTTGTTTTGGTTTTTTTCCCTCGACCTGGGCCACGTTTCTATTATGGTGATGATCGTTTTCACCCTTCGGTGAGCTGCACACAGCCACCTGGAGACCTCCCTGTGGATTTTCTTCTTCCTGGAAGAGCTCTGTGTCCTTAGATAGGTGTGAAGCACCTGTCCACCTTGAAAAATGTCCACCAAATGTCAGAGCTGGCGTTGTAGCCTTGAGTCATGTCAGCTTGTACATTTCAGTGTGGTTTTCTTTCCTTTTTTTTTTTTTCCCAATTCCTTATTTATTACCTTGTTTAGATGTGCCCCCCCCTTTTCATTAGATGCCTTTCACTGGGGACACAGTGACGAGCACGACAGAATTCCTGTCCTCAAAGATCTTACATTCCAGAAGGGAGAGACAGATAATAAAATTCCGAATAAGGTTATTTCAGATAGTGATAAAGACTATGAATAAAATAAACCCGGGTAATGGATGAATATGACATAGAGTGTGTAGCTACTTTTGATATTTCAATTGTTCAGCTGTCTTTAAAATGAAGGAAGCCTTCATGAGGATATGAAAGAATTGGCATAGAGCGCATTACTCTTGGATTCACTGGATTTTTAGCCCCCCCAAAAGATGATGGTGCATAGTGATCTTTACCACCCATTAGAGTAGGGTATATGTTAGTAGAAGAGAGGGGAGAACTTTAAGAAATTAATTACTTATAGTTTTTTTTCCTTTTCACTACAGAAAAAGTGTGCTTTTTCCTTTTGGAAATGCTGCATTTTATTAGTATAGTGTGGCATTTCCTGGTACTGGAGAAAGATGCTACATTGTACAAGGCATACTGATATTTCTTTGAAGATTAAAGAAAAATGCTTCTTGGACACTGTTGATCTTAGGTTTTGGAGTTTGTGAGCTGTAGGCACTGAACATTCTGGAGTTCATTTTAAATATATGAGTTCTTAAAAAACAATTCTGTCACTTTTTCCAATTTAAAAATAAGACATGCTTACTATATAGAGCATTTAGACAGTATGGAGAGGAAGAAAGAAGAAAGTTCAACACACACACCAAAACTCCATTACCTGTCAACCTTTTGTGACTATCGTTCCAATTATATTTCTGTGGGGGGGAGGGAAAGGAAGGGAGGGAGGTAAGGAGGGAGAGAGAAAGGAACCATATTATGGTTGTTCTTTCACCAGCCTCAAAATTCATCTATTTAATAAATACTTTCTGGGAAGCTCTTTTGTATATACAAGGCACTGTTCTAGGTGCTGGAAATAAGATTGAAGAACAATACATCCAGGGCCCTGCTCACATGGAGCGTCCATGTAAAATATCTTGAGTAATTTTCTCATGTCAATAAACATATGAGGGACTTCCCTGGTGGCGCAGTAGCTAAGAGTCAGCCTGCCAATGCAGGGGACATGGATTCGAGCCCTGGTTGGGTAAGATCCCACATGCCGTAGAGCAACTAAGCCCATGTGCCACAACTACTGAGCTTGCGCTTTAGACCCCGTGAGCCACAACTACTGAGCCTGTGTGCCACAACTACTGAAGCTCACGCACCTATAGCCTGTTCTCCGCAACAAGCCACCTCAGTGAGAAGCCCGTGCACTGCAACAAAGACCAACGCAGCCAAAAAATAAATAAATAATTAAAAAAATAAAATAAATTTATGATCTCTCCATCATTTTTAATAGATGTATGACATTTTTGTTTATGAGGTACTAATATGTATTCATTGTTATTATTGATGGGCATTTAGTTTATTTTCAATTTGTCAAGATTACAAACAACATGGTGATGAATTCATATGCTTATATCTTTGAGAGATGATCTCCTTAGTTTACATTCTGAAAGAGGAATTATTGGGCCAGAAGTGGTGCACATTTTAAACTTTGTTACATATTGCCCTATAGGAAGGTTGTATCTATTCATAGTCCTTGTAACATTGTATGATGGTCCCCATTTCCCCTTACTAAGTATCAGGCTTTTTACTGTTTTCTGTTTTTTATTTTCATTTCTTTAATTACTAGTTCCATTGAATGTTTTTCATATATTTAATACTAGTTACATTTAGTTGTAAATTTCATACTCAGTCTTTTGCTTGTGCTGCAATGTATTGCTGTGTTAATCTTTTTAATAGGAAGATTGTTCTTCTGTGATATGTTGCAGTTTTTGCCCACCTTGTTTTTTTTTTTGTTTTGTCTTGTTTCTGTTTTGTTTTGTCTTTCAACTTTGTACATGTATTTAACATGGAGAAAAAGTGTGTACCTGTGTGTTTTAGGTAGTCAAGTCTTTTTTTTTTTTTTCCTGACTGGTAAAATTTTTTATCTTCTCCATTTCCCCCAACTATTACATAGTAAGTATGTTTTTCGTTTAGTATTTTGAGTTTTCTTAGATTCTTTTTTTACACTTTACCCTTACAAAGTGTACCAGTATCCACTGTTTTAATGAATGAAGTATTATTACCTTTATTACCGTATTACTGGCGAGGCCAGCCCCTCCTTATTCTTATGCAAATTTTTAACTTTTTATACATTTTTATTTTAAACTGAACTTTAGAACCTTTTTTTTTTTTCAGACTCTAAGTAATCTTGTATTTAAATTGGAATTGTTAAATTCACAGCTTGATTTGAAGAAAGTTGACTTCTTTCAACATAGGACCATGATGGATCCCCTTCCCTCTATGATGTATACATAATGATAAAGCCACACTTCTTTCACACTGGTGATGTAGCTTAATACTTCAAATAACCATCTGGGGAAGTTTATACTCTTAGACTGTGACAACTCCAGAATAGTTTTAAGTTATTTTGTGCTTCATGATAAACTGCAGAATTTTCTTAAATACTTTTTTTACTTAAAATACTTCTAGTTTTTGAGACTAGTACAAACTTTAGCTTAGTTAAGATACTGTAGTCTTTGTATTTCTTTTCCAATGCCCCATAGAGTTACCGTTTATATTGACAGTAACAGGATTCAGAAAAGTTATGTGAAAATAGAATAGAGAAAATGCAATTAGTTTATAACAGATGAGTAGGAATCTTCTATCTTTCTGAAATGGATAACTGAACATAAAGTAAATAATCAACAGCTTAATTTATGTATAAATTAAATCTTGCCTTTTTAAAAATTAAGTTCCTTTCATCTCATCCCACCATCAAAATTATTTACGTGTTTGATTTGATTCCTTTCTTACTGAAGTAAAGATACTTCCCAATTTAATGAGTTGTTTTCAAGCAGAGCCCTAAGGTTTTGTCCTCTCCTCTCTTCTGTATTTAGTAAAATTGCAAATTTGATAATCTCCACAGTTTGACAAGCAAGGTTAAAGAACATTGGCAATGATATTTTGGTTAAAATATTGTGCTAAGCATTCTGTATTTTATTGAAGAATATATTTTCTGAACAGGTGTTCTGTGTCCTCTCAAATCCTTTTTAAGTGAGGTAAAGTATAAATAAAATAATCATATATTGGTCCTCTCCTAAAACCTTGTGCCTGCAACTGGTGGAAATGGAGCCTATTTTCAAAACCTTATATGGCTCCATATCTGGTCATCAGATTAAGGAGCATAATCTGTGAGCTACTAATGTTTAAAAATGTTTAAGTAATACAAACATTGTAGTGAAATTGCTGAGAAAAACGATAAAACATTCTTTTTTAAAACCAGTGGTTATTTTTTCAAAATTAAATACAGTGTGTAATGGTATCTAGATAATTTAGATTCAATGTTCTATTGTATTGTAACTTCTTAAAATGAGATAAAGAGCTAAGTATTGGACTGTATTTTAAAAATGGAGCTGAATGTGATTAATACAGTGAACAATTGTTCAATGAAACTTTTTGCTCCAATTTCATAAATATCTTACAATTCCTATATGCCTACAATTTAAAAAATTGAGATGATTTATAAACTAGAGAACCATTATTTTCAATATTTTCTGCTCACTGGTATCTCTACCTACTGCTTTGCTCCTTTCCAGATTTAGTATCGACTGATGCCCAATCATTTCATAACATATTTTAGATGGCAGACATTTGTGGGATTTTGCCTATAATGTCTCCCCCTCGCGCCGCCATGGCTTGTGGGATCTCAGTTCCCTGACCAGGGATTGAACCCCAGGCCCGTGGTAGTGAAAGCGACGACTCCTAACCACTGGACCACCAGGGAATTTCCCTATAATGTTAAAGATAACATTCAGATTAGAGCATTTGAAATTCAGGGCTCTTATTTTGAAGATTATTTTTCCTAAAACAAAACAAAACAAAACATAACAACAACAAAAACACTAATGATTATATCCTCTGTAGGCGGAGTTGGTTAAGTGATCTTTATGGATTTTTTTCCTTTTTTGAGAGCTAGTGTGGTTTGATAGCTTGGGGGCTGCTGTTTTCTTACCTGTTTAGCTCTTAGGAGCCATACTGCTAGATAAGAGTATCTAAGCAAGACACCTTGCTTTTTTCTCCTCTCACTCCCCCATCCCTCTCCCTCCTTGGATTTATCATTTTCTCCCCTCTACACATGGTATCCTAATGTTTAGTGTTAGGCTTTATCTTTTCTATTAATTGACTGGAGGTGCCAGGGTATGGTGGAAATACTTCTTGTATCCATAAATATTAACTGCCTTCTACTAAAGCAGAGGTCCTTTTCCTGAAGACTTTTTCTCAAGTTAATTCTGCCTTTCCTAATTTTTCTAGTATAACAACTTTTATACCTGCTGCACAGCTTTTGAATGGAGTTTAAATACTCACTATCAGGATAACTGTGATAAACTTCCTGTTAGAAAGTAATTGTGTTTTTAATGTGAATTTTAGCATTTCAAATGTTATTTTTAGATAATATGATTTTTTTTTTGGCCTTAAATTCATTAATACATTGATGTTCTGAGCCTTAGTAGAATGTAAATTGAGAACTTATTTTCTGGGTTTATTCCTGAGGATGTACTTGGACTTTGGACAGATGTTGGTCAATCAGGGTCATTGCTATCAGAACCACTTTTGGGTGCACGAATAAGGCAATTGAGCCCCTTGAACCTGAGCCTGGGGTAGATACAGAATTGGACTATATTATGATAGCTTTAAAAAGCAAAAAGGAAATTGTAATTGAGTTTTAATATTTAGTGATGATTCTCTTGATTCATCATTCCTCCCTTTTCCTACCTACATTATTAGTTCAGTACACGTTATCTCTGCCCTAGATTATTGTACTCTCTGGTATCTTTACCTACAGCTTTGCTCCTTATCTACTTTATTTTTCTTATTGTAACCTAATCTTTCTGGTGCAGTAATCTTGGATCATGTGCTTAAAATCTTACCATGGTTCCCCATTGCCTTCAGGTTAAAATTCAAATTCCTTAACAAGACATGTATAGTTCTGTAGGAGCTGAGCCATCCCCTGTGCCTGTTTCTCCAGCAACACTGAATTACTGGCCTTCCTTGAATATGCAATGTCATTTTCTTTAGAATTCTCTTTCCTTCCTTTTCTTCCCCTTCTCTCCCTCTTTCCTTTTTGTTTTACTAACTCCTACTCATTCAAGTTATTGTCAACTTTAGCTCTTTATTGGAATTGGCACCCCCTCTATGTCCTTCCACAGTATCTTGAATTTACCCATCTAAACAAATAGGTGTTCCGTTGTCTCTTTCCCCACTTAGATTATAAGCTTTTGAGGGTAAGGAGGTGTCTTTTTTTTTTTACATGTTTATTTATTTTTTATACAGCCTATTCTTATTAGTTATCTATTTTATACACATTAGTGTATATATGTCAATCCCAATCTCCCAATTCATCCCACCACCATCACCTGCCCTCACTCTCCCCCCTTGGTATCTATGTTTGTTCTCTACATCTGTGTCTCTATTTCTGCCTTGCAAACCGGTTCATCTGCACCATTTTTCCATTCCACCATCTGCACCATTTTTTGCTAACAGCAACCATTAGTTGCTGTTAGCAAAATACCTTGATCTATTTATTTCCCATACACTAGGGCTGACTCTTGTCACCAAAGGGTGAGTGAGTGGAGTTTTTTGGGGAGGGAGGGGGAGCAAAATTAATAAAGATCTCCTCTTTGTTTTTTATGGTGATGGAATCTTTCGTGTTTTGTAGTGTACAAGTCTGTTGTCCATTGGAAATAGTTTGTGTTTTCCTATAAAGCTAACTCACTATTGGTTGTTCCGTGTCCTCTGGGGAATCTTGTGTCTACAAAGTTAATGTTGCACCAGGTATGCTTTGTGTTGCTGATGAAGCCCATTTTGCTGCAGTACCATTTTTGACAAGATAAGTGCGATATGGAAGTAACATTAGTCATGACACATACTGATTATTAAACACAGTAACAGGCTTCCAGGGCACAATCATAGCTAACGACAACAACAGAAGGCTTTTATCATTGAGAATTGCTGGCATGGACTATATGAAGTAGGGGATCTGCTGATCAAGCAATCAACTTAATTTTACATGAAACATTAACAGCCTTGATGGCACGGAGCAGAGGAGAAAATTCCTAATGTCAGATAAGTTGGTTCAGCTGAATTGCACAGCACAGTCTGGGACTGTTGAGCAAGGTGAACTTTGCCCTCAAGGAATCCATCTTCTCCCTTAGAAGCTTCTAGGGAGATTCTTGTGCCTCACTTCTGGGAGGTGTAGCGCTGTCTTAAGATTGCTGCAAGGGGCTGACAGAAGGGGATGAGCATAGCCAGCCCTCTCCCAGAAGTTTCCCCTCATTCCAGGCCCCCCTGCCACCCAAAACTCAATTCGAATACAAAACTGTACAATCAGTCATTTTAAAATGGTGCAAACCATTAAATAAACTGTTGAGTAGGGGAGACTAAAGGTTTGAAAGATAAAACAACTAAAATGACGGAAAGGACAGTAACAATTTTAGAGACTGAGATGTTAGGAAATAAAAATCAACGAGGAAAAACAAGGCCATCCTATCAGCTCACAAGTTGAAAACCCTTAGGCAGAGAGGCCATGAAGATTCATCAGGCCAAAGCAGCCATAACCCCAGCAGAATATTCCGGAATACTCCTTAGCATCCCTTGGAGTTCTTTGAAGCGTTCCCTGAATAGATGTCCTTCTAGCTCGCAACAGAAAGCAGGACCCTGAAGGCCTGTCTTTCTTGCTCGTGATTCATCTCTCGTGACCTTTTAGACTGAAGTGACTCTTACTCTGAGAAAGCGCCTCAGATGGTACCTACCCTTCTGTTCCCTGTCCTTGCAGCTGGCGGGTACAGCCCTGCGGCAGCTTGCTGTGAGCATCTGCCCCTCCCTGTCTTTGACAGTGACATGCCTTAATTACATGAATTCGATTTTCTTTTTTTCTTTTGACTCCAGCTCTCAACTTCAAGTGTAATTTAGAAATAATTCCTTGGGAAAATGAGACATATTGAAAATTTACCCCGCTTTCTTGCCTTCCCCAGTTGCTCCCTTAGTTTCAGGATCATTTTATTCTTCAAAAATGAAGCCAATCAAAACCACTGGCTAGTATATAAGAGGTTCATTCCTCTTTTACCTAATGTGTTCCTGAAAATGTAATAAAATCAAATTTCTGAAAATCAAATGGACATACATGTTAGATGGGGAGATTCTGTTTCAAGAGAACTAAGGAAAGTATTAAAATCCCAGACTGTGGATCTGCTGGTCCTGGTGCCTGGACATGCTGCCACTGACTGAGAGCTTGCCGGGTATTAGGGGCTGCGGGGAGGGGCTTTCTCTCAGGCCTGGACCCCCGGGAGGAAGGCTGCATTGTAGTCTTTGCTTTGGGAACTGTGTTAGGTGTGGTGATTTAATGGTCAACAAAACAGAATACTGTCCACTTTGGAATGCCTGAAAATATCTTCATGAGAGACGGTGGTATTGATTGAATTACATAGTGACCAGTAGTTGCTTTGTACATTGTACGTGCAGCATTGTGGCAATTATCTTGCCTCCGCCTCTCAGCTCTGAGGGTGACAGTCTTTCCCTCCAGCAGAGCCAAGGGAAGGGGGGGATTCATGTGGCTACAGAATCCAACACTTTGAGCCAGGCTCTGAGGATGGAGGGATTTCGAGAAGCCAGGATTATGCAGCACCTCTGCCCAACTGAGAACCCATTTAATAGTCTTAAAGGAGAGCTCACCTAATAAAACAGTAACAGGTCATTTTTGGGCAATAATAATTTGTGACATTTAATGCCTCTCACTCTCATACTTGCATTGTTTTTATACATTTGGATGACGCCTATAGAACTTTAAATTGGTTCCTAAATTTTGAGTGTAATTTAAACCTTGAATACAATTTTAGCTTAAATACTGGATATAATTTAAACTTTACATTAAATGTTTTATCCCATATTTTGACTTATTCTGTTTTAACCATGATTTGAGACTTTTGATGATTCCCTTTTCCCCCTTTAATCTTTCTTAATACATAAGAGTTGACTTTATGTTTAAAAAGAAAACCAAGCTTTGTGACCACCTAGAGGGGTGGGATAGGGAGGGTGAGAGGGAGAGAGATGCAAGAGGGAGGGGATATAGGGATATATGTATATGTATAGCTGATTCACTTTGTTATACGGCAGAAACTAACGACATTGTAAAGCAATTATACTCCAATGAAGATGTTAAAAAAAAAAAGAAAACCCACATAATGGTCTAATCTTTTTTTTTTTTTTTTTTTTTGCGGTACGCGGGCCTCTCACTGTTGTGGCCTCTCCCATTGTGGAGTACAGGCTCTGGGCGCGCAGGCTCAGCGGTCATGGCTCACGGGCCCAGCCGCTCCATGGCATGTGGGATCCTCCCGGACCGGGGCACGAACCCGTGTCTCCTGCATCGGCAGGCGGACTCTCAACCACTGCACCACCAGGGAAGCCCCCTAATCTTTAAATATATATGAAATAATCTTTAAATCTATGAATTTCCAGTCCTTCCTTTTTGTTTATATGTTGCATCAATGTTTGGTATCTCTAAATCTCTTATCAGAACTATGGTAATTCAGAGAAGTTACATTTAGTGGAAAATGTCCTTAAAATTAGCAGTTTTTGAAAAAAATTACCAGTGATAGCTATCACCGAATGTTTACTTTGTGGCTTAATCTTATCTGTTTCTCACAACTATCAATACTTTATGAGGTAGGTACTGTTATTCACACTTTAAACAACAACAACAACAACTTGAGATAAGGAAGTACCTTGCCCAAGGATACACAGAGAGTTAGCTGTGAAGCTGGTACAGAAATCCAGACAGTTGCGCTCCAGCCCTGGCTCTTAAACCAGTATGCTATATACACTGCCAGTGATAACCTAAAAATAACCCCAGAAGTAGTCCATACGGATAGGGTAATCTGTATAGGAATTTCTCCAGTTGCTATGAATCTTACGTTTCTGATAACTGGCAACATTTAGCTCACTAGGGGGAGAGCCCCTACTTTCTCTCTTCTACAACCCTTCCCCATTCTCGTGCCACTTGTATGGCTCCTTACAGGCTCCTTGTTTTCCATCCATCCCATAACTGCTGACCTTTCTGAGAGTTTCCATCTCAGCCCTCTTCTGTTCTTACAGTAATCTAGCCTTCCTAGGTCCGTGGGTCTCAACTTTGCACTTTGGAGTCACTGGGAAGGTTTTTTTTTTTTTTTAAAAAAAAAAAAGCATGCTGCTGCCTGGGTCTCAATTCAGGAGATTCAGATTTATTTGGTCTGGGCATCAGGAATTTTCAAAAAAAAAAACTCCCTAGGTGATTTTCATGTACAGTCAAGGCTGAGAACAGCTGCTCTAGGCAATTTATCCACAGGTGTGGCCTCTACCTGCTTACCTCTTTGGTTTCACTTAATTCTCCATTACAATTCATCACTTCGTTATCTTGCCCCTTGCCTTCCCTCATATCATCAGTCTGCCCTGTTATCCGGTATCCATCTCATAATTTACAGCTTCTCAACTTTCAGAATCTTGCAGAGGTAATCACGCAGCCACGTGGATTGGTACTACTACACATTCATGGTCTCAAATCTCAGCTAAGCCTACGCTGGTATCTGGCAATACTTTGTTTCTGTTTATAGCTCTGACACCCATGACTGGCAGCACCTCTTCTAAATCTTCACCATTTTACCTTCATTCTTGTCACATTTACCTTCACTCCTACTTCGCACTGTGGATCCTATCATGCCATTAATTATTTTTATTTTTTCTCTATTTACCTTTTGACTAGCTCTTTCCCCTGACCGTATATACTCAAGGATTAAAAACTAAAAATAATTAAAAATTAAACTGAAAAACGCTTCTCCATCTAGCTACTCTTTGGCTCTTTTTCACTGTCAGGTTGCAGGAGAAACTAGTGTTTATTCACTGTTATCGCAGCTCACCTCTCATTCATTTGCTTCTTAACCATTTTTATCTCCCTGCCCCTTGCCCAGAGTACTCTGAGGTCACCAGTGTTCACACATTCTAGTGGACATTTCAGTTCTGTGGACTTTTCAATCCAGTGGACATTTCAGTTCTTATCTTGTGCTCTCGACAGCATTCAATGTTTTTCTTTCTTGAACCCTTTCAAAAAGAAAACAGCCCAGCCAAATAAACCCTTCTGTGACTTCACTTTCTTCCTGGCTCTCTTTCTACTGTCCTGGTCACTCACTCTTGGTCTCCCTCATGCATTACTGGTTCTGTAATATTAGTATATTGATTTGTGGCCACCTGCTAATGGCATGCTCCACCTGGGAGAGCTTATGTACTTACCAAACTGTGGGTGACTCCCATGTTTTCGTCTCTAGACTAACCATACCTTCCAGCTCTATTTAGCCAACATTTTTTACTCTTCATTTATTTAACATTTTTTAAACTTGTGAACATGCTATTGTGTTGGACCCTAGAGACTTGACAGCTTACTGTAGTGTGTCTTCAAGTGTGGTTCACCGCTAGCCTGCATCAGAATCATTTGAGATGTTTGTAAAAATGCAGATTCTGAGGCTGTGGAATGAATGGTCCAGTAAGTTGTGATTTCTGCCTGTGGGCATTTTGTATACTAAACGTTTAAAAAAAAACCAGGAGTCTCCTGGCCTGGAAATTGTCTCAGAATAGTAAGCTGAGGCAATTGGAGGACTCGCCTCATTTGTTTTTCATATCTTAGGAATCACTTCTCTACCTGATATTCAGTATCTTAAAAAAACATTTCCTATTTTTTGTCTGCTTTTTTTGTTAGTTTGTTTCAGGTGGGAGAGTAAATCCAGTTCCTGCTTCTTCATATTGTCCAAAAGTTGAAGTCCTGAGGTGTGAGAGAGGGGAAGTCAGGGGTTTTTATACTTCTGTAAAGTCAGAGACAAAGTCGCAGACCATTTGTGATAACCCGAAGCTGGAAACAACCCAGAAGTCCATCAACAGGAAGTAGATAAAGTGTGGTATATTAATACAAGGAATACTATGCAGTTGTGAGACTGAATGAACTATAACTAACGGTACCAACAAGGATGACGGTCACAAACATGGTGTAAAGTAAAAGAAGCCAGACACAAAAGAGTATGTCCTATGGGGTCCCATTTAGATACATTTTAAAGCCAGCAGAATTAGTCTGTGGTGTTTGAAGTCAGGATGTGGTTACCTTGAGGAGAGGGTAGTTAGTAGAAAGGCACATTCATGAGCTTCTGGGGTTCTGGTAAGACTCTGTTTCTTGAGCTGGGTACTGGTTCCATGAGTATTTCACTTTGAGAAAATTCACTGAGCTGTGTACTTACACGTGACTTTACTATATGGGTTACGTATCAAGAAAAAGTACTCCCTGGCTCCCCTACAAAAAGGTCAAGGCTTCAAGCCAAATGCACGATGGGAAAGTAGAAGTGGATTCCCAGTGTAGCAGCTGAAACGGAGAAAGTGCTGTACCCAGGATCCTGCAAGAAAGCAAGTTACCTGATCAAGGTAGGGTTGGAAACGGGCACCCACGGGAAATCCTGTGCAAGGTGTCAGGGCAGTAAGCTCATGCTCATGCCACCTAGGTAATGCAGAAACCCTGACCTGAGATACTTAAATAAAAGCTGCTTTGAAACCAGGAAACCTTGCAAGACCCTGTCAGAGACACTCATGAAACAGGCCCACTGGGGGACTTCACCATTCAAGCCACTTTTGAGACTCCAGGCACATGGGCTGTTGTTCATAATTTGGAAACTACAAATTAGTTTACAACACACTGGCCATGGCCAAGGTACCCATCGGCATCATGTCTGTGTGGCAGGCAGAGTTCAGGTAGGTATTCTTGCTCTAGAGCATGGCTCTGTTGGCCTCTCTAGGAGTTTTAAAAGGAGAAGAGCTTCTGTATGTGGGCGCCTCCCCCGTTAAACCACAGCTCCTTGACGGTATGGAGTCCGTCTGTTTATCATGGTATCACCAGTGCATAGGATGATGCCTAGTGTACATTTGGGCTCAGAATAGATTTGTTCAGGAAGGGAACGGTGAGTAGTTACGGAGCACCACTGTGTGCACAGCAGAGTGCTATGTGATTGTGTGTGTGTGCGTGCGCGTGTTGACTTAATGGATATTCTTTTTTTTTTGCGGTACGCAGGCCTCTCACTGCTGTGGCCTCTCCCGTTGCGGAGCACAGGCTCAGCGGCCATGGCTCACCAGCCCAGCCGCTCCGCGGCATGTGGGATCTTCCCGGACTGGGGCACGAACCCGCGTCCCCTGCATCGGCAGATGGACTCTCAACCACTGCGCCACCAGGGAAGCCCCGGATATTCTTTTTTTTTTTGATAAGCATTTCAAGTAATTTGTAGCAAGGGGCTATGTCCGTTGTATTACATAAGTCAAAACAATACTCTCCAAAGTAGGATACTTGGATGCTAGGGGGCAAACTACAAGATGACCCCTTAGGGTGTGGAGGGAAAATTGTGTGTGTGTTTGTATGTTAGAGAGGTGGTGGGGGGAAGGGAGGGAGAGGACTAGATACATAGATAGACAGATACTGGGAGGAGGCACAAATGAGAATTTTTTTAAAGGTCCTGTGATATAGTTGCGCTTATAATGATTTTGAGTAGAAATTTCAGATATAGTACTTATCATCAATTCGCTTCACTGTAAACCTGGAGAGGGCTTCATTGTTGTTTGGCAGGTCAGCCTATCTTTGATAAAATGCTGCATTCTTGATATGAAAGGATAGGAGGTATATCTATATTAGCATTTAAAGTAAAATGTCTTAATGAAGACAAAGGGAAGAAGGGAAAAACAGGATCAACGCTACACTGTTTAGCACAGTTTAAATTAACATTGTTTTTCATCTAAAGCCTCGCCAAATGCAGTGTGTTAGTGGGCTAGGTTTTTCCATAATTGGTCATCACCTCACATGCATGTTTTGTTACAGTTTAATAGCACTTAATGAGCATACAGTGGGACCAGTAGATAAAAATTACTGTGATTTTGACTTCTTATTCTAGCCTCCATGTCTCAAACCCTTTCATGATTTCAATGTCGTTGCCTCTCATTCTCTCTGTGCTGCATTCTGGATAATTTCTTCAGATCTAGATTCCAGTTCTCCAGTTGTCTTTTGAACTGTGTGTATGCAACTTCACTATGACCTGTCTATTGAGTTTCTGATGTCAGTGATTGCCATTTTCATTTCTAGACGTTGTGTAGTTCTTTTCTTATATTCGTGGTCACATATGACGGTCTCTCTTGTTCCATCTCTTAGGTTTTTTTCAAGCAACACCTATAGTTTGCGTTCTGGGTTCCAAACCCGCGTGGTTAGGTGTTCTCCAGGGAGCCTTTTTGCTTTTGTTCCATTTTGCTTCGGACTAAATCCAAGATAGGCAGCATCCCCATCTTCCCTCTGTGGTCCAGAAGTTTTCTACTTTGCCTGTAAGAGATTCCATATTTATTCAAGGTTCTTCAGACAGATTTACTATCATTCCTGTCTCAGGCTTGTCACCATTTCTAGGTCACTAGGGACCAACAGATGGTCCCAGTGCAAGTATTGTCTCCAGCACCACTCACTCAGGGGTTTCTCCTCATTTCTGACTTGGGACGCTTTCCTTTTATTTCTAACAGTTTAGTCATATATTTAAAAACATACTTTTAGTGTGCTTGTATTAAGAAGGAGGAGAGAAAATTATGAATATTATGTAAGAATTTCGTGTGTGTATGTTTTGGCTTGAATATGCATTTTTTTAAATCTCTGGAAAGATAAGTAAGAAACTAATAATGCTGGGGAGGTGGTGATGGCAACAAGACAGATGTGGGACAGGAGTGACAGGGGGACTTTTTTATATGAACCTCTTAATATTTTTAGTGATTTGAACCATGTGGATACATAACTGTTTCAACCAATTAAATATATAACATAAACTTTTCCTTCTGGCAATCTAGATGTTCTGTACTGGGTGGATTTCTCCAGACATCTAGTCTACTATTTTGTTAGAAATGGAATAGTTGTCATATTTGCGGTTATATAAATTTTAGATCATGGTTTTACCTCTCTCCAGCCCTCTAGATGAACTCTGTAGATCAATATTTTCCAAACTATCTGTGGCAAAGGATCAGTTCTTGAAAAGTTTTCCAATCTGTCATGGATTGATACTTTAGTAAACTACAGTGAAAATAAATGACTGACCATATGCTTGGATGGCATGGCAATGTCAAACTGCTGTAAAAGTTTCTAAGTGCTTGCTCTCCATTTCTTTCATCATTGGCCAGTAAAAAGCAACTTGTGGACCACTGCCACACTGAACAGCACTGCTGTAGATGGTACTCATTATTTTCTGGCGTTTGATGTTATGGATGAAAAATTGAGACCACACTGTTCTTTAAATTTTTGGTTGGTTTAAATTTTTTTCCATTGTAGGTAGTAGCCTGCTTTTCTTTCCGTAAAGATGCATTCTGGCAGCTGTCCCCAACCTTTTTGGCATCAGGGACGGGTGGAAGACAATTATTCCACGGATCGTGGGTGGGGGAGGGGATGGTTCAGGCGGTAATGCGAGCGATGGGAAGCCGCAGACGAAGCTTTACTTGCCCATTGCTCACCTCCTGCTGTGCGGCCTGGTTCCTAACGGGCCTCGGACGGGGGGGTGGGGGGTGGGGGGGGGTTGGAGACCCCTGCTTATGGCCTTATCTGAAACATGAGATGTTTGCTGCAGCACACCCCTGCCTTAATTAGGGGAGTGAGCCTGTGGCTAACTTCTGTGGATGATGGTACTGGTGTACTTCCAGAAATCATTCATAGATGAATAGTATATTTCACTATGCATTGATACTGGCGTTTTCTTGATCTTCTGGAAGGGTTGGTTTTCATGCTATTAAGTCCGGGCCGCCATCTGGCTGCCAGCAACTATAAGATGCCATTGATCTCAGAGATGTTAAAATGTGGAAGAATTGTGTCTTAAAATATCTTGCAGTTGGCCCCGTGATTGTCCCAGACTCTAATTGCTGTTGAGTGCTTGGAGACTTGCTAATGAGAAGGAGGGAAGACGCCTCTGGTGACTTGCTTTAGAAACTTCAGCACTCTGCTGAAGGGCATCTCCTCTCTTTATCGTGACAACCTGACATGAACTGGGGCACGTTCTCTCTTCTCTAATTGGCATGGCTTCCCCCATTAGGAGCTCATTCCCCATGGGATGGAGCAGCGCTGAGAACCTTGGCCAACTTCTCTGTGATTTGGTGGCACTGGTATATCTTCTAGTGTCCGTAATAGGCATTTCTGTCATCACTGAGATTTTTTTTCTTACCTTCAATTTCCCTCTATTCCATCCCTGCCATTCAGAGATGGTGAGCATTGGGAGTCCTGATAGATATCCCATTTTCTTGCTTGCCAGGCAGGCTGGCTTGGTAGTTCTTTCAATCAGTGGTTGTGCGGACTGTTTGTTACAGAAATTTCTCAAATTTTTCTGGTTCCTCTTCCATATTTTTCTGGTGCAAATAGGGTTGTTGTTTTTTTCCCTGCTATGTTTATAGTTCTTTGGCCACCTTGATGACGATTTGGGAGGAAGGGCAGTTAATGTGTGGGCTAACATTGTCATTTGTTTCTTCAGCCGGTATTTATTGAATGCCTGCTCCAGGCCTAGCACTGTTCTGGGCTCTGAGAGTACAGCAGTAAACAGCAGTCTTAAGCTTCAGCCTTCGCTGGAACATTCATTCACTCTGTTTAGTTCTGGTTTTCCTCAACTGGAAGCTTACCTGGTTCTACTTTCTTTCATTTTCAGATATCCCTTTCGAAAGATGCCAATTAAAAAGAAATTCAGTAATTTATTGGTAGCTTGATACATGCTTTATATAGACTTGGCCCTAATATAGTCTCCAGAAATGTACGTTAATATATGTATCATTTGCTTTTTAGCCGATTACACCTAAACAAGAAGGCAACAGACAAACAACCATATAGCAAGCTCCCAGGGGTGTCTCTTCTGAAACCACTGAAAGGAATAGATCCTAACCTAATCAACAACTTGGAAACATTCTTTGAATTGGATTATCCCAAGGTGAGTACAGTGTTGTACTCATAGGAATGGGCTAGACCATACTTATTTTTTCTTATAATAAACACTTAGAGAGAAATTTTGACACTGTATCAGGTGAAGGTATTAAAAATGCATGATGGTGTTGGCTTCATCCTATTTATGCTCTAGTAGTAGTAGTAGTAGTAGTAGTTGTGGTTGTCATCACAGGACAGAAATGGGGGGTTGAGGAAGGGGTATAAATTCCTTTTCTAACTACCTGTATGTCAACCTGAATTAGAAATCCCTGAATAGAGCTCCTGGAATGCAGACAGTGTTAAGTGCCCGGTAGTTTGAGTATGAAGATCTTGTTCCGTGAGAGTCACAGTGAAAGTGAGAAAGCAATATTCAGTGGTCAGAAATGGGATGCAGGACAGCTAGAACTAATGATAAATCCCCTTGAGAATCTGACTTTTGGGGTTAGAATTAGTGGTAAGGTGGAGCTTCATTAATACCGGATTTTTCACAGGGAGATCAGCTTGGTGCTTTGTGACCACCTAGAGGGGTGGGATAGGGAGGGTGGGAGGGAGGGAGATGCAAGAGGGAAGAGATATGGGGACATATGTAGATGTATAACTGATTCACTTTGTTATACAGCAGAGACTAACACACCATTGTAAAGCAATTAGACTCCAGTAAAGATGTTTTTAAAAAACACCTAATTTTTGATTTCTTGATTTTTCTGGGGTTTAATACCTAATTGTATTGCTTATATCTTTTATCTATATAATCTATTTATCTATAAACTCAATGTACTTCCTTCCTTGGAGACTTCAGTTTTCTTGAGATGGGAGTATTCTTTTTATTTCTTCCCTTTAGTTTCTTAGGAAAACTTAATATTCCTTAATTTTTGTATTTAGTTTTATGGCAACTTTTTCAATTGCCTATTTGAGACGCTGCTTTTGAAAGCATGTTCTAGCGGTGGTAGATTACTTGTGAAAATATGTCTAAATTTCTACCTGCTTGATTTTCAGTCCAGTTTAATTTTCCCTCTGTGGTCTCTACTCACTTTCCTCAGTTTTTACCATCATTGCCTCGGTTTTTCCATAGTTTTTGCCAGTCGGAGACTCTTTCCTTCCTATTTCTTTAGAACAATGTCGCCCAAGTAGTGAGAAAGAAGATGACATCTACACACCACACTCTCATGGTGACTGGTTTTCACGCTGTTATTTCATTTCTTTTAAGAAGAAGACACAGACATGGTAGCCTTAATTCAACTCTTATTCAGTGTGTAGACATGAGTATCATTCAGTTATTTTTTAGTGTTGCTATATTATTGCTTTTGGAGTTTTGGAAGTCTAGGCATTTGAAGCTAATTTGTAGCAGAAAATTACGTATTTCTTCTACTTTGTGTGTGTATATATATTTAATAATTTCAGAGATCTGAATCATATGCATGCATTATCTTCAGTAAATTAAATATATAATTAGAAAAAATAAGCAGATTGGTACTTGATTTTTTTTTCAAACTAAAAATGCAAAAAAGTGGCCTTTGATAATTCAGGAAGGATGAGAAACAAAATTAATTGTAAAATAAGCTTTGCAATAAGAAAAATGGAAGTTTTTCAAGCCTCACCTTATATAAGTGAATGTAAAGGAGAATTTATTTTTGTGAATGAAAGAATATTTTCATTGATTATGAATAAATTTCAGAGCATAGTGTGGAACCATATGCTTTTATCCTTGTGAAACTTAATCTCACAAATTTCAGTTTTTTAACCAGCATCCAACCCTTTCCCCTTTCCCTATTCAACCACTCTTAAAACTTAGTTATGGAATTTTTATGTTGCTGCTCTTGTGAGATAATAGTCATGGAATTTAAAATGGTTTTGGAAGTTAGTGTGGGTTTAAAGAGTTTCTTAAAATAACCCCAGGAACATATGTATCCATTAACTATGAACATTTGGGATGAATCAATAATTGATTTCTTCTTCTGAATGAAGTTTTTTTTTATACAGTTTGGAATTATCTCCAGAGCTCTAGTTTTTCACTTAGTTCTCTTTCCACTTAAGTTCTTTTTCCGCTTAAGTTATGTCATTAAGACATTTATTTGGTTGAGGAGGAAGCTGTTTTGACACATTACAAAAATGAATAACATTATATGCAAGGGATTGTTTTCATTCTTTTTTAGTTCATAATTTTATTTTCTAATTACAAAAGAATTGTTAGCTGTGTAAAAAGAACATTTAGAAAGCAGAGCAAAAGTGCAGAGTACCTGCAATCTAAAAGGAAATGTTGATCTCACTGCACTATATTTGCTTTTTAAAAGACCAAAAGCAATGGCAATTCTACAGGAGACTGAAGTTAAACCACTGAAATCGCACAAATCTGAGTGTGAACACGAGTTGTTTGTGTCATCAAGGAGGCATATAGTCATGAAGTGAACATTTGTGTAACTGCCAGGCCCAGCACATTTTAATATTCTCCATTTGTCAAATGTGAACATTGTTTTATAAAAGTATGGAAACGTTTTTGTTCTGGATGTAACTCCTTCCTCTGTTATTTGATTTGGAACCTTATAGGCCATTTGGAAATATGTATATAACATACTGAAATACTAAAATTTCATTTAATTTTAGACATGTGCAAGAAGATTAATTACGGACACTTGGTCTGAATTTCTAGGTTTAAATTTTGGTGAGACTGTTATTATACTAAGTGCCCTGAAAGACATCTATGCTTTAAATATCTTGTAAATCCACCTTATATTGATATTTATTCCTTGGGGAAAAAAAATTCTTGGAAAAAATATAAGAATAAAAAAAATGAATACAATTCATTTTTCACAAAATCGAGTACTCATTTGGCATCAGCATAGGAGAAGGCATTTAGGCAGAAATTCAGCCATAGTAGGAGGATTCAGTAATCTGCATCTAAAGTGTCTTGATGGCTTTACTTTAGTAAATTCTGGCCATATGAAGAATTTTTAAATGAATGATCAGAGTTATTAACAGAGTGAGGTTATGGTAATTGTGATTTTCTTTTCTTTTTTGCAAATATAGAATGGGTTTAAAATGTTTGAAGTCCAGTGCCATACTTGGATTCTTTATTGTCACTGATGACAGTAAAGAATTTAAAAAGATTGAAAATAGGTTCAGTTATTGAAAGATCGGCACAATACATGTAATAAAACTACTATGTCTGAAAGATTAGTGTTTTACCAAATAAATTTGAAAAATCATGTAAACTACCTAGTTCTTGAAAGTAAGTTTTTGATATAACTTATCAAAACTTTGAATTCAGAGCAGTTTTCTTACAAAACATCTTCCTTTCACTCAAAGGAAGCATCTATCTTTCACTCAAAATTTACCCTAGGGCTTCCCTGGTGGCGCAGTGGTTGAGAGTCCACCTGCGGATGCAGGGGATGCGGGTTCGTGACCCGGTCCGGGAAGATCCCACACACCGCGGAGCGGCCGGGCCCGTGAGCCATGGCTGCTGAGCCTGCGCGTCCGGAGCCTGTGTTCCGCAACGGGAGAGGCCACAACAGTGAGAGGCCCGCCGCAAAAAAAAAACCAAAACTTTTAATCAACTTAATATCTTATGTTTTACCAATTGCAGTGTAGTCGGAGTGATTTAACTATTTAAGTACAGAAATTCCTAGCAAATTAAATGTTGATCAAACATAGAGATTCTAGCTGAAAAATGAAGATTCTTGGTTAAAATCTAATACTTTAGAAAACACTTGGAATACTACCTCCAATTTGGTATAATTTTTAATATCAGGCACATCTAAGGGAAAGTTATATCTTTAATAAGAGTCTGAACATTTTTTAGATAAAGTGAATTGAATTTCATCTGCACTCTGGCTTATCAGGAGGTATTTGTTTTTCATTTGAAATTAAGGTTAAGAGGTGTAATCAATAAAAACAAAAACTTTAAATCTTGCATTTGGATAAAGGTAAACTATGCCTCCCTTACTTATACTAACACCATATACTTCTGAAAAAGTTTTTGCTACAACCTAGCATAGCCTTTTTCTTCCCATTGAGTAGATGTCTAGTACTATATATTACAGAGTTTTCTCTTGCTGAGGAAAAAGCCAAGAGTAGGTTTTTAATAATATTTTATGGAATTGTATTACTTATAAACATATTCTTTCACTATATTTACTTATACCTGTAAAACAGTATAAATCATAAAAGCATAAAACTACGCTATGTTTGGAAAAACAATGAACTCTTTAGAGCAAGCCTGACTGAGCAACTCACTATAGTAGGAAAGTTCATTGTTACTTACACCCTTTGGAAAGTCACTTAACCTTTCTAATCTTCATGGTTAAGGTCTGCCTCTTGTTGGCTCAAGCAAACATTTTGGTAGGGAGGATGGCTGACTTTTTATGGGACTTAAGAGTCAACCCTTGAAGAAGTTTCAGGGTGTGGCAGGAATGGTGCCCATCCCATTCTCAGATTTTTATCTGATCTCTGGAGACCACTGGCTGTAAAGTTGCTTAATCATTTCAGTACCTCTAAGGTGGCAATTTTGGTCAGTCATCATGAGAGGTAGATAATGGATAGAATATGTAATAACTATAGGTAGAAAGTATGAGGAAAGTATACATTGCTTTTCCCCTTTACTTTTTTTTTTTTTAATTGGGGTATAGTTGCTTTACAACAAAGTGAATCAGCTATATGTATACATATATCCCCTCTCTCTTGGACCTCCCTCCTACCGCCACCACCACCACCACCACACCCGCCGCAATCCCACCCATCCCACTCACAGAGCACCAAGCTGAGCTCCCTGCGCTATACAGCAGCTTCCCACAAGCTATCTGTTTTACACATGGTAGTGTATATATATCAATCCCAATCTCGCAATTCATCCTCCCCCAACCTTGTGTCCACACGTCCCTTCTCTACGTCTGCATCTCTGTTCCTGCCCTGCAAATAGATTCATCTGTACCATTTTTCCAGAGTCCACATATATGCGTTAATAAACGATATTTGTTTTTCTCTTTCTGACTTACTTCATTCTGTATGACTGACTCTCAGGTCCATCCAGGTCTTTACTTAATTATTGAGAAAACTTTTTTTTCACTTGAAAAAAAAAATCTTACCTTGTTAGCTAAACTTTCTTTATCTACCTTAGTCCTGGTCCTTACGTGCTTGACCACTAAATTCTATGCTGCCACTTTTTGCTGACATAATATATCAATATATTAGGTGAACAGTAATTATTGTGCTCAAGGCACTGTAAACATTTTATTTCCACTTTTTACTTGTGTATGCTTATCAATGGAAGTAAATCAAACAGGCCTTCCCATTACCTTAGCTTTAGTCCTTGTATGTTAGACACCTAAAAAATTGTGTCCTCAACTTTTTGTATTTTTTAGAACACATAGCTTTGTTGTTTTCTCATGGACATGATTAACCTTCCTCCTTTGCTTAAAAATGTTCAATCTGTCTTAGAAAGAAGGTTTGGTAGGAAATCTGCTATTGAGTCAGCATGAATTTATCACCACTATTGAAAAAAATTACTGCTTAGAATACATAGCCCACAGAATAATAGAGTAGCATCTTTATGTGTGTAAGCAAACACTTTTAAAAAATGTAGTAGTTTACTAAATGGTATCTTAGAGCTCAAGATTTTATAAACTTGGCTACATGTCAGAATCCCCTCGGATGCTCTGATTCAGAAGTTTAAGAGTGGGACCCAGTATCCTCTTTTTAAAAAAAACTGTCCGAGGGTAATTTTGACACAGCCAGCCAAGTGCTAAGAAATGTCTTCCTTAGTGTACTATCAGAGAGTAAACATAGGGCTTCCCCAGTGGCGCAGTGGTTAAGAATCCGCCTGACAATGCAGGAGAATCAGGTTCGAGCCCTGGTCCGGGAAGATCCCACATGCCGCAGAGCAACTAAGCCCGAGCGCCACAATTACTGAAGCCCGCAGGCCTAGAGCCTGTGCTCCACAACAAGAGAAGCCACCCCAATGAGAAGCCCGCGCACCGCAACAAAGAGTAGTCCCAGCCTGCCGCAACTGGAGAAAGCCCGCACACAGCAACGAAGACCCAATGCAGCCAAAAAAAAAAAAAAAAGAGTAAACATGGGTCTGGGCAAAATAAAATCCTGGATGTTTTCATAGTTAAAAGGCTAAGTGTGCTTTTCAGGATACATTTTTAATCAAATCAGATTCTATTCTACTTCAGAAAATTATTATACAACAAAAAATCTAATCTCACTTTGTCCTTGTGAAGAGTTTGGGAAACCTTTAAATTTATCGTAGTGGTATTCAGTATGTAATTTTTAGCACCCTGATGAAATGATATTAAGTTCAGAGACAAAGCTTCTAGAGAACGAAGGGTGTGTTCATTTTGGTTGCTTTCTGTGTTGTTTTCACACTGCTAGGCACCCTGTGAGCATCTAATAAATCTTCAGTGATGAAGCCCATGGAGAAGCTTGGAATCCAGTTGAATTATTAGGCCATGCCTATCTGGCAGTGGCAGGACTTCAGCTGTGGGCCCTGCCAATCTCTTCATTCTCTCTTTGGCTTGCAAACAGCCCCTTCTGGAGAAGCTGCTCTCGGTTAAAGCAACACTTGATAATCCTTTAAGTGTCTGCATCCATTATGAATACTCTCTTAACTTTTAAACTTTGTGGGTACAATTGCTTGTTTTTCTTAATGCTTTTTGATCCATCAGTAAATACTAATAATAAGTGATTATCTTTGGAAAAGAGGTTAATTTACATAAAATGTGTTCTTTGACTAGTATGAAGTACTCCTCTGTGTCCAAGATCATGATGATCCAGCCATTGATGTGTGTAAGAAGCTTCTTGGAAAATATCCAAATGTTGATGCTAGATTGTTTATAGGTAAGTAACAAATTCTACAATAACCTTTTTGTTTTAATATATTAAATATCAGTAATCTTCTTTGCATTAAACTATAGATTAGAGTGCTAGACACCCATTAAGTTATTAGCATGTTTGCTTTATGCATGTTTGTTAGATACAGTGAAAGGTGTTTCTGTCCTTTTGAGAAGACTTAAGTTATAAAGACAAAGTTTTTTTTTTCCATATCTGGGATTAACAGAATTACCCCAAATTATGTTTTACTCGTCAGTCAGACATGAGCCTGTTATTTTTGTTTCTTTAATATTTTCAATCTATGGCCTATTCTGTATCTCATTGATTATAATTGGGAATGAGGGATAGAATTCATTTTTGTAATATTGCAAAAAGAATATTTTTCCAAAAGCCTACAGGCTTATTCTAAAGACTAATTAGAGGTATATTTGCTATTAAATATTGATTAATGTTTACTATTAATGCAAGCACTTAAGAATTAGAAAACTGAAACTAATGAATTTTCAAAGATTAATGATGTACTTTTCTTTTTGAGAATGAACGATTTTTTTCTAAATATATTATGAATAATAAGAAACATAATGGGTTTTTTGGCTTTTTTTTAAGTATGATGGTTTCACCTACTATTTTCTTTGTTTTTTGAATTTTATTTTATTTATTTTTTTATACAGCATGTTTTTAATTAGTTATCCATATTAGTGTATACATGTCAATCCCAGTCTCCCAATTCATCCCACCACCAGTGTCCACCACCACCCCATGCCACTTTCCCCCTTGGTGTCCATGCGTTTGTTCTCTACATCTGTGTCTCAAGAGAAACATAATGTTAAAGTATGTTTGTTTAAATTATTAAATCTGCAAGTACTTTTTACTACTCTACTATGTATATGTATAATAGAAAATATTTCCAATATTGCATGAATTGTTCACTGCTGTACTTTAAAATTTTTAGGTGGCAAAAAGGTTGGCATTAATCCTAAAATTAACAATTTAATGCCAGGATATGAAGTTGCAAAGTATGATCTTATATGGATTTGTGATAGTGGAATAAGAGGTGAGGTTTTTCTTATTTATTTTGCAGAACTATTCATTCAATGATAAAATGCCAAGAGCAGTCTGAGAATACATTTATCAATCCTATTTGTTTGCCTAATAAAGTAATTCATTTTATCATTATTTCGTGGTAATATGTCAAGTTATACTTACTAAGATTTTGATGTTTTTTATACTAACCTAGAATGTTACGTGTATGAAAATGTTTTCATTTTGAAGAGAAAATTCCAACTATTAAAAAAAAAAATAGTCGGGACTTCCCTGATGGCACAGTGGTTAAGAATCCGCCTGCCAATGCAGGGGACACGGGTTCATGCCCTGGTCCGGGAAGATCCCACATGCCACGGAGCAACGAAGCCCGTGCGCCACAACTACTGAAGCCCGCGTGCCTAGAGCCCGTGCTCTGCAACAGGAGAAGCCACCACAGTAAGAGGCCTGCACACCTCAACAAGGAGTAGCCCCCGCTTGCTGCAACTAGAGAAAAGCCCGCGTACCGCAACAAAGACCCAATGCAGCCAAAAAAAAAAAAAATAGTCGTGGTCCGTTATATAGTCTATGAGCTTTTTCTAGGTGTAAGTTTTCCCTTATTCATGTGACGTCTTTTACTTTAATCTGTTTGTGGCATGTGCAATGTACTGTCTCATGCAAAGGGACAGAAATTAATAGGTGCATATTTTACTAGAATTACATACATTTATTAGAATACATTCATGGCTTTCTACCTAGCTGATTTTATCAGGAATTATTTCCATAATCATGTTTTCAATTATATTGAAATTATAACATCAATATCAATATATTGACGTTATAATTTGTATTTTTGCATTTTTAAACATTTATACTTATAATAATTTTGATATTCTATAATATTCTATTATATTCTAATTACCTCAAGTTTTTCAACCTCAACGCTTTTGGGCTGGGTAATTCTTTGTTGTCAGGGCTGTCCTGCAGGGTGGTTAGCAGCATCCCTGGCCCCTACCCACTAGATGCAGTAGTAGCCGCTGTTGGTTGTGACAGCCAGAACTGTCTCTGGACATTGCCAAATGTCCCCTACAGAGCAGCAGTTGAGAACCACTACCCAGACTACCTGTATTTAAGGTCCAAATACACTTTTATACAGTAGATTTAGTTCTTAAATACTTGAAGGAAATAAAAATGAAGTTGTATAAAATGATACGATATTTTTGCTATTTAAAAATGGGGAAATGATTTAAATTTTATCAGCTTGAAATGTGCAAATTTGAAAATTAATAGTGTGGCACTCCTACTTAATTAGATTACAGATCTATCAATTCATGGTCAGAGATTACATTCATTTTTCACATTTGCTATCTTAAATTATTTACTATCATATAGTTGCTATGTTTTCAGTGTATCAATCTCTGTCAAGTATATTCTCATTCAGTTCCAATTAGCAGTTTTGAGAGAGAATATCTCATACCCCCAGAAAGAGGAGGCTCATTCCCTATGGTTGGAATGGAGGAGTCATAGTGAACACTGAGCCCCTTTGACCTCTGCTCCTGTACCTTTTGTACTAGGACATATTGTCCATTATTCCAGTTGGGAGGTTCAGAAACGGACTGTTAAAGTTTTCAAGGTACATCCTGCCCCTGCTACATATTAGGTATGTACCAACCTGCAAGTGTCCAGAATAAATTCACTACCATAAGTTAACCTCTTTGAAATTTTGTATTCTACTCAGAAAAGTGATTGAGATTCATTTTATTAGACCCACATACAAAGAAAAACATTTAAGAATTTAATAACTCATAAATTATATTTTACATTAGTGGGCATTTTACTAAAAGGAAATTTTTTCCTCTCTCCCTCTGCACCTTTTTTTCTTTTGCATCCTAGTGATTCCAGACACACTCACGGACATGGTTAACCAAATGACAGAGAAAGTAGGCCTGGTTCACGGGCTGCCCTATGTAGCAGACAGACAGGGCTTTGCCGCCACACTAGAACAGGTAAGTGCAATGGTTATAAATAATATTCTTGGGCTTCCCTGGTGGCGCAGTGGTTGGGAGTCCGCCTGCCAAGGCAGGGGACACGGGTTCGTGCCCCAGTCCGGGAGGATCCCACATGCTGCGGAGTGGCTTGGCCTGTGGGCCATTGGGCCTGTGCTCCGTGGTGGGAGATGCCACAGCAGTGAGAGGCCCGCATAAAAATGTATTAAATAATATTCTTGTTATCAGATCCCTAATCTCCCAGAAGCTTGAGACTATGCTGAGAGTTGGGATGAGCTACCTGAAGTTAACTGTATTAAGTCTATGGGTTCTACATTTTTGGCTTCAACCAACCATAGGTCGAAAATATTCGGAAAAAAAAATTCCAGAAAGTTACAAAAAGCAAAGTGTAAATTTGCCTTGCACCAGCAACTGTTTACATAGCATTTACATTGTATTTACAACTCTTTACATAGTATTTACATCTCTTTACTTTGCATTTACATTGTATTTACAACTCTTTACTTTGCATTTACATTGTATTTACAACTCTTTACATAGCATTTACATTGTATTAGGAATTATAAGTAATCTGACAGGTGTAGATAATACGCACATAGCATCGGTGGATTTTGATACAGGGCTCCTGGAACCAATTCTCCTAGGATACAGAGAGATGACTAATTACAAAAGGCAGCATATCTAAGATGTAAATAATAAATAGGTTTTATATCTGATAAGTTGGGTGATGACCATTTAATTCTACCGTTAATTTAGTAGTTTGCATTTCTCATTACTTCAAAGCACATCTAGGAAAAGGGCAGTAAAATGGAAGACAGAATATTAGTATCCACCCTATTTATGAAAAGTACATTGAAAAATGGGGAAGTTGGGAAGCTCAGTGACACCGGCAGGAAATAGCTAGCTATATAAAAGGACACAAGAAAAGGAATTAAGAAATAGGATTGTTCTATTGGTTGATGTACCTATAAATATTGTATGTATGAATGTGCGCATGTGTGTAGCCACATGCATACATATACACATATACATGTACGTACATATACCTATATATGTAGATGTGTGTATATCTACATGAACATTCTGAAAACAACACATTAAATATTAATATTTTATATGAAGTGAGTGATATTTTTTACCTGTCTGATTCAAATCCAAATTAAGTTTTACTTCAGTAAATCTTTAAATCTTAGAGTTTTAGAGAAGACAGTATTTATTTGAGAATAAAATATACTTTTCCCTCCTAGAAGTAAATACTTCTTTGTAATGGTGATAATAACAAGTGTAGTCAATCAAATAAGAAATTATTGACTGCTTGCTATATGTAAATATTACTTTGTACCACTTTTTATTCAGGTAATTTATGTAAGAATAATAGAATATTCACCCAATCATACTGAAATTCATTAGGAAAAAGAATTTATAAACATCATACTTTTAACATAAAATTCTAATTGTATACATACGTTTTTGGCTTTGTTTTGGCAGGTGTATTTTGGAACCTCTCATCCAAGGTCCTATATCTCTGCCAATGTCACTGGTTTCAAATGTGTGACGGGAATGTCTTGTTTAATGAGAAAGGATGTGTTAGATCAAGCAGGAGGGCTTATAGCTTTTGCTCAGTACATTGCTGAAGATTACTTTATGGCCAAAGCAATAGCTGACCGGTAAGAAAACTAAATTAAATTAGGCTGTTACATTTTTGGTTCCTAACTTCTGTTGGTTTACTCTGTTTGTTAAACCCATGGATTAAGAGCTATTTTATTTTATTTTTTGCTAGTGAGTACAGAATAGTTTAATACTTTTAGAATGTAATTCCTATTAATTATTCAGTTATGTACTAATGAAGCAAATAAATGTTCTAATTTCTCTACATTCTTCAAATTAATGTGGTTTCTAGAGCAGTATGGAGTTTCCTTTAAAAAACTAAAAATAGAGTTACCATATGATCCTGTAATCCCACTCTTGCGTATATATCTGGAGAAAACACTAATTTGAAGATACATGCACCCCAATGTTCATAGCAGCACTATTTGCAATAGCCAAGACATGGAAGCAACATAAATGCACATCAACAGATGAATAGATAAAGAAGATGTGGTCTGAATATACAATGGAATATTACTCAGTCATAAAAAACAATGAAATATGTCATTTGCAGCAACATGGATGGACCTAGAGATTATATTAAGTGAAGTCAGACAGAGAAAGACAAATATCATATAATATCACTTATAGATGGAATCTAAAAAAACAACAATACAAATGAACTTATTTACAAAACAGAAATAAATTCACAGACATAGAAACCAAACTTATGTTTACCAACGAGGATAGGAGGGGTGGGGGAGATAACTCAGGAGTTTGGGGTTAACATATATTCACTATATAAAACAGGTAAACAACAAGGACCTACTGTATAGCATACAGATACATACACACTGAATCACTTTGCTGTACACTTGAAAGTAACACAACATAGTAAATTAATGTTATACTATACTTCAATTTAAAAATAAAATAAATACATTTAAACCCTAAAAAAAAAAAACTGCATGGTTTGAAGTTATTAAATTGAAGCTTCTCTGTGATTATAAATTTTCATTTTTATGGATGTAAATTTTTATGTTTTAGAAGAATTAAAAATGTCAGTGCAGTCATAAGCCAGTAGGTGAAAATTTAAAGAATATGATTTCAGATTTTGAAATTTCTCAGTAGATTATTTCATACCTTGCTAAGAAGCCACCTAATGATTCACATGATTGGCTTAATAACATTTCTCTATCACACAGTGACACTCATTTGCTTTTTTAAAGGGGGTCATTTCCTTGTCTGATAATTTACTAAAGATGTGAAGTATGTTTTTAAACTTCTCTCCTGATGGTGTTAATGTGGTCCATGGTTTCATAGCGTTTCTCATGAGATACAGAATACCACTTTTGGTTTCACACCCTGCCCTTTTTTTTTGATTAATAGTGTTCAGAGACTAAACTATTAAATACAGGACCCACTCTATTTAGTACTTTCAGAATGTCTGTATTTTAAGTTTATTAAACTGTGAACTGAGGGGTTGTTCCTTCCATTTCTTAGGTGGTACTATCATGGGCCTCTGTAATGACTAAAATGTGTACAAGTATGATATACCCTACGTAGGGTGCTATCCTGGGAGACGAGGCTCACCCTGAACACTGACAGTTGCTCACTTTTTTTTTTAATTAAAATATAGTTGATTTACAGTATTATATAGTTTTAGGTATACAACATAGTGATTCAGTATTTTTATAAATTATACTCCATTTAAAGTTATAGCAAAATAATGACTGTATTTCCCTGTGCTGTGCAATATATCCTTGTTGCCTATTTTATACAAGGTAGTTTATATCTCTTGATCCTCTTCCCCTATCTTACCCCTTGCTCCTTCCATCTCCCCACTGGTAACCACTAGTTCTCTAAGTCTGTGAGTCTTTTCTTTTTTGTTTAGTCATTCATTTGTTTTAGTTTTTAGATTCCACATATAAGTGATAACAGACTGTTTGTCTTTCTCTGTCTCACTTATTTCACTAAGCATAATACCCTCTAGGTCCATGCACATTGTTGCAAATAACAGGATTTCATTCTTTTTTTATGACTGAGTAATATTCTAGTGTGTGTGTGTGTATGTGTGTGTGTGTGTGTGTGTGTGTGTGTGTACTTCCATATCTTGGCTACTGAAATAACGCTTCTTACTCTTTATAGGGATGAATAAATGCATAATCAGTCATGCTTGCATGTGTTCATCATCATAGCTCATTTTATAATTGTCTTAATTTTCAGAGGTTGGAGGTTTGCCATGTCCACTCAAGTTGCAATGCAAAACTCTGGCTCGTATTCAATTTCTCAGTTTCAATCCAGAATGATCAGGTAAATCAGCTGGATTTCTTCTTTTTATACTTTATTAAAAGAAAAGGGGAAGGGAGAGTAATTTTTACATGGTTTTAACTTGGTTTTAACAAAAAAACTAAAAGTCAGATTTTTATTTCCAGAAAAGAGAGGTTAACTTCCTTATTAAAATAAACTTAACGTCTAAGTATATTTTCTTTCCTTTGTAACACTGAAAGCTTTCAAAAAAGAGGTGTTGAGACTTTGAATTTTTTATGCCAATCTCTATTTTCTAACTTTCTACCCTTTGAATTTTATGATCTTTATTCATCAGAGTATAGGCCATACAAATGAATTGATAGACTTTTTTCTTTGAGATACTAAATAAAAATAGAAAAGAGATTCATTAAATACTCTTTAAAGTTTATATAAAAGGCTTTTATATAACAGGATAAAATGCTGATCATTTTGAGAAAAATTGATTAGTCTTGTAACCAGGCTGTTGTTTAAAGAAAATCCCTTTTTGTTTGTTTGTTTAAGGTGGACCAAATTGCGAATTAACATGCTTCCTGCAACAATAATTTGTGAGCCAATTTCAGAATGCTTTGTTGCCAGTTTAATTATTGGATGGGCAGCCCACCATGTATTCAGATGGGATATTATGGTATTTTTCATGTGTCATTGCCTGGCATGGTTTATATTTGACTACATTCAACTCAGGGGTGTCCAGGTATGTGGATAGGCTTGGGAAAGTTGGCAGTCATTTGGTGGAACTAAAACACTTTTGATTTAGAAGAAGTTGAAGAAAATCTATCTGAGCCATTCTTCAGCCTCCCAGTGAAGGTTAAAATCAGGTTTAAGCATTACTTTCCTTAGTGGAACGTGGACACAAAATGGAACTTGATTTTCAACTTTCAGCTGATTATACAATCACTTTTATTAAGGCTCAAAAAAAAAGAATGATGTTAAGCAAATCAACAAGTCTTCAAACTAAGAATATGTTAGGATAGCAGTTATTTTAATGCTGCTTTTCTTCCTAATTAACATTTCCTTAACCAATATAGCATGACAGTTGAATTATCTTAAGAAGCAGACTTGACTTTATATAGTGTATTTAAAAGAGTGAAATTGAAGAATTTCATTTCTTAAACTGTGTCTTCAGTCTGACAGTCCATAATTTATTTTTTTAATTCCTAGGGTGGCACACTGTGTTTTTCAAAACTTGATTATGCTGTAGCTTGGTTCATCCGTGAATCCATGACAATATACATTTTTTTGTCGGCATTATGGGACCCAACGATAAGCTGGAGAACTGGTCGCTACAGACTGCGCTGTGGAGGCACAGCCGAGGAAATCCTAGATGTCTAACTACAGCTTTGTGACTGTACATAAGGAAAAAAAGAGGATTATAAATTATGTTTATATAAATGCTTTTAAAAAATCTACCTTCAGTAGTTTTATCACATGTATGTTTTGGTATCTGTTCTCTAATTTATTTTGCATGGCACTTGTATCTGTGAAAAGGAAAGAAAAGAAAAAAAAAGACATCTGTAGTCTTGGCCAAATGGTTATACTTTATTTTGTGGAAGTAGAGAATCAAGAGAATTGGTTCTAGGAACCTGGGTTCGGTTTTTGTTGTTGGTTGTTTGTTTACTTTTTAAAAATACATAAATAAATAAATCTATATATATATATATGAATGTTCTGCAACAAACACTATGACAGTATCCTTCAGTAGAGAAAGTTTCTTATTGGTGAGTACACTCATTTAGAATATGTATGGGATGGCAACAGCTTTGTTTGGGGGGCTCGAAAAGACCAGAAGGTGCAGTCCCTTTTCATGTCTAAAGTGAAAGGTTTAATGCAGTGAACTGCCTGCAGTGAGGTACTAACTGAGAAACTTTTTCATGCTTTATGCCTACCTCTTGTAGTCGTTGCAGAGGAAATATAAACTGTAATATGGTAGCTAGGCCTTGCAAAAACAAATGGAAAAACTTTAAAAATAATAATAACAAAAGAGCTGGAGTCTAGTATTTATATGAATCTGTGAGAAATATTTTTTCGGTCTCACCGCAACGAACCAAAAGTGGTTGAGTTTGGTTTTTAATTGTAGCCATGTCTTGAAGGCATCTTTTTGACCAACTCTTGTTGGTTCTGTCTTGAACCATTGTTAATCACTGTGCTGGTAAGTCTTTCCTTCCCTGCTCCTCACCTGACCCATCCCATCTTTCCTTAACTTTTTGCAGGGGGTGGGGTGGGGGGTTTGTTTTAGTGTGAATGGATGTTTTGATAGTTGTGAGGAAAAATGCATTTCAGACACATTTCACACATGAGCTATTTTCTTACACGGTCTGTCTTATTGTTAAAAAAGAATGTAATTTCATGATACAGGTATTTAATATCTTTTTTAAGTAAATAAATATTCTAGCCATCAATAAATAAATTGCAGTAGAGTATTAAGAGGGGACAGGATGAGTTTTACTCTTAAAATTAATCAGTATCCAACTAGGTCTGTGTGTGTGTGTGTGTGTGTGTTTTGTTTTGTTTTTTTTAATTTACTATTACTGTTAGTCTAGTCTTATTTAAATTGGATTTTTGTATTCCAGTTTGTATGACAAAATAGACTAGAGCAGTTCTGGTTGTAAATGCATGCTGTATTTCACTCTTCTCTCCCCATGATGCCGCTGAACTCGCTTGTCAGGTTGTGCTTAACTTGTGGTGAGCTGGACTTGTTTTTGTTTAAAAGAAAAAAAAGGAATAGGCAGAAGTGTAAGGGACAGTGCATAAGCCTTTCATTTTTCTTTTCTTTTTTTTTTTTTGTAGTGGACGTTTTGCTCTTTCTTCAGGATTGGATGGCATGTTGTCCATATGAATGCCTGCTGCAGGGCTGACACTGGCAATATGGCAGCTTCAAACTCTTAAGTTACTGCAATTTCCATGTCAAAGCATAATGTGTCACATATTAGCAATAACTACATATTTATAAAAAATGGACACTTTTTCACTGAGCCAATTTCATTTAATTGTCTAATGAGTATATACATGGTTTAAATTGCAGTATATCTGTAAATGTGTGTATACTGAGTGTACACAGTATATACAAGCTTTCTCTGGGCCAAACTGTTTCATTCAGTTTTTCCGTTTTGTTTTTTTTTTTTTTTTTTGCCTTATGATGAATTTGTTTGAAGGGCATTTTCTTCATGAACAAAGGCTTTGATGCATACTCCTTTCTACGTGAAACGGGGGTAGTATTGTTCCCTGAGGAAAGTTGCATAGCGAAAACCAGTCTAGTTGTGACCCACTCTGTTTATTTTTTTAAGTCAGTATCATGCAAGCTGAATTTTGCTGACCGTGTTTGTAATTTGTTGGTTTGTTTAACGAAGTTTGGTTGATGCCATCCTTTGCACTGCTGAAGTGAAATCTTGCTTATTCCTTAGCTTTTTGCTGATCTCGGTATGGGCAGTGTAACAACAAAACCCAAATGGCTGGACAGACTTCTTGTGTTTGTAAATATAAAAAATGACTGTTCTGTATATGTGTGTTTTTAATGTGGTAGTGGAGTATTTCCTTCCAGTGAAGCTTCACTTAACCAGAGTGACTCTTTGTTTAGCAAGTTTAGAGCAATGATAAAATGGCAAGAAATAATATAAATGTTATTATAATGATGAAGAAAGCATCACAGCAGAACTGTAGGAGTCCAAATTTAATAAACTGTCTTAAAAAAAAACACCAAGTGTCTAGAATATACCATGTTTATTATTTAAAATCATTGTCTTAAGTTTTTTGTTCAAAAAATAAAACTTTGAATACAATCAAAACATTAGCAATAATGTATTTTCATTTCTTGTCTTTTATATTTTTATAAATAATCTAACATGTTCCACCATTCACAGCAGAATTATTTGAAGAATTCTGTAGTGTTAATTTTGAAATCGTCCCTCTACCCATGCTACAGGTGAGATGTATAACTTAAAAGTCAGGCTTTTCTGTATTGGTTGCATGTTAGAATCACCAGTAGAACTTTAAAAAAAATACAGATGCCTGGGCCCTGCCTGCAGAGTCTGGTTTAATTATTCTGGGTGGAGCCTGAGCACTGCTCTTTGCTCTGTGCAAGGAGATTTGAGAAGCTCTGGCCCATTATAACATTTAGAAAAGACTCAGTCGTCCTTTAGTCCCCTCTCGCCTGCGCTTACAACCTGAACTCAGCCTTTGAGATCTTACCACCCCAATGGCGAGGAAAGGCAGATCCAAGGAAAGGAAAGGAATGGCTTTGCTGCTGGACATCTAACAGAGAAACAGACTACGTGTCATCCCACACACTGTCCAGGGTCAGGCTCCTCCCAAGCTTAGCGGCACCCCCAGGCCTGTTTTACCACCAGCCCGTGAGAGAAGAATGCTCCTATGGAGAGCTCGTCCCAGGGGAGAAAGACTCTAGAAAGGGTTTGGCTGTGGCCTGCCAGGGGCCCCACTCCTAGCACCTTGACCCAGTAAACAAGCTCATTCCTCCTGGTTTGTAAAGTATGCTTCTAACACTAACGTTTAAGAAACGATCAACAAAAAGTTGGTGTAAGTCTTTTAGAGTTTTATAGCTAGGCAAACTTTGAAAAGCCCTTGCCCTTATTTTAGAGTAAAAAGCTGAGACACCCACTGTGAAAGCTGTGGTCACAGAGGGTAGGTGGACAGTTGTCGGCTCAGCTGGGTGTAACCCCTGCATCTATCAGGTCCCAGCATCATCGGTCACTCCACTAGATCCTATTGTTTAAAATTCTGCCTACAACAGCTTTAAAACTCAGTATATAAACCTTAAAAATTTTTTAAAAATCCATAATTTCAATAACCATCTATATTCCAACTCTTACATTGTTTTAGAGAACCAGATTCAAACCTGCCAAACAAGAATAATTATAAAGCTAGTTTAAGGTAAATGCTTTACATATATTATTTGATAGGTAAGATTAGTACATACCACAAGACTGTTAATGTTTATGAAAATAGTTAAGACATTTCCTTCTCATGTTTAGTAGGATATAGTGTTTGGATTATTTATTCATTTCAAGTTATAGTTTATGACTACACCAACTTCTTTTTGTTGGAAAGGAAACAAACATTGCAAAATGGTGAGCAGTTATCCCTGCAGAGCTGCAAGGAATGCGTTTGAGTAATTTGCCTTAAAAATACTAATATCTGGGGGCTTCCCTGGTGGTGCAGGGGTTGAGAGTTCGCCTGCCGATGCAGGGGCCACGGGTTCGTGACCTGGTCCGGGAGGATCCCACATGCCGCGGAGCGGCTGGGCCCATGAGCCATGGCCGCTGAGCCTGCTCATCCAGAGCCTGTGCTCCACAACGGGAGAGGCCATAACAGTGAGAGGCCCGCGTACTGCAAAAAAACCAAAAAACCTAATATATGCAAGATATCTTACAATCACTATCTCCACATTTTCTAAAAACAAATAAAAATGTATAACTTTAACAGTTTCCTAAGCAGCTACTTGCCTAAGAACCAAAATATGCTAAACACTTTACACGACCCCTGCCCTGTCCTGGGAGAGATTGGCAGAGACTGTGGGTAGTGTCATATGCTCTGCTGTTTAGTCGATTCATCATTAAGACATCCGTGCTAACAGCATGGACTTGTAATTAAACAATTTAAGGATATCATTTCTTTATACCAGGACTGGAAGTATCTGTTCTGCCCCCACTGCTGCCTCCACACCTCTCATTGCCACCTTGTTTCCATTGTTTTCTTACCCTTGTCATCAGCCCTGGAACCTCTGTCATCTTCCCTCATGGCTGACCAACACCAGGCCAGTGGAAGGAACATAGGCAGGATATTAGAGAATTATGCAGACCATTGACAGGCTGCTCTGGAGCACGGAAAAGAGTAGGCTTGGAAGTGGAGACTTGGGAGTCCTTTCCATAGACGTGATAGTTGAAGACAGTGAATGTGATAACCAAAGATAGAGTGTCAATGGACGAGAATCTTGGGGACCTATTTAGACATACAATGGGAGAAAAGCATCCAGGGAAAGAGGCTGCCAGTGTGGAGTCAGACAGCCTTCTGGTAGCTATGGGATTTAGGGCAGTTTACTTAATCTTTCTGAGCGTACGTTTATTAACCATGTGGAAATGGGGAGCTAATGCATGTAAAGTGATGGTTAGCTCCTCTCCCCTTTCAAAGAAGAAGTAGTGAAAGGAGTGCCACGGGTGCCTTAGAGAGGTTTCAAGAAGAAAATGGTCAGGGGGGTCATGGACGAAAAGGAATGATGGCTGGTGAGTTCAGGAGCAGACATACTTCCTGCAGGGGCACCAATGTTGTTGGATTTCAGGCCATTGTGAATCGTCGCATAATGATAGGTGAAGTGTCAGCATGTGAGAACATAGCTTCTTTATGGATGGTCTGTCTTGTTTTACATTATACTCTCTTCAGGGAAAGAGAAAAGGGTGGGAGGTTCAGATAGAGCCAGAAATCGCTCCTGACCCTGAGAGTAACCATTGTGCCAAAAAAAGTTTTAAGAATGGCTGCTCTGGGAATTCCCTGGCGGTCCGGTGGTTAGGACTCTATGATTTCAATACTGAGGGCCTGGGTTCAATCCCTGGTTGGGGAACTAAGGTCCTGCAAGCTGTGTGGCATGGCCACAAAAAACCCAAAAACAAAAAACATGGCTGTTCAGTAGAGTGGAAGGAGCAGAAGTCAGATTATTGGGATTTAAGGAGCATGTGAGGAAGAAATGAAAGCTATGGGCACAGATATTTGGAAATTGCAACAGTGAAGTATTGATACATGCCACAACACAACCTTGGAAACATTATGTTAAGTAAAAGAAGTCAGATACAAAAGGCTACATACTGTATGATTCCACTTGTATGCAATGTCCAGAGTAGGCAAATCCATGGGGACAGGAAGTAGATTAGTAGTTGCCAGAGGCTGGAGGATGGGAGGAAAGAGGACTCCTAACAGATTCAGGGTTTCTTTTTGGAATGATGGAAGTGTTTTGCAATTAGATAGTGATGATTGTTGCACAACAACAAAACAAACAAGAAAGCACCTCTGAACGGTACATTTTAAAAGGCAAATCTTACGGTATGGGAATTATATCTCAATTTTTTAAATAAAGAAAAAATAAAAGTCACTGTTAATGTATTATTTCCTTTCAGTGTGCTGACACGTATTGCCGAAATGTTTCAAGAGAGGTTGTGTGTAAATGCTCGTTACTTGGCATTCTTGCTAGAACTCGGGACTGCCATTTTCTAAAACTTTTTAAATTTGACAGATGAAAATATTGTACCTCATCGTCTAATTTATAGATTTTTAAGGGACTGGTTATGATTGAGTATTCTTTATGTATGATTTTTAGCCACTGAAATTTCTTCCACTTCTTAACCTTATTTACCTGAGAGTCTTAAGGCTTTCCTATTGCTTATTACACACCTCTTTTCTTTTTAACCATATGAAACAATTTACATTGCCAACCAGAACACACGGCTAAAATCTGCCTTTCGGATATTTCCCCAAGGCAAGATGGGGTAGGCATGGAAATAATTGATTAACATTTGTGCAACTAAATGGCCCACACAGGTGTCCAGATCAAAGATCAGTTTTCCCAAATGTTATTTCCCTCCCTCTTTTAGCACAAAACCCTTTTCAGTTCTGAAGTAACATTATTTTCAGAGTCTACATATATTTACATTTCTGAAGTAAGGCTTACTTAAAGCTTTTGGGTGTGAGCCATGGCCGCTGAGCCTGAGCGTCCGGAGCCTGTGCTCCGCAATGGGAGAGGCCACAACAGTGAGAGGCCCGCGTACCGCAAAAAAAAAATAAAAATAAAAAAAGCTTTTGGGTACTGTTTTTCCAATACATTTCTGAACTTTATTTGCTAGTATTTTATGAAATATTTTCTAGGCTGTAGAGTGAGGTTATGCTAACTACATAGTCAATTGGCCTTTTATTTTTTTTCTTTTATAATCTATGCTCTAGAAAAAAAATTTATTTAGCTAGGAATTATCTGTTCCTTGAAAGCTTGAAAGAATTTATCCTTAAAACTTTAGGGGCCTGGCACTTCAATAACATTTTCAGTTTATTTCATTGGTAATAGTTCATACTTTCTACATTTTTTTAAAAGTCAGTTTTAGTCAGTTACACCATAGAGCTGCACATAGCATTTTCATAATTCTTTACAAACTCTTTCTGGACAGATACGCTGTTGTCCAGGAGGTTTGCGGCCCCTGTGCCAATTGAACTTGGGCCTCTGTGATCTGAGAGCTGAGTGGCAGGCAAAGCCATCATCGCTCCTATGAAACCAGTATCCTTTTAATATGAAGAAATGCTGACCGACCTAGTTACTCTTCCTCTTAAAAAGCTTGAATGGCTTGGTGTGACCTTCAGGATAAAGCTCAAGTTTTTCTCACGCAGAGGCCATTTAAGTTAGGTCCCTGCCAATCCCTCCAGTCTTGTCCCTTGCCACTTGCCTAGCCCATTCATATAAACTCTCCTGGTAGTAAACTTCCTGTAGCTTCCCTGACATCTGCCCTTTCCTGCTCTGGGCCTTTGTTCTGCTCTGCTTCCTCATCAGGGTCCCCCAGCTCCTCTAACTAACCCCCCACCCTGACCTTGGGACTCAGAAGCCAACTCCTCCATGACTTATCTAACTGTGGGTTAGGTACCGCCCCCCCCCACCCTGTGTCTGTGCCTCCATAACCTCACCCCTCACTTAACGCTCATTATTATTATTATTATTTTTTTTTTTGGTATGCGGGCCTCTCACTGTTGTGGCCTCTCCCGTTGTGGAACACAGGTTCCGGATGCGCAGGCTCAGCGGCCATGGCTCACGGTCCTAGCCGCTCCGCAGCATGTGGGATCTTCCCAGACCGGGGCACGAACCCGTGCCCCCTGCATCGGCAGGCGGACTCTCAACCACTGCGCCACCAGGGAAGCCCAACGCTCATTATTTTAATTGACCTTTCAGTTGTTTGTCTTCATCATTCAATTGGGAATGTCACAGCAAGGAGGGTCAGTAATATCTGACTTTGTGTCCCAAGCACCCAGGTTACGACCTGACACCGAAGTCCATTATATTGAAGGAATTAATGAATAAGGATAAGTATGCCTTGATCATGGATCTTATGCCTATAGTAATCACACAACAGTTAGGAATGCAGACTGTGGAGCCAGACTGCTTGCATCCACTTGTTGGCATCACCACTTGCTCCCTGTACCTCTCTGTGCCTCGGTGGACACCAGCGTTACCTCCTTTTCAGGTTGATCTGAGAATTAAAGGAGATAATATATATGCAAGGGCACATTCTCAATAAAAACTTTGTGTTAGTATCATAAGGATCTCCAGTGTTAGGCTGTGGTCACTAAGTAAAAACGAAAGTTTCGCTACCCAGTCGACAAAGTAGCTCTTCTTTCCTTCGAGGCTCGAGGAAGAGAATTGTTCACAATCTAATGCAGAGGGTTGCATGAGCTTTTCTAGGACAACTGACCCTCAGCCCTTGATGGTTCAGAGTGAATATTCTAGCATTCAAGGAGAAAATCAATCTAATTTGAATTATTATAAATAGTGCTAGTGTAGCCCATATAATACTGTCCAGAATGTTAGCACCAATGGACTGAGCTGCAAGGCATGGCAGGCAGTTACAAGACTTCAGGACACAGGCCTGCATTCCTGCGAGAATATCCATGAAATCCCAAGGCTGAGAGAACCTGGCGTTTACGGCAGGGCATTGCACATGCTCTGTGGAATGAGTTGCACCCACGACGTGGGCAACACTCAAGGAATTTTACCCAGCTGGAATGTTCCCAGCTATCATTCTTTTAATGGACAACTGGTTTTGTATAATTCAAAGGCAGTCTCCCAGGTGTTTGCTGACTTGGGGCACTCAGAGCAGTGAGTGTGGGGGGCTAGAACTGGCCATCTGAAAGGGAATTTTCTTCCACAAGGCTGTATAGCTTCCATGGCTCCCAGACTGCAGTATGAAAACAAATTATTTAAAATGCCAACCACAGGGCCCTACTCCCCTGAGATGAAGTCAAGAACTCTCAGCCTGTATAAGCTCTCCTGAGATTCTGATGCGTGCACCTTCCAGTACACTTTGAGGAACATTTCAGTGGAGGTCTATCACTTGGGGATGCACTTTATGGAAGTCAAGGACAGTGGAGCAGAGGAGGGTGGTGGCCTTGGGCAGAGGAAGGTTGAGACTCTGCTCTTAGGACCTCATTTTGTCGATCTCTAGGTGAAGTGGCTGTGATATTGTGGTTTATGATAAGAAACATATATTTGGTCTTCATCCCCATTCCTGGCACAAAGCTCCTAAAACCCTTAACATTCCCTAAGGGATGAGAGCCACGAAGGTGTCTTTTGTTATGTGAATGAGGTGACTTTTGGACCACATCTAAGATGGGGACTGATTGCCAGGAGAACCAACCCTGTGATTAGAAGGTTGGCACTTTTAGCTCCACCCCTCCCACCCCGACATCCGGGGTTGAGAGAGGGGCTGGAGGTTGAATCAATTACCAATAGACAATGATGTAATCAATTGTGTCTTTGTATTGAATCCTCTATAAAAACCCGAAAGGACAGAGTTCGAAGACCTTCCTGGTGGATGAACACATGGAGATCTGGAGAGAAGGGCAGGCCTGGAGAGGGCATGGAAGCTCCACACCCCTTCCCCATACCTTGCCCTATGCGTCTCTTCCATCTGCCTGTTCCTTTTCTAATAAGCTAGTAATCAAGTAAGTAAAATGTTTCTCTGAGTTCTAAGAGCTGTTCTAGCAAATTAACTGAACCCAAGGAGGGGGTTGTGAGAGCCTCCCATCTATAGCCAGTAGGTCAGAGGCACAGGTGACAACCTGGACTCACAATTGGTGTCTGAAGAGGGGGCTGGGCAGTATTATAGGACTGAGTCCTTAACCTGTGGGATCTGATGCTATCTCCAGGTAGATAGTATCAGAATTGAGTTGAATTTTTGGACACCTAGCTGGTGTCCCGAGCATTGCTGGGCAGTGTGGGAAGAAACCTCGCCCTCCACACGTTGGAATTGTGATCCGGAACCAGACTGTGGCCCAGTAGGGGTGTAGTCCCCAGAGGTTGCCAGGACACCCAGGAGTCTGCAAGGCGGGCCATTCGAAACAGCAGATGTTGATTGGCAAACAAGAGGTCTGGTAACGAAAGAGACAGAAACAAAGGAAAACTAGTTGAAAAGTTAACAAAGTTTTCCATTCAAACATCTTTTCCTGGGCTTCCCTGGTGGCGTAGTGGTTGACAGTCCTCCTGCTGTTGCAGGGGACGCGGGTTCGTGCCCGGGTCCGGGAAGATCCCACATGCCGCGGAGCGGCTGCGCCCGTGAGCCATGGCCGCTGAGCCTGCGCGTCCGGAGCCTGTGCTCCGCAACGGGAGAGGCCACAGCAGTGAGAGGCCCGCATACCGCAAAAAACATCTTTTCCTTAGAAACTGCAGTATTTTTTGTCTTTTTAAAAAATTAAAGTGTAGTTGATTTACAATGCTGTGTTAATTACTGCTGTAGAGCAAACTGACTCAGTTATACATATATACACATTTTTTTCATATTCTTTTCCATTATGGTTTAATCAAAGGATATTGAATATAGTTCCCTGTGCTATACAGTAGGACCTCGTTGTTTATCCATTCTATATATACCAGTTTTCATCTGCTAATCCCAAACTCCCAATTCATCTATCTCCCACACCCTCCCCCTTGGCAACCACCAGTCTATTCTCTATGTCCCTGATTCTGAGAAACTGCAGATTTTGAACTTATCACCAGTGTAACCGGAATTTAAAATGTTTACTTTGTTTTCATGGACCAGCCCAGGGGGAAACCTGTGGTGGAGGAGTAACATTGCTGTATCTAATGAGGTTGAACCAGAGCTGCCAAGGGAATGTAGGAAGCAGTCTCTGGCCTTCAGAGTCCCACTGATTTGGGCCAGAAGTGCTGCCCTTGCCCATCCTTAGGGAATTCTGGGAAAATGACAACCTGTGCAGTCACTCCTCATCTCAGCCCCTCCCATCTAGGACAAGTCAGGCATCAAAAGAAGAGTCCAGACACAGCTAAGAGCTTATTGTTTGACACCTAGGGGTGAGGATCCCGATCTGGCTGCCTTACCTCCTCTTCCTTGCAGTAACCATCTCTGGGGGAAACGGAGGTGATTCCACTGATGCCAGGAGCGCTAGAAGGGAGGTTTAGCTTTCTTACATCTGAGAACAATGACCTCTCCCCACAACCTAAATCCTAAACTGAAAAGTCCCAGTACTGCTGGCCCACGTTACAGTGGCAATCAGTCCACTCTGCTTGAGGGATTCCAGCGGCCGGGTTGCCAAATGATCAGGCAAATGGACTACAAACAAAGGGAACATGTCATTTTTAGGGAAGAGCCCAAACTGAATGGCCAGAAGACGTGGGCAATAGAGGCAGAATTCATGGGAGACACAGAAGCGAAATTCAATTAAAACATAATGAGGGAAAAACCATAATGAGAACTTTTGAGAAGATAGAATTAGAGCATAAAAAATGAAATTATGCAACTAAGGAGCACGATTTCTAAATTGAGATTCAATGCAGAAATCAAAGAGAATGATAGTTTCTGAAAACTAAATTAGGATTTGGGGTGGGTGTAGGGGGTTGTCCCAATAACCCAAAGCAAAAGAAAACAAAGCATACTAACTACTAAGAAAAATGCACAAATGCAACACATAGAGGACCAATTAGGCAGAGACTTAGTCTAATAATAGGAGCTCCAGAAGGAGAAAGGAGAAGATAGAAGAAAACTAAAGAAAGACTTGATTATTTACATTTAACGGACTCCCCTGGTCCCAGGTGGGTTTAATGAAAAGACACACTCACACAAAGAAGTATCCCGGTGAATGTTCTGAGCTTCAAGGATTAATTTAACCCTCATCAGCCAGAAAGAACAAGTTCTTGACAAGAAAAAGAGAGAGGCCATCAGCAATACTGGAGGCGCTTGAGAGACAAAGGTGTGATATCTATAGGCTATTTGGGGGGAAAATGGATTATGAGCTGAAGATCTTATATCCAGTCAAATCATTATATGAGAGCAAAAAGAAGGCATTTTTTAACACACAGTGCCTTGGAAAATCTACACCCCTGTACTCTGAGGAAATTTGTCAAGAAAGTTCTCAAGAAAATAACCCCAAACAAAAACCTCTGCATGGAAGATGACAAAAAATACAGGAAAATGGTGGTGATTAATGAACCTTGTATTAGTCATAATCTAAATGGACAGTGCTAGTGTGACATGGAATAATAAGAATTTTTGAATAACATAAGACCTACTCTAGGGGAAATTTCAATAGCCTTAGCTAAAATTCTTTTCTTTCAAAACCTAGGAGTAGGGATGTGAAAGAAGAAAATGGAGAAGTAAAAATGGTTCAAAGTTTTATTTAGGTTTGTGAGTCTTGAAGGAGGGAGTGCAGTGCACAAAAAAACAACTTGAACTTGCCTCTTAGACACGAAAAGTCCTTTGTTCTTTTCTTATTTATTTATTTTTGGCTGCGTTGGGTCTTCCTTGCTGTGCACGGGCTTTCTCTAGTTACAGCGAGTTGGGGCTACTCTTCCTTGTGGTGTGCAGGCTTCTCATTGCTGTGGCTTCTCTTGTTGCAGAGCACAGGCTCTAAATGAGTGGGCTTCAGTAGTTGTGGCTCACAGGCTCTAGAGCGCAGGCTCAGTAGTTGTGGTGCATGGGCTTAGTTGCCCCGCAGCATGTGGGATCTTCCCGGACCAAGGCTTGACCCCGTGTCCCCTGCATTAGCAGGCGGATTCTTCATTGTTGAGCCACCAGGGAAGTCCCAAAAGTCCTTTGTTCTTTCACTGAGGATTTCTTACTAGCAGTAGTATCTCTCTCTCTCTCTCTCTAACCTAGCTGTCTCCTTTCTTTACCTTCTCAGCGCCTCGTCTTTTTTTTCTCCCTACCCATATTCATCTCACTCTTCACACAGGCCAGATTAACTACAGATTTCAGACTTAGCTCCAGGCTCACCTGTGCACATCCAAAAATCCATCAAGACGCTCAGCTGAGCAAAAGGAACAATTTCTCCTTTAGTGATGAAAAGGCCTAGCAGAAAATTTGTGATTACGGTCCTTCTGTTGACAGCATCCACCCTCATTAGAAGGCTTTGCATTTTTAAAGAACATTTCTCCCCATCTGCTCCAGAGTCCTGTAAGAAGTTCAGTGTCAGCTTTCGGTGAAAAGCTGTAGGGTTGAGAATAGGGGTAAGGATGGAGGTGGGGACAATGAGATGAGAATGGAGAGGTCGGCAAGGATGCAGCCTGCTGAGCCTTGAGAGCCTAGTTAAAGAGTTTGGGCTTTACCCTGAAGGCAGAGTGGAGCCATTAAAGGTTTTGTGTGTTAGAAAGATATCCCTGGGACTTCCCTGGCGGTCCAGTGGTTAAGACTTCTCCTTCTCCACCCCCGGAGGTGTGGGTTTGATCTGTGGCTGGGGAGCTAGGATTCCACATGCCTTGCGGCCAAAAAGCCAAAACGTGGAACAGAAGCAAAGTTTTAACAAATTCAGTAAAGGCTTTAAAAATGGTCTGCATCAAAAAGAAAGAAAGAAATCCCTGGCTGCTGTGTGGAGATGAATGAGCCTGTAGAGAGAATGAACTTGAAGGTAGAGAAGCCAGCAGGAAAGTTGTTGCTCTAATCCCAGTGAGGAATTCTGTTTATTTACAGAAATCCTATCTACCCCTGTGACCTAAGTGTGGGTGGAAACTTTTGTTTTTTTCCTTTTGTACAGGTCAGATGGGAATGTACCACTTGTAAGCTGCCTAGTTTCTGCAATGAGAATCTATCTTTGTTTCATACCAACCCTAAGTCTGCCTTTACGAGGGTCTTACCCCCCCCCCACCCCGGCTCCAAAGGTCCCAGGAGGCTGACACCCAAGACAAGTCCATGTCAGGATCACAGCCATTTCATCTGACTTCCCACCTTTACCTGAGCTCTCCCGGACATCATTCTCCAATTGGTTCTGCGTATGACTGGCTCTCAGTGCTACTGGCTCTATCTCCCCATCCAGTCTCCTACTCACTCTTGAATATGATGACCAACTTGGCATTCCCTGCTGCTTCCTAATATTCAAAGTTTGATTCAACAGCATGTTAAATTCAAACCTCCGTTAAATTCAGAGCTTCATCAGGTCTAGGGCAAAAGTTAGGGCAGTGACTAGAAAGAAGTAGGTGCCAAGCACTGACCTGGGGGAATTCATGTGACTCAAAGTATCCCAAATCCCCACTGAGCCTCTCTTGGCTGCAGGTTCAGCTCCTCCTTCCCCCAACTATCTGCCCCTTGCTCTCCCCTCCCCCTCCCCTCCCCTCCCCCTCCCCCTCCCCTCCCCCTCCCCTTTCCCCTCCTCCTCCCCTTTCCCCTCCTCCTCCTCCTCTCCTGTCTGGGAGCCCACAGAGACCTTGCTATAGGGATTTACCTTGCAAAAGGGAGCCAGTTCTCTCCATGCCCCATCCTTTTACCATCTCTGATTGTCTCCAGACTTACAATGAGAATTATAGCCTAGCCTGTGCCCAGGGACCCAGAACCCGGAATAAGGCTAAGATATAAAAAGACTTTAAGTCTTTCCTAATTTATCAGCAAAACCCTGGAGAATGTATGCGAGATTAAGGGTTTGGCCAAGGAAAGAGAGACATAAACAAAGATTAGGCTACATTTTTCGATCTGATATTCTTTCCAGAGATTGTTGGATGAAAATGGTAGCTCCAGCAGCTGGAGTGAGTCTAACTGTTTTTCCTCAGTTGGCAGACTTCAAACTGACTCAAAGATGGACAACACCAAATAAAGCCAAGAAGTCAGAAATTCCTGGATATAATAAAGAGGGATGAATAAAAAGACTTCGGAAGACAGGAATCTGGGCATGGATTTACCATGGGTGATTCAGCCCTCCTCGCAATAAAGATCAAGGATATATAGTCAGGGTTTCCCTGGTGGCGCAGTGGTTGACAGTCCGCCTGCCGATGCAGGGGACGTGCTCCGGTCCGGGAGGATCCCACATGCCTCGGAGCGGCTGGGCCCGTGAGCCGTGACCGCTGGGCCTGCGCGTCCGGAGCCTGTGCTCTGCAATGGGAGAGGACACAACAGTGAGAGGCTGGCGTACCGCAAAAAAAAAAAAAAAAAAGAATATACGGTCATCCCTCAGTATCCAAGGGGGGATGGCTTCCAAGACGCCCCCACCCCCACCTCCCCAGGCCCTGTGAGTACCAAAATCTGCAGATGCTCAAATCCCTTATATGAAATGGCATAGTACAGTCGGCCCTCTGTGTCCGTGGATGCAGAACCCATATATGGAGCCCCCTGTACTCATATCACCAAACCATTGAAAAATACTTTGGTTCAGAAGACCTAGAAACTTTGAAAAGCACATGTAGGCCAAGGATGCAGATGGGAGGAGCTAGCTGTGCTGACATTGTCTCCTTGATTCCGACAATGGTAACAGGATGAGGGCAGGGCACTTAAGCAAGGCCAAACATCAGACTTAACACTCCGAGGCATGGTGTGTATAATTATCATAATTGGCAAAGGTGCTACTGTGGTAATCTGGTCTGACTCTTTGACTGTAGCCAATTAACTAAACAGAAGATCCAGAAGTGAAACATAGGCAGCCAACCACAAGGTTTTACTTGATTTAGGAACCACTCCTCCACCCGCCACCCCTCCACCAAAAAAAAACCCAGTCTGGTGGAAAGAGACCTTACTTTTGCTGCTGCAATAGAGAATCCCACTTCCTCATTCAATTCCCAGGCCTGACTTATTTCAGAAATTCTGAGCCCCTTAAATGAAAGGAAGGTTGCATACCCCTGACAAAGGACTCTGATAACTTAACAGGTTTGTATGTGCCTCTTCCTCCTCCTCTTCTCCAAAAGACAACTATTGATCAGGGTAAATGTACACTTAGGGAAAGAAAATATCCCAACCTTTGGCTTTGAAATAATGGGAAACTAGAATGCCACGATGGATTACCAGTCAGTGGCAGCCTTATGGCGATCCGATTATAAATGCTTTCATTTTAATCTGCCTCACCATGGGCCCTATGAGACCCCAAACTCATCTTATGGTGACCGTATAACTGGAATAAATAAATTCAGCCATTGGCATAGCTTCCAGATTTGTTTCCTAACCTCTGTCAAGAGGGCTATTACAGTAAGAAAAGCAAATGAAGCCTTCAAGCAGTACTGCCCCATAGAAATATAATGTGAGCCACAAATCTAATTTTAAATTTTCTAGTGGCCATATTTTTAAAAGAGAAGAAGAAATAGGTAAAATTAAGTTTAATAGGACATTTTATTTCACCTGATACAGCCAAAATACTATCATTTCAACATATAATCCACGTACAACTTATTAATGTACTTATTTTTGTACTAAGTCTTCAAAACAGGGGGCACATTTTGCACTTACAGAACATTTCATTACAGACTCACCACGTTTCAAGTGCTCATGTGACTAGTAGCTATGGTATTGGACAGCATAGCTTTAGAGCTTCCCCTCTCCACCATGAGAACAAGCCAAAAAAATGTCTCATTCCTGGAAGATTCTCAGAAATGCGTGTGTGGTCAAATCAAAAAGGAGCTGAGAGTTGCAGGGGTTATGGTTCCTTTCGTATTCCTTTTTAACATATCTGTTGTCTATGCAGTTGTCAGATAGATCTCGAAGAAATACAGAGGATTATTTTTTTATTGTGATTTTTTTAAAAATTGAAGTATAGTTGATTTACAAAGTTGTGTTAGTTTTAGGTGCACAGCAAAGTGATTCAGTTATACATACATATACATCTAGTTTTTTCAGATTCTTTTCCCTTATAGGTTATTACAAAATATTGAGTACAGTTCCCTTGCTGGTTGCAGAGGATTATTAAATGTTTAATTAGGTAGTGACTCCAATTGTATCTGCTGTTTCAGATGTGGTCTCTTTGCTGGAGTAAATCAGCACAGTTCCTAACACCTGGTATGCAACTATGGAAGCAGTAACTGTTCTGTTCATTCAAATAAGAAGAAAGCATTAGTTGCAATTTGCTTTCACCTGGCAGGCAGAGCCGTCCACCTCCACTGTTTTGCCTTGGGATTATGTCAACTCTGCATCTGTGCCGCGATTTAGTCCATGCTTGACTTTCTCCCTATTTCACAGGACATGGTGTTGGCTCATTATGTTGATGACATCAAACTAATAAGGCTTGGAGGCCAGGATGTAGCAGATGCTTTAGATACTTTGGGTAAGATACATTTGTGCCTAGGCACTTCTCTGGTGGTCCAGTGGTTAAGAATCCGCCTGCCAATGCAGGGGACACAGGTTTGATCCCTGGTCCAGGAAGATCCCACATGCCTCAGAGAAACTAAACCTGTGTGCCACAACTACTGAGCCTGCGCTCTAGTGCCCGCGAGCCACAACTGCTGAGCCCATGTGCCACAACTACTGAAGCTCGCGTGCCTAGAGCCCATGCTACACAACAGAAGCCACCACAATGAGAAGCCTGCACACCACAATGAAAAGTAGCCCCCACTCGCCGCAACTAGAGAAAGCCCAGGCACAGCAATGAAGACCCAATGCAGCCAAAAATAAAAAACTAAATTATAAAAACAAATTATAAAATTAAAAAAGGACACATCTGGGCCTAAAGTGAGAGATGTATGCCCTGAAAAGATAGGGGGCTGCCACCTCATTAAAGTACAAATCCCTCATAAAGTTCAGGAATTGGGATCTCACCCTCAAAGGAAAAGATGAGTGACTGTACCTTGTAACTTCTACCATTAAGAAAGAAGCACATGTGGGATGGAGGGGTGTAGGAATAAATTAGGAATTTGGGATTAGCAGATACACACTAGTGTATATAAAATAGATAAACAACAAGGACCTACTTAGAGAACAGGAAACTATATTCAATCTTATGATAACCTATAATGGAAAACAACCCGAAAAAGAATAGATCGATAGATAGATAGCTGAATCACTTTGCTATACACCTGAAACATCGTAAATCAACTATACTTCAATAAAAAAAAAAGAAAGAGAAAGAAAGGAAGAAGAAAGAAACACATTACTTCTTTAGATTTTAGAGGCACTATATACCACAATTAAGCATGCTGTTGACCCCTTTACTGCTTTCAGGATTGAGCAGGACCCAGAGCAAGGAACATACTCCACAGCTGTTTTTAACACTCAGCACTTGGGATTCCTGCGGACCCAGTGGTGTTTGAGGTGTGTGTGTAGATATAGGATGCTCTATGGCACCTGTAGTAGACCTCAACTGGAGAACCACAACAGAGTCCCCTGGGTTTTGGAGAAAAGCCAAGCACTCTGGCAAGTAACTATTCTCCTTTGGAGAGGCAGTCTCGGCTTGTTACTAGTACATGGTGATTGGATTCCTATCAGCGAACACCGAGTTCATACAATATGGACTGTCCACTGTGGACTGGAAGTTATCTGATCCACCAAGCCGTAAGGCCAAGCATACTTAATAACACCCCTTCAAAATGTCCTGAAGGCACAAATTACAAATTCAGATTACTCAAAGTCTCAGTGTGCCTCTACTCGTCACACTGCCACCTCTTCCTTGACACATATCTATGATCTCATGCAGAGTTTTTTATGACTAGTTGGCCTAATGCAGATGACTCTGTGATGTTCTGGCATCAGAAGGAAGTAGAACGCTAAGCCTTTTAGGCCCCCTTAAGGTTAGGCCTGAAAGACCATCCTTAAGTGAGAGAGAGAAATCCTCCAATAGGCAGAACTTTGCCTGTAAAGTAAGGTGGCCTCAGCATGGATCTATAGTGTAGATTCGTAGGGAACGTGCAATGTAGATTCATGGGAAATGGCTAATGGTTTGGCCAGATGTTCAAGAAGTTGGAATGACCAAAACATATTGATGGCAAAAAGTTAATGGAAGAAATTTGTTGAAGAACCTCACAAGACATGTGAGAGTGTGAGGCTGTGTCCCATGTGAATACTCACCAAAAGCCTCCACTGCAGAGGAGGTCATGGTGGCACGAATGAAGGTTTTGCACACCTCAAGAACATGGATTCCCCTCATCAAGGCTGGCCTGGCTACTGCTATTACTGAATGCTCACTTACTAGCAGTAAAACCAAACCAAAACCCCTGATGTGATGATATAACGCAGGGGGACCAGTAGGCTACCTGGTGGCAGGTTAATTTCATTGGACTCCTTCCATTACAGAGGATAGTCCTCCCTGGAGAGACATTTTTTTCTGGGTTTTAATTTGTCTTCCCTTCTCTCCATGCTTTTTCCAGGTGTCACAAACTTGATTGGTTCTGACCAAGAAACTCATTTAAACATTTAAGAAGAAAATGGGCTGGTGTTCATGGGATTCAGGTGTCTCACCATGTATCCCAGTCACCCAGAAGCAGCCAGCCTTAAAGACAAGTGAAATTGTTTATTGAAGACTCAGTTATGGCAAGGGTTAAAGACAAGACCTTGAGAATTTGGGCTGAAGTACATGCTCTGAACCTGTGGTGCTATTTCTTCTATAGCCAAAATACGTATGTTCTGTAGCCAAGGGTTAGAAATGGTGGCTGTAGCATCTTTCACTATTACATCTAATAACACACTTAGAAAAAAAATGTGGTGCTAATTTTCACAACTATGAACTCTGCTAGTTTAGAAGTCTTCATAAACAATCAAGAAATCTGTCCACCAGGGACACAAAAAGGATGCCACTGAAGTGAAAGCTGAAACAGTTACTTGGCCATTTGGGGCTTCTTATATTACTTGAAGAACAAGGGGTTATGGTGTGGATGGGAGTGATGTATCCTGATAATCGAGGAGAAATAGAGTTGCTGTTATAGAACGGAGGCAGGGAAGAGTACGTCTGAAGTCCAGGATATACCTTATACCTCCCAGTACTTCTTTGTCCAGTAAAATTTAAGTGAAAACTGCAAAAACCAAATACAGGCAAATAAAGATTTATGTCACCATAGCATGTATAGAAGCAACCAGCCAACATGCTAACTGAGGGCAAAGGAGCATGGGGTAGATGATGGAGGAAAGAAGACATATAAATACCAACTCTGACCATTTGACTAGTTGTGGTGAGGGGAGGATATAATGTGTACTTGTAATTTTTCCCTGATGTGTCATAACTAGTTATCCTTTTCCTTCTTTTCTACTCCCCTACTAATTTATATGGAGGGTGTGGTGACGGTGGCTATCTTTACAATATAATGCATAGGTTACAGGATATAAAGATAGAACCCAGATGGAACTAGAGTAAGAATATACATCACACAGAGATCCTGGGCTTGAAGCTGGAGGCCCTAACTGATGAGAACTTGACTTGACTCCTTTTTTGGACAGAGGATAAGCCTGTTTTCATTTGAGGGATAGTTGCGTTATCTCAGGCAGGAAAGTTGTTATTGGTAAGCTTAAGAATACAAAAATGATATATGCTTTGTTCGCTGGGCAAACAAAAGATTGACTATACTGTAGATATTTGTCACATTTTCTAGCTGCCCAGTAAATTTTTGAGCAGCCCTGGTATATTTTGGAAATTTACCACCTTCTAAGTCCCACTTAACGTCCCCAAGGTGAAAGCCCAAAAGACTCTCTTTCCCAGCTTTTCTGGCAACTGTGGCATAAAATGTAAGTAACCCAGACTCCACCAATAAGGTTTATCCATGTAGACATAGATTTCAAAGTGCCCAACGTAAGGAAGCAGTACTGCATGGTTTTTCTGTCGATAAAGTAACAAGTAACTTGACTCTCAGAGCCCTCAAGACTGAATTCTTGGTAAAGAGATGCCACAGATACTGGCAGCAGTTGTGTTTGCAATAAAATCGAATTTCTCCCACAGAAGTGGCAGCAGAGAAGCCACAGTATTTGGTTAGTGCCCGGGGAAACAACTTAGATGATTTTCTCATAAAACCAGTTCTGTGGCATGGTTTTGGGTCCCCGGAAATGTGGAACTGTGGCTGATTCTCTTGGTCTGCAAACTGCCCAATATCCAGAGACTGTTTCTGTTGCTTGCAACTGGTGACTCTGCCTGAGCCATATAGGGACTCGTTCCATTGAAAGGGTTGAAAGATACATGAAAAGAAGGAATGGAAGGAAAGTCTAGAAAGTGTGATTGTGGAATTGGTTCAGGTTTCTGACCAGGGAACTGACAATTACATTGGGAGAATTAAACTGGTAGCAGTAGGGAAGCTATATAAAGGAAAGACTTGAGACAAGTTCAGTTAAGGTCACGACAAGGCCAATGAAGAGACCTTCGCTCTAGTCTGTGTTGGGACACTGAGGCTTAGACTAGATCAGGGGTCTAGATCTAGGATAGCAGAGATGCCTTGCAGTCTCATTCCTGGTTTGACTGTGGGCAAGGAACTCACATGGCTTTCTAATCACCATTTTTAATCTCTTAAAAGTCACTGCTCATCATTTTTTCTGGTATTTGAATGAAAGAACGATCAAACTCAAATCTGTCTAGAGGTCACATGAGAGTATCTTCTCTGTGTGGATTGAAGGTTGTCTTTGACATTCCCTAACTTCCTTTGTTGTGAGGTCCTCAAAAGCTGCACTTATGCAGAACATGTTCCTTCTATAGGAAACATTTCTGAAGAGTAGTGTCTTACTCCGTGTTTGATGGAAAGAAGAGAAGTAACATTTGATGATCTAATCACATGCCAGACCCATGAGCCTATTTATTCCAAGAATCTTATGAGGTTGGCATGATTATATTCATTTTACAGATGAGAAGAGTCACAAGTGGATTCCCCACTGTTTTCAGAATTCCCACCTGCCAGGCTAATCTAGCCCCAGTTGGCCTGGCTGAGGCCCCTGTTCTTCTTTTGCTCTATATTAAGGGACTCATGGGAAACTTAGAAATGCTACAGTCATGGAGAGAACTACTGTGTCTTTTTCACCTCCTGCCTGGGACCACAGGGACCTAATAGGAAAAGCAGAGGGAGGAGGGTGGGTAAGGAGAGTGTGCTCATCCTCAGGATTGATGGCAACCACTCCCATCTGCAGCGTTTACAAGCATGGTTCCCGCTTGTTTTCTCTTGAATGAAATCTTCACAAGGACTCTCTGAGGTAGGTATTCCAAGGCCCCTTTTTTTTTTCCGATACACAGGCCTCTCACTGCTGTGGCCTCTCCCGTTGCGGAGCACAGGCTCCGGACGCGCAGGCTCAGCGGCCATGGCTCACGGGCCCAGCCACTCTGCGGCATGTGGGATCTTCCTGGACCGGGGCACGAACCCACGTCCCACGCATCGGCAGGCGGACTCTCAACCACTGCGCCACCAGGGAAGCGCTCCAAGGCCCATTTTAAAGATGGAGAAGTTGAGTCTCAGAAGTAGACTCACCTGCGGGCAGTTATGCAACTAGTAACCAGCCGAGCTGAAGTTTGAGTTCAAATCCCCTGACTCCAAAACCAGTGCGTTTTTTCAATACATTAAGCCACAAAGGAAGACGAGGGAAGGAGCATCTTTCTGGATAGAGTCATGCACCTGGGGCTCCCTGGTTGGAGGCCAGTATTCCTGCGGGATGTCCTTCTTTCCTCATGTTGCTTTGGGAGCCTTAAGGCAAGTCGCCATATCCTGTACTCAGAGCTGGTGTGGCATATGCTCTCTCAGCATCGAGGCCTAGGGATGGCAGTGTATTTGGAAAGAGGTAATGCTCATTACCCATACTCCTCCCTCCTAAGCCAGCTCCCAAAGCCACTGAGATTTAATCATAGGCATTACACAGTCCAAGATCAAAATACTAGCTCTCTGGCTGATAAAGGAGACCATAGCTTCACCTCCGAGACTTCCTACTATCTATCCCCTGCATTTTAGTCCTCCCTCTATGAGGGGCAGGACACTGGTAAGTTCACTGCCTGAAGGAGCAGAGAACCTGCGTCTGCTGACAGTAGGCTGCTCCAAAAGAAGATTTCCACATTCTCACTCTTCCGGTTAATCCATCTTCCTCCCCGCAGGAAGCACAGAGGAGCTGGACATATCTGCCCATACTTTCTCCTCTTCTCTGTGACAGTGTAAGGGAAGGGGAGCACGCATTCGTCCCTCTCAGCACTGTGCCTCCTACATAGCAACATCCTGAGTCATGGATCATCAGCTGATGCGATCGTATAATCCCTTCTGGTGAGGAAAGAGAGACAGTGGTCTCTGTCTTATCTAGAATAGTCAGTAAGTGAGGCAATCATATAGGAGGGGGGACTAGTAGCCTGGACGAGTAGGTGTGTTAGTTGGGGACCCATGGAATCACCAGTCAAGGAAGAACCTTAGAGATGATGTACAATAAATACCTGCATACCTGACAGGCCTGTCTGTCAAGGTCATAAGGGAAGCAGTTACCATCATATGGAAGCTGGGATGCAAACCCAGACTTTTAGTCAGGTTGTCCTAAAGAAGTCTAACGACTTCAGCCCCATACTCATGAGCCCCTTCTAAAGCTTTCTCGTTTTTAGGTCCCATGCTCACACTGGTGACCCCTCTAGCCTGGCCATCCCTGAATGGGTATCTGACACAAGGGTAGCCAGGTTATGTGCTACTCTCTAAATTGGGCAGTAGGCACTCCAGTGACCGATTGAATCAGTGAGATTCTGTCTTTTGAGGATTTTTGAATATGAGACATTGGACATTGAACAGTTGAATGGAGGGGCAAAAGGCACAGAGAACAGGCAGCAAGAGGCATGAGCTGAAACCATGAGTGAGCAGAGGCTGTGAGGTCAGGTGGAGAATAAAGGGCATTTTTTAGGTAGGGCTGTGGACAGTAGAAGAAAAGATGGAAGAGCCGGATTCAAATGATGGTGAAGCTCTAGGGTAGAAATCAGCTTCTCCTGCTGCTGAGGGAGGGTTAGAGATCACCCAGTTGTCAGACCCATGTAGGATCCTGTACTACCCTCCAATTACCAAACTGTGTTCTGGGCCCTGGGGTGGCTAGCTATTGTGCTGTTTATAGATTCGCCAGAGATCTGGCTGTATGGTCAAGATACCACCCTTTCTTTTTTTCTTTTTTTTGCGGTATGCGGACCTCTCACTGTTGTGGCCTCTCCTGCTGCGGAGCACAGGCTCCAGACGCGCAGGCTCAGCGGCCATGGCTCACGGGCCCAGCTGCTCCGCGGCATGTGGGATCTTCCCGGACTGGGGCACGAACCCGTGTCCCCTGCATCGGCAGGCGGACTCTCAACCACTGCGCCACCAGGGAAGCCCCCACCCTTTCTTAAAACGTATACTTCATAAACTACCAACACTCAGGGTCGTCTAGGTGAACCCCTTTGTACCTTACAACCCAAAGGCGCTAACCCACTAGCTTTTATACTGGCAATGGCACCTGTACAAACCATATAAATTAGTATTATAATTTTTGATCCAATAGTTTTATCCCCTCTGAGGTCTTCTGATTAACCCAGAACTCCCTGTGGTCACTTCTTCCATCTCAAATAATCATGATACAGCTTTAGAAACCTTCAGGTATAGCCTCACCAGCTCCTTTTTTTCCCCTGACACTCTAAGCAGGGATTTCTTGGGCAGTCATTGCATCCGTGTCTAGTGTCTGTCCTAAGGTCTAACATGGCATGAGCAGTGAAAATGCTTAAATGCCCAGAGCATAAACTCCCTATTTACAGGAAGTGGAGCTGCTGGGTGGAAATGTTTGTGTTGGATGGAAGGAGGTAAGTTGAGTGGGGAGAGAGCAGGAATGCCCCCATATTAGCTCAGAAATATAACCTCTAGCTTCACTCTGATTTGCCCCAACTGCTACGCTAATTCCTTATCCTCCTCACCCCTTTTTTGCACTCTGCCACTCTTCTCTCCTCTTCCATCCCCTTGACCCTGGGTGGTATGAGTAAACCCTTAGGAAGCATCTGCAAAATCCAGGTCTCCTTCTCCCAAAGAGTCTCTGGTGGTAAAAACATGAATTTTCACCGTTAGGTGAAATTTAATTTTAAAATTTAATTTTAATTTTATTTAATTTTCTCACCTATAAAATTGGCAGTTTAAAAGCTCTTTTTATTTACAAAGGCACAGGAAAACAAGCACTCTCATAGACTGTTGGTGGAAGTATAAACTGGTACAATTTGGGGTATGAAAATTACAGATCACATGCCTTTTGACCTAATGGTTCCACTTCTAGGGATTTAGTCTATAGGTATACTCCTCCATGGAGCAAACTTTATGTTGAATCTCTTTCTTTCAGGGAGTATCCATTAAGGATGGCTCTCATGAGGAAGAAGCAGTGTTTGGAATTCTCTGCAGTCATGATATGAGATGACCAGTGTTGTAGCCCACAGCCTGTCTGGATGGAGAATGGATATAGGCAAGGTGACATCTCTCTCCATCAAACCTTCCTCTGATTTCTCCAGTAGAATGACGTAGACAGCACCTCACTGACCTCTCTTACAGATGGCAGTTGGAGAACTCAAACTATTTACCAATTCTTCTGCCTTTCTGTCTTTCTTTTTTTTTTAATTTTTATTGGAGTATAGTTGATTTACAATGTTGTGTTAGTTTCAGGTGTACAGCAAAATGAATCAGTTATACATATACATACATCCACTCTTTTTAGATTCTTTTCCCATATAAGTCATTACAGAATATTGAGTAGAATTCCCTGTGCTATACAGCAGGTTCTTATTAGTTACAGATTTTATATATAGTAGTGTGTATATGTCGATCCCAATCTCCCAATTTATCCCTTCCCCCTGTTAACCATAAGTTTGTCTTCTACATCTGTGATTCTACTTCTGTTTTGTAACTAAGTTAGTTTGTACCCGTTTTTTAGATTCCACATATAAATGATATCATATGTTCTTCTGTGTCTGACTTACTTCACTCAGTATGACAATCTCTAGGTTCATCCATGTTGCTGCAAATGACGTTATTTCATTCTTTTTTATGGCTGAGTAATATTCCATTGTATATATGTACAACATCTCCTTTATCCATTCCTCTGTTGATGGACATTTGTGTTGCTTCCATGTCCTGGCTATTGTAAATAGTGCTGCAATGAACATTAGGGTGCATGTATCTTTTTGAATTATGGTTTTCTCTGGGTGTATGCCTAGGAGTGGGATTGCTGGATCATATGGTAACTCTATTTTTAGTTTTTTAAGGAACTTCCATGCTGTTCTCCATAGTGGCTGCACCAGTTTACATTCCCACCAACAGTGTAGGAGGGTTCCCTTTTCTCCACACCCTCTCCAGCATTTATTTGCCAGAGGAAGAGAGAACTGTGACCATGCAATAAGAGCTATTGGGCAAAGGGGGATTAAAAAGCAATATCTCAACTTACTATGGCTGTAGAGGCATTTAGTAACGGTGCACAGGAGATGCCAGAGCCTTGTGCAAATGGAGAAGTCATTTTCAGTTCTGACCTCAAGCAGGAAGGAACTGTTTTGTCCAGAGAGCATTTAAAACCCCTTTATATCACCACAATCTGTAATGAATACAACTACTAGAAGAGAAGGATCCCAGCAGACTGCATCCTAAGAGTCCCTGGGTTAGAGATTCAGAGTGCCGGCCTCACTCAGCTATTGCCAGACTCAGCATCATAGTACCTTCAAGAGAATTCCCTGGCGGTCCAGTGGTTAGGACTCTGTGCTGCCACTGCACGGGGGCATGGGTTTGATCCCTGGTAGGGGAACTAAGGTCTTACAAGCTGTGTGACACAACCAAAAACAAAAACAAAAAATCAAAAAACAAACAAAAAAAAAACACAGTACCTTCAGCTTGTGCAGAAAGATGATGTATAGCAAACAGATCCTATAGAAAGAGGCAGACCTCCCAGTGCAGGGCACATGGTGTGAGATGGGGAAGCAGACGCTGCCTACAAAGAATTAGACCCAAACTGCCCCTCTGCTTTAGGGTCATCCCTGGAATCGTCTGAAGAGCTGGGGGTCAGAACCTACCATGGGTTGTTACCCAGTGTATATCATAGTCCCCCTTCAGGCATTCTCACCATTTCATTTAGCCTTTATTCATAAAGTTCTGGGCTTGGTGACTTCCAAGGCAACATTAGAGCCTTCTAAAAAAATAAAGATAGGCACTGCTTTTTACCAATTTCATTCCCATCATTCCTGACACACATTACAACAGTTCTTCATTTAAGGGAACATGGTAATTGGGTGTCAAGAGCATTTCACTAGCTCTTTTATGTAAGACGAACCTTCCTCTGCTTTATTTCCTTATCTGCAGTGACAATTTTTACGATCCTGTGGTGAAATTACTGACTCGGAAGAAATTTGGGTAGGGGTAAGGGCGGGAACAAAATGATGATGGGGTTTAGACTGCCCGGATGGCAGGGAGATAATTCAGATGGAAAAACAGCAAGTCCAAAAATAAACTGTGCTTTTGAGAGCCTAAAAGGAAATGAGAGATGAGTCCCTGACTGTAATTTTAGCTGTGCTCATTGTGAGGATAGGTTTTTACCCTCTGATAATAAGTAGACTTTAATCCTAGATGTGAGTACATGTCAAGTGGGTGGCTCCAGAGAAATTCAAAGGAATTGCACAAAACAACATCAGCCCGCAGCCAAATTCTCACACTGGATTACTAGCAGGTAGGAATGGCAGTCTTGATATGGCTCATTAGGTAATAGAAAAGGCATTGAGTTTTCCAAGTCAACAAACATTTTCCCAATGCTTCAAGAGCCAGCCAGGCCAGCTAATCCAGCAACGGAAAGGCGTGGCTATAGCATGTGGTGACACATGGTGCACACCCAAGTGCTACCGTGCTGATTACTTGTGTAATGGATGGATGAGTCAAAGATCACACTTCCCAGGCTTCTCTGGTGGTTCAGTGGTTAAGAATCTGCCTGCCAATGCCGGGGACATGGGTTCAAGCCCTGGTCCGGGAAGATCCCACATGCCACGGAGCAACTAAGCCCGTGCGCCACAACTACTGAGCCCGAGCTCTAGAGCCCACGAGCCACAACTACTGAAGCCCACACACCTAGAGCCCGTGCTCTACAACAAGGGAAGCCACCGCAATGAGAAGTCCGCCCACCGCAATGAAGAGTAGCCCCTGCCTGCCACCACAACTAGAGAAAGCCCACGCGAGGCAACGAAGACTCAATGCAGCCAAAAATAAATTAAAAAAAAAAAATATCACACTTCCCAGTTTATCAGCGGCGTGATAGCTCCCGATGACTTGCTCCAGGCTGTCAGTGGCTCCCGGCAGGCAATCCTGGGGCTGACTTATGAGCCTACAGAGTCACCATCAAGACCTGGGTTTCAGTGCCTTAGGTGAAGAGGCAGGATAAAGAGACTCCTGCCTCACATCATTTAATCCAAAGAGGTAGATTCCATCAGGGACTGTGTTTCTGTGAGCATCCTCATTCTCTTCGGGGCATTATGAATTGATGTTGACAGCACAAGGGAAGGCGTGAAGTAAGAGTGTGATCCAGCAAAACGGACTCTGGCAACGTATAAAATCTTTCCTACAAGGCATGGGCACCACTGGCCAGTCAACAGAGCCCACAGCTATGGCTCCATGTTCTCTCCTGTGAACTTCCTTCCACAAGTCCCCTGACTGTAATATTGATATCGACACTGGTCACCCGGTTACCCAGTTAGTCCTAGAGGGGGTGAAGTGGTTAGCTTTCCTCCCAACCCCCAGTGGTCCAGGAAGAAACAAGGAGTCATATAATCCCAGATTTCAATACTGGTTAAGCTACATAGTAATTGGATGACTATGGACAAATAATTCATCTGCGTCTCAGTTTCTTCATCCGTAAGTTAAGGATAATAGTATCCACTTTGTAGGGAGGTTTTGAAGATTAAATTAAATCAGGTATACAGAGTATCTAACACAATGCCTAGCACAAAGAGAAGCTCTATAAATGATAGTTCCCATCTTTTGTGTTAGTGAATTTCAGAATTGGAAAAATATTAAAGGTCATCCAATAAAACTCTTCTGCCTTTCTGTTGCCAGAATCACCTATTGTACCTCCAAGACATGTGACCTTCCAGCTTCTGCTTCGAATCTATCCAAGAAGTTTCGAGGTTCTTGTTGAAACTGAGCTGAAATACAATCTCAGGGACTTCTGCTATGTGGAATAGCAACCCCTTGCCCACGTGCAGGAGTAGCGCTCTGGTTGTGTAGACATGCACCGCACAGCTCCGGGTGCTGCAGTTCACGTAGACTACAATGTAAATGGTGCTCCCTGGAGTTGAGCAGTGTGATGGCCCTGTCTCTGTAATAGTCATCCAAATATTTGGTGTCAACATTATATTCCTTTGAGTCTTTTCTTCTCCAATGAAAACCTCCAAATTCCTTCTATCACACCTCACGTAACAAGTTTTATATCTCCCATCACTCTAGTCACTCTTCTCTGAATGCTCAGCTATGTGGTGCCTGGATGTGGACACAGTGCTTTAGTCATCATACGACCAGTTTGGAGAATTGAGACTCACTCTTCACATCTCATGCTGCTAAGCTATATTTTCCCACTGCCACCCCGTCCTGTACATACATGATTAGTTTTTTTTTTTTTTTCTTTTTTTTTGTGGTACGCAGACCTCTCACTGTTGTGGCCTCTCCCATTGCGGAGCACAGGCTCTGGATGCGCAGGCTCAGCGGCCATGGCTCACGGGCCCAGCCGCTCCGCGGCATGTGGGATCTTCCCGGACCGGGGCACGAACCCGTGTCCCCTGCATCGGCAGGCGGACTCTCAACCACTGCGCCACCAGGGAAGCCCGCATGATTAATTATTTTAGTTTTCACTTATTCCAACAACAGGACTTTATATTTGCCTCTGAAATTTCATCTCACTAGGTTCAGCTCATCCTTCCAGATGGCAAAGACTTCTCTTTTTTTTTAATAAGAAATAGACATTTTTTATTGAAGTATAGTTGATTTACAATGTTGTGTGAATTTCTGCTGTACAGCAAAGTGATTCAGTTATACATATATATACATTCCTTTTTATATTCTTTTCCGTCATGGTTTATCACAGCATATTGACTATAGTTCCTTGTGCTATACAGTAGGAGCTTCTTGTTTATCCATGCTATATACAATAGTTTGCATCTGCTAACCCCAAACTCCCAATCCATCCCTCCCCCACACCTCCTCCCGCTAGGCAACCACAAGTCAGTTCTGTGAGTCTGTTTCTATTTCATAGATAAGTTCATTTGTGGGTGAAGATTTCTTTGTATCGTACAACATATTCACTCTCTCCTGGTGGTACAAAGATTTCTCAAGACTCACAGGACAAAGGACAGAGCTTTTTATTCCACTCTTAGAAAATTCTCTTCAACTTGATGTAGATTCTTTTTCCTTCCTCCCTCCCTCCCTCCCTCCCTCCCTCTCTCTCTCTTTCTCTTCCTTCCTTCCTTCCTTTCTTTCTTTCTTTCTTTTTCTTTCTTTCTCTTCACCTTTTGATACTTGTTGCACTGGCAACCAGTTAAGATGTCTCTTTCTTGACCACAATCATACTATGGGACACGGTGCCAAGCTTCTTATTCAGGTTATTTATTGCTTCAGCCAACAGTTATGCAGCACAAGCTTTGTCTTGGCATTGTGCTAGATACTTGCAGTACAGGCAATGTTGTGCTGGTAAATGTTTAACAACCAACAGCCCAGGGGGTGGGCGGGGGGGAAACACGGTTTGTAGTACTTGATGATTTCCGTGGTGTGACTACTTCCAACATGGCAGATTCCAGACTATAAATGTGATGTCACTGAACATGTTATTGGCGAGAAATGTGCACAGATAGCTCTTGTGAGCCAGCATGAGCCAGCTCCAGCACACCACTGATGACGTACAGGTGAACCATACAAAACTCTGTGACATATTTACAGCCTGCTGATGCATGATGTCTATCTTCCGTCTAGATCTACCATGGAGAAACTATGTCAGTGGAGGAAATAAGATTTGTCTGATATGTTTTGTTCTCGATGAACCCATGTTGTTTCATAATTGTGATGAACTCTTCTAGATGCTTTGAAACCTTCTTTTCCATACTTCTTTCAAAATTATTTCCAGAAGCAATGTTGAACTCATTCACCTACAGTCTAGAGAATCTATCTTCTCCCTTTTAAAAATTGCTACTTGGTTTTGTCCATTTCTAACTCTTTTACTAGCCCCCATAAATCCTCAAAGCTCTCCATGAGCAATTTGGAAATCTCATTCTTAAATTCTCTTAGTATCTTGGGGTGAATTCCATTCTGATCCAGGAGCCCAGAGCTCATACTGCCTCTTCACTTATCTTGAGCTTTGAGTCCAAACAGTGTTGATTCTTCTCTTTTGAATCCAAAGATCTTTTTACTTGATGAGAATGACAGAAGGAAAGTAAGGGTAAGGATACTTTCTCCATTTTTCTATGGCAGACAGTCTTTGTTTACTGTGATAGTCAGGAAAAGCTCCCTCTCCGCCCCCCACCAAAGATGTCCACATTCTAATCCCTGGATCAGGGGGGGATATGTTATGTTACATGTAAACATGTTCTATTGTATGGCAAGGAGAAATTAAGGTTGCATGGGGAATTAAAGTTGCTAAACAGCAGGTCTTAAAATCCAAGACATTATCCTGGATTATGCAGATGAGCCTACAGTAATTACTAAGGTCCTTTAAGTGTAGAAGAGAGAGGCAGAAAAGATTTAAGCATGCTATATTGATGGCTTTGAAGATGGAGGAAGGGACCACAAGCCAAGGAAGCAGGTGGCCCCGGAAGCTGAAAAAAGGCAAGGAAACAGATTCTCTTCTAGAGACTTCAGAAGGAAAATAGCCCTTTTGACACAGATTTTAGCCCAGTGAAACCCATTTCCGATTTCTGACCTCCAGAATAGTAAGATAATAACTTTGTATTTTTAAGCCACCAAGTTGGTGGTAATTTGTCACAGCATCCATAGAAAACTCATACAATAACCATTCCAGACCTCCTTCTCCCTTGCCGTCTTCCCTTAGAGAGGCTAGAAATTCCAATACTTGCTATGTCCACAGTTCTGTGCTGTTCTAATCCATCAGCAAAAACATGATGGGGATTGGACACCACTTTCACCAATGTATGGTGTTCTAGAAACCCAGAGGACCTTGGCCACTGAAGAAAGTGCTTTGACTATCAAGACATGCCCTCTAGGGCTTCCCTGGTGGCGTAATGGTTGAGAGTCCGCCTGCCGATGCAGGGAATACGGGTTCGTGCCCCAGTCCGGGAAGATCCCACATGCCGCAGAGTGGCTGGGCCCGTGAGCCATGGCCGCTGGGCCTGCGCGTCCGGAGCCTGTGCTCCGCAACGGGAGAGGCCACAACAGTGAGAGGCCCATGTACCCCCCCCCCACACACAAAATGCCCTCTCACCAGAGCCTGATGGGGGATATGGTGCTACTCCTCTACAGTGTTATGCTCAGCTGTTGTCACATCCGATGTGGGAGCCCTCCAGCTACACAGCTCTATCTTTACATGACACATGCACACACAGCCCCTTTTCTCAAGGTGTCTTCATATCACTGAGTGTTACATCTGACAAGTTTCCAAACTTGGCACTTGGCCATCTCATCTACCTGGAACCACCTTTCCCTACAATGTCAGTGTCCCAGCCCCTGAGAGCAGAAGTCTCACCTCATCCCAGTTATTTCTTTCAGAGGGGGGAAAAAAACACACCCTACCTTATGACAGTAAAAGTGCATCTCTGCTTCCTAATCCCCCTGAGGCAATGACCCCATTAGGGCATGGTCTCATGATTCTCATAACTGTCACTTCACTCTTTGATTAGTATTGCTTCTCCACTCTTGCTTCTCTAACCGCTTCCTCTCCCCTAGCCCCTACCATGAAACTATCAGCAAAGCAAGTAAGACTTGGGGTCTTACACGAATGAGAATTTCAGGAGAGGGTGGAGAGGGAGCCATATCTGGCCCTTTCCTTCCCTGCAGCTGGGTGGGCAGCCCACAGTTCTTTCCCACAACCATAGTACTCACTTCTTTCTCCATTTTTGTCCTTCTCTACATGCCCTCCATTGAATCTCTAGCCTAAGGTAATCAATTTCCACACCACCATAAATTACCCCTTGAGTAGCTCTGCTCCACTCCCTTCCATCTCTGTGTCCCATTCTTTGGTTTCATGCCTCAGAGTCTCTGGAACTGTATTCACTCAGTTGATTACTCATGCTGTGTACTCATGTACCCTCCGTTTATTACTCACTGATACATCCTAGGTGCTGTGGACAATCAAAGCTGCTTCATGTGACATGAGTCCTGCCTCATAGTCCACAGTCCAGTTGGGAGATTACCAGATGACTATGCGGTGAGGTAGGAAGTGATAGATGCTGTAAGAAAAGAATCGAGGAACTTGCCTGGTGGTCCAGTGGTTAAGACTCCATGCTTCCACTTCAGGGGGCACGGGTTCAACCCCTGGTCAGGGAACTAAGATCCCACATGCTCCGCAGCCAAAAAAGAAAAGAAAAACAATTGAGAATTTACAGTGGGAGCTCAGACATGGGCAGAGAGGTCACTCCCAATTTGAAGAGAGGCCTCAAAGAAGAGGGATTTCAAAGGTAGATCTGGAAAATGGGAGTGATTTAGAGATGTGGCATTTCAGGCAGGGGAGGCTATCATGTGAGCAAAGAGGTGTGATAAAGCTGGGCATATCCATGAAAAAGAATAAAGTTTAGCTTGGACAAAGCGTAGAGGGTGGCAGAGTGGGAGATAAGACTAGAAATGTGGACGTGGCCAGACCTTGGAGGGTTGTAAAGTCAGCAAACAGGACTTGGCCTTTCAGCTGTAATCAATGAGAGTCTTGAAAGTCTGGTGAGTAAGAAGTCAAGTCACGTGCTTTGTTTTTTTTTTTTTTTTTATTGGAGGATAGTTGATTAACGATGTTACGTTAGTTTCAGGTGTACAGCAAAATGATTCAGTTATACATATACATGTATCTATTCTTTTTCAAATTCTTTTCCCATTTAGGTTATTATTGAGCAGAGTTCCCTGTGCTATACAGTACGTTCTGGTTCGTTATCTATTTAAAATATAGCAGTGTGTACATGTCAGTCCCAAACTCCCAGTCTAGCTCTCCCCCACGCCCCCAGTAAAGCCAGGTACTTCGGAAAAAAATCTATAATAACCACTACATTTTTTTAAAAAGAGAGAGAGAATGTTGGTGTTCTGTAATTTGACTAAGTTGTATAGGTTGCCATCTAAGTTCTGATAGCTCTCAATTTTTTTTTTTTTAACACAAGTTCTGAATTAGGGACTTCTCTGGTGGTCCAGTGGTTAAGACTCCATGCTTCCACTGCAGGGGGCATGGGTTCAATCCCTGGTCAGGGAACTAAGATCCCATATGCCTTGTGATGTGGCCAAAGGAAAAAAAGAAAAGTTCTGAATTTAAAAGGGCCAAGTGAAGAAAGTGTCACTTGGATTCTGAAAGGCCCTGCCTGTGCATACCCCAGAGATCAGGGCTGAAAACACAACCTTACCCAGATCCACCAGGCACTGGCCTCTTCTAAGCTGTGCAGTCGGAGAGGAGGAGGTGGCAATTTTCACATGCAACGAGGGCCGCAGTGAAAATGACCTTGAAATGACATTCAGGAATCCAGTTTTGTCACTGATTTACAGATACCTTCCCTTCTCCAAGCCTCAGTTTCCCGTTTGAACCCTGAGGGAGTCCGTCCAGGTGACCCCTGAGCATGGGAAGTTCAGTGACCTCTGCCCTGCTAGCTTCTACAGCGTCTTAGCCTCTCTGCCACTGTCCCCAGCATGGACTTGAAATAAATGCACTCTGCCCTTCTTCCTTATCCCTGGGACTTCTCTTGTCCTAAAATGCTGTACGCAGATGTCTGGGTTCAGGAAATATCAACTATAACCCCCTCTATTCTATTACCTTCCCAGGTAGTTTTGGGCATACATGGGAGAGAATGCAGATGGGAGTTATGCCGGCATGGGAAAACCTTGAAGAAAACCAACTACAACTCTTTCTCCAAGGAAAGCCTGCCATGGAGTACTGTTGAGAAAGTGGCTTTTAGAGAAAGCACAGCTTGGGAATTCCCTGGTAGTCCAGCGGTTAGGACTCCCGTGCTTTCACTGCCAAGGGCGAGGGTTCGATCCCTGGTCAGGAAACTAAGATCCGGCAGGCGGCCAGAAAACAAACAAATGAAAAGCATGGCTTACTCGGTTGTGTTAACCTGAGAAGTGTCAGGTAGGGTGGGAATGACAGTCATCTTCTTTATGGAGTCTGGTCTAGGATGGGAAGTCGCATTAGAAAATGGCCCTTTAAGAAGGGCTTTACTCGTCACAGATTCTTTGGTCCCAATACCTCTAGTTGCAGGTGGGTCTGGGACATATCTAACTGGTTTGGAAATGCAGCTGTCAATCTTTAGGCATCAGCTGAGGGGCAGGACAATGCTGAGAAGCCGGCAGTGGAGAGAGAGTAGAGGCAGAAGTAGGGATGGTGAGGGAAGAGGAGGTAGGCAGAGTCCTAAAACTCCCCAGGATCCTGCAGCACAGCCTGGCTAAGAGTGGGTCATAGCCCTTGATCTTGCAGAGAAGACACCCCATCTTCCCTGGCAACAATATCTATACTCCAAATACTGGGCCGAAGGCAAGGGCTCAACTGTTGGTGGTCTTCCATACAGACCGTTCACCAAAACGATGGCATGGGGCCGAGCCTGGCATGGCTAAGTTAGAGGGCCCTTGGAGGGTACCTAGGTGAAGCCCCCTCTCTACCAAGGGGGAAAATTACGTTCAGAGACAGGAAGTGGTTTGTCACAATCATTCATCTAGCAAGTAGCTGCACTAGAACTTGATGGCAAGCCTTCTTATACAAGGTGCAGTGATTAAGAAAACATCGGCTTTTGAGCCGGCCAACATGGGTTCAAATCCTGCCTCTACCTCAACTAGCTGAGAGATTTGACCAACTCTTAACCTCCTTCAGGCTCAGCTGCCCCATTTATAAAAATGGAGACTCTAACAGAATCTACCTCACAGGGTTGTTGCAATGCTTAAATAAAATAATAAATGAAATGCACTTAACAGAGCAGACTCACATATAGTAAGTACTCAGTCTATGTTAGGAGAAACGAAATCCAGGTTCTTTCCTCAACCCCCTGCAGGAAACACCTCCCACCCTCCATTCTTGCCCCCAGACCAAACTATACTAAGTAGATAATACTGAGTTTTTCCATAGTTGGTCATAGGCACCACTCCTTTGGTTTTGCTCAAAGCACAGGTCAGGGAGAGAAAGAAGAAGAGGGTCTCACTCCATAAGCCCCTACCCCCTTGCATGCTGAGTCTATTTACACTGGGGTTGCAAATGTAAGTATCAGCAGAGAACAGACAAGTATATAAACAAGCGAAGCAGGCCAGGTGAGAGGTATGACTAACTGGAGAGTACAATTTGATCCTGGAGCCATAAAACTGCCTTTGCTTGCACTTCCTGTGATATTGAGTGTTGATAGAAAAACAGCCATATGGGACCAGCCATATTTTGAATCATTAGAATGCTTGCAATGTCACCTTTGTGAGGACAGGTGGAAAATTCTTGACTGATACACCTATCAGTACTAGGTGGGTACCTCTTAACCAGTGATCTGGGCTTTTATCACCTTGACACATTGAACTGTGTAAGCAACAAGATGTACTTGTGTGAGTTGCATTGTTGACAACTCAGAGGAAAACATGTGGCCATGTACAGAGACATGTTGGTCACTATGTGTTTTAGCTTTTTTCCTTTCTTTTATCCTACCTAATTTTTTAAAAATTCCTTACTTCCATTAAGGAAGAAATTGTGCTTAGTGCAATATACTCAAACAAAAACGTATAAAATGAATTGTATAGTTACAATTCCTTTATAGAACCACCCCTTCAGAAATAATCTCAACAAAAGTTTGATAGATTCTCTTCCAGTTTTATGTTACTACCCACACGCTGTATTAATTTGCTAGGGCTGCCATAACAAAATACCACAGACTAGGTAACTTTAACAACAGAAATTTATTTTCTCACAATTCTGGAGGCCAGAAGTCTGAGATCAACGTGTCAACAAGGTTAGTTTCTTCTGAGGCCTCTCTCCTTGGCTTGTAGATGGCCATCTTCTCCCTGTGTCTTCACATGGCCTTCCCTGTGTGTGTCTGGGTCCTAAATTCCTCTTCCTATAAAGACACTAGTCAAATGGGATTAGAGTCCCACCATAATGACTTCATTTAACCTTAATCACCTCTTTAAAGACCTTATCTCCAAATACAGTCACATCCTGAAATACTGGGGATTAGGCTTTAACATATTAATTGGGGGGCAAAGGCTGGGGGTGGGGAGTGGAATCCAACCCATAGCAGTATGTGTGTGTGTGTGACATAACAATAATTTTTCTGTACAGTTCTGCAATTTGCTTCTCTCACTTAAAGTAGTTTCAACATGTTTTCAAGTCAGAAGCTGTATATCTTCCTGAAGAGGCTGAGCTATTGAGTACTTTGCTTTTTCATCCCATATATAGAGCAAGGGAGAAGGGGGTTGAGAACCACCATGGAGCCGACAACCAACAGCTTCAGTCTAAAAGATATTCTGCCTCTTCACTGCCTCTCTTCCTTCTTCTTCTAACTGCTTTTATTTCTTTGTGTTTTCATCTGAAGTTTACGTGATTTTCTTAAGCTCGTTCTTCACATCACACATCAAGTCGGCTACTGCATAAATTATGCTCTGTTTGCTATTTCTATGATAATGTATTCGTTCTAACATGCTCTTTTGTCCTTGCTTTCTTTTCTTAGCTCTTCTAGCATCCTTGTTTTATCTTATTCAATTGATTTATTACCACATCTTTTATCTCATTTTTTTTTTTTTCACAGAGGTCACATGCTCTTTCTTTTCTGTGAAAAGTACAAGGCAGGTGTTGTCTGAAAGCCCCTGCTGCTTCCTGGGACATTTTCTCCAAGTCTTCTGTTTGATTCTCAATCGTGGGTGTGGTTCCTCCTTTACTCCCCTCCTGTGTCTTTGGATCCCCTGTAGATTCTGGCTCTAGTTCTTAAAAATGGACAGTGATGACCTATGTTCAGCCTTTCAATGGTGTGTGTGTGCGTGTGTGTGTGAGTGCCCACGTGCACACATACATGCAGGAGTCTTGAGGGGTTGCTGTTCGTGAATTTTGTCTCCACTCCCTTCCTCTGGAATCTGATCTTGTTGGGGCCCACATGGTCCTGTGGGCACGCCTTCAGCTTTCAGACTGTCCCCATCCCTTGCAGGCTCAGTCAGGCCCCTTGCGCATTGCTTTGATGTGGCAGTCAAAGCTATTTTGGTGTCTTTAATTCCATGATTAGAAAAGATTTTCTTGCCTTCAGATTATATAAATGTTCATCTATATATTCTTCTAGAAAGTCCAAAGGGACTCCAAATTTATATTCTACCCCCCATGGCTAGTCGACTTTTCCAACGTCATTTTTCTGTTATCCAAATCTTTCCTGTCTACAGAATATGCTGGTGTTTATATATATATATATATATAGTGTGTATAATACACCAAATAATGTATAGACATAGGACTTTTCTAGGCTTTTCTTTCAGTCTCATTAACATAGCTCTTCTAGCTATATCTATTTTCAGAACACTAATATAGATTCACAATCATATTATATTATATTGCATTGTAGCATGTTACACTTAATTATTGAATAAATATAAAATTTTAGCTTTATGAATACAGGAAATCAAAAATTGGATAAGTTACATAAAATTTTCCACTGCCCTTTCCTACCACTTAGACCCCCATGTGCTAGGTCTCATCAAAATGCTGACCTGATTGGAGCACAATGGATTTGCCCCAAACAAGAAAACCCAGAATTTTTTTCTCTTGCCTGTGGGGAAGGCTGCCTAGAGCAGGGCAAAGGAACCCGTGCTGTGACTCAAGAGGTATAAATTTGTCCAAAGTTATCAAATTTTTATTTTAATGTAACAGAGGGGGAAAGTCTTCTATAGATATTTTATTATTTTTTTTATAGATCGTTACTGGAGTATAATTGCTTCACAATACTGTGTTAGTTTCTGTCGTACAACAAAGTGAATCAGCCATATGCATACACATATCCCCATATCCCCTCCCTCTTGCATCTCCCTCCCACCCTCCCCATCCCACCCCTCTAGGTGGTCGCAAAGCACAGAGCTGGTCTCCCTGTGCTATGCTGCTACTTCCCACTACTTATCTATTTTACAGGTGGTAGTGTATATATTGCAGCACTATTTACAATAGATATTTTAAATCATCTCAACAAGTGGTCCCAAAATTTATCTTAGACATGAGCACTCTTCGTTTCAAAAAATATTTCAGAGTCCATTTAAATAGATAACGTTGCTTCTCAGGTTGGATGACCTGGTCCTAAAGTGTAAAGAGAGAGTTCCAAGGCTTTATAAGAACAAAAGAAATTATTTTAGACTTCTAAGAGGAGAGGACAGAAACAAGACAAGAACAGAGGAAAGTCAGAGGCTAGTGATACAGTAAAATCCCCAGGGGTGGGAGAGCTAAATGGACTTTTAAGAGGATTCCTGATATTCCAAGCTGGGTTGTTAGTATTGTTTTGACGTAAGCTCCACCGTTTCTCCAAGTTCTCGGTGTCATCAGCTCCTCAAATGAAGAGCATGTGTGTAGGGGGAGGGGAGGGGAGGAAAGTAGCTGTGTTCATGTCTAGGTCTATGTGTTGTCGTGGGATGGTCTATAATCTAAACGGATTCAGCAGAAACATGGGCTTAGAGCAGAGGTAACCATGAGCAGGTTGGTTCCCCGAACACTTGCAAACATTTGAAGAAAATCATTGATTTCTACAAGTTATGAAATTGGGACTTTTTTTTTGGCCGTGCCGCATGCAGGATCTTAGTTCCCCCAACCAGAGATTGAACCCGTGTCCCCTGCAGTGGAAGCACGGGGTCCTCACCACTGGACCGCCAGGAAATTCCCTGAAATGAGGATTTTTTTTTTTTTTTTTTTCCGATACGCGGGCCTCTCACTGTTGTGGCCTCTCCGCAACAGGCCCCGGACGCGCAGGCTCAGCGGCCGTGGCTCATGGGCCCAGCCGCTCCGCGGCATGTGGGATCTTCCCGGACCGGAGCACGAACCCGTGTCCCCAGCATCGGCAGGCGGACTCTCAACCACTGCGCCACCAGGGAAGCCCTGAAATGGGGATTTTAGATTGCAATAAATCCTGTGAGCAGGGTGACCCCAGCTGTCATCTTGCAGTTATCTAAAACTTCACTGACTTTATCTGTGTTTGTCTTTCAAAAGAACTGGCATCATTGATATCTTTGAAGAAATGAATCTCTATATTTCTCAATTTACCTCCCAGAAACTAGTGGGGAGAGAGAAGGAATAAACAAAATTTCAAAGTCTCTGTCAATTCTTTGAACTGTCCATTTTTAAGCAGATCAAATTAGATATGATTAGGTTTTCTAATCTATAAAATGTGGCTAATCTTACTAGTTTTTTCACAGGATTGTCATGAAGATTAAACAATCAATCTACGTAAAGTGCCTTAGAAGTGCCTGGCACATAGTCAATTCTATTTATATTTACTATTATGGTTATTAATATTACTGTCATTCTTATGCCTAGTAGGATAAGGGGAATTGAGCTGGGAGGGGGATTCTAAGAGAAAAGGACCCAGAACCTTCAGAAGTAGGGAGAGGATTGGGCCTGGGAAGTTGACTACATAACCCCCACCCCCGATTACCTCAAACCCTTGGACAAGTCTATATTTTAAATATTTTTTTCTTTTATTTATTTATTTTTAAAAGTGTGGGTAAGATAACAACCATAGGGCTTTATTTTATTATATTAATTTTCCCTTTTTATTTTATTTTTGTATTTTTTATTTTTGGCTGTGCCATGGGACATGGGACATGTGGGATCTTCCCTGACCAGGGATCAAACCTGTGCCCCTTTGCACTGGGAGCTCAGAGTCTTAACCACTGGACTGCCAGGGAAGTCCAACTATATATATATTTTTAAAAGCCTGTTGGAAGTCTTTTGCGAGCAGTTGTAGGGCAAAGAATCATAGAACAGGAGCTGAGTTATGGAATAGAGAAGAGAGAATGGCTCTAGGAGGTAGGATGCAAGTGCAAGCAAGCGGGCTTAGGGAGCTGGAACTTGAACCCAGAGCCAGAAATAACCAGGAGTCAATAAACTTCCCAGGAATCTGTGGGAAAGGACATTAGACCTCCCACTGAATATGGGATTAAAGAAATCATACCAGTTGGAAAAACAACGCCACCACCGAGTAATGATCTCACCTGACCTAAGATCACATTAAAAATAGAATGTACAAGAAAGTTAGTAAGTTAAAAATATACCAGATGAGCACTTCTGATAAAAGGGGTAGCTTAAATGTACATTTACAAGATCCCTTCCAGCCTATACCCATTAAAATGAACAAAAATATCCAAATATAGAGAAGGCCCCAATCTCATACATATTAAGAAAATTAACTAGCTGTGGTCATTATCCTGCTTCTCCCCCATCTGTGACTGGGAAATTACAACCTAGGACATCACCTCTGCAAAAGATCCATGCCTAGATAAAGTGGTTTAAAGATGGTCTAAGAAGTGGGGTTTCTTGGGGTACTGGGGGTGCACACTGACATGGAGGGATTGAGCCTGCCCATACCACTCATCTGGAGAAGACAGTGACCAGGATTTCACCCCTCCCTGCAGACACATGATCAACCAAGGTGGCCAACAGACACAAAGGAAAATGAAATCACAAGGAAAAAAAGAGAGAGAGAGAGAGACATCTGAGGAGGAAAAACACTATAAAATAAAAATGATAAACTGAAGAGCCAACATCAGAGCAGAATTAAGTGACCAGCAAAATAAACATTCAAATTAAGCATTATAGATGTCCTTGGAAATACAGAGGAGGAATTAGCAATGTGACGGCATAAAAAGATGAATAGATGTTATGAGGAAGAAGCAATGCCACTTGAGGAATAAGATGAGTAAATAACTTTAAGTTTCTTGCTACCTAAGTAAATAATGACAAAACATACTAAAACCAAAAAGTGTGTCCATGACAACACATAACTAGAACTAGAGAATACCATTGGACTTCCCTGGTGGTGCAGTGGTTAAGACTCCACACTCCCAGTGCGGCGGGCCTGCCATCGATCCCTGGTCAGGGAACTATACCCCACATGCCACAACTAAGGAGCCCGTGAGTCGCAACTAAGGAGCCCGCCTGGTGCAAATAAGACCCAGCGCAACCAAATAAATCATTAAATTATAAATAAATAAATAAAACTAGAGAATACCAGCCTGATGGGAGAGAAGGTTGGACCACAGGGATGTGGAATGTGCTAAGATATGTGACTTATTTGGGGAGAAGACAAGATAATTTCAAAAGGTATAAAGAGACTGAAAATAAGGTGACAAGGAGAGACACATCAGATAATTAGAAGCAAAAGAAAGCTGGAGTAGCAGATTAATTTTAGGCAAAATAGATTTTAAACTCTTCATCCACTCCCGCAAAAAATAGACTAAGGGAAAAAGAACAATGACGTCATAATTGTACAAGTACAGTAAACCAAAAAGACGTAACAATTATGAAGGTATACACAACTAACTATTTAGCTGTAAAATATATAAAGCCACAACTGATGGAACTAGGGGAGAAACAGATAAAACCATTTTTGGAAGAAGTTTTAGCACTTCCTTCTCAGAAACTGCTAGAGCCACACAGATTTTTAAAATTAAGGACCAGTATGGAAGATTTAATAAGTATAGGATGGGCCTTTTTAAAACTGGGACTTACCAACATATTTTTCTCTCAACACATCCGAAGGAAGAGGCTCATTATGGCAATGATTCTCAAAAGCAGGAAGCATTGTTGTGAAAGAGACAATACAAACTCACAAAACTCAATAACGATGAAGGAAAATTAACTATAGAATCAGAAAAATGAAAACTTGGATAAACATTTTTAAGTCTGCATGAAATGGGTGAAATTCTAGGACAGTTGACTCAACAAGAGTGAGTCTCTAATATAAACATGGGATAGCTATCTTTTTTTTTTCAAGTACTAGACCCTGGCTAACTCAGGATTCATCTCCTTTAATTCTTTTTTTTTTTTTTGAATTTTTGAATTTTATCTTATTTATTTTTTTATACAGCAGGTTCTTATTAGTTATCCGTTTTATACATATTAGTGTATATATGTTAATCCCAATCTCCCAATTCATCACAGCACCACTTTCCCCCCTTGGTGTCCATACGTTTGTTCTCTACAAACGTATCTATCTGTGTCTCAATTTCTCCCCTGCAAACCAGTTCATCTGTACCATTTTTCTAGGTTCCACATATATGCGTTAATATACGATATTTGTTTTTCTCTTTCTGACTTACTTCACTTTGTATATCATCTCCTTTAATTCTTTTTTTAAATTTTTATTATTTTTAATTTATTTATTATTTATTTTTGGCTGCGTTGGGTCTTAGTTGCTGTGCACAGGTTTTCTCTAGTTGTGGCGAATGGGGGCTACTCTTCATTGCAGTGTGTGGGCTTCTCATTGCAGTGGCTTCTCTTGTTGTGGAGCATGGGCTCTACGCACGCAGGCTTCAGTAGTTGTGGCACACGGGCTTAGTTGCTCCACAGCATGTGGGATCTTCCTGCACCAGGGATCAAACCCATGTCCCCTGCATTGGTAGGCGGATTCTTAACCACTGTGCCACCGGGAAAGCCCCTCTCCTTTAATTCTTGAAACTAATATTTAGTAAGTACCTACCTTATGCCAAGCACTTGTCCATGTAGAAACCCATTTCCTCTTCCTTATGAACTAGTTACCATTATTATCCCCATTGTACAGAAGAGGAAACAGTGGCCTGGAGAGATTAAGGAGCTTGCTCAAGGTTAACAAGCACTTATAATAAACTAAATATTAGAATATGAGAGGTGATATTATCACCATTATTTCTATTTTTTAAAATTAAAGAATTAGGGAAGTTTAATGAATCTTCCCAAGGCCACAGAGCTAGAGTGGAGCAGGTACTTGAATCTGGTTAGTCTCACTCTAAGAGCCTAAGCACGTGACCATTAATCAGCCTCTCAGAGATCAGGGGTAGCTCTCTATATACTCCTTGTGAAAGTGCCCCAGATACATCATTAGGTGGGGGTGGGCAAGGGGTGGGGGTGGGAGTGAGCTCCAAAAATAGTATGTAAAATATTTCCTTTAAAAATATAACATACCTCTATATATACAATGGAATACTACTCAGCCATAAAAAAGAATGAAATAATGCCATTTGCAGCAACATGGATGGACCTAGAGATTATCGTACTAAGTGAAGTAAGTCAGAAAGAAAAAGACAAATACCATCTGATATCACTTATGTGTGGAATCTAAAATATGACACAAATGAACTTATCTATGAAAGAGAAACAGACTCACAGACATAGAGAACAGACTTGTGGTTGCCAAGGGAGAGGGGGTGTGGGGGAGGGGGAGGGATGGATTGGGAGTTTGGGATTAGCAGATGCAAACTATTATATATAGGATGGACTAACAACAAGGTCCTACTGTATAGCACAAGGAACTATATTTAGTATTCTGTAATAAACCATAATGGAAAAGAATATAAAAAAGAATGTGTATATATGTATAACTGAATCACTTTGCTGTACCGCAGAAATTAACATAGAATTGTAAATCAACTTTATGTCAATAAAATAAATTTTCAAAAACTTGCTTCCTATATATATATACACACATTATATTATATATAATACATATTATAATATATAATATAATTATATTTGTACACATTTATATTTATGTTTGCATGTATATATTTATTGATATAATAATATTTATAATAGTATTATAAAATTATATAACATATTATATAATTACATTATATAGAAAGAGACAGAGAGAGAGACTGAGATATATACAGCCTAAGAGCTTTGGAATCACACTGCATATGCTGGATCCCATCTCTGCCATTTATAAACTGGGTAACCTCAGGTGAGCTATTTAATGGCTCCATGCCTCAGTGTCCTTTTCTGTAAAATGGGGCTGACAGCAATACATAACTCATAGGGCTGTGGAGATGAAACAACTTGCTACACGGAAGTGTAGTTGACCAAGGGCAACTGCTTACTCAATATGAGTTACTTTAACAGTGCTATTTGTGGAGAATACTTCACTGTTATTATTTTTGTAATCAGGGTAAATTATGAAATATTAGGAATAGTAACCCTAATATAATTAAAACCATGTGAGACTGATGCAGAAATAAGTAGATTAATGAGCTAGAATAGAAGCTTCAGAAAAGTCCCGATTATACTGGAATATTAATAGATAATAAAAATGTGAAATCAGTGGAGAAAGTATAGGCTATTTCACCTAGCCATTTGGGGAAAATGCTTGGCTACTTTGCAGGGAAAAGTAAAGCTGAAGTCAACAGAGCATCTCTGTTCCTTCTGCAGATGTGCAGGGCTGTGTTTGGCATCACTTTAGACTAACTGAACTATCCTACTATCTGCAGTGGACCGGTGAGCTTGTTTCATTTAGTGCCACCTAAAGTTGCTTTTTCTTTTCTTTTTTCTGGGGTAGAGTATCTACCTGGGGTGGGAATCAGGTGACTAGAGTCCTGTTAGGACAGTGTTCTCAGCCCTGGCTGCACCTTAGACTCACCTGGGGAGCTTTTAAAACTCCATATCTGTGGGTTCCACATCCCCAGATTCAACAAACCACAGATCAAAAATACGTGGAAAAAATAATTCCACACAAAAGACCCCAAATAGCCAAAGCAGTCTTGAGGGGAAAAAACAGAGCTGGAGGAATCAGACTCCTTGACTTCAGACTATACTACAAAACTACAGTAATCAGACAATATGGTACTGGCACAAAAACAGACATATAGATCAATGGAACAGGATAGAAAGCCCAGGGATAAACCCATCCACCTATGGTCAACTAATCTATGACAAAGGAGGCGAGGATATACAATGGAGAAAAGACAGTCCCTTCAATAAGTGGTGCAGGGAAAACTGAACAGATACATGTAAAGGAATGAAATTAGAACACTTCTTAACACCATACACAAAAATAAACTCAAAATGGATTAGAGGGCTTCCCTGGTGGCGCAGTGGTTGAGAGTCCGCCTGCCGATGCAGGGGACACGGGTTTGTGCCCCGGTCCGGGAAGATCCCACATGCTGCAGAGCTGCTGGGCCCGTGAGCCATGGCCGCTGAGCCTGCGCATCTGGAGCCTGTGCTCCACAACGGGAGAGGCCACAGCAGTGAGAGGCCTGCGTATGGAAAAAAAAAAAAAAAAAAAAGGATTAGAGACCTAAATGTAAGACCGGACACTATAAGACTCTTAGAGGAAAATATAGGAAGAACACTCTCTGACATAAATCACAGCAAGATCTTTTTTGACCCACCTCCTAGAGTAATGGAAATAAAACCAAAAATAAACAAATGGGACCTAATGAAACTTAAAAGCTTTTGCAAAGCAAAGGAAACTACAAACAAGACGAAAAGACAACCCTCAGAATGGGAGAAAATATTTGCAAAAGAATCTACGGACAGTGGATTTATCTCCAAAATACATAAACAGCTCATGCAGCTCAATATTAAAAAAACAAACAACCCAATCCAAAACTGGGCAGAAGACCTAAATAGACATTTCTCCAAAGAAGACATACAGATGGCCAAGAAGCACATGAAAAGCTGCTTAACATTACTAATTATTAGAGAAATACAAATCAAAACTACAATGAGGTATCACCTAACACCAGTTAGAAACAACAAATGCTGGAGAGGATGAGGAGAAAAGGGAACCCTCTTGCACTGTTGGTGGGAATGTAAATTGATACAGCCACTGTGGAGAACAGTATGAAGGTCCCTTAAAAAACTAAAAATAGAGGGCTTCCCTGGTGGTGCAGTGGTTGAGAGTCTGCCTGCCGATGCAGGGGACACGGGTTCGTGCCCCGGTCCGGGAAGATCCCACATGCCACAGAGCGGCTGGGCCCATGAGCCATGGCCACTGAGCCTGCGCGCCTGGAGCCTGTGCTCCGCAATGGGAGAGGCCACAACAGTGAGAGGCCCGCGTACCACAAAAAAAAATAAAAATAAAAAATAAATAAATAACTAAAAGTAGAATTACCATATGACCCAGCAATCCCACTACAGGGCATATACCCAGAGAAAACCGTAATTCAGAAAGACACATGCATCCCAATGTTCATTGCAACACTACTTACAGTAGCCAGGTCATGGAAGCAACATAAATACCCATCGACAGATGACTGGACAAAGATGTGGTACATATATACAATGGAATATTACTCAGCCATAAAAAGGAATGAAATTGGGTCATTTGTAGAGACATGGGTGGATCTAGAGACTGTCATACAGAGTGAAGTAAGTCAGAAAGAGAAAAACAGATATCGTACATTAGCGCATATATGTGGAACTTAGAAAAATGGTACAGATGAACTGGTTTGCAGGGCAGGAATAAAGACACAGATGTAGAGAACAAACATAGGGACACCAAGGGGGGAAAGCAGTGGGGGGGTGGTGGTGGTGGTGGTGGTGGGATGAACTGGGAGATTGGGATTGACATGTATACACCAATACGTATAAAATAGATAACTAATAAGAACCCGCTGTATAAAAACATAAATAAAATAAAATTCAAAAAAGAAAATTCCAGCAGTTTCCAGAAAGCAAAGCTTGAATTTGCTGGCAACTATTTACATAGTGTTTACATTGCTTTTACAAATCTTTACGTAGAACTTACCTTAGGTATTATAAGCAATCTAGAGATGATTTAAAGTATACAAGAGGGTGTGCATAGGTTATATGCAAACACTATGCCATTTTATCTATGGGACTTGAGCATCCACGGAATTTGGTATTGGAGGAAGGTACTGGATCCAACCCCCTGTGGATACCAAGCGACAACTGTACTGATGCCCCGCCCTATCCCTGAGCATTGAAGTCATCATCTCTGGAATGGGACCCAGATGTCAGTATTTTTCAAATCCCCACCCCTGCCCCAGATGATTCCAATGTGCAGTCAGGATTAATAACTACTGCTTTGCGGGACATTATTTTACCAAAACAATATATTAAGTGTTGATTTCTTAGGAATAAAACACTTCACACAAGTTGTTTGTTAAGAGGTTCGATTTTCCCACATTCCTCCCCTTAGGGGACCATAGTTGGCAGGTACACTTTGCATTTAAATTTTCCTTCAGGAATGTTAATTGCTCAAACTGTCATAACAGAATGAATTTTTTGTTTCCCTGGGACAAGTGAGGGAGGATTCTGTACAGCGTGGCTGAACTCTGACCTCTATGTCTGTGTGATGGTCCCTCAAACCCAGCCAAGCAAGTGGCTCTGTTTACTTGCCAGACTTCCGTGCCCCTAGGAACGCAAGATTGAGTCAGTTCAGAGGAGCGCTGAGAAATCACCAGGCCACCCTAGAGAGCCTGAGGTGATGAGGAAATCGAAAGTGACTCCAAAGTCAAAAAGTTCTGCCTGTATTTCCAGATCGTCTTGATTTCCAAGCAACCACCACCTGCTCTCAGCTTTCACCTCTGACTAAACATTTTGAGGACAAAGACTATTCTAGCTCAGAAAGGTTCTGGGAAGCTTTAAATAACCTTGCCTCTGGGGAGTACATTTCTTGGCCTCTTTCCCTTGGCAGCCATGTCCATCTTCTGGGTGTGGGAGAAGAAAGCCCTTTATCTTTTCCTAGTCAGTGCCTTTTTCTAGACCTACCTACATGCCCGACCTCAGGCTGAAAGCCCTGTTAACAACTGCTATGGGGAGAGGGGAGCTGCTTCAGGTTAGACCATTCAAGACAAGGTTGAGTGGAAGGTCAGCTGCTGAGTCACGCCTTTATGTATCCACGGCCTCTGGGGTGCCATTCTGTAATAAGCCCACAGAAATAGAAGGTATTGAGGCAGAAATGACAAAACATCTCAGGTCTTTCTTGAAACCCAAGAAAGCTATCCTTCAGAGGTTAGGGCAAGTCCCACGTGAGAATGGCCAGAATGAGGAGTTTAAGAAATTATTTGACTCTTTTTTAAAAAAATTAATTAGTTTATTTATTTTTTGGCTGCGTCAGGGTCTTAGTTGCAGCATGCGGGATCTTTCATTGCAGCACCCAGGCTCTTCATTGCGGCGCGCAGGTTCCTCGCTAGCTTGGTGCTCAGGCTTCTCTCTAGGTGTGGCGCGTGGCCTCCAGAGTGCGTGGGCTCAGGGGTTGCGGCTCAGCTTAGTTTTCCCGTGGCATGTGGGATCCTAGTTCCCCGACCAGGGATCGAACCTGCGTCCCCTGCATTGGAAGGCAGATTCTTAACCACGAGACCACCAGGGAAGTCCTTATTTCACTTCTTAATATGGACACACTCCTTGCTTTTAGTGCCCATCACAGACTTCTGATCTCTGCATGAAATGGGAGCAACTTCTAGAAAACCAATACTGTGCAGACTAAGTGTTACACGTAAAAGTGGAGTTGGCACAGGAAACATGAAAAGAAAAAGTAAGAAGATGCATTAAGGCCCCAGCCAGGACTAGGATTCTCTCTCCTGCAGACGGACCATCCCAGCGGCAGTGGAGTAAGAGTGAGCCCAGGGCTGCGCCAGCCAGATGTGCAGGAAAGGCAGCCTGCCATCTACTGAACGCTTCCCAGTTAATTCCTCAGCTTTATGTCGCACACCTCAACTTCCTTCCCCTTTAGAGATTTTCTGGGCCCCAAAGTGAGATCTTTATTATTCAGTAAAAGGACTGAAAGAGTATGAGTCTGGAAAGGAGAGAACCAGAGTTCTGGGATCACGTGACTGAGGACACTGCTTTTTCCTTCTCTGAACCTCATTCCCATATTTTAAAAGAACAGAGGCTCGAGATTTTTCCATCCCATCTATGAACATTTACGGCACCCCACACCTCCCTCATCATGACAACTATATTGTAATTGCTTCATCAGTCTCTCCGACCAGATTGAGAGCTCAGTATGGGAGGGGGCCATGTCTGTCTCATTCATCACTGTGTCCCCAGTATGGTGATATGCATATAGGTAGTCAAAAAATATATCTGTTAAGGGAGAGAGAGAGGAAGCAAGGGAGGGAGGGAGGAAGGGGGGGAGGGGAAGGTATCTCAGTAGGCCACTGGGGGCCTACTTGCATAAAGGCTCCTAGGAGCCCTGAAATTTACTGCAAAGTAAGAGGCAAGAAAGCTGCTTCTCTCCAATCGCTACAAGAGAAAGTAAATGAGGCAAGAGGCAACTGGCAAAAATGAGACGTGGCCTAGATCTCCAACCGAAGGCTCTGTAAACCTGAAAAAGCAAAGCTACCTTGGGGACCACAATTTTATGACCACCCCAGGCTGGTCCTCCTGAGGGGTTGGCAGACTAGGGGAGGGAAGGGTTTTCTTCCAGTGGTATCAGAGAGGCCTGAGGTCTTGCAAGAGCCAGCAAATGAGGGTTTGTTAGAGCTTTGCAGTTTACACTTATTTTCTTATTCTCAGGAGAACTCTGTAGAATAGGAAGGTCACCTGGGGCTTGGAGAAGAGTAGTGACAGTAGCATAGGGCTGGGCCCTGGTGGGACTGGCTGGAGGGGCCCCAGAGTTTTCTCCCAACCTGGAGGGATCTGGAGGATACTCTGATGCATCCCCTCAACACATGTGCCCTCAGAGGAGTGGGGAAAGGGGAAGCTGGAGGACTGGGAATCTCAGGACACCTGAGCATAATCTAGCAAACGCTTCTGAATATAATCTGGGCTCTTGAGTTTTCCAAAAACAGGAAAACTGAGAGAGATTTTTTATTAGATTGTTTTGCAATAACCCTAACCTCATGCTCAAATCACAGTGAGGCATTCATCTTGTGAAAAATGGAAGGGGTGCCAAAAAACCTAGTCATCACAGTAAATACTATGTTAATGCAAAACTTTTAAAAAATCAAAATCGATGCCGCCCCCCGCCCCCAAATTCATGGTGAACAAAATATCAACATGTGAAATAAAGACGGGCTCTAATCCTGCATTTGCTTGACCCTGAGAGTGATGGCTTCACTCACCCACCTTAGTCCTGGCTCTGACCAAACTCCATCCTATTTCAGGGCCTTTGCACTTGCTGTTCTCTCTGTCTGGAATATTCCTCCCAGAGCCTTGCATAGTTGGCTCCTTCTCTTTATTTAGATTTTTGCTCTGATGTCTCATCTCTGCCTTCGCTATTTAAAATCATCCATCCCCTGCCCCCACCCCCGACAACCCCACTCAGTTACTCTCTATTCCATTATTTTTTCACTTTTTTCAGAGTACTTATCCCTAAGAAATTATGTTATTTGTTTATGCATCTGCCGATGTCACTTCACTGCCTAACACGTAGCATATGCTCCAAAAAAAAAAAAAAATTAGCTGGTCAAAGTAAATGAATGAAGCATCCATCTATGAGATATCACACTAAGTGTTTGATGTGTATGATCTCATTTAAGCCTCGAAATAATCCTCTGAGATAGATTTGATTACAGATGAGAAAAATGAGGCTTAGAGAGGTTAAGAGACATTTTCATTTTACATGACAGAAAGGTCACATACCTAGCAAGTGAGTGAAAGCTAAAATCATCCAGAATCTTATTTCTTTTCACCACCCCTCCTCCTTTCCCTCCACCCCCCTTTGGCTTCCTTATTTCTCTCTTCCAAGGAAAGATTTAACTCTTTTATTCCCAAACTTACCTCTGCCTTCTTCACTGAACCGTTGTGAAAATGGTAAAGTCCCAACCCTTTCCTCTGCTGAAAGCACCGTCAGCCACCTACACAGGGTTGCAAGCTCAGGGAGGGCTCCAGTGCAATGTGTTCATGGACGGGGCTAATTTCCCCAGTCAGTCTGAGGTTGGGTCAGCTTCCTTCCCGCAAGTCCTGCCTGTAATCACGTAGGGTATAACCAAACTCACCATCCTCCTTCCAACATCTTTACCCCAAACCACTTTTGTGAATTTGAGGTTACGAACTGTCATTCTGACCAATCAGGTTTGATGAGAAAGTAGCACCTCTGGGAAACAGATCATCTCTGTGTCAAGTTAATTTCGTCTTTGGCCTTGTATCAAAGGTGCAATATTTCTGGTTTCTCCATGACGTGTGTGTGTGTGTGTGTGCGTGCGTGCGTAAACAAGTTTAGATACTGTAAAATTCACCAGCAATTTTACCAAGTTGTGTAATCAACAGCACAATCCAGTTTTAAACATTTCTATCACCCCAATAAGATCTCTCACGCCATTTACAGTTAATCCCCAGGCAACCACTAACCTACTTTCTGTATCTGTGGATTGGACTTTCCTGGACATTTTGTATCGATGGAAACATTCAATAAGTGATTTTTGTGTCTGGTTTCTTTCACTTAACATAATGTCTTTGAGCTTCATGCCCGCTGTATTATGTATATATTTCGTTACTTTAATACTGAACAGTGTTTCAGATGTGTGGATTTGAATGGGACTCAATGAGCAGCTCCTGCCCATGGCTCCCTCCTCCAGGTCTCTTTCCTGGAGAGCAAGTCCAACACTGCTACTCACAGGGCTTCCCCCAGCTCTGAGTAAGCTTCCTCCAATTCTGTCTTCGTGGGAGGGCAAATCTGAGCCATTTCACCTTGCACTTGGACACAAGTTGCTCTAGACATGTCCTCAACCCAATGTTTTCTGGCAGCCCTGGGTCCGCCTTATCGAACTGAACGCTCTCTGCAGGTAGAAATTGGAGCCTCAGTTGCTTCTAGGTTGTCTCAGTCTTCTAAGAACAGTGCAGAGCAGAAAGCAAGTATTATTACTAGTTTCTGAAATTAATTTATTTATTTTGACCGCTCTGTGTGGCATGCAGGACCTTAGTTCCCTACCAGGGATCCAACCCTCATCCCCTGCAGTGGAAGCACAGAACCTTAACTGCTGGACCACCAGGGAAGTCCCAGAAAGCAAGGATTTGATAGATGCCTGTGAGGGATGCTTGTGGGTGAAGCAAGGATGCAGCGGGGACTGTGGATAATCCCTCTGCTCTTTCCATCCCTTCAGCCCCGGCTCCTGGCACTAGTGTGTGCTTTAACGCCGTAGCATTGAGCGAGGCCAGTGGGGCACACAGAGCAAGAGCTTGGCTGCGTCAGCTACCCTGAGGCCACGGGCCCAGATACCCAACAGTCAGTTTCACAGAATATACTGGAAAGAGCAAGGACTCCTTCCCATAGGCTCTGGTCCTGAGTGACCTTAGGAAATTTTCACTTTAGGAATGTAGGAAGAGTACCTACCGCACAAGCTTAAGGATTAAACAAGATATCCACGGCATAGGCAGGCCCGGAACACAGTAGCGCCCCTTCCACCCGCCCCCAATTCTTTCATCTTCTCCCCTCCCCTGTGTGTTCTTACCACTCCCTTTCCCCCCTCCCCGATTCAGCAGGTAATGGAACTATGAGGCTGCTTTAGAGTTTTGGGAACAGTAGCACTCACACAATGCCTAAAAGTACTACCATTCCTGTGGGAGGATTTAACACGTTTGGGGAAGAAGTTCTAAGGACTCTGAATTCAGTTTTGATATCGCCTGTAAGTTGCAAGGCAGAGTGGCCGTCGGAGAGCTCTCAGATGTGTTTCATTTGCTTTGTATAATACAAGTCCCAGAGAGACAGTGCTTGTCTGTTTTAATTTTTGTATTTATTGTCCACATTTAACAGCTTAGAGATTTCCTACTTAAATCTGGATCGCTATCTTCTGTTGGAAAAAACACAGAAGATCTGGCCACTGGGTTTCACGCTTTGACGGGAAGCACCCTCCAGATGGCCTCAGCACCCAGGCTTTTCCTTTTTCTTTTTCTTTTTCTTGCTCTGAGGACTGGGGTGGGTTTTTCTTCACACACACTCACTTGGATTACCTGCCTGGCCTGAGGCACTGGAATCTGTGTCCTTTGGCAAGGTGATGCCCAAGGAGGGTCATCCCTGGAATATACAAAGGCTTAGTAAAGAGGTGAGTTGCTCAATGATGCTAGTTTTCCACTTGGGGCGAGGAGACTGTTACTCTGCCTTCATTTCATCTTTACGTCTGATAAAGTGTCATTTTCCTACATAGAGGTAGACGCTAGGAAGAGCTTGAAGGGGGACGGGATGGAGGAAGGATGGCTCACTTGGTCTTAACTTTTGCTGGGGTCTAGGAAGGGGAGGTGTGGTGAATTCCTTTCTATGCTTCAGAGCAGTTGTCCTGGCTGGCCCCACTTAACATGGGACCGCAGATATCAAGCGCTTAGTTTGGTGCCTGGCACAGACACAGGAAGCCCTTCCCACACTTGATGGCCAGTATCACTGTTGTTGTCGTAACCATCAAGAAACAGCCCATTTCCTGCCGCTCCACCAGCTCCCAGCACCCCTGCCTTCCTCTAATCCTGACCCGCTAGCAGCCCCCTCCCCTGTACTCTCCCTCCCGACCTCTCCCTAATTCCCGGACTCACTTTGCAGCCCTTAGACCTGACCCAGGCCACTACCCCTTTGGCTCAGACCTGTGGCTTCCCTCAGCCACCAGGACTAAACTAGCACAGCCACGGCCTCACTGCTTCTAGCTGCTCCAGCCCAGCAGCTCAGCCTGTCTAGTCCTGCCTCTGGCCTAAATGCAGGCTTTGAGAGCAGTGCCCCCAGTGAGCTTGTTCACAGGACCTGGACATCAGATTCACAACAACCCACCCCCACCCCCAACCCCCAGCTCCCAGGATTGGCTCAGGGGAGCCAGGAACAGCACGAGAGCAGAGGCAGGTCTGTGTCTGACTTGTTCACTGCCGAATCCTCCGTGCCTCGGCCACTCCCTGGTACACAGCAGGTGCTCAATACATACTCACTGAATGGATAAATGAATGAAGGAATCAACGAATGCAGACCGGGGACCAGAGTGGTAAAAAGGATCCGTTTTTTGCTTTTGTTTTTTGCTCTGTTTACCAAATTTTTTTTTATTTTAAAATTTATTTTTTTGAAGTATAGTTGATTTACAATGCTGTGTTCATTTCTGGAGTCCAGCAGAGTGGTCCAGTTATATGTACATATATTCTTTTTCATGTTCTTTTCCATTATGGTTTATTATAGGATACTGAAGAAAGTCCCCTGTGCTATACAGTAGAACATTGTTGTTTATCCATTCTATATATGATAGTTTGTATCTGTTAATCCCAAACTCCCACTCTGTTAATCCCAAACTCCCACTCTGTTAATCCTACCCACTCCCCTCCTCTTTGGCAACCACAGGTCTGTTCTCTATGTCTGTGAATCTGTATCTGTCTCGTAGATAAGTTCATTTGTGTCGTATTTTAGAATCCACATATAAGTGATATCATATGGTATTTGTCTTTCTCTTTCTGACTCACTTCACTTAGTATGATAATCTCTAGTTGCATCCATGTTGCTGCAAATGGCATTATTTTCTTCTTTTTTATGGCTGACTAGTATTCCATTGTACATATATGTACCACATCTTCTATATCCATTCATCTGTCGATGGACGTTTAGGTTGTTTTCATGTCTTGGCTATTGTAAATGGTACTGCTATGAACATAGGGGTGCATGTATCTTTTTGAATTATAGAAAAACGATCAGTTTTGTAACTCTCTTAGATGTGTTGGTTTTGTGATCCTACTGCTCTTTCACGTGGAGCAATACAATCTTTAAAGGGAAGACGGTCTATGTGCTGGCCTTCTGGAAGAGGAAGCTGGGGAGAATTCCCCCTACACTCAAGCTCTAAGTAAGGCACAGGGTGAGTGGTGGTGAAGTCTGATGGAGTTGGGAAGCAGGGAAGGGAGCACCCACAGCATAGGAAGGACGGGGAGCTTGGGCACCCGGCTAGGAATTGAGAAGCCACCGAGGGTCAAGCAGGAGGGAGGACTGCTGGGGTTTCCTCTTGTGGGCACCACTGGTGAAAGAGCCGCTCTCCACAGATCATAACCCTGACTCCGTACTGACCTTAGGCAAGGCCCTCACCCCATTAACGGGACACGTGTCTTGTGCTGAGGCTATCAAAAGGTGGACACCTCATAAATGCAGCTGGTTAGTGGTGTAAAACCAACAGTGTCACCAACCACAGTGCATGAACTTCTTCCTCCCTTCCCTGATCGGTTTCTCTTCCTGCCTGTTTTCTCTGCCAGGTGGGCAGCTAAAGCCCCAGACTGACAAAGCCAATTCCCTGTCCTCTGAGTGGTCCCAGCGTGGTGAGCCCAGGTGTGGATATTTCCCAGTTTCCTCTCCACCCCACGAAGATGACCCCTGAACCCCTTTGGGCAGTGGGAGCCAAGGTGAAAAAACCAGGCCCCAAGCTCTGGGCAGCAAACTCTTACTGCTCCTCTGTCTTCCGGCCACGTGTCTCTCTTTTGGGGCAAAAGTTCATTTTAGCCAACCACCAACTTCTTGAGGCTGATTTCCTTTCACTATGATTTTTCTGGAAATGTGTACTTCCCGATTTCTGGTGCATAGCAAACTCGGGGTGCCCTGAAGGCTGGGGTGGGGGCAGAGTCTGAGCAGCTTCAGGCCTCTGGGGTGCTGCTTTTTCTGCACCCCTGCCTCATCCTGGGGCACGATTTCCCACCACCATGATGATGCCATAATGGAGGGGGCACCAGGGAAGGTCCTTTGCTGTCATAGGTACCGTTGTACCACCTTAGAACACTTCCCTCTCCTTTGTTACTCAGGATCTGGAGCGACTGATGTTTTGCCACACCCACATCCTTGCCGAGGTGATAATCAGAGCTAAAAGGTATCGAGCGTCTATTTTGTTTGACCAGGCACTATATCAAACATGCCATCTTCTTTCTTTCATTTGATGCTCATGACAATTTCACAAGGCATGCACTATTATTTCCTCATCTTTCAAATGAAGAAACAGGCTTAGAAAGTTTAGGAAATTTGCTGAAAGTCACTAATCAATATGTGGTAGAGCTGGAACTTGCAACCCAGGAAATGAAGCTCCAAAGCCCTACATTCTTATTACCATTTCCATGTCCTTTCATAAAGCTGAGGGAGTTGGAGAAGGAGGGGAGATCTACACAGGGGTTTCCTTTTAGGTCTAACCATTAATGAGCTCTCTCCAGGAATGGGAAACCAACATCTGTGTGGAACCTGAGGCAGCCATCTGGTCTCCCCAGTTCCCAGCCAGTGGGGAATATGTTCATGCCAACTGGAATCCGGCATCTGACACTTACAATACCAGGGCACCTGCTTGTGCCCTCAGAATGACCCCAGCCTTTGGAGAAACATCCTTGAGCTACAGACCCAAGAACAGTTCCTCACCATCCATCAGTCTCTTGCCCCCTGGCTGGCCTCTGTTCATCACTACCTGAGCCACTACCTACCTTCCCTGTAAGGAAACCACCAGGTTACCTGAGATTAACACCACCTGGCAGAACTCTGCCCTCCCACTTATGGGCCTGTAGAAAGACTGATTTAACTGTGCCCAATCTTTTTACCTAAAACTGGGATGGGAATTCCCTGGTGGTCCAGTGGTTAGGACTCCACACTTCCACTGCAGAGGACACAGGTTCCGTCCCTGTTTAGGGAACTAAGATCCTGCATGATGAGTGGCTTGGCCAAAAAAAAAAAAAAAAAAAAAAAAATTGCTAACATACAATCTACCCCCCAGGCGCATGCCCACAGGTGTGCATATGCACAGACATGCACACATAACAAGTTTATATTTTTCTGGTTACAAAAGTAAGGTATGTTCACTGTGGTTTGAGGTGCCTTATGAAGATAGAACTGACAGGCCTGGCTGACAGACTGGATGTGGAAGGTGAAGAGAAGGGAGGAATCAGAAATGATGCTGAGATTTCTGGCCTGACCATGTAGACAGAGAGGAAACTATTGGAAGGAAGTTTCCAATAGGCAGCTCACAATTCCACTACCTGAAAAGGGGGTAGACTATCCAAGAAAAAACAAAGAGTCAACTTGGGAAATGTGTCCCACTCCTCCTTATATGGAAGAGAGAGGCCAGGAAGCACGGGTGGGCTGGGGGACCCGTGGAGCCTCTGTGCCTGCATCGTCTCTGCCACTGCGGGATAACAGCGGTCAGAAGCAGCTTGCGTGATAACAGCAGACTCTGGGGCCCAGGGAAGGCAGGGGCCCAGGAAGGAGGCTGCGCACCACCGCACCAGTGCCTTGAGCAACAGTTGAGAAAGTATACAGGCAACTGGCCCCTGGTGTAGCTGTTTTACCAGACACAGAGAAGAAACTACAGAGGGCAGAATTCCCCAGTTAGGGCTACTCTTGGTCCAGCTCTTTGCAGGTTGCTTTGCACATCAAGTAATGGGTGGTAAAGGCTTCCTCTTACTAAGGAAATATCCCTAATATAGGAATAATATTAATGACAAAAATGCCAGACACAGATGAGGTGGTGGGGCAGATATCTGGGGGCAGTGGGTACCTCCTATAAGGGCATTGCCAATTAGACCACAAAGTGCCCCCTTCTGAACACGGGCAGTTTTTGGAAACCAGTGTAGCTGATGAGAGCGCGTGGCACTCCGATGTAAGGAATGTCACATTTCTTTGTTTCTATAAATAAAATCAGTTTGCTCAGGGCCCCACCACTTGGTGAGCGGAATGTTCCATCTCAGTCCCAGTTCGGGTGCTGTCTCTCATCTCATCTCCCTGCCTCATACTCACACATACGCATGCACGGAGGAGGCTACAGATACTGGGGGATTGCAGGGTGCAAGAATACCAGGGTGAGGCCAAGTCAGTCCGGGAGACAAACATTAATGAAAACTCATTGCGGGGCTTCCCTGGTGGCGCAGTGGTTGAGAATCCGCCTGCCGATGCAGGGGACATGGGTTCGTGTCCTGGTCCGGGATGATCCCACATGCCGCAGAGCGGCTGGGCCCGTGAGCCATGGACGCTGAGCCTGCGTGTCCGGAGGCTGTGCTCCGCAACGGGAGAGGCCACAACAGTGAGAGGCCCGCGTACTAGAAAGTAAGAAAAAAAAACCTCATTGGGATGGGAGAAACGGGCTGTGGAAACCACTAAACATCTAGAGCAATCAGGTGAGAACCAGATAGATTCCTGCAGAGGGCGCAGCGAATGAGGGGGTAAGAAGAGAAGTAGCCCTCGTCCAGGACTCTTCAGGCTGCAGAGTGGCTTCCTTCAAAGAGAGACAGTTGATGTGGGCCCACTAAGCAGCAGGCACCCACCGTGGGTCACACACAGGGGGAGCAGGAAGCAGAGGAGGGAGCCCCAATGGCCCTGCGAGCTGGCCTCCTACCCAGGGCTCTGGAGGCAGGCCTTTTATAAATGCTCCTTCCCGAACATTCCTCCTGAACCTGATTGCTCTGTTCTCACCTTCAGACCCCGGCTTCGTATCTCCTTTCAATTCTCCACTTGACCCCTTAGATATTTAGGCTCTCCACACGCCCTCATGGGGGATTCAAACATTAGAGCTCTGCTTCTCCACACTGAACACACAGGGCCTTCCTGCTGACCCCCTTTCTCTGCTGGCTCCAGAAATCAGCCTGAGATAAAGGCACAGCACTCTCTCTAAAGCGAAGGTTTAATGGTTATCCTTGTTGGGCCCCAGGGTCCCTATTTTTCCCAAGCTGCAGCTCACGCTTGCCGTGACACCTCTGAATTGCGAGATCTTTCTGTGGCCGGGCCTCACCCTGTCCTTTTCCTGGGCTCTGGTTGGTTGCATCTCCAACAATAACAAATCCTTCTTACTCAGATGAGGGGTAGAGCAGGGCCTACTTCGGGGCTGGGCTCCCCAGTCCCGGGATTCTGTGCCTACTCTTGGGGGAAAACCACCACGCCCCTAAGGCTAACAACGCCTTCTAGTGGCAGTCATGCACCTGCAGCCGAAGAGGGCACGGAGAGTAATAGCAAACTTTTTTTTTTTTGGTGTTTGTAAGCACTATTTTGTGTATTTTACATATATTAGTAATTTAATAATCACATCAATCCATTGAGAGTGGCATTATTATTATCACTATTTCATAGATAAGGAAATAGGTACACAGAGAGATTAAGTAACTTGCCCAAGGTCACAAAGCTAGTTAGGAACAGAGCCAGGCTCTGAGCCCAGGAAGTCTGGTTCCAAGGTTGGTGATTTAACCTCTATACTACACAGCTGCTCCTAATAAAAGACAATACCCACCCACTCCACTAAAACCCTCAAACACAGAAATTCCCTTCCCCCTCCCTCAGAAATTCCTCTTATAGGCGCCATTACTCCCGAATGCTACGTACCCCTCTAAAGAGAGAAGCAAGGCTAATAGCTCAGCTGCCAGCTCAGACAAAAGCTAGTACCCAGAAACGCCAGGACCACCACAGAGCCTGAAGAGATGTCCAATTTCCAGCCAAGGGTCCCTGTATTCATAGGAGGGGCAATTTCAGGTTCTTCATGTTTCTCTCCCAAGACTCGTCCTGCAGGCTCAGCCCCAAGTGGGAGGAATGTGAAGGGCCTATGAGATGTTCAACTGACCCACATGTGGGGAAGCATGTGATCCCTGTCATTTGAGGATGGAACCCATGACAGTCTCGTGGGCGTTGTCCTCACTCTTGGCTTTCCTTTCACTTTTTCTGCCTGTGTTGCCTGGAGTCCTGCAAAGCTTCATTCTGACTCATATCCCCATGACAGGAGTTCTGGGAAAACACAGCCAACATTTATGAATCTCAAATCCAAGGAGGTATGAAGTCATATTCAAAGAAGCAGACTCCACATGCTAAAAGAACTTTTTAAAGGAAGCCCAATCTTTAACTTGCATCTCTATTGTATTAGGAGGGATTTAATTTATAATTCCCATCAAGATTTTGTGGGACTGAGCCTTTAAAATTAAGACTGCCAAGACATAGAAAACAAACTTATGGTTACCAAAGGGGATAGTGGGTGGGGGGAGAGATAAATTAGGAGTTTGGGATTAACATAGACACACTACTATATATAAAATAGGTAAACAACAAGGACCTACTCTATAGCACAGGGAACTATATTCAATATCTTGTAATAACCTATAATGGAAAAGAATCTTAAAGAGAATATATATATGTATATATGTGTGTGTGTGCATGTGTGTATATATATATAACTGAGGCTTCTCTGTCCAGCAGCAATGAATCCCTTATCTATACAAACTCAAGTCCCTTCACAATGGAAGACACAAGCAGAAGCGCTCACCTACACAGCACATGAAGAAGGTCCTGCTCAGAATAATGTTTCCCTGTCCCTTTGCAAACTTTACTGCAGCCTTTCCACCTTCTGGAGTGGAGGCCAGAAGCCCTCAGAATATTCAGGCAGTTCTGACCCTAAAATGATTTCTGCCCACTTTTACGATACTTGAGAGATGTCATTTCAGGCCTGATGTCAATCAGGCCTTTCAGCCTCAAGCACAAGAGCGGCAAACTCCAGCTGCCATCACCCATCTCCTATCCGCTTCTCACCCCCATCTTCTTCCTACATTGCCCCTTAGTCCCTACCTCCTCCCGGTTGGACTTCAGTCTGCCTAAGGCTGTCTAGGAAGTCCTGAGGATCTCATGCTCAGCAAGAAGGATGCCATCCCAGTCTGAGGTTGGCTAGGCTCTCCAGTTCAGGGAGGGGATGACACAAGACCAGGAAGGAAGGGCTATCTGGCTCAAGCCTGCTTCCTTATTGCCACCAACTGTCCCCACATTGACAGTTGCCATTTCTCAGCCAGTGGCACATGACTGTGAGGAAAAGAAATCCTTGGTTCACATCAAAACCACTGCACCTCATTTCTGGGTCACAGCTGAGTCACATTAAACCTAATGGCAAAATCCACCATGTCTCATATCCCTATTTTCATTTCTTCTTTTCCATTGCTGTTGGACAACCTGACGTATAAGATTTTTGCTTTGAGGAATGTATGATTATTTTCTTCCCGGCCAAATAAGAGGTGTTGTTAGTATTCCACGGGCAAAAGATTCCAATGAAAAAAGGCAAATGGAACACATATTTATCTCTCTTCATTAAAACTCCCCTAAAATGACAGTGAAAGGAACGTTCTTCAAAAGGCATAAACCAACAAAGGCAAAGAGAATTGTGGAGGAAATAACAGTAGACTTAGAGTCAGTACTACTTTTTAAAATTTTTATAACATTTTAAAAAAGTAATTAATTAATTTTTTATTTTTTATTGAGGTATAGGTGATTTACAGTGTGTTAGTTTCAGATGTATAGCACAGTGATTCAGTTATATATATATATATATATATATATACATACATATATATTCTTTTTCAGATTACAATTCACACTTCAGTAGCTGTTTTTGTTTTTCAATTTTTTAAAAATTAAAGTATAATTCATGTACAATGTTGTGTTAGTTTCAAGTGTACAGAAAAGTGAGTCAATTATATATATTTTTTTTTCAGGTGCTTTTCTCTTATAGGTTATTACAAAATATTGAGTATAGTTCCCTATGCTATACAGTACTATTTTTTTAAATGGAAAGCAGACAGAAAAGATCAGAGATAGCAGGAAGGTGGGGAGGCTGCAGGGGGAAGCCAAGAAGAAGCAAAATGATTCCTACCCAAGGAAGGCTTAGGGCTGAAGACATTAGGACCTCTCACAGCAGTACAAGAAGCAAGAGGACAGTTGAACAATGGCAGACAAAACTGCCACAAGTATTCTTTTTGTTAAAGGAAAAAGGTTTGTCTCCCTCATCTTAAGAAAAAAAAGAAAAGCATCATTCAATCAATCTCTGTCATTTTCAAGACTTATCCCCCTTTTTTTCCTCTTCTGTAGTCAAATTGGTCTTAAATAGTGTCTGCACTCCCTGTCTCGTGTCCTTACCTCCCTCCCATTCCTGAAGGAACTGCAGTCTACTCTTCTCTCGTATCACTTCCCTAAGCTCCTCTTGCTAATCCATTGGGCACTTTGGGCCCATATAAGACTTAAATTCTCTTCAGTCTGTGACATTATTCACCTTTCTTTCTTTCTTGAGACCCTTTTCTGACCTTGGTTTCTGAATCTCCACTCGTCTGGCATCTGGCTTCTCCTTCTCCTTCATGACCTTCTTACCAAGCTCTTCCTTTTCCTATCCCTGAAATGTTGGTTTCCTGGAGAGATTCTGTGTTGTTCTAGTCTCACCCTGTGCAGCGGGCCGTTTCTGACCAGCAGAATAACGAGCCGCCACACGCAAGATTCTTCTCGTATCACACTTTATTGGAGCACAGCTTGGTTGAAGAAAGATGGAAGGAAGACCCTACGCAGCAGAATATGGCAGGCTTTATACTGGCCAGAAGGTCCACACAACAGCCCTGGATTGGTGTGTGTCAGTACATGTGACAATATATTGTTACGCCTACAATCCACGGGATGTATGCGTGGCGCCTTACGCGGCACTCCCGGGTAGTGCAAGCAAGATGCAACAATGTAATTTCTCCTTCCTCTGGACCAAGAATCCAGCTCCTTCCTGGCGGCGTCCCACATCTCCCCCTTTTTCTTTATGTCCTTAGACCACATAACGGTCGCCCGTACAAGTCTTGTCCCCAAGGGGACATGGCTGTTCAAGGGCTATTGTCATGGGCGGCAGAAATCACCCTCCCATAGTGCAATGCCGCTTACAGCGCGGGGTGTAAGGGCTGATTTCAGGCAGAGGTTCCCACTAGGAGTGCAATGGCTCATGGCCATCCTGTGTAGGGGCAACTACTAGGACTTGTTTAGCAGGGAGATCCAGGCACCGGCAGGCTGGCCGTTTTCAATGGCCACCAAGGCTTGCATCAACATGATCTTCTGTGTGTGTGATTTACGTTTCAGACGACACATCAACCACAGGCATAGTGTGATCCCCACTGCACAAAGGATGTCAAAAGCTCCCATACCTACCCATTCTTTAAAAAAAAGAAAAGTAGAGGATAGCCATGAAGCAAAATTCCCAAAAGAAATAGGGTGTAACTCGGTAGTATTAAGATGAATAATCTGTAATCGTTGTTCAAATAGCAGTCTCTCTGTTTCTTCAGACCAATTTCCTTTTAAATATTCTCCAATCAATTTACTTTGGTTTAAACGTCCTATAATTTTATAGGGAGTAACACAAAGATGATTAAATTTAGCAACACAACCAAGCTGAAGCATATCATACAACTCTTCAAAGGCATCCTCCAGCAAATCCATCCGTTGATTTAAAGATAAAATGCCAGCATGTAAATGTGTATTAAAGCGATTCTGATTCTCTAATGCTAGCGACGTTTGCTTTACTATACTATTAATTACAGCAGCTGATTGTACCTGATTCACCATTGCTGCAGCAGCAGTGGCGGCCGCCGTCACAGAAGCAGTTAAGGCAATTATAAGTGCAGCAGTAATCCCAAGATCCCGCCGCTGCTTCACCAAATTAACTAATGGAAAAGTAGCGGGATCTGCCTTAACTGGAATGGGAACAAATGTAGGTATACGTAGTACTACAGCAGTCTGCACGATTGTTCCATTTCAACATTGTGAAATCCAGCAAGAAACGCCCTTATTACATCCTTCTGTATCATTAGACAATAAAAACATAAAAGGGGGTTGTACACATATCACAGCTGCAGGTTTGGAATAATTATACAAAGAATTTAGTATATTACGTAATTTCAATTTATATACTTGACTTTTATTAGCTAATTTAACCTCCCCGCTCACATTATACAAGGTGTCATTACTAGAATAAATCATGGCCAACGCAGAAAGATCCATGCTAGCGCCAGCATCATTAGTCACAACCCAAGAATAAAACGGCCACCCTTCATAATACCAGGTAACATTAGAAGCATTACAATTTTTCTTGCCCGCAAAAGACTTTATATTAAATGATAATCGAAAACCATGGGCAACTTGCAACGATGCAAAATCCTTACCAGCACAAGATGTGAATACCGGAGGGTACCTAACATTTGGAACACAGGATAAAAAATTTAACGTATTATTTCCCCTGGTCTGATTAACTTTTTTATTCCTTACAGGAATCACTCCATCATGATAAAATAATAAAGTAGTCACATTCATTAACTCTAAGCCATTTGCTCCATCACCTGAGCCAGATTGAGCACCTAAGGATATTTTGGATAGGGCTTCAGACAGCATATTAAACGGCATTTGATTATGTTTCAATGGATTATCCCAGGCAACAAGTCTTTTCCATAACAAGCCTATACAGCTTACATTCAAATCCCAACTAAAACAAAGGGTTTTATTAATTCTAACAGAACTGCCATTATATGATATCCAATCCATATTCTGTGGATCTATACAAGGAGTATACATAGAGCAATCATTAGCATATAAAATTGGGAGTACTCGACTCTTAGCATGGACTGGCATGGGTACCGGCCAGGTTCTACTTATTCCCCAAAAGGTGTCTTCCATTGTCTGTATTGCTCTCCATAGGCAGCATAGTAGAAGTAACTGACGTAAAAAGGCCATCACTCTTCAACCGTCCTAGTGTAACGTACTGGCACCCAAACTGGTTCTTGACCCTGCGGGGAAACACATAAGGACCCCCTAGATCGTGTAAGAACAGCATCCGGGCCTCTCCAGGTGTTGGTTAAAACATCTTTCCACATAACTTTCCCATAATCCTGCAACTCCCGCACCGAATGGCGATCAGCCGCAGTACTAGCTGCAATACCCTCTTGTAAAAAATTTATTGTATATAGGGCAAGCGAAATTCTTTGTTTTGGAGTACAGCCTTCAGCAATTCCCCCTGTTTGTTTAAGTAAAACAGTTTTAAGATTTCTATGAGCACGCTCAATAATACCTTGTCCCTGAGGATTATAGGGTATACCCGTAACATGGGAAACACCCATACGCTGACAAAATTGTGCAAATGATTTTGCAGTATATGTAGGGCCATTATCTGTTTTTAATTGTAATGGTTTGTCCCATGCAGCCCAGGTCTCCAGACAGTGAGTAATTACATGCTGTATGCGTTCTCCAGCCAACGGAGTGGCATGAAGCACGCCAGAGCAAGTGTCAATAGAAACATGAATATACTGTAACTTCCCAAAAGAGGAAAAATGAGTTACATTCATTTGCCACAAACTATTCGGAAGTAACCCACGAGGATTAACCCCAACAGGAGAAACAGGTGTAAAGGTTACGTAGACAGGGCATTGTTTTACAATCTTTTGAGCAGCGGCACGGGAAATAAAAAACTTTTTCCGAAGTACCACAGAAGAAACATGATATAAAGCATGAAATTCTTGGGCCTGTAAAAGGGGATCTAAAATGGGAAAAGCACGAGTTGCCAAATCTACTTGTGTATTAGCGGACGCCATTGGTCTAGGCAATAAACTATGTGCACGTATATGAGTAATATAAAAGGGATTTACGCGCTGTAAAATATAAGCACGTAACTGTACTAATAAAGGAGCTATAATGCTCGAGGGTTTAATAAAAGAAACTAATTTTAAATTTTTAACAGCATTTACCACATATAACGAATCCGAAACCAAATTAAAAGGCTGAGGAAATCTATTAAATACCGTTAATACTACTTCACACTCAACCAATTGAGGAGTATTAAGACAAAAATTTAAAATCACGGGGTCATTACCCTCTACCATATAAGCACCTTTCCCCGACTTAGAACCATCAGTATAAATAGTCAATGCATCTTTTAAAGGAGCTGAAGCAGTTATCCTAGGAAACAATATGGGATGATTTATTACAAATTTCAATAATTCACTTTTAGGCAAATGATTGTCAAAAACATTAGGAAACATACACGCAAGAATAGACCATTCAGTCACAGTAGCTATCAAAACTTTCATTTGCTCTTTAGTATAAGGTATAATTAATTTATCAGGCATCACTGCAAAGCAACTCAAGCACTGTTTAATGCCTAAAATAGCTACTTTAGCAACCATGGAAGGATAATAGGTTAATGTTCGTAATCCAAGAGATCTAGTATGGATCCACAATAAAGGTCCATCCTGTCATAATACAGCAGTAGGAAATCCAAAAGTTGGCAAAACACATAACCAAAGGGGAAGGGATGAATTAAATTTAATCAATTGTGTAGCACTCATTGTTTGTTCCACCTTGGATAAGGCCATAATAGCTTCTGGTGTTAAACTTCGGGGAGAAAGAAGATCGGAATCTCCTTTTAAAATACGAAATAAAGGCATCAAATCATGACGGGTTAATTTTAAATAAGGACGTAACCAGTTTATATCACCTAATAACTTTTGAAAATCATTTAAGGTTCGTAAATGTTCAGTCCTGATTATCAATTTCTGTGGCAAAATTGTATGATTAGTAATCCGCGCTCCCAAAAACTGTGTTACGTTACCCCTCTGAATTTTTTTAGGAGCAAGATATAATCCTTTTTCTTGCAAGCATTGCACTAGCACAGTCAAAGCATGTTCCAAATCTTCCATAATAGGAGCAGCTAGCAATATATCATCCATATAATGAATGATACGTAAAGATGGACACAATTTTCGAAGGGGCTGTAAAGCGGTATCCACATATAACTGACACATAGTAGGGCTATTTGTCATTCCTTGAGGTAACACAATCCATTGATACCGCTTATCCGGGTATTTATGATTCACCGTTGGCAAAGTAAAAGCAAAACGCTCCCTATCATTTTTATGTAAAGGGATAGAAAAGAAACAATCTTTAATATCTACTACTATAATCGGCCAATCCCTAGGAAGAGTGGACAAAACCGGTAGACCACGCTGAATAGGTCCCATTATTTGCATCTGCTGATTGATGGCGCGCAAATCATGTAGCAATCGCCATTTACCAGATTTTTTTTTAATTACAAAAATAGGGGTATTCCAAGGTGAAGTAGACTCCTCTAAATGTCCCAAATGTATTTGTTCTGTAACCAATTGTGTGGCTGCCAATAACTTTTTTCGGGATAAAGGCCATTGAGGAACCCAAATAGGGTCAAAAGTTATCCAAGTAATAGGAATCATAGACTCAGTGGCCCCTAAGAAAAACCCAAGCCTGTCCGATCACTTTTTTGAATCAATTCCAAAGGGGATTGTATACCTTGTAACCGCTGGCTTAGGCCTCTGTCGGGAACATAACCTTGTTTTAGCATTATTCTCTGGGCTGCTTCAGAATAATCATTGGTCAATGCCAACTTCATTTGAGATTGAACATTTTGGCCCCACAAATTAAAAGGCAAGCCATCTACTACAAAAGGCTGAAAACAACCACTATGTTTTTCAAATTTCCAAGTCAACAATTTTAAACTAAGATTAGGTGTTTTAGCATATCCCAAACCTTGTAGAGTTTGTGAAGACTGTTGAAGGGGCCATGCTTTTGGCCAATCTTGTTGGGTAATAATACTACGATCAGCTCCAGTATCTATAAGGCCTACAAATCTACGGCCCTCAATCCATAAAGTTATCATTGGCCGATCATCAAGAGACAAAGAAAGAAAAGCTGAATCAATGCCTGATGACCCAAATCCATGAGAGCCCCGTTCAGCGGGCAAAGAGGGATATTTATCATGGCAAGAGGGTAAAATTAAAAGTTGTGCAATACGATCACTAGGGGTAATAACTATTATTTCCCTAGGTGATTGACATAACACCTTTATATTTCCTGTATAATCAGAATCAATTACCCCTGGGGAAACTATCAAACCTTTCAAGGTACAGGAAGAACGGCCCAACACTAATCTTACCGTGCCCTTGGGTAATGGTCCATGCATATCTGAATCTATAGGCTGAATGTCCATATTGGTTGTCAATACCATTCGGGAGGTGGCACGGAGGTCCAGCCCTGCGGAGCCTGCCGTGGCTCGCCGCGGGGCTTGGGTGGCTGCAAGTTCACATTCTCGTGGGCCCCAAAAATTTTTGGGCCCTGAGACCGTGGGCCCATTAACCCGTTTTTTGACTGGGCATTTCCAAAGGTTGGTTGGAAGCTCTTGGATTGAGTTAGGGGTAGTAAAGGCTGGCCATTAATATCTTTCACAGATTTGCATTCATTAGCCCAATGTTTCCCTTTTTTGTATCTTGGACATGTCCCAGGAGGGCGTGCCGACTGGGACATCTTAGGTTTAGCTCCTAACATTCTACATTGTTTCTTTAAATGTCCTGGTTTTTCACAATGGAAACAATTTCCAGATCGCACAGGATCTTGTATACCTTTAGCAGCTGTCATTACCGCAGCGGTAAGCCCTGCATTAGACAAAGGGCCTCCAATCTCCCTGCAAGCTTTTATCCACACTTCAATGTCCTTTCCTTTAAAAGGTGTAATGGCTCGGCGGCATTCTTTTGTACATTGTTCATAAACAAGTTGTTTCACTAGAGGCATCGCCTCATCTACATTACCAAAAATTCTTCTCGCCGCTTCTATCATCCGGGCTACAAAATCAGAAAATGGTTTTGTGCCTCCCTGTATTATTTTTGTTAAATTCCTTGACACCTCCCCTTTATTTGGGAGGGCTCGCCATGCATGCATATTAATCTCATTTATTTGTTGATAAACTTGTACAGGGAACATAGTCTGATTATTTATCCACTGTCCTTGTCCTAATAACATATCTACATTCCAGGCAGGCTGCCCATTGGCAGCATTTTCCCTCGCTTGACTGTGAGCCAAATCAGAAACAATAGACTTCCAGTCTAAATATTGCCCCATCGTTAAACACGCACGAGCAATATCTTGCCAATCAGTAGGAGTCAAGGCATTTCTTGTAAGCCGCTGTAAAAGCATAATAGTATAATTAGCAGAAATGTCATCTCGTTTGGAAGCTTTTGCAAGATCTCTAATTAATTTATGATCTATCATATCATAATATCGCTGGCGTGTAGCCGGATCTTCAAATACTGGAAACGCATTGGACAAAGAAGAAGGAACTTGAAACCAAGCCTCGCGGGGAATAAAAGTACATTGCGGGGAAGGAATGGAAGGCGCAGAACGCCTAGGTTGAACAACATTTCTTGAGGCAAAAAATTTCTGAGGTCGAGAAGGGGGCAAAGCCCCAAAAGGGCCATAACGCTCCTCCTCATATTTTGTAGCAGCTTCTGCCAAATCCGCAGCATCGCCGGGATCTAGCTCCTCATCATCTGATAAATACATGGCTTGCAAGCCAGACAATAGCGGATACATTGGTTTTCGCCCAGTCTCTTGGGCGTCTAGTTGTTTAGATTTTAACTTTTTCTTAACCTTATTATCTACTAATTCTTTTTTTGTAGGCCTATCATCTGTAGCCTTATGACTGCCTGCTTCGGAAGCACTATCTTGATATGACCGCAAAACTTGCGTCGCTTGTTTCACTATGTCTGTACACTTTCCCTCCTTAAGACAAGATCGAACTAAATTCCACAAAGGGAAAGTCCCACAGCATAGCTTACCCTCCTCATGAAAACGGTGCAAATCCTTTCCTAATTTCTCCCATGAAGGGATAGTCAAAGTACCCGAAACTCCAAACCATGGCGCTGCTTGATCTATATCATTCAGTAAACGGCCAATAGTCTTGTGAGATAACATTAACCCCCGATCCCGTAAAAGTGCCTGTATCGGCTCATAAAAATTTGCCGTGGGGTTAACATGAGTATTCCCCATTATGTACTTTTACTGACTTTCACTAAAAGATTTACACCATTACACACACAACAAGACAGTGCAAGGCACAAAAGCTACGTACCGGCAAAATTACCGGTTCACTCCGTGTGTCGAGTTCTGAATCGGTCCTCCATGCAAGGCGCGAAGTTCCCGGGTTTCGGCACCACTTGCAGCGGGCCGTTTCCGACCAGCAGAATAACGAGCCGCCACACGCAAGATTCTTCTCGTATCACACTTTATTGGAGCACAGCTTGGTTGAAGAAAGATGGAAGGAAGACCCTACGCAGCAGAATATGGCAGGCTTTATACTGGCCAGAAGGTCCACACAACAGCCCTGGATTGGTGTGTGTCAGTACATGTGACAATATATTGCTACGCCTACAATCCACGGGATGCACGCGTGGCGCCTTACGCGGCACTCCCGGGTAGTGCAAGCAAGATGCAACAATGTAATTTCTCCTTCCTCTGGACCAAGAATCCAGCTCCTTCCTGGCGGCGTCCCACAACCCTGCACACTGTACCAACTATTTATGTATCTATGGGAACTCTACAATGGTTTCTCGTTGATGAATTGAAATCAACTGAATTCATCATCTTCCCAACCATCTTCCATCTCCAAAAAAGGCGTCATCACAAAATTCATAAACCTGGAGTTCCTATTATGCTTTTCCCTCTCCCTCACTGTTCTGGTTATCCATTGTTGCATAACAAATGACTCTCAAAGCACAGGGGCTAAAAACAGCAATTTATTTGACTCATGATTTTGTGGGTCAGGAATTCATGAAGGGCTTGGCTATGAGCTATGTGGTATCACCTGGGATATCTGGGGTAGGGGATCTACTTTCAAGATGTCTTCTTCACTCACAGTGTGGGACACGTCAGTACTCCTCTAACTCTTTCTCTTCACATGCCATATCATCCTCCAGGGCCTCTCCAAGGCCTTGGGCTTCTCACAGCTTGTTCTGTGGGTAGTCACACTTCTTACCTGGAGGTTCTAAGAGACAGGAAGTGGAAGATACCAGGCTGGTTGAGCACTGGAAATGACACAGTGTTACTTCGTGCATGTTCTACTGGTTAGAGGGACTAGTCTCAGGGCTCACCCAGAGTTAAGAGTGGGGAGCAAGCCTCCATCTCTTGATCTGGATGGGAAATATTATTGTAGCCATCTTTGGAAATACACTCTGCCATGTTCACCCACACAATCAATCACCAAGTCTTATCCATTCTACCTTCTAAATACCTCTCAAATGTATTTACCTCTCTACTTCTCCAGTGCCATCACCTTCAGAAGGCTGCCATTTTTTCTCTCCTTGATGCTTGTCTTAGCTTCTTAACTGGCTTCTCTGATACTTCTAGAGCTCCTTCATTCTTTTTCTTTCTTTTTAAAATATTTATTTATTTATTTGGCTGTGTTGGGTCTTAGTTGCGGCACACGGGATCCTTGTTGCAGCATGTGGGCTTCTCTCTAGTTGTGGCTCATGGGCTCTAGAGCACCCAGGCTCAGTTGTTGTGGCCCACAGGCTTAGTTACCCCCTTGCGTGTGGGATCTTATTTCCCCGACCAGGGATTGAACCCACGTCCCCTGCATTGGAAGGCAGATTCTTAACCACTGGACCACGAGGGAAGTCCCAAGCTCCTTCATTCTTGCTGTGACTAATAGAGTGATCCTTCTAAATGGCAAATCTAATTATGCCTTTCCCTGTACTTAAAACTTTTACATAGCTCCCATTGCATTTAAGAAAAATCTAACATAGTTTATTTATAAGTTCTTTCATGACCCTACCCCTACTTATATTTCTACCCTCAACTCAGAGGGTACAATGCATTAGTCTATAGCTCTGCATATTTGGAAGCATTTTAAAATAGGTTTTTAACCTTACATAAAATTACTTTATATTTGTGTTAATGTTTCATCTCTGTCTTTGGGGGTAATTTAATATTTATTATGAATTTTTGGTGCATATAAAATAGCTATCACCCAAAAGGTGCTTAGAGGTGAAGGTAGTATTTCCAAAAGTACATGACTGTGATACCTTTCTATCCTCATACTTTCAATCTTTTTTGGATGTAACTTAAATGATTGTGTTACTCATAGAGATTTTTAAATTTCAACACCTCCAAAACTCTTTGACTATGTTCATGGCTTGTGATGTTATAACAATAGCTATTTTTGAATGGCCTATTTTATACAAATAAAAGTTATTTATCAGACATTAAACATAAATAAACAACAGACCTTTAAAATTAATATGGAAGTCTTTGTCTTTTAATAGGACAATTTCACTCATTTACATTTATTTTTATGACTGATAAATTTGGTTTCTCATCTCAAATTTTGTGTTTTGCATTCTTTCTTATGCTCTTTTTTTTCTTTGTTTTCTATCTTTGGATATTTAGCTTAAAGTTTTATGACAGAATTTTGATAATGTTTGGAAAATAAATCAATGTTTCTAATTCTATTAGTATTTACATTTATTTCTCTGCATGATGAAAAAGTTTTTAAAATTTTGACTAGCTCACATGTTTTTTTCCTCACTGTCCAATTTTGGTTACTGAGAACCTAGCATGTATAGGACACAGATGACACAATGATAGAGAAATAAAAATCCCTTCTCTCACAGACCCTACAGTTTAGCATAGAGATTATAATATAAAAAATGTAAAATAGGCAAGTATAAGTTCTATACTCAGGTTATTGTCATACATGTTTAACCAAACAATCAATTCCAAGAATAATCTTTGGTTTTTGCAGTCACTGTGGAACTATGTGTCCTTATTGTATATACTAAGTGATTTTCAGTGCTTGCATCATGTTCCCTTTCTTGAGTCCTTCTTTATTTCTCTCCTTGACTATAATACACCTTCCAAGTAGCTAGATAAAGGCATTCTTTCATGGGCCCTCCAAGAGCCAGCTAGCAAGGCAAAGGGACCTCAGTACCACACGAAATTGACACTTTCATGATTTTTCACCAACAGGGGACCATGATACATGCAGCAAGACTGTGGATTAGAAAAGATGAAACTTCTTAGCAAAGTTTTAGAAAGTACTGATCAGTTTTGAAAGGGACATGTTTCTAAGACCTTAGGAAACTGAATTGCTTTTAGGAACAATTCTTCTTTTTGCATTGCTTATAGAAACAGTTAACAACTCAAGGTTCACTGCACCAATAAAGAGAGCTTACAGCTAGCCATGCAAAAGTTGAGGCATACTTGGTAGTAGAAGCATGGAGAAGGCTGTCTCAGGAAACCAGAGAGGAACCGAAATGATGGACTCTGATCTCACAGAACCTAGATTGAGGTGGCATCTGTTTCCTCTCTTGTACCAGATGTCTGGGGACTGACACAAGACTGTGGATTAAGGGATGAACTAGATACTTGCATACTGAGTGCTTTGTGAACAGCTATTTATTCTAAGCAAATGTAAGCAGGAAGCTAACTCCCAAACTGTAGAATCCAGAGACTGGGGAAGGAAAAATCAATCTGAGGGTCAAGAAGTACGTGAAGAGATTCAAGTCAGGAAACCAGCCCAAGTTCTATGTCAACGTTGGACACTCTTGCCTGTATGTCAAACACAGCTGTTTACTTTCTGGTTATGCAACGCATATTAGTGGCTTGTCTGACTCTGAGAACATTTGGCCTGCTTGCTCATGTGACTCAGCCTCTGGAAGGTGATGGAAGAAAGAAAAAGCTAGTGTGAGACAGACGGAAAACCAACCAATATTCAGGCCTACTCTCTTGACCCTTGAAAGGTCTGAAGAAGTTATTACCTACCGTCAAACTCTTAACTTCTCAAATAAGAGATAGTCTTGGAAAAAAAGAGTGGGGGATTTGGGACAGAGGATCATGTCCCAAACTCTTGGGGAAGTCGGGGGAACCACCTGGAAAAGAGGTAAATTTTCTGAAAGGAGACATGTGGACTAATGGTTTTGTGATATAACTAAGGATTTTTTCTGCCAGTATTTCACTCATCTCCCCTTCTGTTCCATTTTCCCCCATCAAACATAAAATACATATTCACAAGTGATTTCCAGTCAAAAGTATTTCCTTTAGGTCTATATCTTTCTATCTACATATCTATGTAGTTTCATATATATTTATAGCTTTACATATATGGTTGTAAAGTTATAAATTTCATTTAACGCATTCTATTAATTACTCATACATTTGTCTCATTTCTTAGGAGTTAAAAAAGTCATCATTTTTGTATAGTATATAATAAAGAAACAATTTTAATTTTAAAATATTTTATTTTAGATCAATATCAGTATACTGTAAGTTCATTTTAAGGTACTCTGATAATTTTCATACTATATCAATATAAAGGCAAAACTCTACTTTTTCTTATCTAACAAATGGCACAGTCTAATTTTCTTTAAATTAATTATGTGAAAAACACTAATTTTAAACAAAAAATTTAAATGACGTGTTATGTTGAGTTTAGTTTGGGGATCAAGCATATACTACAATGAAGAATGAAATCAAGGGTGCATGTACCATCAAAAATAGAAAAAAAACATTTTCATAACTGTTTGAAATTTAAAAAATTTTTGAACATTAAAAACCCATGGGTGGGACTTACCTGGTGGCGCAGTGGTTAAGAATCTGCCTGCCAATGCAAGGGACACAGGTTTGAGCCCTGTTCTGGGAAGATCCCGCATGCTGCAGAGCAACTGAGCCTGTGAGTCACAACTACTGAGTCTGCGTGCCACAACTACTAAAGCCCACACACCTAGAGTGCACCACAACGAAGCCCCCGCACCACAACGAAGAGTAGTCCCCACTTGCCGCAACTAGAGAAAGCCCGTGCGCAGCAACAAAGACCCAACACAGCCATAAATAAATAAATAAATAAATAATCCATGGGTTTACTGTTTTAATTTTTGCATTTTATTTCTGGATAACAAGATTAGAAAGAAAGTTCCAGGCAGCTAACTGGAGACTTTCTCTGAATATAAAACAATCTAGGTGTAGATACTCTCTATTCCCAATAAACAAAAAAGGTAAATGGGACATGAATGTCACTATTTTTTTTTTAACGTCTTAATTTTTCAAGTACAAGGGACTCTTTGTTATGTTATATGAGAATTTGGATTGGGTGAATGCTACATGATAGGATGAAGATCAGTTTGAGGCAAATTTGCAGAATTATTATTTTATATCCTTCACTAGTTTGTGGCATATATTTCGATGTCCGGGTCTCTTATGCTTTGCCTTTTTTTTCTTTTGGCTGTATTGGGTCTTCGTTGCTGCGCATCAGCTTTCTCTAGTTGCAGCGAGCGCGGGCTACTCTTCGTTGCGATGTGCAGTCTTCTCATTGAGGTGGCTTCTTTTCTTGCAGAGCACGGGCTCTAGGCGTGCAGGCTTTGGTAGGTATGGCACGTGGGCTTGGTAGTTGTGGTTCACAGGCTCCAGAGCACAGGCTCAGTTGTTGTGGTGCATGGGCTTAGCTGCTTTGCAGCATGTGGGATCTTCCCGGACCAGGGCTCGAACCCGTGTCCCCTGAATTGGCAGGCGGATTCTTAACCACTGCGCTACCAGGGAAGTCCCCACTTTGCCTTTAATCAGCAATCAGTTGTGAGGATAAATCAAATAATACAGGTGATAAATAATAAAAACAGATGTTTAACCAAGTAATAAACCCTTTAGACAATCCACTCACCAGAGCATTCATCTGATTTCCACTAAATATTGTGAATGTTCACTCCATGTGCTCCTAAAAGCTCTCAAACGTTCCATATTGCAGGAAAGAATACAGATTTAAAAAATAAAAATCAAACCAGATACCATTAGCCACAGGGAAGAATATCAATTAAAGAAATAGAAATTGAACAAGATGCCATTAGTCACCTTTAATGATATGAATCCCTGAAACAGATGACTTGGGAGATGCTAAAGTATTGATGTTCAAGACAGCAAGCCATCAGAACACAATTAAAAATTGCCCAACTTAGAACTTTAAAGCTGATCTGTTTTTCCTCACACATATATAAATGTTTCTGCAAATCATTATGTATGATGATTGGGGGAAAGTCCCCATAAAATTCCTGGAGAGATGTAAACTTTCAAAATGCATATATAAATTTATCCAAACACGTGGGAGTTGATTTGAATTTAAAATACAGTAATTAGAGACAGGGCAAACCTCCTTCTTTCACTGAGAAAGTAGCCTTCTGAATAATTAATTTTAACCCATGTATTGTTATTTGCATTGGGTTATTGAGCCTATTCTCAAACTGTTTTGTCTGCCCAAGCCTACAGAATATGTAAGAAAGGGAAACTGATAGAAGAAGGGCCAGCCAGCCCTGGACCATCCTCTGGAAACACACCCTCAATAGCTGATAGGCAATAGCCTAGAGCTGAGAAAGGGATGTGAGTTTTGTCACTGGGAGAAGGGATATTGACACATGTGTTTTTGCATCAGAGATATTTGTTCTTTCAACCTGTAAGGAAACCCATCCAAATTGTCTGTGCTCTAGGGCCCCAAACAGACGACTTAAGAAATAAATTTTGGCATAATATTTTTTTGTTTGTTTTTCTGTTTTCCTGTAACAAACCAGTTTTAATACCCTTCCTCCCTCTGCTGTGTTATATTTGTTCTTCCAGTACCTATCATAACTTACTTTAGTAGCAATGACATTGAGTGAAGTAACTTCCCAAGGTGCCCAAAGAAACCAGCCCCCAAACCAAATCCGGCTGCTAACTCAGAATTCTTCTTGCAACAGTGTGCTGCCTCAATTCTCCTGAGGTGTGCATGGCAGGACTGGTTCCACTACAGCCATGAAGCAGGGGTGAGCTGCGGTTCTCAGAATTGCAGGTGTTCTGCCTTCAGACTAGTTCTTATAATCAAGTAAGTCACTTTTACAAACTTAGTTGGAAACACCATTCATTCCTTCCAGGAGAAAAGAAAGAAGGAAAGAAAGAAAGGAAAGAAAGAAAGAAAGAAAGGAAAGAAAGAAAGAAAGAAAGGAAAGAAAGAAAGAAAGAAAGGAAGAAAGAAAGAAAGGAAGAAAGGAAGGAAGGAAGAAAGGAAGGAAGGAAGAAAGAAAAAGAAAGAAAGAAAAGAAAGAAAGAAAGAGAAAGAGAGAAACAGAGAAAGAGAAAGAAAGGAAGAAAGGAAGAAAGAAAGAAAGAAGGAAAGAAACAATGGATGGAAGGAAGGATGGAAGGAAGGAAGGAAGAAAGAAACAAAGGAAGGAAGAAACAAAGGAAGGAAGAAGGAAAGAATGAAAGAAAGGAAGGAAGAGAAAGAAAGGAAGAGAGAGGATGGGAGGACAGAAGGAAGAGAGAGTGAGAGAGAGAGATGGGGAGAGAGAGAGAGGGAGGAAGGAAGGAAGGAAGAGAAAGAAAGAAAGAGGAAAAGAGAAAGGGAGAAAGGGAGGGAGGGAGGAAGAGAGAGAGGAAGGAAGGAGGAAAGAAAGGAGAAAAGAAAAAAGAAGAGGAAGAAAAGAAAAGAAAGAGAAAGGCACCCCGGAGAGTGATGTTATTTCACATTGCCTTTTTAAAAGTCCTAAATTAGCCAGTGTCCCATTTCTTTCCCCACTTCAGTCCAGAACGTGGGAAGAAGCATTTCCTGAAGAAATGAGATTGCAGTGTTCCTGAGTCTCCAGAAAGCCCAGAACAAAGTCAGCATCAACTTAGGATGTCTCCTTCCCCCAGCTCGTTGTTCACACTCCCCACCATATGGACACAACTCAGAAGGACAACATCACTTCTGTTTCAGTTTCATAATGATAACAAGAATGGTCATCAATAAAACACTATCCAGGGACTTCCTTGGCGGTCCAGGGGTTAGGCCTCCAGGCCCTCACTGCCAAGGGCCTGGGTTCGATCCCTGGTCAGGGAACTAAAATCCCACAAGCCGTGTGGTGTAGCCAGAAGACAAAGCAAAACAAAACAAAAAGCCCCCCAAAACAACACTATCCAAAGAAACTGGAACCCTCATAGTCTGCTGATGGGAATGCAAAGTGATATAGGGTGTTTTTTTAAAAAGCCAAACGTATTAGGCTAATTGACAGAAGCCAGACACATAAGGCCACATATTGTATGATTCCATATTTATGAAATTTCTGGAATAGGCAAGTCCATACATACAGAAAGTAGACAAGCAGTTCTCAGGGGATGGGCTGAGAGAGGAATTGGGACTGATGGCTAATAGGTAGGGGGTCTTTTTGGGGGGTGATGGAAACATTCTGGAATTAGGTAGTACAATGGTTGCACATTGCAGTGAATATTCTAAAAACCATGGAACTGTACACTTTAAAATGGTGAATTTTATGTTATATGAATTATCTCAATTAAATTAAAACTAAAGCACTGGGTCGCACACTGGAAAGAGTCTAAATTAAAACAACAACTCTGTACGGATATATTCAACTACATAAAGAATATTTTTCTCGATTTGGAAAAAAAGGAAAAGGAGAGAAATAGAAAGGCCAGACATAGCTGGGAAAAATTATCTATTGTTCTACCTGTATTTTTACAGACAAAAAATAAAGTCAAACAGAAACTTACCATAAATCTTACCATAGATTTCACTCCTGAGAACCTACCCAAGAAAAATGAAAACACGTTCACAGGAATAATTACACGGGAATTACACTCACAGAAGCGTTACTCATAATAGCCTCAAACTGGTCCACCAACTGGTGAGTGGAAGAAAAAATGTGGTATATCCACATCGTGGAATACTAGTCAGCAACAAAGGAATGAAATAATGATACACAAAATACTTCAAAAACATTATGCTAAGTGAAAAAAAAGCTAGACACAAAAGACTGCCTAGTGTACGATTTCACTTGAGTGAATTTCACAGAAAAGGCAAATTTATAGACAGAAAACATATCGTTGGTTGCCTGGGGATGATAAGAAAGTTCTAAAACTGGACTGTGGTCAGGGCTGCACAGCTCTACAAACTTACTAAAAACTATTGAAGTGTATATTTACAGTTAGTGAAAGGTGGGAGGAGAGGGAGAGAGGAGGAAAAAAGGGAGGGAGGGAGGAAGGAAGGATGGAAGGAAGGAAGGAAGGAAGAAGGAAGGAGAAAGGAATGGAAGAGGAGGTAGGAAGAAGGGAAGGGAGAGGGAAGGAGGGAGAGAAGAAAAGAATGAAAACACAAATAAATATTTTTTAAAATCAAAAAAATATAAAATAATGTGACAGACATAGCACAAAGGTTTCAGATTAAGACACAGTTAAAGCAAAATACTTAGGAAATTTTAAAACATAGGCAAAGATACATCAAACAAATACAAAAAGGTCTGGCAAGTAATGTACCCTGTGGGGAAAATAGTCAATATATTGTAATATCTTTGTACAGTGACAGATGGTAACTAGACTTACTGTGGTTTGTAATGTATAAAAATATTGAATCACGACGTTGTACACCTAAAACTAATATAATATTGTAAGTCAATTTTACTTCAATTAAAAAAAGAAGAAGAAGGTCCTGCAATACTTATAGCAGAAAGCAGAAAAGCGGAATCCAAGGCTTAAGTCTTCAACAAGACAAAGAGAATCATTTTAGATGAATAAGAGGTAAAAGATGAATGAAGAAATATTAAAGCTTGTCATGTAATTTTCTAAATACACAATTGTAGCAGTATGTTTGTGACTTCCTATTGCTCTATCACCAAATGAACAATAAATAAATTTATTAAAGTGTTGACTGATACGTATAATAAGCTTGAATTAGTAGACATATTGAAATGCATATAAAATTGTTTCTTTTTAAATGTCAAAGAAACAGTTGTACAGAGAAAGAGCCCAGCAAGGAAACCTCATTAATTTCTGAGTCCAGAACTTTTTGGGACCATATTGTCTGATCACAAAGAGTTAGGTAGACATGAATAACAAAACGATGACACAAAGATAAGCTCTCTACTATATGTAGGGAGGGAACATTTAGCTGCTTCTCCCCATGCCACATGCTTCTCTGCCTACTTGCTTCCTGCCTCACACTCTTCCCCCAAGCCAGGTAGCTTTACAGCATCTCTGCTCACTTCCTCATCCTCTTCCAGTTCTGTGTGCCTGGGGCTCCCTGATGTCCAGGTGACGATAATCAGGGCATCTCTCAGAGTCTAGCCAGCTCTTGCAGCCGGAGGCCTGAATATTTGGTCCCAAGATTTAGAGCAGGACCTCTGTTAGGCTTGACCCCATTCTAGCTTCTCCAGAGCTTCTCTGAACATTACATGAACTGTCTCAGCTATTAATAAGAAGGTGCTTTGATTTCCATTTGATTAGTGTGTGTGTTTTTGTTGTGGTGGTGGGTTTTTTTTGGGTTTTTTTGGCCACATCTCGCAGCTTGCGAGATCTTAATTCCCCACCCAGGGATTGAACCTGGGGGTGGCAGTGAAGCACGGAGTCCCAACCACTGGATAACCAGGGAATTCCCTCGTATTTCTTATATACAGCTCTGCACAAACCTCTAAGGGGAAGTATAAATTGGCTGGGTGAAAATGATTTATGCATTTCTGCAATTTCAGATGTAGATAATATTGGCAAGTGTCATCAACATTCCATCTGGATTTTTAATATCCACCATTTGGAAACTAGAAAAGACTTCAGCACTCCCCAACATCAACTTACTGTTGCAAGCTGTTTATAAAATAGAACTTATAAAAATAAATGATGCTTCCATTTAATAATACTTTTATTACTAAACAAAGAATAATGATAAAGGGTGAGCATTTAATGACAGGGATTTAAATAAAATCTGCCCCCAAAGAAATCAAGAAGATCAAAAGAATAAAGATAAAGGCGGAAACTAATTAATTAGGAAACAAAATTGGATAGAACAGGTAAGTAAATCCAAGAGCTGTTTCTTTGGGAAAACAAAAAACAATGAGACGAATCTCTGACAAATCTAGTTATTAAAAAACACAATAAGGCAACACAAATAATTACATTTATCTGGAGTCTAAAAGGATTTAATTACGGATATGAAGATTTCGAAATCATTAATGAATACCATAAACTGCTGTGTCCTAATGAATATGAAGATATCACTGAAACAGACAATTCTCTCATCTGCCAAGCTCCTTTTCACCCATTGCACCCCCTGTGCACCCCAGAACTTCACTCCTCACTTCAACAGCCCTGAAGCAGGAAAATTCCCTTAGAACAGGGCCACTGGTTGACAATTCAGGCTGGACAGCATTGACCCCTTTTTCTATCTAAAAATGCAAGATGTTCAGTTTACACTGCAAACCTCAGGGCACAATGCCTGTTCCTTTCAAGTAACCTTGACTTTGTCTCTTTTCAAGCTAAACTGCAGCCCCACTTTTAGCCTGATCAGAAAGCCTAACTGAAAAATAAGCTTGGAAAACTTGGAGACCAGAGGGCACAGAGCCCAGGGTTTGACCTGGAAAACACTGAACTAAAGAATTTGTTATAGGCTTCCCTGGTGGCACAGTGGTTGAGAATCCACCTGTCAATGTAGGGGACACAGGTTCAAGCCCTGGTCCAGGAAGATCCCACATTACACGGAGCAACTAAGCCCGTGCGCCACAACTGCTGAGCCTGTGCTCTAGAGCCCGCGAGCCACCACTACTGAGCCCATGTGTCACAACTACTGAAGCCCGTGTGCCTAGAGCCTGTGCTCTGCAACAAGAGAAGCCACCGCAATGAGAAGCCCTCGCACCGCAATGAAGAGTAACCCTGGTTCGCCACAACTAGAGAAATCCCGTGTGCAGCAACGAAGACCCAACGTGGCCAAAAATAAATAAATTTATAAAAAACAATAAAAGACTTTGTTATAGGAGAAGGCAAATGGGGATGGGGGTGAGGCAAGGGTAATACATGTTCCATGGGGGAAAGTTAAACAATTTTGCATCAGACTTATCAGTTAAATTTCTGATCTAGTTCCACGTTTTCTAGGTTATATAACTTCCAATGTCATCGTTTCTATAAATTGGAGACAATCACCACTTACAGAATTTTTAGGAGGAAATAAGATAGCGTATGTGGAAGTATTTTACAAAGAGCAAAACTTGTTATGATGGTGGTGCAGGGAGATGTCCATTTGGCAATGAGATAGGACAACAGATGCCTGGAATCTGTTCTACAGCGATCGTGACATTCACCTTTCAAATGCAACAGTCCTTCGTCTGCAGCAGTCTTCTTTGGTCTCTCCAGACTGGCCTGCAGCTGACAGTGGGCTGCTGTGGACTTGAAGACCTATCATTGTCAGAAGGTCCAGTTGTCCCAGCCAAGGAGGGGAGCATACCTTTAGAGCCCAGTAATCCCACAAGAATGTAAATAAGGGCAACACAACACCCTGATTCCTCCCCTCGAGCACCCAGATTTCTTGATCACCAAGGCCCTTGGGCAAGAGGGCCTGCAAAGCTGGGGAACTGACCTTTACCTAGAAAACAAATATCTGAAAACCCTGTCAGGACTCAGACCCTGAGTGGGGAAGCATAGAGCAGCTCAGCCCAAGTGGGACTAGGGACTTATTTATTTGTTTGTTCGTTGGAACTTGATGGAAACCCACTCCTCTGTCTCTTCTAGAAAATATTTAGTAAAATCAGCGTCGATCATTAATGGATTGGATTCTTCTTTAAGGACAAGTGCAAAGAAGACTTGAGTCTGGTGTCATGAGAGCAAAATCAGAGGCTGCACTTGGAGATGGAAATTCCTGAAACAGACCATAGTACGATGTGGCTTAAGTTCATGATAAAGGTGCATTTCATATCACTGAAAGGAGGGATTATTCTACAATTGATATGGTTAACCATTTGGGGAAAACTATAAGCTGGCCAAATATTTAGGGGGAAATAATTGATCCTTGCTTTACATCAAAATGCATTCAGATAAAATATAGATTTAAATGTAAAAAATAATCATAGTAGCTTATACAGGCAAATATTCATATAATCTTGGCATATGCAAAGCCTTTAGAAGCATGGCACAAAAATCAGAAACCACAAAGGAAAAGAGTAATAAAGCTAACAGTTACATAACAGTTACATAAACATCGCTGTAAAGCAACAACAATAAAAACAATAACAAAGCATAAATAAAAGGCAAACATGAAACTGGGAAAATATTTGCAACACAAATATTTTTTCAAACACCAAATGTGGTTTTAAAAACATATATGTGTGCATATTATATTATATACAAAGATTTCTTACAAATTATAACCAAAAAATGAAAATTCCAACAGAAAAATGGATAAAGTACCTAAATAGATACTTTATAAATGAAGTTATACAAATGGTCGTTAATTTGGGAGGAAAAAAATATTCAAGATTAGAGCTATCAAAGAAATGCAAATTAAAACAAGGATTATCATTTTGTTTACTACATTGACAAAGATACCAAATAATTTTAATGCCTAATGCTACTGTTCATATGAGGAAAGTGCTCTTATTCATCAAAGATAAAAATATAAATTGACACACATTTTCTGAAGAAACTATACAGTATAAATTAAAAGTCTTTAAAAATCCACTTATTTTGTCCAGAAATGTGATTTTCAGGGATTTATCCTAAGAAAGGAGCAGAATGTTTTATTTTTATTTATTTATTTATTTTCGGTACGCGGGCCTCTCACTGTTGTGGTCTCTCCCGTTGCGGAGCACAGGCTCCGGTCACGCAGGCTCAGCGGCCATGGCTCACGGGCCCAGCCGCTCCGCGGCATGTGGGATCTTCCCGGACCGGGGCACGAACCCGCGTCCCCTGCATCGGCAGGCGGACTCTCAACCACTGTGCCACCAGGGAAGCCCTGTTTATCTATTTTATACATAGTAGTTTGTATCTGCTAATCCCAAATGCCTAATTTATCCCTCTCCCACCCCCTTTCCCCTTTGGTAACCATAAGTTTGTTTTCTATGTCTGTGAGTCTGTTTCTATTTTGTAAATAAGTTCATTTGTATTATATTTTAGATTCCACATACAAGTGATATCATATGGTATTTGTCTTTGTCTGACCTACTTAGTATGATCATCTCTAGGTCCATCCATGTTGCTGCAAATAACATTATTTCATTCTTTTTTATGGCTGAGTAGTATTAAAAATGGAGATAATTTTAACACCCAGTTTATAGGGCTTGTTGTGAAAATTAAATAAAATACACTGTGCAAAGTGCTCAATAATCATGGACTAATATTGCATTCTTCTTTCAACCACATTGCATTATGCTTTCAAACTGACTTTCACTACCTTTGTGGCTAGAACTGATTTTTTTCTAATGATAGTGTTTCGTGTTTCAACATTCCTGCCCGTTAATCAGTCTCTTTCTCCAGTAAACAAAACAAGGATATGTGCTCAATCACAGTTATCTCAATGGGGAGAAACTTTGGAGCCCCCATCTTTGGAGCCCCCATCTTTGCTCGGGTCCATGTCATCACAGAGCCTGTGCTATAATGAGAGTTTGTAGGTTGCACAGGAATGTCACCAGAAATGCTCTTGGCAGGCTGCCAGGCAGTAATAGCCAGAAGATGGGGGCAGCCATATTCAGGGAGGGCAGGTCCATCCCAGTAGAATCCAAGACAGTGTGGGGAAAAGAAAACAGTCATGCTCATCACTACTGCTACCTCCCTACACATGGGGACACCCAAAAGCGTTTGACTTCTCTCTTTATATCTTATGGTTGAAACTAATTTTCCCCCCTCTGGGTTTTTAAGTATCAGCTAAGGGATTGGAATACATTCTTTACCTGGAAGAATATGTAAGTTTGAAACAGAAACTTTTTATGTGGTTTTTTTAGTTTCTCTGTATATAGAGACTATGGCTTTGGGGCCACCTCCATCCGCCAGATAGGGGATGCTTTGAAGGTGTAAGTGAAACCCAGAGTAAGAAGGAAATGTTGTGGTTAAACTTTACTTTTTATTAGTAGAATAAATTTTAGTATTCTATATAAAGATCCTAATTTTTATAACATCCTCAGAGATGTTAGGGCAAATTATATTTTCCAAAGATGGCTGCACCAATGTATATCTCAACACACATGCTCTGATTATAGAAATTTGCAAATAACAAGTTTCAACCAAAAGATACTGATTGCATCTCAGTAACTATTGACCTTTGAGTCATGACCCAAATTTCAGACCTTAACACTAAAAGTCATGTTATATCCTATTCTGCAATAACATGATGTTAAAAGCCCAAGAGGTAAGAGTTAAATTTCCAGGGTTTGATTCTTGATTTACCACTAATTGTATGACCTTGGATGAGTGACTTAACCTTTCTGTGCCTCCATTTCTTTATTCGTAAAATGGGAATAATAATCGTTCTTAATTCATAGAGTTGTTGCTAGTGAGTAAATACATGTAAATAATAAACAGAATAGTTCTGAAAACATATCATATGCTTAATATATGATACCTGATATTATTATTCTGGGTGTTCTAATTTATGTGGCTGACATAGAAAGAAGGAAAGGAGGAAACAGAGAAATATTGTACCAATATGCAAGTACCAAGCTGACATTCTTCATTGCTCTACTGGGCATTTCTTGGGCAACCATGTTGTAATATGTTATGGCAGGACTGAGGCTGCCCCTGGAGGGACGTGGCCTGACCCACATACCTTCTGGAAGCTGAGGTTTGGGATACATGTGGGTGGAGGGGAAGATGGAGAGGAGAGATAAGGACACTGTGAGGAAAGCTAACTCGAAGGAGAGAAAGGACCAAATTCAGGATATTAGCTGCACCAGAGACAAAGCACATATTTTATCATTTCTCCCAAGCCTGGCCCCCACCACTCTCAGTCATGGTTCAAGAGGGGCAAGACCTGCAGAGTAACTTGTGCCAGTGGGGACCCAGGCTGAGGATGCTGGGCCAGGAGTGAGCTTTGGAAGAGAAGAGGGGAAAGGCAGAATGTCCTTCAGAATCTTGCAGCCTCCCTGCTTCCCTCACTGAGGGAGAGGCAGGGGCTGCCTCCCTGCTGTGTCCACCTGAATCCTGCATTCTCAGTGACTTATCCCATCCTGTTCACTCTGAGCACCACAGCATATGGAGACAGTGTCATGGTCAAAGACTTCGTCTGGATTTAATGCTAAAACTGAAACACTTGAGGGGGGGTTGGGGAAGGGAAAGAAATAGAATTTCTTGAGTGCCTACTAAAAGTCAGGAAAAGAGCTAGGTCCTTTTCCATTATTTCATGCAGCCCTCAAAAAGGATTCTGAAAAGGTATATGTATCCCCATGTTCACAGGAGCACAGGACATGGAAGCAACCTAAACGTCCATCGACAGATGAATGGATAAAGAAGATGTGGTACATGTATACAATGGAACACTACTCAGCCATAAAAAAGAATGAAATGATGCCATTTGCAACAACATGGATGGACCTAGAGATTATCATACTAAGTGAAGTAAGTCGGACAGAGAAAGACAAATACCATATGATATCACTTACATGTGGAGTTTAAAATATGACAGAAATGAATCTATCTACAAAACAGAAACAGACTCACAGACACAGAGAACAGACTTGTGGTTGCCAAGTGGGAGAGAGGTGGGGGAAGGACTGGGAGTTTGGGATTAGCGGATGCAAACTATTATATATAGAATGGACAAACAACAAGATCCTATTGTATACCACAGGGAACTATATTCAATATCCTCTGATAAACCATAATGGAAAAGAATATGAAAAAGAATATATATATATAATATGTATAACTGAATCACTTTGCTGTCCAGAAAAAATTAACCGAACATTGTAAATCAACTATACTTCAATAAAAGAAATTTTAAAAATAAATAAATAGAAAGGATTCTGAGTTTAATATTTTTATTTATTTCCAGGTAAAGTGGGAAACTGAGGTTTAGTATTAGAACTGGAATTTGAATCCAACACCAGTCCCAAGGCTCACGATCTTCCAAGTACACCATGTTGATTCCCCCAGTGAAAAATATTAATGTCAATCTCTATAAATCCAATCACTCCCCTAACTGCAGGCTAGAAAAAGGAGAGAAAATAGTAGATGCCAAAGCAGGACTTGAGATTCACAATAACAGGATGTGCTGAGCACGGCAGAGTTATCTGGTTAGAATACCCGGCAGTCACCTGCTCTCCTCCTGACTGTTTACAAGTCAGGAAATGAAGAGGGGATGGCAAGTATGAGGGGGAAATTGACAAGCAAGCAAACTCTAGAAGTTTCACTGAGCAGTGACAGTTCTCTCAAATTTTGTTAGCAGAGTAGATAAAAGTCAAGGTCACAGCCAAGATGAGTGTGTAGGCCACGTCTCCGGGTCTACACAGCCTGTAGGCACTGTAAGAGATATGCCATGATGGAAGCTGGCTCAGCAATCTTAGGCAGAACCACTGGGATACCAGCAGCTCCCTCCCCCACCAATTCCTCATTTTCTGACTCAGGGGACTCCAATAGGCTCACAGGCTCAGAAGGATTTAATAGATTCTGGAGGTAGATATATTTGGTTCAAATCTTGGGTCCACTGTGTTCCTTCATAGGGTGGTTGTGAGAAATACAATAAGACAGTATCAGTAAAGGAACAGCACAGGACAGTGTTCACTCACTTCACTTGTCAAGGGTATAATTCTAGACTTCTCCAAATGGTTACAGAGTCCTGCCAGCTCTTAAGGCCTTAAATAGTTCAAACCAGCTTCCTTCCCCAACCTCAGATCAGGCTACCAGAATGCTCCACTGAACCATCAGATCTGACTTCAGCATATAGTCACGGAAATATAGACTTGGAAAAAAAAAGTGTATCTTTCAACTTTAGACCTGTATCCTACTGTCACACTACCCACCTGTGGTTCACTGTGAATTAACATGGTTAGAAATCCCCTAGCTCTCTTATAGAATAGCACATTCTGTACGCTATCTTAGGGCAAGTTGTCGTTTTCAATCGTTTTGGTGGGAAGAATCAGTTCCAGTGTACAGTTCCTTACCTACGTGTCACAGCTGCGCTTGAATTCATCCCTGGTCTAGGTGGTTTGGTTCAGCTAAAGTGGTTCTTCTTCTGGGGTCAATCCAAAATATATATCTTTTCTACTGTTAGTGACATTTAGTACATTCATACTGTTGTGCAACCGTCACCATTGTCTAGTGATAGAACGCTTTTATCACCCCAAAAGGAAATCTCATACCCATTATGCCGTCACTCCCTGTCTCCCCTCCCCCTACACCCTGGCAGCCACCAATTTGCTTTCTGTCTCTACAGAATAGGATTTGCCAATTCTGGATATTTCATAGAAATGGAATCAGACAGATAATATATCTTTAAGAGCTAAGGTTAACCCATCTGACTGAGAGGCCCCAGGCCAATCAAGGGTCCCCAGGCCCACCGGCCCCATCACAGTCTAGCCCACCTTGACTGCCCCCAGTGAGTGACTTTCTCAGATGAGGAAAGATATTTCACTGGGTTGCTTCTTCAGTGGTTCTATGGATTGAAACCCCAGTTTCTCTCTCTTCTCTGGGCCTCTGCTGACCCAACCTGATCTTCCACATCAAAGCCAACACCTCAGATACTGCAGCGGGGCAGTTCTGCTGTAAGACGTGAGCTCTCTCGTGGTATTTAAAGCCAAAGAAGTGGATGCAATTTCTTGAGAAATGCGTTTAGAATGAGAAGTGGGTCTAAGACATAACCCTGAGGAACTCCAACCAAAGAAACTGGATGGAGTCGTTGTTGATAAAGGAGACTAAGAAAAAATGGTCAGAGACGTAAGAGAAAAATCCAGGATTGTGAGATGTCACAGAGGTCAAAGGAAAGCATGTTTCAAGGAGACCAAAGGAGTCAACAGAGATCAAATCAACTGAGGACTGAATAAGTCAGCTTCACAAGAGCAGTGCTAATAGATGCCTCAGCTAGAAACCAGATCGCTGCGGGCTGCAGGTGGCACGGAGGTCAGGAGGTGGAGACAGCAAGGGTAATCAATATTCTCGAGAAACTTTGCCATAATGGAGAAAAGAGAAAGTGAGTTGCAGCTAAAGGGGGAGCGTGGGGTCTAAGGAGGGTTGTTTCAGGGCTTTTCCTTTGTTGGGGGCATGAAAGAAAACAGCATGTTTTCATGTTGATGGGAGTCTCCCAGAGAAGAGAAATTTAAGATGCAGTAGACAGGATAACCACATATTATGGCCCCTCAGAAGGCAAAGGACAGAGCCAGGACACAGAGCCTCCAAGAGTGGTTGTGCCCCAGCCGTGAGAGTCTGGAGAGAAGATCCAGACACACAGTCTGTCAAACAGACCTAGAAGCAGGGAGATCCCTGGCCATGACTATGGGGGAGCAGAAAATAGCAGGTGGAAGGCTCCTCCCAGGACTGGCCTGTCTTCCCATCAAAAGGACTTCCGAGTGTGGTATTAGACAAGTAACTGGTGCAGGGCTAGTCTGGTTACTGTCAACCACCCCCTCAGGGACTCTCTCACAGCTGTCCTACAGGCAGACAAAGCCCCTCTGTGAGAGGCTCGAATTGTGTAAAGAGACAGTAAAGAGTGGAAGAGATGGATTAGAGAAGAAGCCAGAAAGCAGGATTCCTGTCTCCCAAACTTGGATTCCCACCCCGTCTGACAGAGGGGACATCCCTCGATGGAGTGGGCTCACAGAAGTGGACCATCTAAGCCTACAAAGGAGGCGATCAAAGGAAGTGTGTTGTCGAATACAAGTTCAGGTGCCCGGCGCACAGTAAGGCCAAACAAACCTAAAGTCAGAGTTTGGATCAGAGAAAAATTTATTGCAGGTGCCAAGCAAGGAAAACCGGTGGCTCATGCTAAAAAAAAGCCTGAACTCTCCAATAGTTTTGGGGGAAGAGTTTTTATAGGTAAAATTTGGGGGGAGGTCTGCAGGGTATGTGATCTTCCTCTGATTGGTTGGTGGGGAGGTAAGAGTGGTGTTCCAATAATCTCAATCATCAGCCTTCTGGTTCCAGCCAGTCTGGTGTCCACGTGCTTGTGCTCAGCCTAAAGTTACCATCCTTCACTTGGGTGGGGGCCTTAGTTCTTACAGAAGAACTCAGAGATTTGTATCAGATTGTTAGTATATACACCCCTTGAGGAGAAACTGGGACCCTGCTTCATGCTGCACTATTGTTTTCTGTTTTGTTTTTTTGTTTGTTTGTTTTTAAATAACATCTTTATTGGAGTATAATTGCTTTACATGGTGTGTTAGTTTCTGCTGTATAACAAAGTGAATCAGCTATATGTATACATATATCCCCATAACCCCTCCTTCTTGCGTCTCCCTCCTACCCTCCCTATCTCACCCCTCTAGATGGTCACAAAGCACTGAGCTGATCTCCCTGTGTGATGCAGCTGCTTCCCACTAGCTATATATTTTATATTTGGTAGTGTACATATGTCAATGCCACACTCTCACTTCGTCCCAGCTTACCCTTCCCCTTCCCCATGTCCTCAAGTCCATTCTCTACGTCTGTGTCTTTATTCCTGTCCTGCCCCTAGGTTCATCAGAACTTTTATTTTTTTGAAGATTCCATATATATGTGTTAGCATACAGTATTTGTTTTTTCTCCTTCTGACTTACTTCACTCTGTATGACAGACTCGAGGTCCATCCACCTCACTACAAATAACTCAATTTCGTTTCTTTTTATGGCTGAGTAATATTCCATTGCCACATCTTCTTTATCCATTCATCTGTTGATGGACACTTAGGTTGCTTCCATGTCCTGGCTATTGTAAATAGTGTCAACAAACACATGAAAGGATGCTCAACACCGCTAATTATTAGAGAAATGCAAATCAAAACCACAATGAGGTATCACCTCACACCAGTCAGCATGGCCATCATCAAAAAATCTACAAACAATAAATGCTGAAGAGGGTGTGGAGAAAAGGGAACCCTCTTGCACTGCTGGTGAGAATGTAAATTGATACAGCCACTATGGAGAACAGTATGGAGGTTCCTTAAAAAACTACAAATAGAGCTACCATATGACCCAGCAATTGCACTATTGTTTCTTGACTGCCTTTCCTTTGTTTCTGCATTCCCTCACTCCTCTAATTAGTAGCTGTTTGAATCTGCCCTTTGGAACTCAGGGACGGTCTAGGAGGCTGAAAGCCTTTTTCCTACAAATAAGAAACGGGGGACACAGAAAGACTTTTGGACCCAGGAGGGCCCTGAGGGGTCCTGCTCTATTTCAATTCCCTCCCACCTTTTTTTTTTTTGCAGTACACGGGCCTCTCACTGTTGTGGCCTCTCCTGTTGTGGAGCACAGGCTCCAGACATGCAGGCTCAGCGGCCATGGCTCACAGGCGCAGCTGCTCTGCGGCACGTGGGATCCTCCCGGACCGGGGCACGAACCCGTGTCCCCTGCATCGGCAGGCGGACTCTCAACCACTGTGCCACCAGGGAAGCCCCCACCCCTTTTTTTGATACTCCTCAATCTTGAGGGGAACAGGTGTTGGACAAGAAAGGTAATAACTTTTTGGATAGAGAAGTGCTCATAAACTCAGCAGAGGATCTCGGTTTTAGGGGGGCTCAGTTTTAAATGCACGGAGCATGTTTCGCAGGAGGAAGTACATACACTATCTCAGTTATTTAAAATAAATGAATATGGAGGGTTTTGAATCATGAATTATCCTGTCTCTGCAGGATGTACATCCTGAGATTTCTTTGGCCTCTCCAGGAGAGTTGGCTCCGTTCCTAAGGAGATTACACGAAAGCCAGGGCCAAGCAGGAGCAGAGAGGGAATTACATCTCCTCTGGTAAAGTCACCTTATCAGCTGTGGCCCTGGTGACTGGTTGCCTGAGGCTGGAGCATTCAGAAAGGGCTGAGGGGTGGCTGCACATCTGCCCGTAGCATCTGCTGAAGCATTTGTCAGCTCTGCTCATCCGCCTCTGCTGGGAGCCCCTCCAGGCCTCCTTCTTACCCTGGCATTTACGATCCCACCTGGTCCAGTTCAAACTCTTCCCTCCTCTCCTCTTGGGTGGTTCCACCACAGCTATGATCATGTGGTGGTGATGCAACTGTGAGGACCAAGGTGGGGGGTCAGAGGGAATGCTGCTGCTTCTCAGGACTAGTCACAACCCTCAGGAGAAAGAGGAAATGCTGGGGCAAAGTGCTCGTTTCCAAAGCCAGGGTCTCATCTTGCTCCCAGTGTGACTGCCACAAACAATTTCAGCAATTTTGGGGGCCTCCTGTGCTCTAGGCTCTGGGTTGGACTGCAAAGGGTACTGGGGCAACTGATTCCTAAAAAGCACTTTCAAAGCACTATCTCATTTAGTTCTTACATCTCTAGGCACAGAGAGCATTAATGGAAGTTTTCAGATGATGAAACGGAGGCCCGTAGATGTTAATGATATGTTCGTGGTCACACAGCTAGCTTTGGAACCAGAATTTGAACTTGGTTGAGCCAATTCTTTTCCAGGATGGCTTAGCAGGCTTAGACTCAGTCCCTGAACTCAGGAAATTCACAAGAAATGTACACAAATTACCAGAATGGGATCATGTGTATCAGAGTCCAATGAGGATTTACAGGATGGAGAAATCACAACAAAACTTTAATTTGGGAGAAATGGTCCAGCTGTCTGAGGAAAAGCAATCAGGATATTTGAAAGTATGTTTGTTCTGAAAAATGTTATTAGGTGGACCTGCAAGCTGAATAAACAAAGTTAGACTTCCAGGGATGGAGAGGAAGGTGAACATTTAAGTTACAATCTGATGGTAGGATTTGGATGTGCAGAGATGGAAGAGACCTATGAGTGTTACTTCCAAAACAGGATCTGTGAAACAAAAGCCAGGAAGGCCTATGAGATAAGAATGAATTTGTAACACAAACCTGAATGTGCAAGAAAGATAATACTGTTTATCTACTTTACATAAAATTACTGTAGGGGTGACACTGAGCCCTATTGTATTCAGCTGTCGGGAAATTAAATTTCAGAGATTGAGAAGGTTCTCTTCCCTCCCCACCTCCCAGTCCCATCCCCACTCCCAGAGCTAATGACCAGGAGTCATAATGTGAAGCAAAACATTCAGGAGCATCTCTGGGCATAGGTGTGCCTCAGGGGCCAGCAACTTTTTCTGTAAAGGACCAGAGAGTAAATATTTCAGGTTTTGCAGGCCAGACAGGACTGTGTCACAACTACTCAACTTTGCCACTGTTGATTGAAAAGAGCCATAGACAATAGGTAAATGAATGAGCTTTGTTGTGTTCCAATAAGACTTTAATTATGGACACTGAAATTTGAATTTCATATCATTTTTATATGTCATAATATTCTTCTTCTTTTGATAGTTTTCAAATATTTAAAAATATAAAAAATGTTGTTAGCTTATAGGTCATACAAGAACATGGCGAACCAACTTTGACCTATGGTGCAACCCCTTCTCTACATGGTTTCCACCAAGTTGCCTGTAGACCAAGCTTACACAGATCGTTAAAGTTGGGTGACCCAGTTGCCCCATGGAAATCTTTGCCAGGGCCAAGAGCCTCGGTAGCCAGAGTCCGGAAGACCTTCCTATACTTAACATGGAAATGTCATCTTCCTGGGGTTCTACGGAGGATGGGCCACAGAGCCCATTACTTACAAAAACTGCAGACATCCATCTCTTCCCTTGGGGAAAAATCTTTGCTCTTTCACAGCCAGGAACTGTATCCTTCAAGCCACTCTTTCTCGCATTGTATGCTCAATCCTTCAGGACAAAGGAGAAAGTCAGGAAGGGAGGTGGCCTGCAGACTGCTTCTTCTTTAGGCCCTGCGGCAAGGGAGCAACAAAGACTTGGTCACCTGCTGGAATGCTGAGTAAGGTACAAAGGAAACAAAGACGAATACCTAAATAAATTATTCTGTCTAGGACCAGAGCTTTCTAGCCCAGGAGCAAGTTCAGGCCTCTACATCCCAAGCTTAAAAGATCAGGCTGTCCCTCCAGACCTCAGTGGGTACTGGTCTTGGGTGCCCTCAGAAAACCTCTGAAGGGAGGTCAGGATCCTGGTGACAAAGAGGAGAAGTATGTGATTTGGACTTCTCCAGGACACCAGGTTCCACTGAAGATGACTCAAGGTCTTGGCTTGGAAGCAACTTAGCAATCACTTTGAACCAACCACTGGTCCTACCAGCCGCCCACTTCAGGAAGTCCTAGGATATCTGTGGTACAAAGAACAAACACCATCCAATTTCCACTTTCCCCGCAGAAGTTTTTGTTTCTACTTCGGATGAATTGCTTAAGGTCTGTGGGACTTTAGCCATAATTCCAAGAAGGAGAGGTCACATGCCCCTTTGGTTCTGAAATCGTCTCCAATCCCCCAGCCTAAAGTGGCCTCTTCCCTCCTGATTTCAAAGCACTCATGTGTCCATGTCATCATCATCCCCTTGGCCTATCTCAGACCCCTGTGGTAGCAGAACTGGCTTCAAGCACAGTTCCTGCAGCCACCTGCTCCCCAGTAAGACATCTGGACTTACTGGAAAAGAATGTTCTCTACGCAAGGCAATTTGAGATAGGAAAGGTCATCTCAGTGGGTAGGGATCCGGTAGACATCCAAGCCCAGGAAATGCAAGCAGTTTGCTGGGAAATCACTCTTGTAAAGAGCCCACAGGAGGCAGGGGTCTACTGCCCAGACTTGAACGTCATTGTGTCAAGTGAAAACCATCATCCAGGTTGATTTCTCGCTCCTTATCTGTACACCCATCAACCTTTGGCGATAAGCTCACTTTTTATGCTCACATACGTCAAACAGGAAAGACTCAACCAGGCCTTATTACATGGATGAATTAATGAAACTCACTCTCAGGAGCTGAGCCAATATTTGCCTAATTTCCCCCACAGCTCTAGAGAAAGGACATTTTATAATATAACCCTATTATAGAGCTGTATAAATTCCCCTGGCTTTACTTTTTTTTTTTAACTTGACAAAATGATTCTTAAGTTCAAGATGGCTGCCACATATCTGCTTTCAAGACAGGAAGAGGCAGAAAGGAGAGGCAACAGCCCTCCTTTCTGCTGTAAAATAAAAGCTTTCCCAGAAACTCCCCTCGTAGACCTCACTTCAGCCTAATTGGCTAGAACTGTATCCTCTGTCAAACTGGGGCAACAAAGGAGGTTGGGGGTGGAGACCTTGAGTGTTCACTTCTCCAGCCTCTAACAAAGAGGCGATAGAGGATTTGGATGGGGATAGGAGAAGTCAACATGAAATTCTGCCACAAATCGCTAAACAATTTTGAAAAATTAAAGCACCGAAGGGGAAACTAGCTCTGTTGTCTACTAAAATATATTATAAAACCACAGGAATAAAATCAGAGTGGTACATACAAGATTTAACAGAAATACGTAGAAAAGAAGGAATGAGCTCAGATCCTAGTATATGTAACAATTCAATATATGATTGTTTTATTAAAAATTTTCTCACCCCCTGAGCTGGATGATGAAATATGCTTGATGCTGAGCGAACGTGTGAGACTGAATCGGCCATAGTTGTCATTGGAGGGAAAAGTAACCCAGAAGAGGAGAACTCACCATCTACTGCACTGATAGGCTAGACCCCCTCCTCCCTTTGAAACTGACAAAGCGTGAGCAGAGGATGCTGGCGCTAGCATCCAGGTGATGTTTGAAGATCCCGGAGTCTACGGCTTCTATCTCCCCTGCAACGAGGTTGAGCTTTCCAAGAAAACTGAAGTGGGAGCTAAGAACAGTGGGGACTTCAGAGGAAGTGGGAAGAAGAGCTAAAGAGAGTTTAAGGAAAAGAGGGCTCTGAGTGGAACACTTTCTTTCTGAAGGTAGTAAGGACTTGCCCCTTAAGTTATGTTAGAGAAATGAGTCACCTGAAGAAAGTCTCAGTTACTGCTCCGTGATAGTAAATTTACTCTTCATTAATAGATCTGTGAGTATCCCATTACAGGCCAGCATGTGTTTGGTCCGTGGGAAAACTCTGAGCAGAAAATTCTAGCTGAAGAGAGCAACCATTATTATACCACTTTGTCGAGCTCTGGTAGAAATGATCTTTAAAGGTCATCAATCCCCTTATCAATCCCCTTTTACAGATGATGATGATAAAAATAATAATAGCAGCTAACATTTCATGAACATTTAGTATGTGCCAGCATTATGAATTATGTTATTTTATCCTCAAAACCACCCCATGGAATTCAGAATTCTGCTGTTGCCAGCCTTTTTTTTTTTTTTTTTCCAGATTAGGAAGCTAAATGTGTTAAGTTAATCACCCAAGTAAGTGATGAACTCAGGATGCAAACCTTGGTGGAGAGACCCCAGACCTCATGCTCCTAACCCCCATCCTGCTTCCTTTGACAGAACCACAGCTGGCAGTGAGAGATGAGATTGACAGCAGTAGAGATGGTTCCCCCTGGAATGAGAGATCATGAGGCCAAATATCCTAATTTCCTGCCTTCTTCCATCTCATAGGTTAATACAAAACACCCGCTTGTATAAAAACAAGGTCCACTGCTACATTCAGGATCCACCCAGATTTACAGTGTTTCAAGTGCTCTGGCAAGAACAAGGAGCAGCAGATGTTTTCTAAATTCCTCATATTCAATAAGAAAAGCACATTTCCCTCCTTAAACCCCATCGTTGACAAACAGGGAATTGTAGCTTAATGACTGCTTCCAAAAATCTTAGCGGAAACCATAAGCAGAATTTAAAATGTGATCTATGACACCCAAAACCTAAATGTGACACAGAATAGTAAAAAGATGGACGAAGAAATCGGACGCAAATGCCAACTAAATGCAAGTGGAGACTATAGTTGTTGGTTTTTTTTAATTAATTTATTTTATTTGTTTATCTTTGGCTGTGTTGGGTCTTCGTTGCTGCGCGCGGGCTTTCTCTAGTTGCGGCGAGCGGGAGCTACTCTTCGTTGCGGTGAGTGGGCTTCTCATTGCGGTGGCTTCTCTTGTTGCGGAGCATGGGCTCTAGAGCGCAGGCTCAGTAGTTGTGGTGCACGGGCTTAGTTGCTCCGCGGCAGGTGGGATCTTCCCGGACCTGGGATCGAATCTGTATCCCCTGCATTGGCAGGCGGATTCTTAACCACTGCGCCACCAGGAAAACATGACAAAAATATAATAAAAAGTAGTTATTATTTTAGATAAAGTAGAATTCAAAAAAAAGAATCAAATTGTAAAAAGGTACATAATTTATAATTAATATTTAGTAGATGTTATCTTTTATGTATCAAATAACATGACATCAGCAAGTATAAAATAAAAATTGCTGGAAACTTTCACTTAAAAAAATTTTTAAGTATTTCTACCAAGTGACAAATCAAACCTGCAATAACAGAAAAGAAGCAAGGAAAGGAGGAACTGAATAATAAATAATAAGATGAAGATCAATTATGAAGAGTATGTTGTCTGTAAGATTTGTTTCAGGGCCCAGCCCCCCAAGTCTAACTGACAGATCCCATGCCTCTCCCCTCTGACATTTAGCACAATTGAAGCTGCAGCAAAGATCCTTGTACACATATAAATACTTACATACCAGTGTCCTTATTTCTTGGAGGTGGATTCCCAAATGTGAGATTTCAAAGCCAAAGATAAATATGTTTTTACTTGTAACGGATAAAGCTGGATTCCATTCCTAAAGACTGCAGCAACTCACATTCCTACCATATCATTGGTGCTTTAATGTTTTGCCAATCTAAGTGAAAAATGATATCTCATAATTGCCTTAATTTGTATTACTCTGCCTTCCACATTTATTGGTCATTTGCATTTGTTTTTCTATAAATTTCCTGTTCATGTCCTTACCCACTTAAAATTTGTCTTCTTGGGTATTTTTCTATTAATTTGTAGGAGCTCTTTGTATATTAGGGCATTACATCTCTATTATATGTATTACTAATATTTTTTTCCAACCTGTCATTTGTGACTTTGATTTTGACTTTGGTTTTGGTGTTTTTCAGTATATGAAACAAAATTTTTAATGTACCCAAGCACATCTGTGTTTTCTTTTATAAATTCTGGGCTTTCTGATTTGCTTAAGAATTCTCCCCTTTTCTAAGTTCATGTATACAGTCTTCAAATCTTCTTCTTTTTTTCACATTTAAAGCTTACATCCATCAGAGATATACTTACCATATGTGATATGTCAGGAAGAAGTCCAATTTCATTTTCCTCATGATGCACAGCCAGTAATTAAATAGATGGGTGCTTTTCCCACTTAATTAATTAATTAATTTTTAATATATTTATTTATTTATTTTTGGCTGCATTGGGTCTCCATTGCTGTGCGTAGGCTTTCTCTAGTTGCGGTGAGCAGGGGCTACTCTTCGTTGTTGTGCACGGGTTTCTCACTGCAGTGGCTTCTCTTGTTGTGGAGCACGGGCTGTAGGTGTGCAGGCTTCAGTAGTTGTGGCTCGTGGTCTTCAGTAGTTGTGGCTTGCAGGCTCTAGAGTGCAGGCTCAGTAGTTGTGGAGCACGGGTTCTGCTCTGCGGCATGTGGGATCTTCCCGGACCAGGGCTCGAACCCGTGTCCCCTGCTTTGGCAGGCGGATTCTTAACCACTGCACCACCAGGGAAGCCCCCCACTTAATTTAAAGGCCACCTTTGTCCTATGTTAATTACTCACGCGTACTCAAGGTTATTTCTGGACTCAATTATGCTTCTCGGATCTATGTATAGATTCTTATGTCGAGTACTTATTGTTTTTATTACCATTGCTTCAGAGAATTTTAAATGGTGTTAAATAACAGGTTAGGCAAAATGAAGAGTGAGAAGCTACTGGATTTGGATTTTGGTCCCAAAACCATTGATCACCTTTGTGAGTGCAGTTTCCATGGAGATACGGAGATTGAAGTTAGCTATGGTGGTGTCCAGGAAAGAATGGAAAGTATAGATATTACTCTTGAAGAATTTAGCAGTGGGAGAATGGAAGAAGGTGGTATGGTGGGTTGAGTGGAAAGCAGGAAAAAGGAAAATGTTTTAAAGCCCAGGGAAGATTTGCACATTTGTGGCCCAGAATAAAGGAATCAGCGGAAAGAGCCTAACGGATGACTGAGGATCCACATCTACCAAAGAGTTATAAACATCCCTAAACTTCTTCCCAAAAGAACTAAAATAATGTGATTATCAGAAAATGGTGTTACTTAGTTTCAGGCTCTGTATAATGTATATTGCCATTAAGGTTTGCCGTGGTCTCAATTCAACATTAAGCCCTACATTAAAAGACTGACTGACTGACTGAATACATAAATACAATAAAATAAAATCAGCTATATTCTCCCTATTGGTGAAAACAATGATAAAGTTAAGTATGATTCTGAGGACCAACACTGGGGGAGGAAGCTGATGGAAGGAGGCATCACAGGGACTCTGCTTCCTGATAACCAAGGTAGTAGGAATGGTTTTACCTAACATTTGCTTGTTCCCTTTTATTCTGTTTCAAACAGGATTGTGGCTAAACCTGCACCCTGGGGCTCTGGGCAGTGGTTTCCAAACTCAGCTGCACAGTAGAGTTACCTGAGGCCCTTAAAAAAAAAAATCTCAATGCCCAGGTGGCACTCCAGACCGATTAAATCAGAGTCACGTGAGACTTGTGTCAGTATTTTTTTAAAGCTTCCCAGATAACTCCAATGTGCAGTAAAGCTTGTGAACCACTAATCTGGGGCCTTGGAATCAGCTGACAATGTAATGTTGTTTTCTGAAACTGGGACATGTGAGCTTTGGCAAGGTCTAGTGTGAAGAAATATTAGAGACAGATGACCAAGACTGTGTCATGGGACAGAATATAGTCTCTGCAATCCAGTTTACTTAGACTGTCCTTCAAAGAAAATGCTATTGATACCTTGAATGGGGGTATTTTCCAAGGGGGGTTTAACATGCGCAGGAATCAGAGTGTTTGCATAATGGGGCGTTTTGGTCACTGTGCAGGAAATAAAAAAGGGTTTAAATATCACAGGAAATGAAAGAGAAGCTACTTCTGATATGGAGTTGAATGTGAGAATTTAATTACCAAGAACAAGAAAGGAGTCATTCATTTTGTAGTTTCCTAGGAAGCAAACTCATTTATTTTTCAACTCACTCAGCGGCTAGAATGTTGTTTAAAACGGCTGCCAAAAGGCATTTAAAAATTAACTGTACAACAAATTGTTTTGAAACACAAGCACCTAGAAAAAACACACATTCACACCCACCTTAAAATCAGAGTTTCCAAAACTAAAATCATATTTACTGGGAAACAAAATGAGTCATATTGAAATTTGAAAAAATAGAACACTAAGGTGTCACCCTGACAGCTGAGAAGCAAAAAGAAATGTTTGCTAGTGTTTGAATTTTATTTCCAGGGGTCAGTCTTTTTGTGATCTCTTAACTAGAGAACAGGAAATTGAGTTTCTCACCCAGAGAATCTTCTAATAATGAGAGTTTTTTGCTTTTATGTAATTGTGTGCACACAAAGAATTTCCAAGCTTAAGATTTTTTTTTTTTTTAAATTTTGGCCGCACCTGAGGCATGCAGGATCTTAGTCCCGTGACCAGGGATGGAACCCATGCCCCCTGCAGTGGAAGCGCCGAGTCTTAACCACTGGACTGCTAGGGAAGTCCCCAAGCTTAAAAATTTGCAGTACAAAGATCTGGGTTAGAATTCCACCTCTGCTAGGTACTGGTAGGTGACCTTGGATAATGATTTAACTGCTTCTAAACCTCAGTTTTATCATCTTTAAAGTAAGGATAATGATAATTATGACGATAATAACTTAGATACCCACAGCATACGTTGTTCACAAAGTGCATAACTCCACGCCTAGCACAAGATAAGCATTTAATAGATGGTGATCATTCCTCTAGCCTTATCCTATTTATAAACTAAGAGACCCAGAGAAATACCCCTGTCATTATCTGTTATGTAAAGCGCATATAGGCACAGCTGAAATGTTTTGGCTTTAATAAAAGACACGTGGTGGGGCCACTGGGGTAGACAGGGCAGGGGGCTGGAATTGCCAGCTGCCTGCCGTTTATTTTATTTTATTTTATTCATTTATTTATTGGTTGCATTTGGTCTTGGTTGCTGCGTGTGGGCTTTCTCTAGTTGCTGCGAGTGGGGGCTATTCTTCCTTGCGGTGCGCGGGTTTTTCATTGCGGTGGCTTCTCTTGTTGTGGAGCACGGGCTCTAGGCACGTCATCTCAGTAGTTGTGGCTCACAGGCTCTAGAGCGCAGGCTCAGTAGTTGTGGTGCACGGGCTTCAGTAGTTGTGGCTTGCGGGCTTAGTTGCTCTGCGGCATGTGGGATCTTCCCAGACCAGGGATTGAACCCGTGTCCCCTGAATTGGCAGGCAGATTCTTAACCACTGTGCCACCAGGGAAGTCCCTGCCTGTCCTTTTTTTTTTTTTTTTTTCCTATAAATTTATTTATTTTATTTTTATTTTTGGCTGCGTTGGGTCTTTGTGGCTGTGCACGGGCTTTCTCTAGTTGCGGCAAGTGGGGGCTACTCTTTGTTGCGGTGCGCGGGCTTCTCATTGCAGTGGCTTCTATTGTTGTGGAGCACGGGCTCTAGGCACACGGGCTCAGTAGTTGTGGCACATAGGCTCTAGAGCTCAGGCTCAGTAGTTGTGGCACACGGGCTTAGTTGCTCTGTGGCATGCAGGATCTTCCCAGACCAGGGCTCAAACCCGTGTCCCCTGCATTGGCAGGCGATTCTTAACCACTGCGCCACTAGGGAAATCCCCTCCCTGTCCTTTTAATGGAAGTTTTTTAAAGTATTTCTATGAAATATTTACTAAACTAATCCCAAGACTCCAGTCCCTTGGGTATTCTGGGATTTGGGGCCAAGCGCAGTCAGGTGCTATCACGTGAGTAGATGGAGCAGCGACTGGGCTCTGCCTCGGGGCTCATGGTGTGATATGAGAAATAACTCAGGTAAATTAATAAATAGGGTGATTTCAGAAAAAAAAAAGCCATGTGGTTTCATTTAGACATGCAATATTCTGAATCTTCACTCTGATTCCTCAGCTGTGACTACTCTCATTCTGAAGTCCTGCTCCTGTCTCTTGGTTACCCTAGTGCCCTATATCCAGTGAAAAACTAAAAATACACTGAGTATAAACTATTGGTTTATTTTAAAATTTTCCAGATTCCCTTGGAGACATACCATCTCCCATCAGCATATCAGCTCATGCTTGCTTTCTCCTTAATCTCTGCTGCCACCACCATTTCCATAATCCAAACTCCTTTGAACCTCGAATGCCCCATCTTCAGTGCCATCAGGTACTGCCCTTTGGGACATTCATTATTTCAGTACTATTTTCACAGTCTTTCCATCTGCCCCAGATTCCTCCATCAATTCATGGCCTTTCTAATAGTTTTTCACACTCCCAAATACGGGGACCCTCATCCTTACTACATTTTATTTTTTTTTAAATTAATTTTCATTTTATATTGGAGTATAGTAGACTTACAACTTTATGTTAGTTTCAGGTGTACAACAAAGTGATTCAGTTATACCCAGGACTTTATAAACACCTAAATATCAAATTTTTCAAATATTGCTTATCCTCCATTCTCTTTATTCTCTCTTCTGAAATTCTGATTATATGTATTTCAGACCTTCACATTCCACCTCCGTATCTCAATCCCTCTTTATATTTTACACAACTTTTTCTGTCTGCGCTTTAGATTTGCCTTCTTGGTTTGCTAATTTTCTCTTCAGCTGTATTTAATATTCTGTTTAACCCATCTACTAAGAAAGGTTTTTCTAAAAATATTTATGTGTTTCATTGCTAAAAATTCTATTTGATTTAAAAAAAATATTTTTCAGCTGCTAAAAAAGTCATACGGGGGCTTCCCTGGTGGTGCAGTGGTTAAGAATCTGCCTGCTAATGCAAGGAACACAGGTTCGAGCCCTGGCCCAGGAAGATCCCACATGCCACGGAGCAACGAAGCCCGTGCGCCACAACTACTGAGCCTGTGCGCCTAGAGCCCGTGCTCCGCAACAAGAGAAGCCACCACAATGAGAAGCCCACGCGCCGCAACGAAGAATAGCCCCCGCTCGCAGCAACCAGAGAAAAGCCTGAATGCAGCAAAGAAGACCCAATGGAGCCAAACATAAAATAAATAAATTTATTAAAAAAAAAAATGATGGCAGAAGTACATGTTAACCCCAAACCCTACACCAACACAAGCAGGAAAGAAAATGAACCAAAAGCAAGGAAAAGTATTAATACTTTAAGTAGGCTGTAGCTGGGAAAGGCCTCAACACTATACATCCTGAGGAACGCAGCCTTTATAATGCCGTTTGGAACAAACTGATTTGCATCACCTGACAGCAGTTTCTAGCTCGTGACCACAGTCTGGTGTTACTGACTGTAAGTGGAGTCAGTTCTGAAGGTTCCCACCAGCATGGGTCCTGAGGGCATGGATTAGCTGCTGGAGGAATAAGAAACACTCCCACTGGGGCCCATTGGCCCATTATTGATTGCTAAGGGACCCAGTGTTGCAAGAGATACTTGCCTGCCAAGCACATCATTTTTTCTCTGTCATCATTTCCTATCAGATTGGGGCAGTGTCTAGAGGCAAGGACTACTTCACAATCCCAGGGAACATTGAATAATCCTATGCTGACACATTTGGAAAACTAGATGGGAAGAGATGCACAATTACTATCTATCTACATAGCTGAAGTAGCATATTTTAAATGTCCTCGGCCAGAGAAAGAAGGAATTCTTGCCAATTAACAAATACCAATGTACTGCTGCTTTGAATAGGTAACGCAGGAGAGAAAACCAGAGATATCAAAATTGATTTTTTTAAGTTCTCAAATAAAGTATTGGGTTGACTAAAAGGTTCGTTCAGTTTTTTCTGTAAAATGGTCTAACAGCAGTTAGTTGTCTTTAACTGCATTCAAAACAATTTTGTTAGATTGTATGTGACAGCTGTCATATCAGCGTGCATTTAAAAAAAGACTTATCATGTATAACTGATTCACTGTGTTATAAAGCAGAAACTAACACACCATTGTAAAGCAATTATACCCCAATAAAGATGTTAAAAAAAAAAAGATGGAAAAAAATAAAAATAAAAAATAAATAAATAAAAAAAGACTTATCGAAATTGGTGAACTTTTGTGTAGCCATTTTAATATTGAAGATGGAAGAAAACAAGCAACATTCTCGGCATATTATGCTTTATTATTTCAAGAAAGGTAAAAAAACAACCAAAACGCAAAAAAAGACTTGTGCAGTGTATGGAGAAGGTGCTGTGACTGATGGAACGTGTCAAAAGTGGTTTGCGAAGTTTTGTGCTGGAGATTTCTCACTGGATGATGCTCCACGGTAGGGTAGACCAGTTGAAGTTGATAGCAATCAAATTGAGACATTAATTGAGAACAATCAACATTATACCACGCGGGAGAGAGCCGACACACTCAAAATATCCAAATCAAGGGCTGAAAACCATTTGCACCAGCTTGGTTTTGTTCATCGCTTTGATGTTTGGGTGCCACATAAGCTAAGCGAAACAAACCTTCTTGACCTTATTTCCACATGCGATTCTCTACTGAAATGTAACAAAAACGTTCCGTTTTAAAACAAATTGTGACGGGCCAAGAAAAGTGGATACTGTACAATAATATAGAAGGGAAGACATTGCGGGGCAAGTGAAATAAACCACCACCAACCACACCAAAGGCTGGTCTTAATGCAAAGAAGGTGATGTTGTGTATATGGTGGGACTGGAAGGGAGTCCTCTATTATGAGCTCCTTCCGGAAAACCAAATGATTAATTCCAACAAGGACTGCTCACAACTGAAAGCAGCTACTCGATGAAAGGGAGTCGGAATTAGTCAACAGAAAACACATAATCTTCCATCAGGATAATGCAAGACCCCACGTTTCTTTGATGACCAGGCAAAAACTGTTACAGCTTGGCTGGGAAGTTCTGATTCACCCGCTGTATTCACCAGACATTGCACCTTCGGATCTCCGTTTATTTTGGTCTTTACAAAATTCTCTTAATGGAAAAAATTTCAATTCCGTGGAAGACTGTAAAAGACACGTGGAAGAGTTCTTTGCTCAAAAAGATAAAAAGTTTTGGGAAGATGGATTTATGAAGTTGCCTGAAAAATGGCAGAAGGTAGTGGAACTAAATGGTGAATACACTGTTCAATAAAGTTCTTGGTGAAAATGAAAAATGTGTCTTTTATTTTTACTTAAAAACCAAAGGCATTTTTTGGCCAACCCAATATTAACAAATAGAATCTGGGGGCAGATTTAAATAACAATTTACCATGACTATGACTGTGTATACAAGAATGCAAAGGTAGCTAAATGTTTGAAAATTTATATTAATGTCGACCAAAGGGGGAAAAGCATATAATCCCATGGTAGATTTCAATAAAACATTCATAAAATGTAATGTCCATTCTTGATAAATGTTCTTTGTAAAATGGGATTAGGTGAATAATTTCCTTACTAACAAAACATATCTTATACCAAAAGCCAATATCAAGCTTAGCGATTAAGCACTTATAATTTCTATAATATGACATTGCTTTTATGTGATAGACATTGCAATTAGACAAAAGAACAAAATAAGAGGTTTAACTATTGGAATGAAGAAGACAAAATTATCATCATTTGCAGATAATAGAAAGCCTAAGATTCAGCAGAAAATTACTGAAAATTAAAAGAGTAAAAGAGAGTTGAGAAGGTTTTGATGATATATTAATATTCAAAAATCAAAAGTCTTATAATGTATAAGAAATATAACCCAAATTTAATCCATTTTAAAAGTACAAAACATAAAATTATACAAATAAATTTGAATTATGTGAAAAAAAGATAAAATTACCAAGAAATAGAAGATAATATATGACTAAGTGAAAAGGCATCCCCTGTGAGTGCACAGAAATATTCTAATATAAATTCTTCCAAAATAATCTAGAAAATCCCTTTTCTGGTCAAAATCCCAACATGATATTTGCAGAAACAAGCATATTTCAAAGTATTGTATGAAAAATATGTGCTATCTCAAATCAGTGGTGATTGGGAAAAGATAATCACATAAATAATTGTGCTATTTTAACTGCAGTGAATAGTGTGAAAGAAAAATACAGGTTGGTGTGAAATGTTTTAAATAAAATGTGGGTTCTTGTTTCATTCATTACACAAAATAAATTCCAAATACAGCAAATGTTTTAAAGTAAAAACCAAAATTACAGAAGAACTAGGAGAGAGACTAGACAAATATTTTTATAATCGTGGGTGGAAAGTCTATCTGAGCATGTCATGACAGCCGGTGATCACAAACAAAAGATTAATAACCTCAACTATGTAACAATGAAAACTTTCCAATGGCAAAAACTGACAAGAGCCCTATAAGTAAAGTTGAAAGACAAAGGACAAATGTGGGAAAATATGTGCAATACAAATGCCAGACAACTTGCTGCTACTCTGGTATGAAAAGAGTTGTGTAGTCATTGAGAAAACATCATTATTCCTCCCACGGGAAGAAGTATCGGTTCTTCAGCTGATAGAATTTTTCTCCTTTCTCTACTGACCTGTTCCCACAGACTCTGAAGATGTAGGGAGAGGGATGACCAATGGCAGTTCCTATCACTCACTCCTGCCAGGATCGTCCCAGTGCCCTTCACACACACACACACACACACACACACACACACACACACACACCACGTGAACATATCATACACACATACACCACACAATACAGACGTGCACATACAACAGACAACACACACATGCAGCCATGTACCATACACACACACCACATGAACATGCACCACACAACATACACGTGTGCACACACAACACACGTATGCACACATGTACCATACACACTATACACACCCCACTTGAACATACCATACACACATGCATCACACAATAACACATGTGTGCACACACAACAGGCAACATAAATATGCACACATGTACAATACACACACACTCATGCCCTTTGGGCAATTTATTGAGGAATCACAACTGCCTGTTTGCAGTGTGTACCTTCCAGGAATACTGTTCAGCTGTCTCTAAGCTTTGCATTCTTTCTGGATCCAGAACATTGCCCTGGAATGTGGTTGTGGATGGGACATGTCCTGTCTGCCCCAGAGTGGATTCAGTGCCTAGAGGAACACCGCAGCCTATTTCCCCATTCCAGTCACCAGAAAGGCTTTCCTCCCTCTGCAAAAGGGCTCTGCTTTTGTGAAACGAAGCCAGAATGGACAGTGAGCTGAAGTCCGGTCCTCCTCAGACTCTGCCGTTAGGTGGTCTTAGTGTCCGATGGTTTTAGGAAACCCCCTTCTCTTCCCAGGTTTGGCAAGGTCTTCACGGGGGACTTGGGGAAGGGGGTCTCTGATCATGAGTGACTGCATAGAAAGCCAACATGGACCATAAACTGTCATATGACAACTTGTCCAGCCACGATGACAGAAATTCCCCAGAATGTATCTAATCGTGGGACAAGGTCCCTGTGGCAACAGTCACCTGTGGAGGTCACTTGTGGAGGTCCACATGACTTCAATTCTGTGGAGGCTCAATACTGCTGGAATCCCCCTTTGAAGATTGCCATCAGAGCCTGAAGCACATTTTTTGGGGGTGTTCTGAGTCCATAAGTGAAATGTTTTTCAGATTGTATTCAATTTTTGGAAATAGGTAAAAGCCATTTGCCACATGTTCTAGTGTTTTTGTTTTTGGCCATGCCAAGTGGCATGCGGGATCCCGACCAGAGATTGAACCCATGCCCCCTAGACCTCCAGGGAAGTCCCCCCACATGTTCTAGCTTGTAAAAGAAATGTCCATAGAGAAGAGATTTGTGGTTGCCAAGGGGGAGGGAGGGTGGAGGAGGGATGGAGTGGGAAGTTGGGGTTAGCAGATGCAAAATATTTTATATATACAATGGTAAACAACTAGGTCCTACTGTATAGCACAGGGAACTATATTCAATATCCTGTGATGAACCTTAATGGAAAAGAATATTAAAAAAGAATGTATAGGGCTTCCCTGGTGGAGCAGTGGTTAAGAATCCGCCTGCCAATGCAGGGGACACGGGTTCGAGCCCTGGTCCGGGAAGATCCCACATGCCGCAGAGCAACTAAGCCTGTGCGCTACAACTACTGAGCCTGTGCTCTAGAGCCCGCCAGCCACAACTACTGAAGCCCGTGCACCTAGAGCCCGTGCTCCACAACAATAGAAGCCACTGCAATGAGAAGCCTGCGCACCGCAACGAAGAGTAGCCCCTCCTCGCGGCAACTAGAGAAAGCCCCCGCGCAGCAACGGAGACCCAACACAGCCAAAAATAAATAAAACAAATTAATTTTTTTTAAAAAAAGAATGTATATGTAACTGAATCACTTTGCGGTACAGTAGAAATTAACACAACATTGCAAATCTACTATACTACAATAAAAAAAATTAAAGAAATGTCCAACTGGTTCAGTTTTAATGATACATGTTTTATATGCATATATAATGTTTTCACCGTATGTAGAGAAACAGAGACAGAAAACTGTGAGGTAATAAAACTGCTTGATGTTCTTTGGTAGCTCATAAACAAATTCTGAAGGCAATTCCCAAAGGGGATTTCTAAAGATTTTTCAAACACTAATAGCACCACTGGAATAAGTGTGTATTTAGTTTTTCAAAGCAACTACTTCGAAGAAGTATATTTAAATGAATATCTAGTATGTTTGGGGGAAAGAAGTCTCATTAGAGTCACAAATTGTGTAGCAGATGTTCTTTCTAAATGTTATTTTCAAAGGCTTAATAAGCATATCTTCCCCTTCCTATATGTACCTCCCTGCATCCCTCCAGCACCCAGCCAATCCAATGCACCATCAACTCCTTCATTTTTACTTTGGTAATGTCTCTCTTATGTTGGTCCATCCCTCTCTTGTGATCTTTAATGTCTCTTCATGAAATTTCCTGCCTTTGTTCATATTTTTATACCCCTCCCCCCTTCCATTACTGGAATTTCCCTTCTAGTCTTCTCTGCCTGATAAAACCCTCCTAATCCTTCAAGGTCCAGCTCAAACTCCACCTGGGTAACCTTTGCTACCCCCTTCCCTCTTCTACTTCTTTGCACCCCTTCCCTCTTGTCTTTATGCTTGTCATTCTGCTTGTGGTGTAGAAACTCCATCACTGAAGGCATTCAGTAAAATATTTGCTGGGTGTTGTGAAATGAAGGTTGGACTGATGTCTCAATCAGAGGGGAAATTCAGGGTCAAATGAAAGCAGATGACGTCAGCTTCTTTCAGCTGGGCAAGAGTCCAGTCTGCTCACAATGAATACTAAACTAACAGGACGGGACTAGATTTCACACTTCCAGTCTCATTTCTTTGGAAGAGTGCTGGGAAGTTTCCTGGCTATACTCCAGATAGAGGACACACATCAAATCCTCCTTAGGGTTTAAGAAACACACCTCAGACAGATATGATCCATTGGAAGCTATCAATTAGGGAAGAGTAGTATTAGGCAAGAAAAGAAAAAAGTGTTATGTGGGAATAGAAAGGTCGAAGACACAGGCTGTGTGAGCTAGGATGGAAATCACACCTAGCCTTTGGACAGTGAACATTTTGATCAGCTGTTTGATGTCCACCTGGCTTCCTACTCCCATGTTATGTTCTTCGTTTCTTGCTTCATTTTTGCTGGTGCAAGAAAAATTCAAATATAGGTGTGACTTCCAGAGAAAAATAACAGCAGAACTTGTGAATTATCTGATCATTCTTTTCCCCTTGCAAGAGGATCTTACAGTTTTTGTTATTGATGTGTAAGACTATTGTACAGTAAGCCTATTAACTCATTTTTTAATTGATTTTAAACAGCTTTTATTCTTTTTATAAACTAATTTTTATTGGAGTATGGTTGCTTTACAATGTTGTGTTAGTTTCTACTGTACAGCAAAGTGAATCAGCTATACGTGTACATATATCCCCTCTGTTGGATTTCCTTCCCATTTAGGTTACCACAGAGCACTGAGTAGAATTCTCTGAGCTATACAGTAGGTTCTCATTAGTTATCTATTTTATACATAGCATCAATAGTTTATATATGTCAATCCCATTCTCCCAATTCATCCCACCTGCCCCTTTCCCCCTTAGTATTCATACGTTTGTCCTCTATGTCTGTGTCTCTATTTCTGCTTTGCAAATAAGGTCACTTATACCATTTTTCTAGATTCCACATATATGTGATAATATACGATATTTGTTTTTATCTTTCTGACTTACTTCACTAAATATGACAATCTCTAGGCCCATCCACGTCTCTACAAATAACCCAATTTCGTTCCTTTTTATGGCTGAGGAATATTCCATTGTATATATGTACCACATCTTCTTTATCCATTCCTCTGTTGATAGACATTTAGGTTGATTTCATGTTCTGGCAATTGTTAATAGTGCTGCAGTGAATACTGGGGTGCATGTGTCTTTTTGAATTATGGTTTTCTCAGGGTATATGCCCAGTAGTGGGATTGCTGAGTCATATGGTAGTTCTATTTTTAGTTTTTTAAGGAACTTCCATACTGTTCTCCATAGTGGCTGCATCAATTTACATTCCCACCAACAGTGCAAGAGGCTTCCCTTCGTTGTTCATCATATTTATTGCAAACAATGGTTCCCCAAATGGTTAGACATTGATTCCCACACTTCCCTAATAATCAGTCATTCCCCACTAATTTGAAATCGCTACCAAGCTCTATACGTAGCAGGAAGGACCACCAATAATTCACTTTACCAAGTGACAGGCTCAAAAGGTGGGCTCTAGGGTGGACCTAGAGCAACTCCAAGCCAAATGGACAGCGACATTCAGCAAACTGGTAGTTAAAAAACCAAAAAGCCTGTGGTGATTCAGCAAGCTTACTCCTGAGAAGAATAATAATAAAAAGATCTGAGTACTTTGGTCTTAGAGTACGTGGCATAAGTATTGAGTTCAGAGCATTTCCAAAACACAGTATAACTCAGGGTAACTTAAGCTATGATTTCTTTCACTGGGTGTCATATCTCATCCCTGTGTGCTATGGATTTTTTTTTTTAAATCTTTCTTTTCACTGTAAGTATTCAGTTTATACTGAATACTTATAAATACTTATAAATCTTATAAACACAGATTTAAATGATTCTAGTGGCCTATCACCACCCTCAGAGTGGGGTTCCTGGGGAATCTCTTCAGAATTAGATAGGAATTCACTAAGATCAGAGAATTTCGGAGCTTCTCAGCTGAAATGCTTCAAAGTTCAGCATAGCTGGGCAGCATCTCCTTCAGGCTCAAGTCTCAGGCTCTCATTCCACTCAGAAAGCATCGGTTCAAAATAAGTTGTTTTCCCTGTTGCTCAGTTCTAACAATTTCTTTTTCTTTCAGTTTACCAGAATGCAGCGTGGTGGCTGATGAAGCAAACAGTTATGCAAAGCAGGAGTCATATAGCAAAAAAAGGTAAGTCAGTTTGGAAACTTTATCAGAGTTTCAAAAAATGCAGGCTAATACACAGCAGCAGACTAGAAGTAGTCCAAACAATTTATTCTTGGGAAACTGGTGAAGGCCCAGGAATTAAGGGCAATGACCTGGGTGACGAAGCTGACAACAGCTGGGTGGACAATAAAGGGCCAGTTGGCAACTCACTTGCAGGCAGAGGCTGAGGATGATGTGTTGGCCAGCCAACCTTGGAAAGCTATGAGTGCAATGCAATCAATACAGACCACAGTCCCAGGTCAAGAGTAGAATAAACACAAGTATCCCTCCAATGCACATAGGTAGCCCTCCGAGACACACAGGCAACTCCCCGAGTCTGTTTGGCACTGTGTGTCCCTCCAGGAAAGCAGACAGCCTCCTGCCGTCCAGAAGTAGGTCTCTGTTTCTTCTATCTCATCCAGTGACAAGCCTTGGTCTTTCCATGCCTGGCTCACAGTGAAACTCATGTGCCCTCCCAGCTGTATCTCCAGTGTAGGTTCCAGCTCTGTTCTAGCTCCAGCCCCATCTGAGTGATCTCTTTACAGAGGTCTGCAGGGGTCTGCAGCAGCAGCCTGCAGGTTGAGGGAGAGGAAGTCCGAGGAGTGGCTGCAGAGAGGAGGGGAAGTGGAGAAAAGGGGCTGACACCAGGGGTGTGTTACAGCTGGACACTGAGATGCAGTCTCACGAGGTCGGTATGGGGGCTGGTCCTTTTACCCTTGTGGAGTTCCTTCAGCCTCCATCTAATCCAGTGAGCTGTTCCAGATGCACAAATCCAGACCAGAGAGCTATGTGTTAATTTTCTACAAGAAATCCAGTAAAAATGCTCAGGAATGCTGATCACAGGCAGTCAGGTCAGACTCAGCTGTTTTGTGCCCTTGGCAGCAAGCTGCAGACAGGCTGGAGTCCTTGAGTCTGGCAGCCCCGTGCACCACCTCCCTCACAGGGCCACACGCAGTATGGACATGTATACTCTCTGACCGGGACCAAGACACTGTCTTCCTTGTTCGGTGCGAGAGATGCGCTGCCCATCTGCTGCCCCTTCCTAGGTCTTGTGCTAATGATTCCCCTTTCCTGAGCTCTGCCCCTCTTTGCCCCTCATGGTTGTCCCTGACCATCCCAGCACAGCAAAGCACCAGTGTCTGCATCATCTGGTGTTCATCCCTGTGAGATCTCAATTCACAGTGATCATCCCAAGACAACCCAAGTTCCCTCTGGTTCTTGGAGCTGAGCCCTCTTTCAGGTTCTAAGGTTCACTCTTCACTGGAAGGCCCCTTGGACAGAAGGAATCACAACTTGTGGCAAGAACCGTACGTGCTTTACGCTCAGTCTCAGCCATTCTCGGCTGCACACAGCTACTGCCAAGTCCTTGGTTATGGAGGGTCTTGGGACTGGGAAGGACCTTTGTGCTCTCCAGCGCTGGTCCCTGGAGCTCTCACCACCCTCTGGAAGCCTTGAACCTGGTCAATATTGCCTTACCCTGCCCAGCCCAGCCCACCAAGACTCAGGATGGCCCTTTATAGGGACTATAGGACAACTCACCCTCCAGGCCATACACTAGGCTCACTAGAGTTCGGCAGGAATAGACTTTTGCAGGCCAAGTTCACAAATCCTGAATCCTGCTAACCCAAAGGCTAGGAGATGGGACACATGCCCATGGACCCAGGGAAATGGTGTTCTTTCCCTTCCCCAAATCTCTGTGTCTCACTCAAGGGAACGCATCCAGTCCAAGGGGAGACGGCAGTCTTCTAGACCCAGTTACCTTCCTGAAACCTCTGGCCATCCACCCCTGGCAGCCTTGGTACCTCTCCATAGAGAAAATAGAAGTATTCCTAGGCTTTTGCTATAAAGTTAAGTAGCCCTGTCAGAAGAACCTAGGGAAAATTGTGGTAGAATTAAAAGTCTATAATTGATTTTTTCTTTAGTAACTTACAGTAGGCAAAATTCTATGAGATGACCCTCATAATCTCTGCCACTTGGTGTCCACAGCCTGTATAATTTTTTCCCCTTGAGTGTGACTTAGTTCTAACCAACAGAATATGGAAAAAGTGAAGGGCTTTTGCAGATGTAATTAAGGTTCCAAATTAGTTTATTTTTGGTTAGTTAAAGGTAGATTATCCTGGGTGGGCCTGACTTAGATGAAAGCCCTTTAAAAGAGGAACTGGGGGCTTCCCTGGTGGTGCAGTGGTTGAGAGTCCGCCTGCTGATGTAGGGGACACGGGTTCGTGCCCCGGTCCGGGAAGATCCCACATGCCGTGGAGCGGCTGGGCCCGTGAGCCATGGCCACTAAGCCTGCGCGTCTGGAGCCTGTGCTCTGCAACGGGAGAGGCCACAGAGGTGAGAGGCCCGCGTACGGCAAAAAAAATTAAAATAGAGAGGAACTGGGCCCTCCCTGTATTCAGAGATTGTCCTTGCTGACTTGATGAGTTGGGCCGTCTGTGTAGGAAGCCCACCTGGCAAACAACTACAAATGGCCCTCTAGGAGCTATGACTGGCATCTAGGACCTGAGGACAGCTTCCAGCTGACAGCCAGCAAAAAGTTGGGACCTTCAGCCATACGACCACAAGGAAATGGATTCTGTCAACAATATGAATAAGCATGGAAGGGGAATCTTCCCCAGTCGAGCTTCTTGATGAAGATGCAACCTAGCCAACACCTTCCTTGCAGACTTGTGATACCCTGAGCAGAGAAACCAACTAACCAAACCTGGATTCCTGACCCATAAAAACTGGAGGATAATAAATGTGTACTAGTTTAAGCCATTACGTTTGTGGTAAGTTGTTACACAGCAATAAAAAAATAAAAAAGCATATATAGCCTTTGCTATAATTCTCTCTCAAATACTTCATCTTCTAGTTTCTAGTTGTCCCCCAAAATCACATTACCAAAGATTCACAAAAAAATTGTAAGAAATCTGAATCAGCACTGTGAAACAAGGAAGAATACATTCAACATTCAGAAACTTTGGGAAATTTTCAGAAGTTTTTCAAAAATATAAAGTTTCAGTTAACAGCTGGCAACAATTTTTAAGGAGGAAACTACTCTTGTTTAAAAAATTACTTTGGTAAATTACTTTGGTTAAAAAAAAGAAAGACATAGATGAGTTGTTCTGCATTTCAGGAATTTAGGGGATTTGATAAAGAATGAAGATGGGAAGGGATGGGAAAGGAAGGAAACTTCGAAGAACAAAGATAACTAACATCCACTTTTAATTATTTGCGTATCTAAAATATAATACTCTCTCGTTATAGGCAGAAAAATGGCCACCAAAAATGTCCACGTATTAATCCCAGAGCCTGTGGATAAGTTATCTTCCATGGTAAAAGGAACTTTGTAGATGTGATTAAGTTAAGGAGCTTGAGATGGGAGATTATCCTGGATTATCCAGGGAGGTCCACTGTAATCTCCTATAAATGAAGTGGGGGCAGGGGTGGACAGGAGAGTCAGAGTCAGAGAGAGATTCAAAGATGCTACACTGTTGGCTTTGAAGATGGAGGAAAGGCCACAGTCAAGGAATATAGGCAGCCTCTAAAAGCTAGAAACAGCAAACAAATGGATTCTCCCTCGAGCTTCCAGAAGGAACACAGCTCAGCCAACACTTTGACTTTAGCCCAGTGAGACTCACGGCAGACTTCCAACTTCCAGAACTGTAAAATGATAAATTTGTGTGGTTGAAAGCTACCAAGTGTGTGGCAACTTGTTACAGCATCAGTAGGAAACTAATACACTCTCCATTCACGTTATCTAAATGCCCCAAGTCCTTAGTGAAACTTTGGGTGGAAATCATGAAAAGGAGCTGAGTTCCACAGGTGAGTCGATGCAGGCGGGAACAGGGACCCCACGTAGGAGGATGAGATGATCCATCTGCTAAATTAATTCATAGGAAGCAGAAAGTAGGCGCTAGAGTTGATCATGGGAATATAACACATCCACCTTTACCCCCTCATGGAATTTTCAGAAATCTTAAAAGACAGCACTGGATGCCCCACCAATTTTGTGATGGAAAATTAAACCAAACTTATCCAAATCTAAGTGTCTTGGGTTTAGAAGGAAACTAAGCAGTACCCATCATATTTTTATTTGACACATGTGAAATAGGATATTAAATGGAACACTTTCTTTTCCTTATGAAATTTTTATGTTTTTGAATAGTAATATAATTACATGTTTAAAAACAAAACAAAATAAGAAGATAAACACTTAAAAGGCTCACTCTCACCCTGTCCACCTCCACCCCATTCTTCCTTGCTCCATTTGTAACCATTTACATCAACTCATTGCTATCATTCCTGTGTTTCTTTATTTAAAATTGAATAAATATTCTCATTCCCTCTCTTTCTTACATAAAAGATAGCGTATGATATACACTATTCTCCATCTTGTTTTCCTCATTAAAACAATACAGCTTAAAGATCTCCCCATTTCAATGCATAGAGTCCTTCCTCATTCCTTTTTTACAACTCAGGGTATTCCATTGTGTACATAGAAGTATCATAGTTCATGTAACTACTTTCCTCCTGAGAGGCATTTGGGTTGTTTCTAAGCTTTTGTTATCATAAGCCACGTCATAATGAATAACCCTGCTCATGTGTCATTTGGAACATGTGCAGGTGAATCCATAGGATAGGTCCCAGAGGTGGATTGCTGGGTTAAAGACAAAGGCAATGTAAATATTGCCAGATTTCCTTCCATAAAGGTTGTACCGTTCTGTACTCTCACTAACAACGTTTGAGTTCCTATTTCCCCACAGCCGCAAAAGAGACTGTGTTGTTAAACCTCTGGCTTTCTCATTGACGGGTGAGAAATGATACCTCACTAACTTGCACTTTTCTTAAAAGTAAGGTTGAGCATCTTTTCTTACGTTTGGGAGCCATTTGCATTTCTTTTTCTGTGAACTGTATTTTCGTATCATTTGGCCTCAGATTGGACCCTTTTTGTTTCAACTAAAGTTCCAAAAAATTGAAAATAATAGGTTGCAAACACTCCCATATTCTAAAATAAGGATTTCCAAATGGTCTTGTGATCCTTAGCCCAATACCCAAGATATAAAGGGGTTTAAAATTGAAAAGGCCAAAAGAAAGTAGTTCTTTAGGGAAAGCTGTTGGCATTCTCTGCATTTTCTATCCCCCACCATGACGGTAGGAGGTAAGGGGACCTTCCTCAGTGCAAGTCAGGAAAGAGGAGCTTCAAGGGGACGTCCACTCAGAGACTTTGTGTCCCCTAAAACTTCAGAGGACACAGAGGCCTGGTACCTGACTCCAAGGATAAGAAACCCAGGGGTCAAGAAGCTGAGGCTGTCAGGCCAGCATCAGGACAAAAAAGTGGGAACCACACTGGAATGTAGTAGAAGCTACACTTCCACTGATGGAGGCCAAAGGGTCTCATGGGTAAGAAAACTAAAGTCTGTGGCTGGAGTGATCTGCGATGGTGGGGCAATCCCTCATTTGCATGGCAAGGGTCTGTGAGTTTCCGTGAGTCAAGTAGATACCCAGGAAAGTAACTGAGCTGGAGGAGCCATCTTGATGTGACTTTTCCCAAAAAAGGCAGATTGCCAGGGCAAGAGAACTCTAACAACGCCAGCAGTAAGGGGCTGTGGGATGCACTTTCAGGGGCAGGATCAGAGGTAGGGACGTAAGAGTTCAGGATAACGAGATGTAAAATATCTAGACACACACAACCAAAAATAAGAATGAATAACCTTGTAAGTTGAAAATTAGAACACGCTAGACAGGAGCACACACAAACATTAAATGGAGACACATATTGTGTTCTGGGATAAGAGCACTCTTTATTTAATACATCCCCAAGAAAAATATGAAGATTTTGGGGGGAACTTGACCAAATAATTCTTTAGTTTACGTATAATAAATATGTATACATGAATAAATATATAATAAAACCTGAGAATACTCTGAGAATTAACAGGAAAAGGGTGGTAACTTACTTTTAGTTGGTACTAAAAAAAAACCCCTATTTTAAACTTATAGCAGGTGGTACTGGCACAGAAATAAATCAGCAGAACAAAAGAGAAAGTTCAGAAATAAACTCTAGTATATGATTCAGTATACGAGTCAAATCACGAGGGGAAAAAAATAAGTCAAGGAATATTCATAGAACAACTGGCTAAACCATTTAGCAAGAATAAAAAAAGACCCCTCCCGACCTCATTCCTTATACTAAAATGTTTCAGATGGATTAAAGATTTAAATTTTTTTTAACTGCTGAATTATAGTTATTACCTTGAGATTGGAAAGTCCTTCTAAGCATGGTACCAAAGGCAAAATACGTAAGGAAAAAGACTGATACATTTGACTACACAAATTTAAAGTTTTTGTGTGGCAGTGCATGACACAAACAGGTCAAAAGGGAAATAATAAAGTAGAAAATTTGTTTACAACACGTGTGACAGCTAAAAGTGAAAATTACTATAATACAAAGAACTTTTTCAAATCAATATAAGACAAGCCAACTACTGAGAAAAAAGGCATATCACCACAACAGAATTACAAATGACCAGTCAACATGCAAATTAGTCAGAGAAATGCAAACAAAACATTGAAAGGTCATTTTTCACCTACCAGATTAATCAAGATTAAGAATATCAACGATGCCCAGGTATGTTAAGGCTTCCTGCTGGTGAGAGCATAAACTGGTATAAACTTTCTGAGATTCCTCTGACAATATGTAGTAAATCTACAATGTATATCGTTTTCATTCCAACAACTTCAAGTCTAGGAATTTAGCGTAAGTGATAACTGCATACAATTATACAGACATATGTAAGAATAGTAAACATCTGGAAATACTCTAGATGCACAATACTCAACAGAGTATTAGTTAAATAAATTATGGTACCAACTTTTAATGCCATCATGATTGACATGAAAAATGTGTCCAATGCATGTTACAAACCACATGCCTAGTTTGACCCCATTTTGGTAACCTTGAGTTATGCCCAAAAAGTATGGGTATGGATACACACACACGTCACCAGAATGACTCAGTCATTCTCTCGCTTTCTGAAACAATGGACGTACACTTCTTTAAACTGACCTGCCTCACTGCATCACCTGCCCACAAACGGACACAGAAAAATCCACACGCACTTTCCTCTCCAAAATCAGGCACTTGAATTTAACCAACGATGGCTGTGGGAGGCAAATGGTCCTTAAAACACCATTTGATTGACGTCTACTACCCACTGGTTTTCTCTCTGATGAAGGGAATGGAAAAATTAAAGGGTTAGGAAATCGGAATATGAGATTGGCCAAAAAAGGGAGCCTTGAGAATTCTTTTTTACCTCCTTTAAAATCAATTTAAATACTAACTTTATTCCAATCCACTATGGAATTTCAAGGTAATGACTTTTGCTCTGGTCTTAATCTTAAGGGCCCAGCTGCAATTTTAGGTCTGGGGTCATGGATGGACTATTACCTATTTCCCCTAGTTAACCTCCATCTATTTTGGTTGCTTGTGGCTCCTTCTAGAAGTGATGGGAGAAGGTATATCACAGTGAAAAGATGAGTATAAAAAGACACAAGTGCTATAATAGTAAAAGCAATGCATATATATATATATATATATATATATATATATATATATATAGTTCAGAAATATAAAGGCCTAGCTCTCCCAGGAACCCAAATGTCCTGTCAAGTCCCAGGAATGAGAACTGGACTTGCAGGCAGAATATCTGGCCCCACAATTGAAGTTACGTCTCTGTCTGAAACCATCTCTCCACTCTAAAATGGGAAAATGATAACTCCTAACCTTCCCACCACACAGAACTGCTGTGAGGATGGAATGAAAGAACATGTATAAACAAAAACTATGGTGGAGATAAATAAAAACTATGGGCACCAAAAAAAAAAAAATTCAGCCAGGGCACAATCTGCTCCGTATCTGGGCAACCCTCCGTTTTGATTCCTAGTCTAGAAGGGAGCTCAAGACTGGATCTTGGCACTCGCCTCTACACACTGTCCCCAAGACAGTTACTAAGGAAAAGATCCTTCTTCCATCACTATCTGAGGATCCAGCTTTATTTAATGGCACTCATAACCCAACTCTGAATGCTACCTGATCAGTCCTTCAACAGAAGGACCCTGCATGCTTCTAGGAAGACCCACTATTGGTTTCCTGAGATGCTCTTCCCGCCTTAACCAGGAATCCACTTGGGAAAAAAAGGGACGGTATTGTGGTTAAGCTACCAGGCGAATTCAGAGAACTTAAGGCTGCCTTCATGTGCATGAGAAAATGATCAGAAAAGAACTGCAGGAAAATGCTCAGCACCTACTTCTGTTAAGTATTAACACTGAGCAACTCTGTGCTATCGTTTGGAACATTTAGAGGAAGGGACAAAATCTATGTTTTTGTTACTTCAGTATTCTTTCATGAACTGCTTTTACATTTCTGCACTGTACCCAGAAGTACATTTTACTTCATATTTAGTCAGTTTTCTTAACGAGAAACTTTTGACACCAAGCAAATAGGACTTCTTCCTTTCGATGACAATTATGCTAAGTTCCCATGTGGACAAAGGTAGCTTCTTTGACAGTTAATTCTAGAACTTGAAATTAGGGGGACTACAGAGACATATGGTATTTACAGAGCTGGTAAAAAATAATAATAAGCGGGAGAAACTCAGATTCTCTCTTTGGTTAGAGGAGGCTTGGAGGAAAATCCTTACTCATCAGAGACTCTACCTAATACTAACCAAATAATTTGTAAAGATTCCAAATTTAATTCAAGAGCTGTGAAAACTGTATGAGTTTGAATTGTTGCACATAAAAAATAAAAGTTGGAAGCTATTTGTATGAGTCTATTGAGAGTTCTACTCTACAGTTCACCTGAATGAGAGCAGGAAGTGTTCTACATGTTGATCCTAAGTTGTAGTCTGAGACGACACCTCAGAGGACAAAGGACAATTAACCCTAATACTGCCCAGTACTGGCTGGGGCCAGGGCTGACAGCTGGCCTTGAAAACTCAAGCATCAGGGTATCACTTCCCTCTCTCTGACTCTTCCCAGTTGAGAGGATATGCTTTGGGTCAGATGCCCCTGGGGAAGCAGCTTCATAGAGAGTTGCCACCTGTTCTTATCATTGCTCATGTCTCCTCATCTGCCTACAAGCCCAGGCTGCTCAGATGTGTCCCTCACTGGTGCCCAGTGAGCCGGTGGAGAACACACCAGCCCACCATGTGGGAAAGGCTGCCCCTTTTCCTCAGGACTGTGGTGTCGCCCAATACTAGGACCACGTTCATATATGCTTCACCCCGAGTTGGGCAATATCACTGTCCCCTCCCACCCCTCCCCATGATTTCTAGTCTCTAGGCCTGGAGAGGGAGGGAGAAGGCATAGGAGGACACCACCATCACTTAGAGAAGCCACAAGCCTCCATCCTTCTTCTCCCTTCGTTCCTTGCTGAGCCTTGGAGTTACATTGTTGGTTAGGGAGGAAAGTTCAAGAACACTGATTCAGGCTTTAAAAGTCAAATCGAATCCACTCCATCTGTAAATTCGGCATATTGACAGTAGTTCCGGGACATGGTTCATGATAAAGTAACACTCATAGCTACCGACGTTGTAGATAAAAGGGACGATCGTGTCGCCTGCATGGTTCCCCTCCCCTATAAACACAGGACTCCGGCCGTGGGCTTCATAATGCTGCAACCCATTGTTACCACTCCACCCCCAAGTCTAAAAGGAGGCATGGAGCATTTTTAGGAAATGTTCAGTGAAAAAAAAAATTGCCAAGGCTGTTCTAAACATTCATGTGGAAGAGAACTGTCTAACTTAACAGAATATTTTTACTGGAATGAAGGCTTATGGCTTTTGAATACATATAAGACAAAAGGAACTGTATCAAAGCAACACTGCCTAACAGATATTGCAGGGAACTTACTGGAGTGGCCAGGCTAGCATACTTTCCAATTAGTGTGTCAACCAATTGTCGGAAAAGGGCTTCTGAAGTGTTCACCGTATTTGCCTATGTCAATGATCTCTAGCCTTTGCAATGACCTCCTTCATAAAGTCAAATTCTAGCCCACACTTCCGTCTATCTCATTACTTATTGTAAAAGAATGGATTCTGAATTAATGACAGAGATGCTACAAAGGAAGAGGCAGACAGTCTCTTGCATTCAGTGCCTAGAGGAGCTGACTCTCAGGCATCACTCAGAGGAGAACACAGGTCAGTCCATGTGACCTGTAGCCTGTGGTCAATATTACATTGTACATCAAGGTTCTCAAGTTCAGAGACACAGAACTGGTCGTGTAGCAGGGAAGACATCAACAATTCCCGAGTGTCCTCCTTTTGGGGGATTCCAAAGAGATAGTCACCGTCTTGAATCCAGGAATGGGATTGCAGGCCCACGCACACACAGGGCCTCTGTGCAGACACCTGAGAAGCTGTCATAACATCTGCCCCAGCAGCAGCGCATCCTCTTCACGCAGCATTGGCAATCTAGACATGGCGGAGGAAAAGAGAGTTCACTGACACTTAGGTTCTCCTGCGGTGCACCCCTGTGTGCATGGGAAGCGGTACAGGAGATGAGCCACCGCTCTGTGAGTGGTCAGGGCGCCATCACTGACCCTGCTCTCTTCCTGGGACTGGAGGGCATGCCCCTCCCTCCTGAGGTGCAGAGTTACCCGTGCCTTTCACCTGCTGAGCCTGGGACAACCTCCCGCACTCCCCCTCTGACCCTCCTCGATCCCAGCTGTTCTTCCTGACTCCAGCCCCACCCTCCCTCCATTCCACTCATTCCTCAAAAGTGACAGTCGCACATACCACACTGCTGAGAAGGAGAGGAATGCGAGGACAATCACAACAGCCAGGGAGCCTAGCCCGACGCCTACCATCTGCTGCAGCGTGAGCGATGAATCTGCGGGACAAAACCACACGCTGAACCCACAGAGCACAGAATCACGGCCCTCCACAGAGGTGCACACCCACCTGACCTCGCTCTCTTTTAACCAGAGGTTGGCCCCATTTAACAAACCATCCCAAGAATGCCCAGAGTTCCTCTGTGCCCCCTCAGTTGGTCCTGAGACCAGGGCATCAGGAAAAACTGTTCCACGACATTTTTGAAAAGGAAGCGTAAAACTGGGCCACATTCAAGTTACAAGGGATAAAAGTTGATTTGTTGGGCACACACGTACAGCACCCTGTGTTGTGTGTGTTGGTCTTCTCTCAAGTCAATTACACTTGATCGATTTTTACCGGCAGTTTTCCTTTGCGTCGAGGAAGATGTCATTCTGACGTCATTTGGACTTTTGCTCCAAAAATGGTAGCTCCAGTGATCAAATATAGCAAACAGGGACTTCCCTGGTGCTCCAGTGGTAAAGAATCTGCCACTGGGGGACGCGGGTTTGATCCCTGGTCGGGGAACTAAGACCCCACATGCTGCGGGGCAACTAAGTCCGCGCGCCACAACTACTAAGGTTGCTCGCCTCCACTAGAGCCTGCATGCCGCAAACTACAGAGCCCATGTGCTCTGGAGCCTGCGCGCCACAGCTAGAGAAGAGAAAACCCGCTGCCACAAATAGAGAGAAGCCTGAGCACCACAATGAAGAGCCCGCATGCCACGACGAAAAATCCCTCATGCCTCAACAAAGATCCCGCGTGCTGCAACTAAGACCCGATGCAGCCAAAAAAATAATAATGAAAATATTAATAAAATAAATAAATCTTTAAAAGAAAAACAAACATAGCAAACAAATCCTCTCTGTTGGGTAGAGTCATCTGTCATTTCCCCTACAGGAAGCAAGGGTAGTACCTCCCTGCTCTGTTCAGCAGGTTGCCATGAAGATAAAATAAGAAAATTGATGGAAAAGCTCTTTGAAAGACATTCGTATGTTCTATTCAGAGGTGCATCGCATGTCAACTCCAGAGAGATCCCTGGCTATTCACTGAAAAACACGCACATTTGAGTTGTACATTTGGGCCAAGTGACTAAGTCAGGGCATCATGTTCTAAACCAAAGATCTCATTTTAACTTGCAAACACTTACTTAGCACTTACTATGTGCCAGACACTGTTCTAAAACCTCTCCTAACCACCCACTGGGTACCATAATAATAGCACCAGGTATTATTACACTGGGTACTGTTATTATTCGCATTTTATAGATGACGAATCCAGACATGGAGTGGTTAAGAAACTTGCCCAAGGTCACCCAGCTAGTAAATGACAAAGCCAGGATGCAAACCCAAGCTGCCTGGCTTCAGAGTCTGCTTTTGACCACAGCACCATGCTTTCCCAGTGCAGATCTGAATCCAGCTCTTTCTGCAGCAGAGTGGGTCATGTTCTCCCCCAGAAGTCAGCGGTGCTGGCCCAGATCTTTCCTCCACAGGCTGATGATTATGGGGCCTCGGGCTGTGGTTGCTCAAATTCCTCTTTGGAAGAACAAAAATCTGTACGATGGTGCCACCAGACATTGAGAAGATCTTGGGGGGCTGACTTTGCATGTATAGAATTAAAAATAAAAATGCCACCAAGTCATGGAATAAGTTTAAGGGAGTGCAATCAATTCCAAATTTTTCCAGATGATTTGTTGCAGTTGTCGTCGTTGGAACATCAAATTACAGTCATCCCTCAGTATCCATGGGGGACTGGTTCCAGGGCCCCCCTTGGATACCAAAATCCTCAGATGCTCGAGTCCCTGATATAAAAAGGTGTCGTATTTGCTTATAACCTACTGTATACTTTAAATCATCTCTAGATTATTTATAATACCTAATACAACATAAATGCTATGTATATAGTTGTAAATACAACATATTCAATAAATGCTAGGTAAATAGTTGCCAGTGTGCAGCAAATTCAAATTTTGCTTTTTAGAACTTTTTGGAATTATTTTTTCTGAATATTTTCAATCCACAGTTGGTTGAATCCATGAATGTGGAACCCGCAGATATGGAGGGCCAACTGTATTTCATGTGTCTGTACCCTCCTTTTACCAATGCACCAGGCATATGCTTACTGCTCCCCCTGGGTAATCCAACACTGCCATTGAAGAGCTGAAAACAGCAAAAGCAAACATCTGTTACCGTAAGGGGAGAGGGGCTTAAGAGGAAAAATAGCCCCTGGACTTGAGACCCTCAAAATATAGATGACTTATTTCCCTGGCAGTAATTGTAGCACATTTGAGAACCGTTCAAGCTACTTAACTTTTTCATCATCGATTCTGTGCTGTCTAATACAGTAGCCGCTAGCCACAATGTGGCTATCTAGATCTAAATTAATTTAAATTAAATTAGATTTAAAATTCAGTTTCTCAGTCATACTATTTTAAGTGCATATTTCAAGTGCCCAGTAGCCACAAGTGGTGAGTGGCTACCATACTGGACAACACAGCTTTAAAATCTTTCCATCACTGCAGAGAGTTCTACTGATCGACACTGCTCAGATCTCTACAACCAGGTCGAGAGCAATTTGATTCTACTGGAGACTCTACAGGAGAGCTGGCACCAGCAAAAGCAGCCATGGAACGTATCTCTTGCTAAAGAGCCTGGCAAATCATTACCTCAGAAAATGTCAAGAGACTTTCTAGAGGGACTTCCCTGGTGGCTCAGTGGTTAAGAATCCGCCTGCCAATGCAAGGGACACGGGTTCGATCCCTGGTCCGGGAAGATCCCACATGCCACGAAGCAACTAAGCCTGTGTGCCACAACTACTGAGCCTGCCCTCTAGAGCCCGTGAGCCACAACTACTGAGCTTGTGTGCAACAACTACTGAAGCCCGCGCGCCTAGAGCCCGTGCTCCGCAACAAGAGAAGCCACCACAGTGAGAAGCCTGCGTGCTGCAACAAAGAGTAGCCCCCACTCGCCACAACTATAGAAAGCCCGTGTGCAGCAACGAAGACCCAACACAACCAAAAATAAATAAAATTGATTCTTTAAAAAAAAAAGAGAGAGACTTTCTAGAAAAACATGGCATGTATTGTTTGGCTACTTTTGGTATACAGAAGAAAAAAGCCTTGACATATTTAAGAAGGCATATTATAAAACGGGAGGAGGAGTTCTGGTTAAATTAGAAATTAATAAAGAAAAAAATTAAAGGAGTGACTTGAATTTACTAGATATTAAAACAGCACAGTAAGCTCACAGTACTGTGAGCTTACTGCTCACAGTAAGCTCACACCCAGCCCTCATTTCCCCACACTGTCCACCGGGCATTGTTAGGTATTGGCTGAAGTCAAAATCCATTGTGCTTGCCACAGTTCCCTGACCATTTAGTGACTCTGTGCCAGAAGAAAGAAGAGCAGTTTCATCCAATCTGCTCATAGCTCCCACACTGACTGCTGGGAACTACGGCTTCTTCTCCCAGGTGGACACAGAGCCATCTCTTAAAGACCGTCCCTGGCCTCGACTTCAAGTTATCATCATGCACACTTTGCAAAATCTACCTCCCTTTCACAAAGTTCCATGCCCTTTGCTCATCCTCTGTCTTCCCACTTTTCACTTCTTCGTCAAGATTCCTCAAAGATCACTTGCAGTGGTTTATCCATCTCATTTGCAAATTGTATGAGCCTGCTAGAATTTACTGCTTCATCCATGGCAGAAGACTTTAATGTATGGAGAGCAGTTAGCTCTTCTCTAGTTTTCAAATATCAAAGAGGACATCTTTCACCCTTAGCAGGAAGCCCAACTATTCCTTACTCTCGAGGTATGTACTGGGAAATCATCTTTATTCATTCTGTATAACATGACTTGGATTGTAGCTCCAGGCACAATTCTTGCTGGTAGAACAGTTCCTGGTTATATGTCTTTTTTTCTACATTATATATGTACTCTGTGAACATGAGTCAATCCAATCATGGTATAACCACATGCTTCTTTAGGGACTTCCCACATTAATTCCTTACTGAGAAAATGTATAACTGGCCAATGTGAATTACATTTTTCAGAGTTTTGCCATCCTCTGGTTACCTTCCTTTCCATGGTCACATGCCATGAAACCATACTTATTTTTCTTCTCAATCACTTGTAGAATATCCTTTTAGAAACCCAAGTGAGTGAGCCATGTGTTATATCCCAGATTCTCAGTGATTCATTCTTTTTTTCTTTTTTAACATCTTTATTGGGGTATAATTGCTTTACAATGGTGTGTTAGTTTCTGCTTTATAACAAAGTGAATCAGTTATACATATACATATGTTCCCATATCTCTTCCCTCTTGCGTCTCCCTCCCTCCCACCCTCCCTATCCCACCCCAGTGATTCATTCTTAAAGCGAGTAAATCCATGAGGCTTAAACTCCACCAGTCTCTGTAGGGTGGCTCCCCGAAGAGGTATAGTGCTCAGGAAGAGTGATAGGGATTCCCTGGGCTTATCTTGAACCTTTTCACTAATGGAAATATCACAGGTGTTGAAGAGCCAGTTAGAAAGGCCCTATTCCTACTCTCAGACTTCGTGACAGCTTGAGGACTTCCTATGGCTGTGGACATTTTTTCATGAATTTACACCAGCAGGGTCATTTCCTGAAAGCAACAGTTCTGTTCTCCAAAAGGCACAAATAATTAGCACTGTGACTTCTATTTAGTGTGTTAAATTTCTCTCTGCTATTCTAGGGTTCCCTTGCTTGAATCCCCTGTGGAGTAGGAGATGGCAAAGGAGATCAAAGCAGAAAACTAATTTAGAGATAAGTAAAGCCTGATGAGTCAACAACATTATTGAATTCATTCTCTATTGCAGCTTAACAAATTACCATAAGCTTAGCAGTAGCAGCCATTTATTAGCTCATAGTTCCATGGGTCAGAAGTTCAGGCACACTGTGACTGGGTCCTCAGCTCAGGGTCTTACAAGGCTGAAATAAAGATGTTGAGAGGGCTGCATTTCCCTCTGGAGGCTGTGGGGAAGAATCTGCTTCCAAGCTCATGCACGTTGTGGGCTAAATTCAGTTCCTTGCAGTTGTAGGACTGAGGTCCTCATATTCTTACTGGCCGTCAGCCAGGGGCCACTAAGCTCCTATAGGCTGCCCGCATCCCTGCCACGTGGTCCCCTCCATCTTCAAAGCCAGCAGGAGAAACCCTTATGTCAAATCCATCTCTCCCTTGGAATCTCCAATTTCCCCTGTCTTTGACTTCTAGACACAGATTTAAAGGGCTAATGTGATTAGGTCAGGTCCATCCAGATAATCTCCCTATTCGGGACTTTAATTACATCTTCAAATCCTTTCACAGCAACAACTAGAATGGCCTTTGAATGAATAACTGAGAGAAAGTGGGTGTACCCCAAGGACCAGGAATTTGTGAGGCCATATTAGAATTCTTCCTACCACTATTATGAAGGTTTAAAATGAGTGTGACTTCCTAACATCATATACAAAAATAAACTCAAAATGGATTAAAGACCTAAATGTAAGGCCAGACACTCTAAAACTCTTAGAGGAAAACACAGGAAGAACACTCTTTGACATAAATCACAGCAAGATCCTTTTTGACCCACCTCCTAGAGAAATGGAAATAAAAACAAAAATAAACAAATGGGACCTAATGAAACTTAAAGGTTTTTGCGCAGCAAAGGAAACCATAAACAAGACGAAAAGACAACCCTCTGAATGGCAGAAAATATTTGCAAACGAAGCAACTGACAAAGGATTAATCTCCAAAATATACAAGCAGCTCATGCAGCTCAATATCAAAAAAACAAACAACCCAATCCAAAAATTGGCAGAAGATCTAAATAGACATTTCTCCAAAGAAGATATACAGATTGCCAACAAACACATGAAAGGATGCTCAACATCACTAATCATTAGAGAAATGCAAATCAAAACTACAATGAGGTATCACCTCACACCAGTCAGAATGGCCATCATCAAAAAATCTACAAACAAGGCTTCCCTGGTGGCACAGTGGTTGAGAGTCCGCCCGCTGATGCAGGGGACACGGGTTTGTGCCCCAGTCTGGGAAGATCCCACATGCCGCAGAGCAGCTAGGTCCGTGAGCCATGGCCACTGAGCCTGCGCGTCTAGAGCCTGTGCTCCACAACGGGAGAGGCCACAACAGTGAGAGGCCTGCATACCGCTAAAAAAAAAAAAAAATCTACAAACAATAAATGCTGGAGAGGGTGTGGAGAGAAGGGAACCCTCCTGCACTGTCAGTGGGAATGTAAATTGATACAGCCACTATGGAGAACAGTATGGAGGTTCCTTAAAAAACTAAAACTAGAAATACCATATGACCCAGCAATCCCACTACTGGGCATATACCTTGAGAAAACCATAATTCAAAAAGAGTCATGTACCACAATGTTCACTACAGGTCTGTTTACAATAGCCAGGACATGGAAACAACCTAAGTGTCCATCGACCGATGAATGGATAAAGAAGATGTGGCACATATATACAATGGAATATTACTCAGCCATAAAAAGAAATGAAATTGAGTTATTTGTAGTGAGGTGGATGGACCTAGAGTCTGTCATACAGAGTGAAGTAAGTCAGAAAGAGAAAAACAAATACCGTATGCTAACACATATATATGGAATCTAAAAAAAAAAAAAAAAGGTTCTGAAGAACCTAGGTGCAGGACAGGAATAAAGATGCAGACATAGAGAATGGACTTGAGGACACGGGGAGGGGGAAGGGTAAGCTGGGACGAAGTGAGAGAGTAGCATTGACATATATACACTACCGAGTATAAAATAGCTAGCTAGTGGGAAGCAGCTGCATCACACAGGGAGATCAGCTCAGTGCTTTGTGACCACCTAGAGGGGTGGGATAGGGAGGGTGGGAGGGAGACACAAGAGGGAGGAGATATGGGGATATATGTACACATATAGCTGATTCACTTTGTTATATAGCAGAAACTAACACAACATTGTAAAGTAATTACACTCCAATAAAGATGTTAAAAAAAATAAAATGAGTGTGAGTGTATATGTGTATACATGCATGCACATAGCATATTCATAGATAATGTACACACTAAGCTTATACCTTGATGTTAATCTTCTCTGGCTTATTTGATAAGTATTGCACCCACTATGCTTCTTTTCTCACCAGACTGTACTGTTGGTTCCCCAGTAATCATTCAACTCAATTCAATAAATTCTGACTGAGCACCTACTGTGTGCCAGGCACTGCTCCAGCCTTCAAATGCTCTCTCTCAAGCATATGAAATCTAGTAAGAAAAAACAAGTATACCAGTGACTCAAAAGTGTGGCAGAATGGCTAAAGAGAGGGAGGGAGAGAGATCCTGCCCTGTTGAGGAAATTTTAAACAGTGTCAAGGAGGAGATGGCATTGATTTTAATCTTGAAGAACAGGTGGGGTTGTAATAAACAGAAATTACAGGAAGGTTATAGGGCAATCCAGGTGGAAGTAAGTACATAATCATATGAGCAAGACATAAGACACAAGACACAAGACATAAGGAGAGAAAGCAAGGGCCATATCCAGAGAAGAGCTGCCACATCGCTTTGAATGGAGAAGAATGAGAGATGCAATCAGAAGGGTACATTGGTGTCCAACTGAGGCCTTGGAAAGAAGAAAAAGAAATACTGGAGAACTGTGGAGGGAACATGTCAGGGGGTAGTGTAGGCTCGAGTGAAGAGGGAAACCTGAACACTGTGATGGGAGAGGAGAAAGAGGCTTGGCCAGCCATCCAAAGGCCTCTGCTCAGGGAGTGAACACAGAAATGACAATCAGAGAGGTCTGCCCAAGTGCAAAATGTGGGCTAAATGGGAAAGAGGAGTAGTGACTAATGACTCAGAGCTTTCAGGCCTATGACTAACGGATGTTCCCTGATGACAGTTTATCATCATCTCACGTATATCAAATGACCTTGCTCTGTGACTCAAGAAAGCACAGTATCATAGTACTTTGTGGCTGGAAGGGATCGCAGAGATTTTGGAGGAAGGCAACAGAGAACCAGCCAAGTTAAATATAATTTCTAAGACACTCAGCTGATTAGTAGCAGGACTCGGGCAAAGAAGCCCAGGCCTCTGCACTTCCCATCAAACCGACTGCTGGCTCCCTGAGAGCCATCACAAAGCTCTTTTAGGGGCAATGTGCAAAAGGTAAGTAGCATAATTCATCAGAGGGCAAAGGCAAGAATGGGGCTGTTGCCTGGCATGAGTGAAACTGAAACAATTTGAGGACTTATTTGGATTCTAGTTCTCTCCAAATTACTTTCTGAAATGGCAGGCTCCAAAATTTTGGCAAAAGGAGACTGCCAGGTGAGCGCACAACCCATTCTGCATGTAGACGTATACCCGCTCGAGCTGCCTTCAAAATCTCAACATAACTGGGTTTTCTATTATCTCAGCTCTTTCCAGTAGCTTGAATTCAAAGGTTCAGACTCTCTTTCAACATGAGGGGAAAAACGCGCGGCCAAAAGCCACTTAGATATTTCCAAAGCAAAATCCTTCCTGTTAACTTAATCACAGTAGAATGACTGTAGCCAGCTCTTTGGCCATTACTTCTACCCAGTTTGAGTCTGTTAATCACACTGAACAGCTGCTGAAAGCAGTGGATTCTGGAAGCTATTGTATCTGTGCCTGTCCATGATGCTTGCACATCTCCATTCTTCTGGTAAAAGCACCTCTTTTCCTGTAGGAACTCCATCCCGCCCTTAAAGCTGCAGGGAATGGATTGGCAGAAAAATTTCCAGATGTCGGAATGCATGGTTGTTTTTTGTGGCCATCATTCAATTCTAGGAAAGGGGGCTTAGTCTATCTGCACGCAGAAATGTAAGAGCACACATCTTTGTTAAGAGAGGTCCTCACTCATGGACATATATACACTACCAGATGTAAAATAGATAGCTAGCGGGAAGCAGCCGCATAGCACAGGGAGATCAGCTTGGTGCTTTGTAACCACCTAGAGGGGTGGGATAGGGAGGGTGGGAGGGAGACGCAAGAGGGGGGAGATATGGGGATATATGTATATGTATAGCTGATTCACTTTGTTAAAAAGCTGAAACTAACACACCATTGTAAAGCAATTATACTTCAATAAAGATGTTAAAAATATATAGCGAGAAAATGCAAAAAAAGAAAAAAGAGGCCCTCACTTATGATGCTAAGTGAAATAAGTCAGACAGAGAAAGACAAATACAGAATGATCTCACTTATACATGGAATCTAAAAAAGCTGAATTCATAGAAATAGAGAATAGAACGGTGGTTGCCAGGGGCTGGGGGTGGGGGAAATGGGGAGATGATGGTCAAAGGGTACAAACTTCCAGTTGTAAGATAATTAAGTTCTGGGACATATTCTAATGTACAGCATGTTGACTGTAGTTAACAGTACTGTACTGCACACTTGAAAGATATTAGGAGAGTAGATCTTAAATATTCACACATACATATACACAAATTATATATATAAATATATACATACACCTATATACATAAATTACATATATATATGGTGATTATGTGAGGTAATGGAGGTATTAACTAACCTTACTGCGGTAATCATTTTGCAATAAGTACGTGAATCAAATCATCACATTGTACACCTTAAACTCACACGACGTTATATGTAAATTATTTTCTCAAGAAAATTGAAAAAAGAGAGAGAGGCCCTTGCGGCCTGGCAATCTTCAATCCAGGCTGGCTGACAGTCAGGTAATGTGCCTTGCCCAGTTGAAAATCCATGCCCCCTACCCTTGTTGAATTTGGTGTGAGTAGAGATAAAGACATGGGAAATGAGATTAGGGGATAAGCAGAAAACGAAGGAAGCTTATTTCTCCAGGTTCCTCCCAAACATTTCCTGCTAGGTGCTCTCTACACACAGGGTAACAAACCCCCCAATTGTAAGGCACCATCCACTGGACCCTCCTGGGAAGCACCCCAGCCTATTGTTTTATGATGCTCTGAGGTGAGGGACAGGATGTAAGGAGTTAAACCGATACTCTGGGCTAAGAGCAGAATTCCTCAGGCTGTTGCTAGGATTCGTGAACCACAAGGAAAAGTTCCAGACTCAAAAGGTCATAAACTTGACAAGATTTCTGGTATTAGCTACAAACTAATGGAATTCTTATGAATCAAATCCAGTGGCTGGCTGCCGGCTGGTTTAAAGAAATGTACTGCCAGGGGAATCCCAGCCTGGCAAACAAGGACCTGCGATTGCTCAACCCCTGAGGCAACTCCGCCACCCAGATAACTGCCCCCATGAAGCAGACGGTTTAAGTTGTAGGCACTCAGTGGGGCTCCTTCTCTCTGCCTCTCTTAGGGAAGGCTCTGGAGGAAAGGGACAAGGCTGCTCTCCCATCAGGCAGAGCCCGAGGCAGCCAACCTAACTGACCAAGTGACCCATTCTGCTGCCAGGGCAGGAGGTGCTTGCCTTTCCTGTCCAGCAGGATGTGGTCCTTGTTATGGGCCCCCTGGCCACTGCACGGTTCTTTATCTTTTCTTCCTTTCTAAATGAACGTACTGATTGTGATTATCCACCTTTCCCTTTCATATTATATACTGTGGTTTGAGAATGGTTAAGTTTGCCATTAATCATAGATTGCTAACAGATCATGAGAAGCACATCTAGATTAATTGGATCAAGAGAGACGGATCACCCCCAGGAACCCTGGTCTTGGAGCTGGATTCAGTAAGAGACCCACCTTTGAGCTGTCTTCTCCTTGGGTTCCAGTTTTGGTTGTATGGAGGATAATTTCACTTTCTTAATGGAGGGTGCTTTTCTAAACAGTGTATGTGTATGTGTGTGCACATGCTAAGTAGCCAAATGGTTGAAAGTAGTGGACTCCTGGTGGCTCTTTGTTTTGGTCTGCCAACATGGTTTTCTGTGCCTCTTCCTGATGGGGATCATGTCCCCCTCTCAATGCAACCCTGGTGAGGTTGCTGATCACATTGATCTGCCCCCAACCAGCCATACCAGTAAGCCCCAAACCCAAGGTAGGCTAATCATACTACCCCATCTCCTCTTAATAGTGATTCATCCAATGGAGAGTCACTTAGCTAGGAGAAGAGACTCCCTGAATTGAAAAACTGTCTGTTCCCACTGAAGTGGCTAAGCTGGGGCAGCTGGTTCCCCCCCAACCACCACCACCACGTAGCTTATAGTAGAAGAAAATGAGGCCAACTCACACTTAGAGAGGAGATAGAGACAGATAGAAAGGGACAGTCCTACTTCTGGTGTTGAGTCCCAAGTCCCAGTTTCTGGAGGCCTGGTGATGCCACTCTGGTTCTAATTCCATAAGTTCCCACCCCTCATCCTTTTCAGCTAGGGTTTTTTGTAGGCTAGTCTGAGATGTGTTTTTGTCACCTGTGACAATTTAAAAAGAAATCTCATTAACATACACTTGATGCTGCAGAGTGGACAGAGGAGAAATAAGGAGAACAGTCTTAGGCAGAAAATGGTTTTACCTTTTACCTGAGCCCAAACTGCACAGGAGCTTCTTCTCACCTATAAAGGAAAACACAGCAACACATATAATTGGGTGGCATGTGATTTCAGTTTAAATAACACACTTTAGCCCTCCAAGTTGCAGGGTTTTATCTCTTATTTTGGACCAAACGATCTTTAAAATCTCTTCTAGCTCTAACATCTTACAATTTAGCCTTATGATCACCAAGTGTTCAAAAGGACTGGCGTGGGCAGCAGAGACAGAAGTGATCTTAGGAATGGATGACCCTAAAGCTTTCCAATGTATCTCAGGAAGCACATGCTATGAGGAAAGAGCAGGGATGGTGGTAAGTTCCATGCCCCTTGTCAGCTCTCAGCAACTGGCACTGACTGCCTGGAGAACTACAGTATGTTGAAAAGGATTCTGGGGTCACATCCAGGTTCAGCAAGAAGTAGTAATGCATGTTATGTGCAAGGCTATGAGACGGCCTGGTATATACAAATACTTCACTTCTCTAGATGATATTTCCCAGGCAAACTCAGTTACCCAAAACATAGCCAAGAACCAGGAAGAAAGCTAAAGGAACATGTATGAAAGCTCATCCGTGGTAGAAGCAACCCACAAACTCATTGGAATGAAATACCTTCTCTTCTTCTCCCCTGCTGATATTATAGGCATATTTGTCTGTTAGGAATGCTAGGATTACCATTGATTTATGATACAAGTCAGCAAAAAATTCCCCAGAGGAAACCAAATAGTAGAGGTTAAAGAAAGATTCCTTCAACTTCATTAAGTAATTCTCTTTCAAGTGACAAGCTTAGTCATTCTGGGTTTATTTTATTAAAAATTGAAAAACTATATTTACACTGATAAATTCTGGGAAAAGCTTAAAATGTCTACAAGGTTTTGAATGTGACTAAATTTTGCCTTGATGCTTAGTGCATCAAGTGCATTTAATAAAAGATAACATGCAATTCCTATACACTAATGATGAAAAATCTGAAGGAGAAATTAAGGAAACACTCCCATTTACCACTGCAACAAAAAGAATAAAATACCTAGGAATAAACCTCCCTAAGGAGACAAAAGACCTGTATGCAGAAAACTATCAGACACTGATGAAAGAAATTAAAGATGATACAAACAGATGGAGAGATATACCATGTTCTTGGATTGGAAGAATCAACATTGTGAAAATGACTATACTACCCAAAGCAATCTACAGATTCAATGCAATCCCTATCAAACTACCACTGGCATTTTTCACAGAACTAGAACAAAAAATTTCACAATTTGTATGGAAACACAAAAAAAACCCAAATAGCAAAGCAATCTTGAGAAAGAAAAATGGAGCTGGAAGAATCAGGCTCCCTGACTTTAGACCATACTACAAAGCTACAGTAATCAAGACAGTATGGTACTGGCACAAAAACAGAAAGACAGATCAATGGAACAGGATAGAAAGCCCAGAGATAAACCCATGCACATATGGTCACCTTATCTTTGATAAAGCAGGCAAGAATATACAGTGGAGAAAAGACAGCCTCTTCAATAAGTGGTGCTGGGAAAACTGGACAGTTACATGTAAAAGAATGAAATTAGAACACTTCCTAATACCATACACAAAAATAAACTCAAAGTGTATTAAAGACCTAAATGTAAGGTCAAACACTATAAGACTCTTAGAGGAAAACATAGGCAGAACACTCTATGACATAAATCACAGCAAGATCCTTTTTGACCCACCTCCTACAGAAATGAAAATAAAAACAAAAATAAACAAATGGGACCTAATGAAACTTAAAAGCTTTTGCACAGCAAAAGAAAACATAAAAAAGACAAAAAAAAAAAACCCCTCAGAATGGGAGAAAATATTTGCAAATGAAACAACTGACAAAGGATTAATCTCCAAAATTTACAAGAAGCTCATGCAACTCAATATCAAAAAACAAACAACCCAATCCAAAAATGGGCAGAAGACCTAAATAGACATTTCTCCAAAGAAGATATACAGATTGACAACAAACACATGAAAGGATGCTCAACATCACTAATCATTAGAGAAATGCAAATTAAAACTACAATGAGGTATCACCTCACACCGGTCAGAATGGCCATCATCAAAAAATCTACAAACAATAAATGCTGGAGAGGGTGTGGAGAAAAGAGAACCCTCTTGCACTGTTGGTGGGAATGTAAATTGATACAGCCACTATAGAGAACAGTATGGAGGTTCCTTAAAAAACTAAAAATAGAACTACCATATATGACCTAGCAATCCCACTACTGGGCATATACCCTGAAAATACCATAATTCAAAAAGAGTCATGTACCACAATGTTCATTGCAGCTCTATTTACAATAGCCAGCACATGGAAACAACCTAAGTGTCCATTGACAGATGAATGGATAACGAAGATGTGGCACATATATACAATGGACTATTACTCAGCCATAAAAAGCAACGAAATTGAGTTATTTGTAGTGAGGTGGATGGAGCTGTCATACAGAATGAAGTAAGTCAGAAAGAGAAAAACAAATACTGTATGCTAACACATATATATGGAATCTAAAAAAAAAAAAAAGGTTCTGAAGAACCTAGGTGCAGGACATGAAAAAAGACGCAGACATAGAGAATGGACTTGAGGACATGGGTAGGGGGAATGGTAAACTGGGACAAAGTGAGAGAGTGGCATGGTCATATATACACTACCAAATGTAAAACAGAGCTAGTGGGAAGCAACCACATAGCACAGGGAGATTAGCTTGGTGCTTTGTGACCACCTAGAGGGGTGGAATAGGGAGGGTGGGAGGGATACACAAGAAGGAGGAGATATGGGGATATATGTATATGTAAAACTGATTCACTTTGTTATAAACCAGAAACTAACACACCATTGTAAAGCAATTATACTCCAATAAAGATGTTAATTAAATAATTAAAATAAAAGATAATATGCAAGAGTAACCAGTGAAGGGTATAGTTCAAGACACTGAGGAAGAAAAAGGACCTCAGACAGCAAGGCAGTTACTAGGGAACTGAGTGTATTAAAAGAGAGAAATTGAAATGGCAAGGTGAGGAAGGGAGTTCATTAAAATGGAGTGCCTTGATCAGATGTGCATTTTATGAAATACATGATGGCAGTAGTATGGAGCAAGGAGATAGGTAGAATAAGAGACAAGAAAATGAGTTAGAAAATTGATGTTCAGACAAGAGATGTCAAAAGCTAAACAGTGTTAATGAAAGAGAGGAAAGGATGATCTTAAATGGCATTAATGTGATAGAATTGACACAATTTAATGATGGACTGCACAAGAAGATAAGAAAAAAGGGAGGAGACAAGAATTATTCCTAGATTTCTGTCTTGACAACTGGGAACATGGTAATGATGTTTATTGGGACAGATATACAGAAGGAAAAACAAAAAGGGGAACTGGAAAACTCACACTTCCTGATTTACAAAGCTACAGTAATCAAAATGGTGTGGTACTAAGAATCTAGTATATAGCACAGGGAACTCTACTCAATACTCTGTAATGACCTATGGGAAAGGAACCTAAAAAGGAGTGGATATATGTATATGTGTAACTGATTCACTTTGCTGTACAGCAGAAACTAACACAACATTGTAAATCAACTATACTCCAATAAAAAGTAATAATAATAAAAAAAAGTGTGGTACTGGTCTAAACACAGACATACAAACCAATGGAATAGTATAGAGAGCCCGGAAATAAACTCTTGCATATATATCAAATGACTTTTTTTTGGCTGTGCCTCACAGCACGCAGGATCTTAGTTCCCCTACCAGGGATCGAACCCATGCCCCCTGCAGTGGAAGCGTGGAGTCCTAATTACTGGACCGCCAGGGAATTCCCTCAAATGACTTTTTTTTTTTTTTTTTCGGTACGCAGGCCTCGCACCACTGTGGCCTCCCGTTGCAGAGCACAGGCTCCAGACGCACTGGCTCAGCGGCCATGGCTCACAGGCCCAGCCGCTGCTCAGCATGTGGGATCTTCCTGGACTGGGGCACGAACCCGCGTCCCCTGCATCGGCAGGCGGACTCTCAACCACTGTGCCACCAGGGAAGCCCCCCTCAAATGACTTTTGACAAGAGTACCTAGACCATTCAATGGGCAAAGGAAATCTTCAAAAAATGGTGCTGGGAAAACTGGATAACCACATGCAAAAGAATGAAGTAGGACCATTACCTAACACCATATACAAAAATTAACTCAAAATGGATCAAGCCTAAATATAAGACTTAAAACTCTTAGAAGAAAACACAAAGGAAAAGCTTTGGGAAATTACATTTGGCAATGATTTCTTAGATATGACACCAAAAGCATAGGCGACAAAAGAAAAAATAGGCAAATTGGATTTCATCAAAATTAAGAACTTTTGTGCATCAAAGGACACTATCAACAGAGTAAAAAGGCAACTCACATAACGGGAGAAAATATTTGTAAATCACATATCCAGAATATATAGCAAGCTCCTAAAACTCAACAACAAAGAAATAAATCACTTCAAAGATGGGCAAAGGACTTGAATAACCATTTCTCCAAAGAAGATATACAAATTGTCAAAACCTGAAAACAAGCTCAACATCATAAATCATTATGGAAATGCAAACCAAAACCACAATGTGAAGCCACCACACATCCATTAGGAAGGCCATCATTAAAACAGAAAACAGCGATTGTTGGGGAGGATGTGGAGAAAATGGAACGCTTGTGCACTGTCGGTGGGAGTGTAAAATGGTGCAGTGGCTATGGAAAACTGTATGGGGATCTTCAAAAAGAATTAATAAAATTACCAAACGATCCAACAATTCCACTTGAGGGTGTATACCCAAAAGAAGTGAAAGCAGAGACTCAAAGAGATATTTGAACACCCATGGTCACAGGAGCATTATTTGCAATTGCCAAAAGATGGAAGCAACCCAAGTGTCCATCTACAGATCATGGATAAACAAAATGTTTATCCATACGTACAATGGAATATTATTCAGCCTTAAAAAGAAAGGAAATTCTGAAACATGCTACAGCATGAGTGACCCTTGAAGACATTACGCTAAATGAAATAAGACAATCACAAAAAGATAAATACTGTATGAGTCTACTTATACAAGGTAACTAGTCAAATTCATAGAGACAGAAAGTAAAAGGGTAGTTGCCAGGAGTTGGGGAAGAAGAGGAGGAATGGGGAGTTGTTTAATGGGTACAGAGTTTCAGTCTTGCAAGATGAAAAGTTCTGAAGATTGGTTTCTTAACAGTGTAAGTGTACTCGACACTACCAAACTGTTAGTTTAAAAATTGTTAAGATGGTAAATTTTATGTGTATTTTACCACAATTAAAAATAAATATAAAAAATTATCACTGCTAAGTGTCTGAGTATTAGATGGTGATTGTTGCATTACCACCATCTTGTAAATATATTAAAAACCATTGAATTGTACACTTTAGAATTATATGAATCGCATCTCAGTAAAGCTGTTTTAAAAAGAAAAATAAATAAATAAATCACTACTGATTTTAATATGTCTGCAACACTAATATATTTGAAACCCACAGGGGAAGTAATAGCAATTCAAATATGTGAGTCCAAATATAAATTATTTCAAAGAACAAGCACGTGTTCCTCTTAGCTGTATGAAAAAGAGTCATCAGTGACATCACAGGAAAGTTCCCTATAAACTAGAATTCTTATCGTAATCTCCCACTTCATTCCCTTTGTGCCCCAAATTGATATTGATCCATATTGAAGCCCTAACCCCCAATGTGATGTTATTTGGAGGTAGGGCCTTTGGAATGTAATTAGGTTTAGATGAGGTCATGAGGGTAGGGCCCACATGATGGGATCAGGGTCCATAAGATGAGGAAGACTGATCAGAGCTCACTCAGTCCCCACCACATGAGGACACAGCAAGAAGGCAGCTGTCTGCAAGTCAGGAAAAGGGTCCTCCCCGGGGAACCAAAGTAGCCTGCACCTTAATCTTGGACTTTCCCGTCTCCAGAACTATGAGAAATAAATGTCTGTTGTTTAAGCCACACTGTCTATGGTATTTTGAAATGGCAGCCCAAGATAACTAATACACCCTCCCAGACCAAAGTCTCAATCTGAGACAGCAGCTCTCTGAGCAATCTCTAAGTTGCACACATATGGTACTGCCCGTGTTGTCTATAGCTAGACACACCAAGTCAGGATCTCCGGGTAATTTTCCAGCAAGGAGGCCTTGTCTAAGTCATAAACACCTTTGGAACAAATTCAGGGCAATATATTCTGGACTTTAGTCTTCCAATTCTTAATCCCTACATAATTGCCAAAAAACACCACCAGAACTTTTTGCTACTTGGACCTATTCTTAGTTTTATATCAAGCATGATAATGGCACATGTAACTTGTGTCCTATACAGAATTTAATTGCGTGTTTCAGTTTTAAATATGTGATGAACCTTACACACAAGATGGCTCAAATTCATCAGTCAAGAGATGTTTCTATTAATATTATTTTTTCTAGTTTCCATTACCAACCGATATGAATTGATACCAAACCTTGAGTCCTCCTAGGGCAACCATCACAATGTTTCTTCTAGATCTTCCACCCCTGACTGACCCATCCAGCTCTTGCTATGTCTAGCTCATTATATTTATCTATTCTTTTTTTTTTTTTTGGCCACACTGCATGGTAGATGGGATCTCAGTTCCCTGACCAGGGATCAAACCCGCGCCCCCCTGCATTGGAAGCACGGAGTCTTAACCACTGGACTGCCAGGGAAGTCCCCATCTATTCATTCTGTAATGAATATATCGTTGTATGTCTCAAGAAAGAACCAGCACTGGAAAAACATAGCCTTTCTAAGGACGGAGAGAGGAGAGTGAGGCTTACGCAATAGCCAAGGAAATAACGGAAGCAGAAAATAGAGCCAGAAAATAGTGCTGAACTTAATCTGCCCCTCCTGCTGGCTTCCTGGAGAATGAGGAGAGGCAGCAGTCTGGCAGGAGTATGGGGAAGTGACAGAAAGATCTAGATGTTCCTCTCCAACTCAGGCTTCAGCAGTGCAATAGGATGAGGGCATTCTTGAAGCTTCTTAAAGAAGAACCCAAACTAGTTCAGTCCAAACAGGTCCCCCAGCAAGTTCAGAACATCAACCTCCAAAAAGGTTTCACCTGCTCATCCTTTATAAAGTGAAAAGATTCAACACATTCTTATTGTTCTTACAAGCAGTGTTCATCTCAAATATTGGGAAAACAAATGTGCAAATATTTAACTTTCACATGAAGAGGAAAATATAGAATTCACAAGAGTTTTTAAAGAAATATACCTTATTCCATTCACTTGTGATTCGTAATATAATGCAGTAATCATTCCCTATTTTCAAGGGTGCATTATAATATTTTCCATAGTACAGCCTGTCTCCGATAGATATCTCCATGGCATCATCGGGAACATCCTTGGCCAGCAGTTCTGCCGTCACATATCCATCAGCACCAGAAGCATTGCTAAAGAATGAGGTAGCCTCTTCAGAATCACAAACAAATGTGCTTTGGAGGGCCAGGGGAAGCACTAACACCTGATATGAACTGGAAGAGAAAAGAAAATGTCTATCAGATCCTTGCTTGGGGGATTCGTTCATTCATTTATTCGTATTTGTTGAGCACCTGCTATGAGATCAACACTTTTCTAGACACTGGAGATGCAACACTGGATAAAAGTCCTTGCCCGTGTGGGATTTACGGTCTGACAGCTCCCACCGTCATGGAACTCCAGTTGGAACCAGCCGTGTTAATGCCAGATGACACTGGGTGAGGGATCTCTCCAAGTTCTGGCTGCAGATGGCTATCCGGTAAATCCTCTTTAGCTGGGAGAAGTTGCTGCACGTATAACTACCTGAGTATATGTGTCTTAAAGTTGATCTAATCAGTGATTTTCAAATGGGCAAATAAAGCCCAGCTGTGGAAAGGGTTTAGCAGTCACATGGAGGCCAAATGCCTACAAGAGTTAATGCACTAAATCTGCAAAAATGCTCCACGCAATCACATGGGGTACCTAAAACGGAACTCACGTGATTTACATTCCCTCCAGTTCGCTACTGATACCAAAGTTCCTGTGAAATGAATGAGAAGCATGGAGTACAGATCATCATGAGTTCATCTAGTCTAACAATATCCTGAAAGAGCCGGAAAGGGAAAATCTCATATGTTCCCTAGATGTGGACAAAGAAACAAACTAGCAACCAGGTGTCATTTTTGTCATGTGTTTTAGTATTATTTATCTCACCAAATACAAAATCTGTCAGTGAAAGGAAGTGTAAGAACAAAAACACTCTGAGAGACCTACTAGAGCATGGACTTGAGGATATGGGGAGGGGGAAGGGTAAGCTGTGACAAAGTGAGAGAGTGGCATGGACATATATACACTACCAAACGTAAAATAGATTGCTAGCGGGAAGCAGCCGCATAGCACAGGGAGATCAGCTCGGTGCTTTGTGACCACATAGAGGGGTGGGATAGGGAGGGCGGGAGGGAGGGAGATGCAACAGGGAAGAGACATGGGAACATATGTATATGTATAACTGTTTCACTTTGTTATAAAGCAGAAACTAACACACCATTGTAAAGCAATTATACTCCAATAAAGATGTTAAAAAAAAAACAAACACTCTGAGAATGAATCACGCCTTTCTTTTTATTCCCATCTATTTGGGACTCATGTCCTGCCTCTAGTATAGTAGGTGTTGGGATGTCTGCTTTTTCTATCAGGCTTGATAGCAGGGATTTGAATGATTTACTCTTTTTTTTTTTTAAGTTCATAGGGGTGCTTTTTTTTTTTAACATCTTTGTTGGAGTATAATGGCTTTACAATGGTGTGTTAGTTTCTGCTTTATAACAAAGTGAATCAGCTATACATATACATATGTTCCCATATCTCCTCCCTCTTGCGTCTCCCTCCCTCCCACCCTCCCTATCCCACCCCTCTAGGTGGACACAAAGCACCGAGCTGATCTCCCTGTGCTATGCGGCTGCTTCCCACTAGCTATCTATTTTACATTTGGTAGTGTATATATGTCCATGCCACTCTCTTTGTCCCAGCTTACCCTTCCCCCTCCCCGTGTCCTCAAGTCCATTCTCTACGTCTGCGTCTTTATTGAATGATTTACTCTTGTATCCTTGCAAATCCTTGCACAGCTCTTTGGCTGTGACTGATTCCTCACTAATGTTTCTTGAGTTGAAATTTCAGTAAAGAAGAAAAACATGCATCAGCACCAAATACGATTAGGGTAATTTCCAAAACTCATTAGCACACATAATTCTATTTTACCAATAAGTATACACTTCCTGCTCCGCATTCCTAATGCCCCATCTCCTGCTTCCTAAGAGCTCATGAGTTACTAGGTTAAGAAAAGGGAGTCCTCCCCAACAGCAGGTGTTGGATTTGGAAACTATCCACCAACCAGGCTCCTCAAATTCCTAGGTGTCCTCAGGCCCCTGATTTCCTCAAAGTTTCTGGGTTCACTTTCAGCATAGGGCTTTCTACAAAAGGGACAAAGTAAAGTCTGCAGGGCAATGACTTGTCACTGCCATCACCAGTAAACATTTACTAAGCCTCCACTGCCGACAACGGAACACTTATAACAACAAACTTTCCTGGGGACTTGAAGACATCCCTATGAATCATGGCCGCAGGTAAGAAAGTAAATAGGCAGCAGACTCCATGCTGTCCGTAAGCACATCTTCAAGTCCCTCTCACCTTTCCATGTAGGTGGTGATATGCAAGTGCAAGTTCAAGGCTCACCTGAACTCTTTTGGTTCTGAACGTTGCCCAGTAGAGGCACCATTCATGACGCATAAAGCAGTATCCCCAATTAGCATGATCATAATCACCTGAGTTGCCTGATAATTGTACAAATTCCCAGCCCCCATCCCAGATCTACTGAATCAAAATCTCCAGTAGAGTCTGAGAATTCATACAGCTGATAAAGCACCCCAGGTACACTTGTAATCTGGCAAGTGTGGGAGACGCTAGCATTAAGAGAGCCCAGCCACAGCCTGTATCATCCACCCAAGACCACCAAGCCAAGGAAGGGAGCGTGGCCCCAGAACCCCTGCTCCGCCTTGTGCCCAAGCCACTGTCCCCTGACAACGTACAAGGCAGACTCCGGCCTGTCACACACTGGCGGTGCTGCTACCCCCAGCTCAAACCAGGTAGTCGGGCCAAGAAAACCCCCCAATTGCCTGCTGGTAATTAGCCCCGATGATGTTGGGGAAGCAGCTGTGGCTGTTTAGAGCATGACTGCTCTGGAAGGACTTCTCCTCTCTTTTTCACCACCACCCTCCCTTGAATGACTCACAGATCTCCACTTCCTGTTTTGGAGGCACTGGCCGGCACAGAGCCACAAGGATAGACTGTCATTTGGCTTTTCTTTCTGCCTTACATAATCATCTGGCCTAAATATCACGTACGTCTTGCAAATTCCCTCAGGCAGTGAGATCACAACTTCTGTTCTCCTTATAGCAACAGAATTACAATGCCTTCCAGTAACTTGTCAGGAATCAAGAAATAGAACAACTTAGGCCATATCCATGCCTGGAAAGACTTTTGAGCACTTACTGAACTCAAACTAATAGATTAAAAAGCTCAAGTTTCATTACAAATGGACACATAATATCGATAGGCTTTCTTTTTTTTTTTGCGGTACGCGGGCCTCTCACTGTTGTGGCCTCTCCCGTTGCGGAGCACAGGCTCCGGACGCGCAGGCTCAGCGGCCATGGCTCATGGGCCCAGCCGCTCCATGGCATGTGGGATCTTCCCAGACCGGGGCACGAACCCGTGTCCCCTGCATCGGCAGGCGGACTCTCAACCACTGCGCCACCAGGGAAGCCCGACTTTCTTTTTTATAGTTTTGTGATACCTCACGAATTTTACCTTGATGGTACAGCAGGGTCATTAGACTGAAGGGTCAGGAGAGACACAGGCAGTATAAGTTCGGTCAAAGAAACAGGTTGTTGCCATCTCCTTGATTTGCTACTGTCACTAAGTTACTCATCTCTCCAGGCAAACCTCAATTTTCCTCTCTGAAAAGGGAATAATTCTGCTTTCCTAATCCTGCCATGACCTTTGTAAATAAAAAGCTTAATTGCACACAAGGTAGTCCAGCAACTGAGGTAAATTCCTTCCATCCTAATACCACCTGGAGTCCCAGAAGCAGTTGTTAACAATGCAGTGTCTTGCTCACATCTCAATACATGAATGAATTAAAAGAATGATCCAAATGACTCTTCCAGAAATCACTACACACATGGGAGTGGGGGAGGGAGAGGGATGGACTGGAAGTTTGGGATTGGTAGATGCAAACTGTTACTTTAGAATGGATAAATAACAAGGTCCTAATGTACAGCTCAGGGAACTATATTCAATATCCTGTGATAAACCATAATGGAAAAGAATATTTAAAAAAAAGGTCTGTACGTGTATAACCGAGTCACTCTGCTGTACTGCAGAGATTGTAACAACATTGTAAATCAACTCTACTTCAATAAAAAAATAAATAAATAAGAAAGCACTACACACCCCCCAAGATCATCCTTAAATAAAGGAAAATATATATATATTTTTTGTAAATGAAATGATGTTCCTGATCCACCATCACTAAAGGATGTACCTGGAGGCGTGAGTGCAAAGTGATAGCCTGACATGTCACGGGCACCCAACCAGTGCTCATCTAATGACCAATGGAACGGATTTAATTTCTCGAGCTCAGCTGCCCAAATGCTTGTCTCTGGTCCTTTACAAGTCTCTCTATTCATTAGGGAGGGTGCTAGCTGGAATTAAAGGCCCAGTCTGTACCCAAGGAAACAAAAAATGAGGTACTGACTGCACTGACTCAACTACTCCAGTGAAGCCACCTAAAGAGAAGTCTCCTCCTCACTCAAACCAAAGTTTTCAAAACACTCCATGGAGATCACTGGGCAGCCATGGAAAAGAGGCCACTACTGACCTGATGGGTCCATTTTTCTCCTTGGCTTTCCTCAGTCTCAGGCGTGGTAAAGGCCCTCCGTGCACAGTGAAAAAGTCTACTTCCGGAAGGGGAGGCTCTGAAAACATGTTGAAAAGAAGAAAGGGGGTATGATCAGAACGAGCAGAAGCATGAAAAAAGTGGTCCTCATGGGGCATCAAGAGGAAAGTTTTCATGTAAGAAGAGATGAGCAAATTCAGACACATGCTCCGACATGGATGAATCTTGAACACATTAGGCTAAATGAAATAAGCCAGACACAGAAGGACAACTATTGCGTGATTCCACTTACATGAAATATCTGGAACAGGTAAATCCATAGAGACAGAAATAGATTAGAGGTTGCCAAGGGTTGAGGGGGTGTGTAGGAAATGGGAAGTTATTGCTTAATGGTCAACAGAGTTTCTGCCTGGGGTGATAAAAACATTTTAGGAATAGATAATGGTGATGGTTTACAACATTGTGAATGCACTTAATGCCAATAAATTGTGTCCTGAAAAAATAATTAAAATGGTACATTTTATGTTGTATATATTTTATTACAATTAAAAAAAAAATGATGCCCCAGCCCTGACAGATGGTGGATGCTGTGGGCCTTTCAATTAACTTGGTAAATAGGTTCTTATTTGGTGGGGAGACCAGCTTATCAGACTTCTAGATCCTTTAGGAACAGTTTATTTATTATTATTATTATATATTTTTTGGCTGCGCCGTGCAGCTCGTGGGATCTTAGTTCCCCCACCAGGGATCGAACCTGTGCCCTCGGCAGTGAAAGCACAGAGTCCTAACCGCTGGACCACCGGGGAATTCCCTAGACTTCTAGAGCCTTTATAATCACACAGCTGTCTGTCCTTATCTTGCTCTCCCCAGCAACCAGATTTCCCAAATAGGTATTCCACAGGGAGGAGAATGTTGGTTGATTGGCTGACACCAGCGTTCTAGCATCTAACTGGGAGTTATATTCATGGTATAAATGTACCAGCTGCCACTCTGCCTTGTGAGTAACACAGCTTACATGTGTTGGGCACACAACACATATATAGATGTGTCCTATATATGCCTCATCTCATTTAATCTTCTCCACAGTGCTATCAAGTGGATGAGATTTATAAAGGGAGGGAGGAAGAAAGAGAAAGAATAAAATATGAACACCCCCTTCCCTGAAATTCCTCTGAATCCTGCCACAGTGAAATTAGTACTAAGAGGCCAAAATAGACACTCAAGACTCTATTTACCCAATTAGAAAATAGCTTTGGGGTGTAAATTCTCAATTCAAATTATAATAAATAAAAACTTAGACCTTCCTAGATAATTTTTAAAGCTCTACTGAATATGTTATTCATACACTGCCTTTCAACAAATATTTATTAGCCACCTCTATGCACCTCTATGTGAGGCTGGGAGAAACAGCTATGGAAGACATGGTTTCTGCTTTCCAGGAGCTCAGTCTAATAGTGGAGAAAGTCTTATAAACAGGCAGTGCTTGGAACTACGATACAGTTCCACAAGAGGGTGGTGGGAGTGCAGAGGAAGAACACCAAGGGCAGGGGGGTGAGCCTATCCAATACAGAAACAGACATACGCAGGGGCAGGAGGTAAGAGAGAGTGAGGGCAGAGACAGAACTTCAGGAGTCCAGTGTGTCCGAAAGGTTGAGTCCCAGCTGGGTAGAAGTGGGCAATAAAGTGAGACATGTGAGTATAGGCCAGATCTGAGGTCCTAGAAATAATGAGAAGCCATCTAACGATTCTTAGCAGGTGTGTATTTTAGAAATACAATTTGGACTGCCTGTTGGAGGATGAATTGGAAAAGAGCAAAAGCACAGGTTCTCCAAAATCTAGGCAAGAAGTGCCTGAGGTCTGAAGCGAGTGACGGCACTCGGAAGGGAGAAGAGGGGGCAGGTGGGGGAGACACGCAGGGCAGAGACGGAACAGAAGATGGTGGAAGATAAGGAAGGGGAAGGAATCTGGGCTTCGGTTTTGGCTACTGAGTCAGTGGTGACGTCACTCATCAAGGTCTGCAGGGAAGGTTCAGATGCAGCTCACTTCTAGACCTGTTAAGTTTGAAGTGCTTGTGAACTCGTCCAGCAGGCAGTTAGAAATGCGGGTCTAGAGCTTAGGAGCAAACTGTGATGGTGATATGGAGTCAGTCATCAATAGAAGAGGCGACGGCTGCCCACGGGGGAAGGTATAAATGCATCTGAGAAGAGATGAGGGCCTAGGGTGAACACCGGGGAAACCCAGGCATCTAAGACCAGGTGGACGAATGAGAGTCCCCTATAGCTCTTATTAAACAGTGCTAAGTCTAGAATTTCTTCAAAGTCACCCAGATACGCCACACAAATTATGTTTTCCATAAATCCGTGGGTTTGTTAGGGAACAATCCCCCACCTACAGTTAAGACCCCACACTATGGTGTTGAAGGTCTATGCTGTTTCCAAGAGGTGTCCAGTAAGAGATTCCATAACTGACACCCCTGAGGAAGACACGACCAGCTCCCTGCAGCGGTAATGGGGAGACGGGAAAATGCAGTTTAAAAAGCCCCCACCAGGTTTCCCAGGGAAATGTGAGCATTTGAGTACAGTAAGTCCCCTGCATACAAACAAGTTCCGTTCCAAGAGTGAGTCTGTAAGTCCAATTTGTTCGTAAGTCCAACAAAGTTAGCCTAGGTACCCAACTAACACAATCGGCTATATAGTACTGTACTGTAATAGGTTTATAATACTTTTCACACAAATAATACATAAAAAACAAACAAACCAAAAATAAAGAAAACATTTTTAATCTTACAGTACAGTATCCTGAAAAGTACAGCAGTACACTACAACCGCTGGCATCCAGGGGCTGGCATCGAGTGAACAGGCAAGAAGAGTTACTGACTGGAGGAGGGAGAGGGGGTGGGAGATGGTAGAGCTGAAGGATCGTCAGCAACAGGAGACGGAGGGCAGGCTGCAGTGTCACTCATGCGTGACGCTGATGGCACAGGTTCTGGTTCCTTGCTGGATTCAATTCTATCTACCCTCTTGAAAAAACGATCCAGTGATATCTGGGTAGTAGCTCTTTTTTTTCATCGTAGATGACGTGGTAGCACTGGATTGCATCCTGAACGGCTGTTGCAACCTTCGTGTACCATTCTACGTGCAGGTGCTGTGCCTCAAAAACTAACAGTACCTCCTCACATAAAAGAAATCCCCTTGCCATTTCCTGTGTCGTGAATCTCTTCGGTTCTTCAGTTACTTCTTCTTCCTCTTGTCTCTCTTCACCCTTTCTCTGGGCCTCCAATTCCTGGCGCTTCTTAGCAGTACCAGCTACATCACCGCGGCTTTTACACTTGCTCCTGGTCATCCTGGGCTTGAAATAAAGATACCGTACTACTGTACTCTACACAGTTCTGTAAAGTACGCAAAAGCACAACCACTTGTAGAGGATGCACGCATGTGACAATGTCCGCCAGACACGTGAACTAACTTACATGATTGGACATGCGAATGCACGTTCTCATCCTTGAAAGCTCACAACTTGAAGGTTCATATGTAGGGGACTTACTGTATCTCTGCACTCAGCCCTTCAGGCTATCAATGAAATGCCCTTTCATTCATGTTTTGTCATCACAGTAAAGTAAGTGGTTTTTATCACAAATTTCCTGTTTTCAGCCCAGAGGGAGATAAACTGTTTACTCTTTTCTGTGTGAGAACTCTCCTTAAGCTCAAATTATTCCTCTGTTTGCTCTTCTCTGAGATTAATAATTTTAGGTCCTCTAATCTGTTGGCTAACCTTTTATTTAATTTATTTATTTATTTAATTTATTTATTTTTTTACGGTATGTGGGCCTCTCACTGTTCTGGCCTCTCCCGTTGGCGGAGCACAGGCTCCAGACGCGCAGGCTCAGCGGCCTTGGCTCACGGGCCCAGCTGCTCCGCGGCATGTGGGATCTTCTCGGACCGGGGAACGAACCCGTGTCCCCTGCATCGGCAGGCGGACTCCCAACCACTGTGCCACCAGGGAAGCCCTCTTGGCTAACCTTTTAAAACCACCAGGTTTCTCACCCACCCCAGGAACAGCAGAACAAAGTGCTCGCCCAGCTTGGAGAAGGCGGGCCCACAGCAGGGGCAGGAAGGCCATCGCCTGCTTGTTCTGTACCACGCTGCCCCTTTTCAGTCCCAGCATCATTCTTGCCATTCTAAATGTGCCACTACCATGCAGTTGATTCCATCAACACGTGACTTCTGGACTGCTTTCTGCTCTGCCTGCTCAAGGCCTTCCCCACCTTAAAAACTGTCTGCCTTTTCTCTCGAACGTGAAAGCCTGGACTTCATCAGGCTGGTTCTTCGCCACATTTTTGAGTTTAAATAACCTTAACTTCCAGCCATATTTTCCAAAGTGCTGTTTCCCATCCCCCAAACTGCTGTCTACGGCAGACCTGCTCTCCTTTCCATCGGCTTCATTACTGATTTAAACCAAATCAGACCCAAGGCAAGAAATGGGTCGTGTCTAGGCTGGAGTTCTTTCACCCTGAGTATGTGAGATGAGGGGACATACTCATTACTACCCCTAGGTGTCAACAGTATCCATTCTCTACTGGAAGCAAGTGACAAAGGAAATTATGGAGGCTACCATCTGAGAAAACTTTGAAGAGTCAGGAAAAAAGCAATGAAGCAGGACTTGTCCTACAAAATATTAAATATATTATAAATTTACAATAACTGAAATAGAAAGGTACAAGCACAGGACAGGCAAAGCAATGGAAGAAGCTAGACAATCGAGAAAGAGACCCAAATAAATAGATGAGAATATAGTGTGTGGCCTGGACAGTCATTCCAAAGGTGATGGGGAAACTGGCTTATCATCTGGGGGGAAAAAATTCCCATGTAAGTTTAGCCTTATACACTCATCTAAACAAATTCCAAATGGGTCTAACCTTCAATGTGAAAAGCAAAACTATTAAGAAGCGTTTGAAAATAGTAGAGAATAAAAATTATTGATCTGATTTTCAGGGTGGGGAAGGCTTTTCTTGGCATGACCAGAGGCAGAAACTATAAAAGAATCAATAGAATTGATTACATGAAAACTTAAAATGTCTAAATGTCAAAAAGAATATTGACAAGAAAGTTAAAGAGTAAATAACCTGGGGGTGTAATATGTAGAACAAAAGATTAAAACCATTAACGTAGGCAAACTATTAAAATCAATGAGAGGAAGGAGGTAACAGAAGTGCAAATGTGTTAAAATGCCTCTAAAACCCATTAAAATGAACCAAAAAAAAAAGTAAAAGAAAATTTTATCTGCACCAAATCTAAACAAAGGTCGCAACCTTATGCTACAAACTTCAAGGAAATGCAAGGAACTAATACATATAAATAAATATATAAAAATAAAGCACCCAATGGTTCTTTTCTAATCCTCAGCATCTCCCCAACTGGACCACAGCCCCCACTGAAGGCACGATAAATTGAAATTGATGGCAATAGAGCAAATGGAGCTTACACCATAAGTCATCAGATATCGCAAGGTGAGCTGCATCTCCCCCATCAATAAGGTTATGAGACTTGGCTTCCCAGGAAGAAGGAACAATCTTCTTTTTATCTTTATCTCCCCTTCAGCACTTGGCGCCGGTCTTTGTACATAACCAATCAATAGGTTTTCACTGAATTAAAGGGGTAAGTTGCAGCGTACCCTTCCCCCACTTCTATAACACAGAAACCTGTGTTTCTGTGTTATAGATGTGGGGGAAGGGTACGCTGCAACTTAACAATTTATTGTTATCTTCTGTTATCTTCTATAACAGAAACCCTGTTTTTTAGGCTTCTGATATAAAGAAACTTTCCCAGCCATATTTTGTAAAAAGCTAGCGTTAATATAGGAACATAACACATCCAGCCCATTTTCCTCTGTGGTGTACCATCTTGTCTCAGTGGGGCCTCAGCAGGGATGCAGATGCTTTCAGTGAGAAGAGTGGGGAGATATTCATCCCCATATAGCCATTTCCTTGAGAGGCTAGGTTTTGATTTGAAGCTGGAAAGTAGTTGGGAGATTTCTGGGGATGAGAGGAACAGGTGGCCCATGGAGGTATGGAAGGACACATGTGCCTCCCTCCTGGCCTGACCTAACATTAGGTCCTCAGATGTCAAAGAACCTGTGTCTGTGAAAGACTCGAGAGAGCCTGGATGAAGAAAAACAGTTGGGATGAAGGCCAGCTCCTCTCCTAACCTCTGGGGCAGTTCCTACCCATTCAGAGCCAGGGGAAACAGCAGGAATAAGTGTGGTACCCTGGAACCAGCCTGAGAAGACAAGGTCCTCACTGAGGACACAGGAGTGCACAGTCCTTGGCTGGTTTGTGGAAGAGAAGCTCACAGCAGAAGAATGTCAAGACACCTGGTCCTGCACGGTCCTTCCTAAGGACACTTAACAGTAAGAGAGGAGGGGTCAGAGGAGCGGGCAGTGGTCCCCAGCCCTGTAGGAGGAATTAGAGCTATCCTGACTGGACCTCTCTGTTAGAGGGATAGCCTGAGAACGCTTGGGACATACCTGTGTTTTCAGTGGCTTTCCTGAACATCTGAAAAAGTACATTGTTTTTCTTATTACGAATGCAGGTAGAGATGGGAAATTCCCATGTACATTGCCAGCCTTGGAATTGAAGGTGGACTTCGGAAGGAATGATTTCCTTTACATATTCGTTTCCCTTTTCTCTTCCAGCATTCTTGGTTCCATAATAAACCTTCAACCTCAAATGATCACCACATTGTGCGGAATAAATGGTTTATCTTTACATTCCTGCATGCACTTGCTTTCTCTCTCTCTCTCTTTCTCTCCCTCCCCCCACTTCCCCCTCTCTGGTTCTCTCCCTCTCTCTATGAGAAGAAAATTTTGCCTACAAGCTTTTTGACTTGGCTAGAAAATAGCATAACCAGTGTGGGGCAGCTCTTCTGACCCTTTGGGTCTACATCGAGGATGAAAGTTTGTTCTTACATAAGGGAGTATAAATGGTGGCACTGTTCTGATGAATTCCCGTCAATGGGCTGCCTGCAGAAGCATGTGGGCCATCAGTCAGAAGCACTGTGATAGCCTCTGCATCTCACCACCTTGCTCACCAGCACCCTCTTCCATTGCCACTACAACACTTGCCTCTGTCCTTCAACATTCCAAAAGTTTTCACTCTCCTCTGAGGTCAGCAATATATTTAAAGCACTCGTTTTCATCCTGTTCCCATCGGTAAGATTTAGTTTAATGTAAGACACTCAGAAGGGAAATTCCTTTCACTCTTCTTCTGGGAAATCAGCTTCTGTGTATTCCACGTCCAAACCCCTTGCCTCACATTTCTGGTAAAATTCAAAAGTTCATAATTTTGCTGAAACAAAGCCACATCTTAGGCAAACAGGCATACCTCTTCACATCAGTATATGGTTCTCTTATTAAAGACAGGGCTTGGGGTTTGTTCTTATTTTATTTGTTTAGTTACTCTTTCATAAGATCTTAACAACTTGAATTTTCACACTTTTTAAAAATTGCTAATTCTTTAAAGTAGAGTGAAAATATGCAGGCGTGGTTTCAATGAACTTAAACAGCTCAACAGTGTCCCCTGGTGGCCATGAACACAGACACAGGGTGCTTGAGCTACGGGGCAATATTTAGCGTACAAAACAAGGTAGAAGTGTGTCTCATCAAGATGAAACTCCCTCTCCCCAACTCAAAAAATAGGAAATGCTAATGTGAATCAGCAATGCAAACCTTCAAAACATGAAAAGGACCAAAGAGTAGGAGACTGAATAGCTATCCATTTTGATAAGTCACCATGGGAAAAAATGCCCAAATTGAACATCTCTTTCCAGCCCCGAAGTTGGTAAATTCTTTTCGGTCTAAAGCCTTTATTAACTGACCAGGCATTTCTTCAATGCCAATACCACCCGCTGGCCCTTTGGGGGTTAGCCCTCGTGTGCATTCATTACAAAAATATTCTCTTGTTGTGCTATCATTGTCCTTATGTGTGCTCACACTGTCCTTACGTGTTGGGGATTCAATGTAGAACACACAGACAAAAATCTCTGTCTTCAAAGAGTGCCTATTTTAGTAGGGGAAAAGAAAATAAACAAGTCCTGAAAACGAGTTCTATGAAGAAATTCAAGCAGAGGAAGAGAATAGAGTGATGGGGTGGCAATGGCAGATGAGTTTTGAAAGGATGGGCAGGGAGAGGCTCTCTAGGTAATGGCACTTGAGCAGAAACCTGAGTGATTATAAAGAAGCTATGGGGAGAGAGTGTCCCACGAAGATTACGCAGCAAATGGAAAGTCCTGGATGCAAGAACAAGTTTGACCCGTTTGAGAAATAGCAAGGAAGGATGTTGCTGCTTTTAGTGAGAAAGGGAGAGGGCAGAGGGAGATGAGGTCAATGAGGTAGGCAGGGGCCAGACTCCATGTTCCATGGTAAGGAACGTGGATTCCATTAGAACCCTAATGCAAACTCATAGGACTGTTTAGAGCTGGGGATGACATGTTCTTATATGATTTTAAATTAATTTTTATTGGAGTATAGTTGATTTACAATGTTGTGTTAGTTTCAGTTGTACAGCAAAGTGAATCAGTTATACATATATATACATCCACTCTTTTTTAGATTCTTTTCCCATATAGGTCATTAGAGTATTGAGTAGAGTTCCCTGTGCTATATAGTAGGTCCTTATTAGTTATCTATTTTATATATAGTAGTGTGTATATGTCAATTCCAATCTCCCAATTTATCCCTCCCTTCCTTTCCCCCTGGTAACCATGAGTTTGTTTTTTACATCTGTGACTCTGTTTTGTTAATAAGTGCATTTGTACCATTTTTTTAGAGTCCTCATATAACCAATATCATGATATTTGTCTTTCTCCGTCTGACTTACTTCATTCAATATGACACTTTGAGTGATATTTTTAAAGTTATGGCGAAGATTAAGACTTAGGGCAACAGGGGATAGGCAACTGTGAAAACAGGGAGAAGAGTTAGAATGCTATTGCAGGAGTCCAAGCAAGAAGTTGCTGGCTTGGATTAGGTTGCTAGCGGTAAAGGCAAAGGTGGGGAGAAGTGGCTGGATTCAGAACGTTTATTTCAGAAACAAGCCAGCTTGTTGATGGACTAGAAATGGTGGGAGAGATAGAATCAATTATGATTCCTTTTTTGGCCTGAGCAGTTGGTGAATAGGAATGCCAATAACTGAGATAGAGAAGCCTGGGTGGAAATGGATTTGGGGGTGAGGCAAGAGGTGAGAAATCAAAAGTTCTACTGGGTTTGCCTATTAGATGTTCAATAGGATATGGTTAGGAGACAGATGGATACATATTTGGGACTGCTCGGCACATAGGTAATGTTTATAGCCGTGAGACTGGTAGAGATCGCCTAGGCAGAAAGAGTAAATAAGGAAGAAAAAGGAAGAGAAGAAGGCGAGGCGAGGGGCATCAATAAAAGTATTCGGTTGGCCAAAAAGTTCATCTGGGTTCTTTGGCAGCTCTTATGGCAAAACCCGAACGATATTTTTGGCCAACCCAATAGATGGACCTAGTGAAAAAAAACTGAGAAGGAACAGCCAGCAAGGTAGAAGGATCCAAAAGCCAAGAGAAAAGGTGTGTCAAGGATGGAATGCCAAATGCTGTAGAGAAAATCCTATAAGAACAAAATTAGACAGTGGGTTTTGCAAGATGGAGACACTTCCAGTAAAGCATTGAGGACAAATGCCTCTGGACTGGAACCAGTTAAAGAAAGAAGAGGAGGTAAGGCTGTGGAGCCTACACAACATTCTTTCAAGGAGTTTTACTGTAAAGAGGGGCTGAGAGAAGGCAGAGTAGCTGGAGGGAACATGGGATCAAAAGAAGTGTGTTTATCTTTTCTATGTTTTCATTTAAAAATGAGATATTACAACATGCTTGTGCAGTGTTGGGACTAATTCTTTACTGGAGGGAATTGAGGATGAGGCAAGAAGGGATGACGGGGTTGAGGGAGGATTCACCTTAGGAGTGGGGACAGAGAGAAGATAAAATATAGGTTCTGCATGAAGTCAACAATGGGAGATTCGGGAGTGGAAAGTCCTCAGCTGATTACTTTTTTTTTTTAATTTTATTTATTTACAAAAGGTTGTTATTAGTTATCTATTTTATACATATTAGTGTGTATATGTCAGTCTCAGTCTCCCAATTCATCCCGCCACCACCCCCTCACCTGATTACTTCTAATCCCTCAGTGAGTTAAGAAACAAGAAGCTAATAGTCTGAATATTAGCTCAGAGTGTGTGTGCTGGGGGATGGAGTGAGCATCACAGATTTGAGGAGACATGAGAAAATGAGTGGAAAGTGAATTTTCTAGGGGACTAGAGTGGGACTGCCAGTCATTTTTCCCTGAGAGTAACCTACTCTTAAGGTACTTGTAACAGAATGACAATTAAATATGTTACTGAGAAAGAAAGAGTAATAGGAAAATTTCTTTTTAAGTATGAAATATTTTAAATATTTCAAATATCCAGAAGGAATTTAACCAACACTCATGTACACACTACCCAGATTTCTTCAATGTTCCTATTTTGTTTCAGGTAACTTTTTAAGAAATAAAACATTGCAGTTCAGGCTGCAGTCCCCTTAGTTCCCCTCTCCAATTTCACGTCCTTCTTCCTCTTTCTTTTAAACTTCATTATATAAAGATAGAAAGTAATAATGTGCCTCTTTATTTGAGCCTATACAGCTCTGCGGTGACTTTGTTCATCCAAATGCTGTTATTCAAGATTTACCTGTTATCTGCGTTGTCAGGGAGATGACCGCAGGAAGTTCAGAAGACAAAGCCTGGATGCTGACACTGTAGTTGGTACCTGGCCTCAGGTCCAAACACGTCTCAGGAGCCTGGCTGCTGGCAGTGATATTAAAGACCATTTCCTGGGCAAATTCCTTCTGATACCATCTCTGGCCCCAAATGTGGAACTAAAACATAGAAAAGTTCACCAGGTGAATTGCTAGCTTGAAAGGCTCTGAATGCCTGGATACCTACCCTTTCTCTCACACTCTCTTACTCTTGATTCTAAAGTGCCTTCAGAAAGTGAAATACGGCAGAAAGCAAATATTAGAGTTGTAATACCATAAATACTGTAATTACAGTATTATCAGTATCATAAACATATTTTTAAATCAAAATGCACAAAAACTCGAGGCCCCAACACCGACAACTTTCTCTTTCTTGTTCTCACACATATAACGGCACACGCCCAATGTGAAAGTCTGTTGTTAAAACCACAGGAGCAAAACCAAAGAACAATTTCCTAGAAAGAAAATTAAGAATCTGAACTAAGGCTTCTCCCAGGGCAGAACGTGCATTAGGATAGTGGTCCCCAACCCCCGGACTGCAGACCGGTACCAGTCCACGGCCTGTTAGGAACCAGGCCACACAGCATGAGGGGAGCGGTGGACCGAGCGAAGCTTTGTCTGCCGCTCCCCATCGCTCACGTTACCGCCTGACCCATCACCCCACCCCCTGGCGGTAGAAAAACTGTCTTCCACGAAACCGATCCCTGGTGCCAAAAAGATTGGGGACTGCTGCATTAGGGTAATCCTAGTCGGTTTGGTAAAACCTGGGAAGAGTTTTCCTCCTCTGCCCGCCCCCTTCTGACATTCCCTACACTTTACTGTAACATCCCAGCACCTGGGCCAATAGATGCACTTTTCTTCCTACTTAATTGCTTCTAGTAGCAGCTCATCCCATGGTCTTTACCTTTCTTACTCACAACCACATCTAGCTTTAGAAGTTCCCCTTGACTCTCCAGGCAACAATTCAGACCCTGATCAGAGGCACTGGTGTGGAGAGACACACACTTGCAAAAGCCACTGGCTTCCTTCCATGACACTGCCTGAACATCAGCTCTGCATCAGGCTATGTTGCACAAAGAACCTCTCATGATTTTCTCATCAATCCCCAAGGTCTCTGTCTTCAAATATGCAGCAGAAGTTCCCACTTTCTTGTTTCTTACTGCAATTGTCACTATAAATCTTCCACTGATAATGGCAGCTATATAAGTAGTTTTTTTGGTTTGTTGATATTTTTTGAACCTCCCACACAAGACAAACACCTATAAACAGAGTAACTTTCAGTAACTTACTAAATACATCTCCTCTATATCAGCTGTCTTCATACTTCTCCATCTCAAGCAGGTTTCATTAAATATTGAAATGTTACTGATGGTCTGTTTTACTGCAAGGGGAAAAGAATGAGAAATCAACTTACACCTTATACCAAAATGCTACCTTTTAATTGAACAATATTCCAAGGATAAGCATTTACAGCGGATGACTTCAGCAGTATTTTAATTTAGAAATAAGTGGTAGCAGTCCAAGAAACACCATTTTTATATTTATGTAAACACAGTCCTGATGAAAGATTTAAGGTCAAAAGATACCCAGTCTGAGAATCCTTCTTAAAAAATTAGTTAAGTCGATCCACTGCAAATTCCCTTGGTTTACTAAGCTAAAACAGCGACTCATTGTCCTGGCCTTGGACAACCTCATTTAGACAAACAAGCATCAGTTTGAAATTCTGAGCTGAGAGTAACATTTCCGCAGAGAACTGAGAATTACTCCTTGAGGAAATGAAAAAGGCTACCTCAAGCAGTCAGGCTTTTCATGATGAAAAGCGGGGAGTGGTCCCTCTTGGTTTGGGCTCCCTCATCTCTTATGATCAAAGAAGCATTCAGTGGTCTCTGCTCAATTTCATGGTAATGAATCCAAAAGATAGTTCAGTACTGGTACCATATAATACAGAGGCACATCCCCCAAGCTTTTTAAAATAAAGACGAGTTATTCAAACAACACTGTAATTCAACTATACTTCAATAAAAAATAAATTTTTAAAAAGACTGGTTATTCAAAACTCTGGTATCAAAGGTTATTTCCTTCAACGATGATCCCTGTCCTTAAACTGAAAATAATACATCAGACTTGCTAAGAAGTTTCATAGGAACACTGTGATGATTAATAAGTGATAAAGAACTCCCAAAGCATGTGAAAAAAAAAGAAAATCTCATGGGAGCCAAACCTTTATTGTGTAAGCCCCTGGACCAACAGGTTCCTATGAATGAAGCCTAGTTGATAGATGCGACCCCTCTTTATGGATGGGGCAGCTTTGCCCAGAGAAAACCTGTTCCACAGGTCACAAGCTATTCTTCAAATGCTGTAAGACCGAGTAAGGAATAAAGTACGGATGATTCAGGATAAAGCAACCTTTAAGGAAGGTAAGGAAGATGTTTTTAGAGATAAGTAGTAGTGGCCCAAGGAAACTCACATTTATGAAACTTTCAAAAAGCATATAACTTCAGTAGTATTTAAACAGTTCCAGACCATACAAAAAGGTAGAAAGTTTCCCAATTCACTCAGTATGACTGGATAATCCACAATGCCCAACGTGTACAAGGACGGCACAACCAATTACTAAACACACTATGCCAAATTCACTTATTAATATAAATACAAAAATAAAATATTAACAAATAGAAGTCAGCAGTACGTTCAAAGAATACACTATAAACAAGGGAGATTTACTCCAGGAATACAGAGATGATCATTACTAGGAAAGCTATTTATAGATTGAAAGAGAAAAACCATATGGTCACTTTTATAATCATAATGGTTAATACATCTAATGTACATTCCTGCCTAAAAATCTTAGCACACTAGGATTTAATTTGATAAAAACTCCTTGATTTAAAAGAATGTTTATTAGAAACCACCACACTCAGTGGTAAAACAATTTCTAATAAAGTTAAGAACAATCCAAGGATGCATGGTTTCACAGCTATTATTTAGCATTAGTCAGGAGATTCTAGACAATGCAGAACGAGGCAAGGAAAAAAATGAGCTATAAATACCAGAAAGAAAGGGAACAAATTATGCAACTGACAGTAAATTAAAAAAAAAAAAACAACTGAAAAACAAATATGCAATTGTTTGAAAACGACAGAAAAATAATAGGAGTTTGGCAAAATGCACCCAAAGACAAGAACATAGAAAAACTAATCGTTTTCTACATATCTGTAAGCACAAGTATGGTAGGCTGAATAATGGTCCCTTCAAAGATGTTCACATCCTAGTCCCTGGAATCTGTAACCATGTTACCTTACATGGCATAAAGACTTTGCAAATGTGATTATAATAGGGAGATTATCCTGGATTATCCAGATGGGCCCAATGCAGTGACAAGGGTCTTTAAAAAAGGGAGACAAGAAGATCAGGGCCAGAGAGAACTGAAGGTTGAACTGATGAGCTTTAAAGATGGAGGATGGGGCCACAAGCCAAGGAATGTAGGCAGGGTCTAGAAACTGGAAAGAGCAAGGAAATAGATCCTCCCTTTGAGACCCCACAATGAACACAGGCCTGCTGACACAAATAAACTAAAACCACAAATAAAATATAATAGAAAAATTAAAAGATTTCTATTCACAAGAGAAGAAACCATGAACAAACTTCAGATACCTAGCAATAAATGTAACTAGAAATGTCCAAGACTTACAAGAAGATTTTTTCCCCCCAGAAGGACATAAAATAAAACAATAAAGAGAAAATGCCACATCCTTGAATGGAAAGATTGAAAAAAGTGAAAAGATATCAATTCTCCACCAATTAACCTGTAAGTGGAATGTACTTCCAATGGTGATTCCAATGGACTTTCTTGGAACGTGATAAGTTTACACATTATTCAGTGAATAGAAAGTTCTCACCATGTCAGGCATGCTTTGGGGCTAAGGATAAAGTGGTGAGAAAACAAAGTCCCTGCACCTAATGGAATTCATTCTAGTGAGAAAGGCAGAAAATAAACAAGTGAAAAAATAAATTTTAAAAATATAGGGCTTCCCTGGTGGCACAGTGGTTAAGAATCCACCTGCAAATGCAGGGGACATGGGTTAGATCCCTGGTCCGGGAAGATCCAACATATGCTGTGGAGCAACTAAGCCCGTGCACCACAACTACTGAGCCTGTGCTCTAGAGCCCACAAGCCACAACTACTGAAGCCCACGTGCCACAACTACTGAAACCCGTGCACTGTAACAAGAGAAGACAGCGCAATGAGAAGCCCATGCACTGAAATAAAGAGTAGCCCTGCTTGCCGCAACTAGAGAAAGCCCACGCACAGCAATGAAGACGCAATGCAACCAAAAATAAACAAATAAAATAAATAAATTTATTTTTTAAAGTATATATATATATACATAATTTTGTGTACTGGTAAAGACTATGAAAAGCATCATACAAGAATAGAAAGGATGGTTAGGGAAGGTCCTCTGTGGAGGTGATATGTGAGCAGAGACCTGAAGGATGAGTGAGTGAGCATCAAGAGTGGAGGAAGAGGGGTCAGACAGAGGGGGCTCCAATGTCAAAACCCCACATGCAGGAATCAGCTTGGCACGCTCAGTGAACAAAAACACAATTACTGCTAAATTTTGGGGGGGAAGATTAATGAGAATAACAAGAAAAAATTAAAATAAAAATATTGAAACAGGACATAACCAGGTTTCAGTAACTATTATAAAATTATGACAGTATTTCTCAACCTTTTTTCATTATAGCCCTACACGGAGCCTTTTTAAACATTTTTTTCCCTAATCTCTCACACTTTATAAAATTTTAATACCACAGGTATGTATATGTTTCTTATTTACTATATGTTTATCTATGATTCATATATATATATATATTTTTAGTGTTAATTTCCTGAGTTTTGTTTGTTTGTTTGTTTTGGCTGTGTTGGGTCTTCATCGCTGTGCCCAGGCTTTCTCTAGTTGCGGCGATGGGGGGCTACTTTTCACTGCGGTGCACGGTCTTCTCATTGTGGTGGTGTCTCTTGTTGTGGAGCACGGGCTCTAGGCATGGAGGCTTCAGTAGTTGTGGCTCGCTGGCTCTAGAGCACAGGCTCAGTAGTTGTGGCACACGGGCTTAGCTGCTCCACAGCACGTGGGATCTTCCTGGACCAGGGCTCGAACCCGTGTCCCCTGCATTGGCAGGCGGATTCTTAACCACTGTGCCACCAGGGAAGTCCTATGATTCATATATTAAATGAATAATATTTTTCCACCCCTCGAGAAGCAATTTTTGCCCGTTAAGCTGATTTTGCCCCCCCACTCCCTGGGGTGAATTGAGAATGCTAAATTGCTAGTTTGTTGCTAGCAAAGGAATAAACAAAGAGGTCAATGGAGCAGAGCAGAACCCAGAAACCAATCTATCTGTGCATCGGAATTTATATAAGATAGGGGTGGACTTTCAAATCAGTGGGAAATAAACTGAGTTGGGAAATAGTTATCCATAGAAATAAACTAATATTAGATCCCCACCTTGACATACAGGCAAAAATGATTGCAACTGTAATAAATTTTTAGTTAAAAAATATACTAGAAAAGAATATAGGAAAACAGTTCTATAATCTTGGTTAGGAAAGAAATAATAAGAAAACTAGGAAAAATTTTTTTTAATTTGACTAAATAAAATCTTAAATTTTCTTTAGGGCAAACGATTCAACAACCTAAGTTTGAAAGACAAGCAACAAAGTGTGAAAAAAAAATTGTAACATATTTGAAAAAGTTGATGGCCCTGATATCTAAACAATTACCATGAAGAAAAATACCACCAACAACACATGAAAAGGAGCAATAAATAGAAAAAGTGATTCATAGGAAAACTGTAATAGGACAATCAATAAGCAAAGGGGTACAAATTAAACCAAAATAAAATATGCTTTTCACTTATTAGGCTCTCAAACATTAAAAAACTGGAATATCCTGCATTGGTGAAGGTGTTGGAAAACAGGTGTGTGTGTAAATTGATACAGTCTTTGTGGAGAGGAATTTATGAGGCTCTTTATCTTGGTAATTCCACTCTTAAGACTTAATTCTACAGAAATATCCTGCCCAATTATGCAAAGGTACAGTACATTTCATCAAACCTAAGATACCATTCTTGTAAGATACACTATTATTTTGTTTTATTAAGAAAGAAAAAATACTGCCAAGTAAATTCTGTCATGATTATTTTCTTGTCTCAGAATTATTTTATACTGGTTGAAAGAGTTTTTTCAGACCTATAGAAACATTAAAATTTTATAATATATAATAAAAGAAAAATCAAAAAATTGATTGAGACACTACTAAAATTTCTCCATATTCAGTATGTAACAATTCTCAATCACTTTTCAATTAAGAGATATCAGTGTATATTTCCACACCCTATGTTCTATCCTGAGTCTTGGTGAGGCAGTATTTCTTTTAAATGTTCTATTTTCTTTTTCTTGCAAGCCATTCTGATGCTGACACTTGCTTTTATACATTGCTGATCTATTTTCATGGTTTTCTACATACACAATAACTTTTTTTTTTTTTTTTTTTGGTGGTACGCGGGCCTCTCACTGTTGTGGCCTCTCCCGTTGCAGAGCACAGGCTCCAGACGCGCAGGCTCAGTAGCCATGGCTCACGGGCCTAGCTGCTCCGTGGCATGTGGGATCTTCCCGAACCAGGGCACGAACCCGTGTCCCCTGCATTGGCAGGTGGACTCTCAACCACTGCACCACCAGGGAAGCCCCACAATAACTTTTTGTTTCAATGTCAAATCATTGGAAAAGTTCTGAAAAAGTTTTAGTAAGCAAAATGTTAATATGTCACTAATGTCCAAAACTAAATAAAATTAGCAACACTGCAAGTAGCTATGACCAATTTGATACACACATGAGTAATGACAATTATGTTCATGGCAGCCACCTGACTGTATAACACTTGTAAGAATTCATAGGTATTAAAATGTGAAAAAATGTGCCTCTGAGTATCGGCAAAACATAATATATGTAAGTATATTAAAAGTAGCATTGTCTATAACAACAAAAATTTGAAGGGGAAAAAAAACCCCTAAATATCCTTCCATAGTGGACAAGTTAATAAATTTGTGAACCTCCACACAGTGGAATACTATGCTTCCCTCAGAGAAGGAGATGGCATTATAGGAACTGATACAGAAGTATGTCCACAGAATATCGTAAAGCCAAAAATGTTTTAAATAAAATAAAAAAGCAAGATGAAAACTGGTACATATACGATTCTGGTTTTTTTTAAAGGACACACACACACACGCATATATACATGAACATGTAAATGTTACAGTAATGGTGGGTCTGCAATTCCTTCTGCTCACAGAAACATTCCACTGGTTAAGTTCAATTCCATCTTGGTCAGAGAGGGACTCTCACTCTAGGTCCCCTTCTCTCCATCCAAGGGTTCACAGTTTGAACCACAGGCAGGTTGAACCCATGCTGAGCTCACTGGAGAGAAAAGGATCCCCAGTAAGAAGACAGCTCATCCTGAGTCCCTTGCTACCCCACTCTCTGCTCCTTTGCTATGGAAAGTAAGTACATGCCCCTCATTCAAATATTCCTTCTTTGCTCCATTTTCAGTGGTCACTCTGCCTTCTCTCTCTCCTTTCCCCACCCACAGGGCTTCTAAGCTAGAAGCCTGAAGTTGAAAAACCAGACCTGCAAGAATGCCTCAGAGAAGAGAAAATTAGGCTCTTAGTTCATCAGATTTTTTTGAAACTTTGTTTCTGTTTCATTAATGTGGGCAAGCAACTCTGGGCAAAATCAGTCATTACTGTACTTCCTCAGGGCTCCCACAGTCCCCTGCAAATACCTCAAACTACATTTTATGCATTGTAATATTATGTATGTATTATTATGCATGTGTGTATCATGAGAGACTATGTCTCATTCATCTTTGTACTCCTAGTGTCCAGGACAGTGGCGGGCACAGCATTCCTGGTTGTTTAAATGTAAACAATCAGGGGCTTCCCTGGTGGCGCAGTGGTTGGGAGTCTGCCTGCCGATGCAGGGGACACGGGTTCGTGCCCCGGTCCGGGAAGATCCCACATGCCGCGGAGCGGCTGGGCCCGTGAGCCATGGCCACTGGGCCTGCATGTCCGGAGCCTGTGCTCCGCGGCGGGAGAGGCCACAGCGGTGAGAGGCCCGCGTACCGCAAAAATAAATAAATAAAAAATAATAATAATAAATAAATGTAAACAATCAGCAATAAGGGGAAAGCTAAGCAAATGATATCATATTAACCAAATAGAATACAGGTACTCTGAATAAGGCATGGTTTCTGCCCTTAATATGTATTTAATCTAGGAGTTACACCCTATATTAATATAACAAAAATATGAGAGTATATAATAAATGTCATAAGGTAAACTTAAGTAACAGTTAACTTGATAGATAGTTAATTTGATAGATGCTTATTGTGTATCAGGCACTGTGCTGGTTCTCCATATGCATTAACCCATTTAGTCTCACAACAAATCCATGATGTTATTCCCATTTTTACAGTTAAGGCAGCTTATACACATAGAGGTTAAACAACTTGCCCAAAGGCACAGAGGTGGTAAATAGCAGAACTGAGATTTGAATTTAGATAACCTGACCCCAGAGTAACTGTGCCAAACTCCTACCAATATTTCCTCCTGAAAGAGAGTACGGGAATTTAGAAAGAAGAAAACTTACCTTCAGTTGAGGGGATCATGAAAGAAGGGAATATAGAAACTGAAGAAAAGAAGAGGGGAGAGGGTTCCAGGTAGAAGAATGGCATGAGCAGAGATATGGAGGGGGAAAGTTAGCACTTAAGAGTTTATTACAGATTAGACTTCCAACTAGTTCAAGGATAACGGTGGCCCCTTAAATCCAAATCTCTCCACACATTCTCCAAAATATTCTTCAGATCAACTGGAAAAGCAAATAAAACAACATAAAACTAATGCTGTCATCACCACTGGAAGACAGAGAATACTACAAACTTTAAATTACCCTTTAATGGAAAAATAAATACCAAATTCCAGCAAAGCTTTCTCTCAGTCTCCCACAAGTCATTCTAGAGACTGAGAGGGCTCTAGAAGAGCCCTGTGAAAGAGAAGAGGGAACAAAGGGCCCAATCGTGAGTTAGAGTCACTCCCAGAAAGAGAAATTCCACCTTAAGTATGAAAATACTGAAAAAGAGACCTGGTATATCAGAGTACTGACTACAAGCAAAGGATGAAAAGTCTGTGAGACTTCTATGGGACCTCTGGGAGGGAGCTGTGAATGAAGGAGGAAAAGTTTCCACACACTAGGGAGCCCCTTCATCTCCCCTCTGGGGACAGGGGGTAGGGGGAGAGGGAAGCTTTGGGGCCACAAAGGAGAGTGCAGGTAGTAGTATGAGAAAGGTATTGCTTCTGGGAAAGAAGAGGATAAAAAGGAAGGAATAGGTGTTCTTTGGAAACTAAGTGGTGACAGGAAAAACAACTGCAGGGGAAAGACAAGATCTTACAAGTCAAAAGAGTACCCAAAATAGAAGAATACAGAATTCATTCCCACTCTCACCAAAAAAACAAAAACAAAAATATCCTTTAAAAGAAACTGCCCTTCATTCAGTGACAGAAGAAGGCACTCTTAACCTAGAAATCTTCTTGACCCTCCCAAATGACCAATTCTGTCTGTGGAATTAATAAACAAAGGAGTGTTCATTTAAAAACAGAAACAGAAAATTATAATCAAAACATTTCTGCTTGTGAAAAACTCCACTTTAAAAAAAACCACACAAAATAGGGGGGAAAAAACCTGTAAGACAATAAACAAATAAATATCCTGAAAAAAGCCTCTGGAATATAAAGAAAACACCTTGAGTTAGAAATTCAGAAATAAGAACAGAATGAACAAAAAGCAGGAAGGAAATGAAACACAAGTGACTGAATTCAGGAAAAAAGCAAAAGACAAAATCACATCAGAAATAAAGACTAAATTTCATGGTGCCCAAAGAAGGATAGATTCGAATATAAATGTATTGAACAAATACAAGAAAACCACCAAAAAGAATAAAAATGAGATTAAAAAGGAAGTAAAAAGGATCAAAAATAAAGTGGTTGACATGCAATATAGGCAAAGATCCAACATATGTATAATTAAAGTCTCTAAAGAAGAAAAACATGGAAACAGAATAAATACCTAAAACTATAATCCATGACAGCCTTACAAAAATAAAAAGACCTGAATATAAATATTAGAAGGACTCATCAGATACCTGAGAAAACTCACCCAGAACAATCAGCCCTAAGATTTAGCTAAGTAAAACTATTAGACTTCAAAGATAAAGAAAAACTCCTCAGCATCTCCCCTCAAATAAATAAACAATTAAGATCCAAAGGCAAAAGAATTAGGCTGCACCAGACGTCTCAAAAGCTACATAAAGGGCTTCCCTGGTGACGCAGTGGTTGAGAGTCCACCTGCCGATGCAGGGGACACGGGTTCGTGCCCCGGTCCGGGAAGATCCCACATGCTGCGGAGCGGTTGGGCCTGTAAGCCATGGCCGCTGAGCCTGCGCATCCGGAGCCTGTGCTCCGCAACAGGAGAGGCCACAACAGTGAAAGGCCCACGTACAGCAAAAAAAAAAAAAAAAAAAAAAAAAAAAAAAGCTACATAAAAAAGCAACAAAAGAAGTTATTTTAAGGAAATTCAAACAAAGAAAGTGTAAATCAAGATTTTTATATCCAACTATGCTATCTTTCAAGTATCAAGACCATAGAGAAACAGTTTTAAACATCTAAGAACTCAAGGAATACTGTACTCTTAAGGAATCTACTAGAAAATGAGCTTCATCCAAGAGGTAACTGAAGAAACTTCAGTAAAAAGACTGATGGTGAGCATCTGATATATTAAACTGTAAATCTAAGACTAAAATAAAGGTGGGGCAAGATGGAAGGATAAAATATAAACAGTATATGTTGTGAAAGTAGAAATAAGGCAACTGAAAAATTGAGAGGAGAAGGAATAAAGAAAAAGGGAAATAGAATAGACTAGTTTGAATGTTATATAGGCAATACATGGAAGTTACAGTATGCCATTTAAAAACTTACAAACCAGGAGAAGACCTTCAAGATGGCAGAGGAGTAAGACATGGAGATCACCTTCCTCCCCATAAATACATCAAAAATACATCTACATGTGGAACAACCCCTTCAGAACACCTACTGAATGCTGGCAGAAGACCTCAGACTTCCCAAAAGGCAAGAAAATCCCCATGTACCTGGGTAGGGCAAAAGAAAAAATAGAGACAAAAGAATAGGGATGGGACCCCTACCTCTGGGAAGGAGCTGTGAAGGAGGAAACGTTTCCATACACTAGGGAGCCCCTTCACTGGTGGGGAGGGGGGATGGGGTGAAGGGAAGTTTTGGAGCCATGGAGGAGAGTGCAGCAACAGGGGCGCAGAGGGCAAAGTGGAGAGATTCCCACACAGAGGATCGGTGCCAAACAACACTCATCAGCCCGAGAGGCTTGTCTGCTCACCTGCCAGGGCAGGTGGGGGCTGGGAGCTGAGGCTCAGGCTTCAGAGGTCAGACCCCAGGGAGAGGACTGGGGTTGGCTGCGTGAACGCAGCCTGAAGGGAGCTAGTGCATCACAGATAGCCAGGAGGGAGTCTGGGGAAAAGTCTAGACCTGCAAGAGCAGTAAGAGGCCATTGTTTCGGGGTGCGCAAAGAGAAGGGATTCCTTCCCAGAGTGCCCACAGAAGGCAGAGTACCACCTAAACGAGCTCCAGGGACAGGCATGAGCCACAGACATCAGCTCGGACCCCAGAGATGGGCATGAACTGCTAAGGCTGCTGCTGCTGCCACCAAGAATCCTGAGTGCAAGTGCAGGTCACTACCCAACCCACCCCCTGGGATCCTGTGCAGCACGCCACTGCCAGGTCCTGTAACCCAGGGACAATTTCCCCGGGAGAACACACAGCACGCCTCAGGCTGTTGCAACATCACGCCGGCCTCTGCCACCTCAGGCTCGCCCCACATTCCAATTATGACTACCGTACCCCTCCCTCCCCCTGGCCTGAGTGAGCAAGAGAGACCTAATCAGCTGCTGCTTTAACCCCCTCCTGTCTGGGTGGGTAACAGACTCCTGAGGGCGGCCTACATGCAGAGGCGGGGCCAAAACCAAAGCTGAACCCCAGGAGCTGTGCGAACAAAGAAGAGAAAGGGAAATTTCTCTGTGCAGCCTCAGGAGCAGCAGATTAAATCCCCACAATCAACTTGATAAACGCTGCATCTGAAAAATACCTGAATAGACAATGAATGTTCCCAAAACTGAGGTGGTGGACTTTGGGAGCAACTGTAGACTTGGGGTTTGCTTTCTGCATCTAATTTGATTCTGGTTTTTTGTTTATCTTAGTTTAGTATTTAGTACTTATTGGTAGGTTTGTTTATTGGTTTGGTTGCTCTCTTCCTTTTATATATATATATATATATATATATATTTTTTTTTAATCCTTTTTCTCTTTTTCTGAGTGTGTATGCTTCTTTGTGTGATTTTGTCTGTATAGCTTTGCTTTTACCATTTGTCCTAGAGTTCTGTCTGTTTGTTTGTTTTTTTCTTCCTTTTCTTCTGAGCCATGGGGCTGGCAGGGTCTTGGTGTTCCGGCCAGGTATCAGTCCTGAGCCTCTGAGGTGGGAGGGCTGAGTCCAGGATATTGGACCACAAGAAACCTCCTGGCCCCACGTACTATCAATCAGAGAGAGCTCTCCCAGAGATCTTCATCTCAGCACTAAGACCCAGCCCCACCCAAAGGCCAGCAAGCTCCAGTGCTGGATACCCCATGCCAAACAACTAGTAAGACAGGAACACAACCCCACACATTAGCATATAGGCTGCCTAAAGTCACACTGGGTTCACAGACATTCCAAAACACACCACCAGATGCAGCCCTGCCCACCAGAAGGACAAGATCCAACCTCACCCAACAGAACACAGGCACCAGCCCCCTCCACCAGGAAGCCTGCACAAGCAACTGAGCCACCCTCACCCACTGGGGGCAGACAACAAAAATAACGGGAACTGCGAACCTGCAGCCTGCAAAAAGGAGAACCCAAACACAGTAGGTTAAACAAAATGAGAAAACAGAGAAATATGCAGCCGATGAAGGAGCAAGGTAAAAACCAACCAGACCAAACAAATGAAGAGGAAATAGGCAGTCTACCTGAAAAAGAATTTAGAGTACTGATAGTAAAGATGATCCAAAATCTTGGAAATAGAATGGAGAAAATACAAGAAACGTTTAAAAAGGGCCTAGAAGAACTAAAGAGCAAGCAAACAATGATGAACAACACAATAAATGAAATTAAAAATACTCTAGAAGGAATGAATAGCAGAATAACTGAGGCAGAAGAATGGATAAGTGACCTGGAAGATAAAATAGTGGGAAAAAAATGCTGCAGAGCAGAATAAAGAAAAAAGAATGAAAAGAATTGAGGAACAGTCTCAGAGACCTCTGGGACAACATTAAACGGACCAACATTCAAATTATAGGGGTCCAAGAAGAAAAAGAGAAAAAGAAAGGGTCTGAGAAAATATTTGAAGAGACTGTAGTTGAAAACTTCCCTAACATGGGAAAGGAAATAGTCAATCAAGTCCAGAAGTGCAGAAAGTCCCATACAGGATAAATCCAAGGAAAAGCACACAAAGACACAAATTTATCAAAGTATCAAAAATTAAATTCAAAGAAAAAATATTAAAAGCAGCAAGGGAAAAGCAACAAATTATATACAAGGAAAACCCCATAATGTTAACAGGTGATCTTTCAGCAGGAATTCTGTAAGCCAGAAGGAAGTGGCAGGACATATTTAAAGTGATGAAAGGGAAAAACCTACAACCAAGATTACTCTACCCAGCAAGGATCTCATTCAGATTTGACAGAGAAATTAAAACCTTTACAGACAAGCAAAAGTTAAGAGAATTCAGCACCACCAAACCATTTACAACAAATGCTAAAGGAACTTCTCTAGGCAGGAAACACAAGAGAAGGAAAAGACCTACAATAACAAACCCAAAACAATTAAGAAAATGTTGGTAGGAACACACATATCAATAATTACCTTAAATGTAAATGGATTAAATGCTGCAACCAAAAGACACAGACTGGCTAAATGGATACTAAAACAAGACCTGTATATATGTTGTCTATGAGAGACCCACTTCAGACCTAGGGACACACACAGACTGAAAGTGAGGGGATGGAAAATGATATTCCATGCAAATGGAAATCAGAAGAAAGCTGGAGTAGCAATACTCATATCAGACACAATGGACTTTAAAATAAAGACTATTATAAGAGACAGAGAAGGACACTACATAATGATCAAGGGATCAATCCAAGAAGACAATATAACAATGGTAAATATTTATGCACCCAACATAGGAGCACCTCGATACATAAGGCAAATGCTAACGGCCATAAAAGGGGAAATCAACAGTAACAAAATAATATTAGGGGACTTTATAACATGCCACTTTCACCAATGGACAGAGCACCCAAAATGAAAATAAGTAAGGAAACACAAGCTTTAAAAGACACAGTAGACCACATAGACTTAATTGATATTTTTGGACATTCCATCTAAAAACAACAGAATACACTTTCTTCTCAAGTGCTCATGGAACATTCTTCAGGATAGATCATATCTTGGGTCACAAATCAAGCCTTGTTAAATTTACAAAAATTGAAATTGTATCAAGTATCTTTTCCACCCACAACGCTATGAGACTAGATATCAATTACATGAAAAAAAGCTGCAAAAAATACAAACACATGGAGGCTAAACAATATGCTACTCAATAATCAAGAGATCACTGAAGAAATCAAAGAGGAAATAAAAAAATACCTAGAAACAAATGACAATGAAAACACAACGACCCACAATCCTACCTCAAGAAACAAGAGAAATCTCAAATAAACAACATAAACTTACATCTAAAGCAATTATAGAAAGAAGAAGAAGAAAAACAACAACAAAAAAAACCCAAGTTAGCAGAAGGAAAGAAATTATAAAGATCAGATCAGAAATAAATGAAAAAGAAATGAATGAAACAATACCAAAGATCAATAAAACTAAAAGCAAGTTCTTTGAGAAGATAAACAAAATTGATAAATCATTAGCCAGACTCATCACGAAAAAAAGGGAGAAGACTCAAATCAACAGAATTAGAAATGAAAAAGGAGAAGTAACAACTGACACTACAGAAATACAAAGGATCATGAAAGACTACTACAATTAACCCTATGCCAATAAAATGGACAATCTGGAAGAAATTGACAAATTCTTAGAAAAGTACAACCTTCCAAGATGGAACCAGGAAGAAATAGACAATATGAACAGACCAATCACAAGCACTGAAATTGAAACTGTGATTTAAAATCTTCCAACAAACAAAAGCCCAGGACCAGATGGCTTCACAGGTGAATTCTATCAAATATTTAGAGAAGAGCTAACACCTATATTTCTCAAAGTCTTCTGAAATATAGCAGACGGAGGAACACTCCCAAACACATTCTACGAGGCCACCATCACCCTGATACCAAAACCAAACAAAGATGTCACAAAAAAAGAAAACTACAGACCAATATCGCTGATGAACATAGATGCAAAAATCCTCAACGAAATACTAGCAAACAGAATCCAACAGCACATTAAAAGGATCATACATCATGATCAAGTGGGGTTTATCCCAGGAATGCAAGGATTCTTCAATATATGCAAATCAATCAATGTGATAAACCACATTAACAAACTGAAGGATAAAAACTATATAATAATCTCAATAGATGCAGAAAAAGCTTTTGACAAAATTCAACACCCATTTATGATAAAAACTCTCCAGAAGGTGGGCATAAGGGAACCTACCTCAACATAATAAAGGCCATATATGACAAACCCACAGCCAATCATTCTCAATGATGAAAAACTGAAACACTTCCTCTAAGATCAGGATGAAGACAAGGTTGCCTAATCTCACCGCTATTATTCAACATAGTTTTGAAAGTTTTAGCCACAGCAATCAGAAAAGAAAAAGAAATAAAAGGAATCCAAATCGGAAAAGATGAAGTAAAACTGTCACTGTTTGCAGATGACATAATACTAAACATAGAGAATCCTAAACATGTTACCAGAAAACTACTAGAGCTAATCAATGAATTTGGTAAAGTAACAGGATACAAAATTAATGCACAGAAATCTCTTGCATTCCTATACACTAATGATGAAAAATCTGAAAGAGAAATTAAGGAAACACTCCCATTTACCACTGCAACAAAAAGAATAAAATACCTAGGAATAAACCTCCCTAAGGAGACAAAAGACCTGTATGCAGAAAACTATAAGACACTGATGAAAGAAATTAAAGACCATACAAACAGATGGAGAGATATACCATGTTCTTGGATTGGAAGAATCAACACTGTGAAAATGACTATACTACCCAAAACAGTCTACAGATTCAACACAATCCCTATCAAGCTACCAATGGCATTTTTCACAGAACCAGAACAAAAAACTTTACAATTTGTATGGAGACACAAAAGACCCCAAATAGCCCATCTTGAGAAAAAAAAAAAAGGAGCTAGAGGAATCAGACTCCCTGACTTCAGACTATACTACAAAGCTACAGTAATCAAGACAATATGGCAATATGGTACTGGCACAAAAACAGACATATAGATCAATGGAACAGGATAGAAAGTCCAGAGATAAACCCATGCACCTATGGTCACCTAATCTATGACAAAGGAGGCAAGGATATACAATGGAGAAAAGACAGTCTCTTCAATAAGTGGTGCTGGGAAAACTGGACAGCTACATGTAAAAGAATGAAATTAGAACACTCCCTAACACCATACACAAAAATAAACTCAAAATGCGTTAAAGACCTAAATGTAAGATCGGACACTCTAAAACTCTTAGAGGAAAACAGAGGAAGAACACTCTTTGACATAAATCACAGCAAGATCTTTTTTGACCCACCTCCTAGAGTAATGGAAATAAAACCAAAAATAAACAAATGGGACCTAATGAAACTTAAAAGCTTTTGCACAGCAAAGGAAACTATAAACAAGACGAAAAGCCAACCCTCAGAATGGGAGAAAATATTTGCAAACGAATCAACGGACAAAGGATTAATCTCCAAAATATATTATCAGCTCATGCAGTTCAATATCAAAAAAACAAACAACCCAATCAAAAACTGGGCAGAAGATCTAAATAGACATTTCTCCAAAGAAGACATACAGATGGCCAAGAGGCACATGAAAAGCTACTCAACATCACTAATTATTAGAGAAATGCAAATCAAAACCACAATGAGGTGTCACCTCACACTGGTTAGAATGGGCATCATCAGAAAATCTACAAACAATAAATTCTGGAGAGGGTGCGGAGAAGAGGGAACCCTCTTGCACTGTTGGTGGGAATGTAAATTGATACAGCCACTATGGAGAACAGTGTGGAGGTTCCTTAAAAAACTAAAAATAGAATTACCATATGACCCAGCAATCCCACTACTGGGCATATACCCTGAGAAAACCATAATTCAAAAAGACATGTGCACCCCAATGTTCACTGCAGCACTATTTACAATAGCTAGGTCATGGAAGCAACCTAAATGTCTATCAACAGAGGAATGGATAAAGAAGATGTGGTACATATATACAACGGAATATTACTCAGCCATAAAAAGGAATGAAATTGGGTCATTTTTAGAGACATGGATGGACCTAGAGACTGTTACACAGAGTGAAGTAAGTCAGAAAGAGAAAAACAAATATCGTATATTAACACGTATATGTGGAATCTAGAAAAATGGTACAGATGAACTGGTTTGCAAGGCAGAAGTAGAGACACAGATGTAGAGAACAAACGTATGGACTCAAGGGGGGAAAGCAGGGTGGGGGTGGGGGTGGGGTGAATTGGGAGAGTGGGATTGACATATATACACTAATATGTATAAAATAGATAACTAGTAAGAACCTGCTGTATAGCACAGGGAACTCCACTTCGTTGTACAGTAGAAACTAACACAACATTGTACAACAACTATACCCAATAAAATTTTTTTTTAAAAAGAAATTATATCAAATTAAAAAGTCACAAGGAAATGAAATAAAAAAGAACATCTTGTAGTTAGCTTTCCTTCGCATTGTATTACTGGATAGAGTAGACTAAGAAGCAAGCGGTCTTTGATTTCAGCCGAGAAGATAGTCTTGGAGCCTCTTTGTCTGTACACATGATTAGAATATCGTGGCCCTGAAAAGAATGAGATGACCCATTGCTTCTAGAGCCATTTAAAACCCATTTAGTGATGGGCTTCAATTCCAAATAACTTATTCATCTTTATATACCCCATGGGTATGGTTCTACCTAGCTGGATCTTACAATGTCATTATCTTAAAAAGAACAACCGTTTACTCTCCCCAGTTTTGGCGTGTTACAGATGATTGGATATTCCATACAAAATACATGCCAATTTCTGGCTTGGCCAACTGCAACTGTGAGTTTCTCAGGCTGATGGTTTATAAGAGAAGCAGGCTGCCTTCAGACATAAATTTCCACTACAGAATACCATTACAATATTTATCATTTTGTGGGAAAATAGCAGGAACAATGTTAAAATGTTTAGTCTTTATTATCTTTTGTTTGGACTTCGATTCTGTGAACAGGAATCAGTTATGGGGAAAGTTTTATAAAGTCCCTGTAGATCTCAAATTACGCATGCTGTTAGAAAACCTGCCATCATAAGCCACCTCATCGGTTAGGCGTTCTACCAGGGAATAGAGGAAAAAAGTGGTCTGTCCCTTCTTTAGATTTTTTTAAATTTACCAACACTATTTTAGAAGTAACTAAATGCATGCAGTCCCCTGCTAAAGAGAACAGAAAAACCAGTATTCTCTTGATCATAAATGATATGGTTTTAAAACCTCTAATTAGGAGCAGCCTAAATAGACAGTTGGTTTTGCAGGGTAACTATTGTTGGAAAGAATGGCTACAAGTCAACTATTTTGAAAGCAAAGTTACTATTTTTATAACACCTCTATAGCTCTATAAATAGGGGTATCATTTTGTTATCCTTTAGTTAGTTGTCCTTGATGTACATTTCAGTTTGTCTTAGAAGGATATAACATAGTTTAAAGTTGGGAGTTCGACTGTTATTTTGTTGAAATTTTTCTTAAGACAAATTTGGTATCTAGTTACAACTACCATGAGATTTTCAAGCTAAAAGTATGTGGTCACATTATATGGAGAGGAACTGGGATTCAACCATGGAGAAGCAGATTCATACAATTCCCTTAGCTCAGCTCCCTAGGCTCGGCTCCGCCTTCTAACTGAGGTGGCCAGCCTTCTTTTCAGGCACAGATTCTTGTTATTCAACTGGCAACACAGACCAACTGCTCCCTTGGTACAGATGAAAGAGGACTGTCTGAAGCACAATGGCCCCATCATTTATCAAATCTGAGTTGAGAGAAACAATATTTAGGAAACATTGTCTGAAAAACATGGACTCCAGTCATTCCTCCAAATAATCTAAAATAACCTAATCCTACCCCTGAATCAAGCCAGGTCAGCAGAGCACAGGCATTTCTAAGGAGTCTTTCCTTGTCCACCCCACAATGCATTGTGCTTTCCTCAAATATAATGAGCCATGTTGAGGGATGATGTAAGAAACAGCATCATAAAATCCTCATAAAATGCTGCTCATACATGGAACTATTTACGAAACCCCCCAGAATCAGAAATTCCTATCTGATCGTGGTGTTGAAAATAATTGTACTTCTCCCAAAAAACACTGCTTTGTTGTAACCTTATGGATAATATAATGGCTCCCTTTCTGACTGGATGGGCTGAAAACTTAAACCTAAACGCGTGAGCCACTAATGAACAAGTAAATAGGTTATAAGGATATGAACTATTCTTAGCCTTATCTGACATCTTTTTTTATGTCCCTGACTTTGTTTTCATTCTTCTTTAGGTTACCTATTTAACTTATTTTCTTTTATTTTATATACCTATGCAGGTCACTTAAAGTCCTTCCTAGAAAAAAGATAGGATATAAATTTAAAATTTTGTTTACAAAAATTCTAGGGCTTCCCTGGTGGCGCAGTGTTTGAGAGTTCGCCTGCTGATGCAGGGGACACGGGTTCATGCCCCAGTCCGGGAAGATCCCACGTGCTGCGGAGCGGCTGGGCCCGTGAGCCATGGCCACTGAGCCTGTGCGTCCGGAGCCTGTGCTCTGCAACGGGAGAGGCCACAACAGTGAGAGGCCCGCGTACCGCAAAAAAAAAAAAAAAAAAAAAAACAAATTAATGTAATATCACAAAGGAAAATATCAATAGATTGGACTGTTTAGAAATCTAAAAACTTTACATATCAAAAACACCATAAAGAGAATTAAAAGAAATTATAAAACAGGAGAAATATTTGACACAAATAGTAAACTCTTACTATATGAATAACTTGTATATATCAATAAAAACACAAAGTAGAATTGATAAATGAAATAATGATGGTAAATAAATCAGTCAAGAAATTTGGATGTTGAAATAAATGAATTTGAAGAAACTTAAAATTGCTTTCCCAACATAGACTCCTAGAACTAGAATGGACCTTTCCTGATCAACCCTCTAACATTACAGAGGTCATGTGTGTTCAAGGCTGCTGTTTACCTGTCTTCTCATTTTTATAAAGGAAAGGACAATTTTGGCCTCTCTCCACTCCCTACTCACTAATCCTCAAGGAATGAACAGTAAATATGTAATCTGACAGGTGGGAAGGAGACTACTATTCCTTGGGTCACATTTCCTAGTGGGTGGAGTTCATATATTACAGGTCACTGCCCAAAAAAGATGCAGATTTTTGCTCTCTGGGGCCTGCCTGTGCTTAGGCACAAGGGGCATGTGTACCTCCAGTCTCCAGGAGTAAGTAACCTGTCTTTGCCCACTCCCTCTCCTCAGATCTTCAGCCTAAGACTGGGTGGGTAAACCAGGCAAGGTCCCCATGCAGATCCAACTGCCCATACTTCCAGGGGGAGAGGCAGTAGAAAACCCCATGTGGCCATTTCTAAGCCTCATTCTCCAATGTAACTTTTAGTACTAGAAACTGTGTTGGGGGTAGTTCCTGGGAACTTGCTCAGGCAATAAAGTTGATACTTCACTTCTTATTTGTCAGTCTGTAGGAAGGAGGGGTAAGATTCAGTCTCTCCCCCCTGCAACATGTGAATACACTGATTGGGACTCTGAGTTTATATAAAGAGAGGAGCCGCCACAGGGGAGCAAAGCACCATCAGGGAAGATGGAGGCTCTCGGTCTCTATAGCTGGAACTGCAAGAATAGATGAGGCAGATATTCGATTACCAGGAAAACTTCACAAATCAGGCAAAACACATAGGTTTCTTAGGCATGAGCCCTTTGAATTATTTTGGTTATCACTTTTTTTTTTTTTTTTTGGTCTTTCTCTTTATCGGGTCTTTTCTTTCAAGTGAGGGCTTTAAATTGCCGAGAAGTAGCTGAGGTCTATGTGGTTAGAGCACTGCTGCTCAAAATATGGACTGGCAGCGTCAGCAAGGCCTGGCACTTGCTAGAAATGAAAATTTGGGGTCTCCACTCCAGGCCTGCTGAATCTGAACCTCTAGCATGGAGCCCAAGGACCTGCGCTTTAATAAGCTCTCCAGCTGATTCTTTGTTCGCTAAAGTTTGAGAAGCACAAAGAGAGCATTAGTGGAAGATGTTGATAGATTTCAGAAAGCATCTGAGGGAGCCTGACATTAGCAGACAACAGGAGATTAGCTGCCCAAAATTCTGTCCCTCTTTATCTTGTTCAGAAGAAAGAGATCTGAGAAAAGACTGAATCCACGGTTTGTCTATAGGCTCAGGAGTCACCCCAACACCACAGGCTCTCAAATTGCTCTGGATTGTTTTACAGAGCCCCAGACTGGGGATTCTACACCAGGGATGCTTCTTGGGTGGAGAGGATAAAATCCAGTGGGATTTTACCAACTGAAGTGCTGGGAAGGAGTCATAAAACGTGTATGCCTAGAACCCTCTGTTTCTAAAGATGAGCTCTGCCCAACCTCTGAAAAAGGAATGAAATCAGTTTACAAAACAGGTTTTGATCTTGCAAATGGGACAAGATTAGGAGAGAATGGAATAACGTGAAGGAAAGTACACCAAGGAGGAGAAGAAAATTTGAAATCATATTAGCCCAGCTAGAAATCTATGACAAGGAAAAGGAGCTATATCTAAACATAACTGCTCTAAAGAGATTAGAAAAGCAGAAATATTTACTAGGTCAGGGAAATGGCTGAAAATCATCAAAGAGAAGAATAAAGGGACTATTTTGGAGAACAAACTAAAATGACTCCCCTAAAAGGGTACCCAGAGTCAGGTATTATTCTATCAAAAAGGATCCTCTTACAGTTTTAAATAGGGAACCCAGAGTAGGCATTAATGGAGAACTCTTTAATAACTGGAGTTGTGGTGCTATGTAGTTACAGAAAGTGTGGACATATTTAAAAAGAGAAATACTAGAAGGATCAGTGCAGAATTCTCCAGGTATCATTAAATGAATTCCAAGGTGGCATTGTTCTTAAAGATGAAACAGAGGGTATAGCCCAGGCTATAAGGAAGCCTGCCTGGGAAATGCAAGGATTTAGAATTTGAAAAGAAGGAACAGAAAAGCAGAGAAATGTTAAGGAGGATCCAGAGAGCATGACCCTTGATCAGGGCTGAGGTTATAGGCTAAACTGAATAAAAATAAATACCTCCTAACAAAAGGGAAGGTTGGCAGAATTTACCTGAACACTGGGTGAACCGTGGCACCATTCTTGCTCTATAGAGACCTCACAGGCAGAATCGAAAGTAATATGTTAGGAGAACAAAAATGTAAGCATGAAAACAAAAAGCAAATACAGAGAAGGAAAGTACTAAGACCGAGCAAAAGGTATTAGCCAGGCCTGGGGAGGAAGGAGGAACAGAAACAGCTGGAAGGGAAGGTTGAAAGCTTACTACTCAGCTGGCCTGCCGGAGCAGTAGGAATACTTAGAAGGATCTGGAACACTGGAGGATTATCTCTCCCAATGCAGAAAAGGAAATGGTGGCAGGAAAGAATGCTTCAGTTCCCATCAAAGAAGCACAGGCAGTTCAAGTCTCAGAAATTCAGTTCTAAGGAAAGGTGGGGCTTGGGTGAAAAACCACTAAAACTAGGGGACTTCCTAGACCTCATTAGACCAGTGAAAACACAGGTTTCAGAAACTCAACAGCAGCTCAAGGATCAGCTGAGGGTGATACTCCAGGGAAGACAAGGGAAACCTCCTAACCAGGAAGCAGGACTCAGAAGCAAGGCATTCAATAATAGGAAGCCACGCTGCTCAGAATTAAAGCAATACTTAGGACCTTTCTGGGGATAGAGAAATTCCGAGAAAACAGCAGGAAACTGGGAGTGTGAAGGAGGCAGGCATGCAAGACAATACACTTCTTTTTTTTTTTTTTTAGTTAAATATGAGCTTATTGAAGTACTTTTCTCCCCATTTGGTGTGTTCCCTCCTTTTTTTTTTTTTGTGGTATAATTAATTTACAATGTTGTGTTAGTTTCAAGTGTACGATTCAAGTATACAATTTTACATATATATCTATTCTTTTTCAGATTCTTTCCCATTATATGTTATTACAAGATATTGAGTACAGTTCCCTGTGCTATACAGTAGGTCCTTGTTGTTTACCTACCTTATATACAGTAGTGTGTATAGGTTAATCCCCAACTCCTAATTTATCTCTCCCCCTGCCCCCCAGCTATCCACCCCCCCAGCAACCATAAGTTTGTTTTCCATGTCTGTGAGTCCATTTCTGTTTAAGACAGTGCATTTCACTTGAAGAGCTTCCTACTATAAATATGTGATGTCCTGCTCACAAAGAAAGGAGGCTACTTTCACTGCACAGATCAAGATCTTCAGCAATGGTGGAGGGTAGGTAGAAAAAGGGCTCAAAGGAGACATGAAAATAAAAGGTTCTAAATACTCGGGATAGACACCAAGAAAGACCTGGAACCAGCATTGGCAAAGTTCCAAATTTTTCAAAAAGCGTAGATTTCCTTCCCCCACAACAGATGGGAAGCCTGGTGTCAGACTGAATCCAGTAACCTCAAGAGAAGAGATTTCCCAAATTAAGTTGAAATTCACAGGGGGTGGACTTCAGACAGCTGAGTAACCTATAGAGGCCGTCACATCACATGCTAGATTATACGCACTACTGATAATCTGGGGTCCACATTGCAAAGGAGGAGGTAACAATAGTCTCACTTTCTGAACTTGACACCATGCCCCCCTCGTTATACTGAAGCTAAGACTTCATCTCCCACCACTTTCTCCAGCTCACTCTGCTCCAGCCACGCTGGCTCCCTTGATGTTCCCAGAACATGCCAAGGACATGCCTGTCATTTGGTGTTCCCCCTCACTTCCTTCAGACCTGTGCTTACATGTCTCTTTATAATAGAGGCCTTCCCTGACCATCAATTGACACTCCCTTGGCCAAGCTTTATTCTTCATCTTACCACTTAGCCCCACCTAACATATATTTCCTTACTTGTTTATCTGTCTCCTCTCCAACCTCCTGACTCCAACCCCATGACAGCTGAGTCTGGTTTATTGCTGCTACCTTGTCAGCTATCAGAACCTGCCTGACACACAGTAGATAAGAAATGAACACTTATTAAACGAATGCATTTACACATCCACGGCATTTGAAGTTTTTGCTCACGGTCCAAGGTTGAAAAAAGCAAGATGGGTCCAGACTGACTTATGCACTAGGTTCTAGGAACAAAATTTTCCTTTTTTTTCTTTTTAAGCACTAAATATTTAGTAAAAATCAGTAGATGTACTGATTAAAAATGAGGGCCCTGGAGCCAGAATGCTTGTATTCAAATCCCAGTTGTACATCTCACTCTGTGTGATCTTGGGCAAGTTGCTTAACTTCTCTGTGCCTCATGATCCTTAATCTGTAAAATGGGAATAAAATAATGCCTTCCTCAAAAGGTTGGGTAGGTTTGGATTGACCGAAGGATAGCGCTTTGAAAAATTCCTGGACATCCTCCGTGATCAATAAACAAAGCCGGTATTGTCATCATCATTATTATATACTAGGAACCGTTCTAAACATTTTACTTGCAGTGCGTCACGTACGAATCACTCAGAAGGTAACTGAGGCCCAGGTGCAAGAAGAACGTATCTAAGCCATTGGCTTTTCTTTTTTAATTGAGATGCAATTCACACAACATAAAATTAACCACTTTACAGTATACAATTCAGTGATGTTTAGTACATTCACAGCGTTGTATAACTATCACAGAACTTTGCTTTTCTAAGTTTTGTATCTCTGGGACTCATGTTGAGAAATGGGACAATGAAACTTGGAACAAGATTAATTCAACTTTGGAGGTACCTAAGAAGTAACATCTACTACAAAAAAAAAGATTTATAGGATGTAACAGTTAGAACACACTCGCTGTCTCAGGGAGGCCACTCTAATGGAGGCTTAGCAGAGAAGGCACTGGGGAGGAAAGAACCTAGGACTTGAGTGCCTTTACACGTTAATTTACAGGGAGAGGTGGGTGTTATTTTTAGACTTTAATTTCTCTGAGGATTTAATAATTGGAGGAAATGCATATTCAAATTGTGAGCATTATTCTGTAGCTCACAGAATAATGGGGGCTAGGTTTATGCTGTCAGGAGGTCTTCATCGTGCAACCTCTGCTGATACAAGGCACAATCTGAGATGAAAAATCCAATAAAGAGTGAATTTTCAGCCTCCGGTGCTGCATGGCCCTCATTTGTGTCTACTGCATTTCAGAGCCTTCCAAGGACAAAGACCAACGTGCCCACTACTGACCCACAAAGATCAGTCGGTGAACAGGATAAAGGCCTCAGGAAGGTAGGAGCGAGACCTATCTTATTCTACTGTTTTCTTTCAATGGTTGCCCAGAAATTTGTCCATTAAACCCAACCGATGAGGGACTTCCCTGGTGGCACAGTGGTTAAGACGCCATGTTCCCAACGCAGGGGGCCCAGGTTCCATTCCTGGTCAGGGAGCTAGATCCCACATGCATGCAGCAACTAAGAGTTCGCATGCCACAACTAAGGAGCCCGTGAGCCACAACTAAGACCCAGCACAACCGAATAAATAAATAAATAAATATTTTTTTTAAAAAAAGCAACCCAACTGATGAAAGAACAAAAGAAATGGTAGAGACTTCTGCATCCCTCCCCACCAGGGAGGGCTGTGGAGTTGACACAGCCACCTCTATTTGGCTTCCTTGCAAGCAACAGAAGCAACAGCCTGACCTGCTTTAGGTCACTGTTCTCTGTGTCGGGTTAATGTGCTCGTACGGCGCTGTCAGGTGGCCTCCTTGTCCTACCCATGTCCAACACACTGCAGCTCACATTTCTGATCTCCTGGAAGTTAGTTCTAGTTGCCCATAATGACTACCCTTAGGGTTCAGCTGTCTTAAATTGGAAGTGAGAGATAGGAAGCCTTACAGTATTCTCAATCCATCACTCCTAGGAATTCCTGAGTAAAGCAGTCCACTCCTGGTCTGTACCGTCTCTGAGCCTGAACCCAAGTGGGAAAGGGGAGAGGTGGTAAGATTCAGGGACACTGTGCCCCAGAAAACATTGGTAGTTTGTTAGAACTAGAACCCAGGTCTCTTGACTCTGAGACTATCATTCTTTATGCTGCCCCATGTTGTACAGTTCAATACACATATTTAACTTGTTGTCTTAAGATACCAAACAGAAAGACATCTACACCCACCTGCTGGTGCGGTTGTCATTGTTATTTGCACTGAGCGCTGCTCGGGAGATCCCAGGAGGGTGACATTCACTGTGTACTCAGTTGCTGGATACAGATCTAAACACACCACTGCGGTTTGTTCCCTCGTTGTGAAGTTAAATGATGTTGCGTGATAAAAATTATTCAGATACCGCCTTTGACCTAGAACTTTAAACTGTCGTGAGATTAAAAGAAAGTGATGCATTAAATTCATTTGGCTTGCAGATGTCTAGACTATAAGCAAAATGGAAAGAAAGCAGGAAGGTTCCTTCTACTTGTCCTCACCCACACAGAATTATTTTTAATACAATAGCAGGCTAAACTGGACAAGAACTTTACAAAGCTACCCTACGTACCCTATTCAACCTCCCTCTCAACCAGCTATAAGACTAAGCTTAAAATGCATAACTACATCTCAGATGGACAAAGTGTCAGGCTATCCTAAAGTAACCCCTTGAGCCTTCCCAGGTGAAGGAGACTGTACTGGAGTTACTGGGAAAAATTCTTTTCATTTTTTTTCATTCATAAGGAATCCACAGACAAGCCTCATGGAACAGACTTTTTACACTGTATGAGGACTACCCCAAATTATGCATGCAAAGAAACTGAGTCATGGTACTTCACTGGAGCCTTCCTATTAGGGTTCTAGAAAACAGTTCTTGGTCTGTTTGGGAGATTCCTCTCTCCCCCAATTCCTAGCATTCTCTTGGGTAATATAAAGGTCCTTATAGGTAAACCATCAAAACTTGGCCTCAGAGTTGCTTGGGTTCAGTGCTGTGAAGTTCCTCCACTCTGCTTCAGCTTCCCACATCCACCGCCACATCCTTGACTGTCATCCTCTGAGCTGCTCCACCAAGATCTCACAATCCCTTGTTCTTCTGGACCACTCATTCCCACTCAGTCTGATCTCTCTCAGGATATCCCCCAAGATTTCCCCACTCAAGATTTTCTACCACTATTTTAACACCCCCATCCTCATCTTCCCACCTATCTTGGATACCATTGTCTATCACTTCCACCATTCTCTTTGCCTGATACCCTCAACACACTTGCCGCTTTGTTCTCAATTTCACCCATTCTTGAAAACTCAAAGCCCTGGGCCAATCCAGATGTTTGACTTCACCACTTCTGCATTCAGACTGCTGCCCTCTGCTGGAGAAAAACCTCACAACTATGGAGGCTGCATTTCTATAGAAAGTCAGTCTCATCCTAAACTACACGTAGTTCAGTCTATAAACGAAAAATTACTTTCTAGTTAATGAAATTTGGATCACACTCTCTGTACGATTTTATAATATAGTCCTTTTACTTAAAAACATATTAGAAAGTTTTTCTCTATCATTAATTCATTCTATAAATAGACAGACTGCCTATTATTTACCAGCCAGAGTATACAGTGTTGGTTATACAATAGTAAATAAGATACAGGTCCTAACCTCAAGGAACTCACAGGTAAGTATCTAGGCAAATAAAATACCCAGGGATAAGTGTTATAATACATGAAGCTGGAGGAGTACATGAAGCTGGAGGATCAGGGAAGGTTTCCTCATCTTAATTGTGGACCGAAAGAGAAATTAGCATTAACCAGGTGAGTTGGGGATGTGAAAAGTAAGGGTAGGAAAAACAATTCAGAGCAGGGACAGCGTTTGGGGGAGGAGGTCAGTGAAGGCCTCCCGCCAGGGAGATGACTGAGCTGAGCACTGAAGGACGAGTAGGAGTTATCCAGGTAAAGGAGGGAAGGGCTTTGCAGGTAGGAGAGTCACCTATGTGAAGACACAGTGCTAAAGGGAGCACAGGAGCCTTTTGGGGGGTACAGGGCCCAGAGCTTAGAGAGCAGATTAGCCCTAAAGAAATCGATTTAGGAGTCTTCAGCATGGAGATGGTCAAGAGAATGGGTAAGACAACCAAAGACGGGTATAGAAGGACAAGAGAACAGGGAAGGCACAACCTTGGGGGTAATCAGATTTAACTTGTGAAAGAGACTGAGAAGGCTCAGACCAACAGGAGAAAAAGAGACAATTTCAATGGGAATATTGAACAACAAATATTGTCCAGTGGGAAGCAGAAGGTATTTCATGTCTGCATAGTGTTCTATCCAATAAATGTATGATTATTTATTTAACCAAATCCCTATTGATGGACACTTGTTTCCAATTTCCCCTATTATAAATAAAGCTTCGGAGAACAGTTTAATCTTTCTGTGTATGTTTGAATAATTAATTATAGTACACTTGTGGAAGTTTATGGATCCTAACAAATAACTATTCCAGAAAAGTCATGCCAATTTAAGGGCCCACGGCTGTGTGTAGTAGTACTTTCTCCAGGTTTACAGAAAAATCATGGTGTCTCATGATTTAAAAATTCTTTTCATGTGTGTATTCATGTGTGTTTTGGCAGTATCTATATTCTCTTTTGCAAACTGCCTTTGAATGTTCACTTCCTTCCAATGGATTTGTTAAGAGTGTTTCACATGTTACTTAAATTAACCTTCGTCTAACATATTAAAAAATAGCAATTTTTTTTCAGTTGAACTCTTTAATCATTTTAGTGTAGGACATGAAGTGAGAATCATTTATCTTCTTAACCAAGTAGTTAACCAGTTGTCCCAGAACCATTTATTTCTGTACCCATTCGAAAAATCATCTTTGTTTTATATTAAGTTATTTGGGTACCTGAATATATTTCTAGGTCCAGTGTTCTTTCCAATATTAAAATTTGAATATTTCACTCACCTGCTTAAAATCCTCCAGTGCCTCCATATAGACATAAAAAATAAGATCCAAGCTTAAAAGTACGGGATACAGGGATGATCGCTATTCAGATTTTTGCCTCATCTCCTCCTCCTCCCCTTGCTTTCTCTGTTCCCCAAGAAAGCCACATTCTCAATTATCCAATAAGCTACTCGACTTGTCCACACTGCCCTTCTTCACCTCATCCAACATCTTTTATCTGGTTAATTCCTACTTACTGTTTATGACTCTGCAATGTTTTTGTTTCTTGTTAAAAAATTGTACCTGGACATGGGGACTTCCCTGGTGGGCCAGTGGTTAAGACTCTGCGCTCCCAATGCAGGGGGCCCAGGTTTGATCCCTGGTCAGGGAACTAGATCCTGCATGCTGCAACTAAGACTCAGTGCAGCCAAGTAAATATATTTTTTAAAAAATTGTACCCGGACATATATACACATACATACAGTCTCCTATTCCATTTATTTACTTTTTATCAAAGCTCTCATTACACCATATTGTAGTTGTCTGTTTACTTGTATGTTTATATTAGTTCGAATAGAACTTCCAGGTCCTAATACATGATATTCTTTTGGTAAATGGCTAATGAATTAATTCTAATTTAATACTTACTTAGTCTACTCTCTGTCAGATGATTTGCTAGGCACTAAAAATGATACAAAAATAATAAATTTCAGTTCCTGCCTGAATATACTTATAATTTTACTTGAGATTTGTGATGTTTATAAATTCAAGTTAAGTGAGGACCAAGAGCCCTGCAATAAGTTTCTTAAAAACCCACATCCGAGTGTGAATTTGATGACAAAATAAGCTGCAACTATAAATGAACCAAAATAAAATATAAGACATGTGAAATACCAGACAGAGAAAATGAGAGCAAATCACCCAACAGTGTCTTCCTTCAATTTAGTCCCTCACTTGCAGCCATCTCACATCCATCTCCAGAAACAAAAATCAAACAATCTAGATGTTCATTCCATTAGTGTTTTTAAATACTCTGGATCCCCACTTGGAGAGTACCCAAAGTTTTAAGTGACACAATTCATTAACGAATAGCATAAGAGATCTTCTTACTTGGTACATTCGTTCTGATCCAACTTTCCTAGAATGCCTGTTCAATTTCAAACAAGCTTCATTAAGTACTGAAATATTGAAAATCCTGTCATCTTCTAAGAGATCATCACCTAAAAGATAAGAGAGAACACAGGGAAAGGTTACATCTTCTTAGCAAAACATACCATGGCCAAGGACAACTGAAACTCCGAGAGCCAACAGAGTGTTTAACAGCAGAAGCATCAAATCTGGCTTCAAGTCCTAGCTCTACAACTTCTTAATTGCATGACCTTAGCTAAGTCACCTAACCCCTCTGAACCTCAGTTACCTTATTTGTGGAATCAAGTAATCAGGTCTGCTTTTCTTATATCATAGGCTGTTGAATCAAATGAAATAATGCATATTTTAAAACTGTTGTAGGGCTTCCCTGGTGGTGCAGTGGTTGAGAGTCCGCCTCCCAATGCAGGGGACACGGGTTCATGCCCCGGTCCGGGAAGATCCCACGTGGTGCGGAGCAGCTGGGCCTGTGAGCCATGGCCACTGAGCCTGCGCGTCCGGAGCCTGTGCTCCGCAACGGGAGAGGCCACAGCAGTGAGAGGCCCACGTACCGCAAAAACACTGTTGTAAACTAACAAGGCTGTGAGATTTTTAGAGAGTTAATTCTATCACTTGGATGGTCCATAAGTAAAATGTCATGAAGGTAAGTATATCAATAGCCAGAAAGTCTGAGAATAAGGAAAAAGCTGAATAAAAGTCAAAGGTCAAGGATTAGAACTCTCAGAGCAGGTGTTTCCAACCTAGAAGATGACCAGAAAGTAGATGACCAGGGAAGATGTTTATTCTCACAGCAGACAGTATTTCAAGAGCTACTCAGATGAGGCAATGAAATAATCAGAGAGCTGATATATTTGCATTGCTATATAGAAAAAAAGTCATTTCATGCCTCCTGCAGCCTAATTCATTCCTTTGATGTTCTATTTCCTTAATACAGGAAATGAAAAAAAAGAAGAAGAAGAAGAAAAAATTTGTTACTAATGAATTAAAGAACCCACAGAGAGTCTAGTAGTACCATGGCTAATTTTCAAGGAAAAGCAAATTTCCTAACAAACAGGTCTGTGCATTTTCTACAAATGAGAAAAAGTTAAATGTCTACAGAGAGAAGCTTTTTATTACTATAAGATAGTTATATTTCTCCCACGGGAGTCTTTGCTACCTAAGAAGTAATAATGATAACAATAAATTATTCTACTCAAAATTGGAACTGTCCACAGCATTTTAAATATCACTGACATAGGCAGCACCAGGCAATTAGCCGTGGGAGAAAATATTCTTGGTTAGCTATAACTGGAAAATGTAAGATATGGTTATGAGAGAGAATTTGAAGACCTATCACAATGTGCTCTCCGTTATCTTCACAGCTTTCATTTTCAAGATTTCATAAGGACACCAGAAACAAAAATTTCCCCATGTACGCACATGATTTTGAGGTATACCAAATATATGTATGTGAGAAATACCACATATAGTTTATGTCTGTACACAAACAGAGCATAAAGCAGAAGTATTGTCTGCAGAGTTCCCATCTCAGTATGATTTTCCCACTTATAGCCATTATAGTCTGAAAACAAAAGCATCTGGCTCCCACTTCCCACCTCCAACCCTGACAGAAGTGACTGCGAAGAGTGAAAATGGGTCAAAATTTGCATCTGGGTTGGAAAGAAGGATTGACTGCTATCCATAAGGCAGAAACATGAAGATATTTCTGCTTAGCACAATGTGGAAGAGACTAGGTAAAGAAAGATGCTGAGAGCTCTAAGCAACATGCCTTCCAAGCAAAGGAGCAGGGTTCCAAAATCTCAAAGGAAGGAATAGGGGAGGACTGGTGCCCATAGAGGTAGGGGCTGGAAGCAAGGATAGGCCACAGGACTGCTCCAGCTGGAGCCCTTTAGCCTGCGGGTTCCCAATCCTAAATGCACATCAGCCTCACCCAGACATGGCAGATCTAAAGCAAAGCTTGGACATCTGTGGGGTTTTTGTTTTTTGTTTTACTTCACCAGGCAATTCTGATAGGCACCCAGGGTTATATACTCTGCTATCACTATTTCTACTTCTAATAATAATAGCCTTTCCTTAGCACATTGGAGATCAGTAACAGGGAAGGACTTCTAAGGGGAGGCCTAGGGACCTGGAGGTTCCACCTGACAGACAACCTGGGTTGGCAAAAGGAGAGACTTGGTTCCTTCCTGCCTCTGTAGGCTATAGCACCATAATGAAGCCAGGCAATGCTGAGCTGGCCCAAGAGCTACAGCTTCACCAATCAAGATAGCAAAGTGCTCAGAAATAAAACTTGGGGCAGTAGGTTTTCTCACAGCTGCTCTCCAAAGGATACTGGATCATCCAACCAGCAGTAAATCCTTCAAGATGAGATCTGAGATAAGCATACCAATATCATCCAATAAAAAGTAAGATCAAAGGGAATGCCATCCATTTTATTATGAGGGAAATATCAAACCTAAATAAAACTTTTATCTTCCAAGGATAAATAATATAGAAAGGGAGGGGGGAAGCCCATGAAATGATTTTACAAAGAAGAAGAGGGAGATCGCACCTAGAAGGCAAAGAATGAACACTGTTGAAAAAAAATAGTGAGCAAAATAATGGTAAAATTCAGCAACATCTGTTCTGTACTTTCAGTAAAAAAATTTTAAAGATGATTCAAACAGATTAAGGATGAGATGTAAGAGAATGTGATAGCAGAGACGAAGCTGGTTGAGACAGGCAGAAATAAAAAGGAAACTAGAAGAGACAAAAAGAAATGAAAGTGCAACTACAGAATTTAAAGTGCATCAGAAATGTCAATGCAGGGACTTCTCTGGTGGTGCAGTGGTTAAGAATCCGCCTGCCAATGCAGGGGACACAGGTTCAAGCCCTGGTCCGGGAAGATCCCACATGTCATGGAGCAACTAAGCCCGTGCGCCACAACTACTAAACCTGTGCTCTAAAGACCGTGAGCCACAACTACTGAGCCTGCGTGCCACAACTACTGAAGCCCATGCACCTAGAGCCCATGCTCTGCAACAAGAGAAGCCACCGCAATGAGAAGCCCAGGCACCGCAACAAAGAGTAGCCCCCACTCGCCGCAACTAGAGAAAGCCTGCGTGAAGCAACGAAGACCCAACGCAGCCAAAAAATTAATTAACTAGTTAATTAATTAATCTAAAAAAAAGAAATGTCAATGCATATATGCATAAATGCATATAGAGAACAAACTTGCTACATACTCACAGAAGGCAAAGGAAAAAGGCACGGATATAAAAAAAGAGAAAATAGAAGACCAATGCAGACAGACAAGGAATTCCACATAGGAGTATTTGAAGAGCAAAAACAAACAAACAAAAACAATAATCAGAGATTTAATGAAAGAAAATATTCCTAATGTGTAGATAGATTGAAATTTGAAGATCCAAAACCTCACAGGGTACTAGGAAAACTTTGTGAAAAACATTAACATGTATATAACCCATGACTGAAATTTCATGAAAGAAAGGACTCCTGTCTCATTCACTATTGAATTCCTGATGCCTAGAACAATGTCAAACACATAGTAAGTGGTGAATAAACATTTACCATGTGCATGAGTAAATGATTAAAGTCTTGAACTTTGCACATAAAGAAAGCTTCTATGATATCCAGGCTGAAAAATCAGATTGTCTACATAGGATTTTTTTTTTTAAATCACACTTTCAAATTCCTCTTTCAAAACTTTGAATTCCCAAAGCCAATGTGAAATGCCACCAGAATTCTGACAACAAAGGTTTTGGCCCAAGAATTTTATCTTCAATCAAGTTCCTATTCACTTGTGAAGACAACAAAAGGATATTCTCAGATAATCCTGGGCTCAGAAATATCCCATTCCTCAGTAAGAAGATAGAAATCACTGTTCAGAGAGAGAAATAAAAATACAGAGAAAGACAAAGAGACTTTGGTGTGAAAGAACTGGTAGTAAACACTGAAACTATTAAAACATATACCTATTTAAATAATTTTTATGAATATTGCTATAAATTAATATAAAACTGAATCCTTTAAAGATGTAGTACATGTTAAAAATAATTAAAAATAAGAAGCCGGCAATAAAATGCTGTATTAAACCGATAACATAAGGGAAGCAAAAGGGGAAGGAGTAAAAGGAAGTAAAGAATGCTAACTTCCTTATCTTACTGGGGGAGAAGTTAACATTATTTCAGTCAACACAGGCAATAAGAGAAATACACATTCAAATAGGATTTTTTTATTTTTGTTTTTTAATGTGTAATGCAGAATAAAAGCAAAATCTATACTGTCTGAATCACTGAAAAAAGAAAATCTGGGGCTTCCCTGGTGCTGCACTGGTTGAGAGTCCGCCTGCCGATGCAGGGGACACGGGTTTGTGCCCCAGTCCGGGAAGATCCCACATGCCACAGAGTGGCTAGGCCCGTGAGCCATGGCCACTGAGCCTGCGCGTCTGGAGCCTGTGCTCCGCAACAGGAGAGGCCACAACAGTGAGAGGCCTGCATACCGCAAAAAAAAAAAAAAAAGAAAATCCGTGCAGCAAAAAGAGAAAACAATGGACATAACAACATAGCATAAAAAAGAGAAAAAATTAAGATGACAGAAGGAAGGAAAACCATATCACAAACAACACTAATGTAAATTGCTTAACTACTATTTTTCTCAAAAAGGTTTGCAACATATGCTGTCTCCTAGAGTACATCTATAGCAATGTTATCCAGATAGCTTTTAAGAAGAACAAAAGGGGAGCAAAGGCATATCATGCAAATAGAGCACAAAGAAATCAAGAAAATCGGGGCAAAAAAAAAAAATTAAATAGGCTAAAGTGAGCCACTTCTTAATAGTGGAAGTTAGAATCTACAGTTAAGATATCAATCACGGGGCTTCCCTGGTGGCGCAGTGGTTGAGAGTCCGCCTGCCGATGCAGGAGACATGGGTTCGTGCCCGGGTCCGGGAAGATCCCATGTGCCGCAGAGCGGCTAGGCCCGTGAGCCATGGCCACTGAGCCTGTGCGTCTGGAGCCTGTGCTCCGCAACGGGAGAGGCCGCAACAGTGAGAGGCCCACGTACCGCAAAAAAAAAAAAAAAAAAAAAAAGATATCAATCATGAACATAAATATCATAACATCAAAATGTGTGAAACAAAACAATTAGAATTTCTAAGAGAAACTGAGAAGAATGGCAATCCAAGTAAGCAAAGAACAGTAACGACAACAAAAACATAAGTCCTGAAAAACCTTACTACTAGAGCTGATTTAAGACTAGATCTTACCTTACAAGCAAACACTCTACCTATTATCACAAAACTTTGTCAAATAGTAAGCCCCAAGAAAATGTTGATAAATTACCCACAAAGAATACTAAAATGTAAAAAAAAAAAACTAGAAATCAACAACAAAGTGTAAATGTTAAAAATATTTTAAACCTACCACTTGATAACACACATAATTAACCCTTCAATCAATGAGGAAATCAAACTAGCAAGTAGGGACTTCCCTGGTGGCGCAGTGGTTAAGAATCTGCCTGCCAATGCAGGGGACACAGGTTCAAGCCCTGGTCCAGGAAGATCCCACATGCTGCAGAGCAACTAAGCCCCTGTGTGCCACAACTACTGAGCCCATGTGCCACAACTACTGAAGCCCATGCGCCTAGAGCCCATGCTCCAGAACAAGAGAAGCCACCGCAATGAGAAGCCTGCACACTGCAACGAAGAGTAGCCCCTGCTCGCCACAACTAGAGAAAGTCCACACGCAGCAACAAAGACTCAATGCAGCCAAAAAATAATAAATATATAAATAAAAAATAGCAAGTATATAATAAAGTAAAGTAAAAATAAAGAGAACATATATTAACACCCTCATAAATAATTCTTTGATCAAGGGAAAATCAGAATAGCAATTATACCATGTCTTGAAAGTAAAGATAAAGACAACATGTATAAATGCCTAAAGAATTCTGGCAAAGCTCAAATCCGGAAGGGAGAAAGAAGCACTGAAGGCTTTTATTATCAAACAGAAAATAATGGAAATAAGTTGAACTATGCATTCAACTCAAGAATTTAGTAATAGAACAATATAATGAAGTTAAGAGAACTAGGGAGAAGGAAATAATAAAAAAAATAAGGGGAGAAATTAATAAGACAGAGAAAGAAAAACAATTTAAAAACCCAAGAGATTACTCTTTGGGGAAAACAACAGTAATAAAACAGACAACCCAAGCGAAGCAGATCAAGTGTTAAAAAGAGAGAAACACAAAACTACAAATCAAAATAACCTGGGGTTATATAATCTGTAACCCCAGAGGAGTTGTAAACAAATATTCCATGTGACATTCTGCCAATATATCTGCCAATATATTTAAAATCACAGCGAAATGGACGTTTCTTAGGAAAGTACAAATTATAAAAATTGACTCAAGAAAATGTAAGAAACATAAACAGATCCCAAAAAACATAAAAGAAACTGACAAAGTTATCAAAGAATCATCTCTCAAAGGGGTGAAACTTAAATAATATTAAGAGCAATGCGTCCAACTTTAAGGGAAGGGGATAATTCTAAAGTGATATAAACTTTTCCAAGGTATAAAAAATATGGAAAACTTCCCAATTCATATAAAGAGAACTAGCATAACGCTAATAATGAAATCAGATGGCTAACTGTGCAGGATAGAGAGGCGGGAATGACAGAGCTTCACAAGAGTGCATAAGGAAACAGCAAAGACAAAATTTGAGTAGATAGGGAGTAAATGTAGAAACATACCTTGTTCCCAGTTGGAATAATTCAATATAAATCCCAATTCTCACTAGGTTAATTTGCAAATTTAATCCAATTCCATTTAACATCTCAGACAGAGGAAGGAGGTCTGGCGACATTAAAAAACTCAGTCATGGTCACCCAACTCTTAAGCAGCAGAGTTAAGATGCAAATCCGGGTATGTCTGACCCAAAAGGCCACGCTTTTCTCAGTGGAAATTAACTTGAAGAGGTTGAAGAGGATATTAGTAAAAACAGCTGACACTGAACAGCAAGCTCTCATTCTGACTGAACAGAGACAGATGAGTTTGGAGTCCTGGGATGCTCTTTCAAAGAAGACATATTCCTAATAAATCCACAGTAGTTTATTTTTAACTTTGAACAACTTTCTCTAGTTACTATATTAATTTGACAATATCTTTCCCTACCTAGTATTTACTTAGAAATAAATCATTTTGTTTTATTTATATACAAGTACCCTGAGACCTATTTTGTATAATTTCATAGTTGGCTTGATATTGTTAAGACTGGCAGACTTCAATTATTTCTGCAACATCCATGTTACTTCCCAGTTCCTAGTGGCAGCAACACCTAAAGGTTGAGTTTTCTTAATTAGGACATCAAATAGCTAGTTGAGAACTACCTCAACTCATCCAAAATAATAAATGACACCAATGGCTTTTCAAGGTTTGCTTATTAGGAGTTTAATTAGTCCTGACACCCCACAACCAGAATTATGGAAAAAAAAAACTTACTGTAATTGTCATGATGATATAAAAATCCATGTGATAACTATGTGCATTGGGGTTTATTATGACTTCTTGAAGCTCCTTCTTGTCCACGCCTCTTTTCACCCCACATCTACCCTCCTGCATCCTAAGGCTGCCTCCCCCTCTCCACCTGCCCACTCTCAGCTCGGTTCTCCACCCCCAATCAGTCCTAGGGTCAGTTCCCATCCTGGAGCACAGCTCCTGGGTCAGCCTGCCTGGCTCCACCTTTACCATAGGCAAGAGTGAATGACTTTTGAGTTTCCTACCAAAGATAAGCCATGTGGCTACCCTCTATTGCCTTGGATAACTGAAATGGACTGCATCATCACCTACTGTTCTCCTCTTTTAAATGCCTTATTACCTTCCACGTCAACCAGAGGACGCAGCTGAGAATCAATACATCAGTGACCATTCAGCCTGGCATCAATAGGAGAGGAATCTCTCCTACCAGACCCGCTCTGGTTCTGAGCCTAGAGCAATTAATCCCCTGGCTACAAATCTCAGAAAGCAACCGTGAACTCTCCTGACCAGTAGATTCTGAAGCACATTTTCCCACATCCTGTGCTTAGCATTTTCTAGGAGGAAATGAGACTTCACCTCCACCTACCAGCTGTCTGGAACTCAATGATGGCTGGCACAGAGCGTCTGGGAGAGGCAACAGAAATGTGCATGGTGTAGTTGGTGCCCTGGTACAGATCTAGGCACACTTTCGGGGTCCTGTTGTCTGTGGTCAAATTAACTGTCTCCTCATGAACTGTTTCCATGGGGTCCAACCGTTGTCCTTTTATGTATATCTTTGTGAGGGGAAAAGACAAGAGAACCCACCAGGACTTCAGTTAAAACAAACAAGCGAGATTTTTGTGGTGCTGGAACCTACTCCCTTACTACTCCCTTTAATACTGCACTGCTCACCCCAGGGGAGATAAATAGGGCAAACCTCTGCTATCAGGTATCTGATGATGAAATCTGATCAGCCCAGTAATCCATAAATGCTGAGAAGTAACATAAAATGAGGAGTATCTCCAGGGAGTGCTATCCTGCACTCAAATGACCAGCGATCAATGGAGGCAACACAACCTGAGACCCGCTCACTGCAGACTGTCACCGAGGCAGCAGATGCTTCTAGGCTTGTTCTGGGGGAGTGAAATACAAGAGCTTGCAAACAAGCGATAATGACGATGCCAAATATAAATACATCCCACACACATATATGGAGGATGACAAATAGACTAAACTCAAAATGTAAAATAAAAGAATCCAGATATCTTTAAAATTCTGTTCACTTTTTTAAAGGACTATGGGATTTGAAAGCTATTAGATTGAGAAGCACTTCCGGAAGCAAGTCCCTCCTACTCTTATTTCCATGGTAACCATTTCTGCCCTAGCAGGAAAAAGGAGCTCACTTTACTTACCACATATACGATCTTGGAGTTTATTCTTCCTGGGTTTATTTGCCACCTCACACAAGTGTTATTAAACACTGACACGTCATTAATTTCTATAATTATTTCTAAAATAGAAAAAGAGAGAGTCCACTCACAAAATGCATGGATGGGCTTTGGAAAAACCCTAATGGCCACCACATTAGAGGGCATGACTTAGTTTATCTGCCCAGCTGGTCTCTCTGATGATCACCATTCATGCTCTGATTCAGAAACCGAATCAGCAATTCAAGCTACCCCAGGCCATCACCCAATTTAACTTCACCATGAGTGAGCTTGGCCCATTACCTGATTTGGAGGAAAAGGAAAGATTCCTGCTTAAGTATGGGTGAGAATTCCAACCTGTGATTGGTCTGACAGGCCACTGGATGCCACTGGTGTTCCACTCCTGTGGGATAGAAAGCGGCCCAGAGTTGAGCCCTGAATCTTCCCTGCAGTTGTACAGGTAAGATCAGCTTCCGGCTTCCTCATCCCACCCAGCTGATGGAGCGTTATTTCCAGGTCACTGCTGTTCCCAAGAGGGAAATGACACGCATCACCACATGGGACCATTCCTCAGGAGTAACCCGCTGGGGTAAACTAAATAAATTCTCCACAAGGTCGCTGGATACTTCCAGAGCTCCTTTAACTGAAGCTATTTAATCCTGACTTATTCCGAAGCCACTAATTTCTTCAAGTTGTTCTGCTTTTTTTATATATTCTGTGTGTATTTCATGTAATATATTTGGGAATGTGGGAAACAGTATTAGGACCTCGGTTCCTGAGGTAACACAGTTTCCAATGAACCTAGTAAACCACCTAGGAAGTTGTCCAGATGGGAAGGGGGCAAGGATCTAGCTTTTTATCCATTTAATAAATTCCCTGCAGATAAGTAAAACCATTTTTACTTGCAGTTGACATACTCTTGTCTATAAAGAATCCTAAGGAATTCACATACACACACACACACACACACACACACACACACACACACACACACACACACACAAAGCTAAGAAAGGAGTTCAGCCAGGTTGCAGGATACAAGGTCAATGTACAAAAATCAATTGCATTTCTGTCCACTAGCAAGGAACAATCCCAAAAGGAAATTAAAAAAAAAAATTTCACTTACACCAACATCAAAAGGAATAAAATTCCCTGCGGGTAGAAGTTACCAAACCATCACCTCTGGAGAAGGGAATCATCACCTCACCACACAGGAATGTTCCTCAGCCCAAATTCAAGCTTCCCCACTGAATCAGACATCCCTTGTGGATGTTCTAGAACCTCTCAGCTTCTCCTGTTCCTTGTTCCAGCCCTGCATGGGCTTTGACACCATGACCGTGTCTTGTCTCCCATGCTGGAGCTTCCCTGCTGCACACCCTAGCACATGCAACCTGGAAGTGGGGGGGAATTAACACCTCCTGGGGGACAGGAGGTACTAGATAAGTCTGCCCCTTATCTTTCTTCCCCTTGAAGGGCAGACCTACAAAGACCTTTCAGGGCGCTGTCGCACTGATGGAGCAATACTTGCACTCAGTGAAGACGGCTGCAACAAGGCGTCCTTACACTGGCTCTGCTTCCTTCCCAGCTCTACTCACCTTAGCCCTCACTCCTGCTTCCTGGGATAGCACTCCCTATTATGAAAAAAATATAAGCCTTCTGCCTCAGGCCCTGCTTTCTGGGAAACCCAAGGTAAGACTCCCATCAAGAAGGGTGAGAAAGATAAGTCTCCGCCCCAGAAGATTCCTCTCTTCATCTCAGCTCCCATCCTTCCCTTCTAGTAAATCTCTTCTCAGCCTCCAAGTGGGAAAGGGAGCCTGCACCTCAGGCACCTGTAGGGTTGACTAATTTCTCCTCTACTCAGAACCAATACTATCTTTAGACAGACCCTAGTCTACTGCTCTCTTTGCCTATGGAAGAGTTTATATCTTTACTAAATCATCCCTTCAGCAGCATTGCCGAGATTCTATGTCACACATTACCTGGTCTTGGGTAAGCCCAGGTCAGCTGACTATAAGTGGGAATAAATGGAGGCAGAGAGAGGAAAACAGGCAAACTTCTGGAGAGACACCAGAGGATCACCTACGGCTGTCTAAAGCACCCCTGGGTCTCTACATCAATGTTTCTCCCTGGAGCACAGATAATTTGAAATCAAAGAAATACTCCAGTTGTGGACATGGGTATCCTGATAGATGCAAAGACCTATCCATTCACCTCCTTGGGTAGCATAATGATGATGTTGGCACCAGTCTTTTATCAGCTTGAACAAGCCCCAAATACTCCTGGCCCTTTCCCTCTCCACTGACCTTCAAAGCCCTAGAGTTCTAGATTCCTCTGCTCATTCCCACATCCCTCTGATACTCACCCCCTGGTCCAGAAGGAAAAGGAAACATCCCACCCCTCACCTTCTCTCTGAGTTGCCAGTAAAGCACATTTCCTTCCCACTCGGGACCTCTTTGCCACCCAAGCAGAGGTTAGAAAGGAAACATGAAAGTTTCCTTTCTTGTTCTTCCTTTTTGCTCATTCACTATGACAACTGCAAATAACATCTCAAAAATGCTATCTGCCTCCAGGCTGTGCCATGCTCTCTGCACAGAGGGACCCAGATCTGATTCTAGGGATGTCAGATATTTCATCCCAAGGAGTAGCATAACAAAATCCGGTTGCTTTTCCCTCCAGGTGTCTACGAATCAGCTGGAAAGACTTCGTTATAAATGTATCAGCTATTAAACATCCATATCCCTGCTGCCCCTTTAAAAGAGATGACTTGGGAGGCTGCGCCCTAATTCTAATAGTACCGAAAACTGAAAACATTTCTGGAAGTTCTCTTTGGAACTGACTCCAGGGCACTTTATTCACCACTGACCCTTAACTGAACGATTATCGCATGCCAAGCGTCCTCCCATGCCAGGCACTGGGCTGTGACGATGATCAGAACAGAAGTCCTTCCCTCAGGAACATGGCTTCTAATGGAGGGAGCAAACATATAAGCAGAAAAATTACAACTTGATAAATATCAGGACAAAGTTGCACACAAGTACCACAGGGTATAGAGAAAGAAGCCACCAACTCTCACTGCAAGACCTGGGGAAGCCGGCTTCGTGGGGGGCATGACCTTCAGGGCTGAATGGCTGAAGAGTGAGGAAGACAGAAGACAGAACAGCAGGTCCAATGCCTGCAAGCGTAAAGGGTGTGGCAGATTCAGACAGAGACGTGTAACGTGCTGGGGAGGAGGAAAGAGGGGAAGCGAGGTTGCAGAGAGAGGAAGGGATCAGACTTGGGAAGACCTGCTCGCTAGACTAAGCGCAGACTTACTCCGACGAGCCTTGGAGAGCTAAAAGCAGGAAGATGATGGGGACTTCCTTTTTTTTTTTTAACATCTTTATTGGGGTATAATTGCTTTACAATGGTGTGGGGGACTTCTTTTTTTAGAAAGATAACTCTGGTGTATTTTGAAAGAGACACTGGAGGTCACAAGGAAAGAATGTGATACCCTTTACTCAGGATTACAGTACATCAAACACTGATACGTAGGTCTTTATAGATTTGATCACATTTTCCCAGCAGTCATAGGAGGCAATCATAAAATCAATAACGAGTGAACATTTATTGAGTTGTTACTATGGACCAGATAGCATGTACGGTACTTTAAATGTATCATTCATCTAATCTTCAAAATAACACCATGAATTTGACATTATAGTGTCCATTTTACAGGCCTAAGGCTTAGAGAAGTTGAGTAACCTGCCAAAGGTCACACAGCTAGTAAGCAGTGAAGTCAGGATTCAAAACTAGATCTGCCAGACTCCATGGCCCAGAGCCTTTGCACTGAAGTAGCTATTCAGCAAAAAGGTGAAAAGATGAAATCAGGGCACTGGATTTAAAACCGTGAGCAATTCTGAAGGAAAGCAATAGGAGGCAAGAGATAAGGAGTCTAGGCTGACTGCCAGTCTCTGAGCCTGAGAGTCTGAATAGATCGCCTTCTACTGTACTCATAAGAAATATAGGAGGAAGCAGACTGGGTTTGTGAGAAAGAGACGAACGAATTGTGTTTAGAACATGCTAAGTCTGAGTTCATCTACCTGGGTGAAAAAAACAGCCTTGAAGGTCATCAATGGGTAGATGGTAGTTGAATCCCTGGGTGCAGGTGACATGCCCAGGTAGGACATGGAGAGCAGGTGGCATGATAGCAGGGCACTGGGACACATGGAAACCAAAGGGGAAACTAGAGGAGAAAGAGGAATGCAGAAGGAGGTCAGAGGTTGGCTGGGAGAGTGTGATGCCTCGAGAGTCAAGGAAAGAGAAGATCTGAAGGAGTGTCTGCTTCCTCGAACGTTATCTCCCTTCCTTCCTACCAATCCTCCCGACCTCCTCGCTCCCACCCAAGAAGGGCCTGGAGCAGAACATAAGCACTGGGGGCTCGACCTCTTGCTCTCCCCTCACATGGCTCTTTCTTCCCCAGTGGAGGGCACATGGTGCCATGATCAGATCTGAGGTCTGACTTTGGACAGAGGCAGGCAGAGCAGGTCTCTGCCTTGTCCAGTTGTAGGACGTTTAGGCTCCTCTGGCCTAAACAAAGTAGGCCCCCACAGCATCCAACTGAACTCTGCATTGGACTTTGGGGACCAAAGCCTCCGTGGGTTATAAAGTACCTTTGCTTTGCTTTAGATTCTGCATGTGGTGCATGGGTGCGTGCGTGTGTGTGTGTGTATAAATGTACATATATAAAGTTATGTATTTTAGCATTCTATTAGCATCCAGTATTTCTCTGTGGTACCCATCCTGTTTGTAACTAAATAATTTTGTGATTAGTTATTTAATGTCTATCTCTCCTGAATGTAAGCTCTATGACAGCGAAGACAAGATCTATCTACCTCTCCAACCCCAGAAACTAATACAGTTGGTTGGACATAGATATTTTTAAAATATTTATCATTTGGTTGACTGGTTGAATAGATTGATAAATGTATGGATAGATAATCAACAATGCTAAATGTTGTGGAAAGGTTAAGAGGAAGGAGGACTGACACTAGACCATGGTCATTAGTGACCTTGAGAGACAGCAACAGTGAAGTGGGGTGTTGGACGCCTGATTCTCCTTCAGGAAGCTCAGAAGAGAACAGGGTGGGAGGGGACAGAGACAGTGAGCACAGACTGCTCTCTCAGAAGTCCCATTGTGGTCAGGGCCTAGTCTAGTGCACTCTCTTGGTTTCCAATTTTATATCCATTTTCTCTACTTTTGAAAACAGTAAAAGGTCCTACAGAATAAATTCAAGAGACCTTAACAGAATGTCGAGCTCAATGTCATTTCTAGTATCTGCTTTCAAAAGTGATATGACCAGTCTTCTAATATGACTCATAAACTACCTCCAAAGGCAATTCCCAAACAGATTACAAAACCAACACATTTTGATAATAGCAGCATCCCTGAAATGAGGGTATGGCTTCCCAAGGTGACAACTTTGAATAAATGCATGTTTGGCTATAAGAGTTTTGCTAGGCTTCCTTTCTTCTTTTTAAGTCATTAGAGTCACATAAAATAGGTGGAAGCAGCATGGCTTAAAGCAGTGCTTTCCCAAAATGCGTTATTCACTTTAGGATGAGGTTTTTGGTGGCACATGAATATATTTTTATGTGTTTGCTTTGTATTGATTTTTGTGTATATTTGAAAAAGCCCAGGTGTTCATCAAACTCATGATATCACATATATTACTGTGTCCTTGATCAATAAATTTAAGTTTTAAACATAAGTTGTTTTAAGAAACTTATTAAATTAAAAAATACTTTAGTTCTGGCAAACATTGTCAGGGTGGTCTACAAATAATTCAAGCTTAGGAGAGTGGCAGGAGACAGCTCGTGGGCTTTCCAGGTCTAAAGGCCTGAGTTCAAATCCTGTCTCTGCCATTTACTAGTCATTGAAAGACCCTGTGAAAGTTGTGTCACTCTTATGAGTCTCAGATTACTCATCTATGAAATGAAAACATCAATACTTCACAGGGTTTTTCTGAGGACGAAATGAAATCAAGCATCAAGGCTCCTAGCAGAGCCGTGGGTGTTTAAGTTGGTGCACGATCAATGGTAGCTATAATGCTTGACGGTCTAAACATTACGCACATATTCAAACAAATCCCAGCCCTGCGGCTATTTGCATAAATGTGCCCATTTATTCCGGCTGACCTTTCTCTTCTATCTGAAATATGTCCAGCTGCAAGTGAGCACTCACTGGGCTGAAGAGGAGGATCGACCACAAAACAGAAGGGCAGGAGCTAACAGGAGGCCTGGAGGCATTTGGACTCGGTCCCTGAGTCGGGTGAGGGGCCCAGAAAGGATCCGAGCAGCCACTCTGTGTTTCCATAGAGATGTTGCTCTTTAGAGAGCCTGGAGTGAGTGAGCGTCCACTTCATCATTATTAACTCAGATTCGAAACGTAAAAAGCCAAACGACCTGTGCAGAATGAAAGCCAGGGACAGTTTTATCAAGAATGGATCAGTCCCTTTGATCTTGAGGTAAACCGACTCACTGAACATCAAGCTTCCACCTGGGGTTTTTCCAGACACTAAAGTAATTGCCTAATTCTCAGCTCTCTGGAGTTTCCAGGCTAAACTGGCCTTAAAAAAAAAAAAAAAAAAGTCCCACCACCTTGCTGGAGTTCACACTCCATTAAAAACATATACATATCTAACTGAATCACTTTGCTGTACAGCAGAAATTAACACAACATTGTAAATCAACTATACTTCAATAAAATTAAATATATATGTGTGTGTGCGTGTGTGTGTGTGTGTGTGTGTGTGTGTGTGTATATATATATATATATATATATATATATATATATATATATATATACATACACATACACACAGATCTGTCCTATTAATCCAAAGAAATAGGGACTCCAAAAATATTTTTAACTAACAACAACTCACGTAAAGTGAAGATAAATTATTCTACCCAATTTAGAATGAAACACTCATGTATAAAAAGATGGGTAAACAAAATGAAAACAAAGGACAGGGGTAGAAGGCATTCACAGGTTAGGCAGAAACGTAAAAGAAGATGGGGAAAAAGCCCAAAAGTGAACATTGAAGGAGGTAAATACAAAATACACAGAGAGATTTGGGACAGAAGGCGAGGTGTGAAGAAATAGGTGAAAAACAGGAAAAAGCAGGAAGGGAGGGCAGCTGAGCGTGAGCCATGGTAATCAGCATCTCTCACTACAGTTCCAGAAGCCTCTCGTACCTACCTACCCAGCGATCATGTGCACTGTGCCATGAATTAATCAGCATGTAAATCGCCCCCTTTATCTGCGGAAATTGAATTTAGTTGCCAATCTTGATTGAGGGCATAGAGGCCTCCTCACAGAAAGATCACAGCCCTCAGGGAGAAAGCCTTTTCTCTCCTTAAATCAAAGCTTGCATAAACCCATGGAAACAGCTGCAGCTGGAGCCACAGACTTTGTGAACGGTGGCAGGCTGAGGTTGGTAATTATAATTAGCAGTTACATAACATGTTTGTTCTTCAAAGTGCTCTACAAGCATCAGCTAATTAATGGCTTACTATGCCCCATGCAGATCCACTGGTTTTTCATGGAGTGACTAATCCTGGTGCCCCCACTGAATTCTGATTGGTGGAGGCACAGCAGCTTGAACAATGAAGCAAATGGCTGAGGGTCCAGAAGCTGGGCCCAGCTCTCTGACCAAGTGACTCCATAGGCAGCTCTGGGCCAAGACCACCTTCCCAGTTGTGGAATTCAGCAACCCACGAGGCAGCTGCCTCACTTCCTCCAAATAACTCTTAGAGGTGCTGCTGGAGGTGCAATAATAGTTTGGAATGACCATCAGTCTGGTTCAAAACGGCATTAGCTCAACGTCCCCAAGTATGAAGACTGGGATTCTGGAGTCCTTGGCGTTAGTTACAGGTGTGCCCTGGCTTCTCTGTGCAAGTTCGGCAAGTCAGTGGGACCTAAGAGAAGGCCGAACTCGATCTCTGGGTTCTCATCCGTGTCTGCCCTTCCTTGTTACTATGACTGCAATCTCTAGCCTACAGCCTGCTGCAGTTGTGGTGGAGATAAATGAATGTGGGAAATGCATGGCACAGGCAGGGCCTCAGCAGCAGAGGTAAGTTCTTCACCTACTCCTGGGATGCTTTACCCAAGGCCTTCAGAGGTCCATGATCTCATAAAATATTATATCCGTGTGTGCATTTCTTTGGAGAAAAGGCTATTTACCCTATTGCTCTGTAAATTCCAAGAAGGTAGTGTCCAGCAAAGTACCTCACACACAGTGTATGCTAAATAAACATCTACTGAACAAATTGATAGATTTCATCAAATTCCTAACCCCAAAATGGTCATGAACCATTCCTCTATGGACAAATAATCACCAGCAGTCTGCATGTTGTATTTGCTCTGGTTAGACTCTCCTATGGAAAACTTCGATTGGCAACACCCAAGACATTCTTCCATAATTCTGCTACAAAACCAAGCCAGAGACCTAGACCAAAGCGACCTAGAGATTTCACTCTTCAGAGCCAAGCAAGTTAACAGCTTGAAATAAATTCCCAGAGCCATTCAAGACCAGGTGACAACCATTTGTCACACCCACGGCCAACCACCACAAACCCAAGAATCATTGCCTTTTCCCATCTTATTTCTTGGAGGCTGAGGTGTGAAATAAAGCACATGGACGTCTACACTTCTGACTCATGAGAAGATCCTCTTCAAGCAAGGTTAATAATTTCAGTAAAAGACCTAACATGGGCACAGTGGTTTAAACTTCAAAATGCTCCCCATAGATTGTCTCATTTGATTCCCTCTCAACAATTATTTGAGGTAGGAAAAGTAGGTTTTATTTTCTCCCTTTTATAGAGGAGGAAACTGAGGCTCTGAGAGAATAATGCCTCACCTAATGACACACAGCTAACACATGGCACTGCTAGAACGTGAACTGAAGTCTCAAAACTCCTTTTCACCGGTAATTTCATTTGGGGGTATATATCCAAAAGAATTGAAAGCAAGGTCTCAAAGAGATATTTGTATACCCATGCTCACAGCAGCATTAGTCACAATAACCAAAAGGTGGAAGCAACACAACTGTCCATCAATGGACGAATTGATAAGCATAATGTTTATATATATACTACAAAATATTATTCAGCCAGAAAAAAGAAGGAAATCCCACCATTGGCAGCAACACGAATGAACCTGTAGTACATTATGTTAAGTGAAATAAACCAGTCACAGAAGGATAAATACTACCTGATTCTGCTTACATGAGGTCAATTAGTCAAACTCATAGAAACAGAAAGCAGAACGGTGGTACCAGAAGCTGTGGGAAGGGGGAAGTAGGGAGTTACTGTTTAACCCGTAGAGAGTTTCAGTTTTTCAACATGAAAAAGTTCTGGAGATTGGTTGCACAACGTGAATCTACTTAACACTGAAAAAATCGTTAAGTTGGTAGATTCTACGTTGTTCGTATTTTACCACGATTAAAAATAAACATTAAAAACCTACATATACATTGCACCACCTTCTCTCTGAAAAGCTGTCAAATGTGCTTAATTAGGACTTTTAAGGATTCCCCCCCTGAGAAAATGGCTCATGGCAAAAAATCTCTCAGGCAACCAAGCAGAAGAGAGAGGAATCACTGGGATTTAAGGTGGGTTTCAAAAGATTAGATGCATAAAATTTCCTATCCAACTTATTTTCCCAATCCACCCTCTAAATCTTCAGGGTTTAGCTGACAAACCTAAAGCCAGGTACCTGCCCAGGTAAATGGCACAGCCAGGGCAGTACACGGGGTAAGCAACCGAAGGTTTTAGGTTCTGCTGTTAGCTTCCACGAGACAGGAGACCCACAGAATGGAGTCTATACCTGTGCATGACAAAGTACTTGTTCTCCAGATCCCTTTCTCTGTGCAAACAGAAGTGATCTTTCCTCCAGGGCTCTCAAAGCCCTCTTGACAGACATAGTGAGCCATACCGCCCAGTCTGGAGCTGTGATTCCCCACCAGGACCGCATGCTGCACTTCCGGAGGGCGGCCACAGTTGATCTCTGCAATGGGAAGTAGCACAGCACTTGTTATGACCCATGACTTCTACCCCATAATTCACCTTTTAGAAATAAATATCCAGTAATGATAGAGTCTAGTCATATGGGAGAAGAGAAAACACTAACCCCATCAAATAATCCAGTTGCAGGTATTTAAAATAAGATCGTTCAGAAGTAAGGAAAATAGAGATCTCTGAATTTAATAAAATTTATAAACATGCATGTATAGAAAATATTCCAATTATGAGATTACTTATACTATAGAGAATTCCTTGGTCAATGAAATAATCCATCTCAGGGTTATTTTACATATTAAGATTTTCTGGTACCTTTTAGTATGTATCTTCAGATCATTAACTCCTGAGTAGATAATAATGCAAATGTAGTTTTTTGGGGTTTTTTTGCTAACTGAAGAGTAAATGAAATATATACAAAATCTCTGAACTTTTTAAAGCAAATTAATGGGGAAAGTATTTATAGTTTAAACATGCAATATATATGTACCTTTCAAAGAAAAATAAATCAGTTGCATAGAGGGAGACAAACCTGGAATTATAAAATTGACATGAAATTTCTTCTCTGCAACTCTGACTACCAGAAGACACTGGAATATTTACAGAAAACAATCTGAAGGACAAGGATCATGACATTACCATTTTAGACCCAGCCAAACTCTACTCCATATAAGAATAAAAGAGTCATTTTCAGATATTTACAATTTTTAAAAAAATCTATACATATATCTTTTCTGGAAAAAAATTTAAAAATAACCTCAGACCAGCAAAAAAAAAAAAGAATCAGAATAAATGCCCTAAGAAAGGAGAAGGACAGAGCTTTAGAAGAAACACTAGTAAGCAATGAAACCAGCAGGATGTACAGGTAAGTCTCCATAATTATTTAAGTGTGACTGTAGAGCTGGATAGAACTAGCAGTAAAGGATTCTAGAACTAAAGGCTGAACAATGTAAAAAAATTAATAATTTGAAAATTAAATTCCAAACTATTTCAATAAAATCTGAGCAGCGAAGTGAAGAGAAGAAATAAAACATGGTAAATTTCCCATACAGCAGTGGGGAGCTCATAGACACAATTTTATTCAAGAAAACGTAATAAATATAAAATATAAAGTAACGTAGTCATAATAATTGCAAATGTAATCCAGTTATACCTAAATCCAGAAAGAAAAATACATAACTTTTGGCCTTCATTCTGATTTTTAGTTTTCTCCCCCATCTGCAGAAAGCCAAGAAAATTAAGCACTCTTGATATCCAGACTTTTAAACCATGAGTCCATTTATGGAGATAAAGCATACAAAAACAGAGAAAATGTTATGATCTGTTCCCAACTCCCCATTAACCATTCATGGCATTAGAAATATGTGGCTTCTCTTAAATGAGCTTCTGATACAGAATTGGTAGATTTACTGTAATTGTACTCTTCTCCAACCCCTTATGGATGTCTGGTCTGTTCTAGAACCCCAGAGTTACTTCCCTGAGGGAGGCCTCTTGGAGCAGGGTTTCATCTGTCGTCACTGGAGTTATCATAAGACTCTCAATATAACAGCTCAACCCACCTGACCAGTCACTTGGCTCTGAGATTTTTCAAAAAAGAGTTAGGCTCTGGTCAGTGCAGATGCAAATCCTGAGCAGTTATGGGACCAGAATGAGGTGGTCATTAAATAAATCCTCCAACCCTATCTATCTCTCAAGTCCCATGTTTGCTCATAGGAATTTGTTCCCTTCTCATACATGTTGACCAGACACAAGACAAGACCCCTTGGCCCTCAGAATGTTTTCCCAACATCAAACCTTTAGACATGTTTACTGGCCCAAAACATTCCAAGACATGAGTATATTTGTGTGTACATGAGCAACCAACCGAACAGGTGGTTAATGTTTCCTAAGACTGCCCAGTGATTGTTGACATCAAAAACATCTAGTTTAAGCCAGGGTTCAGTTACAGCAGGAAATTAGAGGGATCATCAGTGAATAGATTGAGGGTATAGGTTTATGCAGGTCTATTGACCTTGAAGCTGGAATTCTAAACAGCATATTGGAGAGATATGGGAGGGAACCTGGTGACAGAGAGTCGGATTAGAGGAGAAGCATAGATACTAAAGGAATAAGAGTACAGAAGATAACTAAATTGGCTCCTATATTGGACATCACCAAGAATAATGGAAGGCATGGTGGCTTTAGCTGGGACGACAAGATTTTTTTTTGGCTGTGTTGGGTCTTCGTTGCTGCACGCAGGCTTTCTCTAGTTGCGGTGAGCAGGCTCTAGAGCGCAGGCTCAGTAGTTGGGGCGCACGGGCTTAGTTGCACCCCAGCATGTGGGATCTTCAGGGACCAGGGATCGAACCTGTGTCCCCTGCATTGGCAGGCGGATTCTTAACCACTGCACCACCAGGGAAGTCCCAAGATGTTTTTAAATTAATATTAACTTGGGGGTAGATAAGAAATCAATAGCCTGTCCTCTAGGGACTCAGGTAGATGTCCAGTGGCAGGCAATCTGGACCCAACTCTGTGAGTTCCCATCACAGAGCTATTCGAGTTGGACAGTCCCTTGGCAGGAGATATTTAGAGAGGATTCCGGCGTGGCTTGGATTAAACACATGGTTCTAAACAATAGCTATACAATCTGAATCACCTGGGGAGCTTTTGAACCAATCACCCATGCTGGAGTCTCACACACACTTCCCCATCCTCACCCAGAGACAACTCTTCTGAATGAGTAGTACTGAGTTGGGTTCTTGGCATCCACATTTCTACAAAGGTGCAAATTTGATTTGTATGCACACCCGCAGCTGAGAATCTAAATTAAACATTGGTATGAATAGCTACCATTTAGTGTCATATGCATCCCGATAGGGCCCCAAGTATATATCATTACTTCTTACTGTAACCCTCCATGGTAGAGATTATTTCCCCCATTTTACAGGTAAAATGGCTCAACACGGTTAAATAAAACATCCAAAGTCACATAGGTAGTCATGTGATGGCTAGGAGCAGAATCCACATCCTTCAGACTCCTTCTCCTACACCCACTGCCTCTCAAGAGCAGCTCCATCTCTGAAAACCTACAGTATATGCCCCCTTTCTACCCCCTTCCACCTTGCTCATCCTCTCTCTCTCCTCGAGGTACACTCTATCTCCCTGAGACCTAGCAAAATTCTTCCCAGTGATAAATCGGCTCCATGAATAATAGAGGGATTCCTTTCCTCTGAACTTTCATGGCCTATGTTCATTTGTTCATTTATTCATATATTTACTGAGCACCTAGTACATGCCGGACACTATGCTAGTCACTATAGCAGAGAACAAAATGGAAAATATCACTACCCTCGCAGAACTTAGGGGGAGAATAATTAGACAAAAAAAATAAATCAACAAGGTAATTGTAGATTGTAGTAAATGTTATGTAGGAGGAAAGATAACATGATAGGATAGGAAAGACTTTTTAAATAGAGTGGTCAGGAACGGTTCGAGCTCTCTGAGGAGGTAACATCAGAGTTAGGACCTGAAGGATGAGAATGAACCAGTCATGTCCAGGACCAGAGGAAGAACATTTCAGTCAAATGAAATAGCCAATGCAAAGACCCTGAGGCGAGAAAGCTCTTGATGTGCTCCAGAGAGGGAAATGCAACCTGTTGGCTGGAGCACAGTTAGCAAGAGGGAGAGTGGCATGAGATGAAGGTGCAGAGAAGAGCAGAGCCAGGTCACAGAGGGCCTTGTAAGCCTTAGGAAAGAGCCTGGGTTTTATTTAAAAGCAGTGGAATGCCATTGGAGGATTTTAAGCGAGGGAATGAAATAATCTGACTTAGATTTTTAAAAGACCATTTTGACTGTGGGTAGATAAGGGATGGGAGAACAGGAGTAAAAGGAGAGGTTGGTTAGTGTCTACAGCAGTAGCCCAACAGAAAGAGAGATGAGGTCTTGGATGCACTTGAGAGGTGATGGCGGAGACGGAAAGAAGAGGATGGATTCGAGATGCATCCTGGAAGCAGAACAAGGTTCTTGGTGATAGACTGGATGTGAGAGTGAGAGAAGAAGTAGAATCAAAATACTTACCTATCCTATTCATTTGACCTTTATTTCCTCCTTGAGGATTTTGTGGGTTTGTTTTAATGACTATGTCTTCCCAAATATATGGACAGTTCCTAAAGGGCAGAATCTTTATCTTATAATCCCTTGCTTCCCCACAATGCCTACTTACGATAGTATTTTTTACATAGTAAATAATAAACAGTTGTTCACTGCTAGCTTGCTACTACTTTATCATTGTTCAAGATGCAATATATGTTACTTCGATATGATCGCAACCCCTGAGGAAGGAAACACACATCAGTAAATTGTAAGTATATATAACAAGACAGGAACACATTACCTCTATATTTTGTATCCAAAAGAGGTAACATAGCTACCAGACACCAAGTAGATGAAAGCTGAGAAAAAGACCCACAAAAACTAATACGTATCAGTCTTGTACCAGTGAATTCTGGGAAAGCTGTTTAAACTGCAATAATTTTAATCATAATAGCAGGCATCAAAATCCTATTAAACACAAGGTAGTCTATTAGATATACACTATCTTATTTATTTCTCACAGAAAACCCTACTGCAAGGTAGATGGGTTTTTCTCATGTAGTTTATAGATACAAAAATGGAGGTCCTAAGAGTCTGTCACATTCAAAAATTACACCACTACTAAAAGACAGAGCCACAGAACTTCCCTGGTGGCACAGTGGTTAGGAATCCGCCTGGCAATGCAGGGGACACAGGTTTGAGCCCTGGTGCAGGAAGATCCCACATGCCGCAGAGCAAATAAGCCCGTCTGCCACAACTACTGAGCCTGCGCTCTAGAGCCTGCAAGCCACAACTACTGAGCCCACGTGCCACAACTACTGAAGCCCGCACACCTAGAGCCTGTGCTCTGCAACAGACAAGCCACCACAGTGAGAAGCCTGCGCACCGCAACAAAGAGTAGCCCCTTCTCGCCACAACAAGAGAAAGCCTGTGCGCAGCAACGAAGACCCAATGCAGCCAAAAAAACACAAAAAAAACAAAAGGCAGAGCCAGTATTCAAACCATGGTTTTTGTGACCCCAAAGTCCAGGTCCATTATATCTGGGCAGCTTCACACTGAAAGGGGTCCACTCTAGGCTCTGACTGGGACTGACCTTATAGTTTAACTAAAACCTCAGAAGAAAAGGTTGCATGAAAAAGCATTTAAATCAGTCTGGAAGGGTTCTATGACAACTCCCTCTGCCCCAATCTTGTCTCCAAGAACTTTCCCAGAGAAGAGAGCTGCTGGAAATGGAATTCCTCTGCCACTGTATTTGCCCTGAAGCCTTCTTGGTAATGATGTTTAACCCTATGACATGGGGGTCTGGCCCAGGTCTTGCCTGGAACATAAGCCCATCACAAATATTCCCACCATGCTTAAGAGAGATGGCAGCCACTGCCACTTCTACTCAGACCAAATGGTACCCAAGAAAGCAGGTGATCCCTATTAAGACATATTCAAAAATCAATCCAACAGATACTGCAATAGGTAATAAAAATATCATTATCACAAGGAAAGAAGCCATTTAAAAACAGTTAACATCCAAAGGAAAGAAAAAAAAATAAGCATCACAAATTTTGTATTGCATATGCATAGGGGTGTTCATTAAAGCACACGTTTCTCTGGCTAATTACATTAGGAACAACGTTTGGATCTGCATCAGGAATACAGTCAACTAATTATGAACGTGGCCGGGAATTTTTCCTTAGTATCCTATTATCTGTGATTTTATTCAAATAATCAACTTCAAAATAGGTCTGTCTCCCTGGGGGAAAATGTGTTGTGCCAGTTTCAAGGACGACATTGATATTGTAACTCTGTTTCATATCTTGAAGGTAAAAATGTTTATCCTCACTGCTAGCTTTAAAATTCTGCCCAAGAAAATATTCCAGAAGGAAATCTGTTTGATGAAAGGTGTAGGCAATTCATGGCATCTAATCAACAACTGACTGCACCACCAATGACTGCTATTTATGACACACGCCAGCACAATCATGTGAGTGATGACAGAAACAACAGAGTAAAATAAGGCTTCATCGAAGACTGTTTTAGAGACCAAAAAATACCAAGCTGAGAAAGAAAAAAGAATGACCAATAACGTCTATAAATTGAGGCAGACATTTTGCCAAATGCTGGGGGAATAAATGATTGACCTATTCCACTTATTGATATTGACCAAAGGGGGGGAAAAAGAAAAAGATCTTCCCAGAAAAATAAACTACTAGATGAAAAACTCCAGTAAAAGGGCAGCTACAAGTACGAAAATGGAAGAAAATCACATTAAAGCCAGCGTTCATCTTTACCCAACAATAATAGGAAGAAGTCTCTATTGGATAGAGACTTAGGATAAGATCAGAAGGTTTATGTAACACCTGGAATTTAGTGCAACATGGTAGGTGGTAAGGCCCCAAACAGTCTAGGCGGATGAAACCAGAGTCTACACTACATTCATGTTCTAGGTCGGATAATTCAGCATTTATACCTATACTTTCTTCATTTATAAAAATGTTCTCTTCCCCTCTTAACAGTAAGCTCTTTGTGGGCTGTGTCTATATTCTATATCCTTAGAATATCCCCTGCAGTCATGTGAGTTATTAATATCATTAGGAACATTAATTTTGGTGAAGTTTATATGTAAGAAATATGGCCTAAGGAATAAGTCTGAAAACGTAACCTTACGACAAAGTTTCATGCACTTTATGGCATGTTCTGAGTTTGGCCAAATTTAGTTAGACCCTCAATCCAGGATCACTTGGGCATTAAATTACGTACATAACTGATGTTGGGCGTTGGAATCTAACATCACAATATGTGGCTACTTGAATTTAGACAATGTTATCACAGTCATCAAAAGGAAATGGGAGGGTTATAGCATTCCCTGAAGCACATTCCCAAAAGTGTCGATAGCTTATTAACGGCTGTAACTAAGCCCTTTAGTAACAAAAAGTGTACTTGCCCTTAAGATAGTAGAAAGAAAAAAATTACTTTTTGATGGAGTTTTTATTCTAAAGTTTCCCATGAACTTTAACCTCAACTAATAATACATTTCCTTCAGATCGTATTCATAGATCATTTGGAGGAAAAAGAAAATTTTCCGTTTCACATTAAAACACTTACTGTCAACAAATAGTGTCTAATATGGAAACAGCTAGAATCTGAACACTTCAGAAACTGCAGAGGAGGTGATAGGGTAGGTAAAAGCGTGAGTGCTGGAAGAAAAAAAACACGGGTTTATCAGCATGTCTCTTAAAAAGATCTTCCATTCATAGAGGTGAAATAGTTTTTGATGCTTTGAGCTGCATAGGAATCTTTCTTTTTAAAAAAAAATAACATTAAAACTCTTCATTTTAATGTTCTAGCTGTAAACAGAACATTTGAATCAAAAACCAATAAACAGGACTTTCCTGGTGGCACAGTGGTTAAGAATCTGCCTGCCGATGCAGGAGACACGGGTTCGATCCCTGGTCTGGGAAGATCCCACATGCCGTGGAGCAACTAAGCCCGTGCGCCACAACTACTGAGCCTGCGCTCTAAAGCCCACGAGCCACAACTACTGAAGCCCATGTGCCAGGGTTTCAGCAAGGCTCAGCCACAGGACAAGCTGGCATGCAGTCTGGAAGCCAATTCCACTATGCCTGCCATCATCTGGGCCACCTTTTGGGGGTGATTCACGGTGCTTCTACAGGCCTTAGGTATGCCAGGCACTGTGCCAGGTGCTGAAGAGATGATACTGAAGAAGACTACATGGTCACTGAGCTCCCAGATTTACAGCCCAGTAGGGCAGACTGATAAAAACTATGAAAATAATGATAAATAATATACTTACGTGTTGGGTACTAAGCAAGAGAATGTCAGAGACGACATTTCAGCTGAAACTTGAAAGCTGAGAAGGAACTTCCTGTGCAGAAAGCAGGTAGCCTCCCTCAACAGGTGAATGAATAAATAAAACGTGGTATACACATACAGTAGAAAATTATTCAGCCTGAAAAAGGAATGATATTCTTCAAAAGGTACAAACTCCCACTCATAAGATAAATGAGTACTAGGGATGAAATGTACAACATGACATATGAATACTGTTGAGAGTAATTCCTAAGAGTTCTCATCACAAGGAAAAAAATATCACTTTTTTATTTCTTTAATGTTGTATCTATATGAGATGATGAATGCTCACTAAACTCATTGTGATAATCATTTCATGACGTATGTGAGTCAAATCATTATGCTGCACACCTTAAACTTATACAGTGCTGTGTGTCAATTATATCTCAATACAACTGAAAGGAAAGAAAGGAATGAAGTTCTGATACATGCTATAACATGGATGAACCTTGAAAATATTATGCGCAGTCAAATAAGCCAGATATAAAAAAGACAAGTATTGTATGAGTCCACATATATGAGGTACCTACAATACAAATTCACAGAGACAGAAAGTAGGTTACCAGGGGCTAGAGGGAGGAGGGAATGGGGAGTTCTTGTTTAATGGGTACAGAGTTTCTGTTTTGAGATGATGAAAATGTTCTGGAAATGGACAGCAGTGTTAATTGCACAACATTGTGAATGCACTTAATACCGTGGAATTATACACTTAAACATGGTTAAAATGGTAAACTTTATATTATGTGTATTTTACCACAATAACAATTTTTAAAACAGGTTGGCAATTATTTCAAGTAGAGAGAAAAGACCCTGAAGCTGATAAGAGATTGACATACTGGTTGGGAGAGAATGATGGGAGACGTAACCTGTATAAAAGCCAAAAAAGACAAACCCCTGTTGGCTTCAAAATCCATGGTTAGGAGTTTGGATTTTATTCTCAGTGCAGTGGTCATTTCACTGTTTTTAGAAAGGTTTTAAGAAGAAGTAGTAAGCTTGGAAGCGGATTCTTAAAGGGACTGTTCAGTACCAGACACATTGCTGGTGAGAATTCCCAGCCCGAAAGGAAGATAAGGCCCCAAAAAGGATGGGAAGAAAATCTGGAAGACAGATAGTCCCGGAACCCTCAACTGGTCTGCTTACACTGCAAACCACTCATCACTGGACCCTTCCATGAGAGGCAAACTACCAAAGGGAAGAACACAAATGCCACCCCTTCCATGAACCACCCAATCCCCCCACCTGAACTCTCTTAGTCTTTACCCATTCTTCTCACATGATACTTAGGAGTTCACCCTTACAGAATAGTTCGTGGTGTACCTGTCTTTACCCTGCTCCCAGACTCCAGACTTACCTAGTCACAGGATCTATCAAGTATGCTGGACTCTGGATTTGTTGCTAATGATAACACAGTTAAAGTGATTCCCTCACCTTGCTCCTGGCTTGGTTGAATTATAAAAAGTCAAATTCTTTAAGCTGTCACTTACAACTGGCACCTTCTCTGAAAATCAAAAATAATAATAATAATAAGGGACTTCCCTGGTGGCGCAGTAGTTAAGAATCCTGCCAATGCAGGGGACACAGGTTTGATCCCTGGTCCGGGAAGATTCCGCGGAGCAGCTAAGCCCATGTGCCACAACTACTGAGGCTGCGCTGTAGAGCCCACGAGCCACAACTACTGAGCCCGTGTGCCGCAACTACCGAAGCCCGCGCACCTAGAGACTGCGCTCCGCAACAAGAGAAAGCCCGCTCACAGCAACGAGGACCCAACACAGCCAAAAATAAATAAATTAGAAAAATAAAATGTTCAGCAGAAAAATGTTTAAGAAAGTAATAATAATAGCAAAATAATAGGAAATGCAAGCTAGAGATGGTGTCCTTCCCAGAGAGCGCATGGAAATGTGTGATGGATGTTTCCACAAATTCCTACCCATTTTGGAAGATTTCATCCTCACTTCCAACATGCACTTCTGAGGCCTGCTCAGGTGCGGAACTTGTGTCACAGTGCCCCACCCCCCACCCCCAAGGCAGCAGCAGAGCCTCCAGGGACACGGTAATTGGGAAAAGGCAAACAACAGGAGCCGCCAGCTGTGTCTTCTCTAATGGGGAAGTCCGTTATCCGACACACACGCTGCCGTCTGGAATGCACGGCTGCTCCTTTCAAAAGTACCTGCTTCTCAGCATCCAAGTTCACAGTTTGCTAGTGTTTTTAGTGGAATTCCCAATTCCTGTGGCTTCATAACGCTGAGCTAAAAATACAGTGCCGGCTGGCACATAGCCCAGATTCTGGAGCCCCAAAGAAGAATGAGGGATAAATAAGAGGGGTGTGTTTAGAGAGAAGCAGGCACAGCCAGGAGAAGCCGGTGGCCATATGGTGAAACGGGGGAGGAAGAGGGGGGAGGGTGTCAGCAGGCAAAGGGAACAGTTATTACAGGAGGGAAAAAAGAAGTGAAGATCTGCTAAATGACAGTTCTTTGGGAAATGGAACAAGCCTTCTCCTCTAACATTCTCAGTACAATAATCCGGATGACTACTGATTTTCAAAGTAATACAAATGGTCTTATATGGAGTTTCTGATATAAATCTCTAGGGGGTTCTTTGATATACATTATGGCACATTTTAATCTAAGTTCTGTATTTTAATTGATCCATGGAAAGATAATGTTAGAACTCAATTGTACGTTTAGAATTTCTTAACCCGCAGGATGATAATTATCAGAATGTGTTTAGAGCCTGAATTGCAAATCAATATCAAAAGGATTAACTTAGCCAAGTGCATCACTGAGGTTGCTTAGCTACGCAATAAATTCACTGAAAACTTTTATATTTTCTTTTTTCCAAAATGGAAACAACTTTGTTACTTTTTCTAATGCATTAAAAAAAATTCCTTCAATACAGGAAGTATATAAAATATAAAAATCATCCAGGACTTCCCTGGTGGCGCAGTGGTTAAGAATCCGCCTGCCAATGCAGGGGACACGGGTTCGAGCCCTGGTCCGGGAAGATTCCCACATGCCGCAGAGCAACTGGGCCCGTGTGCCACAACTACTGACTCTGCGCTCTAGAGCCCTCGAGCTACAACTGCTGAGCCCGCGTGCCACAACTACTGAAGCCTGAGCGCCTAGAGCCCGTGCTCTGCAACAAGAGAAGCCACCGCACGCCACAACTAGAGAAAGCCCACGCACAGCAACGAAGGCCCAATGCAGCCAAAAGTAAAAAACAAATAAATAAATTTATATTAAAAAAAAATCATCCAGGATCCCTCCCAGTGGAAACTACCATGGTTAATGTTTTGATATATAGCTTTCTAAACTTTTTCATAAACATACATGTACATATGAAACATTTTCATGTACATTTACATGTACATTTTTCAAAGTTAAGGCCATGTTATTCATACAGTTTGTAACTCAGTAGTATACTGTTAATACTTACCTATGTCAATAAAGATTCTTCCCAACGTAATTTTTTTGGCTACAAAATATCCACTTTATGTACATGCTATGATTTATCTAACCAATTTCCTTATCAACAGACATTTGAAATTGTTTCCAATATTTCACTATTATAAAATAACTACAGAAAATCAAAAACGTGAGTGCCTTACACTTCTCTCTACAAATAAATTTGAAAATAAACTTGAAATAGATGATTTTTCTTAGAATATGTAAATTACCAAAATGGATATCAACAAGAATAGGAAACTTAAACAGGACCAGTAAGTATTAATTTTTTTAACTATCCCAAGGACTGCCTCTCCCTAAGTGCCACATCCAGATGGTTTTCTAGGTGAAATCTTTAAAAATCCTATTTATAGTATTCCAGAGAATAGAGAAAGAAGGAAATGTTTTTACATTCTTTCCTCAAAATTTAGAATAACATTAATACCCAAACCAACAAAGATGGCATAGAAAAGGAAAATAGACCAATCTGACTTATGAATATCAATGCAAGACTTCTAAGTAAAATTTAGCAAATATAATGCTGATTAAAAGAAAAAAAACACCAAAGACCCAGAAGAATCCATTCCAGCAACTAGTATTGATCAGGAAATATAAGTCAGCATATAACTGGTTAAAAGGAGAAAAAATATATATGATCACCTTAATACATGCCTAAAAGACGTGATAAAACAACTCATTTCTGATTTTTTTTTAAATCCCAATAAAATGGGAATAGATGAAGTCTTCCTCAATATTATGTACATATAGTCAAAAACTGGTGAACTGACGAAGAGAGAGAAAGCCAAAAGTAGAAACAAACCAAAAGCCAACATCATCACAAAAATGGAAGCAGTATACCAGAGTGATTAAGCACACAATCTCAGAAACTAGAATTCTAAGTTCAAATTTCAGCTCCATTACTAGTTGGATAACCTCAAACAAATTATTTAACTTCTCCATGCCTCAGTTTTCCCATCTGTAAAATGTGATAACAATAGCACACACTCATAGGGATATTGTAATTGAATGAGTCTATATATATATATATGCTTAGAACAGCACTTGGCTCACAGCACTCTCTCCGTGTACATAAGACTATAAATAGATGTATGTAACATCAAAAAGCCAAGATCATGAATGAATAATGAAACACTCCCATGAAAGTCAGGAATAAGAAAAGAATATTCAAAGTTAATACTACTACTTAATTTTTTGTTCTGAAAACACAAGCTAAGTGGTCAGTCAAGAGAAAAATATAACTTTTATAAACATAGAAAAACAAAACATGGAATTATCATTATTTGCAGATGATAAAATATTATTCCTATAAATATCAAGAGAATCAACTGAAAACTTATTAGAAACAATAGGAATTTACTGGATTTATTTAATTCATTCAGTACCCCGAAGAGAGATTTAGAGAGAAATATGAAAACAATCTCAAGATGGTATAAGCTGGGAAGCTGGACCTTTGGAAAACTCACCTTGGCAATTTAATTTTGGGGATTCCCATGTGCCCAAGGCTGTGCAGCTTGAAACTGTATCTTCTGGGCCACTGAAGAATCCTTCTTTGCAAGCATAACGAATCTGGCTGCCAAGCCTAGAGGTATAATTTCCTATGATATAGCCATCTGGGACCTCAGGAGGGGTGCCACAGTCTATTTCTGAAAACAAATTAACGTCAAACTCATTGCTATATGAATGCGAATTTTCAAAATTCATAATCTCTCTCCACCTCTACCTCATGCCCTCTCCCCTCACCTATACACACCCGAGCCATATTTTAAATAGGCTGGTTCATTTCCACATGACTTCTGGGCATGTTTCCAGTGAGTGTCTCTATTCATTCTTCTGGCCTTCCACAGGTAATAGCATTTATACATGCACAAAACTGAATGGATTTGGCAATCAACCCTCACTAATTGATACTAACTAAAGAGGAGAAGCCTAGCCCAGCAAAGTAAAACATGTGAATTGCACAATACCTTAAGATATATAGGCTTTTATAACTTCCCTGGTCACTTTTGAGATGGTGGCTCTTATCAGATCAGCTCTGTTTACTATCTAACATAATGGTTAACATCTGAATATCTATTAACAACTCAAAATCCCCGAAGCATACTAATTTTAGCTTTTTTAATATAGCCCCTTCTATCTTGACTGTTATTTTATTTCATAGGTTACAAAGGAACAGATCCAACACACATCCCCAACACAGACCCACAGACATAGGCTCAGAGCAGGAGAAAGTCACCACCAACAGACTCTCACCTTCGGATGCTGCATTCTTTGACAGAAACCCACCTGTGCACGACGTGGCATCTCTGGTTGGATGGAAAGGCTCAGGCCCACCCTTTGGCAAGTATCCATCCATACAGTAGCATTCAAAGCTCCCACGAGTGTTCACGCACCGTCCTCCATGCCTGCACCGGCCGGAAACCTCACACTCATCTATGTCTTGAGACCCATCCCAAATATAAGAAGGGACAGAAAAACAGAAAAAAGAAAAAAAGTGGGGGGACATTGTGACAGCCACTTCTCACATTCCCAATCTACACTTATAAGTGAATGCATTGGCTTGTAATTGTATCATGAATTTTATTTTACTCCTTAAGAGTTCTTCTCCTGTATCCTACACATCATAGGCACAAAGAGGTGCTCAATAAATATGTCAGTGTGTTATGAAAATTTATAAAAACCAACAAGTATCAACAAAACAAATAACCCAAGAAAGTGAACCCAAAAAAGTATGCTAAAAAAACTCAATTACTATAAAATAAGGATAGCCTCAATCTTGTACTAAAATATCTGAAGCAGAACTCCTGATACAAAACGATTTAGACCAGAGTGAAAAATGCTTTCCAGCTCATGAGCATAGGACGACGCAGCAAGAAGTAAAGAAGATAACTCAGGAGGGTCTCGCTAATTTTACCAAGATTAGAAGGGCTTAAAACAGCCTTCAAGAAGGAAAAGACATGCTCCTTAGCCGACTTTTCCCCTTGACTGAAGATTGCCGGTGGTAGCAGGTCCAGGAGTAAAAACCACACAATAATTCAGAGGCTGAAAAAGAAATCTCTCTGCCAGTTAGCAGTCTTTTCCCCCCAGAGCTGGCTTAGTGAACAAAATTTAAAACTTTGGAAACTCCATCAGAGCCACACACACACCAATTTCATTTAGAGAAAGAAAAGTACTAAGTAAAAGGGGACTTTTTCCAGGACATTTGCAAGAACCATCGGGGGGCAGAGGACAGGGGGGCATCGTGACTGAAGAAAGCCTGGTTGTTCCCAGACTCTGGGATTTCAAAGAGCAGTCATTTTGGAAGGACTGATATAAGGTGGCCAATATTCTATTTTGCCAGTAAAGACTTTTTTTTCCCTTAAACTAGCACTATGATTTCATTTAAAAAAAGAATATTTTAACAACCCCCCCCAAAAGGAAGAATATAATCTCAGAATCCTTTTAAATTGTTTAGTGTGATTTTATTAAAATTCACTACATTCTTTATATTGGTTTGTTTGTTTTTTGGTTTTGGACCAAGGAACACCTCATCGCTTCCTGATTGTCGTCTGGGAACCAGTAATTCATTCAGTTGCTGGAGGAGACCCAAGTTACCAATTCTGATCAACCTACATCTTTAGTGCAGCAAACTTTGGGAACTCTGTGGGAGATCAGCTCCAGAGATAGCTGTCAACAATTCCTCTCCTTCCTTTCTTGCATGCTTCTCCTCCCATCAGGAATGCAAACCATTTCCCCTCCCCTTGAGCTGGTCTTGAGACTTGCTTTAGCCAATAGAACTCGGCAGAAGTGATACAGTGCCTGCTCTGGACCCAGCCTGAGAAGATGGCTGGTAGCTTCCTCTTTCCCTCATTTATTTATTTATTTTTAAGATTTTTTTTTTTTTTTTTTATGTGGACCACTTTTAAAATCTTTATTGAATTTGTTGCAATATCGCTTCTGTTTTATGTTTTGGTTTTTTGGCCGTTGAGGCATGTGGGATCTTAGTTTCCTGACCAGGGATTGAACCTGCACCCCCTGCATCGGAAGGCAAAGTCTTAACCACTGGACCATCAGGGAAGTCCCCCTCTTTCCCTCTTTTAGAATCCAGTGTCCATGCTGAAGAAAATCCGTGCTTGGGAGAGAGGCCCTAAAGATGAGATGCCATGTGAAGACAGAGGCCACATGGAGGAGAGCTAAAGTGGCCTGGTGAACAGCCAGCATCAAGGCCCGAGCCATGTGTGAGAGAGGCCTTCTTTTTTTGGCTGTACCGGGCGGCATGCTGGATCTTAATTACCCGACCAGGGATCGAACCCTTGCCCCCTGCAGTGGAAGCGCAGCGTCTTAACCACTGGGCTGCCAGGGAAGACCTGAGAGAGGCCTTCTTTCACCTGCCAGCACAGCACAGCCTCGCCCAGCCACCAGCTGACTATGTCTACACATTACAAAACCACGCAGCCATGGAATTGTGACAAATGATAAATTGTTGTTTTAAACCACTAAATTTGGGGTGGTAGGGGGTGGGAGGAGTGGGGTTATGCAGTAAGAAATAACCAAGACACTCTTGACATAGGAAGAGACTGTGAAGTCCAAACAAGGTTAAGAGGATACTGTATTAATGAAAAAGAGGGGAAGTTCTGAGAAAACAATGAAGTCTTAGAAATTAAAAGCAAAATATGAATGCCAAAAATAAAAACTCAGTGGAGGCATTGAATAATAGGTTGGTCACTGCTAGAAAATAAATTCACAAATTTCAACCTGAGGAATTCTCCAAAGCACATAGAAATCTTAATTATATAAGATAGAAACTATGGGACAAAAAAATGGTATGAGGACAGACCCAAAATATTCAATATCTATTTAAAAGGAATTACAGAAGAGAATGGAGTAAATGTATAAGAATTAATATCAAGAGAAAAATCTCTTGGCTTATGTATTCAAATCCAAATAGCCTTTTAAGGTGACAGGCATGAATGTTGAAAAATGAGTCATTCTGAATTTCATGGAGTAAGAGAAAAATCTATAAACCTCCTGAGAGAAAGGAATGGTAATTTATGAGGAAAAGAGAACCAGTCTCACCCAGGACTTCTTGTTTGAAACACTAAATGCTAGATAGCACTGGAAAAATATTTATAGAGTTCTAAGGAAAAGAGAGCAAAACATCGTGCTATATTTAAGCAAAGGAATGACATTTTAGAACATGAGTGATCTCAAGAACTACACTACTGACATTTCCTTTCTGAAAAAGATTTTGAGAAAATACTCGAGCCAGTGAAAAACATCAGAATAAATAATGTCAAGAAAGGGGAAGACATCATAAAACACAACAAAGAGTGGTAAGAAATGAAACCAGTAAAACACACAATTGTTGATAACAGAATCATGGAGGTTTGGGTAACTGTTAAGAAAGGATTCTTAAAAGTAATATAAAATAAAATCAACCTCAATCTAGTACAAACTTTAGAAATGATTTCAACACTGCAGGATCTAACATGTGTTCCTAGATTGGATCCATCATTTTAGCTTATCAAGATTTTTTTATTCCACTGAGGAATTTGTAAAATGTGTTTATGTATATACCTTTAACACAGAAGCCATATTCCAGCCTGTCCCCCTGCCTCAGACTCCTCAAAGACAGTGAGTGGGAAAAATGAATTTTTCAGTAGACAGCTAAAAATAAGGGCTCCAAGTATTATAAGGCAAAGATGCAGTGGTATGGAAAAGACCTGGAGTTTCTAGATACTGATTAGCTCTGTATGAGTCACTATAGGCATTAATCAGTTTGCTTTGTGCACAATCATTCAATAGCCTAATAACAATAATTATTATAATGATTGTTAATAACAATAACTCCTGCATGTCATCTTGTACATGCCAAGCACTGTTCTAAGCACTTCATTATTTATTACTGATTATTTTCCATCTTATTTAATCCTCACAATAACTCTGGGTGATTGATGCTATTATTATCCCCATTTTATAGATGAAGTAACTGAAGGATAGAATGGTAAACTGGACTGAAGTCACACAGGCTAAGCAGTGCCAAAGCCAGGATCAGAAGCCAGACATCTGGCTTCTTGGACCTTATTCTTAATCACTATGCCACACCCTTTCTCCCTTTACAGTCTAATTGTACCATCATCCAATCAACAATTCTCTATCTTGTCCACAGAGATTGTCAAAGATATCAATTGCCTTAAGGATGTCTAGATGTATCTACCCTGTATCACTGAGATGAGTATGACACGATTTTGACTTTTAATCCCCTGCTACCTCCTAATGCTCACAAACCAGCCCTTTTCTAAACTTTTAGAGGGACTTCTCTGGCGGTCCAGTGGTGAAGAATCCACCTTCCAATGCAGAGGACGAGGGTTCGATCCCTGGTCGGGGAACTAGGATCCCACGTTCCGCGGGGCAACTAAGCCCACGTGCCACAACTACTGAGCTCATATGCCTCAACGAGAGAGCCTGTGTCCTGCAAACTACAGAGCCCACGCGCTATGGAACCTGCGGGCCACAACTAGAGAGGAGAAAACCCGCACACCGCAACTAGAGAGAAGCCTGAGCACTGCAAGGAAAGATCCCAAATGCCTCAACAAAGATCCTGCCTGCCGCAACTAAGACCTGACACAGCCAAAAATAAATAAAATAAATAAATAAATTTTAAAAATAAGTAAATAAACTTCTAGAATCTTGGCTGGATAAACACGTTAAATTCATCAGAACAGCTTCTCCACGTAGTGGTAGATTCCATGGGGTGTCCAAGGTTACCACATGTTTGCTTGTGAAGAAAAAATGTTCTGAGCAACCTTATTAACATACTTAACTAATCAAGGGAGAAAATTCCCTATGCCCCATTCTATATATAGGATTATTTAATTTTACCCACAGCCAGAACAACTCCTTGGTAGAAAGTAGCAAAACCGAGCAGGACACTCTGACCTCGTGCCAGGGCCCTAGTGTTCTATATTTAAAGTCTTTTCATGGATTTGAACATCAAACAGACCCAGGTTTGAGAACTGATTCTGCTACTTACTATTTGTACTAATACCTGTTCCTTGATCTTTCCAAATCACTTCTGTAAAATGAAGTTAATTATAGTAGGTCTTTTTGCAGAGATTAAATAAAACATGTGGAAAGCACTTAGCACAGTGCCTGGCTGACCTTTGGTCCTCAATACGTGTTAGCTAATAAGTGAGTGGACCTTGCCTCTCTACTGACTCAGTTCTTCCTGGAGCACAAGCCACTCCTTCATAACCCTGACCCTGACCATGAGCAATGAGCGTGCACATGCATACACTCACTGTCACAGGATTCTTGGCTGGAATCAGGGGAGTGGCCACATGGCTTGTTGCACTAGATCTAAATGCTCTAAGACAGAGGCCACCTTCCCTCCTCAAATGCCAAGTTCAGCTCAGAAACCTACATCTTAAGAAGCCACATTAGAGGAACACAAACACCCATTTAAAATCAGAACTGTTAAATTCATATCATTTATTGATATTATCCAGTGTTGGCAAGGATGTGAAGAAATGAAGACCTTCATGAAATGATTAGTGAGACAGAATATTGGTATGAACTTCCTGGAATACAGTCTAGCACTATGTATCAAAATGTAAAATGTGTAGGTATCCCTTTGACATAGAAATTATTTTCCAGAATTTATAACAAGGAGCTAATTACTTGTAAGGATGTAAGTACAAAACTGTTCATTAGAGCATTACTTATAATGGCAAAAAACAGAAAAACAATCACAATAGGGAAAAAATGAGTTAAGTAACATGGTACAGCCATGTAATAAATTCCATTCAGGGACTTCCCTGGTGGTTCAGTGCTTAAGAATCCGCCTGCCAATGCAGGGGACACAGGTTCAATCCCTGGTCCAGGAAGATCCCACATGCCATGGAACAACAAAGCCCATGCACCACAACTACTGAGCCTGTGCTCTAGAGCCCACGAGCCACAACTACTGAGCCCACGTGCTGCAACTACTGAAGCCAACGTGCCTAAAGCCCGTGCTCTGCAACAAGAGAAGCCACCGCAATGAGAAGCCCGCGCACTGAAACAAAGAGTAGCCCCCGCTCGCCACAAGTAGAGAAAGCCTGCGCACAGCAATGAAGATGCAACACAGCCAAAAAAAAAAAAAAAAAAAGAATTGTTGACTCTGGGTTAATATTAGGTAATCTTTTTTTTCTTTCTCCTTTATATGTGTCCATAATTGCTTGACTTTTCTACATAAGTATTTTTTAAAATAAATGGACAAGATAAAGCTTTATTTCTTCTCTGGGGGGAAATATTGACTTATTCTTCTGTCTCCTTTTGGCAAGAACAATTTTGGATCCTCATAATCAGAAGTAAACTATGGAAAGTGGGGAGGAGGGATAAATTAGGAGTTTGGGATTATCATATATACACTACTGCGTATAAAATAGATAACCAGCAAGGACTTACTGTGTAGCACAGAGAACTATACTCAATATTTTGTAATAACCTATAAGGGAAAATAATATATATATATAAAGTTATATATATAACTGAATCACTTTGCTGTACACTTGAAACTAACACAACATTGTAAATCAACTATACTTCAATTTAAAAAAAAAGAAGTAAATGACCCATTCACCCAGACTCTGTTCCAGAGCTTCATCCTAGGGTAACAGCTCCATCCTTTCTTGACACATAACTTTTGCAAAAGCAGTAGCTGAATAAGTGGAAAACCATTTTCAAACCATATTCATGGGGACTTCCCTGGTGGTCCAGTGGGTAAGACAGTGGGCTCCCAACGTCCCAGGTTTGATCCCTGGTTGGGGAACTAGATCCCACATGCCCAGCTAAAGATCCCACGTGCCGTGCAACTAAGACCTGGTGCAGCCTAAATAAATAAATAAATATTAAAAAAAAAAACATATTCATGCTCAGAGATGCGCTGGCCATGAACAAAGAGCCTGAACTTAAAGGGCTAAGCACCTCCTTCACAATCTTGCTAATATTGATAGTTTGCTTAGGAAAGCCTACTTTACAGACAGTTGTTCAAAAGTAAACTTAAGCCCAGCTCCTGTCCCTATTACTCCTCCCAAAACTTTAAATTAATAGAGTAAAAAAGAACCCTGTGTATATATTTTACTATACTCAACCGGGCCTTTGGAAAGAACCTGGGTTATCTACATCCTGAGGCTTGAGCGAGTAAGAGGCAAGAGTAAAGGGTGGGAGATGTTAACCTGTAGGGGGAGCTCAGGCACGGCCCCATCACTCCCCAAGAGTGACAATGGTGCCTTAGTCAAGGCCTCTGGCATTTGGGGGGATGGAGCTCTGTTTTAACCACCTTTTGATTGAGAATCTTTCGCCTCTCCTTCCAAGGCACTGGGGCAGTAGCAGGGGTCTAAGGCCGTCACCCACCACAGTTGGAGACCTAAGCAGGAGGCAGGGGATTCCACAGGGAGTAAGGCAAGGAGCTAATGGCTATGAGCACTGCTCTGGGCTGTAGCGAGCAACACGTCCCCAGTGTGATTTTTCCCTTGGGTTTATCCTTCCTGGCTTCTTCTTTCTTCCAGAGTGGTAAAGCATGACTCTAGGGATAAATCCAGCTAAAACAAAGGATTGGGATTTGGGCAGCAAAGTTCTGTTGGAGACAGCACTGGGAGAAATCTCAGGATGGCTGCAAGGCTAGTGAGCACAGCCCACGTCGAGCAAGCAGCATCTCGATGGGGCTGAGCATTTGTGTCTGAGACCACAGCAGGCTGCTCCGGGACCCGAAACAACAGGGCAGCTGAGAAGCTTGTGGGCAGAGGCTCACAAGGAAAACAAGGCTCCTGACCTGCGAGAGACACCAACAGACTACACTGGTCTCAGTTGTGGTAGTGATTTACGTGTAGGCATGAAGGTGTTTACTTCACCATGGGCAGACCTATGGGATGCAGGTTTGGGGCAGCAGGTTCCAGGAGATGACAAATGGCAAAGCAAAGCATTCACTCCCTCCAGGTTCTTTCCCCCACACACACCCAACCCCCATTTTTCTCATTTCTCAGCCAAAGCTGAAGTGCTGTTACATTTTTCTAGAAGAAATGGCATTAGGCCCTTATACTGCAGGAAATGAGCTTATGAAAAAGAACGTTGCTGTTGTCAATAGAGCCAAGATGGATTCCCAAGAGCTGGGGAATTCAAAGGCACAGAAAGAGTATTTTGCAGTTTTCAGCAGACCCTGAACGCTGGGGTCAATGCCTATTTGGCACACACATCAGGGCCATGCCTATCTGGAGTCATGCTGGTAGAGAGATGACAGCCCTGAGCCTTATTTTCACATCAGTCTCATCTCTCTCCACTTACTCTTTTATCTATCTATTTATTTATTTATTTATTTGGGCTGCACCGGGTCTTCGTTGCGGCATGCAGGATCTTTAGTTGCAGTATGCGGGCTTCTCAGTTGTGGCATGCACGTGGGATCTAGTTCCCTGATCAGGGACCGAACCAGGGCCCCCTGCATTGGGAGCACGTATTCCAACCCACTGGACCACCAGGGAAGTCCGTCTCCACTTACTCTTGACCCACTCAACTCAAAAGGCAGGGAAGAGGCAAGAGTAAAGTGTGGGAGATGATAAACTGCAGGAGGAACTCAGGCATGGCCCCATCACTACCAAAGAGGGACAACGGCATGTTTGTCAAGGCCTCTGGCATTCTGGAATGCCCTCACACCACAAGTACCACAGAGCTTCTTCCTCTGGGTCATGGCTCATAGCAAAGTTCCCATGATCGCCAGGAGTCATTCCGGGGGCAGCCTGGGGGCCAGAACATCTGCAGGTTCTCCAGCACTAGAACCCCTGCAACTCATTCCTCATCTATACGCAGTGACATCCAGAGGCCTACCTGCAACAAGCTCCTGAACTTGACTTGAACCCTGCAGAGTACAATAAACACCAGGTCACAGGATGTCTCAGAATTCAACAACTAGGATTCACAATCTTCTGGTTCCAGGCAAGCACTGGATAACTGCTGATACCCCAAAACTTGCTAAGCTTCTGCCCCACCTAAAGACACTGATGTTTCTGTGGCAACTGTGATTATGGAAGAAACTCAGTGTCATCAGGAAAAGTCATCACTCGGCTTTTACAAAGTGGTAAATGGGGATCTCAAAAAAAAAAAAAGGTCATGGGAATAACTGCCAATGGATATGGGACTTCTTTTTGGTGTTAATGAGATGTTCTAAAACTAGATAGTGGAGATTATTGCACAGCTTTGTGAATTATACTGAAAACAACTGAACTGTACCCTTCAAAAGGGTAGATTTTATGGTTTGTGAACTATAGCTCAATTTTCTTTTTTTTTTAAGAAGGGGAAGGTCACTAAATAATTACAAGGAGTAGAATAAACAGAAGCAGAGCCTAGATCAGGATTTTATTCCAGGAAGATTGGTTCTTCCTAGGCTGACATCTCTTTGGATCATAAAATATTTCTTTCTTCTTCTTCTTCTTCCTACCTTTTTAAAAACAGAAAGCATTCTGGGAAACTATACTGATATATACAGTTACAAAAGTTTTTCCTGTCAAACTCCCACAGCCTTGAAAACACAATTTCAGGTATCATGTCCTCCAGTCTCTCACCCACTTCCAAGGTAAGTGCCCCCACAGATTCTGGATTCTGGAAAGCGCCCTTTGCTTACCTATGACTAACACTTGATATGAAGTTAGCTGTCTGCCGTCACCTCCCACTAGCATAACCTTGGCACATAGAAAGCGCATGAAAAATGTAAATATATTGAATGAACTGAACACCAGATCATCATCTTGTAACGGTTGTTTTTGTTTGTTTGTTTTTGTTTTTGTTTTTTGCGGTACGCGGGCCTCTCACTGTTGTGGCCTCTCCCGTTGCGGAGCACAGGCTCCGGATGCGCAGGCTCAGCGGCCATGGCTCACGGGCCCAGCTGCTCCGCGGCATGTGGGATCTTCCCGGATCGGGGCACGAACCCGTGTCCCCTGCATCGGCAGGCAGACTCTCAACCACTGCGCCACCAGGGAAGACCAAGGGGTTGTTTTTTTTAATATTTATTTATTTGGCTGCGCCAGGTCTTAGTTGCAGCACACAGGGTCTTGGTTGCCCTGAGCAGGATCTTCCTTGCAGCATATGGGCTCTTAGTTGCAGCATGCAGGATCTAGTTCCCTGACCGGGAATCGAACCGGGCCCCCTGCGTTGGGAGCACAGAGTGCTAACCGCTGGACCACCAGGGAAGTGCCGAGGTTGTTTTATTTTTTAATTAGTATCTTTTTTTTTTTAAGGCACCTAATTTAAATCTGCAACACTGCACTTCTGCAATCATGTAGCAAGTAATTTGCTACTTAAAACAACAAGATATTGTAAAATGTTTTCTTTGAGGGAATGTGTTCATTCGTCGTGCCAAGAATAAATCAAATGTTCCCTTTGAGGGATTTTTACCTTGGTACAGGTCAAGAGGGAGAATGAATCTGAGCATCAAAACCAAAGATAAAAAATGCTCTCCTCTCTCTTTTTTTCTCCCCCAAACCTTTAAATATCACAAAGCTTTTAAGGAGAGTCATTAAGACTATGCAAAGCCATCTTAGAACCAGGAGTCTTTTCCTGCCTTTCCTCTTCATTACTGTTCAAAGATTTTCTTAGAAAACCTAAGAGCTATATTATCATGACAGGCTATAAATAGAGTTCAGATAATACAGGAGCTACTGAAAATTAGGAGGGTTTTGCCCACCCCTTGTATTTGACCAACATATGCCCAAAATCTGACCTTCAAAGCTACTGAGATCCTAAAAGCTCGACGTATTCACTCCTCACTCAACTTATTTCTCCAGGAGACAAGCCCGCATCCCTAACAGGTGCAGCACGCTGCTGCATCACAGGGCCCACCCCGTGGGCAATGTGCACAGAGCTGGCAGGTACCAGAGTCACTCCAAGGGAACTGCAGATGGCATACCATCTCGGAGAGCCCCCCCTTGTTGTTTGTTATAAAACTTTTCAAACACACAGAACAAGAAAAAGAATATTACAGTCTCCCCTAGTGCCACCCCTACCCTCAAGATTCAACAATCGTTCACATTTTGCCATTTAAAGTACCTTACAGATAAACTAACACTAGATACTTCATAATAACACCCCTAGGTACTTCAGCATGTAGCTCCCAAAATAAGAATATTATCCTAAATACCCCAGTACAGTTATTCCCTCTAACAAAGTGAACAATAATTCCCTAATATGAACTAATACTCAGTCCAAGTCCAAATTTCCCTCATAGACAAAGGAGAGTCCCTCCCTTAAATCACACTATGTCCTGTCTCCACCCTCGCCCTCCTCCACATCCCAGGTACTAGGCACCGTCCTGCCGTCACCATGTTGCCATCACTGCAGCCCCCTTCCCGAGTACCTGTGCAAAAGGTGCCGTCATTGGGGATGAACACCTTGTTGTTGTTTGTGGCTCGATATCCTTCTAGGCAAATGCAATAAAATCCTCCAAGTGTATTGTGACAAGACGTGTGGTTCCCACAGACCACAGTGGCTCCGAACTGGCACTCATTTTTATCTGTTGATACATTGAGACAACGCACAGAAAGGGCTGTCAATCCATCCCACGATCAATCACCCAGACTGTTCTCCTGTGTTATGGACTTGAGAATCAATATTCTGTGGCAACAGCAGAAAGATCTATTTCCCCAGCCTCTTCTCCTCTCACTATGCTTCTCAGACTACAGGACACGGGCCCCTCGTAGTCTTGCACCAGGTGTATTACAAAACCACAAGAGAAACCCAACATCTCAATCTGATAGTCCATCTTATTTGAAGAGTGGGAGAAGGGAATGCTTTTTGAACTTCTCCACACTTAAAAAGATCTTGTCATAGACCTGGGAAAACAAATCCAACAGAATCCCACTTTTCCAGCCCAACCATTCTCTTGCTTTTTTTTTTTTTAACAAAAACCAAGGTAGGATGATTTTACATCCAATGATTAACTGGAAAATTTGTTACTTCTGAGTTACCGGGAGACACAATGGAATTAGTGCTCAAGCCTCACCCAGGGGCAGGGCTAATGATGAGGCAGAAGCAGCTCCTGCTAATCGTCAGTGATCCATATAAATAATGTTAATCACCCAGTGAGGAGGGGCTGGAACATGGGATGCTGGATGAGACCACAGAACCTGCCCCAAGTATTTCTAATTCAACAATTTGACATCAATGTAAAATGAAAGTAAACCTCCCTCCCATCTCTGTCCTCCAGCCCAGGGGTCAGCAAACATTTTCTGTCAAAGGCCAGTCATAGGTCTCCAATTGCAACTACTCATGCATACTTTGGAGCACAAAAGCAGTCCCAGACAATCAGTAAACAAATTACTAATGAAAAACAGGCAGCAGTGAAGTTCGGCCCCCAAGCTCCAGGTTGCTGACTCTGCCCTAGCCTCTACCATCAGAGGAAACTCCTGTGACCAATTTCTTTTGCATCCTTTGAGAGCTGATCTAACCAGCTAGTTTTTTGGTGGGGGGATATCATCAACTTATGAACTGGAGTTTTCTTGTCTGTTATTTAGTGTTTTATTCCACTACTGGTTCCCTCAAAGCAGTTCAGTCGCCTCCCACAATTGCACTCCATTCCTGCTAACTCAAGAGCCAACCCCCCCTGCCCCCCGCCAGCCCCACTCAAAATCTGATGGGGTTTTATTTTTTTCATTTTTCTTATATTATCTTTTTTTAAATTTAATTAAACCTGGAACACTATTCATCATTAAAACCATCTGTGGTAAGATCTGCATGAGAGCTCAGACTAGCAGAACAGATCCTCAAGGCATTGCCAGGCCAAGTGTCCAGTCAGTCCAGCTTACTGAGCAGGGCACGGGGGTTTCAGATACAAGTCCACCTGTGCATAAGATGGAATAGTCCTGTCCTTTGCCATTGTTTCTGAGGCGTATCTCCCCTGCAGACTTCATCAGAAGGGACATCTGTGTTTGTATGAGATTCTAGAATTCTTAGGTCCCTTGATGTAATACCATGTTACAGCACCTCTGGCACACCTATGATCTTACCTGTAACCTACGGCATGGTCTCATCAGGCCAAGTACTGAGATATGCAGTGTGTAGTGTTTGGGAGCAAGTACCACGTAAATTAATAACGCCCCCTCCACCCACTCAGAGACGTTTCTATTGCTCAGAACTCAAAGAACAATCAAGATTGCAGTGAGCTTTCACGAAAGGAGGACTTCAGTAGGGGAGGGAGTAGAAAAGCCTTGTCCGTGCTCCCCAATCCCAACTTCATTTCTAAGCACCTGCTCGTAAGCAGTGGGGGAAGAATCTTATGGGCAGAATTCTAAAGAGAGAAGGCCCAACTCCAGCCTGCAGGAACGGGCAATGGTGTGTGATTGTGAAAACGTGTACCTGTGAAGTAGAATATGGCTTTTTAAACTCAGGACTTAATTGCCATTTTTCTTTAGGGAGGAAAAACAAAACAAAACAAAAACAAAGATACCACAACAAGGCCGTATATACTGTCAGTCCACAGCTACAAGGCAAAACCATCCATATTTTTACTGCAGGTAACATGGTTGCTGGGAGGAAACTGTGATTATCTTAACATTCACTACTACAAAGTTACTATGAAACTCTCCCTCTCTCTGAATGGGGCTTGAACCTGGATATTGTCTGACTCTCACGGCATGGTGAATGCTATGAGACAAAAAATTATCCCAGATGTTTCTAGCCCAAAGGTGTCTGTATTTCTTTAAGTCATCCAAGACCCTAAAGGGTCACAGCTACAAAAAATTTGGAGGATGGATCCTGGTAGACATGAGACTCAAAGCAACAGTATTTCACTAATCAGCCAAAACGTTGGCAACTGTGTTTTGTTTTTCCCCACGGTACTAAATAGTTTCCTATCAAAACAACTAGAGAAATTAAAAACTGCAATACTCACTCGAGTTGTTAAGTTAAATTCAAGAGTTAAAACAGATTTCAAATCTGTGTTAGGTCAGAGAGTTTCCAGAGATTCAAGTTCAATGACCTCTAACATGAGGGATAATTCCTTGGAAACGCTAGAGAAAGGATACATCCCAACACTAAAACAAAGACTTATTATAATTGACAAAACTTCTTGTAATAAAAACACATAAACAAAATAATGTTTTCCCCCCAAGGACATCAACTCTTTAACTCTAGAGAATCTTGTTTCTTGACTCAACTTTTCAACTTAACCCAGGATTCAGAACTTACCAATACATTGAGTCCTCCCATTGCCCACAAATCCGTATTTGCAAATACACATCTTCGTCCCTCCTCTTTGCAAGCAGGTAGCATGTTCATGGCAAGTGGCACAGACATCTAAAGCTGAATCATAAATTATATATATCAGGAAAAGAACATTTCAATCACCTACTCTAGGTGAGTCACATTTTGGGTAATAAACAGTTAAAATGGAGAACCAAAATTTGAATACCAAAATTATGAAGGGTAGACCTTATCCCATTCTTAGCTACCCATTGCCCATGGAGTAAAGTGCAAATCCCTCTACCTGGCAATCAATGCTCTTTTCCATCTAACCCCAGACTAACTCCTGCAGCCTCACTGCTCCCAAACCCAAATACACACAGTGTTCTCCAGGCAAGAGGCCAGCTACTCTTTCCCATACATACATGCTATCCACTGTCTTATGTCATGCCATAGTCACGATGCTCCCTTCGTCTAGAATGCCTATCTTTCCTTCTCTGTCCAACTAGCACCTGTTCCTATTTCAAGACCCAGTTTAATCATCACACTCTCCCTAAGGTCTTCCGCATTCCTCCATTCTTGAGGAAAATTAAATCTTCCTCTGTGCGCCCCTAACACTTGTACATTTCCATATCAACCATATTAATTTGTCAGTATATTCTATTCCACCTCTGTCTTCCCAGCTTGCTATTATGAACGAACGTCTCAAGGACAGGGATTATGTCATTTGCCCATACATCATTATGGCATGGCATAAACATTCAGTGTATTTTTATTGACCAACTGGATAAAGGAAACTGCAGTCCTACTGCCTACAACTTAAAAAGCAAATGGAAGGAAGAAGAACTCGTCTATTGCCCTATCCATTTTCCTTATAAGGAAACAGTGGTGAATGTGTTTAAAATGTCAGTGAGATAACAGCCAGGTCCCAGCAGGATGACCAGATCCCAATTATTTAGATAAGCAGCAAAAATGTTTGGGGCTAAAATTCCTGAAACATTCAAATCTACCAGATGGTGATACATGGCCCAAGATCAAACACGAATTTCTACCCGAGGCTATGCGGGATACTGTGTTGCACTCCCAGTGTCTGTAATATCAGGCGTGGCCTAGTAAGGAGAACATATCAGCATGGAATTTCATCTTAGTCTTGGCCCCATTACCACCCAGGTAATAAAGACTTAGGTCTCAGGCTGCTCTAGGCATGAAACCAACTGAGAAAGGGATATATATAAATTCTCTTAACCACGCTTGGTTTTGTTTTTTTTGTTGGTTTTTTTTTGCTGTACGTGGGCCTCTCACTGTTGTGGCCTCTCCCGTTGCGGAGCACAGGCTCCGGATGCACAGGCTCAGTGGCCATGGCTCACGGGTCCAGCCGCTCCGTGGCATGTGGGATCTTCCTGGACCGGGGCACGAACCCGTGTCCCCTGCACCGGCAGGCGGACTCTCAACCACTGCGCCACCAGGGAAGCCCACTTTATTTTTTTTAAAACAAAATATAACACAAAAATGAGACAAGCCATGCTTATCACTAATACTAAATTAACCATAGGATATTTACAAAATTTATTATATCCCAGACCATAAAGAAAAATGCAACAAGTTTCAAAAAAGTAGAAATTATAGAGGTCATACTGACTACCATGTAATAATGTAATAAAACTACAAAATAAAACATAAGACTTGCATTCCCAAAAGAAAACCTACTTGGAAACTACAGAACACTCTCCTAAATAATTCTTGGGGCAAAGAGGATATCAACATTGAAATGTTTAATACCAGACATAAAAGCTTATCTACACCAGAAAATTTGAGTTTGACATGTTTTTATATTTTAAAAGAGAGAAAGAAAAGCAGGCAGCTGGGGGAATGGGGGAAACTAAAATTTTAATACAAGAAGCTTGAAAAAAAGGAAAAAAACAAAATGGGGGTTTAAGAGGGGGGTGGTTAGGACTCAGTAAAGATTAAAAAGATGTTAAAGCATTAGAAAATATATTCAAATTCATTGGAAAAACAAAAAACTTTTGCCAAAGTCAGTGCATCATAAAGACCAGTAGTCAAAACTCAAGACCAGTGAAGGAAAACAAGGGTATATACAAACATACAACATTAGGAATAAGAAAGAGCTTGTAACAAAAAGTACATAACAATTTCTTTTAAAGTACAAATGAAAGACTTCCAGTTAAACACAGCAGATTTAATACACCTGCAACCCTCACCAAAAATTTAAAAATGAAATCAAGGACCAGAAAGGTATAAACTCTGGGAGAGAAGAGGACAGCAGACAAGGATGTTGACAATATTTCAGAAGATGAAAGAGATGGACATATGGGAACTGCCTGAGAGGAAGAAGTAAAAGCCAAGGAAGGAAGGAAGCAAAGAAAGGAAGAAAGGAAGGAAGGAAAGAAGGGAGGGAGGGAGGGAGGGGGCATTAATTAAAATAAAATTTAAAACGTAAATAAAAGCCAACTTGAAAGGCTCAGGAATGGAGTCACTTAGCACCCCAGAAGGCAAGCATGAAGGGTAGAGGCTGAGAGTTAAGCAACAAGTTGAAAATATGGAGAAGTAGTTAGATGCTCAGATCCCCTAACTCACCCTGGCATAAGATGGAGTTTTACAACCTGGAGAAAACAGATCAGGAAGGCTCCTGATTATAGGGGCAACAGACAGAGCTGAAGGGAGAATGAGTCTCCGTACTAAATGTCCACCAAGATGGGGTAAATTTATTTAACCATTTTAACATTTTGATACACAACATTTTAAAACAGTACCATAAGGACACTGTCAATCCATAATCACCTGCAACCAAAATCCTGGAAATACCTTCTAAATAATGGGTCCTGGGTCACCTCCACAAACCCAGCTGTGGTCAACCATATAATGATGGCCACTCACCCCAGCGTGTGTGGGGAGTACAATAATAGATATATACACTAAACTTTTGTTTTTAAGTATAGTTGATTTACAGTATTATGTTAGTTTCAGGTGTACAGCAAAGTGATTCGGTTATACATATATATGTATGTATCTGTATTCTTTTTTTCTACTGACACAAACACTATACTAATGAAATAATAAAATGATAAGATGTTTGATTTTTTTCCTATATGGAATACTTATCTTTATAAAGATGGCAGCATTTTTATATCCATCCAGTTCCAGAAACTAACATTAGATAGAAAATGATTACTTCATGTAACTGTTGAAAGAATCTAATAAACACGAAATATTAAGAAGCAAAGTAGTACCACCCACAGGCTCTGATCTTGTTAAACCACAGGCTCTGATTCAGTTGGTCTGGGGTGAGACCCTATATTTTGCATTTCTAACAAGCTGCCATGTGGACTACATTTTGAGTAGCAGGGATTCAAGGGCCCCTGAAGTCCTTTCCCTCTAATGTTCTGACACTTCATTCTTAGGGTACATGTTTTAATGACCAATTAGGAATAATTTAGCATAAGTGTAGCCCCAAGGACAGTACCTATCATGTTTGGCTCAATAAATGTTTTTTTGTTTTGTTTTGTTTTGTTTTTTTGCGGTACGCGGGCCTCTCACCGCCGCGGCCTCCCCCGTTGCGGAGCACAGGCTCCGGACGCGCAGGCCCAGCGGCCACGGCCCACGGGCCCAGCCGCTCCGCGGCACGCGGTATCCTCCCGGACCGGGGCACGAACCTGCATCCCCCGCATCGGCAGGCGGACTCTCAACCACTGCGCCACCAGGGAAGCCCTCAATAAATGTTTGTTTCCCATACTGGCGAAAAAGACAAGATGTGTGCCAGTCTACCAAAGGCTTCCCAGACCACCCGCAGAAGAGAAAGTGGTTTCCAGGGGTAGAGGGAACAAGAAGCTTCTTGTTCAGCCGATTAGCCCAGTCTGCAGGGCCTGGTAGGGAGGCCCTCTGAGTTCTAACTGCTTGAGGGACAAAGTTGTCTTCTGGGGGAAAAAAAAGGGGGGTAGGAAGCACAACCTCAATACAAGGAAAGGCAGGGGCTGGGGTGGGGTTGGGGGCTGCTTCTGACCACACAATAGTGTCCATTGGTCAAAAGCTCAGTTAAGAATCACTGGAGAAGAGCATAAATGTATACAACTAGTCTACAAAGCAATTTTGCAACAATTGTAAATTTTGCAGACATTAATTACATATTTATTGCTTTCTAGTTTATAGTTTTTTACTGCTACATAATGAATTACTCCAAAACTTAGCAACTTAAAACAATAAACATCTGTTGTCTCTCACACACACACACACACACAGAATCACTGGAGACAGAGTAACCAGTTCAACCCAGTTTTAATACTAAAAGTCCCCTGCCCAGGAAACCCCTCAGTTCGGTGCAAACCAAGACAGTTGATCACCCTACTTGGAGAGCTTGTTAAAACAGAATCGCCAGAGAGTTTGATTCAGTAGGTGTGAGTGGGGCCTGGGAATCTGCATTTCTAAGAAGATCCCAGCAACACTGAAAGTCTCCCTCAGTCTCAAGGACTTACGTCAGAATCCTGGGGAAAGAAAAGGTAATATCGAAGACATCTTTCACCAAGTCTAGACTGAGGCACAGCATAGCTATGGGGCCAACGTGACAGAGAGAATAACCCAATGGAGAAGAATTCTCCAGGCCTGTGTCAAGACCTCTGTGCCTTCCTTATAACCTGGGGGTGGAACTGTGTCAGGCAGCAGCTTCACATCCGAGCCAAGGATGACTTGACTTCTGTCTTCAGCAGATTCTGCTCAGGAGAGCAGAGAGGTGGCTGCCACACAGTAACTGAGGGGACTACTACAGGGGCGAGGGATCCCCCTCTTCCCCTCGCCCTAGGGATGCCTAGAATTACTGGCAGAGAAACAGGAGAGTGCGGACTCCAAAAATCTAGGAGGAAAAGCCTGACCAGTACTCTCTGTTACTCTTATTGTGTCCCCCAGCTGAGAGTTGCTCCTAGATTCACTTCCCTTCTCTACCCGTTAGTGACTAAGCCAGCTAAATCCACATCCAACAATGAGAGGACCAGGCAGGTTTTGGTGTCTCGACCTCGGCTGGAGTCTTCTCTCTTGTTCCCTAACTATGTGATCGAAGGCAAATGAAACTGTCAGAGCTCTGGTTTTAATCTGTAAGATGGAGATCGTGTTGCGAAGATTAAATGAGAAATATAAATGCTGTATGAGCTCAAAGCACTAGACAAAGAGCTAATTTACATGAATATCTATGTCTCTTTCCATAGATATTGTTATTGTTGTTAGAAACAAGTCATGCATGATGCAGTGCCTGGTAGGAGACACACTGGTTCAGAGCAGGGTTGAGAGAGAGAGAGAGATCACTTGGGCTACAATCCTAGCTTGGCCACTTGCTAGCTGGGTAATCCTTGATAATCTCTGTGCCTCCGTTTCCTGTAAATCTGTAATATGAGGATGATAATACACCTACCTCATATGGTTGTTTTGAGGATTAAAGAGTAAATGAGTTAATACGCATAAAGCAATTAGAATGTGAGACATTATTAATACAACCACTCAACAGCTCTTTGTTAATGAGTAAATGAAGGTACTGACAGCTAGCCAGCTCCCAGTCATACTAATGAAGAGAGTGATGGAGAGCTGCATTGATGCAAAAACCCAAAGCAACATCACTGTGTGGACAACTATTCATGGGGCTGATATTCTGGGAACCATACCTTCATTTCCATGATCACTCCTTGCTTCCTCCACATCCTCCCAGCCTTCTGGGTAATACCTGACTCAGAAGTTGCAAATTCAGCTTCCTCACCCTTTCAGCCCTGCTCACCCCTCCCTCCCCTCCCCTCCCCCGCACACCACGTAAACCTCGACATCAGGATGGAGTGGAGGCTGCCAGCCTGAGACTGCTCCTCTCGCTCTGTATTTCAATACTCAAGCAACAACTTACATGCACTCTTGAAATAACAGCAGCTGGACTGTGACAAAACAGTGAAGAGATTTTGTCCACTGTCAAGGGAAGAAGGAAGTGTTAAAAGCACAAATAGAGTGCTTGAATTCAAATCTTAATCTCATCCCCAGCCATTCACGGTCAGACCAAACAAGCCCACTGCACAGCCTTCCTGAGACCCTGTCTCTCAAACTCGTGGAGACATGTGGAAACAGATCCAATGACCTGAGGAAATAAGCAAAGGGGCGCAAAGCTCAGGAAGAGAAAGCATTCCCAAGTCTTCTGCAACACTATGGAAAATTGCATTGCTTGTAAGAGACGGCATCAAATTCCAGAAACAGAAGGAACCTGGGAGACCTCCTCTCCAACATCCCTCACAGAAAAAACCAAAAACATAGCCTGTGCTTTAAAAATCCGCCAAAGGACTTCTGTGGTGGTCCAGTGGTAAAGAATCCGCCTTCCAATGCAGGGGACGTGGGTTCCACCCCTGGTTAGGGAACTAAGATCCCACATGCTGTGGGGCAACCAAGCCTGTGCCACAACTACTGAGCCTGCCCACCACAACTAGAGAGAAGCCCACACACTGCAAGGAGGACCCTGCGCACCACAACGAAAGATCCCGCATGCTGCAACTGACACGATGCATCCAAAATGAAACTAAATAAATAAAATATTTTTTAAATAATAATAAAAAATAAAATAAAATAAAAATCTGCCAAGACAGAGAGCACTCTACTCTTTCAAGCAGTATAATCCTTGGGGGGCAATGGGAACCATCATCCAGTCCCCTTCTCCTCCCCAACCCAGGGCTGCCATTCCCCATCAGGAACCCAGAACCTTTCCTTGTGTAAAACGGTTATCAGCCCGCAGCTGCTTTTGCTCTTTTGCCCTCTTCTGACCATTTTCCTGTTTGACCAAGACCAACTTGCAGAGCGGGTCCCACACCTGGCCTCCAGACTAGGAACCAACCCATGCCGAGCACCCCAATGTCAATGCTTTAGAGCTCTGAGCAAAGCAGCCACACCCTAGGTTTATGTCCTGAATGTCACACATGAACAGGCTGCCCCACATTCTCGAGCAAGCTGAATACCTTTTTTTTTTTTTAAGATCCATGCAATTCAACACCCCTGTCTCCTCTGCAGAGCTAAGGCCAATAGGCCTCTTGCCACCTTTGGCTGCAGAGACCTAGGAGCCCACTTTAGGATTTGACCAGAAGCTGAGGATGTGCTCAGGGCCAAGTTCTTGGAGGGGGAACACAGGCTGTGGCGGGGATCGTCTTCATTGGCTCTAATCCTGCTACATTACTTTGAGCAACTGTAAGTCACTCCAAAACCACGCACCCGCTCCATTTCCCTTCTTTCCTCCTCTTCCTCACTCTGAACAGGGAATACGCTGCTGTGATTCATGACGACGGAGTGAAGACCAAGCCTATGGAATGCACGATTCAGGAAGTCAGGTGTACTTTACACAGCAACAACTTCCCCAACCCTCTCTACCACCGCTCCCCAAGCCTCTCAAGGCCTCTGCCTGCCCTCTGCACACCCTCTGGCCTTCCCAAACCCCAGCCGCTCCCAGACTCAGAGCAATGCCAGGAAAAGGTTAAGAAACAGGACTGACTGGTTCCAGCCCTCCTGGCCCATTCCTAACCTCTCTGTTCCCCTAGGGCTTGGCACCGTGCCCACCACCAACACCCTCCTGCTCTACCAACTACCACTTCACCCTTCCCTCACACTCAGGCCACCTGACTTTGGCTCCCCCACTCTCTCCTCCCTGAAACGCGTTGGATAGCAATTAAATGTAATTCAGCAATGTTACCGCGAGAGACTGAATATGCAAATGGACAACCCCAGACCACACATAAAAATAGAACTCTGGCCCATAATCTGCAGCCATCGGTCTAGGAAGTCAAACCACAACCTCTGTAGCAATAAGTCCCAAGTGGTCAGGATTTAATCAATATTGGACAGCTTCCATAATTTTTGCCCACGCTTCAAACTTAGGACCAATCAGAGAAAGCCAAATACACCCCCCTAACCAATCACACGAGATGCCTACTGTCAGAGAGGAGCTATCTCCAGCTTCCCAATGGCAACATCCTCCAACCAACCCGGGCATACCTGAAACCTTCCTTTCTGTTCCACTGTAAAGTCTTTACACTCCCCGGCCTGCCTGTGAGTCTCTGACAAATGTAAATGACGATCGCTGACTCTTTTGCTAGAGCAAGCTCTGAATAAGCAGCCTTTTCTCATTTGAGTGGTCTTCGTTTATTTCCATACCAGATTCCTAATACAAGCCACAGTCCCTACGCACAAGGAGCTCTTAGTCTAGTAAACAATTACATTGCAATATGGTGTAAGTGTATAGAGTAAGGGTACCTTATAAATATGTATGTATATAAGTAAGTGTGTAGTGGCCCATGTAATACAGTGCAGAGGGGCCTCCAGGAGGGAGGACAATTGGGCTGCTTTTGAAAAATGAACAGCACTAAGTAGCTAGCTGTGGGGGAAGGGAAGAGCTGTTCTCCATTCTTCTCCTTCCCTCCCCTCTCCCTATCGAGCTTTCCCACTTGTAGACCAACTTTGCTTTTTGACCTGCTCCAATAAATATCTCCTTTATTTTTCCATTTTCAGTTTCTCCCTCTACCCAATAATTCCCCTCATTCGTGCCGGAGTCTGCTTTACCACTTCCCCCAGCAAAAAAATTTCTTGCACTGACCTGGCCAGCCCAACTGAATGCTAACTTCTCTTTCCTTCTATCTTCTATCTTCTTTAAAGAATATCTACTCTGCAGCCAAAGTCCTGCACTCACTTGAGCCCTCTGCATCTGGCTCTCACCCTCAGTGCTCTGCTAGCTCTGGCTTCCACTGACAGAGTCACCAAATCCAAAGCCTTGTTCTCAGTCTCCACTCACTTGGCTCCCCTTCCCCTGGTTTCCTTGATGCTCTACTAGCCCGGTCTTCCTCCAATCTGTGTGGCCACTGCTCTTTCTCCTCCATGTGCATCTACCATCTGAACTTAGTCTTTCCAAGAATCTGTCCTGGTCCTCTTACTCTTATCAACCTCAAGGCTTCAAGTGACCATCGAGTCTCCATCATTTGCACACACTTACTGTCCACAGTCTCAACTCCCTGTTGGTTTCATCTCTCCAAAAGTCCTAGCATTACCTCGAATTCAGGATCTCCAAAACAACTAGGCATCTTTCTTCCAAAATCTTTTTTTCTCCTCCCACAGACCCATATACCCAAGTCACCCAGTCCTAAACCCTTAGTGTTCCAACTTCCCTTTTCTGTTCCTTTGCACCTTAACATCTGTCATTAAGTCCTTCCAGTTCCCTTTCTACCTTATCACCTACATGCAGTCCTCATCTCCCGCTGTCATGACTGTGGGGCCAGTCTTCCGGCCTCAGAACTTCTAGAACAGATATTACAACTTCCTCAATGGCCCTAAGCATCCAGTCAGTTCCCACATTGACCACTGCAAGGAAACCTGCCCTTAATCAAACCAGGTTCTACACAGTTGTAAATGATGGGAAAATGCCTGCACAAGGAGAGGGGGCTCATCCAGGTAACCCTGGCTTCCATTTCCCAAAATTCACCCCACAGCCGTTAAGCCGCTGCAGATGGATAGTCTTAGGTAGTTACTTTGTTCAACCATCTCAGGCCAGCAAGCCAATGGGACCCCAGTGGACAGTTTCCTAGGCTACAGTCTTAACACAAAGATTCTGAAATAGGCTCCAAGCATCTGCAAACTTTTACGCACACTGCCGTGGGAGACCAAGTTAGAGAAGGAAGTTAGAAAGCCCACCAGAGCATCTGATGGATAAAAATGGCCACTCCAGGAGGTTTGGCTGTCAAGAAAAACACCGTCCAGTGATGGTAAAAGTCCCAAGGTAAAGAGAATTGAGGGGAACAGGAGTCTGAGCCACAAAGTCCCCTCATATCTCCTTACACAGAATTTGCCATCCACTACAGGAGGAGTGTTTCATTTTATGAAGGAAGCTGGAAGCTTTTCTTATACCAGCTTTTACATCACTCCCTGTACTAAAAGCTGCAGTGATTTCCAATGGCTACTCACTGCCCAGGAACAACTAAGTCTAAATGCCTTGGTCTGCCAATCACAACACTCTGCCTTCTGGTTAAATCCAATCTGCTTTTCTGCCCCCCATTTCCCACGCACCTCCTACATACCAGTCAAACTGAAACACAGCCCCCATGCTTTCATGCCTTCGTGTGGTTCCTCACTTTGTCCCCTCCACCTGGAATTCATTAATTCTACACGTATTTGCGGAGAGCTGCTGTGCCCTCTGCTCTGAGTTGGGACGCCTTTTCCTCCTCTTCCCATAACCAAATATTACCAATCGTTGTTGGCCCAGTTCAAAGGTCACCTCATCCATGAGGCCACCAGATTCCCTTGGTCAGAAGTCGTCTTTCCCTCCTCTGACCACCCACCTCAGAACGCCTCTGATGGCGTTCTGCCTTTATTACAGTTATTTGAGTAAATGCCACCTTCCCTCCGTGTCTGAATCCTCTGCGTAACTCGTACCACGTTCAACACTGCGTTCTGCAGGGGGAATAAAAACTACTCCAACTGCCTAGAAATGGCTTATCTGCTTGTCTGTCTTCTGCAGAATATGAGCTCAGTAAGGACCAGCACAAGGGCCTCACACCCTTCACAGGGAAACTATTCAAGGACCATTCATCTGTTGAATGAATGGCTTAATAACTGCTTTATTCCCGTAAACTTCCTCACACTTCTTCCTCACCCTATTAGCATCTGGTTCTTCATCAAAGGGAAAAAATTAAAAGGTAGAAAGACAACTGCTCCGGGTCAAGAATTTGTCGCGGAAAAGCCACAGCCGGGCCGGAAGCGTGACAGTGCAGGCGGAACGCCCTTCCACGCCCTCGCGCGCCGGGCGCGGCTCTCCTGGCGGGGAGAGAGCCTCTCCCCTCGCTCGCGCCCGGCCCCCACTCGCGCCAGGTCTCCCGGGGGCGCGGGCCGGGCCGCTGCGCATTTGTTTCCCGCAGCCCAGGACCGGGCCTGAGGCGGAGAAGCCCGCCCAGGAGGCCCTCCCGCTTCTCGGAGCCCCGCCCTCCGATCCCCCACCTGCGCCCAGCTACCAGGCTCCTCGCCAGCCCGGCCCAGGGGCGGGGGAGCGTCCGGGGCGCGCCCGGCATAGTCCGGGCCGCCGCCCCCCGACCCCGCGCCGCGCCTGCTCCCCGCCTGCACTCACCGTCCGCGCCCGGCGTTCGGGGCACGCCGAGGGCCAGGCTGAGCAGCGGCAGGAGCGACAGCAGGCGCCCAGGCGGGAAGCCGGCGCCCCGGGGCCCCCGGGCCATGCCGCCGCCGCCGCCTCCCTCCCGGCGCCCCCGCGACTCCTTCTGCGGCCCCAAGGCGCCGAGATAAGGCGTCGGGCGCCCCGGGGAGGGGGCCGGGCGGGCCGCTTCCGGCGCCAAGCTAGGGAGCTGAGGGCTCCGCGGGGTCCCGGGGAGCGGCGGCGGCGGCGGTGCGCGGGCCCTTCCTCCCCGCCAGGCCCGCGCGCCACGGGGGACGCTCGTTCAGCCACTCGCGGCTTCACCTGGCCGTGCCCCCTGCTGCGCGCCGGGTACGCGGGGGGCCCGGGGACACGCTGCGGGTCCGGCTTAGTGACACAGCTGAACGTAGAGTCCCGGACTGTGCCAGAAGGAAACTGTCTCCCGTGCTCTAAGCGTGTGGAACGATCGCGGGATCCAAGGCGGTCGGGAGCTCAGGGAGGCACCCCCGGGGTGGCAAAGGAAGAGGGGTGAGGGGCAGAAGGAGCGGGAATCTTCTAGAAGCTGAAAGCGAGCCGGGCGACGTGGCTGGAGCTCCAAGGGCGAGAAGCCGCCAGTCCAGGCCACCCAGGGGCGACAGGCTTGACCAGGCGACAAGACCGTCTGGGGCGAGAGAGCTGGCAGGACTTCCTGCTGCCCCGAGGACACTCAGCTTGGGGCGTCAGGGAGGCTTCAGGAAGAAGTAAGCGAAGACCTGAGAGTGAGAAGGGCGCGGGAGAGGAGTCTAAGCGGTGAGAGGCGTGGGCAAAGAGACAGACTAGAGTGTATTCTAGCCATGGCGAGCAGGACCGCCTCAGATTGGAACGGACGGCTGGAGAGCGGCAGTGAGCTGCGGAAATAAAGACTTCATAAAGCATGTCAAGGAGGTTGCTCAGAAGCTGTCACGTGGTTTTCAGAAGCGCGACCTCATCAGGAAAGGCTCCCAGGGTCGGCTCTGTGGGATTGGGATTGGGTCTGAGGAGGCAGGGCGACGGCCTGGAGCTGCTTCAGGGCTCCAGACAAGAGAGGACACGTCCAGGAGCAGGGCACTGACAATGAGTGTGGAGGGAAGTGGCAAATGAGAGTGGTACTGGGTAGAATCCACTGGATTTTATGGCCTGTGGACTGTGGTGGACAAGGAAAGAGAAATTACAGATGTCACCGAAACTTTTGGTTTGGGCAACTGGGTTGATGGTGGCAGGAGTCACTGAGACAGAAACACAAAGGGAATTGTGGCAAGTTAGGGTAGAGAGGCTGCAGGGGGAGAAAAAATAAGTTCCAGGTTGAAGGCTTTCAGCTCGAGATGTCTGTAGGGCTCCCCAAGAGCAGAGCCTTCCACTCCTTCACCCATATCTTCACTTGCTTTCTCTCTGTGCCTTGAGCCCACTCTAACCCTAACCACCCATGAACACGCCCATATAAGGGTTCCACTTGTGCAGCCTTAAAAAGAAGTCGTTAAAAATACACTTCCGAGGCCCTTTTGCAGCAGGCTTTCTTGCTAATTATTTTTTGCTCAGCAAAGATAAGAGCCTGCTTTGGGGAGCAGGAGATGGACAGTGCAGGTAGTGCAAACTATCTCCTATTATTTAGACAGTTTCTTTGTTAAGCTCCGCTCTCCATGAACTTTGAAATCATGTCACTGTTTCAACAAAAAATACATTCAAGACATTTTTAAGCCAACCTATACTTCTCCTTCTCTGCCATGCTCCCCTGAAAAATAAATAAATTTAAATACATTTGTGTATATATGTGTGTAAGTATATATATATATATATATATATTTTTTAATTGGTGATGTCGGGAAAATATCCAAAATTTGGAAATGGGCAAAAGAGATTACTGGGTGTCTTTTCAGTGGGGTGCTGTGTGTTGTGTAGTAGCCCTTCTGGAGATTGATTCTAGAGGGTTGTGCACCTTTGATGGACTTTCTATTGACTATGCTATTTATAACTCTGTAGGGGTAAAGTTAACTTGCAGAAAGTTGATGATAATGCAAAAGATTCTTGTCCATAGCAATGCAAGTTAATTTTTCCAGTAGAGATATGGGTGATTTCTGCCAGATAAAAAATAAGATAAGCCGAATTAGATTTTGCCTTATATGATATAAATCAGTTACCCAGTTTTGCATCTATTAGCAAATTCATTTCATCATTCCTAACTGAAATATATGTAATATATATACATATATGTTCTTCACATTTTCCTTTAAACCTTATTATCTTACTAGTTCTCCTTTGAAGTCAACATCTTGCTGAGTCCCTCATGAATTGGTTAAATAAAATCTTAGATAAGTTTTCATTGTATGTTTGCATGAACCATGTTTTTTAAATTTTGAAAATTTTACGTTAGTACAATACATTATACTCATATTCTATGTTAGATTGTGTGACTTTCATCAGTTCTTTCTATTGGCTCATTTTCTGCTTTCAAACAAATATTTTTTTGCAAAAAAAAAAAAAAAAAAAAAACTACATCCTACCCAATGATGAGTTCATGGAACCACAGAATAAAAAATTATCTCCTCATCAGTATTTGTCACTAGAATTAAAAGAGAATATTGAACCAGTGTTAAATTTGGAGCAATGAGATCATTGCCGAGAAAATATTTAGCTTAAGAAAAGTGTTCTTCTTTTAAGAGAGCACGACCAATACACAAATATCTTCTAAAAGAGAATTTAGAGAGAGCTCTTTTTTCCCATGATATCAAGATTTTAATGACTTAATCTAAGAAAAAATTGACTTTTGGTTTCAAGATGGCATCATAAACCCTGAAAGATCTCTCTCCCCTGCTTCCCAAATCCCAGTAAATACACACATACACACACCCAATTAAGTATGCAGAAGTGCTTGCAAACAGCAGAGAATGCCATCAGTGAAGCAGATAGCTTTGAGAACTGCACTGGATTAGATTTGCCACGTGGCCTGCACAAAAACGTCCACTAAAAGAGATGGGAGGTGGGGTTAAAAAAAAAAAAACTAAAATACATGTAATTTAAAATTGTTTTAAATTATATGCACACTTCAAGTTACTATTTGTACATATTAACACAATGTTCATATTTTTAGGGGTTTTTTGTTTTGTTTTGTTTTCTTTTCTTGGCTGTGCTTCGTGGCATGCGGGATCTTGTTTCCCCCACCAGGGCTTGGAACTGCACGCCCTGCAGTGGAAGCGCAGACTCTTAACCACTGGACTGCCAGGGAAGGCCCTGTGCAGGTTTTATAATATTTTCAGATTTACTCCAGAACCACTATGTAGGAATTGTTGGGGAAAAAATGCATAGTACGCTTTTTACCAGTTCAAAGCATTTTATTTTCCTCATCTGTGTATATATTGTTCACTACAATCTGCTTCTTCAGGCTTTGGGCCACCAAATGCCAGTTTCCTGGCTCTCCAGAAAAACTATAATTTTCCACACTTAAAAAAATAACTTCTAGGGCTTCCCTGGTGGCGCAGTGGTTGAGAGTCCACCTGCCGATGCAGGGGACGCGGGTTCGTGCCCCGGTCTGGGAAGATCCCACATGCCGCGGAGCGGCTGGGCCCGTGAGCCATGGCCGCTGAGCCTGCGCATCCGGAGCCTGTGCTCCGCAACGGGAGAGGCCACAACAGTGAGAGGCCCGCGTACCGCAAAAAAATAAAATAAAAAATAACTTCTAACTTTTTAAAAAGTTTTTTTGTAGTCATTTACTCATCAGTGAACCTTCATGGGATTAGACAAAATATTTAAATCCTACCTAAAATATTGAGATTACTGACCGATCCGTGGAAGTGATCTTAAAGTACATCAAGCAGGTATACATAATCCAGAGAGCTTCCCGATTTGTTCCTGTTTCCCATCGTCGAAGGTTAAGAAATATTGAAGTCTATCTTAATGCATCTTGCTACACAATCAAAACATTCAATGACAGCAAAGAACACCCATGCTCACAGCAGCATTATTCACAAGAGCCAGAGGGTGGAAACAACCCAAATGTCCATCAAAGGATGAATGGATAAACAAAATGTGGTAGAGCCATACAATAGAATATTATTCAGCCTTAAAAAGGAAGTAAATTCTGACACATGCTATATTGTGGATGAACCTTGAGGGCATTATGCTAAGTGAAATAAGCCAGTTAAAAAAGGACAAGTACTGGAAATTCCCTGGCGGTCCAGGGTTTAGGACTCCACCCTCTCACTGCCTAGGGTCCTGGGTTCTATCCCTGGTCAGGGAACCAAAATCCCACAAGCCTCATGGCCAATAAAATAAAATAAAATAAAATAGGATAAGTACTGTAAGTTTCCACTTATGTGAGTTACTTAGAGTAGTCAAATTCATAGAGACAGAGAGTAGAAGAGTGGTTGCCAGGGGCTTGGGGGAGAGGGGAGTGGGAAGTTGATGTTTAATGAGTAGAGAGTTTCGACTTTGCAAGATGAAAAAATTCTGGGGGTGGGTCATGCTGATGGGTGCAAATCAAGGTGAACGTATGCCGCTGAACTGTACATTTAAACAAGATTTTAAAAATCAATGAGAAAAAAAACGTAGGTACCAATTTTTATTTTACCAGGCAGGCACTAACATGTAGGACTCCCCATATCAATTTTGGGAAATCCTGGGAAATCAGAATTATAGAGAAGGTCCCTTGGAAAGCCCCATCCCCCAACCCCTGAGACGTAAATGGATAGGATTCCTAGAGATCCCTGAACGGGCTATGAAGCAGCCACGGGTGTGGGCAGGAGGAGGGCAGGAAAATACAAAATGAACACCGGCCTAGTATCTCTAGCGTTTTCCCCCAGGCAGCTCTTCAGTGTGTCTGCTTACAATGTAAAGTTTGGGGTTTGCCTGGTGGGTTACCATCTGGATAAAATGTAAAGCCAGAAGGAGAAGAGGGACAGGGAGGCTGGATACCATATAGCCTGGAACTTTCCTGGAAAAGTCCCTTGCTTGGTCATCACACTCCTGACCAGAAATGACGTACTGCTTTTCCCAGAGGCTGGCTTGGGCGTGCTACTAGCGGGCTTGCAAATTGTAAATAAATTGCTCATCTGTGGGTATTCCGGGAATGGTTTGAATATCTAATTCTAATGAGTTGGATATACTCTGGTGTTGAACTTATTGCTTGAAGTTTGCATTACCAGGAATGATTTAAATGTTTGAAGCCTTTGAATGATGTTGGTTGAAAATTAGAGTGTTTGAAACAGATAAAAGTCACTCCCTCTGCAACTCCACGCTCACACACATTTGTCACACACATCTATCCCTAGCTGACATGACATCTGAGAACACCGCAAGGCCGCCTGAAAGGGGCCACATTGACCCTCCCAGAATGGAGTCATCCTCTCAAGCAGATTTGTCCCATTGATAACAGGGACCTGTCTCTATGGAGAACTGCCCTGCTGATGACTGTCTCTAAGTCAAGTACTAGTAGACTTACCATTCTTTTTTTTTTTAAGATTTTTTTGATGTGGACCATTTTTAAAGTCTTTATTGAATTTGTTACAATATTGCTTCTGTTTTATGTTTTGGTTTTTTGGCCACGAGGCATGTGGGATCTTAGCCCCCTGACCAGGGATTGAACCCTCACCCCCTGCATTGAAAGGCAAAGTCTTAACCACTGGACCGCCAGGGAAGTCCCGACTTACCATTCTTTTTTTTTTTTTTTTTTTTTTGCAGTACACGGGCCTCTCACTGTTGTGGCCTCTCCCGTTGCGGAGCACAGGCTCCGGACATGCAGGCTCAGTGGTCATGGCTCACGGGCCCAACCGCTCCGTGGCATGTGGGATCTTCCTGGACCGGGGCATGAACCCGTGTCCCCTGCATCGGCAGTTGGACTCTCAACCACTGCGCCACCAGGGAAGCCCCTGACTTACCATTCTTAAAGCCACCATCACTGTTGGTTTTTTTGTTTGTTTCATTTTTTTTTTAATTTTTGGCTGTGTTGGGCCTTTGTTGCTGTGCGCGGGCTTCCTCTAGTTGTGGCGAGTGGGGGCTACTCTTCGTTGCGGTGCACGGGCTTCTCATTGCGGTGGCTTCTCTTGTTGTGGAGCACAGGCTCTAGGCACGTGGGCTTCAGTAGTTGTGGCACATGGGCTTAGTTGCTCTGCAGCATGTGAGATCTTCCCTGACCAGGGCTCGAACCCATGTCCCCTGTATTGGCAGGCGGATTCTTAACCACTGCACTACCAGGGAAGCCCCAGACTTATCATTCTTAAAAGCTCAATGACTCTCAGACACTTTGTTGCCATGTGAGAAACAGCAGGATTATTCTGCCTTCCTCATCATGCCTCTCCCTCCTCCAGAGCACACACACACAAACCAAACACCCTACCTGGAGTTAGTTTGTGGAGCGTGGGTTAGAAGTAGACTATTGGCTACTGTACATGGCTGTGCTAGAAGCTGTGCTGTCTGATGTGTCACCCATCCAGGACACCAGTGTTCTCAGAAAAGCAAAGCAAATGTGGGTGGGAAGTGATGGCTCAGTAGAGCAGGCCCTCCCTCCTCATTTTGCACTGGCAAGGGCACTCTGACGGGACTCAGACATCCTGTGATCCCACCAGCAGAAGCTGGAGGAGCGGAAGATTTGAATTTGGAAGCAAACTTCAGGCACTCCAATCGCAGTTCAGGGAGCAGCTGGCATAGTATTCCACCATCCTCCTCCTGATCTCAGGAGGCAGGGGCAACACCAAGCGAGACTGGGGCTCTGTCACCCAATTCTCTCCCTCTCCCTCTTTCTCTCTCTCTCTCTCTCTCTCTCTTTCTCTCTCTCTCTCTCTCTCTCTCTCTCTCTTTCTCTCTCTCTCTCTCTCTCTCTCACACACACACACACAACACACACACACACACACACACAGAGTCACCTGCCTCACTTGAGGAAGCCTCAGCTGTTGGTCTGTTTGTCCCACAAACCCCAAAAGGAAGCCTGCTGACAGCCCACTTCCGGACCTAGAATCAGCCTGAGGACCCTTGCAGCCACCCACAGCCTTGAGGAGAAGTGGGGCACCTCTAACCATGACTGACACAATTGCTGAGGAAGCCCACAACAGCTGTGAAGGCTGATGGAGCTAGACTTTGCTTGATAAATACCAGTCAACAGTGAAGACTCATATCACTGACCTTGGTAAACAGTGCAATCTTCAAATTAGAAAGAGTGTATTCAATTATTTTGCAATGGACTTAGCTGCAGGTTTTACTGGTTTCTTTACTAACTGCTGGTTTTTGTGCCCTGTGTCTTCCTGTTTCAACCTCCTCCTCCTCCCCCTCCTTCTTTACTAACTGCTGGTTTTTGTGCCCTATGTCTTCCTGTTTCACCCTCCTCCTCCCCCTCCCCTCCTCCTCCTCTCCCCCTCCCCCTCCTCCCCCCTCCTCCTCCTCTCCCCCTCCCCCTCCCCCTCCTCCTCCTCCCCTCCTCCTCCTCCCCACTCCTCCTCCTCCCCCTCCCCCTCCTCACCCTCCTCACCATCCCCCTCCTCACCCTCCTCACCCTCCTCCTCTTCCTCCCCTTCCTCCTTCTTCTTCATCTTCTGGTACATCATATCTCTTTCAGAAACTATTCCTGGATGATAAACTTTCAGAATCCTTGCATGTCCAAATATATCTTGATTTTGCTCTCATCATTTACTTAAAGATTAACTGAGTTGAGAATTCTGAATTCAAAATAATTAAAGGATAGGGTAATTGTGTCTAGAATCTGGATTCAGAATAATTTTTCCTCAGAATTTTGTTTTCTGTATTAGTATTACAGCATTGGATGACACTTCTGCTGGTTTTCCTCATTTGTTTCATGATTTTCAATTGCCCATTATTTTTTTACATGAGAGTCTCATCTGTTTAGAATTAGTAGTTTGGATATATTTCCCCAGGCCAGGTGAGAATCCCTGCTTTCTTAGGAGTAAATGGAGATTTGGTTACAGTGGTCCTAGCTCTAATGGTTTTGAGGGTGGGAGGGGGAAAGTGCACAATGGCTACTCTCTCTGGCTCCAGGGCCTTCTATGGAAGACTCATGTATCATAAATCTCATCTTATTTGATAAGCAATAAGCTTTACTCAAAATTTTCACTTAGGGAAGAAATCCAGGACCCACCACTTCTAAGGCAGAAAATGGGTGCAGATGTTTGCGGTTCATGAATTAATTACCAGTTCACCATCATACCAGTTCCTTCTCCCTGTCCCTGCTGTCTCTGAACTTGAGGTTATTCTGGTGTTCTAATTAGAAAGTTCACTTTTTTGAAGAGCCTCTTTCTGCTTTCATGGGTTGGAGGTGCATTGGCTCTTTCATGTTTTTATTAATCTGACATCTGCTTTATATCTTCCACAAATCATCTCTGTTTTGGTGCTCTGATAATACCCTGCCTGGATTTCCAGTACCACTTTTTTTTTTTTGTGGTACGCGGGCCTCTCACTGTTGTGGCCTCTCCCGTTGCGGAGCACAGGCTCTGGACGCGCAGGCCCAGCGGCCATGGCTCACGGGCCCAGCCGCTCCGCGGCATGTGGGATCTTCCCGGACCAGGGCACGAACCTGTGTCCCCTGCATTGGCAGGCGGACTCCCAACCACTGTACCACCAGGGAAGCCCCCAGTACCACTTTTTAAGTGATTCTTTTTTTTTAATTTCTGTTTTTTAAAACTGAGGTATAATTTACATACAGTGAAATACACAAATATTAAGTATACATTTCTACTTCCCAAGTCGCCCTATAAGTCACTTGCAGCATTTAATTGTCTGTCCTTCCCATTAGACTATAAGTTGCTCAAGGCCACTTGAGTGCTGTATTAACCAGCTATCCCTGTATCTGGCAAAACTCCTGGTACCTAGTAAGTATTCTACATATTTGAGGAAGGAAGGAAAGATTGGAGTCAGTCACTGTCTGTCCTAGGTTGCCAGTGGATATTAATATTTGGTTCAGCTGTGCATCCTTGGAAGAAGCCAATGTAGACAATCTTCAGATTAGTCATCTCCCTACATGCCTCATTTCCTGTTCTTTCAAGGACTTGGTGGCTCCTAGATGATCTATCCCCAGGTGACTGTCTCCTAGACTCTGAAGACAGCCCACATTGTACTGACTTGTTTGCACAGTGGTGTTTAAAATGGATATGAGTGAGAAACTTTGAACCTCTGCCAAAGTGGGTTATGGAAAATGAAGCACGTATTAGCCAGTTCAAAAGATTTCTTATGCTTTGATTTTCTCTGGCAGGTTTGTGGAATAAACCTTAAGCACTCACGGGTAATTTTTAAATCAAATTATTCTTTCTCATCATGGTAGCTACTTCTTAAATAAAATTTGCCAACAACAGGCACACTATTAGGCTGACAGGCCACAAACCTTAGATGCGCGCCTAAAACACAGGTGTCACACATCCTCGAAATCAAGCCACCTGCACCTGCTCAAACCGACTAGCTCTCCATATTACCAACTCACCAGCTGCTGTCAAAATTCCTCTTTCCTGGGTCCCTCCGCTTCATTTCCCTGCTGTGTGCTACTTAGGAGACTTTTGGTTCACGTGACTTCATAGGATGCGAAATGTTGAAAGCAAAACTGGAATTTATTGGCCCCCATAACCTAAGAGGTTCACTGACAGATCTAACTTAAGGTGTGACTTGACCAAACACAAACAGTGCCCCTGGAATCCAGTTTCTTCTTCTTAGCTCTGCTTGCTCTGTTCTGCAGGTTTTCCCCTCACGACTATATGATGACAGCTGCAAAGCAGTTCTTACATCCTCTCAGCTTCAAATCCAGTGGAGAGAGAAAGCTCTTTCCCAGAAGTGACACAGAAGCCTGAAGCCTATTTCTCCCTGGGGACAGGTGCTTATAGTAAACCAAACACACCATAGTCCTGGACAGGATCAATAATTAACCTAGAGCTACCAGGGCTCAGCCTGAGCGTGGGGTCAGCCTCACCCAAACCCCGAGGACTGAGCTGGGAAGGAGGGGTTCCTGATGGAAACACAGGGTAATGTTTTATCAGAAGGGTAAATAGTGCCAGGCAGTAAAACCAGTAGGTGTGACTGTAAGTTGTGAGCACACGGGCTCTTCAGAATCCCTCCCTTCTCAACTCAACTGATATGCCTTTTCACAAATCAAGGCTTATTTGAGCTGGACTCCCTCTCCATGTGGCATTCTAGGACGTGCCTTTGAGTGTCATCATTCTGGGTCACTACTTTTTGTTTTACTGTTGCTGTTGTTTTAAATCTTTATTGAATTAGTTACAGTATCGCTTCTGTTTTTTATGTTTTGGTTTTTTGGCCATGAGCCATGTGGGAATCTTAGCTCCCTGACCAGGGATTGAACTCGCACCTGCCCTGCGTTGGAAGGCGAAGTCTTAACCACCGGACCACCCAGGAAGTCCCTGTTGTTGTTGTTTTAAGCTACATCTACCTAAAGAGTTATTTATGCCCCAAACTGAGCACTATACTTGAGGAATAGTCTGACCAGTGTCGAATCAAGTGGATCTTTTCCCACAGGTCCTAATAGTAAACCCTTGTAACAGACTCACATCTTGTATAACTCAAGTGTACGACCTTAAATGCCTACCCATTACATTTAACATTGTTGGATACAGTCCATTGCACTTACCTCTGGTCTTTTAGAACATGATGACTCCAGAATACACTAGAAATGGCTTTCTGGAGACCAGCTCTCCACCTCACCCAGAAGTAATGAGCCTGAAGGCATCTCAGGCTGGCTCCCAGGACCTGTTTAGAGTGGCCTAAAAGGGGAGGTTGCAGGCAAGGAGGCTCCGTGTCTTCCTTAAACCACGTACTACATTTGTAGCCTCTGCCAAGATGTAGAAAGGACTATGGCTTCTAGATCAACCTAGTTTCTAAGAAGCATTTGTCTGGCTTAAACAAAGGCCTATGAGACCTCAGATAAGGGGCCTTCCAGCTGCCCAGATCAAGAAAGAGATAATTAAGGAGAAAACCTTCAAACTAGACCCTAAAAGATGGGTAGATTTTCAACAGACGAAAACAGGGACACAAAGGAGAACACAAGACAGACAGAAGAGGGCTTTTCTCTGAAAAATACCCCCCCCCCAAAAAAATAACTGCAAAGAAATTTCCTAAGGCTTGGAGATATCTGGTTTGCCACAGATACCCAGAGAAGAGAGTCAGAAATTGAAAGGAAAATCCTGCTAATGTCCAGCCCTAAGCCTCCGGTGCTCTCAAAGGCCTTCCCCAGGAAGTGTCTCCAAACGAGCATGCTCTTAAATTGCAACAAGAAGAACGCCACCCTGAACCCCACTTTTCAGAGGGCCCTGCCAATTACAGGCATATTCTTAAGAATTACATTTATTAATGTACAAAGAGCACTTTCTGGTTCATCATCTGATTATGAAAATCATATGGGTGAATTATGGAACTTTTTCTTTTTTTTTCCTTTGAGGAATAAACAGTCTTCATTAGGCTCAGACCAGGAATCTGAAAGTCTTGAGGACGTCTGCGTATTCATCAGTTTTCTTCTCCACGTTCTTTTCAGCCTATTTCCGTAGCCTCGTGAGCTGCCCTTCCTTCCTGTAACCGACCTTGGTCTTCTCCTTCCTCTTCTCCTCCAGAGGCTGCTGTCACTGCCAATGCCACGAGCCAAGCACCCCAGGGAGGCACACTTTCACACAAGCTTCACACGCATGGCCTTGAGGGCGGCAGGAACCACGCTTTGATTTTTCTGGCCATAGGGCGGTGGGGTCCCATCAAACACCTTGAGGGCTCAGGGCGGCTTGGCATCACTTGGTTTTGGGGAAAGCCATCCATGCACCGTCCGAAAGATGCGGCAAGGGACTCGGGAGCTGAGGCAGCTGCACGTTCGTTAGTTAGCGTTCATCCGCTTGCAGAGGAAGGTCAGGAATCTTACCTTGCTTCTGTAGAAATTGCCAGAAATGTCGGTGCCCTCACAGGGCATGTCCACCACCTCCCAGCCCCGCAGTACTTGTTTGACCAAGCTGCTCAGGGAGACGGCTGGGGCCATTAGCACCAGGACCTGACCCTCTGCCACCTTGGGCAGCTGCCTGGGAAAGTGAAACATTTTAATACAGAAAAATTAGAAAGAAGAAAAGAAAGACAGGAAAAACCTGAAAATTAATTTATTAAAAATCGCTCAAGCTTTTCCTCTTAGCATTGCCTGTAACTCTAAACATCCACCCCCATGGTCAACCCCACCCAGACTCAGGAAATGTTTCTTCACATCTCTTGCCCCACATTCTTTTTTTTTTTTTTATGGCTGCACTGGGTCTTCGTTGCTGCGCACGGGCTTTCTCTAGTTGCGGCGAGCGGGGGCTACTCTTCATTGCGGTGCGCGGGCTTCTCATTGCGGTGGCTTCTCTTGTTGCAGAGCAGGGGCTCTAGGCACGCGGACTTCAGTAGTTGTGGCTCACAGGCTCTAGAGCGCAGGCTCAGTAGTTGTGGCGCATGGGCTTAGTTGCTCCGCGGCATGTGGGATCTTCCCCGACCAGGGATGGAACCCATGTTCCCTGCATTGGCAGGCGGATTCTTAACCACTGCATCACTTGGGAAATCCCTGCCCCACATTCTTGAAACAAGAGGTGGCAGCTTCCAAATACCCAGAAATACCCAGAAAATTTCTCATTATATCGCTCCTGACCTCAGAGGTAGATACTTCAAAGGGTAGGGAGGATTGAGAACTGAAAGTACATAAAGGAGAGAGAAGACAGATAATTAACTTATTAAATCCTTTCTCTGTGATAGTACGGATGTAACAGATTCTTTCATGATGAAATACCATTTTCCAGCAGTGCTGAGTGTCCGCTATCTGTTTTTCTTTCTTTTGTCAATCAACTCATTTATTTGACTTCATCTGTTGGGGGATGGGGTGGGATGGGATCAAGGCTGTAGCTTCAGCCACACCCACTGGAGTGGGGAGGGGGCCTGTCAGGCTGCTGTTGGAGCCTTGCCCTCAGGAAAGCCTCACAAGTGCACTGTCACGCTCATCTCCCCTGGCCTGGGAACAAGACCCCAGGGAGAGATCTTTCCCCCTACTACCCACTTTAGAGGCCTGTGCCACACATTGGTGCTACCCCTCACCCAGACGCGACACCAGCAGGCCTGAGCAGGGCAGGAGAATAAGGCCACGGTGGTGACAAGAATGGCCTGGCAGTGGTTGTGACCCTCCAACAGCCCTCTCTGCCCAACCCCTGCCCGGGGTCAGACTTGGATCCAAGAAGTGACTGCTGCTTCTCCAGCTGTGCCGGCAGGTGTCTGGGGAGGGAGGCCAGCTCTGTGGTCCCAGCTCCCCCTCAACATGGGTGACAGTGGGCACAGCCAGTTTCAGCCACCAGGCCCCTTGGCCTTATTGAAAAATAAAGTGACTTGGACTTCCCTGGTGGCGCAGTGGTTAAGAATCCACCTGCCAATGCAGGGGACATGGGTTTGATCCCTAGTCCAGGAAGATCCCACACACCATGGAGCAACTAAGCCTGTGCACCACAACTACTGAGCCTGTGCTCTAGGGCCCACAAGCCACAACTACTGAGCCTGCGTGCTGCAACTACTGAAGCCGTGCACCTAGAGCCTGTGCTCCACAACAAGAGGAGCCACTGCAATGAGAAGCCCATGCACCCCAACGAAGAGTAGGCCCTGCTCGCTGCAACTAGAGAAAGCCCGTGTGCAGCAACGAAGACCAAAGCAGTCACAAATAAAAACAAATAAATAAATTAAAAAAAGAAAAAGAAAGTGACTTACAAAAATATATACATTTTAATCCCACATAAATTACTGGCAATAGACACACAGCAGCAGCTGGAGGTGAGTGCACTCAGCAGGGGGACAGAGGAGATAATAATTTAGGGGGGAGGTTATCTTCATATTATACCAAATCCATGGCTCTAGAGGTACTCACAAATTTGCACAGTTTTTGCAACCATGACAGTTGAGTATTTTGCAACCTTAACAATTCGTATGGAGCTTCCCTGGTGGCACAGTGGTTAAGAATCGGCCTGCCAATGCAGGGGACACAGACTCGAGCCCTGGTCTGGGAAGATCCCACATGCCGCGGAGCAACTAAGCCCATGCACCACAACTACTGAGCCTGTGATCTAGAGCCCAAGAGCCATAACTACTGAGCCCACGTGCCACAACTACTGAAGCCTGCACACCTAGAGCCCATGCTCCGCAACAAGAGGAGCCACTGCAATGAGAAGCCTGTGCACCCCAACGAAGAGTAGCCCTGCTCGCCGCAACTAGAGAAAGCCTGCGCACAGCAACAAAGACCCAGAGCAGCCAAAAATAAATAAATAAAATAAAAAACCAATTCATATGACTTTTTTTTTTTTTTTTTTTTGCGGTACGCGGGCCTCTCACTGTTGTGGCCTCTCCTGTTGTAGAGCACAGGCTCCGGACGCGCAGGCTCAGCGGCCATGGCTCATGAGCCCAGCCGCTCCGCGGCATGTGGCATCTTCCCGGACCGGGGCACGAACCCGTGTCCCCTGCATCAGCAGGCGGACTCTCAACCACTGCGCCACCAGGGAAGCCCCATATGACGTTTAAATTTGTAAATATATTGGTCTACATCTAATGCATATGATGCATGATCCCAGTTCTTTACTGTTGGCAGCTAAATGAGTATTAAAGGCTAGAACTCTGAATTGTTTTAAGTTTATAGATTTATTTTTTAGACTTTATAGACTTAATCAAATCTTTACAAAATTAAATTAAAAGTCAGTTTTTAAAATGATTTTGACTTCAAATGTTGATATTAACCCATCATAATGTGTATTTTACTCTTCATTTTAACAGAGGATTTTGACTATTTTAGAAGACAACTTTTTTGCTTTTGGCTGTGCCTCGTAGCATGAGGGATCTTAGTTCCCTGACTAAGGATCCAAACGAAGCTGCCTGCAGTGGAAGTGCGGAGTCCTAACCACTGGACCCCCAGGGAAGTCCCTAGAAAACAACTTAAATTGTAAATATTAAAATAATTTGAATTTTTAATTTTGATTTACTGTTTTTGATAAAATATATTCAAAATTTGTACCCTGTGAACACAATTACATTGTATTTTTAAAAAATAAATTTATTTGGCTGCATTGGGTCTTCATTGCTGTGCACGGGCTTTCTCTAGTTGTGGAGAGCAGGGGCTACTCTTTGTTGTGGTGCGCAGGCTTCTCATTGTGGTGGCTTCTCTTGTTGCGGAGCATGGGCTCTAGGCGCACGGGCTTCAGTAGTTGTGGCACGTGGCTCAGTAGTTGTGGCTCACAGGCTCAGTAGTTGTGGCTCATGGGCTCTAGAGCGTAGGCTCAATAGTTGTGGCCCACAGGCCTAGTTCCTCTGTGACACGTGGGATCTTCCTGGACCAGGGTTCGAACCCATGTCGCCTGCATTGGCAGATGGATTCTTAACCACTGCGCCACCAGGGAACTCCTACATTGTATTTTTAATGCTGCAGAGTTAAATAGGTCCCACTATCTGTTTTTGTTTTGTAAATAAATAAAGTTTTATTGGAACACAGCTATGCTCGTTATCTACAGGTTGTCTATGGCTGCTTTCATGATATAGTGGCAGAGTTGAGTAATTTTCACAGAAACCGTATGGCCCACAAAAACCTAAAATTTTTACTATCTGGTCCTCCATAGAAAAAGTTTGCCAACTTCTGCTTTGGATGTTTATTGTCTTAACAGTACAAATTATGTGAAAATCTTTAGTATGTCAACATAATTTTGCTGAAATGAATAGAAAAATATTTTTATGGGGTACATATACAAATCTTATAAATTGTGTATGTCTTTATTTGATTACTCATCCAAACATCACTCACTGGCTACTCAACAGAACACCCAGACATGTGCAGTAATAATTAAATTCCGTCACCTTAACCGTCTGCCAACTTTCAGCCATATAGAAGTCAGAACGGGTCCCATATTTTTCAATTTCGTAGGAAGATGTATTATTCAATATGGGGTATGTTTACTCTTGCCCCAGGCTCTGCAAATACAGCGTCGGGGCTGCCGGCGGCTGCTCTGAAACCTGCCCGTGTTCTGGGGCACTGGGGGCTGGGCCTGGATGCTGGAGCCTGGGAGATGGACCCTGTGCCTTTGATGGTAGTTCGTATGGAGGGTGCAGGGTTGGGTGGCTGCCAGGACATTTGGACAGACACAGCACCTTCTGTGTCTCCTCTCCCCTTCTGCAACAGACCAGGTGGGACCAGCTTTGACCCTAGAAGCCCATGTAAGCTTCCAGGCCAGGTGTGTGGGAGGCTTGGCCCTGGGAAGAACTCCTGAGGGACTGTCAGGGCAGAGACGGTTCTCCCGCCCACACCCGCAGCCCTGCGTTTCTTCCAACAGCTGTGGCCTTCTGGCCACCGTCCAGGCTCTGAACTTACGTGCCAGCAAGAGCCGTGGCGGCCTGTGGCGACTGTGCAAGCTAAAAATGTCAGGCTGGTGCTCAGGGCCCGTACATCCTGGTGGTGGCAACCGTTTGGAAAATGTCGGCAAATCTTTCCTTCACTGATGCCCAGATTTAGCAAATAAAAATACAGGATACCCAGTTAAATTTGAATTTCAGATCAACAACAAATACTGTTTCAGTACAAGTATGACCCATGCAATAATAATGCATAAAATGATATAAATATCTCATGCAATAATATTGCATAATATGATATGAGTATGTCCCATGTGTCACTTCTCAGACAAGCAGTGGGGCATTTAAGAACCAGGGCCTTGGGACTTCCCTGGCAGTCCAGTGGTTAAGGCTCTGCACTTCCAATGCAGGGGGCGTGGATTCGATCCCTCATCGGGGAACTAAGATCCTACATGCTGTGCGTGCTGGCCAAAAAAAAGAAGAACCAGGGCTTTTCAGGATCATTGCTTTTTCCCTGCTGAGGAGACTTTGGAGGCCATGTTGTAGATGGTATAACTACAAGATGGAGGACGGTTGCCTGGTTCATAGAAATGAACTTTTATTTATTGTTGCAAGCTGTGAATTTTTAGGGTTTATCTGTTATCACAGCATCACCTACACTCTCTTGACTATTACATCACTCAAGACCCTGCCCAGACTTCACTCTGGCTCCTTTCCCTTCCACTGTGCTCCACTGGTGTTTTATAAATACTCTCTTACAGTGCTTAATAAATGCCTGCTTAGTTATTTCTCTCCCTCTAACCAGGGCAAGGAGACTTGTCTTATTCGACCTTGTGACCCCAGAACCTCACATAGTAAGTACTTTACCGTGTACTGAAAGAATGGCCAATGATTTCCCGAGTTTGGAGCCAGGAGGTATGTTCATATTCGCCTTGGTTTCACCAAGGACGATACCTCTCCAGGTTTTATCTCTGTTATTCCTTAAATAAAGGATCACCTCCCTTTAAAGGTCTGCAATCTTGGGAAATCAAATTACTTGTAGCTGCATTATTTACATAGTGGCTGGTAATCTCTTCTGAGCAAGAGATGGTGGGTGGTGACATTCACTCTCAGTCACAAATTAAAAGAAAAACGTGACAATGACCTTTCCACTGTGAGAGTAAAGGTCACCTGGCATTCAGAAGCCCTAAATGCAAGGCTGTGTTTGCATTCTAATCGGCTCTACTTCCTGAGGATGTCATTGCTACTGGTGCAGAAAGTCTGGGTCCATAGTCTACTTAGAAGAAAGAAGGAATTATTATTTCCCTAAATGTTTACTCTCTTTAGATCAGTGATTATCAACCAGAGGGTGGGAAGGGAGCATGTCAGACTCTCAGAATGGGGGGAAACATAGAAAATATTTTTATTTTTAAAAAACTCACTCCCTAATACAAAATACAAGTGTGACACTTTAGGGTGACAGGCCTGTGGAGAACATGGAATGAGAAAGCATTCAGAACAAGCTGCGGGACCAAGATGGTGCTCAGCAAACATCTATACTGCATGTTTGGTACCATCTGTGCAAACACAAAGTCAGTATTCTCCGTTTGAAGGGGAGTGTAGGTTTTAATTTTAAAGCAAGTTCTGATTTTGAGTCCTTCCCATGCACAAGAGAGGGGGCTTTGATGAGTATAGGAAGATGAAGAAGCAGAGACCATTCTGTTTGGAAGTCTGGCTGTGAAGGGGAAGATGAGATGTAGAATGGTAGGCAAAGGAGCATCGGGGTTTTTATTTCCTTGTTTTAAGATTGGAGAGAGTTGAGAATGTTTAAAAGGCTGACAGGAAAATCCAGTGAAGCAGATGGGATGGAAGAAGCAGGAGGGACGAGCCAATGGATATAGATAATGGATGGTGGATAGAGTGAGCTCTCTGGGGAGGTAGGAGGGGATGAGAACCTGGTCACAGGAGGGAAAGAGGAAAAAAGGGACAAACAATGGGTGTGGCTGCAGTAAGTTTTAGAGTCGCTGGCAGGTCGCCATCAAGGCAATCAGGAGGTGGGTAGAAAACGACTGGCTTATTGAACTTTTTTTGTGAATATCTGAATGACGGTGCCAAATTTGTACAAATTTCTTCAGCTCCATACTGAAGTTTGTGGGTGGCCAAAGAAATATTCACTTGGCTAAATTTAAAAACTATTATCCTACTTTAGGGCGAGGCTAACTTTTGCAAAATTTTTGAAAAAGCCTAACTTTGCAGTTGAGCTCGTTTTGCTTGGAATATAGAATTGAAGCCCTGAAGACATTGAATCTGAATTATAAAGGGTCAAACACCAAACTTGCTTGTTCCTGTAAGCATTTATAACAAAAATCCATTTCTAGATTCAAGTTGATATTGAAATGTCTTTTCATTTTCTCATCTTGATGATGTTCTAAAGGACAAGGATTTTGAGACTGGCTTCCAAGAAAAACAAATTCCAACCCCTTCCAGTCCAGCTGCAGGATAAATTCAGGATAACTTTTCCTCGTGTCAGGGGTAGACCCAAATTTCCTTTGGGAAACTCCAGGGGAAAACTCTTCCTTCCTGATATTTAGTCTTTGCCAGGAAAAATCTCAAGAAGGGTTGAAATGAACACAAGTTTGAGTCAGTTACATAAGAGAACATTTAGAAAAGCATATTGGAGAATTTAGGGATAAAGTAGTTCCCAATTTATCACAGAGAAGAGAAGCGATTTGTGTGCCGTTATATCATTTCCAACACTGTACACTTGCTACGCTGATTTGTCTGTACCTCTGGCTATGCAAACCAAGCAGGCGCAGACTTGACTTAGAAAATGCTTTGTCTTCCACACTGCATAAGATGCAAAGCTTTTATGGTGAGCTGTACTGTACACTCAGTGCTCACATTGATAAACACCTTAATAAGGTTAAAAAACATCGATTTTTAAAAAAGACCAATATGCATTTGTTCTCAAAAATTGCTATTGCTTTATTTGTTTTTAGCTATGATGGTTCCATTATTATAAACTTTCTAATAACCCTAAAGGGGAGCATGAGATTTGCATGTTTATCAAAGGAGAATAAAGAAGAGTTGAGAAAAACTGCTGTAAATGGAAAAAATAGTGCTGAAAAAAGACACTGGTAGAGGGATAAGGAATAGCTGTCTGCAGAGGCTCCACCTTGTCGACAGCACCCTGTTTAATTCAAATTTCTGGCTTAGCTGGAGGGTGTGGATCATTTCCTTACAGGAAGATGAACATCAGTCATGTGATCAAGGACCAGGATGAACAAATGACTGTTCAATAATAGATAGCTTTTGGAAAAAAAAAAAAAAGGATAGCTTTTGGATAACATTTAATATGCTCAGGCACTGTTCTAAGTACTTTATGTATAGTAACTCATTTATTCCTCGCAACAATTTTATAAGAAAGGTATTATCATCATCCCCATTTTATAGAGAGGCAACCAAAACGCCAAGTGTAATGGACTGAATTGTGTCCCCCCAAATTCATAGGTTGAAGCCCTAACTTCCAATGTGAGTATATTTGGAGATAAGCCTTTAGGAGTTAATTAAGGTTAAATGAGGTCATAAGAATGGGGCCCTAATCCAATATGTCTGGTATCCTTAGAAGAGGAAGAGGCACCAGGGATGCATGAGCACGGAGGAAAGGCCATGTGAGGACACTGCAAGAAAATGGCCATCTGCAAGCCAGGGGAGAGGCCTCCCAAGAAACCAAATTTGCTGACAACTTCATACTGGACTTCCAGCCTCCAGAACTATAAGGAAATAAATCTCTGTCGTTTAAACCACCCAGTCTGTTGTATTTTGTTATGGCAGCCTTAGCAAATTAATATACCAAGAAACTAAGAAATTTGCCCAGGATCTTTGCACAGCTCTTCTGAACCCAGACAGTCTGGATTCAGAAATCATGCTCTTGACCTTCTTCTGTCTTCATCCAGTGAGTTAAAGCAGCACTGTCCAATAGAAATATAACTGTAAGCCACAAATTTGAACCTCATATGTAATTTACAACATTCTAGCAGTCACATTTTAAAAGCCAGATGACATTAATTTCAATATATTTTATTTAACACAATATACCAAAGTATTATTTCAGCATGTAATAAATATGAAACATTATTAATAAAATATTTAACATTCTTTCTTTTGTACCAAGTCTTCAAATCCAGGGTCTATTTTCTACTTACAGCACTTCTCAGTTTGGACTAGGCACATTTCAAGTGCTCAATAAGCCACGTGTGACCAGTGGCTGCCATACTGACAACACAAGTTAAAGCACTTTCATGGTTCTCCACCGTGTGCAAGATAAAGTCAGGTCTCCTTAAATGGACATGTAAAGTCTGTCCTGATGTAGCCAGGGCAAAAGTGACTTCTCAGCATGCCCCATCTGAGAACAAGCCTCCACTCCATGATTAGGGGCTGGGTGGAAGAACAAAGCCCTCACCTCTTGACCACACTCAGGACTTAGTCTCAGCAACAGATGGCTGCGGGTAAGATGAGAAAAGCCGTTGTTCTGCAGCTCCCAGGAAGAAAATCCTCTGCGTGCCGGGAGATGTTCTTGGCTGCAGCTGTCTGCCTGGAAGCTGGGACCAGGGAGAGAGGAAGCCATCTTGGTTCAAATACCATAGACTCTGACCTTTCTTACTAAGTTTTTGTAGATGTTCTTGAATACATGTTTCTTTGTGTGTTTATCTTTAGGACCACTTCCAGAGTCCTTAAACCTTTTTTTTTTTTTTTAATTTTCACCAATCTTACTGGGGAGCAGGTCAGCAGAGCCCCTCATGCTGTCATGCTAGAAGCCAATCTTTAGAACTGCATCTTTTAAGGTCCATGGCTGGCAAAGTTGTTCAAGGAGACTCAGGATAAATGACAATATGAGTTAGATTCTGAGTGATGACTTTATTTGTGCAAGAAAAATAAAACTTTGAAATAATACCAAATGATGATTAGGTGACTAACAATCCTATAATGTTAGAGGTTAACTTGTAGAATACTGTTAAGGATGTTTTGTTTTGTTTTTTTTCAAGTATCTGGAAGAGAAGAGAACCTCAAATGTTATATGGTTTAATTGCCTGCAGAAGATTAACTGGTTTTATATTTAAATTGGAAATCTCATTTCAGAATTCCTTTCCCCACTAATTATGTGAAACCTAGTTCTTCTATTTTATTTATTTATTTTTGGCTGCATTGGGTCTTTGTTGCTGTGTGCAGGCTTTCTCTAGTTGCTGAGATCGGGGGCTACTCTTCACTGTGGTGCTCTGGCTTCTCGTTGTTGTGGCTTCTCTTGTTGTGGAGCTCAGGCTCTAGGCACGCGGGCTTCAGTAGTTGTGGCTCGCGGGCTCTAGAGCAGCGGCTCGGTAGCTGTGGTGCACGGGCTTAGCTGCTCCGCAGCATGTGGGATCTTCCTGGACCAGGGCTTTAACCCACGACTCCTGCATTGGCAGGCGGATTCTTAACCACTGTGCAACCAGGGAAGCCCAAAACCTAATTCTTCTAATTCTTTTCTATCCAGCTCTGTCATCCTGCCATCTCCTTCATTAATGAGTTAAATAAAACTTAAACTCATGCTATCTTTGGTATAAGACTTATGTTTTTAACAATTTAAGAATTTTGCTTTTCAAACATCTGCAATCTCAATTCTCTTTTTCCTGCACAAAGAGCACAGGCCCCAGTCAATGAGATTAAAGAATAGACAGCTTTTCTCAGTCTTGCTCCTAAGGTCCTGAAGATTCTTAGCAGGGTCATGAGCTCCTAAGGGAAAAATGTGTGCTATCGGCTGAACCGTGTCCCCTCAAAATTCTTCTGTAAGTCCTAGCACCCAGTTCCTCAGAATGTGACCGTATTTGGAGGCAGAGCCTTTAAAGAGGCAACCGAGGTAAAATGAGGTCACATGGGTGGGCCCTAATCCAGTATGACTGGTGTCTTTATAAGAGATTAGGACACACACAGAGAAGAAAGCAAACCTGCTGACAACTTTGATCTCAGACATCTAACTTCCAGAACTTTGAGGAAATAGATTTCTGCTGTTTAAGCTACCCAGTTTATGGTACTTTGTAATGGCAGCTCTAGCAAACTAATACATTATGCAAGGGAATATTTTGGCTTCCTTCGGATTGACAATATCTGGGAAATCTATGCTTTTAGGGGTCATGATGGAACAAGTTATGGCTACCCTGAAAATGGATAGTTCAGAGGCAATAGTTCCAGTTAAGGGTAGAAATCTGTGAATACATACGCTTTGTTGGAGTTTGTCACCAAATTCCCAAAGCCCTAAAGTGGAGGTGGAGAGTAGGTGTTTAGGCAGGTTGAGGCAGGGCCCCCATCTCCTTCTGTGAGTATTCATTCACTCAAGCTCCCTGTGTATTTCAATGACCAGCCGGCAGCTTGGTTTAGACAAAAGTATTGGTCTGTAATAACCAGTTTTCTGTCTACAAAGTCACCAGAAGCACCAAGGTTCTATCTATCATGGTCTCAGTAGTTTTACTTCACGGGTGAAGGATGGGGACTGCCAAGGGAAAAAAATGGGGGGCTGCTTCCACCAGAAGCTCCTACGAGCTGTAAGGAAATGCAAACCTTACAGATAATCTACTGTATGCTGGTCTCTGCAGGAGTGCTTTATTTAAGGAGACTATGCTTGCTTAGTGAATAGGGGTTATCATTAGAACCCTGTAATCTCTTTTATCTTTCTGCCTTTATTTGTGAGAATTTATAGATTAGTCTAGAAGTGAGCTGCCTTGTCACATGCCAAGCACACTATTTAATAGTTGTTTCTGTAGCTCTAAGAACTATATTTTTGAAAAAAACAAAAAACTGGAAGCATGATCTGAAAATACAGAGATTCTATGCCTGTTCTGGAAAATCTGGGACTGAGAGCCACCGCACCATATTCAGAGATGTTTAGAAACACTAGTTGTCAATGAATCAGGTAAACTCTTTAGAATTAGTTCGTAAGCTAGTATCATGCTGCAGGAAATGACATACCAGTGCTTTACACACTTGATGGCATGGTTAGAATAACTTTTACTACTTTGGACCCTCCAGTGAACATATTTGTCTATCAAATGAGCCTACACAAAGGCAGTACAGGAATAAAAGGTATGGGAGAGAGAGAATCATTGGGACAATCCTAAACTTTTTTTTTTCAAGTAAGTTTTTATTCCTACCTAGTTTTATTTCACTCTCAAGCCCATATTTACTGTTTTGTCATAAGGGATACATATGCAGTGGAAATTAGGATAAACAAGGCAATCAAAGCAGACAGCTATGATTAACACACCAAAAGTCTTTTGCAGAAGAACCACAACATATCAATAAATCCAAAGACAGCATTTAAAAAGAAATTAATGAACTAAAAAATAAACTTATTTGGGGGATCAAAACAAGTGAAAAGCAGGTTCTTAAAAATTCTTCTGGCAAGACGACTGAAGGAAAAAAAAGGCACAGCAGAAACAACCAGCAATTAAAAAATGGCTATAATTACCAATTAGGCATAAATTTTTTTCTAAAGAAGGATATTTATTTATTTATGGCTGCGCTGGGTCTTCACTTCTGCAAGCAGGCTTTCTCTAGTTGCGTTGGTTGGGGCCACACTTCATTGCAGTACGCGGGCTTCTCACTGCAGTGGCTTCTCTTGTTTTGGAGCACGGGCTCTAGGCACGTGGGCTTCAGTAGTTGTGGTGCATGGGCTTAGTTGCTCTGTGGCATGTGGGATCTTCCTGGACCAGTGCTCAAACCCGTGTCCCCTGCACTGGCAGGCGGATTCTTAACCACTGCGCCACCAGGCAAGTCCCAAGGCAGAAAATTTTAAATATTATATACAACTTTTTAACCAGTTTGAAAACTACTGTGTAAAATGAATTTAAGTCAATAATTTTCCAAGTAGAAGGACAGAATGAGTATGGTTATAGAAGATAAAACACTGAATATGAATGCATTATTTAGGTGACAGGAACATGAGTTTCATTGTGCTAGTCTTTCTACTTTTAAAAATGTTTGAAATTTTTCATAAAAACACAAGTTTAAAAAAAACCAAGGTAAACAAATTTTTGAAGCATGATAGGAAGCAAAGTAATTATTTCAAAAACAGGCAAGTGGAAGAATCAAGCATTTATCTTGTCTTTCCTATAGATATTGTACCTCAGAGTAACCAAATAGTTGATATTGGGAAGTTTCTCTTATTACATAGAAGTAATCCAAATATATCACACAAAAAGATAGAACTTTGCCATTCTGCAATCCCTAAATATTAATTGACCTATGCAATGATCAGCAATGGCTACTACCATCACAAGAAAAGACACATTATATAAGTGCCCAGTGCCATCTATGAAATATTCTTGCCAAAAAAAAAGAGGGAGGCAGGCAGGAGGTAAGGAAAGAAGCAGCTCCCAATTTAGAGAAAATTTGAGGTGGGGAGACCTATTAAAGAAATAATATCATGGGGACATTATCAGCGAAATCCAGATTGTTAGAATTTTCACAAAATAGCTCAATTTCTTCAACAAATAAGTTGCAAGGGAAAAAAAAGGATGGAAAGGAAAGCTATATATTAAAAGACTGTATCAACAATTGCAAAGTATGGATTTATAAATACTGAAATATTTAGAGATGAAATTATATGAAGACTAGGATTTGTTTCAAAATAATCCAGGGAGTGGATGAAGAGCAGATGAAACAAGAGTTGCCACTAGTTGTAGTTGTGTATTGGGAACATGGGGCTCCATCCTACTATACTAACTAGTATATATTTAAGATAAGATTCTTAATAAGATTCTTAATGCCAAGAAGTTCTGCTAAGCCTTTTGTATAAAGTCTCCTCGTAGGATGCCAGAGAGCTAGGTAGGTTTTTCTGGCTTTTATTGATGGAAATGCATAAGGGGTTAGATATCAAACAACCTACCAGATCAGGCTTATATTTGCAAAAACAAAACTAAAATGTATTAATGAAATCTTTCCTGAAGGTAGTGGAGTGTAAAACCACTCAAAATGATAAAATTTACTTGAAAACACGGTGTGATTTTTGTTTTGTCAGAGAAACATTTTTCCCATAGGTATGCCATGGTCAGAGAAATGCAATATACAGATATGCAGCAGAGTGCCATGATGAAACTCAGTGCATGGTATCCTGAGTACTTTATAACATGGCCTTACTTACTGAGTAGAATAATCAGCTGATTTAAGAAGCTAGGAGAATGGTTTACAGTTCCTCGCTCAATTACAATCATTTTTCAAAATCCTTTTAATTGAAGTATAATACACAGATAAATGCACAAATCCTAAGTGTACAAGCTCAATGAATTATCAGAAAGTAAACACTCCTGGGTAACTGGTACAAAGGTTAAGAAATAAAACATTAACCACAAACCAGAAACCTCTCCTCAAGCCCTCAATTACCTCCTTCCCAAAGGTAACCACTACCCTATTTCTGAACTTGATGTAAATAGAATTATACATTACACTTTCTTCTGTGTATGGCTTCCTTTGTTCAACATCACATCTGTGAGATTCTTCCCTGTAGGTTTTATGTAGCTTTGTGTTCACTTGTATAAAGTATTCCACTATAAAAATACATCGTTATGAAATTTCTTTCTCTCTCATAGTGCCTGTTGCCCTAACGTGTACTTTGTCTAACATATAATACTGGCTTTCATTTGGCTAACGACAATCTCTTAACAGGTTAGAATTTGACATTTGTTTTCTGTAGGATCAAGGACTTAGATAATTCCATAATTTTAGGCATAGAACAAGGATATAGGTGCTTACTTAACTGAACTGTGGGCAATTTATTCCAACAAAACCAATGAGTTTTTCCTGTTACCCTATGTCCTTAGAACAAACATAGAAATGAAAGAAAATAGATAAAGGGATCTTCATGGAACATTACACTCATTAACTTTTCCTACTCAATTATACTTTTTTATAATAGCAGAGGTAGGAGTTCTACACCTGAACCCAATGATTACAAATGCACTAATTCTAAGAAAACTGTTATAGAATTTTATAAGTTCAACATAAATTGTTTTGATAGAAACATATAGTGAAGAATTTCCATTGGAAGTAGACAACAGAAAAAAAATCATTGATGTAGGATCACACAAACAGTAAACAAAGTGGGTTTAATACTTTTAACTAACTATTCCTAACATAGCATCCCAGTTTAATTACTTACAAATGTTGGGCATTAAAAATTGGGTACAGCTTGTTTGACAGTATCCTCTTATTTCTGCAACTGTTCAAGTAATGGCATATGTCTTAGAAATGATCATTGCTCTGAAATGATATTTCTTAGAAATAATTATTGCAGGGTATGTGTTCCTACACATTCATAATTAGCTGTAGGATAGCTTTAGCCATGTGTATTCTGGTTAGAATGGCCTAGAGGGAGGCCTTATGATCCATTTGGGGGGCTTTCCATTGAAGGAAAGAGTTGAAGACTACTTGATTTATGGATTTAGGCTGACATTTCCACTAGATTACACAGTTCTAAAAGGTAAATCACCATATCCCTAACCTTTCATTATCTTTCCCAGCACAAAGCTCAGTTCTGGTACAATCAGTACTTGGTGAACTGAAGGAATAATTTTCACTGAACAGTGTTAAGAGCTGAATTACATCCCGTCAAAATTCTTCTGTTGAAGTCCTAAACCCCAGTATCTCAGAATGTAACTGTATTTGGAGATATAGCCTTTAAAGAGGTAACTGAGGTAAAATGAGATCAGATGGGTGGGTCCTAATCCAATATGAATGGTGTCCTTATAAAAAGAGATTAGGATACAGACACATACAGAGGGAAGATCATGTGAAGGTACTGGGAGAAGATGGCCACCTACAAGTCAAGGAAAGAGGTCTCGGAAGAAATCAACCCTGGTGACACCTTGATCTTGGACTTCTAACCTCTAGAACTGTAAGAAAACACATTTCTGTTGTTGAAGCTGCCCAGTCTGTGGTACTTTATTATGTCAGCACTAGCAAACTAATACATATACTGTAGTAACTACTTTTTTAAGAGTTAGCTTTCTCAAATTTGCAACTTGAAATTACATTTTTAAAGTTTTCAGAAGTAGGTAGGCATTTTTACTCTTCAGCAGAAAAAACACCCCCAGCACTTATGCAATGCCTTTAAATTGGTTTTGGCAGTTCTCAGAAGAGTAACGCCCCAACCCCATGTACAGACCTTCAAGAACATGACCCTCACAACACTTGGCAGGGCAGAACGGCAACATCAGGGTGCAATGGAAAGTACTGGATAATGTTAAGGAGACCTGGGTTCTAGTCCAGACTATGCCATTAACTGGCATGTGGCCTTGGGCAAGTCACTTCCTTCTCTGAGCCACTCATCTTTAAAAGGTGGAAATTGAACTAGGTAGCCTCTTAGATCCATTTATACTCAAGACTTTGTGACTGTTAATGATGGTTACAAGCCTCTGCTGTAAATAAGCATTTCATGGTCAAGCAACTTTATAAAAACCTATTTGGCCATAGGGCTATTTTATCTTTTCCTGATAAAAATGCCTCTAGATCTTAAAAAAAAAATTGATCTAGTTACATTCACGGAAACAATAGATTTTAGATGAGCCAGCAAAGATCAGCAGTAGTTACCTAGTTTTCTATTCCATTAAAAATAAATCCCACCCCCCCCAAGAAAAAATTCCCACTTGCAAAAATATCCTAGAATAGGGACTTCCCTCGTGGTCCAGTGGTTAAGAAACCGCCTTCCAATGAATCCAAGGGTTCGATCCCTGGTCAGGGAACTAAGATCCCACATGCTGCGGGGCAACTAAGCCCGCGTGCCACAACTACTGAGCCCGTGTGCTCTAGAGCCTGTGCACCACAACTAGAGAGAAGCCCATGTGCTGCAACTAGAGAAGCCCGCACGCAGCAACAAAGAGCCCACGAACCACAAGGAAAGATCCCACATGTGGCAACTAAGACCCTACGCAGTCAAATAAATAAACATTAAAAAAAAAGATCCTAGAATAAAAGATTAAAATAAATGACTGCTTAGACTCCTACAATCCAATAACGCTTTAAAGAACCTAGAAATAAAACATTTGCCTATGGAAAAGCAATATATAGGCAGCTGGTAACTGTGTTACCCTTCCATCAAAAAAAACACAAACTTGGTTTGAGATCACACCTCGAAATGTCTCAAAATTTATGTATACTCATCCCTAGGGAAGTCAAAAACTGAACTGGAAAAATGTTCCAACTCTTCTTTGGCATTGCACATATAGTGTGTGTGTGTGTGTGTGTGTGTGTGTGTGTGTGTGTGTGTGTGTGTGTGTGTGTGTGTGTGTGTGTGTGTGTGAGAGAGAGAGAGAGAGAGAGAGAGAGATGCACAGAAAGAGAGCGAAAGACATCACTCATGCAAATGTGCCAACATGTACTTGTACAAAGGGGGTGTGCCACTGAAGAAGCTATTTGTAGGACGGTTAGAAAAGCATTCTGTTTCTCAAAATGAGAACTGTTCCTTAAGTAAAAGAGAGGTGATTAGTACACTTAAGGTTTTTCAGTTTTTAAAGTGGTATGAATATGTGCTTGCTATGCTCTCACTATAACAAGTTTAGATGGATGGCTATGACAAAGAAAATATGACATCATTAGAATTACAGGTAAGACAAGGGGAAACCCAAAGTACAGACAAGAACACAGAAATATTTTTAAGAGAGTACAGATGTCATGACATTTATTAAAAGGCATGCTACAATGCTATACTTGTTAGGAAAGAGATTAGAGATATCAAGTAATAGTCAGCAAATACACAAACAAAAATGGAATATATTGTAGTGTACAGAAGCTTGAATTAACCATGCACTACGCACTTAGAAAATATGTTTTTTAATATTTTATCTTCTCTTTGCATTTATAACATAATTCACTTCAGTAATCACAGAATCCTTTTCTTCCAATGCCACAAACTGTGTTACAAATGAAAGCTGGTACTGCTGCTTATCAAAATATACAAGACAACTGATGTTTTATATAAAACCACTTTATATGTTAACTTGTTCCCAAAAACCGTTTTTTTTTCTTTTTCGGCCTGGTTTTAAAAAATGTTGTTACAAATATTTACAGCATTTTCTTCTGTTAGATGAACATTCTTATAAACTGAAAAAGGGAATTTTATGAACAGACCACATAAAACACGAGACAATGTCAGAGGCTCCTAGCTGTGCTATTTTTTTTTTTTTTCTTAAATACAGTACTGAAAATGCCCATAAAACCCATGTTGTCCTAATCCATTCTGTTCACATTTAAACTCCCATTTTCTCTAAGTAGTCTATTCGCCGATAGGAAATAGAAAGTAAAGGCCGCTTTGCACTGGATCTTCTTTCAGAAAGGAGCTTGGGAAAAGAAATGCTTAACAGAAAGGAGTCAAAACCAGAACAGTCAGTCTTTGGTCAGAGCAATGAGGTGACATTTTGATGCAAAACTTTGCTTGGTCAGCAGTCTTTATAATTAGTACTTTTTGGATGTGGGATGAATTTTTTAAAGATCTGAGTAACAATGGTAAGGGGGAAAAAAGGCTAGAGTATGATTTTTTTTAATGACATCAAAAATAGCTATTTAAATATTTGTTATTACAACTACTACATAGATTCAAGAACTAAAAATAATGTAACAACAACAACAAAAATCTGTTTACAGTGCTGATTTAAGCTTGCCATGAGCAGCTTTCAATCATGACTATTATCACCAAGGTCACTGGACCAGAAAAATATCCCTGTTCTCTGGAACATATGCCTCTGGTTACAGAAACTAAGATGACTACCACAAAGATTACGAGCAGCTCTGTTCTTGGACCTGCACAATGCTATATAATGAATATTATGTGATGAAGGCAAAAAGTGTAACTGAGACTTCATTTTACAGTTACAACTGTTTGCTTGAACGGATGGTGTGTGGGACAACATTCTTTTAAAACTATAGTATGTATTTCCTGAAAACCAGAATACTGATACTACCTTAGTCTCAAATAGGAAGAAAAGATCAATTAAGACTACTGAAGAAGGCACATAACCTTTGGTCCTGTTTTGTGTTTCTCCCTCTATAAAACCCCCAAAACTAATATTTTAGTAATTTTCTATTTTTTAAATCATTCACAACTAGCTGTTAAAATTTGCTCTGAAAAAAGACTGCAAATAGTCTTGTAGACAATAACACAGCTCTTAAAAGACAGCTGAGTTATATTTTCTTTAAAGAAAAAGTTCTGTGCAATCTAAGTTGTATTTCTTTTAGCACAACAGTAGAATATTTTAAGTCTGGCAGTTTTATTCTTGTTAACAACAGATCAAGACAAAGGAAAAGTTAAGAAAAATGCTTTTACGCATAGTCATGCTGTCTTTTTGGTTTTAAAAATAGCAGTACACACTAGGTTTTCTAAGAGATAGGCTGATAGTTTGGCAAACAGGGCTTTTAAGTGACTCACTGGGTTGGGGGGGGGGATACATACTTTTGAGCTTGTCATCTTTTGTCCAAAAATACTTAGTGGAAACCGAAGAGGAATTACATGTTAATATAAATGTATAACCTTTGCTGCCTAATGACATGGAAGCTTTCAAAAGTTTATATAAAACTGATCAGAGACATTCATGAGAGTTACTTTTAATCAACTGAAGCAGAACCTATAATCACCATCCTAGGTGGAGCCAAAAAAAGGCATTGCTTCCATAAGGAATAGGCAGGCAAAAATTGCGTCTCTAAAAACTGTGAGATTTGCAACTTTCAACAAATCAGAAACATTACTACAAATTAACATAACAATATTTAGCCTTAAATAACGAATTTATGGCATTCTGCAGGAGCTATTGGGTAATTCTGATACTCTCCTGTAAGTTATCAAATTATTAAGGTTATTTTTCTATTTGTATCTCACAGGAAAAACAATTTACTGCTATGCAAGTTATTTAAATCTCAAAGTAGAACTTTTTGGCATAAATTGCTACTGTTAAACATGTACTGCTATTTTTTAATAAAGTCCTGAATATACATACTTTGTGTCAAAGTCAGACACCTCCAAAAATAAGACAATACTCCTTAAAATTAAGTAAATAAACTTAAAAATAGGATACTATGACAGCTCAACAGCAAAAATAAACATTGCTCAGAAGATATCAACTACATGCATGCCAAAGCAAAAAATACAAAGATCTAGTTTTTCCACTGCCCTGATATTTTAAAATCTTTTTACAGAAACTATACCAACACAAATACTGTAGACCTCTATAATTCAAAGAGCAAATAGCCCAATATGGACAATATCCATGTGCTACAGCTAATTTTAGACACAAATTGATGGTTGCAAACACACTATTTTAAACAAGAATATCTCACCTTTTCCAAATCTTAATTTGATTAATGTTCTTTGTCAATAAATTAAGATGTACGTAATGTGCATATGTATGTACAACACTAGAAAAGTGTATGTATGTATATACACTTATCTATACACACACACACACGCGCGTGCACAAATCCCTGAAAAGGATTCAAATGTTCTCTCTCAAATATGAAGGCCATTCCCTACTTCAAAATTACATTCAATACCATTGTGATCTCCCTTCTGCTACACTTCTGCTACACTTACACTGACTGTTATAGGAATCATGAATTAAAACTACACAGTAATTCCTAACTAAAAAAAAACCAATTTAACATGCCACTGAAAATTATAATAGTGCCTGTATGGAAGGAAAAAAATGAAGCAATTTGGGGAGATTTCTTAAAGAAATCGTTTTTTCCCCCTTCCCTCTTACTCAGTGTTTTGGTAAAAATATATTTCATAAGTGAAAAAAATAAAAATTAGATAAATGATTATACCTATCAGCCTATAGTAAAATTGATCCATTTGAAAGATCTCAATATAGTGTCCTCCTTTGTATTCTAATAACTAATTGTTGCTCAGCGTTGAGTGAATTCTGCTTTTTAACAATTATCTTTTGTAGTCTCCAATTTTTTATAAAATTTCTTCCTGTGTTCGAATTAATGGCTGGAATATAGCAAAGAAATTGAGATATTCTTTTAAAAGGTGAGATGAACCACTCTGAGACTCTGAAAAGTGTAAAAGGGGTGGACAAAAATGACCCTTTTAACAAATTCTGCTTTAAAAAAATCCGATCAAGCACTGAAGGAATTAACAAAAGCAAAGTATCTAACTAAAAAGAAACAATTTTACATTATACAATCACTGAAGCAACACTAAAATGTACTCTCACATTCAACTAAAAAGAGGGACAGAGTATGAGAAAGAATCCACCTTCTCATACTCCATATATGTGGGCACTCAGTAATGAAGTTACATTAACAAAGAAAAGCAAGTTCTCACGAGTATATGACAAAAACCAAGTAATCCTGAGACAAATTCTAATGGGTGATAAAGATCAGACAAGATCCAGAACTGAGACTGCATGTTATAGCCCCAAATTGGTATGCTATAACTGGCAATGACCACTATTGGTCACAACATGAAGAGGCCTACAGGTGTGCACTGAGTTATTCCCCAAACCATTTAACCCTTCCTCACCCCATCTCTACACCAAAGCACCAAAAATTTGAATAGAAACTAGTAGTTATTGAAAATCACTTAAAATTGCAATGAAAAAAACTTTAAAATTCTTACCAAAACAGGGAAAGAAAAAACAAATGCTCACCAAGCCCACGATATAGCTTTCAAGATACTTAGATAAAAGTCTAACCTATTATATCATAAGCACATAATAAGGCACATAATAGGAAATTAAGTAAATACACAGTAATTCTGAATAAGTATTAGAGATTATAGTGGTACAAAAAACCCTTGAGATTGATTTTTTTCTAAAAGAAGACTTTACCAAAAATAACTTTTAAAAAATCTGTCAAACCATATGATAGACCTGAATATTTTCCTTAAGACTGTAAACTTTTTTCTGAAAACAACTATAAAAAAGTAGTTTATAAGTAGGATTATTTTTCTTTTTAAATTTTCCAAGATCATATTATATTATTCGGCAAGTGTCATTTTGAAATTTAAAACATGTTTTTTCCTAATAAAATTATTAATTATTCTGACATCTTAATAGATCCTGGTTAGATTCCACTTAATTTCCCTGGAGACAGTTGAGACACTTCATTCTCCAAATAGTCTTAAAAAGTTAAAGATATGCAAAGGAGTGTCTTACAGTGGAAAAAAAAAATGAAAGAAAACACGCAGATTTATAAATTTGCTTCCAATACAACCCAATTTGTTTATGTATAGTAAGTATCAGTATATGCCAAATAACTGATGTAACTTATAAGGGAACACAGTTTTCTAGAGGAGTCAAACTTCTGAATCATACAGTTAAAATCTTGGTTGTAGGTAATTTAAATTACTTATGTCAAGTAATTTTAAAAGTCTATATGTTTAAATTTTTCAAAGTACAAAGGAGTTTAGAAATGTTGTATAAGGCTGATCTGGACCCAAACGAAAAGAAAGACCATCCTCTTGAAATCCAATTTTATATAGGGAATTAAATTATTGAAAAAAAATTTTTTCCTGATTCTTTTTTCCTGAAGATTATTTTCATTTTAGAAACTATGGGACAGGAAAAACACGCCTCTGGTGACGTATTGGCAGAGGGTTTAAGGGAAGAGAGAACATCCCATGATTTTTTGAATATACTTGAATATCAAACTCAGGAAGAGTTATTTTTGTGAAAGAGGCAGAATTGGTCTTGAGCTGCTTCAGTCTATGTCTGAAGGGTTTTACTAAAATTATGGTCCAGTCTTAGGAGAAAAATTCACAGAAAAGTTAGATTGTAGATTTTGAGAAGGAAACTCTGAGGTGGTGATTTTCTCCAAGGTCATGGTTATGAAGTTCAATGAGAGCCTGGATTGCTTCTTCCACAGATCCCAACTGAATGAGTGCCATTTTGCGATCTTTCCTGAAAACGGTAGAAGAAATAGAAAAAGCATATAGAATTAATTTTGCCTACAAACCTCTTCCCCAGACCTAGAAGACTTCATTAAACTACCTTAAACATTTACAGATCATATTAAATAATGTTAATGTATTTCTTAAAAACATGGACTTACTGAAAGAATTTAAAAGCCTTCACTGAACATCCGGCGTCTGTGAAAAGGTTCTTCAGATCATCTACTGTAACAGAGGGGCTGTGAAAACATTACAGAGAGAGTCAACTATCTTATCCCTAATTTTTAAATGATGCAAAGATTAACTCCTGAAATCATCAAGTCTCCAGAATTTTCACATTTCAAAGAGCATAAAGCCACGCAATGAAGACATGATTTGCAAGTGCCCTGAAAGATGTTCAAGGTTGATGCATACATGTTCTCAAATGATGGAATTTTGCCTCAAATCTTTTGCACAGGACATGGGCAGTATATAAAGAACAAGAAAATCTTTCTATATTTATTCTTTCAATGGGATTATTACCCACAATTAACTCTAGCACTTCCAAAGATACTTCCCTAGCTCTGACTTGTCTTCTATGGTCCAGTGTTTTCCACTACTAGGCCAGTAGATTTTCAATTACTTTCAGGGTAATTATGAACATGTGTATGTGGCAACCAGGTTCTAAGATAGCCCCCAACTACTCTTGCCTCCTAGTATTCACACTTTTGGTACTCCCCTCCCATATCTAATAAGGATGTCCTCTGTAACCCTCAGGGTATTGTAGATATGACACATGTGACTTCTGAGGCTGAGAGACACTGCAATTTCCACCTTGCCCTCTCTTGAATCACTAGCTTTGGAAGAAACCAGCTGCTATTTCACGTGGACAATCAGCAGCCCTATGGAGAGCTCCTTGTGGCAAGGAACTGAGGCCTCCTGTCAACAACTAAGTATATGGTGAGCCACTTTGGAAGTGGATTCTCTAGCCCCAGTTAAGCCTTCAGATGCAACCTTATGAGAGATTCAGCCAAAACCACCCAGCTAAGCCACTTCTGGATTCCTGATTTACAGTAACAGTTTGAGATAATGAACATCTACTATTGTGTTAAGCTGTTAAGTTTTGGGGTGATCTATTACGCAGCAGTAGATAACTAATACAGTGGTCTATCACATGAGAGTCAACTGACTAAAAGCAGACTCTTCCTCATCTCACAACTCCCAGCAAGGAGGGTGTTATAGAACAATAATTGGCTCTGTAAGGAGACAGATATAAGTTCACATTCTATTTTTCATTCACCTGGTATGTCACTCTTAAGTTACTTAATCTGAGTCTCTCACTTTCATTGTTAAAACGAAACTAATGACCTTTACTCCAAATGTTATTATGGATAAATTGTTAGAGACAGAATGTAGAATAGTGGTTACCAGGGACTGGGGTTAGAGAGAAACGAGGAGATACTGTTTAATGGGTACAGAGCTTCAGTCTGAGATGATGACAAGGATCCGCAGATGGATATAAGTGATGGTTGCACACTATGAATGTACTTAATGTGAACGTACACTCAAAAACGGTTAAAATGGTAAAACTTAGGTTATGTATTTAACCACAATTTTAAAAGAAGATTATGGAGATTAAATGACGTAACACACGTAAAACACCAGCACAGTGCCCAGGCTTGGCAGATGGTTAAAAAAAGTATTAACGTCTTTTCTCTCTTCTACCTACATGTCCAATGCAGGTTGCAACTTGAGACCAGCTCCTGGATAAATGTACTTAAGAGGGAGCCTGCTTTAGTATTTAAATATGTTGCCTCTCTCCCTGACTCTGTAGTGATGAGGTGCTAAATTTCTAGATTTTTTTCTCAAGTGACTCTTCCAGTTGCCTGGCTGGCATGAGGTTTGAGCCATTGCCCAATTCGGATTCAAGGTTTCTCCATATAGCCTAATTGGAGACTAGCTAGGAGCCTGGGCATTCAACAGCATTTTGAATAATTATTTTCTCTTCCTATTCAAATCCCATTCTCATTCTCAGAAATATTCCAGTAATGTACCCTTCTCCATTCCCTCAGTCTTTAACTTTTCACACAGGTGCTCGCACACAACTATACCCCACAGCTTTTACCCTTCCTTCCCAAAGCTTATCCCTCTTCATGTATTAGATTAAGTTATATAAAATTGCCAACTTGGGACTTCCCTGGTGGCGCAGTGGTTAAGAATCCGCCTGCCAATGCAGGGGACACAGGTTCAAGCCCTGGTCTGGGAAGATCCCACATGCCGCGGAGCAACTAAGCCCATGTACCACAACTACTGGGCCCGCACTCTGCCACAAACAAGCCACTGCAATGAGAAGCCCGCACAATGCGACAAAGAGCAGCCCCTGCTCACCACAACTAGAGAAAGCCCAACACAGTCCCCTTTGTACATCAAGGATTTCAAGAATTAAAACTGGGGTTGCCAGGTGCTTTCTATAAAGGCCCATACAGTAAATTTCTTAGGCTCTGATGGCCATATAGCCTCTGTTGTAACTATTCAGCTTTGTTGTTATAGCTCAAAAGCAGCTATAGCTAATACATAAATGAATAAATGTGGTTGTGTTCCATGAAACTTTATTTATGGAAGGTGAAATTTTAATTTTATGTAATTTTCTCAAATCACAAAAATTTTTTCTTTTGTTTTTCCGTAACCACTTGAAAATGTAAAAACCAATCTTAGATCATGGGCCTTACAAAACAGATGGATTTGGACCATAGGCTATAGTTTGTCGATCTCTAAGTTAGATGATGACTAAAGAACAAGTCTGCTACAACACTGGTTAAATACAGAGTGGTTACAAGAAAATTTTTAGCTTTTAGATATATATATGGCTTTGCAGCTTGTAGGTAAAAAATAGAGAATTCAGTTTTACCAAATTCTTAGATACATAAATTATTTGATTTTGCTATGCTGGACACTAAAGGGTCTTTACTTATACAAAAGGATGAACAAGTATACACCAGTGGAATATTTCTGCACAGATTTTTGCCATTCTATAACTGAAAGTTAACAGGCGCTAATTCTCTGTTTGGAAAGAAAAATTTAAAACATTGCTATCTTTCACTTTCATAGTGTATGGTTAGAGATAAACTTCTTAAGACATTATGGCAAATAAATCATCTTACGAGATATTAGTGAATAGGACAACTGCTACGTTAGAATAATTTCAGTTTTTACCTCCCCAAACCATATACTGTAGATTATTAATCATCTAAATGAATAGTAACTAATTAGATACATACGGGATGTTGGAAAGATGCAGAGTAGCTGATGGTGGAAAAATATTCTGGAAGTTTTTAGAGCCAGGCTTTTTAAAGCGATGCAAAGGACTATTGCTAAAATCCTTAGTCAGACCTTGGTCTTCTTGTCCCTCTCGAGGAAGCTGAACTGCTTGATGTTTGGACAGTGTAGCACGAAGCACTTTCCCATAAAGTCTCTGACCACTCAGATGGTTCATTGCTGGTGCATAAGAAGAAAATAAGGAAAGTCTGGGTACTAAGATAGAGTCTCTGTAAAACTGTCTATCATAATTCTTTTTATTTAGTCATTTAAAAAATTATACTGTCAGTTTGAGGGCTTAAAAATGGTTTTAAATTTAAAAACTCTTATATACGAAAATGTATTAAATGACTGTTTTTCTGTAATGAAAGAAAAGCAATACAACGAAAAGTAACTATTTTCCTAGCAGAGTGCTAGAAAGTTCCAGAATGCCTGAAACATACCACATGTTCAGGAAATGATTATTGAATAAATTAGTTTAATCTCAAGTAAATTTTTTTTTTAACATCTTTATTGGAGTATAACTGCTTTACAACGGTGTGTTAGTTTCTGCTGTATAACAAAGTGAATCAGCTATACTATACATATATCCCCATGTCTCCTCCCTCTTGTGTCTCGTTCCCACCCTCCCTATCCCACCCCTCTAGGTGGTCACAAAGCACCAAGCTGATCTCCCTGTGCTATGTGGCTGCTTCCCACTGGCTATCTATTTTTAATCCCAAGTAAAGCTTTTTATAATAAAAAATCTGAGTAATAATATTTCAACAGCCACTATAAACGGTGAGATTGTAGAATGACACTTTCTTGAACCATCATTATGAAGTATTCCCAAACTGTTATGCCATGCAACAGTTCTAGAAAACTTAATTTGAAAGGAAAATAAATAAGCAAACAAACAAATAAAATGAAAGAAAACAAGTCATGTTTATTAGTTTAAAGCTAATGGAAAAACCCTAGAGTCAAAGCTCTAAACATCAACAATATATTCAAATAGATAAATGAACTTCAAAGAATAATAAATATTTTAAAATCTTAAAATATAAGCAGATCCAAATAATAATAGAGATATTAACATAAGGAGGTACTCTTCCTACTAGCCATAAGTTTATTTTATAGGAAATTTCACATACAAAGGGGGCAGGTTATCATTATTATTATTAATCATTAGTACCTAGCTGAGCTTGATTTGCATCTGCCATCTGAACCAATGCATTTTCTTTCTTATTAAACATTATCTTCACTCGATGTACATCACCATATACTCCTAATTAAAAAGACAAAACAAAACAATTTTTTAATGCTGATTGTGTAATGTTCAATTAACTTTACTAATATATTTAAAGAAAGCTTCTTTTCTCATACTATATGCTTTCCCTGGGCAATTTCATACAAATGCTCCCAAATTTGTAATCTCTTCTATGTTCCAGATTTATTAATCTAGTACCCCCTTTCACCTGGATGTCCCATAAACACTTCAACTGATTCACCTGCTCTTTCCTGCACCCTCCTGTGTTCACTAACTCTGTTGATAAACAGTGCCATCATGCACATATTTGCTCCAGTCAGACATCTGGGAGTCATCTTTTGACTTACCCCTTTCCTTAGACACTTACACATCCAGTCAACTACCAGCACTCACTGATTCTATGGCCTAAATATCTCTCACATTTGTCCACTTCTTCCCATCCTCACTACCGTCAAACCTATTATCACCAATTCACATCTGGACTATCATCATAGCCTCCTAACTGATCTCATTACATCCATTTTTTCTATGCTAGTGTTCCCCAAAGTGGGTCCCACATCCCCAAAAGCAGGCAAAATGATTCACTGGGGTGTGGGAGGAAAATAAACTTTTACTTGTACTGATTTGTTTATATAAACCAGTATGAAAAACTGCATTTTACTAATTTTCAACATATAGAAGAAATTATATACAGAAGTTTCTACAATATGAAGGGCATTCTCTCATTTTTTAAAATTTAGTGTATTAATATATATTGCAATTATGTGGAACAGGGTTTCACCAATATCATAAAAATAAGATCTTTAAACAGTAGCATCATTACCATACTTTGTAATAGGATGAGAGAATGACTATGACAATCTTCAAGGCACACAAAGGAGTATTGGTTATCTTGTGGGCAAGCCCCTAAGAGCAACTAAACTGAAGAGATGAATGGTAGTTTTAAAATTAAAAAAAAAAAAAGACAAGTATTACAAATTTGCTGCCCTTTTCAGAAATGACAAGTGGCTGAAATAGATACTCTGTAAAAAATAACACACAATTTGTTCTTCAAGCTGAGGGTGATATTTTTCTAAATGAGTGAGAAATTAACTACTTTTGGAAAGAAATGTGCTCTGGCTATTAAAGAGACATGAACATTTAGCATTAATAAATGATTTTGTTAATGAAAATTACATAAATGTGTCATGAATAAAAACTTTTACAGTAACTGCAAATGAGTATAATGTTTCTCTGTGGGCTGATAGAGATATTCTAAAATTGGACTGTGGTAATGGCTGCACAACTCTATAAATTTACTAAAAATCACTGAGTTGTACATCTGAAGTCAGAGAATTGTAATGGCTGTAAATTATATCTCAAAAACGCTGTTAAGGGCTTCCCTGGTGGCGCAGTGGTTGGGAGTCCGCCTGCCAATGCAGGGGACACGGGTTTGTGCCCCGGTCCGGGAAGATCCCACATGCCGCGGAGCGGCTGGGCCCGTGAGCCATGGTCGCTGAGCCTGAGCGTCCGGAGCCTGAGCTCCGCAACGGGAGAGGCCACAACAGTGAGAGGCCCGCGTACGCAAAAAACAAACAAAACGCTGTTAAAAAAACCTATTGCCGGGCTTCCCTGGTGGCACACTGGTTGAGAGTCCGCCTGCCGATGCGGGGGAAATGGGTTCGTGCCCCGGTCCGGGAAGATCCCACATGCCGCAGAGCGGCTGGGCCCGTAAGCCATGGCTGCTGAGCCTGCGCGTCCGGAGCCTGTGCTCCACAACGGGAGAAGCCACAACACTGAGAGGCCTGCGTACCGCAAACAAAACAAAAAAACCTATTACCCACTCAAAAAATTTGAAACAATTTTCCATCCTCTTAAAAATTCTTCCACATGAAGAGTGAGTTTTAACCCCATTATGCTAATGTTAACAGTTTTCAAGATCAACTAATTTAACAAGAGGAAAAATGGAACTTTTCTAGGTAAAGTACAACAAAATTTAGTGGATTAGACTGAAAAATTAGTATCATAATTATTTAGTACAGCAACAATGAAACACTTCCATTCAAATCACCTATCTTTTTTTTTTTTTTTGGCCGTGCCCACGCAGCTTGCAGGATTCTCAGTTCCCAGACCAGGGACTGAACTTGGGATCTGGCAGTGAAAGCACTGAGTCCTAACCACTGGACCGCCAGAGGATTCCCTTGCATATCTTTATGAGGTATCTTTTTCATTTATGACAACCATTAAGATCAAGTACTAAAATAAAGTGAATTTAGAATCAGTTCGTGGGATACTGAACCAAAATGAAAAAGGTTTTTGAAAATAATGAAGCATATTAAATCATACTTCTCACTAAATGTTAATAGATTTTTATTTTAAAAAGTGTCATATGAAAAATCTTTAAAATATTAAATATCACTTCATTGCTCTTATATTTGTTTGTACATATTATACTAAAGACTATAGTAAAAGATGGATGAAATTTATGAATAATTAATCATATATAGATTAGGAGTACCTGGCTAAATATTTTTTTTAACTGAGAGGCACACTATTGGAAAGTTAGGGGATTATTTTTATAATCAACATCTCATTATGCCTCTCTCCTGTTTAAAACTAGTCAATGGATTCCCACTGTTCTTAAGTTAAAAACGAAGCTGTTTAATATAGCTTATAAAGCTCTTAATGACCTTGCCCCTATCCATCTGCCCAGCTTCAACATGTCTCTCCCTTACACTCTTCATTGAGCTTCCTTCATTTCTATGTTCCACGAGTTCTGTCTCTCACTGCTACTATCTGTGAAAGGACATTTGCCCTCCCTTTCTGCCTGGCTAATGTGTCCTCATTTTTCACAAGTCAGCTTAACTATCATTTCTACTGGTACATCATCTTTGATTCCCTCAGCTAGGTTAGGTCTCCTAGCTGTATGTTCCTATTACAATCTCTATTTCCCTTTTTATAAAATTTTGTTGTAACTGTAAACACTTACTGTCTTCCTTGCTATTCTATCCTCAGTGTCAAACACACTAGTAGGCACATAGCAGTAATAAATATTACTGAATGATGCAATATGCTCAATTCACATCATAGATAATATAAAAAACAACAACAAAAAAATTTACTTACCAAATAGGATAAAAAGTCCATGTGGTGTAATAAGCTGTTTGAAAAGGATAACACAAAATATCAGTGTCTAAGTAAAAATTTTAAGTAAGTTTACTTGTTCAAAGCACTGACTTTTTACATGCTGCTTCTATATATACTAGTGATGAATTTTAATAAAAATTCTTAAAATAAACATTTTCATTGAATTTAACTCTAGGTCAGAAGCTACAATACCTCCTCCTGAAAGACTTTTTACATATAATACTTTTCAACTCACATCAGGATTAAGATTGGTGACAAGTAGAACAGAATTTCCCGGTATACCACCAGCCCCAGGAATGGCCATCCTTCCAGTGACGGCAGAGGAGGTGATTGTGAGAGGACCAAGAGCTCCGGGACCTAGTCCAGCTGGGACTGACAGACCTTTTCAAAACATCAAAAGCATTTCATATTCCAGTTATCTGGAGAATTACAACACTTAATACAACTTAAGTAAATAAATGAAGACAAAAGCAAAAGTAGAGAAGAAAATGTTTCAAAGCTACCATAAGGATAACAAAGGTCAGTTTTCTGCCCTCCAGAGTCTGTCTGGAAGTAGAGCTCTTTATTCGTTGATACTATCATACTTAGTACTTTATTATTTATACAGTGCTTTGCATAGCAACCAAATTCACTGGTCTTAAAGCCATTAGGTTTTTCAAAGGGTCTATAACTACAAGTACTCCTTCTATTTCTTAAAACAAATATATTCCAGCACATTTCTCTAAAGCAGATGTTATTTTCATATTGACTTCTACCATAAAACCAGATACATATTTTTGTAAAAAGTCCTTTAGCAGAAGTCACATATATGCATGCTAGGTAGTAATGCATGTTCTAAAACTGGACTGTGGTAATGGCTGCACAACTCCGTAAATTTATTAAAAATCACTGAGTTGTATACCTAAAACAGGTAAATTGTATACATACATTCTGCATGGGGAAAAAACATTTTGTAACCTTGCAAAACATTATTACCATCAAGAACAAATTTATAGAATTCAATATTCTAGAACAAATTTATAGAATTCAATATTCTATAAATTACCATCAAGAACAAATTTATAGAATTCAATATTCTTTTGCAGCAAGAATTTTCAGAGCTCTCTACTCCCCCAGATATTTCAGAACTACTGAAAGTTCTACAATACTGGAATATTGACACTATATACTATACCTAAAACACTACACTTCCTCAGAATGTCCCACTATTTGTATTCTCAGCTTAAAAATTATCTAAGATAAAATCTCTAGTTGATATAAAATAAACCAGTTATTTAATTTATTGATTCTTTAAGCTCAAAATTCCTTATAATAGACAGAGTCTGGCCAGTTTATCACAAATCATGTAATTAAATTGCAATATAGTTTACAATCATACTATTCTGCTTGACAATCTAAGGAAAGTTATTATTACCATCATCTTGCTGAATTTTAAAACCGTGCACATCACCTTCTTAGGGTGGTTGCTTTTCCATGAAATCTATACTCAATAGTCTTTTGCATGACCTCTTCCCATGACCCTGCAACTTTTGAATAACTTCCTTAAGTCTATTATATACCGCCAACACTACACCTTAGCTACACTGTAGGGTATATACATGTGTGTATGTGTATATGTACATCCCCCTGCTACACCTTGAAAGTCTTATCAACTCAGGAGCCCTCTTTACACATTTTTTCTCTTTCTTAACATCTAATACAGTGTTTTATACATACAGTGTGTAGAAAGAAATAACTAAAATGAGGGAAACCATATATCACTACCTCCAAATGTATAAAAATTAAACTTTTGGGAGCTTCAAACACATAAAAACAATGTATAATGCCTTCATTTTAATGGGATAGGTAGAATTACTCACTTAATTAAACATACGTTAAGATGTCTTAAAACCACCAAAAACCTAAAACTTAAATGAACCTCAACCTTTTAAATCACTCTTTTCTTTTTAGTTAACTTCATCCTCTCCAGTGAAGAGAGTAGTTAAAATTCCCAGAATTAGAAAGGTAGGATACAAAGATTACTGCCAGAAAGCAACTATGTTGCAATTTAAAATAGTTATATTCATAAATCACCTGGAAGCTGTAAAAAGGTACTGTGTAGACTAGGCTTAACACTAAACCACTCTTCTTTCTAATCACCAACCTCAAGTGTATTCTTTAAGCACCAGCAATAAAATCATAAAGTATTTTTTTCTCCTCCTTAAGTTATGATCAAATTCATTTTGTTTACTATTTGGAAAAGAGTCAGAGAGCCATTATCAAAGTATTAACCGATTGCTATCTCTTAATTATTTCTATTACTTAAAGAAAAAAATATATTTTTTTCCTGAAATAAAACAGCATGCATACCCTCTACGGTAATCTTCTAAACCCATTAATCAAAAAAAACAAAAAAAGAGGATTTACAAATAAGTTTAACAGTAAATGTTTATTAATTCAAATGTTTGCTGACTGCATACTATGTATTAAATGCCATCAAAGGCATTTAAGGACTCAAAGATAAATAACACACAAGTCTGTTTAACATGTAATTGATAAGCTTATAAGCAAGCAGTTCATATATTTTGTATAGTAACCAAAAAGGCAAATCAGAGATTATTAATATAGTCAACCTATAGTTATCTGTGCCAATGGCAAGTATAAATGATGCAGAATATATAAGGGAATTTTGGAGTTGAGAATGGAACCACAGAGAATTATTTATAAACACAAGGAAGCTGTGCATCATATATTGTACATGAGCCACTTCTATGACTGAAACACCTAATGCTTTTATTATAAATCCTTCAAATATGGTAATATTTTTCATTTTGATAAGTTCCTGGAAAATATAGACCATCATTAAGAAATCATTTCAAATTCAACTTTAGAGTTAGTCACCTGTAGCTTGAGGAAATCCAATGGCTGGGGCAAATCCAGCAGCCCCTGCATATGGTGAGGAAATTATTCCTGGTGCACCTAACGGGGAAGAGAAGCTAAAATAAATACACTACCTTCTATAAATATGGTTATAGCAATATAAAATGGCTATATGAAGGTGTATTACTGACAAAGAGATTCTGTTACAGAGTAAAGATTTGTTCAACAGGTGATCCTTAATGGTAAGTAAAGAGCCTCTGCCACTTTCAGAGGCTAACCCCTTTCAACTGGGTTCAAGGTTCAAGAGTACAGCTAAATTATTATTTAATTTTGAGTTATTAGTTTGCTACTTAGTTTTAGTTTATTTAGTTTTGTTATTTAAGTTGATATTCTTGTCCTTATTTAGAGCATTGTTTCTATGAAAAATCATCAAATACTTATTAAATTGTACTGTACCTGGGGGGTACTGTGCTGACAAAAAGAAATATGAAATAAAAATCCTTGCCTTTGAGAAGTTTTACAAACTAAAAGTATGAATTACAGGAGATTCACAGGCTGAGGATATATGGGTTTAATACAAATATACTGTAAGTGGTCTAAGAAGAAGGGATTGCAAAGGATCACTGTGATTGTTTGAAGGTCTCTCAGGAGGTAAAACTTGAGCTGGACATTCAGTAAGTGAAAAGCAGTGTTTAGTGTGCACTGGATGCTAAACAAAGGCTGGTATTCCCTCTCCTTTTAGAAGCCTGGTGACTGTGAACCATCAATAAAAACAAGAGTTAGTTCCAATGGAGGAGTCAGTACTAGTAGGAAAACAATTTGGTTTGGGACAAGTTAAGGTTGAGGTGATAGTGAGAAACTCAAATGGGAATGCCACAAGTGGAAATGAGGGGGCAAACTCAGAATTTCTAACTATTACAAGACACAGATTTGTAAATCATCTATATAGAAATAAGTGTGAAAGCCATATGAATGAGAGCTCCGCTAAAAAGGGCACAAGGCAAGAAATGAAGAAAGCTAAAAATAGAACCTGGGAGTATTAGTACACTTAAGTGGTAGAGGAAGGAAGAGGAACATTCTAAGGAAAAGAGAAAAACCTTAGAAAGCAAAACAAAACAGTGAATTATAGTCCCTCAGGATCTAGAGACATAGAGTTTTAGGGGAAGGGGCCTTCCATAAAAGTCAAAGAGAGTGAGAAATGTAAAAGGTAAACAATAGTTTTAGAGCAACAGTGAGAAGCTAGACTGTAAGAGTCAAAGGGAAGGTTTTGGGGTTTTTTACCTTAATGATAGGCTGATATGCATATTTATAGGAGGAAGTATGTAGGCTACATTTTCCAGAGGAGTTAAAAGATCATATAAGTTTATTCTCTTCATTAAAGATAATTATTTAACAGAATTTATTAAATATGTAGCTGTGATTAAAATAATTCAAGAAAATACAGTCATTGAGAGACTTCAGGGACAGAGCTAGCAGAGAGAACCAACAATAAATGAAGACACAGAAAATGAGAATAACTGACAGAGTGATGAAATAAGAAGGGAAACATATATTTATTGAAAGCACATTAGGAGGCAAGCATTCTTCTAGTGCTGAGGAAGCAATGAATAAAGCAGACAAGAATCTCTGCCCTTGCTAAACTTACATTCAAGTAGGCTCAAGATCATAGGTAAAATGAAAACAGAAACAGACTCACAGACTTAGAGAATGAACTTACGGTTACCAGTGGGGAAGGGTGGGGGGGAGGGATAATTAGTGAATTTGGGATTGACATGTACACACTGCTATATTTAAAATAGATAACCAACATGGACCTATCGTATAGCACAGGGAACTCTGTTCAGTATTATGTAACAACCTAAATGGGAAAAGAATTTGAAAAGAATAGATACATGTATATGTATAACTGAATCACTTTGCTGTACACCGGAAACTAACAAAACACTGTTAATTAACTATACTCCAATATAAAGTAAAAAGTTAAAAAAAAAGATGATAGGTAAAATGATTCACTTTCATAACAGAAATAACTATATTTAAGGCATAAAGGAAGACTTATCAGAGAGGCTTCAGTACAGGTATAAGTTATCGCGAAAATTTACACTAGAAAATTAAACATACGAAGAGATATGGTAGGGATTCCCTGGTGGTGCAGTGGTTAAGAATCCACCTGCCATTGCAGGGGACACGGGTTCGAGCCCTGGTCCAGGAAGATCTCACATGCTGCGGAGCAACTAAGCCCATGCACCACAACTACCGAGCCTGCGCTCTAGAGCCTCCAAGCTACAACTACTGAAGCCCAAGCGCCTAGAGCTCGTGCTCCGCAAGAAGAGAAGGCACCGCAATGAGAAGCCCATGGACTGCAACGAAGAGTAGCCTCTGCTCACCGCAACTAGAGAAAGCCCGCATGCAGCAACGAAGACCCAGCGCAGCCATAAATAAATAAATAAATTTTAAAATATATTTTTTAAAAATAAGAAGAGATACTGTAGATTGTATTACTGTTGCCAAGTATTCACTTGACCCTTCCATGTAACTCTGGTCAGTCATGTGACTTGCAGTGTCTCCTGTGGGAGAAGCATACACTTCTATGCAACACCCACCGCACACAGTCATGTGATAGGAACACACGGACAAACAGGACATAAACTGCCTCTATGCAGAAGCTTTAAGAGGCATTATGGGTTTACACCAGCTCTCTTATTTTTTTACTCTCTGCCACAAGAATGCCATGTCTCAAATGTAGTGACACCTTCAGCCTGGGCCCTCCATCAAAAAGACATGTGAAGGAAGTTTGCAAAAGCTGATTTGCAGCTGTTTAAGTGTCAGTCATGTGAGAGGAATAAATGTTAATTGCTGTAAACCACTGAGATTTGTGGCAAGGGCAAGGGACCTACTTTTAAAACAAAACAAAGAGACTAATACAAATGGCTATGGGGTGGGGGGTATGAGGCAGAAGACTTGTAGTAGGTTTTAGAGAAATGAGGAAAATTCTTGAGATAACACTCACTGAACATTAAATAGCAATAAATGAAAGAACTGGCAAACAATTACCAGGGCCAAATTTTAAATAATTGTTTCCAAGTAAAATATGATTAACAAGAACATTTGTTAATACTCGACAAAAGTATCATTTGCAAAGTTTCTGTAAATCTACATTCCTCAAATAAGCAGAAACAGAAACATTTTAGCAAAGTAACCAGTTAGGCAATGGTTTACACAAACTTTTAAGAAAAAGGTTTAAGATTCGCATAACTAAGAATACATATTTTACATTTGGAAAAGGTACTACCACAACAGCAATTAAGGTAATACAAATGAAGAGATAACATTTTTACCTATGAAATCAGTTTATCAGTGTTATTTATAATAGCAAAGCCCTAAAGAAACAAGCTTAATGTCTAAATTGAAGAATTATTATATAAATTATGAGTCACTAGACAAAATACAGAGCCATTTAAAATATTACAAAGAGTATGTACTATGTAAAAAAAAGCACAACTATTTTGTTTTTCAAAAATGCTGGTACAGTAGCAGACTAAACTTTTTGAGTAACTCAAAAAGAAAAAAAGTAGAAAAAGAAATATCTAATTGCAGAAAAATAACTGCAAAGATTTCAGACACTGGAATTATCAGATTTGATTTGATTTGATTTTTAAATAGTATGTTTGAAGAAATAAAAGCCATGCTGAAAAATATCTGTAGGGAAGATACTTAAAAAAAAAAAAAAGAACCAAGTATCAATAAAATTTCTAGAAATAAAAAGCACAACTATTGAAATCCAAAATTATCAGACAAATTTAACAACAGATTAGACAAAGGTGAAGAGACCATTAGTAAAATGAAAGTCCCTAAGGAATTATTTAGGATGCAGCTCAGAGAGATAAAGAAATAGAAAATATGAAAGAAAGTTTGAGATACTCAGAGTAAGAGAGTATAACAGGTCTAATCAAAATTCCAGAAAGTAAGAAAAGAAACAGTGTGAAGGAGAAATATATGAGAAGATCATTTCTAGTATCAGTAAAAGACAACAATCCACCAAATCAAGAAGCTTTTTGAGCTCCAGGTAGAAAAAATAAATCCTTAAACAGACACATCATACTGAAACTGTAGACATCAAAGATGAAAAAAAAAATCTAAAGAATAGCCAGAGAGAAAACAGCAGTAATTAGGTTGACAGCTGACCTTCCAAGAGCAACAATGAAAACCAGACTATTGTGTACTGATTTCTCTAATACATTGAAAAAAAAAAAAACAAAACAAAAAACTGTCAACCTAGAACTCTATATATCTTTTAATACTGACAACAAAATAAAGACATTTCTGGGGAAATGAACACTTCAAACATGTTAACACAGACCTTCCCCTTAAGAGAATAATAAAGGATATCCTTCCGGCAAAAGGTAAGCAATCCCAGATGGCATATCTGAGTTGCAAGAAGAAATGAAAGGCCTTAAGAGAGTTATATATGGCTTAATCTAAATGAATATTGATTGTATAAAATAATTAACAAATTGAAATGTTAAAATCTAAAAAGTTTTAAACATAATAATATCTTGAGTTAGGAGGAGGTAAGAGAAGGTAAAAGGAGTTAAAGTGTCCTAAAGTTCTTATATAAGAAAAGATTACAGGTATCAATTAACTCTATATTTTGGTAAAATAAGTATGAAAGTTAAAAATCCTAGATGAAAATACAAAACAGTGTTAAACTTCGAAAACAGTAGTGGAAAAAACCAAATAATAAATAAACATTAATTCAACAAATATTTTTTGTGTCTATTTTGTGTCAGGCACAAACTAAGTAGAGAAGGAAAAAAACTACCTTGGTGAAGCTTATTTCGACTGATGAAAACAGAATTAAACAATAAACACAGTAAATAAGTTAACTGCATACATAAGAAGGTGATAAATACTACTAAAAAAATAGAACAGGAAGAATCAGGAGTACTGAGGGAAGGCTGGTCAGGGTAGGTCAAAGAAGGCAGCAGGAGCAAAATCTGAGGGTACCTGGGAGAAAAGCCCTCCAGGAAGAGGGAATAACTAGTGGGAACAATCTGGAGGTGGGAACATACCTAACATGCTTTAGAGGGATGTCAGTTTGGTGGGCAAAAGGAGCAAGGGAAGAACATCAAAGGAGATATGTCAAAAGAGTAAAATTGAAGTGGATGGTATAGGGCTTGCAATCCAATGTAAGGATGTGGGCATTTAATACTCTGAAAAAAATGGGAGCCTTTGGAGGGTTGTCAGCATTAGACTGAAATGATATGACTTATTTCTCTTTTCTAATTTACATACAATAAACTGTACAAGTACAAAAGGCAACTGATCTGCTTTCTGTCACTAAAGATTAGTTTGCATTTTATAGAATTATATATAAACAGAATCATATACCAGGTGTTCTTTTTTATATGGTTTCTTTCATTCATAATAATGTTTTGTCTGGCTTCTTTCATTCAACATAATCCTGTTGTCCTTAACGATTTATTCCTTTATATTGCTGAATAGTACTTCATAACATCGATAAACTACATTTTGTTTATCCATTCACCTGTAATAGAATATTTCCAGATTTTGGCCATTACAAATAGAATTGCTATGAACGTTTGCATACAGGTATTTGTGTGGACACTAACTTTTTCACTTCTCTTGGGTAAATGCCTAGGTTATATTGTAGGTGCACATTTAACTTAAGTAACTGGCAAACTCTTTACCAAAGAGTTTCCTAAATTTTACATTGCCATCAACACAGTATGCTAGTAAAAGATGCTCCACATCCTTGGTACAGGAAACTTTTTAAACTCTAGCTATTCTAGTGGGTATGTAATAATATCTTACAGTAATTTAATTTCCATTTCCCTGATGACTAGAGATGTTGAGCACCTTCTCATGTGTTTACTGCCATTCATATACCATCTTCTGTAAAATATCTTGTCAAATCTTCTGGCCATTTTTTAATAGTTTGTTTTCTTATTACTGAGCTATAAGAGTTCTTTATATAACTTGATATAATTGTCTTATATATATGTGTTGCAAATATTTTCTTCAATGTCTACAGCTTACCTTGTGGTTTTCTTGATGGTACCTTTCAATCAGTGAAACTTTTAAATGTTGATGTACGTACAATATATAAATTATTTCCTTTCATGGTTTGTACTTTTTGCGTTTTACCTAAGAAACTTTTGCATATCCCAAGGTTACAAAGATTTTCTAAGTTTTTTTTTTAAATATAAGATTTATTTATTTGTTTGCTTTGTTTTGGCCGTGCCACACAGCATGGCATATGGGATCTTAGTTCCCTGAACAGGAATTGAACCCACGCCCCCTGCAGTGGAAGCCTGGAGTCTTAATCAGTGGACCACCAGGGAAGTCCCCTCTCCTATGTTTTATTCCAGGAGTTTTATACGTTTAAGTTTTACATAGAGGTCTAAGATCCATTTCAAGTCAATGTGTCAGTATGGTGTGAGATACGGATCAATGTTTATTTTCTTTCCAATATGGATATCCACCTGTCCAAAACTACTTGTTGAAGGATTTTCCTTTCTCTATTGAATTTTTACACTGGTAATTTTGCTCAAAATCAACTGAGTACATACATGTGGGTCGATTTCTAGACTCTATATGCTGCTCCATTAATTTATCTAACCTTTCAACACTATCAAACTGGTTTGACTACTGCAGCTTTATATTAAGCCTTGCATTTATTTCCTTTCACTATTTTAGATACTTTTCCATTTCTATGCAAATTTTAGAAGTTCAGTGCATCTTACTAAAGTAAGAGAAAAATTAATTAGAGTAGAGAAAGAAATACGAGTTTATCAAGGTTGCTGAATATGAAATCAAGAAACAACAACACTGCATTTGTGTATTAGTAACAATTTAAAAACCAAATAACAGTGATGGCTAAAACTTACAGGGCACCATTCTAAACTCTTTACGTATATTAGCACATTTAATATTCCTCACAACTCTTACCTGTTAAATACTATTATTATGTTCATTTCACATATAAAGAGACAAAAGTACAGAGCAGTTAAGCAATCTGCCCAAAGTTACACGGATCATAAAGACTGGTCTAGAATTAGAATCTAAAAAGTATGGCTCTTAGGAATAATTCTAACAAAACATATGCAAACCTTTATGGGGAAAAGTCACCAAACTTTACTCAAAGACACTAAATAATATACAAATGAATGGAGATATATACAATATTCAAAGACTGGAAGACGCTATTGTAAAGGTGTCAATTATCTTCTAAGTGATTTATAAAGTCATTATAATCCAATCAAAACCCTAATAGTGCTTTTTTTCCCCTTTGAGGACTTGAAAAGCTGATCCTAAAATTCCTAAGTGTAAATGGTCAAGAATTGCCAAGATACTCTTGAAGAATAAGTAAAGAGACTTAACTCTATCAGACATTGAGACTTGTGGTAATGACAAAAAGAAAGACAAATAAATAGACCAATGGAACAATGCTCAGAAAACTACTCATGCATATATTAACCTCAAATTAATGGTATGTGTTAATTCTGAAACTACTTTTTGTGTATTATAGGATTGAGCAAATAATATGTTGAGGCTAATGGAAACTAGATTTCTCATTCTTGAAGAAGGGAATCACCAATATGAAAAAAAGGGTGCTGAATTGGAATTGGAGTTATCAGTTAAAACTTGCGGTTTTTTAAAACATAAACACACACATGCACACACACACAGAGAAATATATTTATGAAGTACACATACACATATATCCTAGTCATGCCCATTTAAAGTTCCTAGAAGCAGTGACACCCTATTAGCAATAAGCACATATAATGCCTTGATACTGATTTCCAAATACTATTTCCTACTAAAAGGAACCAGGGCTCATTGGAGTAACAGCTGACTGCAGTGTTATGGCAGGGAAAGTAAAGAAGATCTGAAATATCTTCTGCCAGAAAGTAAGGAAGTGTTCAAACAATGATGAAGGTATGTCAAAAGGCCACAGAAGCTAGTGGCCACTGGCCAAATCTGGGAGAGTTTGAACATAAAGTGAAAAATGATACTGTGAAATTATTACCCGTAGAATAAAATAAGAACCTACAAGTTCATATTAACATGAAAAAATAAATACAATGAATAGTAAATAAGCCACAGAGAGCTAATGCACTGTATAATGAATACAGACAATATTATACTAAAACTGTGTAATGTGATAAATATCACTACATCTGAATCATACTACAATATATAAATACATAAAAGTAGCACATTATAAACCTTAAATTCACACGAATTTATGTAATAAAAATGAATGAATGAATGAATGGAGTGTTGGTAAGAAAAAAGTTCTTTATAATAAAATCCCAGCTAATAAATGAGAAGGAATGACAGAATTAGCAAATCACCAATATAGCAACAACTACCACAGTAACAACTAATTTAAGCAATGGATGTTAAAACTAAAGGGTGAAAAGTCATAAGAAACAGGCTATTTTTATAGTCTCAACGTATCCTCCTTATAAGGATATGTTGTTAATTACAAAGAGAAAAACAGTAACTTTACAGGGAAGAAATTTGGCAGAAACCACCTTAAGTGATCAAGGTTAATATCACCAGGAATAGGATAAAGTGGCATTATGTGTCTCCTGATGTAATGAAATGAGAAAGACACATTATTTCAGCCAAAAAACCAGACATGCATGTTGGGAGAAATTCTATTATATACCCAACCCTGAACTCTTCTAAAATTTTAAAGGTCATAAAAGACAAAGAATGAGGAAATGTTCCAAATTAAAGGACTCTCAAGAAACATGACAAATAAATTAACCTGATACTGAGAAAAATTTTCATATGAAGAACATTATTTTCACAACCGGCAAAAATGTTAAAAGGTCTATGGATTAGATAATAGTACTGTGTGAATGTTAATTTCCTGATTTTGCTAACGGTATTTAGGTAAGAATGTCCTTTTTCCTAGAAAATATACAGTGAGTATTTAAAAGGGACACCATGCTTGCAACTTATTCTCCAATGACTCAGAGGAAAAAACAACAACAACAAACACACACACACTCACACACACATATAAACAGAGAGATGATAAAGTAAATGTGGCATGATGTTAATAACTGGGGAATCTGAAGGATATAAGGGAATTCTTTGAACTATTCTTGCAACTTAAAGTATTTCAATAAAAAGTTACTAAAATACTATCAACTTTAAAATATAAGTATTTATCTTTATAATATCAAAGTAATACAGGATTTCTTAAACATGACACAAAAACACAAATATAAAGGAAATGGCAAATAAATTTGACTACATAAAAATACCATGGAGAGAATGAACCAATAAGCCAAAACGGAGAGAAATTATTTGCAACACATAATACCAACAAAGGACTAGTGTCTAGGATATATAAAGAATTCCCACAAATAAACAAGAAAAGACAACAAACCAAACACAAAAACAGGCAAAAGAATTAACAGAAAATTCATAAAGGAGAATGGCCAATAAATAAAGTAAGTTCAACCTCATTGGCAATCAAGGAAATTTCACAGCAGTACTGTTCATAATAGCCTCAAACTAAAACAACCCAAATGTCTATCAACAGCAGAATAGATAAACGAACTGTGGTATATTCATACAATGGGAATCTATACACTTGACAGTATTGACAATGAATAAGCGATAGCCACATATGTGAACATGGATGAATCAAAAGAAAACAAACAGTATGATTCCATTTAGATAAAGTTCTAAATATAGGAGAAAAGAATTTTTTAAATTAGCAATTAGGGCTGCATAATGAGTAGTAAAAAAACCAACCAAACCACAGGGGAAAAGCAGAAAAGCAAAAGCATGAGTATCATCAAAAATTTGAGACTACAGTTATCTTGGAGCAGGGAGAGTGGGAACACAATAAATGAGAGGGGTACAAATAGTGCTTCTTCAGTATGTGTAAACATTTTATTTCTTAATCTGGATAGTAATTACATGGGTATTTAAAACTGTATTCACAGGTTTTACAAGCTTTTCTATAGGTATAATATATTTCTCTAAAAAGAGGGAAAGAATGCTCACAACTTAGCCCTAAGACCTTTAAACGGTAATCTTTAAAAGAAAGAAAAGAAAGAACAGCCAGTGAGGTAAGGAAAAAAGTCATGGAAGTGTGGTGTTTCTGAAGCCAAGAGAAAAAAAAGAGGGAATAGTGAACAGTTCAAATATTTGTGAGAGGCAGAGTAAACTTTCACACAACACATAAAAAAGTACTGTTCTCTGTTTGATGAATTATTTATCTTATAATGTAGACACTATTCTGCAACGACAAAGGATTTATTAATACAATAAAAAAAGGATGGTAACATTCTGGTTATTTTATATTCAGAAACCAAAATTTTAAATTGTATTTTTAAAATGTCCTCCTCCCACAATGCAGAACATTAATTATACCAACAGTATGTATTCAATTACTGAAATACGTGCAGTTCTGCATTTGCAAACTTGAGTGATAGCCCCAATTTCTATCATTTGTTATTAAAATGGTAATTACAAAGACCTTTGGCTCTCCCAAATTGTACATATGAGTAGGGGCTGATAACAAATACAGTCATCCCTCAGTATCCACAAGGGATTGGTTCCAGCACACTCCCCAACTCCCCACCCTATAGACACCAAAATCCAAGGATGCTCAAGTCCCTTATATAAAATTGTATGGTATTTGCATATAATCTCTGCACATACTCCTGCATACTGTGAATCATCTCTAGATTGCTTATAATACCTGGTATGTTGTAAATGCTATGTAAATAGGTGTAAGTACACTGTAATGCTATGTAAAATAGTTGCTGGTACAAGGTAAATTCAAGTTTTGCTTTTTGGAACATTAGGGAATTTTTTTCCCTCAAATATTTTTGATCTGCAGTTGGTTGAATCCACAGATTCCAAACCTGTAGATATGGAAGCCCAACTGTATAAAACACAAAACTTTGGTCAGACTAAAACAGAAACTTTAACAATTTAGGAACATGAACTGAACAATTTCAGTTATAAATAACAAAAAGCTTTAACACTAAATTTACCATCTGTTTTCTAGAAAATTTTGGACAACAATTTGGCTAAGGATTCTTTTTTCTCACCTATAAAATGAAGATAAACTAAATATCACTTGAAGTCTCAACTAATATTTTATGGTGTCATCTGGGAAAGAAAAATCAATCACAAAGGGTAATAAAATTAAAATACTTTTAACTAAATAATAAACCACACTTCGAGAGTTGCAAAACCAAAAAGTATATTAACCTAATGATATATCCAAGTAGGCTCTCCACTACTTTTCCCTTTACATAAAGGTTTATTTTAAAAGTTTAAATTATTGAGAATTTTAAATAAAAGAAGGAAGCTCTCCAAAGCAACATTTGTATGAGTAATGCAGAAGACTACTTTTATTAGTGCAAAAATGCAACTTCACACAAACTTAGGGTTAAGATGAAAAGTTCTGATGTTTAAAAAACAAAAACAAAAAATTGTAAATCCTCTTCTTTGAATAAAGGAAAAACATACTACTAATTTAGGTCCTTGTTTTAAAGTATCACTACTTAAAAAAGGAAACGTATTTCTCTTAAGACCACTTACACCAGTATTTTGCTGGTTATATTGGGCTGGCCAAAAGGTTCACTCGGTTTTTTCTGTAAGACACCTTTAGTAGCACTTAGTTGTCTTTAACTTCATTTGAAACAGTTTTGTTAGATTGTATTGTGACAGCTATCAGATCAGCATGCATTTTAAAAAAAACTTATCAAAATTGGTGAATTTCTGTGTAGCCATTTTAATATTGAAGATGGAAGAAAAAAAGCAACATTTTCAGCATATTATACTTTATTATTTCAAGAAAGGTAAAAACACAACTGAAACACACAAAAAGATTTGTGCAGTGTATGGAGAAGGTGCTGTGACTGATCAAACATGTCAAAAGTGGTTTGCAAAGTTTCGTGCTGGAGATTTCTTGCTGGACGATGTTCCACAGTTGGGCAGACCAGTTGAGTTGATAGCGATCCAATTGAGACATTAATTGAGAACAATCAATGTTATACCATGTGGGAGATAGCCAACATACTCAAAATATCTGAATCAAGCACTGAAAATCATTTGCACCAGCTTGGTTACGTTCATCGCTTTGATGTTAGGGTTCCACATAAGCGAAAAAAAGCCTTCTTGACCGTATTTCCGCATGTGATTCTCCACTTAAACGTAATGAAAACGTTTTGTTTTCAAAACAAATTAAGACAGACGATGAAAAGTGGATATTGTACGATAATGTGAAACGGAAGAGATTGTGGGGCAAGCGAAATGAACCACCACCAATCACACCAAAGGCTAGTCTTCATCCAAAAAAGGGGATGTTGTGTATATGGTGGGATTGGGAGGGGGAGTCCTCTATTTTAATTAGCTCCTTCTGGAAAACCAAACGATTAATTCCAACAAGTACTGCTCCCAATTAGACCAACTGAAAGCAGCACTCGACAAAAAAGCGTCCAGAATTAGTCAACAAAAAATACGTAATCTTCTATCAGGATAACATAAGACCACATGTTTCTTTGAGCACCAGACAAAAACTGTTACAGCTTGGTTGGGAAGTTCTGATTCACCTGCTGTATTCACCAGACATTGCACCTTCGGATTTTCATTTATTTCAGTCTTTACAAAATTCTCTTAATGGAAAAAATTTCCATTTCCCGGAAGACTGTAAAAGGCACCTGGAACAGTTCTTTGCTCAAAATGATAAAAAGTTCTGAGAAGATGGAATTATGAAGTTGCCTGAACAATGGCAGAAGGTAGTGGAACAAAAGGGTGAATATGTTGTTCAATAAAGTTCTTGGTGGGGCTTCCCTGGTGGCGCAGTGGTTGAGAGTCCGCCTGCATCAGGGGACACGGGTTCGTGCCCCGGTCTGGGAAGATCCCACATGCCGCGGAGCGGCTGGGCCCATGAGCCACAGCCGCTGAGCTTGCGCGTCTGGAACCAGTGCTCCGCAACAGGAGAGGCCACAACAGTGAGAGGCCCGTGTACCGCAAAAAAAGTTCTTGGTGAAAATGAAAAATGTGTCTTTTATTTGTACTTAGAAACCAAAGGAACTTTTTGGCCAACCCTATAAATCAACTTATTTAAACCAGTGGTAATATATAAGACTATTAATTTCAAGCAAATGGTTGCATGGTTTATAAATAACAAGTAATATTAATGTTAGAAAATAAATTCAATTTCAGGTATCCACTTGTTTTTGCCAACTAATAGAATCTACTAATATTAAGATTCAATTAATGAACACATTTTCGTTCCATGATTCTCACTTTTCTTTAGAAATCCTGAGCGAATCCAAGAAGAAACCACCTGACATATATGGATTAATAAATGAAACTTTTAACTTCAGAAAGCTTGTTCTGTGACCCAAAAGAGAACTACTCACCGAAAGCCATAGGGGGTTCAAGGGATGGCTGGCCATCACCAGTAGGAAGGTCTAAGCGAGTGAAGTCTCTGCTTTTGTCGTTATTATATTTCACATTAAGGCTGGTAAGCTTGGAGAAGTCAATACGCAGAGTGCAGCATGCATTATAGATATTCTGGCCATCCAGAGTCTAAATAAAGCATGTAAGAAAGCATGATGTTTTACAAGATAATAACAATAATAAATCAAGTAGCCTCTATTTTGACAGAGTGGTAATCAGGCATAAAGCAAAGAGGACTAAACTAAAAGCCAAAGACCTGGGTTTACTTTTAACTCTGTCACTGTGTGAGCCTAAGAGAGAAAATGAAAATCTCTATTTCTCAGTTTTTTCATCTGTAAAGTAAGGATAATAATCCCTATCCTGTCTATGATAAGAGCAAACGGAAGAGGAGAAATGTATAAGCTTAGAAAACTATTATACATTATTGTACATTGTACTAATTATTATGATGATTATTTTTTAAATGTTTAAAGATATTTAAATTTTACATTTCATCTTAATTCATTTTAGTGTACTTTATATAGGTTAAGATGAAATAAAGCTTTTGTAAATGGTACCTGTCAGAACCACAATATGTGAAATATTATCTACCACTTACTGTTTTTCTTGTTAAGTTTATTTTCTTTGAGTAATAAACTTGAGGGAAGTTTTGAGTCAGATCAGATACAAGACCAAAAATCAGCAACCCCTCCTTTGAAAATAATAAAGACTTACCAAAGGGATATTTATAGCTACTTATGACTTCCACAAACACTTCAATTTATAAAAATAGATACCAGAAACCAAAACATAAAAATATCAATTAAAAAAAACCATACAAATATACAAAAACCCCTGACTTACCATGATAGTTATTGACCAGTATGCCATCATGAAGGTACAAAATAATATATGTGGGTAGATGGTACAGCAAATATAAATGTTATTCCTAATCAAGAACTAGACACTTTGTGATACACAAAAGTACTATAAACCTTAGTCCTATCTTTGGAAAAAAATTAGAAATAATTCAGATACCAATACAAGACAGAATTAGAGTTAGGGATAGATCTCAATAGGAGATGGGTCAAACGTAACCAAACTGAATGTGAAGTTTTACATCCTGTGGAAAGTCAAGCACTCATGTACTAACAAGAAGACAATATGAATTTAAGGCAGCATATTTCCTAAGATTTAATGTCTTTAGCAATTTAGAGCTCAATGAAATTCAACAGTGAATATGGTTGCAAAAATACTGAAATCAATCAATCTTTGGCTCACTTAATATAAGTAAATGAGGCACTAGGGTAAAGATAATCCTACTTTATTAGTCAGATTATAACAGAAGTACTGTGCTCAACTCTAGACTTTAAATAGGACAAACAGAAATGAGTCCCAGAAATCTGAGAAATGATAGGTGATTTGAAACGATTTCATATGAAGAAAGAAGTAATTTTTAGACTATAAGAAGAGCATATGGAACAGTACTTTTAAAAATGGTAAATTTCAGTATGTATATTTTATTACAATTTTCAAAAAAAAACACATGGTAAACTACAGCAAAGGAGAAGACATGATGGCTTTCTCTGGTATCACTGAAGTGACTGATTAACAACTGAAAAATGAAAAAAAGATCATAATTACCATTTTGGCATAATGTGCATTCAATGGGTCAGCATACTGAAGCAAGGCTTGAAACTGATTATTCTTTGTAAAGGTGATAATCTTTAAGACTGTGCCAAATTTAGAAAATATCTGGAAAAAAGTTCACATTAGGTTAAATTTAAGGAAAAAACTTGCTAACATATCTTTATAAATACAACTTGATTCATTAATCCCAGGTTTTTTTTTTTGTTTGTTTTGTTTTGTTTTCTTGCGGTACGCGGGCCTCTCACTGTTGTGGCCTCTCCCGTTGCGGAGCACAGGCTCTGGATGCGCAGGCTCAGCGGCCATGGCTCACAGGCCCAGCCGCTCTGCGGCATGTGGGATCTTCCTGGACTGGGGCACGAACCCGTGTCCCCTGCATTGGCGGGCAGACTCTCAACCACTGCGCCACCAGGGAAGCCCCTGAATCCCAGTTTCAAATGAAAATAATTTCCTCTATTAAAACTATTGGTACCAAAATCACTTCAATCAAGCCTAAGATGTTCATGTTTCAACACTCGTGCATGGCTTAAAACAGTGCCTGACACATAACAGGCACTAAATATTTAACCTATTTTATAGCATGTCATAAATGGCACAATACTGAATCAGGAGGTTACAACAGGAATTAATTAATGCTATGAGATGTTGGTGTTACAAAGCATATACCTGGAAGTGGAAGAGTCATACGGATCAACTATTTCAGCCTGAGAATCAGCATCTACTTGAAATTTTTATAGACGGGAAAACTACAAAATATTCAACAAAATGAACAACAGAATGTTCAATGCTCTAATAATTCATCAAATACTCATAGAGCACTGTTCTAAGCTCTAGAAAGTCAGCAGTGAACAAAACAGTAACAAGAGTCTCAATATGGGCTCATCAATTTTAAACAATAGTACCATACTAATGTTAATAATAGGGGAAACTGTGTATGTCTGTGGCGGTAAGGAGGTATATATATTCTGCTCAAGATTTTTGTGAACTAAAAATGCTCTAAAGAATTCTAGTAAAAAACAAAATGTGAAACAGGAAAAAAAAAACCTGAAAAAGGCAGAAAGAGAAGGGGGAAGAAACAACAAACAAGTAGGAAACAGTTACCAACCTAGTAGATATAAGCCCAACTATATAAAAAATCACTTTAAATGTGAATGTTCTAAATATGCCAATTAAAATACATACTTGTCAGAGTGGGCTTTTTAAAAAGCACAAACAAAACCCACCTCCAGGTTATTCATCAGAAACCCACTTTAAATATAAAGACTCAAGCTAAAGGGAGAGAAAGATACACCATGCTTACACTAATTTTTAAGAAAAGCTGGTACAGCTATATTAATTTTAGACAAAGCTGACTTTTGAAGAAAAATTATCAGGGATAAAGAAGGAGGGTATATAATAATAATAGGGGTCATTTATCCAAGAAGACATAACAACCCTTAATATGTATGTGCTTCATGAAAAAGAATCAAAATACTTGAGAAAAAAAGCTGCTGGACTATAAAAACACTATTGTAGCTGGAGACTTTTAACACCGCTCTGTCACTAATTGACAGATCCAGAAGTCAGAAAATCAGGAAGGATATAGCTGAACTGAATAGCATCATCAATCAACTGGATCTAATTGACATTTACAGAACAGTGCACCCAATAATAGAATACACATTTTGAATTTTGCATGAAACACTGACCAAGATAGACACATTCTGAGCCATAAAACACACTTTAACAAATTTAAAATAACAGAAATCATACAGTGTATGTTCTCAAACAATTATAGATTTAAACTAAAAATCAATAACAGAAAAAAATAACCTGGAAAATCCTCAAAGAAAGAAAAAAAAGAAAGAAACGAGTCTCTGCTCTCATAAGGAAAGACAGACGATAAACAAATAAGCCAATAAATAACAATGTCTGGTCATAAAAAAGTGTTTTGCTTTAAAAATAAAAGGGAAAGGGATGAGAGTGAACTGGAATGCAAGTTGGGAAGGTGCAAGGGTGCTCAAGGAAGGCGTCTCTAAGGAGTCTTTAGAGAAGCGGAATAAACAGAGTTGGGGGAAAGTTTCCTGACAGACCCCTGGTTACCAATGCTCTTACAACACTTGTTATACTTCCCCACCACAAGTTCAGGGCCAGGGTTACTACAATGCATTTTGCTTTCCTCTGACATCCCATTTTAAATCTACAACACTTGTTATACTTCCCCACCACAAGTTCAGGGCCAGGGTTACTACAATGCATTTTGCTTTCCTCTGACCTCCCATTTTAAATCTACAACACTTGTTATACTTCCCCACCACAAGTTCAGGGCCAGGGTTACTACAATGCATTTTGCTTTCCTCTGACATCCCATTTTAAATCTGGATTTTAATAAGCCAGAAACTTGCCCTTCTGCTTCTAAGGATAAAAACATAAGTATTCCTTATGCTGCTAAGAATTTGCTGTTATCAAATACTATGTATGTGTCTCCTTAATAGGCAAATGGTCCTGCTTTTTAATTATCAGAAAGAATGATCAAGAATAACTATCCTAGGGATTTCCCTGGTGGTCCAGTGGTAAAGAATCCGCCTGCCGATGCAGGGGACATGGGTTCGAGCCCTGGTCTGGGAAGATCCCACATGCTGAGGAGCAACTAAGCCTGTGCGCCACAACTACTGAGCTTACACTCTAGAGCCCACGAGCCACAACTACTGAGCCCGTGAGCCACAACTACTGAAGCCTGTGCACCTAGAGCCCATGCTTTGCAACAAGAGAAGCCAGTGCACCGCAACAAAGAGTAGCCCCTGCTCGCCGCAAATAGAGAACGCCCATGTGCAGCAACAAGGACCCAACACAGCCAAAAAATAAATAAATGTATTAAAAAAAAAAAAGAATCTGCCTTCCAATGCAGGGGATGTGGGTTTGATCCCTGGTCGGGGAACTAAGATCCCACATGCTGTGGGGCAACTAAGCCTGTGCGCCACAACCACTGAGCTCACGTGCCGCAACTGCTGAGCTTGCGTGTCTCAACTAGAGAGCCCACATGCCACGAACTACAGAGCCCATGTGCTCTGGAACCCCTGCACCACAACCACAGAGCCCACACGCACTGGAGCCTGTGTGCCACAACTAGAGTAGAGAAAACCCACATGCCACAACTAGAGAGAAGGCTTCGTGCCGCAACGAAGATCCTGCACGCCACAACGAAAGATCCCACATGCCTCAATAAAGATCCCACACGCCACAACGAAAGATCCCGCATGCCTCAATGAAGATCCCACATGCCGCAGCTAAGACCCAATGCAGCCAAAAATAAATAAGTAAATAAAAAATAAATCTTAAAAAAAAGAATAACTATCCTAGAGCACAGGCAACAAAAGAAAAAATAGATAAATTCAACTACATCAAAATGGACACTTATGTTCATCAAGACTATCAACTGACTTGAAAAGACAACCCACAAAATGGGAGCCAATATTTGCAAATCATGAATCTGATAAGGGGTTAATATACAGAAATATAAAAAAAACTCCTACAACTCAACAACAACAAAAACCCAATTTTAAAAACAGGCAAAGGATTTGAATAGACATTTCTCCAAAGATAATCAATAGCAACAAGCACTTGAAAAGATGCTCAATGGGAACTCCCTGGTGGTCCAGTGGTTAGGACTGCCAAGGGCCCAGGTTCGACCTCTGGTCAGGTCAGGGAACTAAGATCCTGCAAGCCGCGTGGTGTGGCCAAAAAAAAAAAAAAAGAAAAGATGTTCAACATCACTAATCATCAAAATGCAAATAAAAACTACAACAAAATACCACTTCACGCCCCCATTAGGACAGGTACTATTAAAAAATCCAAAACAAACAGAAAAGATTAAGTGTTGGGGAAGATGTGGAGGAAGTGGAACCCTTGTGCACTGTTGATGGAAATGTAAAATGGTGCAGTGGCTATGGAAAACTGTATGGGGATTCTTCAAAAAAAATTAAGAAGAAAATTACCATATGATCCAACAACTCCATTTCTTGGCATATACCCAAAAGAATTGAAAGCAGAGACTCAAAGAGATAATCTGAACACCTATGTTCATAGCAGCATTATTTGCAATAGCCAAAAGATGGAAGCAACTCAAGTATCCATCCACAGATGAATGAATAAACAAAATGTGGTATATCCGTACAATGGAATATTATTCAGCCTTAAAAACGAAATTCTGACACATGCTACAACATTGATGAACCCTGAAGACAATGAGTTAAGGGAAATAAGCCAGTCTCAAAACAACAAATGATGCGTGATTCCGCTTATATGAGGAACCTAGAGTAGGCAAATTCACAGACAGGAGGAAGAATGGTGGTTGCCACGGGCTGAGAGAAGGGAGGAATGGGGTGGGGAGTTACTGTTTAATAGGTACAGGAGTTTCAACGGGAAGATGAAAACATTTCTAGAGATACATGCTATTTGGTGATGGTTGCAAAAAAATATAAATGTACCTAATGCCACTGAACTGTACAATTTAAAAAAGTTAAAATGATAAAATTTATGTGTATTTTACCACCCTCCAAGATAAAATAACTATCCTAAAGTCCAAATACTCATTTTTGGCAAGATATGCTTTAATATATTATTAGCTTAGAGTTAAACATTTCTTATAAGAGATAAGAAGATCAACAAGATTTGTGGAACCAATTTGTCTTGGAAGGGATCACCAGAAAATGCCATTCCTTAAAAGTTAGATAGTCTGAAGGTTCTTTATTGAAATTTAAAACTTTTAATAAAATGTAGCTAATTTCATTATGGTCATATTTCAGGGTTTAGAACTTTGAGACCTTAACTCCTCATTATAACTGTATTTTGAAAAACACTAGGAAATTTTTTGTTTTGTTCTTTTAATGAAAACTTTGGCCTTGTAACAGGTTATTTCCTCAGTACACCCTCATGTCCTAGATAATATTCTTAAAGTTTACAGAAGAATACCAAATTTACTTTCTTCTCAGCTGTCAAAGATTTTATGTTGTATCTTTCTTTAAGATATAGGTATAAGCATTCTTGGGAAAAGGTATTATGTTTTCTTAATTTCCATCCTTGGTGATACCATGGTGTTACATGCATGCACACACATCAATCTATATATTGTAAGTGCATCAATTGAGGTTTGTTTGCTTTTTTTTCGCCTGATAAAGTAGTAACAATGTTAAAAATGTGTATGTATATATATAAAAGGAGATATAATAACTGCCTAACCTCCCTCCTTCATACTGCAGACACAGGTAGTGCTCTAAAGTACAAGTCAGATTATACTTTTCCCTGCTTAAAATTCCTCACTATCTCCCCATTATCTACATGGTAAAATCCAAGCTCTTTGGTATAACATACACAACTTCTCCCTGGTGTACCTCTCCAACCTCATTTCCTCACACTTTTTATACCACACTATTTACATCAACAGTAGGGAACTGTCTATAGTAGTTCTCCAGATACACTAAGTGGTTTTGGACTTCCATGCCTATACATGTGGCTTTTCCCTTTTCCTGTAACTCTTTACCTAATACCTAGTAAATTTTCATTTATCTTTTTCAAAACTCAGCTCAGGGAATAATGCCACCAGAAAATCCTTAGCCTCACCCAAATCTCAATAGAGTTCATTCTCTAGTACCAAATATTAATATCCCCTCTAGGCCTCATACAAATATTTATCTAGCTGTTTTATTTACATTGGTCTATACATTTGTTTATATATGTCTCCTTTAGACTGAAAGGTCCTTGAAGGTATATACCTTGCCTGAATCATTTCTCTATCATTGAGTACAATTCCTGGCATATAAGAGGCACAGAGTAAATGCTTATTATTAACTGATAACAAATTATACTCTGAGATCTGACTGAAGAATTATGGCAATATGCAATTTTTAAAATGATAAATATTTTTGATGTAAAATATCTTGTTAATGAAGTAACAAGAGCATATAATTTGCTCTAAAATTTGGGATTTTATACTGTATTATGCTACAGAACCTAGTTAATTTCCACTTAACCTTCAGATTTTGTTAATGGTTCGATTCCTTTCCCTCATTTAACTTGAACAAAAACCTGAAGCATATCCTCCCTGACAGATGTGTTTGGCTGTGTAATTTTCATCTGAATGTGCCAAGAGAATATGAATGAACTCAACTGGCTAACCATGGATAGCTCTCTAGAGTCCCCTGGATCGTATTTACTGAAAGAGTAGCTGCAAAGATCAACCTGATACTTTTTTTTTTTTTAATTTATTTTTGGCTGCATTGGGTCTTCGTTGCTGTGCACGGGCTTTCTCTAGTTGCGGTGAGCCGGGGCCACTCTTTGTTGCAGTGCGCAGGCTTTTCATTGTGGTGGCTTCTCTTGTTGCAGAGCATGGGCTCTAGGCACGTGGGCTTCAGTAGTTGTGGCACGCGGGCTCTAGAGCACAGGCTCAGTAGTTGTGGCGCACGGGCTTAGTTGCTCCGCAGCCTGTGGGATCTTCCTGGCCCAGGGCCCAAACCCACGTCCCTTGCACTGGCAGGCGGATTCTTAACGACTGCGCCATCAGGGAAGTCCCCAATCTGATACTTTTGAATAAAGTAAGTGAGCACCAACATTGGGGAATTCAGGAATGCCTGAAGTGTAGTTTTTAACAACTTTTTATAATTATCAAAATACTCAGTTTTAAATAGATTTGGTCTCAAAAGATCAATGTTTAGGAAAGTTTAATATATATTTTTATAGATTACAAGATCTTTGATTATTTCCTAATATATTTACTTTGCTGTCATAAACATAAGAAACACATAGACTCAACTCTTGACATTTCTTGTGCATTTTAATCTTTTCAGACTTTAAAATGGGACTAATAAAATACTAAAGATCAAATTCTGATAAAATTAATCTTCAGGGTGATGTTTATAAAGAGGGCTTGCCAGAAACTGTTCACCAGTATTCACTTGTAAAAAGCATTATTTATATTAGAACTTTTAAAAATAGCAAGCACATTGGCCACAATTTGTTTATAATAGTTTTTGTAGCCAACAAAACAGCAAGATTTAAGAATTAGAATTTGTATTACTAGTGTTGTATTACTAGTGTTGATTCTTTTATTTGATACCATAATAACTGGTTTTTGCAAGCTATTTATCTTTATTTTGTAATTCAAAAAGGTAAGTCCTTCATCCTGAAGAGATTCACCTTTTGGACATTCATAAAGTAACCCCATATATAACAGTACTTGGAAGTAATGGATTCCACAAAAATACTGTTTTCACCTACTCCTTCAGTACACAAAGAAATTTTTTAGAATGCAGGGTTGAGTTTATGTAATGGAACAGTTGATGAATGCCTTCTTTATCTACAAATACTCGCTAAGTGATGCCATCCAATCCAATGGCCTTAATTACCACTCATATGCAAATGATTACCAATTCTCCAGCGTGAATTCTTAGGCCCAATCCAGACTTATTTCCCAACTGTCTCTTCAACATCTCCCACTTGGCTGTCTAACAGGTATCTCAAATTTAACATGTCCAAAACACTCTCTTGATTCCTCCCCTTCCTCCCACCCCTGCCCTAAATCTTTTTTCGCCCTCAGTCTTTACTATCTTAGTATAAGATAGCTCTATTTTACCAGAGGCTCATATCCTCAATCTGGAAGGCATTCTTGATTACTCTCTTTCTCTCCATAACCCACATCTACTAAACCCATCAGCAAATCACTCCAAATATATACGTAATCACCATGTGCAGTGCTCACGTCCCCACCTGGGTCACCACCATCTCTCATCTGGACTATGATAAGAGCCTCCACTTATGCCTACAGTTTATTCTTAACATAGCAACAAGAACATTAAACCTATCATCTCCCTCCTCTACTCAAAATCCTCCATGGCTTCCTATTTTACTCAGTGTAGAGATTACAAAGGCTTTGCATCATCTAGTCTTAACACCTTCTCTGAGCCTATCATTTATGGCTTCCCTATTTTTTACACGCCAATGATATAGTCTTTTTTCTGATATTTGAACACATTAAGCACACTTCCATTTTAGGGACTTTGCACTTGCTGTTCTTTCTGACTGCATCATTGTTCTACCATATATACACATAACTTACACCCTCACATCCTTCAAGCTTCTGTTCAAATGTCATAGTGTAAACACTTCCCCTAACCTACCTCATTTGAAATAGCACCACTCCTATCTCAGTCATCATTAATCCCCTCACCATGAGCTAAAGGAAAAACACTAGCTTCCATAGATGTTAGAGAGCAGTTTAGCTAATATCAACTCTACTTACTAATTAATTATAACATGTGCAACCAACTCCACACTTCCATGTATTTTCCAATCACAATATTTATCACACTTTATGCTATTACTTATGAAATTACATCTTACCCACAAGACCACAAGAGCAAGGATCAGTTTCTTACAATGCAATTTACTAGCATCTGATAAGTACAGCTAACATTTCTTGAGCACTTACTATGTAACAGGCACTGTTCTAAGTGCTTTAAATGCATTAACCCATGTGATCCACACAATGAAGGTATAAAATAGATACCATCTTCATCCCCATTATATAAATAAGAAAAAGACATAGAGGGAGTAAGTTACTTGTCCAAGGTTATAGAGGTAGTAAGTGGTAGAGCTGGGATTCAAACCAGCTCCAGATACTGTATCCTTAATCATTATGCTATACTACATTTTAGTTGGCCAATGGAATAGAGTGTCAGGGGGAGAGGGCTAAATTAACGTAATTAGAGAAAGACTCTCTGAGGAGGTGAATTTGAGCTGCAAATGGAATGATGTAGATTCAGCTAAGTGGCTATCTCCCTAAAGAGTGTTCCAGGCCTAAGAAATAGAAGACAGAAATGGACAAGGACAGAAATAAGAGGGGGGGAGGGGGAGAGGGTCAAAGGGCCAGAAAAGCTAGGGTGTTAAATAAGCAGAAGAGTTAGGAAGTGAGCTTAAAGAGATGGGGAGAAGTCTGCACATGGGGACTTAAGTGCCTTGCTAAGAAGTTTTGGTGTTTTCCAACAGCAATGTGAAGAAGGATTAAACAGGAGAGTGCCATAACTAAAGGGCTGAGAGTCCTATCCCAATGGTTACTATTGAAGACTCTCAATTACCTCTCTTCACCTGAAGGACCCATGATCTTTTGGGAAAGAAACAAGGTTTGTTACTGGTCTGAGGGAAATGACAAATGGAATGACAAGACAGGACCACACAACCTTGACTAAATTCACTGCTGACTGATGGCAATGTTGAGCCACAGGTGCAATAACATCTTCTGTAAAGCAGTAGAAGTTAGCAGTAGCTACAGTGCCACAGTAGCAAAAGCAAACAAAAAATGCTGATGGATCACAGAGGGTTCAATGCCACTTTGCGGGATAAACAGTAGAAAAGAAAATCCACCAGAACAAAGAAACCAATCACTTAAGTAACTGCTGAACACTTTTAGGAAACAACGGTGGCTACGGATACCACTGCTAAAACCCTCCATAGGACATGCTTCACAAATGCACATATTTAGAAAATGGTACTCAGGAAACTATCACAGGGAATAAAGTAGGCATAATAAATGGTATATTTTGATATTTACATGCATAGCACATGAACCATATTAGGAAATATATCTGAGTTCTATCACCAATTGGTACAATGACTGTGGGGAAAGTAACAACTTCTAAGGTCCCCAGTACCCTTATTTGTAAAATGTGAGAATAGGATAGGATACATTTCAATTCTTAAATGCACACACACCCCCCTATGACTCTTCATTCAGTAGTACAAATGCAAAGGTTTGGAAAACAGTTAAATGAGTCTAGACTGGCCTGAGATCATGCTGTTTAATATATGAGGGGGCTTCCCTGGTGGCGAAGTGGTTGAGTTCGCCTGCCGATGCAGGGGACACGGGTTCGTGCCCCGGTCTGGGAAGATCCCACATGCCACGAAGCGGCTGGGCCCGTGAGCCATGGCCGCTGAGCCTGTGCGTCCGGAGCCTGTGCTCCGCAACGGGAGAGGCCACAACAGTGAGAGGCCCGCGTACCGCAAAAATACATAATAATAATAATAATGAGATATAAATATGAAAATAGGGACTTCCCTGCTGGCACCGTGGTTAAGAATCCCCCTGCCAATGCAGGGGACACAGGTTCGATCCCTGGTCCGGGAATATCCCACAAGCCGCAACGAGCAACTAAGCCCGTGTGCCACAACTACCGAGCCTGCGCTCTAAAGCCCACAAGCCACAACTACTGAAGCCCGTGTGCCACAACTACTGGAGCCCGTGTGCCTAGAGCCCGTGCTCCGCAACAAGAGAAGCCACCGCAATGAGAAGCCCACGCACCACAACGAAGAGTAGCCCCCAACTCGCCGCAACTAGAGAAAGCTCGCACGCAGCAACGAAGACCCAACGCAGCCATAAATAAATAAATATGAAAATAAGCATATAACATATTTTAGTGTTTTAAAATAATTTTTATACTTAGGTTGTCAAGTATAATGAAATGGAATACTGGAGTTGACATTAGGGGACTTGAATTCTAACTGGTTCTTAAATTACTCTTTACAATATTCAACTCATCAAGTATCTGAGCCGCAGTTTTATTCAATACAAAATCATGTAACTAGGTAGGTGATCGATCTTCCAGTTCTTAAACTCTATATCTTCACAGTAGGCCATGATGTGGTACACTGCCTCTTATCAAGACAGTTTAGACATAGTAATGGGTAGTCTATGAAAGCTATGTTGAGAATCAGTTAGTATTTAACATGATACTTCCTTATTTAAGTTACTCATATTTTCCTTTCAGAGTTTTTAAAATAAAAATACTCAAGTGTAGGGAGGAGTCAGTACAAATAGATTAGTTGTTTTCTATACTGATGGTACTTTCTGAGGAACAACTACTACTGGTGCTTTTTATAGGAGTCTGTGCTTTGTTCATTTTCATGCTTAGGTATAAAAAAATAGAATTCTTACATACCTTTTTAAATCAAGTATTTAAGTTAGAAAATGGAGGCTTTCAAAAAAGTATCTCTGGGCTTCCCTGGTGGCGCAGTGGTTGAGAGTTCACCTGCCGATGCAGGGGACACGGGTTCGTGCCCCAGTTCGGGAAGATCCCACGTGCCACGGAGCGGCTGGGCCCGTGAGCCATGGCCGCTGAACCTGCGCGTCCGGAGCCTGTGCTCCGCAACGGGAGAGGCCACAACAGTGAGAGGCCCGCGTACCGCCAAAAAAAAAAAAAAAAAAAAAAAAGAAAAACTCAAACTATCTCTAATTGATACTATTTCTTGCATGAAACAGGATGCTGAAGATTTTTTTTTACTATTATTTAAACAAATACATTAACCAAAATCAACAACCTGAAAAACTAAAGACATAAAACATCCGAAGTTACAGAGGTCATATTTGACTCTGCTTTCATAAGAGTGTTCCTCCTTACCTGATGAAGAACTTCCAGGGTAACAGGATAAAAGAGGTTTTCAATAATTATTCGGAGCACAGGGCTCTGCCCAGGTAGGACCGTGCCTTCATTAGCAGGAGCTCCAGGAAGGGCCAGACTTCCTGACTGGACAGCACTGACAGCCTGCAGTGCAGCTTGGGCTCTCTATTTAACAATGCAAAATGAGAACTTGTGGTTACACAGAAGCATTATATAATCCTTAAAATTAGTTGATGTAAAGTAATATGAAGTTAATATATTTAAATAAAAATATACATATCTACTTTCTCTGGATGCATACATCCTAAAATTGTAATCAGTCAAGAATCAAAAGTCTTGCCTTCTTATCACAATGACACAATATTTAAGAAAGTTCTTAAATTTACTTGAAGAAATGAAAACAAAACCATGGCCAAAAAAGAAGAAAATTTGGATATAACTTTTATTTCCTAATTTTTAAATGACAATAGGAAAAAAGACAGCGTGAAGGGTAACATCAAAGGCCACTTTAAAAAATTCACTGAAGTGAATTCACTGAAAATTCACTTCTCTTTTCCTCCCTGAACAACTGAGTTCTAAAGCCTTTGGGTGGCATATGATAGGTGTAAATACGGAGGAAGAGAGGAGCTGTGGTGGTTCAGAGTGGGGCAGGACGGCATCCCTATACAAAGGCATCCTGGCATGGAGCATCAGAGCCTGAGCAACGCAAGGAGCGCATCCATGTGGTAGGTCTGCCTGGTAAGGGAAATCGGAGCCCAAACAAGGTAAGGAAGGTAGGTATCTGTGAGTGGGTGGCTCACTGTTGGCTGTCAGAACCTAGGGAGCACGAGATGGGTAAGAAAGGCATCCAGAGGAGAGTAGTCTAGCCAGGACTGTCAGAACCCAGGGAGAGTTAAGAAGGGGTCCACATGTAGTAAAAATAATCTAAGCAGGGTGAAGAGGAGGTCGGTCCATGGGGACCTGAATGGACTAAGGAAGTAATTCAATGGAGGGGCAGCCTGGCATGAAATGTTAGAATCCAAGCAGGGGCAGGCAGAAAAGTTTTTTAATATCATGCTCCACTAAAAGGAAGCAGGTGCTCTAAAAAATGTCCAGCTCTAAAGCTGGAGCAAGGAAAGCACAAGATGAGTGTGTAACTTTTCTGGTTTTATGGGGGTTTTGCTGTTGCTGTTTTGTACCAGAATGCGAAGAAGTTTTCAAAGAATGATGGGAACGAGCCAAAAGGACACAGAAGACAGCTGGAAGGGGCTCCCACTGGCCAAATATAGGACAATTTGAGAACCAAAATAATTACTGTAACAAATAAAAACCCATCAAATGAAATGGGAAACATTCAGTCCATAGGCTGATATAAATTGACAGTTGATAAGGAACCGTATATTTACACTGCCTTAAAGTACCTTCCCCCAAACACTCTTCTTTCCCCCTTTGTAAGTCACAACTTTACAGTGGAGAAGCCAGGCAAACACCAGCCAAATCAAGTGATTAAAGAGCACACTATCAATAATGCAACAAATTGAAGTTATGTGCTCCCTGATATGATGCAACGAGAAAAAAAGAGCATTACTTCTGTGACATTCCTGTCAAAGCTACATACACTGAATCTAATCACAAGGAAACATCAGACAAACTCAAATTGAGGGATGGCCTAAAAGATAAGTAGCCCATAATTTTCAAAAGCGTCAAGGTTACGAAGTCAAAAAAACCCTATAACTGTTTCAGATAAAAGGATACTAGAAGATGTGATTTCTAAATGGAACATGTGGTTATGAATAATGCTTATTTTGCTGGAACAAACATTATTGGGACAACTGGAAAAACTTGAACGGGGACTGAGGATTGGAGGGAAGTAATGCATCAAATGTTAATTTCCTGATTTTGACCACTGTATTCTGGTTGTGTACAAGAATATTCTTCTTTGAAGGAAATGCACACTAAAAGTTTGGCCAGTGAACACAGACCAGATTAACAATTTATTCCCAAATGCCTCAAGGAATCAACAGTTCTTTGTATTATATCTGTAACTCTTTTTAAATTTTGTGACTGTCTCAAAATTTAAAACAATTATTTAAAAAAAAACAAAAAAAAAAACACAAAAAACCAATTATTTAAAAAATAAAGTAGGTGAGAGAAAATTGAAGAGAAAAAAAGCACGGTTAATGATTATTGAAATTAAATGCAAGTTTTCATCAGTCTTTTGTTCCATACTTATAATTTCCTAAGAATGGTGATAATTAGTAAACTGTGTCACAAAATGAAAAAATCCTACCACTTTAATGCAGATTCTTTCATTTCTACATATTGTACTCACTTGCAATTTTAAAGAACATAGTACTTTGTCTCAGTACTTTGTTTTCTATATGAACATTTGTTTTCATGACTTTAATTTTTAATTTAACTATTTATTATACCACCTTTCTAATGTGAGATGAGTAGCTTTCCAACATTTTGCTATGAAAAATAACATTAAAATAAGTATCTTTCTGGAAAAGTGGCAGTCTTTTACTTTCTGCATGCTTAAGAGTTGAACAACTTCCACTTTTATATACCTTTTTTTTTACCTTTTAACAGCATTTTAATGTCATATACCGACTTTTATATATCAAGTAAAACACAAACTACCAAATGCTGTTTCCAAATCATCTTTGAGAACAATATATAAATTATATGAATATTTTATATCATTAGCTTTCAAAACTATGTTCTCGTAAAGCCAAGTGTGTGGAATACTGAGCATCCTAATTCTGCTTCAAACATGGCAGTTTATCTATTTTATAGTGGGCTCCCCAGTAAGATTTTATTTGGAAAAAAGGGTTGTACTGCTTTCAAATTTGAAAACCGGCTCACATTTCCACTTTGAGCCTTTAAATAGGCAATGATGATGTTGGGAGGTCATTCAAAAAAGACTCAGAATTAACACACGGATTAGAGTTAGCAGAAAAGAACATTAAAGTAGTTATTATAACTGTATTGCGTGCACACACACACAGAAAAAAGAAAGGTTAAGTAGAGACATGGAAGACCAACAGTGCTGTCCAACAGAATTTCCTGTGATAATGGAAATGTTCAACATCTACAGTATGCAATATGACAGTACTAACCACAAGTGGCCAGTGAGCACTCCAAATGTACCTAGTGCAACTGAGGAACTGAAATTTTTATTTTTGTATTTATTTAAATTTAGCCACATTTAGCTAGCAGCTACCACACTGGACATCACAACTTCATAATGTCTAGGAAAAATCATCATAGTGAGGCTCTCAGTGGAATAATGGTGCCTTTTCTTCTTCTATCAGGATGATTAAATCTTATCAAAACGAAGCCTGCATAACTGAAAGTAAACTTAACCTCACTAACTTTTTTTTGCCTGCGCTGCGCGGCTTGTGGGATCTTAGTTCGCCGACCAGGGATTAAACCTAGGCCCTCGGCAGTGAAAGTGCAAAGTCCTAACCACTGGACCATCAGGGAATTCCCAACCTCACTGACTTTACTTCATTACCCATCAATCATTCTATCAATCCTTTTTATTAAACAATTCTATATACATGCTTATTGCTGCTATATTACTGTTATTGTTGCTACTGTTGTTGTTTCTCTTCCTTCACTCTTTCCTCTTTGGCATAGAAGATACCACAGTGGAGAAACATGAGAAGCCATGGTATATATTGTCCATATCATTCTAGAGTTGTCAATATACTCTGCATTAGTACTTCACAGAGCATTGAGTACAAAAGTCTCTGCATAGCAGGCATGCAAAAAAATTATTTTGACAATAAAAGTCTGAGAAAAAGATTTATTTAATAATTAACTTTACAGTTTCAATTTTTAATTAGGCAAATATATTTAAGTAAAAAAAAATCAAAGTGGAGGCATACTTTCCACTGAGGACAACAGAAAAGTGAGGGGGGGGGAAAAAGAAATGTCTTCTTAACATGAAGAGATATTTCAGATACACAGAAGACATATTTTCTGTGTATCTGATACTAAACATTATAAGGCAGCAGAATTCTTATTATGGGATAGTTTTAAATGTTTCAGCAACAAACCCTCCGGAATGGTTACATTAACTAGTGGTAAAGGAAACAGCAGTAGTATGATGGAAAAATCAACAAATATTTTATTGAGGTGGGGGAGGTATATATACTTCATGTAAAATTTAAACATGCCTGGATAATGTGAAGAAGCCATTTTTAAAATTGAGATGGAAATGAATATACAACAAAATTCACAGATCTTAAGTGTTCCGTTGGATGATTTTTTGGGAAATTTTTTAAGGGAAAATCCTTCCATGGTCATCTCTTTGCAAATTTATAAACTTCCACCCACAAGGTCAAGAAAAACTGTCTATACAAAAATGAATCATATTAATACAACCACTCCTCAAATGCTGTACCTCAAAATAGGATCTAAATTTTTTAGCTATAATTTTAGCTTAAACCAAGGGACAAAGATACTTGATATTCACCTGACCCTCTGCCAAGTATGTCCATAAGCTGGAAAAGAAGTTATGTGCATGTTTTGGGATATCTTGCTATTCAAAGAGAAGAGAATGAAACAGTAATTTATCAGTTTCTGAGGGCTGCCTGAATAAAAAAACATCTGGTACATTTTATATATGCAAACAGGACCTTCAATTTTGACTTCAGCTTTGGTGTAGGACTCTGAATAAAAGAAAAATATTATTTTATCAAACACCAATGCAAAAAATGGACAAAAGTAACAAAATGGAAAGGGTACTGGGAAGAAATCAAGGCTATCTAAGAATAAACTAGGTCATTTGGGCTGGCTTTGGTTGCCAAGCAACTGGGATTTCTCACTGTTTCCCTTTGGAATAATCCAGTCTTTAAGAGTTTTATTGTTTATATCATCTTTAAGAATTTAACATATTTAGGAATAACACTAATATGAAAACTGCATGACTTACATGAAGGAGAATTAAAAATTCTTCTGAAAGATAGGAAATAAAATATAACTTCCTCCTCAAAAGGATCAGTTAGCAATATAGACATGTTAATTATCTACAAATAAATCTATAAAATCAACCCAATTCTGTGTTTTTTGGGGTTAGGAGTTATCAAAATAATTCTAATACATCCTGAGAAATAAACAAAACATATTATCCATTTAATTTCTAAAAAGAGAGGGTAAAGAATAGGGCCTTGCCCTACAACATATTAAGCCTTAGGGACACTGAATTAGGAATGGAACAGAACAGAATCCAAAAGGTAGTCCATATTAGACATGGACTGCATACCATGTGAGCCACACACACATGAGGGTAGATGGGGTCACGCAAGCAGAATGTGTAGTCGTGTCTAACAAGTGTATATATGCGGGTTGTAAATACGCATAGTCTGTGTATGGAAAACTAGACCATGACAAAAGACAAGTTTCACAAGAGTGGATATATATATATTTTTTAAGATTTTTTTTGATGTGAATCATTTTTTAAAAAGTCTTCATTGAATTTGTTACAATAGTGCTTCTGTTTTATGTATTTTGGCACGAGGCATGTGGGATCTTACCTCCCCAACCAGGGATCGAACCCACACCCCTTGCATTAGAAGGCAAAGTCTTAACCACTGGCCTGCCAGGGAAGTCCCATGAATGGATAATATTGATAAATGGGTTATTCAACTACAACAAAAGAGAAACTGGTCACTGGGAGTAAGAGAAAGACCAAAGCCTCACTCTCCACCCACAAAATATTCTTAACAAAACAAAGATTTAAACACTACAAATAAAAACAACCAAAACATGAAAGTATAAGAAAATATAGGTAAAAAAAATGTTTTTAATCTTGCTATACTGGGTTTTTATGAGTATGGTACCCATGTCAGAGACCATAATACAACTTCAGAGATTTGACTATTATATAAAAATATTTTAAAAATTGCATTAGCAGACAAAATTCTAGACAGAAAGTATACAGAATGGTGGCTGCCAGGGTGGGGGTAGGGGAAATGAAGAATAAGTGTATAACAGGTATGGAGTTTCAGTTTGGGAAGATGAAAAAGTTCTGGGGATGGATGGTGGTGATGGGTTGCACAATGAAAATGTACTTAATGCCACTGAACCATACACTTAAAAATGGTTAAAGTGATAAATTTTACGTTATATATATTTTACCACAATTGAAAAAATCGGGGAAAAACTGCATTAACAGAAATCACTATAAACACTTTATAAGTTATTAAATAAAAGAGAGTAAACAATAAGATACAATTTGTTAACTAGCATATTAACACAGATGGACAGGAAAACTGCTTGCTCATATATTATCAGTGGCACCCTAAATCAGCAAATGAGCTTTAGAGAAAGCAATCATGCAACATATACTGAAACATAAAACATGCATAGGCTTAGTCCCAGCAATTTTGTTGTCAGAAACATAAATAAGATAATGCTGCATGTGTGCCAAGATATGTAAGAATGCTGCTGTAGTACTATTTGTAAGAGCATAACATGGCAAACAATCTCAATCTAACAACAAGAAACTGGATAGCACAGGACAGGGAGATCAGCTCGGTGCTTTGTGACCACCTAGAGGGGTGGGATAGGGAGGGTGGGAGGGAGATGCAAGAGGGAGGGGACATGGGGATATGTGTACACATATATCTGATTCACTTTGTTATACAGCAGAAACTAACACAACATTGTAAAGCAATTATACTTCAATAAAGATGTTAAATTAAAAAAAGAAAAGAAACGGGATAAATGATGGCTGCCCTTTTGAAGAGAGTATTATGCAGTCATTTAAAAATTATGAAGTAAAAAAATAAAATAAAAAGTATGAAGTAATTCTATATTTGTTGTCATGAAACAACATCCCTGACATATTGTAGAGAAAAAATAATTAGTTTTCAGTAGTTTTCAAACTATTAGGATTCCATTGGTATAAAATTATATACATAGACAATAACCTGAATAGAGAAGGGGTACACAGTAAAATGTTAGCAAAATGTTAGTTAATTAGTTATATCTGGGTAACTGGATTGTTTTATTTTTCTGGATTGTTTGAATGTTTTACCATGAGCATGTATCCTATTTACAAGGCAATTTTTCATTAAAAAAAATTATACTATTTAAAAATATCTAACATTTCATTTACTCTTAAGTTTAGATAGTTTATTATAGGCCATTAATATCTCTTAATAAGTTAAGGATTGTGTGCAGGAAATGTCACTGTTTCTAAAAATGTGTAAAACTATGAATTCAGCAGCTTGCATTATAATGACTTTCAACACAGAGTCAAAGAGCTGAAGGAGTTCTTTTGCCTAGAGCAAGAGTATCATGGCCAAGTTGCTCTCAACATAATTTAAAAAACCTTTCTTAAAATGTACTTGCTTTGTGGATAAATTTTTCCTACCCTGAAGTTACTTCAAATTACTATTTTAGCTACTTAGAAATCAACCTGGAGAGACACAGAAGTTTGAACATGAATTATATCAAAATAAAAACTGGAAAATTAGGTAAGAAATGTTCATATTCTATATTGCACATTCACCTTGGAGAGTCAAAATTCATTTAATGAACATATCTATACAAATTCTTATTAACATCTTAAGTTCAGTTACTTAACATCACAATAAAAGCATCACTCAACTTCTCAATGCCTTTGTTACATATTCTGTAAAAAGAAGGGATTGACTTCTAAACACACAAATGTTACATGTTCTGTAAAAAGAAAAGGATTGACTTCTACAGTTCCTTTCACATCTGAGATTTTTAAGAGAGACATAACAATGTATGTTTTTTTCCACTCATGAAAACAGTTTCAACGGAAAACTAAATATCTGCCATTTCTAACGCCATATCTTCAAACTTACTTCCAAATGGCAGTGCTTTCTTATTCTTAAGTCTTTGGGTAAGAATTTACATAAACAATCTTTACCAGTAGAGCATGCTAAGATGAAGAAAAACACATGATTTTTTTTCCTCTGAAAAACAGAAAATTAAATTTAAGTTATTATATCATGTGTTCTTATAACTATTTTTAGAAATACCTTTAATACTTACAGCTTGATTAGGTAGATTGTCAGTCTTAAGTTCTCTGTGATTGGAATACTGAATGAAAACAGGCTGGCTTCGAAGGTGAGGAGTAACAGGAGTGTAATAATTCACCATAGTAACAGCAGCTTCCTCAGAAGCCATTTCTAAGAAAGCCTGCAATAAACACAAGAAAGTAAAGTGAAAGCTCATGTTTTTGAAAGGCAGCTAAGAACTACTTTGTCATTCCAGCTTGCTCTAAACTCAGTATTCTCAAGAGAAATCACATTGTCCCCAAGGGGATGAAAAGACTTGTTTCAAAGTGTATCATTGACAGTAACTGAAAACATAATTGAAGAAAGTTGGGTTCAATAAACGATTTGGGATTGGGAAATGGCCAGTTGATTAAATGATTTTATGTGGTTTTTGGTTTTCTTCTTATTTCTGTTTCTTCTAAAATCTAGAAATAATTAAAAAGGCAAAAATAAACGTGTGCATCACTACTATAAATAGTAGTAGCTTTCAGTTTCTTCCTAAAAAATTCTCAAACAGAGATGAGGCATAATGATTTGCTCTTCTCTACCTTTTTATAAAACAGCCATTTATGAATACAATTAGAGCATTCAGGTGCAAAGACTCAACTGTACAAATCAGGGAAATGGGAGAACTTCTTACATTAAGTCAATATTGCTTTGGGTCATTCAAGTGACCTTTTTTGGATATTGGCAATCACTGTACTAATATTAGCTATTTGAAGACTAACACAAGAAGAACTGAGATGGAAGAAGCTCCTTGGTATTTATGTCTTATTCTGTATAAAGCTTCTCCTAGCTGTCAGGACTCCCATTAACTTATGACAGGAATAGGATACTTACAGACCTTTAAGGTGGCAGGTTTTATCACCCTATCTTAATGGTTAAGAAGATAAAATATAGACATCTACTAAGCGTTCTGAGCCCTCAGAACTACCTATAAGAACATCTCAAATTTAAAATGCAGGAAGAACCCCTGATCCAAATCACTGTCTTTGAGGAATAAAACAGACTTCGAGTCATTTATACTATCTAAAAGGTATAGATGTCCACAACACACTTTAAAGTTGCTATCCAATTGTATCAATAATACACTTTTTCTAATATTTCTAAGAGAAGTGGATAAAAATGATCAAGGTTAACAAAAATAGCTATGGCAATATTTCCTAACTATCTGGTTTTTAATCATCTTTTCAACAAAGAATTTGTAAACTGTATTCTAATAATATTCATTATATGGGGAGAGTCTCTTCCTGCAAACTCCTTTCTAAATGTTTCTAAACTCCTGCAATGTCTAACATCAGTCACACAAAGGAAAAGCTGAACAATGTCTTTGGAATATGATTCTTATCACAGGAATTTTTTCCTAAATGTATATACAACCTAAAAATTCATATGTAAAAATAAATTTTTCTACATGGAGTCCAGTAAAAGAATTATTTATGTTTTCCTAAAGCATCCAAAGGGATCAATTTTCATAATGTAGGGTGGAGAGAAAACCGAAAGTCACTACCCACAGAAAGGCTGGTGAAAATAACCCCTACTCTGTCCTCAACACTCCACCTACAAGAACCATAGGAAAGATTATGCTTACAAGTACTACTAGTGACTCACAACAGAATCTCCTGAAGTAATTACTAACAAGATATTTTCTAAACAGGATTTATGATCAAAAGACAAGCAATTAACATAACAGTCAATTAGCACTACAGATAAATATAAACCTAGAACCAACTGCAGAAACAAAGGAAAGTGTGACATTGCCTGCTGCCTCTCAGAGCTATTTGACATAAAACATAGGATACACTATATGAAACACGATAATGTACATAACACATGGCAGTTAGACATTTCACAGCCATTAGACACGGTCATGTTGGCTCTTTCAAACCGTGCAAACCATGCTATTCTCAATAGTGGCATCTGTGATAAAAAGATCCAAGTGCATGTTCTATCTCCAAAAGATGCAAGAAAAATGTGTAAACACAACAAGGGCTGAATACTAAGACATATTATTTAACTTCTCCAGTTCTTAATAACCTCATCTGCATTAAACAGGGATGTTAAATAGTTTACTAAAGATAGAGGAGTCTGAATCAGACATCATTATCCAATCTCTGATGGTAATCAATCCAATCTCTTCTGATAATCACAGGATATTTTCATAAACCATTTTGTAATTAAGAATATAAAATATGTTTGTTAACAAGTCAATGAATAAGAGATAATCCTGTTTCCTACATTAACATTTTTGTTTGCTGCTTCCTGTCATTAAAAAGTTCTATTTTAAAAACTATTTAAATAGAATGAAATTTAGGGGGAAAAACAAAATTCAAGAAAATAAAATCTTTTTTTTTTTTTGGCCACACCTTGCAGCTTGTGGGATCTTAGTTCCCCCACCAGGGATTGAACCTGCACCCCTGGCAGTGAAACTACGGAGTCCTAACCACTGGACTGCCAGGTAATTCCCCTAAAAATCATTTTATCACTAACACTCAGAGATAATAACTGTGGGTCAATCTTTAAAACTTACATACCTGGCTTTTTCCTTTCAACATCAAAAGATTAGTTACTTTGCCAAATGGTAGACCTAATGATATGACCTCTGCTTCGGTGACATCACTTGGAATTTTGCGAAGATGGAGAACACGGGAAGGCGAACAGGGAGGTCTATCTCCTTTAAATTTCTTGTTGTCATTCCCATTAGCTAAAAAATATAAGATTTTTTAAAAAATTACTGAAACTGATTTGGGCTGACGTATTACATTAACCATATCATCACATTTGACATCTGATATTCCAAGAGTTTCAGGTTTTGAAATTCATGAACTACGTACGGGGCTGATGGGAGAAGAGTAGAAGACAGTGGAAAACAAAACCATCCACCTTTCAATGAATGCGTTGATTTTTCACTACAGGTATTATATTTTTTAAAAATTGAACTCTGATTTTTAACGTCAAGGAAAAGTGCTGGGTAAATGAATTACATATTTAAAGGTATCAAAACCTCTAAATAGTTAACTATTTGTTGTGAATAGAGAACAGTATTTATAATATCTTTAATGTATTTTAAAGGTATTTTTCTAATTTGTCCTATTACTAATTAAACAAATAAGAAAAATAACTTTTAGGAAAGACAGTAATAAAAATTTTATATTTATCACACCCTACGAGGATTTGGATTTGAGATGCATGTTTATGAAAATAAGTTTATTTCTTGGGCATCATATAATTTTTACCAATCTATTTTTTAAAGTACTTTTAGAACATAAATTGTGGTTTCTTAGGATAATCTTATCCCTTATGATATAACAGGCAGTTCTTAACATAAGCATCATCACCTTTCTGGAAATACAAATTTTTAGCCCCACCTCAGACCTACTGAATCAGAAACATCCCAGTAACTGTGTTTTAACAAGCTCTCCAGATGATTCTGAAGCAACCTAAAGTTTGAGAACCACTGCTGTAAAATTAAGAAATCCATTATGCCAGTTTACAGCCAAATTTTATTTAAAGCCTATCTTTTAACAGTGACAATAACTAGAACTGACAAGCCTGTAACAAGTACTCAAATTTATGTACATAAGATTCAGAAATGTTTTTCTCCCAGAAATAGCACCAAGTAAGACTGAATGCAAATTATCTGAAAGCCCAAAGTTTCATTACAGTGTTTTTTTTTAATACTAAAATACTTAGCAGTATTAGGAGGAAAATATAATCTTTCCAAACACCTAAGATTATCATTTTTCTAAACACTAATGAAACTTTACAATCAGGTGTCTGTGATCCTAAATAAACAAATTTCATGAGGACCACGTAAAAATTATATGGCAGTATTTTGTACCCATAGCTGTGGCACAGAACTCAACTTGCTTACAGGTAAATAGGTTGACTTAATACCAAAACCAGCACTTGCTCCCAAATTCTCTATGTTCATAAATGCAGGCAACATCCTACCTGGACCCAAATACCATCAATTCCTAGAGGTCCTTACAGGTCTGTGCCTGTATATAACAAATGCCTAGGACAGAGTGTGGAAAATAATCGGCAAATATTTGTTGGAAATTAATCTGGGAGGCAAGAGGTTCCTTCTCCTTTCTCATCATGAAATATTTATTTTTCCCTCCAAAATGACTGATTCCATTTTCATCTCCACGCTCAATGTCACCTCACCTATGATCTTGGCCCCTTCTACTCTCCCTTCCTCTAGTTTCACCCCTCCCCCACTTCCACTCAGATCCAACATCATATCAACCTAAACAGATGTATCATGTCATTATCCTGCTCTAAAAACCCTGACAGGATTCCAGCTACCTAAAATGTCCATTAGTTTCTAGTTTTCACGCTGTTTTCATTTACACTGTTTCACTGGAGTTGACAAAAATATACTAAGTTAAATATTATTAATTTTAACAGATGAAGAGACAGAGGTTCAGAGATTAAATAATTTTTGTACACAGCTAGCAAGTGATAAAAGCATTATTCAAACTTAAGTTTAAAGGTAATTTTCTTAACCACAAAAATCTCAAAGTGTCTTACCATTTGTAGAAAAAAGTAAGCAACCTGACAGTGACAAAAAATTTTCAGAGTATGTGCAGGTTTATGAGGATTATAATGATAGTACTGTCACTAGATTAAATGCCAAATATCACCTCGTGGACAGGAGTGAAAGCCAAGCATGAAGTGCCTTTCTGCACCCTCCCTCCCTGTAAGCCTAGATGGCTAGACAACAATACCACCACCTTGTGCGTTCTAACCAGCACAAAGTGTTAAAGACTAGAAAAACATACTAAAGGCCAAAGGCTTTTGTAAGTTTACCCAGAATATTCCAAAATGAATGAATGAACATTAAGAAGGTTGTTTCTTTAACTGAGGTGTTCAGAATCTCCGTAAAACTATGTGTGAGAAAAAATGAATACCTACATAAGCTATTTGAGCTTGCACTGAACTATCAAATAAAGACCTATGGTGACAAATTTTTATCAAGAATTATGCAAATATATCACCATTTTAGGTTGTTAATTGTTCTGCATTATAAAAGTGCCTAGACTATGTTCAGAGCATGGGCTATGAAATCACACATCTTGTTCTGACATAACTGAGCCTGAGATTCTTCTCCGATAAAATGAGTATAATAACAGTATTTGGAAAATGTAGTATGAGTATTTGGAAAATTAAATATGATAACATTTAAATGTTAGGTGTAATGCCTAGTACAAAGTGATCAATAATCTATGTCTTGATTTTCTTAGGAGGGCTTATTTTACCTGGAAAGTATGTTCTTTCTACTTTTTTGGTGCTAAAATAATGATTGTGGACAACAGTGGATTTTTTTCTCTTGATGTTCTTACTTGCAAAATTGACATTGCTTAACATTAATTGAAAATTTTATTATTCTGTGTAATCTAAAAGCCTAAGAACTACTCATCTAGATGACCCAAAAAGGTTATATCTAAAGACTTGATAAATATAACAATCTAAAAATGAAAAATGCATATAAGCAATTATATGGCATTATAATTTAATAAAAGAGGAAACAAGAAAATTGCAATGCACTAAATACATAACTTTGACAAATTATTCCCTGTACAAAAGGATACACCACAGACTTTTCCAAAATTGTATTATGAAAATAAGCATTCAAAATACTTAGCTTGCATAAATCTTGTATTTTCTGAATATAATGAAAAGTCCTGAATGCCTACTATATATTAATTATGTTCCAAAGAGATAAGTGGAAGAGACTTTTTAAAAATTCATATATTCCCATCTCAAAACTGAAGGGATCTACCAAGAAAACTATACTAGAAATACGGGTCTTTTTAAAAATTCAACTTTATTAGGGTATTCTTTAGGTATAGTAAAATCCACCTGCATTTTAAATGCAGAGTATGACAACCTTTGACAAATAACCCATATGGCCACAAAAAACCATTGAACCTGGACTTTTTTTCTTTTTTTTTGAAGGACTTTTAAATTATCAATTTGATATTTAAAACAAGTACAGGGCTATTTAGGTTTTCTATTTCTTTTGCACCTGTGTTTTTCAAGGAATTGGTCCACTTCATCTAAACTGTCAAACTTATTGGCTTAAAATTGTTCACAATATTCACTTGATATCTATCTTAGCCTGCTCAGGACACCATAACAAAATACGACAGAGTGGCTTAAACAATACAAATTTACTTTTTCACAGTTCTGGAGACTAGAAGTCCAAAATCAAGGGTCAGCATGGTCACTTTCTAGTGAGGATTCTTCCTGGCTTATAGACAGCCACCTATTCACATGGTCCTCACATGGCAGGGGTGGAGGGAAAAAGCAAGCTCTTTGGCATCTCTTCTTATAAAGACATTAATCCCAGTGAGGGCCCCACTCCAAAGACCCCATCTCCAAATAGCATCACATTGGGGGTTAGGGCTTAAACATATGAATTTTGGGGGTACACAAACATTCAGTCCATAACAATATCTTTTTAATGTCTACAGGATAGTTCTTGGTATTAGTAATTTCTGTCTTTTTTTAATAAACCTACCTAGAGGTTTATTAATTTTATTGATCTATTAAAAAAACAGCTATTGGTTTCATTAATCCTCATTTTCTATGTCATTAACTTTTGTTTTTATATTTAATATTTTCTATTTACTTGGGGTTTAATTTGCTCTTCTTATGCTACACTTAGAAGCTTAGATCATTCATTTTAGACTTTTTTCTAATAAAATATTTAAAGCTGTAAATTTCCTTCTAAGAACAGCTCTAGCTGAACCCTACAAACTTTAGTAAGTTGTGTTTTCATATTAATTCACTTCAAAATATCTTCTAATTTCCCTTGTGACTTCTTATATGATCCATGGATTAAGTGTTACTTTCTTTTTCCAAGCAACTGGAGATTTTTTTCTCACATATTTGAGGATCATTTCTTAAAACTGCTAATACAATTCTAATGCATAATTTTAATGCATTCATATTTACTGAGACTTAAGGACCCAGCATATAGTTTACCTTGCTGACCATTTCATGTGAACTTGAAAAGAATATGTATGCTGATGGTGTGCGAGAGACTGTTCCATATGTCAATGAGGTCAAGCTGGTTGATAGTGTTGAAAACTTCTATATTAGGTGATCTACAAACTTCCTCTAAAGGGTCACATAAATATTTTAGACTTTTGTGGGCCATACAGGCTCTGAACCAACTATTCATCTCTGCAGTTGTAACATGAAAACAGCCATAGCTGACATCTTGCAGAAAAACCCAAACGAACTTTTCGGCCAAGCCAATAAATAAGTATGACTGTGTTCAAATAAAGTTTTATATATAGATAGCAAAATTTAATTTCATATAAGTTTCATGTATCAGAAATTTTTCATGTATCAGAAAATATTCTTTGTGTTTTTCACCATTTAAAATGTAAAAATCAGGAATTCCCTGGTGGTCCAGAGGCTAAGACTCCGCGCTCCCAATGTAAGGGGCCTGGGTTTGATCCCTGGTCAGGGAACTGGATCCCACATGCTGCAACTAAGAGTTCGCATACTGCAACTGAAGATCCCGCGTGCTGCAACGAAGATCCTGCATGCCGCGACAAAGACCAGGCAGAGCGAAATACATACATACATACATAAATACATAAAATTTTTTTTAAATGTAAAAATCAATCTTAGCTCATGGGCAATATAAAAATGGGCAATGGAGTGGATGTGGCCCACAGGGCAGAGTTTGCTAATGCCTGCTCTGGATTCTTATTGATTTTTATCTACTACACTATCAATTACTGAGAGAGGAGTGTTGAAATCTGCAGCTGTAATTGTGGATTTGTCTATTTCTCTGTTTAGTTCTATTAGTTTTACTTTATGTATTTTGAAGCTCTGTAATTAGGTGAATATATATATTTAGGATACATATATTTATCAAGAAATATAAATAAATGGAATACAAAGTAATAAATGACAAATAAAATGGAATATAAAAAATAATCTAAAGGAAAAACAGAACAAAATATATGGGACAAATAGGAAATAAATAGGACGATGAAAGACTTAGCGGGGTGCAGATTCAATCCCTGGCTGGGGAACTAAGACCCTGCATATCGCATGGCCAAAAAAAAAAAAAAAAAAAAGACTTAAACCCAACTACATCAATAATTATATTAAGTGAAACTGGCATAAAGATTCCAATTGAGGGGCTTCCCTGGTGGTGCAGTGGTTGAGAGTCCGCCTGCCAACGCAGGGTACACGGGTTAGTGCCCCGGTCCGGGAAGATCCCACATGCTGCGGAGCGGCTGGGCCCGTGAGCCATGGCCACTGAGCCTGTGCTCCGCAACGGGAGAGGCCACAACAGTGAGAGGCCCGCGTACCACAAAAAAAAAAAAAAAAGATTCTATTTGAAAGGCAGAGATTATGGTCTGGATAAAAGCAAAACAATTATAAGGTGTGAATAAGAAACCCATTTAAAATATAAAATCCAGGTTACAAGTAAAAGGATGAAAACACATAAATATGTAAACACTAATCACAAGAAAGCTGGAGTGGCTGTACTAATACCAGACAAAGTAGACTTCAGGAAAAGGAGTATCACCAGAGATAAAGTGAGACATTTCATAATGATAAAGGGATCAATTTATCAAGGAAACATAATATGTCACACATAAAACATGCACATCAATGGCAGATAATCTCTGTTTTTTAATTATAATCTTTACTTTTTTTGTTTACTTTTTTTTAAGCGACTGCTCTGGGGTTAAATTGACAATTCATATCTTTAACTTACCCCAGTCTACCTTAAAATAATATTATAACACCTAGGTATTATGTAAGAACTTTTCAAAGTATATGTCTATTTTCCTTATCATATCCTTTGTGTTACTATCATATATTATACTTTTCACATATGCTATAACTCCCCAAATATATTAATATTATCTTGCTTTAAATAGTCAATTACTTATTTTTCTTTTTGCATCTTATTTTATTCACTTATTGTGTCTTATGGAGCTTTCCATAGAGAGCATTCTATACTTTTTTTTCAAATAATTTTTTACTGTGGTATAATACACATAAAATTCGCTATCTTAACTATTTTTAAACGTAGAATTCAGTGGTGTTAAACATATTCATAATGTGTAACTATCACCACCACCTATCTCCACAGCACTTTTCACCTTGTAAAACAGAAACTCTATACCCATTAAAAAGTAGTTCCCTAGTCCTCCCTTCTTCCAGCCCCTAGCAACCACCATTCTATTCTCTAAGATTCTGACTACTCTAAGTATTCTTTCTTATTTCCTTTTGTGCATATCATATAGCTATTTTCTTTGTGGTTACCATGGGGATTACATTTAACATCCTAAAGTTATAACACTTTAATTTGAATTTAGACCAGCTTAACTTCAATAACATACAAAAACTCTGCTCCTTTACAGCTCTGTCCCCACCCCTTTCCATTATTATCACAAAATTACATCTTTATACAGTGTGTGCCCAGAAACACAAACTAACAATTCTTTTAATGCATTAGTCTCCTAAATTATTTAGAAAACAAAATGTGGAGTTACAAACCAAGTCACTTGGTAGCTTTTAGATTAATAATTTTAAAAAAATGTATTAGCCCCTTAAATCTACAGAAAACAAAAAGTAGATAACAAACCACTGTTAGAATAATATTGGCTTTTATAAGGGCCTTCACTGAGATCTTTATTTCTTCATATGGCTTTGAGCTACTGGCCGGTGTCCTTTCATTTCACCCTAAAGGACTCCTTTGAATATTTCTTGCAGGGCAGATCTAGTGGTAATAAAATCCTTCAGTTTTTGCTCATGTGGAAATTTCTCTTTCACTTTTGAAAGAAAAATTTACCAAACATAGGATACTTGGTTGACAGTTTTATTCTTTTAGCACTTTGAATATATTGGCCCACTGACATCTGTCCAAAGTTCCTGAAGAGAAATCTGGTCATATTCTTATTGAGGATCCCTTGTATGTGATAAGTTGATTCTCTCTCGATACTTTCAGGATTCTCTCTTTGTCTCTGACTTTTGAAAGTTTCATTATAAAGGTGTCTCAGTGTGGGTCTCATTGAATTCATCTTACTTGGAGTTCATTAAGCTTCTTGGATGTTTATATTCATGTTTTTCATCAAATTTGGGAATATGGTAACTCTGGAAATCAGACTCTTCCCCTTTCTAGGGGTTTTCTCATTTGTGTTATTGTTTTTGATTGTTTTAGACTGTGTTTACGCCAAGGATCAGCTTGAGGTGTAAATTTAAGTTCTACTCAGGTGTCTTCTGAGCCTTTTCCTGGGCATGCACTATCACTTTCTAATTTTCCCTGTAGATGCAGCTGTTTTTTAATGTCCTAGTCTTCAATCTTTGGCTCCCAAAAGGGGAAAAAAAGAGAAAATGAAGGGGAGGAGGGTGTGGAAAGCACCAGCCTTTTATATGCTCTGGAAGTCACATATATTGGGAGTGGGGCGTGCTGGCTTGCAACAATAGCGGGAGATGCAAGAACAATGGCTGCCTACCTCTTTGTCCTACCTGCATGATCAGAAGAAGCACCAGCAATCAGAGCACAGAACCCTTGAAGTTGAAGGACAAGGTCCTTTTTGCCTACCCTGGCTCCTATTTGTAAGCTGCTCTGGAACCACACAGTTGCCTGCCATGTGACTGAGCGTGAGGGATGGGTAGCTGCTGCTGCACTAAGAGCTAAAATTGACCAAAATTAACCACAATTTACCTTCCAAGTCTTCCCCTGGAACTTGCAAGCCTTCAAAAGACTCCAGAGTTCCAAATTAGTTATAGACAGATTCTGCCAGTGCAATTGTTGTCTAGGTAGAAAGACAGACTCCTGGTGCTTCTTACTCTACCATCTTCCCAGAATCCCTCAATCATCTTTTAAATTATCCAAAAAAAATGAGAAAGAAAAGTCACATATCCACATATTTACCACTTTGTGTAGATCCAAGTTTCCACCTGGTATCATTTTCCTCAAGTCTGAGGAATTTCCTTTTCCATTTCATAAAATGTAAGTCTGTTACTAACAAATGCTCTCAGCTCTTGTATGCCTCAAATAAGGCTTTATTTTAACTTTATTTTTGAAAAATATTTTAACTGGATATAGAATTTGTTTCATTGTATTTATCTACAGTACTTTAAAGATGTTGCTCAACTGTCTTCTGGTTTGCAGTTTCAGGCAAGCACTCTCATTACTCTTATCTTTGTTTCTCTGAATAAATGTGACTTTTTTCCTCTGGCTACTTTTAAGATTTGTTCTGCATTCCTGGTTTTCAGCAATTTGATTATGAGGAGATTTGGTGTGGTTTTCACTGTGTTTATCCTGCCTGTGGCTCACCGAACTTCTTGGATATGTGGCTTTACAGTTTCCACCATATCTGGAGTATTTTCAGTCATTATTTCTTCAGATATATTTGTTTCCCCACTCCCAACTTTTTTTCTGGAACTTCAATTATACATATGTTTAGACCACTTAATTTTGTTCTACAGATTATTAAGGCTCTGTTCATTTCTTTTTCAGTCTTTTGGTCTGTGTGCTTTAGTTTCTATTGCTGTCTTTAAATTCACTGATCATTTCTTTTACAGAATATTAGTGCTGTTACAGCCATGCCATGTTTTTTTTTTAGATATTATAACTTTATCTCTAGAAGTTCTATTTGATTTTTAGCTTTCATTTTCTCCCTGTTATGTTGATATTTTCCTTTAAATCCTTTCACATACTTTAATAACTGTTCCAAAGTACAAAGCTGCTAACTTCATCATCTGTTATTTTCTAGGTGTGTTTCTATGGACTGATTTTTCTCCTAGCTATGGGTTGCAATTTTTGATTGAATGCTCAACATTGTGAGCACTGGAATTGTTTTATTCCTTTAAAGTGCCAGACTCCTTTCTGGAAAAAATGAAGTGCCAGACTCCTTTCTGGAAAAAAGTTAAGTTACTTTAAGATCAGGTAATTGTTTTGGAGCTTGTTTTTAAGTCTTGTTAGGGTGGGTTTAGAATAGCTTTTATGCTAGAGCTGATATACCACCCCTACTGGTAAGGCACGTGTGGCTTAATATTCACCAACAGATTCAAGGGCAGGTTTCTGGAGCACTTTTCTCACAGATGGAAGCTAGAACTCCTACAGGCAGCAAGACGAAAGAGGAAAAAACCATGCAGAGATGCCCCAGAAGTAACACTTCCACTTATATCTCATTAGACAGCACTCAATCACATGACCACACCTAGCTATAAGGAAGACTGGAAAAGCAGTCATTTAATCTGAGTGGCAATGTGCCCAGATAAAAATTAGAGCTCTGTTGCTAAAGAAAATAGAAAGTATTGGGGTACCCAACAAACAGTCTCTGCCATAATTCCTAAGATTAAATTTAGGAGGAAAAGCATATGATTTATGTAGAAAAGTATAAAACATTTTCATAATTACCAAAGGACATAAAATAAGACCTAAAACCATGGACTCACATGCCATATTCCCAGATGGAAAAATAATTACACAAAAAGATCAACGTTTCAGAATCCCTAAGATTTTGTGGGGAAGGAATAGGGAATGAGGGGCTGTTCTAGAACTACACAAAATAATTTAAAGTTCATATGTCCATTATAGGCTAAGAGATATTCTTAAGGAATATTAATATCTAAGCAGAACGACCAGTTTGCCTGGGACAGTCACAATTTGGCATCATTGTTGTAGCAACCTGTACAGTTTAACATCTTCTCTTTTGAAAAAAAATTAACAGTTGCATTGAAATAAGCTAGAATAGGCTTAGTAGATCCAATTGATTTTTTTAACTTCCAGTTTTTGCCATGCTCTCATCTAGTAGTTTATAAACCACATGTACAGTGATTAAATCTGAATGTTAACCAATGTTAACCAGTGAGACGGAATCTCTTCATGACTTTTTCACAGACAACACACAGAGTCTTTGATTTAAAGAGGAAAGAAGGGAGGGAGGGAGGAAAGGAGGAAGGGAGGAAGGGAGGAAGGAAGAAAAAAGAAAAGAAATGCAGTGGCAGTGGGGACTTCCCTGGTGGCGCAGTGGTTAAGAATCCAGCTGCCAATGCAGGGGACATGGGTTTGAGCCCTGGTCTGGGAAGATCCCACATGCCGCAGAGCAGCTAAGCCCATGAGCCACAACTACTGAGCCTGCACTCTAGAGCCTGTGGGCCACAACTACTGAGACCGCGTGCCACAACTACTGAAGCCCACATGCCCTAAACCCTGTGCACAGCAACTACTGAGCCCACATGCTGCAATTACTGAAGCCTGTGTGCCTAGAGCCCGTGCTCTGCAACAAGAGAAGCCACTGCAATGAGAAGCCCGCGCACCACAATGAAGAGTAGCCTCTGCTTGCCGCAGCTAGAGAAAACCCGCATGCAGCAACGAAGACCCAACACAACCAAAGGAAAAAAAAAGAAAACAATTTGAAAAGAAAATTAAAAAAATTTTTTTAAATTTTAAAAAAATTAAAAAAAAAGAGAAGAAATGCAGTGGGACACAAGTAGCTAAGGATAGCTCCTAACTCCTTCCATCAGTATTCAACCTTCTACCTATGCTATTCATTTGGCTGCCAGGCTGCCAGTCTGTGGAAAATGTGGGAATTACAGGCCAGTTACACATGAAATACAATTACGTTTATAATCATTCCATTTTATATCTTATAGTAAATCCATAAATCTGTAATTCTGAATTAATTTAACTTGCAAAGTTTCTTCTCCATGTGTAAACAATAAAGTGTCAGATGTTAATATACTGACACCACTAACAGAACTTTGCAAACAGTTAAATTGTATCAGTTTTATCATCATCTGCAAACATTAGAAAATCAGTTATTACCCAATAATGGTATAATATTAAATACTTTCAATGGAATCAAAGGAAAGTTTCTGGGAAGTCATTCTATCAAAAGTGAAATGTGTGACACTAATGAAAATTCAGTTTAAAAAACTCAGCTAAAAATAAAACTTCTTTGGGGTAATAATACAAATATAAATTTTGGTGCAGCAAGATGTCATGGCAAAAACAGTGTTCTGACAGTCCCATAAAGTAGACATGTATCTGCAATCTATTTGGTGCACACATAGCTTGTTACCAAACAAGCAATATTCTACAGATAGAAAGAAAAATTATAGTCGTCAAATTTTACAAATATTTTAAAATCCACATTTAGATTAACTGAACTACAAAAATTTTGTGATGAAGACTGTACTGAATACAAAAAAGATCTTTCAACACAATACATGGCTTTCTTTTAGCTATGCATTATCAATGTGATTTTTTAAATTATTTGTGTCTTTGAAGAACTACTTAAGTAACTTACAAAGGGATTTAACTTGTTTATAAATGAGCCCTAAAAACTTTGACACAATTTGTTCAAAATCAATTAGAAATATTTATTCAAAGAAGTCAAGGAATGGAGTACCAAAATCTTTAGTTTTTGAAGCTTTTAGAGAATTGCAAATACTGAATCAAACATTACAGAAGTATTTTTAATGTATAGGTGACCTAAAAAAAGTTTTTACGTATCAACAGGCAAACCCGTCAGCAGGCCAACAACCCCTCATAAAAGGCAAACTAAAATTAGAAATTTTCCATGTATCACAGATATTTAACAAGGAAGTCTATCTCTGTTCATGGATTTGAATGTAAATGTCTGGATTTTTAATTTTCTCTTCCCTTCTGGTAGGAATCCCCAAAGCAATAAATTAACATATACATTAGGACGTGTTAGGGGCTGGTGATACCCTAGCAAGTCTAGCAGAGCAAACACAAAACTTCCCTGAAGATTCTCACAGAAGAAGAAAATAATTCAGCCAAAGATTACCTCACAACCAAAAATTATGAATCAAGGAAAAATAATATACCTTAAGCAAATACTAGCAGATACAAAACCAAGTAATATTAGCACCCTAAAGAACTCCATAATTGTAAAATCTGAGACTATAAAAATTTTGTTTTAAATAATTAAAAAATTAGGGGGAAAAAGCAATGGAAACCATAAAAAAAGAACACGATACTGTTTTTCTAAATAACAACAAAACTAGATCATCTTTAAAAATGAATCAAATAAAACAGAGAAAAATGAAAAATATATGCCTTGAAATCAATTACTCAATAGAAGGATTAAACAGCATATTAGACAAAGCTGAACAAATAATGAATGAATCAGAAAATCATTTCAAGGAAATTATCCAAAATACAAGACCTTAATGAGAAAAAGGTGACAATAAATGTAAGAGGTTAAAACAACTTGCAGGACTAAATGAGGTGGTCCTATACATGTCTAACTGGAGTTCCAAAAGGAAACAATTCTTTGGAAAGTAGGGTCACTCCTAGACAGAATAAATGAAAGTAAGTCTGCAGCAATGGTCTTCAACACTGGCTGCACCTTACATGTATCACCTAAGAAACTTTAGAAACAAATTAAAAACAGTGCCTAGGTCCCCCTTCCCCCTCCTGTAATTTTGGAATTGGTGTGGAGTAGGTTAAGGTGTCTGTATTTTCTTCAAAGCTTCCCAAGCTATTTTAGTGAACATCCAGGGTTGAGAACTAGTGATCTACACCTAGACACAGCTAGAGAAACCACAGAATAAAATTAAAGAGAAAAATGTTAAAACAACTACAGAGAACTAATACTATCTACAAAATAATAATAGATTGACAAAAGACTTCTCAACAACAGATGCCAAAAGAATAATAAAACAATACCTTCAAAGTACTGAGAGAAAATAACTGTCAACCTGGAATTCTAAATAGCTAACTACCATTCAATAGTAATATCAAAATAGACATTTTTAGTCAGTCTAAGAGGTTACCATTTATAGAGTTTTGCTGAAATAGCTACTAAAGACGATGTGCTTTAAGAAGAAAAACACTGAACCTAGAATGGAATGGGATACAAGAAGAAATTGAAAACATAAAAGCAAAACACAGCAGACTACTGATGCCAGCTAAACTCACAGCTCATACTTCTTTTCCTAAGTAATCAATCAATCAGGATGTCAGTCCTTCTGGTCATCCATCCCAGTAGTTTGTAAACATGACCAAACAAACTGACCTCAGTTTTAAAAATAAGAACAAGGGCTTCCCAGGTGGCACAGTGGTTAAGAATCCTCCTGCCAATGCAGGAGACACGGGTTTGAGCCCTGATCTAGGAAGATCCCACACGCTGCGGAGCAACTAAGCCCGTGCGCCACAACTACTGAGCCTGTGCTCTGGAGCCCGTGAACCACAACTACTGAGCCTGAGTGCCACAACTGCTGAAGCCCACGTGCCTAGAGCCCGTACTCTGCAGCAGGAGAGGCCACCACAATGAGAAGCCCATGCACTGCAACTAAGAGCAGCCCCCGCTCGCTGCAACAAGAGACACCCACGCGCAGCAATGAAGACCCAACGCACCCAAAAATAAATTAAAAAATAAATAAATTTATAAAAAAAAGAATACATGGGTCCCACCCTAGATGTCCTGTTAACTCTAGGAGTAAGGGCCGAAATTTTCTTAAAAGCCTACCAGATCAAGAGGATAATCAGGTTTAGGAACTTCAGACTTCTAGCATTTCCTCCATTCAGCAGTTCTCTTAAAGTGTGGTTCCCTGGCACTACCTCTTAAAGTGTGGTTCCTCATATGGCAGCATCATCATTACCTGTGAACTTGTGGAAATGCAAATTCTCAGGACCCACTCCAGATCTACTGAATTAGAAATTCTGAGGATGGACTCTGCAACTGTGCTTTAGCAAGCCCTCCGGGTGATTCTGATGCCAGGTCATTTTTGAGAAAGCTGCTTTAATCTCCTGCTCTAAGTACCCTGTTCACACTTCCACATGAACAAACCCCCTGCTGCTGTCCTGCCTACAAAATCCTTCCATTTAGTCTTCTAGAGCAATGTACCATGGCTGACCAATTCCCAAATATTCTTAATCTCTTCACTGGATTTTTACATCTTTTGTCTTAACTGAACCTGGTTCACTTCTCTTACAGGGTCTTCACATAAAGGTTGTTCACTCTCCCAAACATCATGTAACTCAGGGTCTGGAAAGTGAGGTCTACTCATTCCCTAACTCCCTATAACACCAAAACATCTGGATAAAGATCTCACCTTTTCTGAGACTCTCCACTCTCATGGCTTCAGTTGTTAAGTGTATTATGATATTGACTTCCAAATTTCTCTTATGATGTTGAGACCAGAACCCACTACTTATCTCACACTTCCATCTGGATGTCCCCAGAGGAACCTCAAATCAATATATAAAAATCTGGGGACTGGGCTTCCCTGGTGGCGCAGTGGTTGAGAGTCCGCCTGCTGATGCAGGGGACACGGGTTCGTGCCCCGGTCCAGGAGGATCCCGCGTGCCGCGGAGCGGCTGGGCCCGTGAGCCATGGCCGCTGAGCTCGCGCGTCCAGAGCCTGTGCTCCGCAACGGCCCGCGTACCGCAAAAAAAAAAAAAAAAAAAAAAAATCTGGGGACTTCCCTGGCGGTCCAGTGGTTAAGACTCTGTGCTTCCAATGCAGGGGGTGTGGGTTCGATCCCTGGTCGGGGAACTAAGATCCCACATGCCATGCGGCCAAAAAAAAAACAAAAGACAAAAAAAACTGAACCTGCCATATTGTCCAACCCTGCTCTTCCTGTACTTTCTAATATAAATGAAGGCACCACAATTCAGCTATCCAATTATCTAAGTCTAAACCTATAAATCATCTATGGAATTCCTTATTCAAACATTCGATTAATCACCAATTACCATCAATTATTTCACCTTCTGTTAAGTTCTCTAATTCTCACCATCACAACTACTACTGCTATAGTACAAATTCTCCACCCTTACTAGGATTTCTTATACAGCAATAGCCCCCTAACTGCTCACTCTCTCTCAAGTATTGCACTCCTCCAATTCATTTTATAGTCCCTAAATTTCAAGAACATTTATTTTTAAAATCATGTGAACTTATAGTTTTAATACTTCTACTCTAAATCCATCATCATTCAACACAAGTTTTTAAATCTAGCTCTTTTACTCAATAGTTCTAGATCACCAACTTACTGATAATTTTATCACAACTATGTGATAATTTTACTTACTGTGATAATTTTATCACAACTATGTTACAAAGAATGTCAGTCAAAAAAGTAATTATCTAATTAAATCCAAATTAATGCTTAAAATTTAAGTGCTGTAACTAATAATTTCATCTATATGAACTTCACTGCCACAAATTTTAGATTTTGTTGTAAATAATAGCACTGCATGTTTATAAGATGAGCAAAATAAGAACATGGTGAAAAGAAAATTTTTGAAAGCCAGAGAAAGAAAACATCTCAGATTTTGAAAAAATGAAAACTCACCATACACACCTGCAGAACGAGTGGAACTGTTCATGGTAAAAGGTCCGTTAACGATGTCGGAAGAAAGAAGCTCATCAGATCCCCGCTGAAAAGCAAGAGCAATATTCTGTTAATAAAACAAGTCTTGGATAATGGTCCATATTTACTACTAAAAATATTAAAAGCTAATATTACTTAATCTGAATATCAAGGCACTTAAGGGGAAGTCTTCAAGAATCATAAAATCTAAAGGTTGGAAGTGAACTTAATAGTAAACAAAAATTATTGAACATCCACATGATTGTTAGTTATAAAAAAGAGAATTGCCATCACATAATTGGGGGCATAATCCCACAACCCTTTTGAATGAAACTCAATTCTCTGAGATACTACATCTGAAGTGTCAAAAACCATACTTAGGGGTTGAATCCTGACATTGTTTTTGTAGTATATTTTTAAGTATATTTAGTATATTTTAAATACATTTTGGTATATTAAGTATGTTAAGTTTTGTAGTATATATATAATTTTATAAAGGACTGATGACTTTTTTGTTTTGGCTGCGTTGGGCCTTCGCTGCTGCGCGTAGGCTTCCTCTAGTTGCGGTGTGGGGACTACTCTTCACTGCAGTGAGCAGGCTTCTCACTGTGGTGGCTTCTCTTGTTGCGGTGCACGGGCTCTAGGCGCGGGCTTCAGTAGTTGTGGCTCATGGGCTCTAGAGCACAGGCTCAGTGGTTGTGATGCACAGGCTTAGCTGCTCCGCGGCATGTGGGATCTTCCCAGACTAGGGCTCGAACTCATGTCCCCTGCATTGGCAGGTGGATTCTTAACCACTGAATCACCAGGGAAGTCCTGTAGTACATTTTTAAGTATTTGCGTGCAAATAATTGTGTAGCACTCCCTTGACTTTTTCATAGATGTGTATTTTTAAAAGTTGAACACAAAGATGCAATTTATTTCTATATTGGTCAAATCCTTTAAATAAGTGATTTTTTAAATTCATTAATCCTTAAAATGATCTTTAATGTGTACTATTTCTTTCTTTCTTTCTTTCTTTTTTTTTTTGTGGTACGCAGGCTTCTCACTGCTGTGGCCTCTCCTGTTGCAGAGCACAGGCTCCGGACGCGCAGGCTCAGTGGCCATGGCTCACGGGCCCAGCCGCTCCGCGGCATGTGGGATCTTCCCGGACCAGGGCACGAACCCGTGTCCCCTGCATCGGCAGGCGGACTCTCAACCACTGCGCCACCAGGGAAGCCCTGTGTACTATTTCTTAAACAACTACTGTTTAAGTAATTTAGACTTTTTTTCAGGTAAGAGTTTTGACCAATTCCAGAGTTGAACTGTCAAAGCTGAAAGACAAGTCAGTCTAGCCTTTTCATTGTAAAACCATAAGGTCTTTTACCAAGATTAAAATGTTTATATCTAGGAAGTACAATAAACACCATGTATAAATTTAAAAACAACCTATTTCAACTGGTAGTTTGTTCAGCTCTCGGTCAATTTTTTTTTGGCGGTGCCACACGGCTTGTAACATCTTAGTTCCCCAAACAGGGATCAAACCCCGGGCCCCGCAGTGGAAGCATGGAGTCCTAACCACTGGACCACCAGAGAATTCCCAAGCTCGGTCAACTTTTAAGAACAAATATTTCAGTCTACTAGATGATAAAACCTAATCCCCAAACTATTCTACAAAAGTTATAACATCAACAGTGCTCTGACAGATATAATGTTTAGGGGTAAGGACCACTTCTGCAGGGAACAACCTCAGCCTTTGCTGAAGAAAAGCAAACCACCAATGCGTTTGCATAATATAAATACAATTATTTAAACAATTCCTGTATTAAACATCTAGAAATTATTCCCTTTGGTCTTTCACCCGTAAGTTTATAGAGACAGTTTGGAATAAGAGAAAGGAACTAAGTGAGCACGTGAGATGAAATAAAATTGAAAATCTCAAATTCCAGAAAGACTTGGATTATGACCTCACTAAAAGCAAAGGTCTTCCTGAGAATATGTGAAATACAGATATTGGCAGACAAAGACAGACTTCGTACAGCCAGTGGATATGGAAAGGTGAATTTTTGCAGTTTTAAATGTAGTAAAAAGTTAAACATGCCCAACATGTTTTTATATATGAGGAATTTGATAAACTATGTGTTACTAATAGATATATTTTCGACACATATGAGCGTAGTGTCAATATCAAATATCAATTTTCTACATGTAAATTGAATTAATTTGGTCTTAGAAACCACTTAGAGGGACTTCCCTGGTAGCACAGTGGTTAAGAATCCGCCTGCCAATGCAGGGGACGTGCGTTCGATCCCTGGTCTGGGAAGATCCCACATGCTGCGGTGCAACTAAGCCTGTGCGCCACAACTACTGAAGCCCGTGTGCCTAGAGCCCGTGCTCCGAAACAAGAAAAGCCACTGCACCACAACGAAGAGTAGCCCCCACCCACCACAACTAGAGAAAGCCTGCACGCAGCAACAAAGACCCAACGCGGCAAGGAAGGAAGGAAGGAAGGAAGGAAGGACGGACGGACGGACGGACGAACTTAAGAGATCACTTGAGCTCTTTTCTAGACTTGCAGGAGTATATTAAAATGTCAACTAAATATTAATTCTAGGTGGACTGCAGATTGAAACGTAAAAGACAAAACAATAAAGACTCTAGGAGATAACAGAAAAAAGTATCTTCATAATCTTGTGGTAGGAAAAGATTTCTTAAACAAGAAACACAATTATTTAAAATAACTGATAAACTATACAAAAACGAAGTTATAATTTTTATTTACAATATATACAAATATTGAATCATTATGTTGTAGATCTGAAACATAATGTTATTTATTAATTATATCTCAATCTTTTAAAAAAGAATTTTATTAACAAAAGACATCATTAGGAGATTAAAAAGGCAAGTCATAGAGTGGGAGAAAATACTGCAGTACATATAACCAACAAAGATTGTATACCCAGAACTTACTAAGAAAAAGAAGAAAGGCTGGCAGGGGGGTACCCCACTAGGAACTGATATGAAAAAAATCAAGGTAACAGAAAATGACAAGAGAGTTGAACAGGCACCTCACAAGTAAAGTGGTATACTTTATTACTGTTCCAGAGTATTTGTGTCCTTCTTTTCCTGTGAAAGAATCATTCATCCCCACCTATGGCCACGTGACTTTCAATGCCTCTGAGTGGAGGATACCTCCCTGACCCATTGACCTTGAGCACAGTTTTGTGCTATGCTTTGGCCTATGGAGTATGTATGGACATGACCTAAATCCAAGCAGAACTTTTGAAAGAGTTAGTTTCTGCCGTTTTTCTTCCTTTTCCCCTCTGAAACAAGAGGAGCATATCCCAAATAGAAGCTACTCTTTCAGCCTGATTCCCAGAATAAAAACATAACTGTATAGTTCCATAATAGCCACCAACTTTGTAAGTACACAAGAAATGTTTTTCTAAACCATATCTAAATGACTAATACCACACCCAATAAACGTATGAAAAGATGCTTAACCTCAATGGTCATCGGGGAATGCAAGTTAAAACCTCAATGAAATACAAACATATTAAAAGGGCTGACAATATCAAGTTTTGATAAGAATGTGAAGTGAGAGAACTGTTATATGTTGCTAGTGGGAGTGTAAATTGGTACAACTGATTCAATATACTAAAGTTGAATATATAAGTATCCTAGGATCTCTTTTATTCTATTCCTATGCATACACTCAAGAGATTGCCTGCTATGTGCACCTATACATATTAGAATGTTCTCAGCAGCATTATTTCTAGTAACCAAACTGGAAACAATCAAATGTCATCAACTACAGAATGAACAAATCTTTGTAAATTCATTCAATGATTTACAGTAAGGAGAATGAACTACTGCTCTACACAATAACATACAAAAATCTCATGTTAAGAAACCCATCACAAAATAATACATACTACATTGTTGCATTTACATAGAGTTCAAAAAGTAGTCACAACTAAATTATATATCTAAACTATGTATCTACTTGCAAAAGATGAAAATTGGACCCCTTTCTCACACCATATGCAAAAATTAACTCAAGAAGGGTGTATACGTAAATGTAAAACTATAACTGTAAAACTCTTAAAAGGAAACATAAAAGTAAATCTTTGTGGCTTTGGGTTAGGAAATGGTTCCTTGGTAACAAAAGCACAAGTGACAAAAGAAAAAAAAATACATTCATAAAAATAAATTAGACTTCATAAAAAGTAAAAACTTTTGTACTTCAAAGGACACCATCAAGAAAATGAAAAGACAAGCCAGAAAATGGGAGAAAATATTTGCAAATCTATTATCTGACGAGGGACTGGTACCCAGAACGTAATCTCTTGTAACTCAATAATAAAAAGAGAAAATAATGCAATTTAAAAATAGGCAAAGGATCTGAACAGACATTTCTCCAAGAAAATATACAGACAATAAGCACATGAAAAGATGCACAACATCATGAGTCACTAAGGAAATGCAAATCAAAACCACAGAGATCACTTCAAATAAAAATTAAGACCATGACATCACTACATACTTATCAGAACAGTTAAAATAAAAAATAGTGACAATGCCAAATGCAGGTGAGGGATGTGGAAGAAACTGGATGTCTCATACACTGCTGAAAGGAATGTAAAATGGTACAGCCACTCTGAGAAGTTTGGTGGTTTCTTAAAAAACTAAACATAAAGAGCAATCTCAAAAGATCACATGCTCAACACAAAAACTCACATGTTCTATGATTTCATTTATATAACTCTCTCAAAATGACAAAATTATAAAGATGGAAAACTGACTAGTAGTTGCCAGGGGGCAGAGAAGCTTGGGAGAGATAGTCAGTATGATTATAAAAGGGTACCATGAGGGAGATCTTTGCGGTGAGGGATTAGTTCTGTGGTGAGAATTACATGAACCTACACATGCAATAAAATGAAACAAAACTATACACAGGCATTGTATCAATGTCAATGCCCTTGTTTTTGTTGCTGTTTTCTTTAAATAATTTATTTTATTATTATTTTTTAACATCTTTATTGGAGTATAATTGCTTTACAATGGTGTGTTAGTTTCTGCTGTACAACAAAGTGAACCAGCTATACATATACATATATCCCCATATCTCTTCCCTCTTGCGTCTCCCTCCCACCCTCCCTATCCCACCCTATTGTTGTTGTTTTGGGTTTTTTTCCCCAGAAAGAGCATCTTCACTAAACAACAGGAAACAAAACGTGCCAGGAATCTGACCAAACACACAAAGCAGCGGGTGAGACTCCTCATAGGAAAGAATGACTCCCAATGGAACATAAATAGATCCCCTCGAAGTACATATATTTCGCATGAGTGTGTACATCCATATGTAATATATTGAAAGAAATCTGGTTTCTACCACGAGAAGTTACTCAGCAATAATCAATCAACATCTCACCTGAGGCCGGGAAGTGAGGGTGCTGCAGCCACGTTATAAACGGAGGCGCACCTCACGCCCGCACACGCCTCCCCTCTGTGCATAGGAAAGTTAGCCAGGGAAGGCAGGTGGCCGTGTGGCCGCGGAGCCCATCCTGCAGAACCCAGGAGCCGGCTGCAGCAGGGAGGCAAATGCCAGGCCGTGCCTGCCTGGAAGGCCGCGTCGGCTCTGGGGTGAACGGCAGCGCTCAGGACCCCAGCAACAGCACGACAGCGCGCCTGGTTTCCAACTGCGAGCCTGCCTCTGGGGTCCACCCAAGGCCCTCCAGATCTGTGTAGTTTGGCCAGCGGGGGCTTCTCCTAGGATCGAATGGCTCTTGGGAGGCGAGTAGAGTTTCTAGACCCACCAGGACTCAGCCCACATACACACGTGCACAGCCCCCCCCACCACACACACACATACACACACACACACACACACACACACACGTGCTTCAACGGAAGTCAGCAAGTTGCAAACAAGTATTCTACAGGGGCGTGCTCAAATAGTGCCTGCTTCGGAGTCAGTTTTGTCAACTGCATTCTGAGTTGTCCCCATGCCAAAGTGGATTTGTTCAAAAGATACGAGTTGCTAGAGGCTACAGAGACACAAGATGTGTTACACACTGGGGGGTGCCACCCTCTCAGGGCTTGGCACAGTGTTTTAGTAACAAAACAAACAAGAAATGCACGGGAACCCAATGCCCTTATTTTGATAGTGTAAGTAAGTAAGAGGTAATGATTGGGGGAAACTGTGAAAGGTACACAAGACCTCTCTGTAGTACCTTTACAGCTTGCTGTGAATCTCTAATTTTTTCAAAATAAAAAGTTAAGAACAAAACAAAACACAACTATGGAGAGATAACATCATTCTGAGCCAGAGGCTTCCTACTGACTTGAAAGACTTGTTGCCAGCCTAGAATAGTCATCACCATCATCACTGTGTTCAACCCTCAAGAGTGGATAAGAAAAGACTGGTCAAGCTGTCAATTACCACAGCTCATTCTCAGAGCTCATCCCTCACACTCTCCTTGTATACAATGGTGGTCCAGAAGGTGTCCCTTCAAAAACAAGCAACATTCAAAGAACAACCACAGGAGTTCCTTATGGGAATCTATACATAAGGAAAAGGAAGGAATCAAAAGATAACATACAACAGAAAAATGACACAACTTTATGTTACGAGCAAATGGTTCTTTGTAAAATGAAAAGTTTTTAGGAAAATATTATAGCCTCTCCTAAACAAAATACAAAGGGATACAACAGCTCAAGGGAGAGACAAATCAGAATTCTACCAAAGGAGTTAAAAGACAGATCTGTGAAAAACAAGAATAAAGCAGTGTCACAAAAGTCAGATGTTTCAAAGAGAGGATAAGAGAACCAAAAGTGCAAAACATCTTTCCACCCTCCAAAGAAGTTACCTGCTGAGAGGAACCAATTCTTACTCTGTAATTTCATTATCAAAAAGCTAGAAAGAACAAATTTTCAGGAAAGCACTTTCTTGGAGTTACACGAGATTACTTAAAAGGCATCTAGAGGGGCTTCCCTGGTGGCGCAGTGGTTGACAGTCTGCCTGCCGATGCAGGGGACACGGGTTCGTGCCCCGGTCCGGGAAGATCCCACACACTGCGGAGCGGCTGGGCCCGTGAGCCATGGCCGCTGAGCCTGCGCGGCCGGAGCCTGTGCTCTGCAACGGGAGAGGCCACAAGAGTGAGAGGCCCACTTACCGCAAAAAACAAAAAACAAAACAAACAAAAAAAGGCATCTAGAGAAGGTGTTAAACTGTTAACACAGGTCTGCCCCAGACAAGGCTTGTCAGCTAAGAATCCAAAAAAGTTGGGGTCTACTTAATGCACACATGCCATTTCAGTTTCAATATGAGGAGAGAAATGAGTTACTCATCGTTCTTTCTGTTTCTATCTCATTCAATAAACTGTTACCTAACTTCCTAACAAATCTCCAATCAACTATTAAAGTGAAATTATTCCTTGTTGCTTATTGAATCAAGTCTAAATGTATTGTGATGGTGATTAAAAGCTCCTCCTACTCACAATAACACTCCTGTCTTGTAATTTTCCCCAAATACATCATCTTTATTTCTGCTACTTTTTATGCTATTCTCCTGCCTCAAACACTGTCTCTTCACAACATATCCAGTCCTACCTACTGGTCAGAGATAATTAATACCACATCTGGAAAATTTTTCAACCCCAAAGTGAAGAGACTGACCTGAATTTTGATTGTCTTTCAACATTAAAATGTGCAAGATTCTAGGTTTTAGTACACTTCACGTAATATATTCTTCCTATGTATATAACCATCAATATCACACACTTTGTCAAATATGTACACAGTTTTTTCCCAGCTACTCTGAGATCTATTATTGTGCCTTATAACTTCATTATATTCCCCCATGCCCTATAACATAGTGTCAGGTACAATATAATGGCTCTCTGCCTTGGCTATAGACTAAAATCACATATCCAAGTTTAAAATAAATACTATATACCAGGTCCTACCCCAGAGATTCTTAATCAGTAGCTCTAGGCTGAGGTTTGAGCACCTGTATTTCCAAAGCTCTTAACGTGTAGCCAACTGAGAACTACTATAAACAGATTCTGTAATGAACACAGAAGCATAATAGTACAGCAGTTTAAAATGTAGTCTTCTGGAGCAGACCAGATCTAGGTTTGAAAATGCTACACAAAGTTACCTTTATATGATACTACATATTATTTAACCTAAGGCTCAGTTTGTTCACCTGCAAAATGAGGGTCATAATGGTACCCATACTCATAGGTTGCTCCGAGGATTAATATTTCTAATATACACACCTCTCATTAAACAGTGGCAAATAAATACTAATGATTCATTACTCAATCCTCTTCAAAAGCTATATATGCCAATAGTTATATGTATGCAATGTAATTAGTATTGAACAGCAATCTCCTAAATGTGAAAGATATTCTTTCAATAAAGGAAACTTTCTAACGTTTTAGAAAGAAACAAACTTTTTGATACTAACAAAAAGGAAATTTCCTTCTGTCAGATGAATTGATAAAAGACTGGATTTTAATAAAATCAAAATGTAAGGATTGCAAAGGAGATTTAATAAAGTCCCATTTATGATTAACCTTTGAGAATGAGAAAGAATAAAGCATGTGGGCATTAGAACTTTTCCTGCAGAACACTGATGATATTTGTTTATAGAGAAAAAGGAGGTCAAATTTTTCTCTATAACAATCCTCATTTAAGCATCTTTGCATACTTATCCAATTATCTCAGGAAAAGATCTGTAGATATTAATTAGCTAGATCATTTTTCATTTTGATAGATCTTTTTTTTTTTTTTTTTTTTTTTTTGCGGTACGCGGGCCTCTCACTGTTGTGGCCTCTCCCGTTGCAGAGCACAGGCTCCAGATGCGCAGGCTCAGCGGCCATGGCTCACGGGCCTAGCCGCTCTGCGGCATGTGGGATCCTCCTGGACCAAGGCACGAACCCGTGTCCCCTGCATCGGCAGGCGGACTCTCAACCACTGCGCCACCAGGGAAGCCCCCTGTTTTATCGTAACATGCACTGTACAAAGTTATAATATGAATCTATGTTCCTCTCTGTAATCCTTTTAACTGATAAGCTTTTGTCACCTTGTTACAGTCTCCATAATTATTTTTAATGGATTCTTAAAATTCTATAATTGCATACTAACTATTACCCTATTACTAAATATTAGCATCACTTGTAATTTATTGATACCATAAGTTATGCTGTATTAATTTAGAATATAGCATTTTCCATATTTTATGTTCTATCCATAGAATAAATATTAAGAAATAAAAGAAACAATTTTTTTCTTTTTGAGTGAAGGTAAAAGATGGTATAACTGCCAAGAAATCTCAAATTTCTGCTTAACAGTATATAGTAACTTCAAGTTCCTACTACACTACAAGTGACTACTAAGAAGCATTTTTACTTCTATAGAGGTCTTTCAAATATTGTTAGAGTTGGCACATGACTCTAATTCTGGACACTTTTAATACTACTCAGAGTTTGGCTCACAGTCTGTAAAGAATTTAACCCTGTTCAAAGAGAGGTCTGGCTTTTGCCCCCTCCTTCTGGGAGGTAATCTCTAAACCCCCTGTAAGGTCATGCCTGAGAAAGTGTCTTTTTTTTTTTTTAACTCGAGGGGCTTTGGGTCACCAGACAGTCTTAGAGTCAGGACACGCCTGGAGGGGCTAGAGGAGACTTAACTAAGATCAGCCTCAAGAGCAATCAAGTATGCTTACATAAAGGAGCCCCTCAATAAAAATGTAATCACCAAAGCACGGTAAGCATCCCGGTTTGACTCCATGAGTACTGTCACACACTGATGCTGGGAAAGTGATGTGTCCTGACACCATAGGGAGAAGACAAAGGAAGCTCTGTGTTTGATACTTCCCCAGACTTCTGCCCTATGTGTTCCTTCCCTTGGCTGATTCAAATCTATATCCTTTCCCTGTAATAACCAGTAATGAAGAGTACAAAAGCTTTCAGTGAGTTCTGTAAGTTCTTCTAGCAAATTATGGGACCAGAGGGTGGTTTTGGAAACCCCCAGGACTTACAATTTCTGTCAGAAGTGAGGGGAGTCTTTTGTGGACTGTGTTCCCTAACTTCACAGTTGGCCTAATTCCTCTCATGGAAAAATGATGAATCAGTAGAGCACATATAATAAAACTATTCATTTAACAGATTTTTCTAAACCTTTATTCTTCACCTCTAAATCACCATTTGGATTTCTAACTGTAAAAGAAAAATTTAGTCTAAAAATGTGATCAAATAGTCAAACACAGAAAAACTGGAAAAACTAACTTAAATTTATATGGCATACTAAGTAAATTAATGCAACATCTTAACTGTCACATTCAATGTTTCTACACAAAATATAAACTATTATAATAAGGAAATGGTTAACATTACAGAGCCTTCAAAATAAAATCATTTAAGTTTGATAATTCTACTAGATCTTTCAACAGTAATAGGAAGAACTTTCAAAAAGAATATGTGTAGAATAATGCATGAATAAAGCAAACTCTATAGTATCCAGTGAAGTGATGGAATGCCTATTTTTATTTTTATTGTCTTATTACACAATAAGAAAAATTAAAATATTTGATCCAAAAGTTTCATATCTGGAAATTGTTTCATATCAGAGATGGGGTTTACCATTTAACATACAGAATAAACAACACATATCTCAAATAATTATGATACTTTAAAAAAACTGGTAACTTTTGGACCCTAATAATTTCAGGATATGATAAACAAAAGAAAGAAAAAAGAGCTTACATTTGAAAATGCAGTCATAAAAAAAATATTCTGATAATCAAAATTTACTGGCTAAGCTTTTTTCCCCCAAGGATTCATTTTCAGATTACAGAAAATAAAGGTTTTTAAATATCATAAAGCTCAAATCCCAAGAGTCATATTACTTTGTAAGCTTTGTAAAAAGTGAGAAAAACACAATCAGTTCTGTTACTTTAAAGATTCCCTTCTTTAAAAAAAACAAAACTTTTCTTTCCTAGACATAAATTCTTTCTCCTGAAAACACATCACTGCCTATAATTACAGACTACTTGCTTAACAGTTATATGCTAAGTGTCTGAAAAGTAATTTTCTATTATAGTCAAGGAAAAGCAATGCAGACCTAGGTAAAACTGAGTATCTGTCTAGTAGGGGAGGAAAACTTTTGCCTTCTTCCCTTTTAGGTTCTTTGGCTGGTCTAATAATTAAGCTGACATGAGACAGAATAACAGGAGAAAAACAAAATTTAATTTCATACATACAGGAGCTCATAAAGATATGAGACTCTAAGAAGTGACAAAAGCATGCAGTTTTTATACCTTTTAGACAAAGAAACAATTATTTGTGAAGATTTGACAAAACAAAGGGTCTGCGGGGCTTGGGGTAGCAAATTAATAAAGAAGTAACAAAGTTTGTTTAGTCACCCTTCTCTGCCTTGAATTTCCTATCTCTGGTGATAAGGATGCCTTCTACTCTCCTAGTATAAGGAGGATACTTTCACTTGAGAGATTTATTTCCTGTTTTCAGGGGGACCAAGGAGGGTCAGTGTCCTTCTTGCAACAGCTGTTTCTTTCCTCTTTTTTTAAAAAAATATTTATTTATTTATATATTTATTTGGCTGCGCCGGGTCTTAATTGCGGCACGTTGGGATCTTTAGCTGCGGCATGCAGGATCTTTTACTTGCAGGCATGCAGGATCTTTTAGTTGCGGCATGGGGGATGTTTAGTTGCGGCATGGGGGATCTAGTTCCCTGACCAGGGATTGAAGTCGGGCCCCCTGCATTGGGAGCGCTGAGTCTTAGCCACTGGACCACGAAGGAAGTCCCTGGCTGTTTATTAAGTATCTTTAATTCAAAATAATCAACATGCCAAAGCGGCACATTTTATTCCACCTCACTCTCAAAAGGTCTGATGGCTATGATAAGAGATTATAGTTTAAGAGATAGATGGAAGATAAGCAGAATGAAGACTCTAAAAAAAAAATGATGGAAAGCTTATTTGGATGAGTGACTACAGATGATCAACATAAGGAAATTGTTAAAAAGTAAAAGAAAAGACTCTCTGTACCACAGGTAAATAAATTAACATTAAACAAAAAGGCTTTAACAAACCAAATCATGAAGACATCATGGGGTGGGGGTGGGGCATGAACAATACTGGATCAACAGTCTCCTTAGAAACACACAGTAAATTTACATAAGTGCAACAGTTGTTCTGTGGACTTGTTAGCTCTCTGGCTAAGTCAATACACCAGTCAGCTTCACTGCCTCAAGTATCAATTACTGAAGCTCTCTCCTGCTAAAGAATAATTAAATACACTGGGCCAACAAAGCAAAAGAATACTGTCATTAAGCAGCACAAATAAAGTGTTTTATTATCAAATTTGATGGGAAGTGGTTTTATTTAGCATTAAAGTGAGATTATTAATATAATAAAAGGCAATCCACACAACTGAGAAACAGCCAGTAAAATAACATGTAAGGAAGATTCTGAAAATAAACCATTAACTCATGGTTAAACTTCAGACCATACCTAAAATGCACATGAAATTCAAGAATAAGACATCATTTGTTTTAGTCTACCAAGATACTATGACCATAAAAAAGGAGCTATCAAAAAAACTTCACAATTTTCCAGATCTTTTTTAAATAAAAGAAACTTAAATACTGAAATTAATATTCAAGTCCTACCTTAAAGCTAAGGTAGCCCCCTCTGTAAAATTTCTAGCAAAAGGTCTAGTGACCCTTTGTAAACACTTCACAGAACAGAAAACTCATGTTGATCCTGCTCTGTTACTATGTTTTTCCATAAACAGAAAAACATATTATTATGTAGAGTCTCACCATACTATATACACTTGCTGATAACTCACCTTTATATCCCCCTCTACAGGACCTAATAATGAAATGGAATCTGTGTTCAAAATATTTTTGCTTAAAAAGGAGTAATAATTATAAAGACAAGGGAATAAACTGAATATTCAGTAAAGGTTTCAGAGTAATTGTGAGGCAGTAAGTGATAACTCCAAGTTTTTTTTTTTTAACATTTAGGTTTTTGTTAACATTCACCTATTCACAGCTCCTATTGCTCTAAACACACCCAAACTCCAAAGCCTCACATGTGACTTGGAGGTCATATCCCCACAAACTCTGTGGCCCCATCAACACTCTCATCTACTAAATAACGTGACTATCTCTACACATATTTCTTAAACAACAGTTACCCTAAAAAAAGAATAGTTACCAAATTGTTTGTTTGTGACATTTTCCTTTCCAAAGCTGCCACTGTTGAGATTTTAAGACAATGAGAATAAACAAGGTGGTAAAGATGGGGTAAATTCTTCAAATATACAGCTGTGACAATGTTTACAATCCCATTTATGACAGTTTCAATAAAATGGTTTTTATTGTCTTCATTTTATATGGACATCTTAGCAATAAATAGTAACACTTTTTTTAATGACTAGCAAAATTATTCCTCCAAAAGCCTTCTAATTCATGACGTCCAATCAAATGCCACTCATTTGAATATTTATTTAGTTCCTACTATATAGGCATAGATCATACATATTGACTTCAATATGTAAAAGTGTTTTAGCAATAATATTCATTCACTCAACAGATCCAACAAATATTTGCTGAGCACGAAACTATATGCCAGGGTCTTTAAGCACTGGGGAAAATCCCAGTGAACAGACAAAAATTCCTGCCCTTACCATGTGGAGTTTACAATCTTGCAGAAGGAAACACGTAACAATCAAATTAAGAAAATTGTGTAGTATGTTTTAAAGTCATAATGCTTTTTAAAAAGCAGGATAAGGAGCAACGAGGGGTAAAGAGGAGAACTGTGATTTTTAAATAGAGGGGTCAAGGAAAGATTTAAGAGCAAGTAACATTTAAGTGTAGTCTTAAGGAGGTAAGGAGTAAGCTATATAGGCATCTGAGGGAAGAATGTTGTAGGTCGAGGAAACTGAGATAGAATGCCTTGCATGTTCTAGAAAACAGTGAGGAGGCCAATTGTGACTGAAAGAGTGTGAGCAAGGAGAGAAGAAAACTAAAGAGACAAGGAGGGTATGTCATAGCATGTGGTGCCTTGAAAGCCATTCTAAAATATGTTACTGAGTGAAACGAGGGACAAAGAGTTGTGAACAGGGAAGTGACATGATCTGATTTACTTTTTTAAAATTTATTTTATTTATTTATTTTTGGCTGGGTTGGGTCTTCACTGCTGCGTTGTGGAGAGCAGGGGCTACTCTTCATTGCAGTGCGCAGGCTTCTCATTGCTGTGGCTTCTCTTGTTGCGGAGCACAGGCCTTAGGCGTACAGGCTTCAGTAGTTGCAGCACACAGGCTCAGTAGTTGTGGCTCAAGGGCTCTAGAGCACAGGCTCAGTAGTTGTGGCGCACGGGCTTAGTTGCTCCGCGGCATATGGGATCTTCCCGGACTAGGGCTCGAACCCGGGCCCCCTGCATTGGCAGGCAGATTCTTAACCACTGCGCCACCAGGGAAGCCCTGATTTACTTTTTAAACAATCACTCTGGCTGCAGTGTTGAGAATAGTTTGTAATGAAGCAGAGGAAGATGCAGAGACTCCAGTAGGAAGCTATGGTGATAATCCAGATGAGGGGCAAAGGGAGTGTTACTGGGGAGAGTGGTTGAATTATGAATACACTTAGAAAGATTTGCTAATAATTAGACATGGAGTGAGAGAAAAAGAAGAAGTCAAAGATGTCCTGGATATCCCAAATAGGCCTAAATGTAAAATATTCTGTCCTATAGTCAGTGAACAGATATTTTAAAGATTTTACTATACGTATTCTCCAATTCTCACAACTCTGCAAAGTAGGTATTATTATCCCTCAAAGAATCAGAGGTTATATTATTCGACATAGGTCAGAGAGGGTAGCTGGTACAATTAAAATCTAGGCCTGGTTTATTTTTCACCTGACATACCTGTTGCTCTCCAGTCTAATAAACAAATTTCCTCTCAATATCTTATGCCAATCCTTTGATTCATTTATTCCACATCTAGACATTATTTTATGTTAGAACTGTACGTGAAGATATGTACATGTAATCATCCTTTACAAGAACAAAATAAACAAATACAAAGATAGCTAATACTGACTGTTTAATATGTGCCAGTACTGTTCTATGTGCTTTATCAAACATATTTCATGTAATCTAAGAAGGCTTCAAGTGTAAGACCCCATAATTTTATCTAATATCCAGAAAGAAAAAGTGCTGTCAACCAAATAGTAGTACATTATCAACACTAAGATGCACCCTGATGTCAGAAATGTTAATATGGGGAAAAAAAGGGGGGGGCCTTAGAATCAATGAACTATCAAATCGTCATAAAATGCTAAGCTTTAAGCAATATTATGGTGATCAGTGTTGGTTCAAAATATTACATCTCATTGCTCATTCATTAAAAATAATAGTTCTATCCTTTTCCTTTCCACATTTTAAGTTCTAAACTTCTTTCAACTCTCTTTTTTCCCCTCGAGGTTGTAACTAATGGAATATTAGTGCTTAACTTTGAAACCACAGGCACTATTAAACTGCTTGTGAAAAAAATCTCTGTAAGGCAAGAACAAAACTTCCTCTTCCAATACAGCTGCAGAAAAAGACACAATTCTGGTCATAAAACTGCTTATAAATAAATGTTATTTCTAACAAAGGTGTCCTGTGATCACCTGAATTCTGGAAAGCATAGCTATGTCCCATAAAAATTACAAGGTCTGGGTTTTGGTTAGTTGTCATACTTAATAACTTACTGCCCTAGAGTAATATTATATTGACACCTATTTTCTGAAATACATATAAACTTACAAATTTTTAAATTAAGCCTATCATTGAAACTTCCCTCTTCTCACACATTCATAAACAAATCCTAACAATTTTTTAGATTCTCATAACAAAGAGTTGGAAAGCCTATTAACATTTTGTGAATGAGAAAAATAAGGCATAAATGAGTTAAGTAGCTTATATAAATTACACTACAAATAAAGAGCTGGGGTCAGGATTCAAACCCAGGCAGGCCAATTTCAGAGTCTATGCTTTTAACTGCTATACTAAACTACTAAAATATTAAACCACCACTATGTTCATAAATAAGAGATTAGTTACATGAGTTACAACAGATCCATGCAATGAAATACTAGATGGTTACTAAAATGATAAAGGACCAGACTTATCAACCTGATATAAACTCACAAGATATTGTTCATTTTTAAGCCATATAAATTAGTTATAACATGTATTATGTTTCCATTTTTGTAAAGCAAATTAATAATAAATATGCACATATACTGTGAACATATGAAAAGGTCTAAAAGAAAACTCACCTAAATTTTAGCAGGAATTATCATTTCTAGCTTTTACCTTCTCCTTTACACTTGTGTTTAAACGTTACTTAATCAAAGGGAAATGGGCTATTTTCATTTTGAAAAAAAATGAACTTTAAAAATTTTGCCAACATTTGTTTTAAGCTCCATACCTGGGTCTTTCAATCAAATATATTTCATGGGAATTTTTGGTCAATTCTACGGAACATATTTATCATTGCAAAAATGTTTTAAAATTTTTTTAATTTAAAATTCCTTCTTGCACCATTTAATGATCTGAAGGCACCTCTGAATTTTATAATAGCCACACTGTATGAACATAGGCTACTTTTCATGTTACTTTAGTTGAGAAAGAGCAGAGTGAATGGCTATGAGTCTCAACAGATGGAATTCCAACGCATCACAAAAACAGGGTTGTGGGACTTCCCTGGTGGCGCAGTGGTTAAGAATCCGCCTGCCAATGCAGGGGACCCGGGTTCGAGCCCTGGTCCGGGAAGATCCCACATGCCGCGGTGCAACTAAGCCTGTGTGCCACAACTACTGAGCCTGAGCTCTAGAGTCCACGAGCCACACCTACCGAGCCTGCGTGCCACAGCTACTGAAGCCCTCACGCCTAGAGCCCGTGCTCCACAATGAGAAGCCACTGCAATGAGAAGCCTGCGCACTGCAATGAAGAGTAGTGCCCGCTCACCGCAACTAGAGAAAGCCCGTGCGCAGCAACAAAGACCCAACCCAGCCTAAAATTAATTAATTAAAAAACAAAACAAAACAGGGTTGTACTCCAATCTCCCCTTCACCTTAGTGAAACTACAAGTATATTTCACTGCTTCAGCAGACTGTAAGCTATGCTTCCATCTCTAACACAATGGTATACTATTTTTATCCCAGAACAAACCAACGTCCCAAAATAATGGAGCTTATTAACCAAATACTATCTGGAATATTAGTTTTCCTAAAACCAATAGACACAAAGGGGTAAAAAACAGAGCATGGGTTTTGGAAACAAACCTTTGTTTGAATCCAGCCCCTGTCACTAGGGTATTAAGTTTGACCTAGGGTATCATGTTACAGTAACACCACAGGTTTTTTTCTTCTGTAAAATTAGTCTAATATTATAATAGATATGCAAAGTTTCCTTTTAAAATGACTTCTTATATACTGATACCCAGCAGGATAGGGATAAAATGCATTTTTTTAATCTGGGAGAGGGAGGCAAAAGCAGTACTGGTGAACAGAATGTTGATGTTCTGCCTATTTATCCTATCAATAATTAAGAGAGATCTCGAAATCTATGACTAGTTATGGATGTGGCTATTTCTTCTTTCACCTAAAACTGCTATACAACTCCTCAGGACTCACAGGAGTCCTCTCTTGAATGAAGATTTCCTGTTTTGGAGAAAAAAAGTGCAGAACAGTGCACAGAAATATGCTGTCTTTTATATTAGAAGAGGAAGAAAAAATATGTACAGTTGCCTATATTTGCATTAAAAAGGTACTAGAAGGGTAAAGAAAAAACTAATAAAATTGTTATCTTTGGGGGAAAGACAAGAAGGGGGACAACAATGTGAATGAGAGATCTCCCTATACACACAGTTGAATTTATTTTTTGGTGAATTACTTCTGTCCTTGTAACTTTTATTCATGAATTTAATTTTTACTTTTATCAAATACGTGTACTATAACAAATTTTACAAAATAGTCTATATGATAAAAGCAAATCTCTCCACCCAAACAGAATTGTTAAACAGTTCTTATTCTAATGGTTGCCACCACAACATTAGATTAATATGCTTATAGTTATCAACTTTAAAAATAAACTGGCTGACCTCTAATACGAAAACTTAGTTTATCTCTTATAATTCCTTTTTCTGTTCTCTCAATGTTTGAAATATATGCTCTTAATTTTAATTCTTGTGTAAGTATCTTTGAACTTTAAATACTACATTTGTATCTTTACTGCTTGTTTTGTCAATTTGACATTACCTCTTGATTCTCCATTTTGAAAGAAAGCTTTTGGGGCTAGTAATCTGTTCCCTCCCTCCCTCCCGCCCTCCGTCAACTTCATTTTTACTTTTATTGGTATGCTTGTTACATTCTGCCCTCCAACAATAGCATTCTGGGCTTTGTCCATTCCTGTCCTGTCCAAAGGTTGACTCAAAGTTGAAAATCAATAAACAGCATTTACACTTTTATTACTATAGAAATATTGTTCAAGGAAACATAATCCTGGAACACTTCACTTTTTACTCTACGCGTCTAATGTCACAACCTTAGAACCACTTGAAAAAGACTATTCTTAGAATCAAGATCAAATGGATTCTTTATTATACTCTACCAATTTCTTAACATTATGCTACATTCTAATTTGGTTCATAATTAGACATTTTTATTTATTTATTCATTCATTAATTTTTGCTTTCCGTGACATTTTAAAACTGTATTTTCCTCACACTATTATCATCATATTTTCATATTTTCCCCAAACTCTTCATGGCACCACTCATTCTATGTATTCCTCATTTTTCTTCCTAAGATCTCCCTCCTAAAACCCCCTTTTCTCCTGCTTCAATCTAGAATGACTGCTTTCTAGGACTTCTGAACAGCTATTAACTAAGGTCTTCTTTTCACTTTTCATCTGGGTTGGCTCAACTTTTTCCTGAACTTCTGTCTTCCTTGTCCTTAGTTCACATTATTATTTTGCTGGAGTACAACCTTAACAACTACCTAAATGATGGTAAACACCAAGGTAAACTTTCTGGGTCCATGCATGTCTGAAAATTCTATCCTCATAAGTAATCATTTGACAGCCAAGAATTCTGGGTTAAAAATTATTTTTTCCTAAGAAAATTAGGAAAAGATTCACCATTTTCATCTAGCATATAGTAGGGCTGGTAAGATGCCAGTCTGACATTCATTTCTTTGAAGTTGACTTGTTTTCTGCCCCCACCTCCCTGGAAGCTTTCTGAATCATCTCTTCATCGGTGGAACTCTAAAATTTCACAATAACATATCTAGGTGATAGTCCTTTGTACTCACTGTACTAGGTAATAAATAGGTGGGTCTGAAGCCTGAAACTAGAATGAGTTGGTCTGAAGCCTGAAGCTACCACTGTCCTTTGTACTTCATACTAAGTAATAAATAGGTTGGTCTGAAGCCTGAAGCTAACATGAATTGTTAACTCCCATCTCCAAAATCAACCATGGAGAAGCTGTAGAAGCTGAAGGGATATGTGGATTTCAGGAACCAAAATAATGTGAGAAAAACCTTGATGAAATGTAAGGGAAAAAGATAGATCAACAGTTGAATTGAAATTTTAATACATTTCTCTTAGAAAGTAATAGACCAAACATAAAAAATATGACCAGAAAAAAAAATACAATCAATAACTTGAACTAATAGATACACTGAATGCAGAACCAGACATCCAGTTAAGAATAAACATTTATAAAAACAGACATTGTATCAGGTTGGCAAACTTTATATGTAAAGGGCCAAATAGTAAGGGATTTTAAACTTTGTGGGCCATACAGTCTCTGTCATAACTCACAAAAGCAGTCACAGACAATATGAAAATGAATGAGCATGGCTGTGTTCCAATAAAACTTTAATTATAGACACTGAGATTTGAATCTCATCTATTTTTCACCTGTTACAAAGTATTAATCGTTGGATTTCTTTCAAGCATTTAGAAGTATAAAGACCATTTTAGATGGCAGGATGCATAAAAGCAGATGGCAGTGAGCCCTATTTAGCCCTTGGGCCATAGTTTGCCAACTCCCATATTAGTTCATAAAAGAAGTCTCAATATGTTCCAAAGGAATATACTGAACATACTATGTTCTCTGCAATAAAATTAGAAACAAAATTAAAAAGAGTGGCTAATGTTTGGGAACTAAACTTTTAAAGCCAGTAAATAATCCTGGAGTTAAAAAGGAAACTTTTTCGAAAAGATACATGCACCCCAATGTTCCTAGCAGCACTATTTACAAGAGCCAAGACATGGAAGCAACCTAAATGTCCATCAACAGATGAATGGATAAAAAAGTTGTGATATATATACACATAGGAATATTACTCAACCATAAAAAAGAATGAAATAATGCCATTTGCAGTAACATGGATGGACCTAGGGATTATCATACTAAAATGAAGTCAGAAAAAGACATATCATATGATATCACTTACATGTGGAATCTAAAAAATGATATAAATGAACTTATTTAAGAAACAGAAACAGACTCACAGACACAGAAAACAAACTTATGGTTACCAAAGGGGAAAGAGGAGGGAGGGATAAATTAGGAGTTTGGGATTGGCAGATACAAATTACTATATATAAAACAGATAAACAAAAGGCCCTACTGTAGAGCACAGGGAACTATATTCAGTATCTGTAATAAACTATAATGGAAAAGAATCTGAAAAAGAGAATATATATATACACATACATAAATAAACATATATATGTAACTGAATCACTTTGCTGTATACCAGAAACTAACACAACATTGTAACTCAACGATACTTCAAAAATAAATAAATAAATAAATAAAGGAAATTTTTTAAGAATCATAAGTAAAATATAAAAATACTTAGATATAATAAAAATGAAAACACAAATCCAAAACTTGTGGGATCCAGCTTTAGTACTTTAAGATAAATTTATAGTTGTAAATACATTTATGAGAAAACAGAAGATTTTAAAATATGTGAGTTAATTATTAACTCAAAAAAAATTACTTCAAAAAAGAAAAAATCGAGAGCAAAAGAGCAAATCCAAATCCTAAAATTACTGTGAGAGGAATAAAAAACCTGAATTCACCATAAGAATTAAAGATAGTGAAATAACAGACAAAGACATCCCTATCCCCCACTACCAACCCAGGTCCAGATGACTTTGCAGGTGAGATCAACTAAACTTTGAAGAAAAAAGTTGTTCCACAAAACAGCAAAAGAATGAAAGTTAATCAGTTCATTTTAAGCAGCTAGTGAATGAAATCTTGATTCCAAAAATAAAATTAGAAAATCACCTCTTTGCAACTATCATTATAATAACGAATTAAGGCAAGGACCATCACATAGATGCTAAAACTAGTAGATTAAAATTTGAGAATTAAAATAATATTAGCATGGCCTTAAAGTACCACTCCACAAAATACTTACTAGTTGCAAAGAGAAAAACAGTAAATTTACAGCAGAAAACCTGGCAAATACAACTTTAACCAAGTGATCAAAGTTAACATTACAAGTTATAGGACAAATCAACATCCTCTGCTTTCTGATAAAATACACTGAGAATAGAACATGACTTCTGTGGTATTCCTGCAAAAATACATAACCTAAATCTATTTATAAGAAACAGATAAACTCAAAGTAAGGGATATCCTACACAATAACATGCCTATATTCTTTTAAAATGTCAATATCATGAATCAAAAAGACTGAGGGAACATTTTAGATTAACTTCCAGATTTTGATAATTATGCTACAGTAATGTAAAAAAAAATGTCTTTATTTTTAGGCAATTACACTCTAAAGTATTTAGGGGTGAAAGAATAAAGTAAAATAATATATCAGTGAAGTTTCAAGGAATCTCCTTGACAAACTATTAATTACGAAGGGAAAATTAGTAACTTAATATAGTGGAGAAGCTGGGCTGACAATCATGCTAACCAAATAATGATTCAGAAAGTGAAAAAAAGAATATAGAGAGATATATGTATATCTACAGAAAGTAACATACACATATGTATAAAGAAAAAGAGAGAAACACTATAAATGAATAATAAAACAAATGGGGCAAATGTGAATTACCTGGGTAATGGTTATATAAGTTTTTATACTATTCTACAACCTTTCTGTAAGTTTGTATTAAAGTTTCAAAAAACTAAGATATCGATGAAATTCACCACATTAGTATACTATGAAAAAAGAAAACCTTTAAAAGGGAAAAATCAAAGTATGTATAAATTATGGTAAGCTATTAGAGAGAGAGAGAATGTGGTAATATAAAAAAGTCATATGCACAGTGATTTACAACCAAAAAAGTATTTGCACTTACATGATCTTACTTGGACATTAATAAGCTATTTTACTATTCATTTTTCAGTATTTATTCACTACTTTGAGTTAGGTAGTTGTATTAGTTATGAATGGATGCATAACAAATTACCCCAAAATCTAGCAACTTATAAAAACAAGAATTTTTAAACTCAATTTCTGAGAGTCAGGAACCTGGGCATGGCTTAGTTAGGTCCTCTGGCTCAGAGTCTCTCACAGGCTGCAATCATCTCAAGGCTCAATAGAGGAAATGGAGGTCCCACTTCCAAGCTCACTCAAGTGGCTGCTGGCAGGATTCATTCTGTAAATGGGCCTCTCCATAACGTAGCTCACTTTTATCAGAGTAAACAAAAAGAAAGCAAGAGAAGCCAGTCCTTAGAAACCTAATCCTTCAAGTAGATTTAAGCCTACCATCTCGCTATTTGTTATCTCTTTGGCTCATCCATCCTTTAACCTATCTTAAACACAGACAGATTAAAAGAAAAGGAAAAGGAACAGGAAAACGATATACCCCACAAATACTAATCATAAGAAAATTGGAATGACTAGAATGACTACATTACTATCACACAAAGTAGATTTCAGGACAGGAACTATTACTAGATAAAGATATATATTACAAATGATTTTTTTAAAGGTTAATTCATCAAGAAAATATAACATTCTTAAATGTGAATGCATCTAATAACTGAGCTTTAAAATATATAAAGCAAAAACTGACAGAACTACAAAAAGAAATAAAAGAACCACAACTACAGATGGAAATTCCAATATTCTTCTCCCCTTTCAGTAATTAACAGAATAGCAAGAAAATCAGGAAAGTTAGAGAAGACTTGAAACTTCAACCAGTTTATTCTATTGACATTTATAAGGCACTACACCCAACAAAAGTAAACTATACATTTTTTTAAGTGTACATAGAACATTCATAAAGACAGACTATAGCTTGACATTAAAACAAACCTCAGAAAATGTAAAGGTGTGAAATGGTATACAGCATGATCTCTAATCAAAGTAGCATTTAAAAAAATAGAAAGGGACTTCCCTGGTGGCACAGTGGTTAAGAATCTGCCTGCCAATGCAGGGAACATGGGTTCAAGCCCCGATCCGGGAAGATCTGACATGCTGTGGAGCAACTAAGCCTGTGTGCCACAACTACTGAGCCCACGTGCCACAACTGAAGCCCGCACACCTACAGCCCATGCTCCGCGACGAGAAGCCACTGCAATGAGAAGCCTGTGCACCAGGACGAAGAGTAGCCCCCACTAACCGCAACTAGCATGGCAATGAAGACCCAACGCAGCCATTAATTTATTAATTAAATTTCAAAAAGATAAATAAAAATAGTTAAAAATAGAAATCCCAAGATTTGGCTTTGAAAACCCCAAAATCTTTAGAAATTAAATCACGCTTATAAATAATCATAGGTAGGGCTTCCCTGGTGGCGCAGCGGTTGAGAATCTGCCTGCCGATGGAGGGGACACGGGTTCGAGCCCTGGTCTGGGAAGATCCCACATGCCGTGGAGCAACCAGGCCCGTGAGCCACAACTACTGAGCCTGTACGTCTGGAGCCTGTGCTCTGCAACAAGAGAGGCCATGACAGTGAGAGGCCCGTGCACTGCGATGAAGAGTGGCCCCCGCTTGCCACAACTGGAGAAAGCCCTCGCACAGAAACGAAGACCCAACACAGCCAAAAATAAATAAATAAACAAACCAATGAACCAACAACAAAAAAAAATCTTAAAAAAAAATCATAGGTAAAAAGAGAAATCACACTAAGAGTAGAAAATACTTTGAACTGAGTGAAAATTAAAACCCAGCACACCAAATTTTGTGTGATGCAATGAAAGAAAAAAATCTGAACAGCACAATATCTATTTTTTAAAACTGAATTCATAATTAAAAACCTTCCTGCAAAGAAAATGCACCCACAAATGGCTACACTGATGAATTCTATCAAACATTTAAAGAAAAAATACTACCAATCTTATACAAACTCTCGTCAACAGATTGGACATGGCTGAAGAAAGAATTATGAGCTTGAAGACATTTCAACAGGAACTTCCCAAACAGAAAAGCAAAGAGACAAAAGAACTGGGGGAAAAAAAAAAAAAAAAAGAAAGAGAAAAAGAGAGAGTGAAGCAGAAAAAAACATTTCAAAGTAATGAATGACCAAGAGCTTTCCACAATCAATGATAGAGACCAAAACCACAAACCCAGGATCTCAGAGAACACCAAGTAGGATAATACCAAAAAATATGCACTTCAGCAGATCATTCAAACTGCAGAAAACCAAACACAAAGAGAAAATCTTGAGGAAAAAAATCCTCCTTACCTACAGAGGACTAAGGATAAGAATTACAGAGGTTTCTTTCTCATCAGAAACCATGGAAGCAGGAAGAAAGTAGAGTGGACTATCTAAAGAGTTAATGGAGAAAAAAAAACCCCACCAACCTAGAATTCTATATGAAAAGCATCCTTCAAAAGCAAAGGAGAGGGGCTTCCCTGGTGCCGCAGTGGTTGAGAGTCAGCCTGCCAATGCAGGGAACACGGGTTCGTGCCCTGGTCCGGGAAGATCCCACATGCCGCGGAGCGGCTGGGCCCGTGAGCCACGGCCGCTGGGCCTGCGCGTCCGGAGCCTGTGCTCCGCAACGGGAGAGGCCACAGCAGTGAGAGGCCCGCGTACCGCCAAAAAAAAAAAAAAAAAAAAAACAAACAAGCCCCTCCCCCCCCCCACCAAAAAAGTAAAGGACAAATAAAGACTTCTTCAGACAAAAACCAAGGAAATGTATTATCAGTAGACCTGCCCTACGAAAAGGAAGACAAGGAATAAATGAAGGTATTTTATACTTCTTATTCTTAATTGATCTAAAAAGCCTGTTTATTTAAAGTAATAATAGTAACAATGTATTGGGTGATTACTGCATATGGTTAAGTAAAATGAAAGATAACAGTGTCCTAAGGGACAGGAAGGAGAAATTGAAAATGCTCTGTTGAAGGTACCTGCAGTATACATGAAGCAGCATAGCATTATTTGAAGGTGGACTTAAAATGAGCTGTAAATGTATACTGCAACCATTAAAAAAATTTTTTTAAAGAGGTATAAGATGCTAACAGAGGAAATAAATGGAATCATATAAAATGCTCAATTAAAACCAGAGAAGGCAAAAAAAAAAAAAAGGAGAAAATAAAAACAAAGAACAAGCTAATGAATACAAAGTTATGAACAAGGTACTTATTAATTTAATTAAATTAATCATCCCTTGAAACGTGAATGGTAATGGCCTACATATACCAATTAAAAGACTGATTGCTCAGAGTGGATTTAAAAAAAAAAAAAAAAACCTAACGATATGTTGTCTACAAGAAACCCACTTTAAAAGAATAGGCAAAAAAGTTAACATTCATAAAAGAAGGTAAGTGAATGGCTAATAAGCACATGAAACGGTACACACCACCACCAGTCATCAGGTCAATGGAAATTAAAACTATAATAAGATGCTACTAGGCATTATAGTTATACTTGCTAGAATTCCTAACAGTGAAGTGTTGGCAAGGATGTGGGGCAACCTGAACTGTAATACAAAGCGGCTCCAAGTGTAAAGTGGTACATTTAAAAAAATAACCAAGTTAAACATACACATATCCAATTTTACTCCTAAGCATAGTGTACAATGACACACACATTTACCCAGAGACATACACAAATGTTTACAGTCGCTTTATTCATAATAGCTCAAATCTGAAAAGAACCCAAATGCCCACCAACATGAGAATGGATTTTTAAATATTGTGATATATTCACACAATGGAATACTCTCGTTAATAAATAAGAAAGAACTACTGATACATAGAACATAGATAAATCTAAAAATCCATTTTGCTGAGTAAAAGCCAGGCATCAAAGAGCTTATGCTGTATATATGGAGTATTAATATTTATTTCATTTATATGAAAATCAAACACACAAAATCTTTGGTGACAGAAATCAAGAGTTGCGTAGACTGGGTCTAGAAAAGGGCAACAGGAAACAAGGGGATACGTTTGTCAAAATTTATTGCACTGTACCCTTAAGACCTGTGCATTTCACTCTATGGAAGTTACTGCTCAGTTTAAAAAAACAAAAAAAATTTCTGGCAAAGGCCTTTTCTGTAGTTCAAACACTGCAAGCAGTAGGTGCATTTTTTCTGCAAAGGGTCAGAAAGTAAATATTTTAGAATTTGCGGTCATATGGTCCCTGTTATAACCCTTCTGTCATTGTATCGTTAAAGTATCCAGACAATATGGAAACAAATGAGCATGGCTGTGTTTCACTAAAACTATTTACAAAAACAGGTGGCAAGCTGGATTTGGTCCACAGGCTGTAGTCTGCTAACTCCTGGTGGAGCAACAGAAAATCAATCTTCAAAATTAATTTAAATACACTGTAGTGTTTTTTCCTATATAGTGACAGGCATGATAATTATTAGAAGCCAATTATAGTCCTTCCTAAATTTTTAGGTTTTTCTATACTCACCTAATCATTTAAAATAGAAAGATAAACTAGAAAATCCCTAAAATATATTTAATATGGAAGATCATCATTTTAAAAAATCATTTAATGGCCACTATAGTATTCTGAAAAATTACCCAGGAATGTGAGAAATATTTAAGATACACTAGCTAGTAATAATTAAAGTATGAACTAGAAATTTAAAATACACTTAGTTACACACACAAAAAGCTATGTTACCCACAATGCTGATGCCTTGGTTTATCTGGTATAATAAAGTTCTTGAAACATGCCCAGCATCAATCATCATCACCTGGTTTGTTCTTTATTTAAAAGAATTGAAAATTAAGAACAGCAATTCTTGCTGTTTTTAAAAGCATTTCAGAATACAAAATAACATATGGAAATAAAAGAAATATTTTATGAGAAGTACCAAAAGCTAATTTTTTGCCTAATTTAGGCAAGGCTCAAAAACCCTGCAAAGAACCTGCAGGTTCAAACTCTGCAAAGAACACTCAGGGTATACAACTAGGTATAAATAAATCTCAAATACAGCACAGCCCTAAGCTGCCTGAAAATGTTTATCCATCTTCAAGAAAATTCTAATCTAAAAAAAGAATTTAATTCTCTCTCACCATGGTATATACCTATTAGAAGAAACACTAGCAAAATCAGAAGGCTTGGGCTCCAGTATAAGTTTGCCACTTAATTGACTGTGTGAGAATTTGGCATCCATTCATTAATCAAGCATTTCTGAGAGCTTACTATGTGCCAGATACTGGAAACACAGTAGTGAAGGAAATATCAAAAATTCCTGCCCTCATGACACATTCTAGTGAGTCACTTAATCTCTAAAAACAATTCAGTTTTCTTTCACTAAGGTAATGGACTTCATATTTAAGGGTATTTTCAATTCTCTAAAATAAAATCCATATTACTTTCTGCATCCGGGAAAGCAACTGATGGAGCATAACCTGAAATCCAGTCTTTCACTGGCTAAAACTATTTCTTGTGTCATTATATTCAGACAGCAAATAAAAGAAAATAAGTGACATTCTTGAAGAACTTATTTAAATTAGCTAATTTTGGTTTATACAATCTAGAGAAAATATGAGCCTTATTGGCCTATTACTTGGTAACTAAACTTCCTTGGATGGGATCCAAGAAAGAAGCAGAACAATCTTATGAGAATTTTCTTCATATAATGAATAATTTTACAGACATTTCCAGTATTGCCAAGTGAATCAACTAATCAGCTTATCCTTTCTTCGGAGTAGGATCTGATCTCTGTTTCCAAACTGCTTGCTGGAACACAGGTAGTCAGAGATCCTAATTGCATATTCAAATCTAGTTCCTGAGCCTTACATTTAAATTTTTCTCTTATCTATCATCAAGATATATTTTTCCCCAAAATAAAACAGGCATGACAGTCCTTCAAGCATAATTCCTCAACTCCCAAGTGTAAGTTTTTTAAATGTTTCATGTATTCGTTTTTCCCAGATAAACTCTAGAATCACAAATTATGTTTCTGGTAAGACCAAAACAACTCTCACTTTAAATATCCCTTCCCTCACAGGCCCCTACGGAGACACCAAAAGGGATCCAAGACATAAGCCTAAGCCTGCGGTTTCTATCTATGAGTATCATTCCCAAATGAGAAACTGACATAAGTATCTACCAAAAAAAAAAAGTATATCCCACCAAGAGGTTTCTCCATTTATTTTCAACTCATAAAATATGTTCGAAGTTTGCCAAAGCAAGCTAACTCCATCCAACTTCAAAAGACAGTATAAGCAGTAGTCCCCAATTATGCTAATCTTGAACATCCTATTGTTAGTCTAAAACTCTGCTATCTTTACGCTTATATTTTAAGATGTTTTAGGAATATGAGTACCACCATCAGATCCAATAAAACCAAATGCAGAAGTGTTGAAATTGTTAGCTAGAGATGATGGACAGAAAGCAGCAAAACAACTTTACATAAAATACATATAATATACACATGAATTATTTCCATTTTCTACAGTAATATGAACTGTAAGTGGTCTCTAGAACTAGATTCTCAACTCAGCTGCATCAAATACCAAATTGCTCAAAGAAATCTTAAAACTTCCATTTATATTTTAAAAGCCTCATATTGATGAACTCGATTTGTATTTTAGAATCCAATAAATGAGAAGATTTTGATAAAACTGAAATGACTTATAACTTAAAAGAATCATTACTGTAAAATATTAATTATCCAGCTCTCCCATTGTTCACCTTTTAGACAGTACCCTCATTGCTGGCAGCGAGGTACAACGAAAAAAAAGGTCAGGTTTGTAATCAGAAAGACATGTGTTTGAACTCTGGTGCACCACACCTTGAACACAAACTTTCTGAACCTATTTTTTCATCTCTAAAATGGGAATATTAACACCTACCTTGAAGAACTGTTTCAATTATTAGTGAAATATATGTAAAGCATCTTTTATATAATAGGGATTGAAGAAACTTTAGCTGCTATTACTATTTTATTACTCATAAATGCATCCAAGACAAGATAAAAGAAAGGACATGGCAGGAAAATAAACCAGAGCCTAGGTTACATGTAACTGCTAAAACAACAAAAGCAAATAAATACCCTGATAGTTCAAGCGAAATTTTGGGCTAAACTTTTTGTTCACATTTTATATAAACAAGATAATATTGTAACCACTCTTTATAAACACATAAAATCCAAAATTAGCTACAGGTCTACTTATGTTGGAGCTAAATAAAAATGAAAGATTATCATCATACAATAAAACAGATAATTTTATGAACAGGTGAGATGATTTCACCATTGGAAAAAAATGCCAAAACTAAGATTTAAAAATGCTTATGAAAGGATATTAAAAGATTCCTACCTTTAAACCGACTGCTATAAGATCTGTAACAACACTGTATGGAAAAAGTAAAAAGAGAAAATGGAAAACAAAGTTAGAGAACAAGTTTTAAAAAGACAGAGATAATAAGATAAAGAAAAAAAGAAAAAGCATTATAATAACAAATAATAAAAATAAGAATGTGATGAGTTGTGAAATGTTAATACAAAGAAAAGTGATGGGACAGTCTAGCAACAGCAGAGTGTAAAAGCAAAGCTTTAATAGCAATGTAAGAAACAAATAATAAATCAAATTCTCCTTTGGTATTTAGAAAAATGTAGTTGTGCTTCAATAAAATGAGTACGTGTTTATCCATTTACCTCTATTTAACAAACCCAAACCAAAACTTTAAATCACCAAAGTTCACTCTTTTAAATCACTGGTATGAATTATCGTATTTAAAGTTTTAAATGAAACAAAACCAGTGAGTGGATTTTACAGAAATAGACAGTAACTTGCAAATTTGCATCTACCACCCAAAGGGCTCACCAAAATATACCTAAGACAGTCTCTCAGAATTAAAAACACAAACATCAAACTTCAGACATCAAAGTTTTCAAAGATTTGCTTTAAAAAAAATTCTACCACATCAAAACTGTGTTTAAGTATCAGTAGGAAATGAGCACACACACACAAAAGAAAGTTGGGATTTGAGGTGGAACTAGAAAGTTATGTTGACTGGTGGTTTTTTTTTTAACTATCCAAAATAATGAAAAAGGACCCTTTTCAGGCTATGGAAGAATGTAGAAATTTAAGTAGCCTCCTAAAAGCATAAACTGTGTTCAAAACCATATCCCGTAACACCAAGATGTAAAAAACCCACATACTTCTGCCAAGCAAAAATCCATCTCTTCCAACCCCCCAAAAAACTGTCTTCAATTAAGTTTGTCTCAACTCCTAAAAGAAAGCTATAATAAAATTCTATATATTGTTAATAACCTATGTCATCATTACTTAATAAAAGTAAACAAGTTTATGTTTGTTTAATGATGCAAACTTAATTGTTTTAAACAATAACCATGTAGAGTTAAAATTCTTTCTTTTGAAACTTAAATTTTGTTTGAAATCTAAATGTGATAACTGACATTTGTGCATAAAAAATTAGATTGTCTAATATGTACTAGGTATTGGTCCCGATGCAAAGAGTAAATCATGCTGCTACTTGAACTCCCAAATGAACTTACCTTCCAGTATGTCTTACTGCCCCACATATTTAAACCAATAAACTCATTCTTAGCTTTCAAACCACATTTAGGGTGAAGAGAAAGTTAACTTCTTAAACACTATCTGAAAGAGTAAGTCTGCACTTCACAGTTGCCCAAGAGTTTAACAGCCAAGATGCATAAGCCAAGAGTCCTCTTTCTTATCACTATAAATTTTCCAATACAAAAAGCTAGTCTGCTTCCGTATCTCAAGTCAAACCACTAGTCAAGACAATTCACTACACATAGTGAAATACTACTTCCACAGCCTTTCTCAACTGAAATATTGGTGTAATTATACAATTAAGATAGTAAAATTCTGCGCACATATAAAGTGTAATTGAAAAAGGTGGTGTGAAATGAGTTTTCAACAATGCTCTCAGAGAAGCTTCAATTAAACAATAAAAATAGATTCAATTAAATTTTAAAAATACTTTGGAGAACATCACCACAATCTAAAATTGCACTTTGTCTAACGTCTGTAACAGTGTGCAATGTACATTCAAATGAGTTAATCCCATATATTATCATATAGACTTATTATAAAACTAGGATAAACGAAATCTAATGAAGGCAAAAATTGTTCGAAGATTCCATCGTCTTTACACAGTACAATTACAATCAACTATATGGCAACATGTATGCGGCTTTACTGTTCAAGCAAGTTCTGTATACTCCACAACCAAGAGGTCTCCAGAAATCTTGTCATCAAAATCAAGTAAAAGGCCAAACAAAATCTCAAGTGCATAATGAAAATAAATAAGTGGATTTGCAGGCTCTAATAGAGGTTTTTTTTTTTGGATCTTGATGCACATAGACTACGACCTTCAACTAATTCACCAAGATCCTAATCTAGTTGTTTTCTTAATCATTCAAATATCTGTCTGGTCCCACCCCATAATCCTGGGTCCCCAGAGAAATATTTATATCGGTGATCCTAAATCTTTATTTTGGCCACAGACCTCATTCACTTTTAAAGCGCTTCGAAGCTCCCCGAAAATCGCACTTATGCAATATTTTGCATACATCGCAGGGAATTCACAAGTTTCTTGGGGGGCGGGGGGTTGGTAGGGGCACGCGTCCCTGGTCACCGAGTCCAGACGCCCGGTGTACGGTAATCGGTAACAGAGCTCCCAGCACAAGCCCGGAGACCGCGTGGGACCCCGGCTCCGGGACCGGGTCGCCGTCCAGACGTGTACCTGCGCGTGCCCTAGCCGTCCGCCACTCCGCGGCCACTCGCCTCCCCGCCAGAGGAAGCTCCAGCGCCCGCCCCACCTCCCCGGTAAACAGCAACTCTCCGAGCGGGAGGACGCCCGCCCCGAGCGCCGCCTCCGCCTCCCCCAGCGCCGCGCACCATTTTCTGAGAGGAAGTGTCTGGAGGCCGGGCCGGGCTCGGCGGACCTCGGCACCCGCGGGGTGCACTGGGCTTTCCTCCGCTTCCTTGGGCGAGGGTGTGAAAAGGCGGACATTACGGGGGCACCGCGAGGGGGAAGGAGAGGCTGCGGCGGACCGCCCCTCCGGGTCTCGGGACTCCCTGAGGAGGCGCCCGGAAGCCCCGCCGTCGGGCTCGGCCCGGGCCGCTCCTTGGGCCGCCGGCCCGCACCCGGCTCCCCCGCTCCGGCGCGTCCGGCCGAGAACCGAGAAGAAGCGGGCAAGCGCAGCCCGGTGGCCGCCAAGCACTTACCCATCCATGGCCCACACGGAGGAGCGCACAGTGCGGAGACTGACGGGCCCACCGCGAACGGAGGGAGGAGGCAGCGGCAGCAGGGCGGCTCCGGGTACCGGCAAGCTGCGCTTCTCTCGAGCTCCGGCCGGTCGAAGGTGGAAAGAGAGTGGAAAGCAGGGGCGGAGACCAGGGACGCTCCCGCCACCGCCGTGCCCCCGCCTTCCCCACCCCCCCCGAGCGCGTCCCCGCCTCGCCTCACCCCGCCCCTCAGCGTCGACGCCCTCCCTGGGCCCCGCCCACAGCCGCCCTCCGGCTCGGCTCCAGGGCGCCCTCTTCCTGCGGCTGCCCTGAGACTCCTCCTCCGGGTGCCCCGCCCCGGCGCGCGCGCCCCGCCCCCGCCTCCCTCCTGCGCTCACGGGAGCGCGCGCCTTGTGCTTCCCGCTTCGCCGCCCCACCCGCGCTCCCGCGGGCTCCGCCGGCCTTCCGGCTTCTGCGCCCGGGGCGGCCTAGCTTGGACACCTCCCTCTACCGGCGGGAAAAGCGTTGGGGACCCGACTCCGGAGAGTAGGTAGGAGTGTCCCGCGAGGGCCCCAGAACCGCGGCGGAATTGCCCCGGGTGGGCAAGGCTGTTGGTGGCTCGGCCCGGAGCAGGGAGGCCCGGCGCGGGCTGTGGTCTTCGGAGCCCCAGGCCTTGCAGCCCCAGGAAGCGCCAGTCACCCGCCCGGTGACCCTCACCGGCTCGATAGGTGTGGTTGGGATGAAGATGAAAGAGGGGAAAGAGACTGCCCCGAACTTGAGAATATTTGCGTTTTTATACAGTTTTAGTCTCTGAGTGCCTTTCGACCTCGACTGTGTGGGATCGAATTTATGGGAAACATTCATCGCACAATATGGAATGGCCACTGTATTGCTAGCATTTTATAAAAGTTTACACATTCTCCCTGTAAAACAACAACAAAAACCTACGAGGGAGTGCTTATTCTCGTTTTTCAGATGAAAATTTAGACATGAATAGAATGATTTGCCTACAGTTTCACACCCGCTAAAGCCCTTTCCTCTTAGTCTGAGCAAAATTAGAAGCATATAACTTAGTGGCAACTTGCTTTTTTTCCCTTTTATATTCTGTTTGGTTCCGAAATTGAATGATTTTTCAATTCGGAGATTGCCAAAACGTGAGCCACTAAACGCTGTCCTCCACCAAATTCTTAACCTCCTGAGTAGAAAGAGGGGGCCGCTCCCTCTCATCCTCATATGAAAAGCCAGTAACAAGAAGCTCAATCATCTGTCCTTGCTACTATCCCGCTTTTTAAAAGTGGGTGCTACCTAAAAGATTTAAACTGTCGATTCATCCATCATTCACTTAATATTTATTACTTACTCTGTGCCAAGCACTGCAGGGCTATCCAAGAAAATCAGGTCCCAGCCTTTGCGGTTGCATGGATTCCTCCCTTAGTTTATTTATTTATTGGCAAAACAGTTTTCAAACAGCTCAGGTATCTTATTCAGAGAGATCATTTTTAAAATACTGTATCTAACCTAAATCCCACTTTGCAAAAGGTCAAATATATTCTGTTTTGTATGTTAAATCTAATTGCAGTTGTAAACATTGCCAACTTACATTGCTAGATGGATATTAAAAATATCAGCAAGATAAATAGCTGATGTGGTCTTGCTATTGTTGTTTTGGGGATATATTCTGTTGATGAAATTTCCTTAATTTTTTTTTTTTTTAGCTACACAAGTAATAATATGCATACATGCTCATTTGGAAAATTCAAACAATATTAAATATTAAAAAGTTATAATTATTTTTCTTCACAAGCCACCCACTGCCCACGATAACCAGTGTAACAATTGTGTGTGCATCCTTCCAAGACCCTCACTGGTTTTTGCTTTTCTCACGTAAAAATCCTGGAGATTTTTTTTTCATGTCAGTACTTTTCATTTACTTAATTCTTTTTAATACTGCATAGTATTTCATAATTTCATGTGCCATAATTTTATTTAACCTTTTCCAAAATAGTGGAAATTTACAGTTTCTAATTAGTCAAAATAATTAACAGTATTGCAGAGAACATCATGTATGTCTGAACATCTTTGCACACGTATAATTATATCTGAGGAATAGATTGCTAGAAGCAGAATTGCAGAACAAAGGGCATAAGCATTTTCAGATTTCATAAATATTGCCAAAATAATTCCCTAAAAGCTGAACCAATTTACTCTTTATTTTTTAAAAAAAGTTCTATTTCTCTTAGCCAATGCCTTAAGATAACTAATAAATTTCAATATTAAAAAATAACCATGAAGTCTATCTCAAACTCACTGTCCATGTTACTAACAATAACTCTGAAAAGTCTCCAGTGTAAAGTATACCTGACTAAAATGAATAGAACTATATGGTATTTCCTAAACACTTAACATCCAGTTTTACAACAGAAGCCTAGATAATCAAAAAACTACTCAGGACAGAAAACAAGGTGAAACCTTGTCCTTTCCCCTGCCTCTTGGTCATAAGTTTAAAAGACTTCTCATGGATTCAGCTCCACAGGTTTGTGAGTTTCCCTGATTCAAAAACAGTAGATAGTATGGAATTTAGTTATGCTACAACACTTTTAGAACCCTAGCTATCCCCATAATCCATATGGCATTGGAAAACCGTGGCCTTCTATAATGTCAGCAGAAGTTTCTGAGTTTCTGGAATGATCAGATATCACCCACATGACCTGGCTTTGCATGAGAGCTTTATGTTCTGTATACTGGCTTCTTGATGGCAAAGAGGATAACACATTCTTTATTTGCTAATTGCTCTATACTTTTGAAAAGTAAGACAGTTACAATAGTTTATAAATTTTCTAGCATTTAACCTTCCTGTGTTTTTATTCTAATATTTTTTCTTTTTTTTTTTAAATTCTAAGAAATTCCCCTGAAACACCTTCATCTGATAAGAGACACCCCTGCCCCCTCCATTATTATGTTTGGACAAAATGTAACCTTTGAACATTTCCCTTAAGGCATTGCAATATGCAGTGGTAGTTAACATTTAACCAGCATTATTACCCTATTCATGTTTATAGGTAAGACTTCTTAAGACAGAAAAATAATACAGAGATGCCAATATAAGTCAGAAATAAGACCAGCCATTTGATGAATCTGGGAGGTGGACATTTTAATATCATTTTATCCCCTGATAAATATAAGATCATAATTGTTAACATATATATGCTAAGACACAAACATATGAAATTATACTGAGTGAAAAAAGCTAAACTCAAAAGGCTACAAACCATATGATTGCATTTATATGACAGTCTGAAAATGACAAAATGACAGAGATGGAAAACAGATTAGTGGTTGCCAGGTGTTAGGAAATGGGGGGCGGGGGGGTTGGATATGGAGCGAGAAGGAGATGAGTGTGACTATAAGCGAGTAGCAAGGGGGATTTTTGTGGTGATGGAGCAGGTCTATAGCTTGATTGTGGGGTGGGTTATACAAATATACACATGATAAAATTGCACAGACCTTTAGACACAAGTGCATATAAAACTAGCAAAATCTGAGTAAGATTTGTTGATTGTACCAGTGTCAATTTCCTGGTTTTGTTACAGTTATTAAGATGTTACCATTGGGGGAAACTGGGTGAAGAGTACGTGGGACCTCTTTGTACTTCTTTTAAGACTTATTGTGAATCTATAATTATTTCAAAATAAAACAATAAAGAAATATTCCAAAGTGTTCCCTTAATACATGTTATTTGTTCAGTAGTCAAGCAATAGCTTCAAAGGCTTAAGAAAAATGTGTAGGTGTATAATTCATATTTTTCAGGCTCTATCAACTTAGTAGGCAGACTAGGTTATAATAGCTGACACACACTGAGTCTTCCCAGTCTGTTGTATGATGAGCCTTCCTTCAGAGTCCTTCCCAGCTGTTTGAGGAGTAGAGTTGAAAGTGTTTCCTGCATACTCACTGACCTCTCTGCCACCATGAGTTATGTCCGTTTTCCTCGGCCTGTTCCTGGCCCTGATGTAATCATTTCCATGTAAAGCTGCTAACATGACCAGTGCTTGGTTCAGGGCACTCCAACGTTTGCACTGAAGATGCTGTCTCTCGTCACTGTCCTATAGTAGCAGTTGCCAGCCCAGTTGCTCAGCTGAGGCATGGACATTGAGCAGTGGATTTTCAAGAGTAATTTTTCTTTTTACCATACTGTATCACTGAGGTCCCAACGTCTCTCAAAGTTTTCCCGTTGCGGAGCACAGGCTCCAGACACGCAGGCTCAGCGGCCATGGCTCACGGGCCCAGCCGCACGATCCCACATGCCCTGCATCAGCAGGCGGACTCTCAACCACTGCGCCAACAGGGAAGCCCTCTCAAAGTTTTTAATAAAACAGCCCTTTCCATTTTCATTCTCAGAAAATCCTTTAAGATTTAGGCATGAGTCTGGGACAAGGCCGGAGAACAATCTGAGTGATAATCACTACCCTCTTTTAAGAATCATCATTCCCCTTAAGCACTGACTTTTTGTACTTAAGACTGGTACACTCTACTCTCTACCCTGAGGGTGTGTTCTCACTTAGGAGTTTCCTTGGCCCAGCTTGGAAGTAGATCTCTTAGAAATAGAGGACAACATATCTCTTCAGAGATGCTTAAGTATATTTGATCCTGCCTGATTTGAAACTGAGGACCCTCTCGCCCATGCTCACAAAAAGAGAGGAAATTCTATTCACTACAACAAAGAACTAGAAAGGGGCACTGTTTGAGTTAGGTTAAGGAACACCTCTGAAATGAATAGTACTGTATGGTAAAGAGTGGTCTTAGAGCCAGACTAGCTAGTTTAGAATCTTAAATCTTTGTGAAGTCTGTGCAGCATTGCATTGCCCTGGCCAAGCTCATAGTGGAGGAGAACGTCCCATCCCAGCCATTGCCACCCCTGGGAGGAGAGGCTTTCCCGGGATCAACAGTTTAAAGATTCTCAATGATAAATTCTTGTGGCTACCAACCTATTCGGCTGACGCATGGACACTGAGCAGGTGAACATTGCCTTTAGTGACAACATTCTTGAGGATTCTGATACCTACCTATATTATGTGGCCAGATCAGGCCATTTTGGCACCAAGGGCTTGGCATCACACTTGTGTCAGGTGAGAAGGATGCCAAGATCCTCAATGATGGGCAGGATCACTTTGAGGTCAATATTAATGAACTCTGATGAGACAGACATCTCCTCCTACATTGGATAGACCCTTTAGAGGACACACAGGTTGGGGGTGAAGTAGACACTGCTGCCACCTACCCCTGAGAATCCCCTGTCCCCACCCCAAGGCTTCCCTCTTTTGCATCACCACCACTCCTAAACCCCCATTTCCTGATTTGTCAGAATTTTTTTAAACAAAACTTTAAAAACAAAAAAAGTTTATAAACCAGCACTTACTAAAAGTGTGAACTGGGACAAATTACCCAACTTCTCTGTGCTTCAGCTTCCTGAAGAGGGGATAATAATAGTACTTTTCTAATATCTTTTTTTTTTCTTTTTTCTAATATCTTTTAGGGAAGGTTTAAACAGATCAATTCATGAAAAACACTTAGAACAGTGTTTAGCACATGGTAAGTGCTCAGTAAGTTTATACTTATTAATAATTATTATTTCATATTACTATTATGAGCTTACAAAGCATCAGAATTCCTTGAGAACATAATTCAAGAATCATTTGTCTGGTGAGGACTGTGAAAAGGTTTATAAATTGTTAACTAGTCCCTAACAAGGTAGGAATGGAATATGAGAATAAGAGTCTAGAAACTTTCATAGCAATTTGACAGAGAAATATTTTTCTTGAATCTAATAATAAAAGTGGATTAATATTGTGTATTTGTTTTTTATTTCAATTTTTAGTTATTTTTATTGTATTTTTACAAAAGGATTAACCCACAGAGGATTGGAAAATTTTTTTCAATGGTTCTTTACCACAATTTTAGATTTTAAGTTCAATTTTTTTGGCCGTGCCATGTGGCTTGCGGGATCTTAGTTCCCCAACCAGGGATCAAACCCAGTCCCATGGCAGTGAAAACGCTGAGTCCTAACCATTGGACCCCCAGGGAATTCCCTTATGTTCAATTTTTTTTTTTTTAGTCTAGTTTTTTGTTTGTTTAATTTTTACCTCTTGGCCATGTGGCATGTGGGACCTTAGTTCCCCGACCAGGAATTGAGCCCGCATCCCCTGCATTGGAAGCACACAGTCTTAACCACTGGACCGCCAGGGAAGTGGCTTTTATGTTCAATTTTTAACTTTTTAATTTTATAAGTAATATATGAATATATTCTTTTTGAGTTTTTAATCTTTTATTGTGGAAAATTTTAAACATAAAAATAAATGGAATTGTTTAATGATCCCCAACTACCAATCACTGATAATTTTAAAATTATCAGTGTAGAGCAAGCAGTAGTTCTCAAACTTTAACATGCATCAGAATCTGCTGGAGGGCTTGTTAAACAAATTGATTGTTTCTGCTTCAGGAGTGGGGCCCAGTAATTTGCATTTCTAGCTGGTGCTGTTGCCACTGATAGTATGGGAACCAAACTTTAAGTGTCCTTGATGTAAAGGGCTAAGATTCTTCTGTAGCCACTACTTCATCAAAAGCTGTTTATTTTGCAACCCCTAACCCTACTACCCCTCAGCTTCAAGCATGTGTTTCTTGCTAAACCCAAGGCAGACTATATTCCTAATAACTTTTTTTTTCTCCTAACCTGAATGCACAGAATGTACTTTTCCACAGTTACTCTCAGGCATCTACTTCTGAGAACTGATAACAGAATTTTTGCCTTGTCCCCTCTTCACATTGTTGCTTCATCGACCATTTTTCTCATGAGCAACTTAAGTGTCTATGAAGTTTTCTTTCTTCTCACTTGTTTTCTAAGAGTCTTACTCTAGGACTTTCTACATCAATATTCTGACATTCTTTTCTCATCTACAACATCACCCACTCTTCACCATTCCACTCAATTATTTTCTTTTAGGTAAAATTTACATACATTGAAATCTACAGTTTTTTTTTAAAAAAAGGATGCATCCATGTAACCTTGTAATTTACACCTCTGGACTGCTTTTAAAGAAAAGATACTTAAGTAGTTGACCCAAAATAATTTTCTAACTATTGATTGAAATAGTTGCATTGACTAAAATAGCATTGACTTAGTTTTATTATAATGGCAGTTAAATATTTAGAAACATTAGACTAGATTCTTACCCAACAGTAAACAAAATAGATTTAAAAATTAAATGTAAAAATTCAAAAGGCTATAGAAATCCAAGTTAACAGTTATTAATTTCAGAAGACAAAATCGTTTGACTATTAAAAGAAAATCCTTGTTCACAATGTGAATATAGTGCTGACTCCTGCAGCAAAGGTTCTTTGGCCAGTGAGATGGGAGATGCTCAAAATATTTAGTAACTGGCACTAATTGGGTATCAACCATTCGCAATTAATGTCCTTAAACTACTAGTAGGGCCAAACCTTTGTATATTAGCTGGATACCAGCATGGATATAACTTCACGACAGTGGGCAATGTGGCAAAGACTCAGTTGTATCAATAACTTTCTATGTACTTTCATTTCTTAGCATGCCATGGTATTTACCCTCTATCTGAATCAAATGCATCATCTACATATCAAGCCTCTCTGCTCTTTTCTCATTAGCGCAAGACAATTAAAGTGGCACTAATGTGTAGGAAAGCAAATAGAAATACAAACATTGGCTCTAAATTCACATGGTAGTACTTTGTTGTGAAAGTTATCCACCTGATCTGGAGTATCATTATAAGATATTTTAGATGTTATAAACACAAATGTGACAAATTGAAACATTGTTGCAGAAAACCCTCAGACCTCCATGAATGTAGTCACAGGCCTATTTAAGAAACATTTGCCTGAAACAGTTCTCAAACTTGAGTCATTCCAATGCCAGTTCCATAATTCTTACTCTATCCATGTACCATCTTCACTCTTGTTTACTTAACATTTTTCTTTAAATCACCTCACTTTTTTACCTCAATATTTTTATTTTAAAATTATTTTCTTTTATATCACTATCATAAATGGAAAAACCACGATCACTTGCCATAAGAGCTGTCATAAATAAAAACAAATACAGTGAAAACAGAAAATGTTATTAAATTCTACCTAGATACTATTATCTACTGAAGGTTCTGGACCAGAGGCCTATCTCTCCTTTTAATAAAAAGGGAGAGGGACTTCCCTGGCACTCCAGTGGTTAAGACTGCACTTCCACTGCAGGGGGTGTGGATCCCTGGCTGGGGAACTAAGATCGTGCATGCAGCAAGGCATGGCCAAAAAAAAATTAAACATTAAAAAATAAAATAAAAAGGGAGATTACCAACAAAGTATTGATGTAAGAAGTATACTGGCACCAAAGCAACTATACTCTGATAAAAATTGATTAAAAAGAAAAAGTATACTAGCACCAAGAGGAAACTTTTCTTCTGTCTCTGTAACCGAGCAGGACACTATGGGGGCTTCCAGGACAGACCCCACCTGCATATCCTCTGCTTTAGCTCCTCTCTGAAGTACCCAGATAATAGTGTTTGGGGAGTTCCCAGGTGACCTAAGTGGTTAGGATTCGGGGCTTTCACTGCAGTGGCTGGAGTTCAATCCTTTGTTGGGGAACTGAGATCCCGCAAGCCGAGTGGCCAAAAAAAAAATAGTATCTGATGCACATTTCCTGAGTTGTTTTACAGATGCTAAAACCACCATCAAATGGAAGAAAACTACTTGATGATCATGAGCATAGCCCCCAGACCTGCTGGCACGTAAGGATGAATAATGTTGGCCCCTGTGACACTGCCCTGTTACCTCACCATCAACCATTCAGAGAATGTGCACGAGCTGATCAGAGACCCTGCGACCACCCCCAACCCTCACCTTGCCTTTAAAAATGCCTTGCTGAGGGCCTCCCTGGTGGCGCAGTGGTTGAGGGTCCGCCTGCCAGTGCAGCGGACTCGGATTCGTGCCCCGGTCCGGGAGGATCCTGCATGCCGCGGAGCGGCTGGGCCGCTGGGCCTGCGCGTCCGGAGCCTGTGCTCCGCGGCGGGAGAGGCCACAACGGTGAGAGGCCCGCGTACCGCAAAAAAAAAAAAAAAAAAAAAAAGCCTTGCTGAAACCCATCGGGGAGCTCCGGTGTTTTGAGCACTAGCTGTCCTATCCTTGCTGGGCGCCCTGCAATAAACGCTTCACTTTCCTTCACACAACCTAGTGTTGGTAGATTGGCTTTATTGCATGTGGGCCAGCAGACCCAAGTTTGGCTCAGTGACATTTCCAGCTTTCTAAGAATTTCATCAGGTAGATATTCAATTTAACAAATCAAGTAGATGTTGAATTTTGGCATTTGAAATTATCTTGGTAATGGGGTATATGATTGTGAGATAATGGTGTAGCTTTTCTCCTTATTTCATTTAATGCAGCAAATTATTTTCATAAATTTCTTCATGTCAGGCCATTTTGCATTCACAGAATAAACCCTACTCTGTCAAGGTACATTTTAAAAAATACATTGGTACATTTGTTTTGCTAATATTTTTTATTACGGTTTTAATATCTCTATTAACAAATGGGATCACTTTAGAGTTTTTTGTGGTCTCTCTGTACAGTTTTGGTATCAGAATTCTGACAACTTCCTCGGGTAAATTAGAAGACCTAGTTTTCGTTCTAGTAATGATTATCATTAAATTTTAAATAATATACTTAAATCATCAACTTCAGAAGCAAAAATGTATTCAATTCAATGTACTCCACTCTGAGAAATGAAAGAAAATAGCCCTCCACTAACTCTCTCCCTTCTTTATAGTCAGTTTTGCCAGGGAATTATTATTTTCACATTATGTAAATTTTCTATGGAGTCATAACCATCACATTACATTTTATAAATAATCACACTTATTTAGACATAACTGACAGTGTTGTGCTTTTTAAATTCATCTTCCAGTTAGTAGAATAAATTTTCAAGATTTTTTTTAGATGGGATCTTGGGTTATCTGTTTCCTGAGTCCTTACAAATTTTATTACTTATCTAAGGTAAAACTTAAGTGGATGAAGAACTATTGAGTCACTCCCCAGAAAACTCTCTAGCTATAGCCCTTCTCTCCTTCAGCATCATTAAACTATGGTGGAAAAGACTGAAGCCAGTCTTTTTCCTTCTGTATAAACTATTTCTTTGGGCAGATACTTGGAAAAGTTTTTCTTCATCTTTGAAATTTAGATAATTATTTAGGATATGTCTTATTTTGAATCATTATTAATTTTTCTAGAAACAATCTTATGGGCAATTCTCAGACCTCATCTAAATCAAACCATCTGCAGAAGTTGACAGTTCCCTCCTTCCTGATACACTTTCTTCACTTGGTTCTCAGGACACTGCATTTTTGTTATGTTTTTGTACTTCTATGGCCACTCCCATCTTCCTTCCTGGTTCTGAACTCATGGCATTCAGATACTTTCAAGACTCAGTCTTTGACCTTCTCTTACTATACTTACTCTCTTGATACAGTTTCAAGGTTTTAAATATCATCTATATCCTGATGATTACCAAATTTTTTTCTCTAGCCTCGAACTCTTCCTTGAACATCAGATTGGTAGTTCCTAGTTGGGACCAGTCAGGTTCCCATCTCAGAGCCCTTTGTACCTTCTGTTCCCTCTTCCTGGAATGCTTTTCCCCACATGGTTTGCTCCTTCCTATCCTTCCTCACATGTCACTTTCCCACTAAGACCTTTCCTGACCACTCTATTTGGAATGGGAAATCATGCATACTCACCCTACTATCTCTCCTCCTCCCTGCTTTATTTTTCTCCTTACTCTAACATATATAACTTACTCATTTTATTTATTGTTCATCTCCCTTTGCTAAAATGTAAAATCAGTTAAAGCAGTGATATTTGTGTGTGTTTGTTTGCAGATGTATTCTTAGCAACTAGAACAATGCCTAGCACATAGTAGCCAGTATCTTATTAAATGAATATAAGATACAGGTTGTACCTGGCAGAGACAATCTTTCTTTTGATTTGGAAATTATTTACTGTATTCAATTTGTGTTAAACTTGTTGTTTTCTTCCTTAGCATTACTAACTAGTTATTTATTGGTCTCTGATTGATCGTTTCCTTATTTTTATTTAATGTCATATGTTTTTTTCCCTTAATATTTTGTATGATTTTCTCAAGCCTATTCTTTCCAACTATAACTCAGATTTCTATAGTATTAATTTGATTCCTTACTATTTTTAATGTGTTTTAAAATTATATAATTTAATTTTTCCCTTTATTCTTTCACTAGCTCTGCCAGATTTTTTCTTTTTTCATCTCATTATTGTCTTACATACATACATTTTTTTTTTTTTTGGTCATGCCATGCGGCATGTGGGGATCTTTAGTTCCTCGAACAGGATTGAACCCACCCCCCTACAGTGGAAGCATGGAGTCTTAACCAATGGACTGCCAGGGAAGTCCCATATTTACATTTGTTTAATTGAAGTATAGTTGATTTACAATGTTGTGTTAGTTTCTAGTGTACAGCAAAGTGATTCATATACGCACACATATGTATTCTATACATATATATAAAATATATATATATATTCTTTTTCAGATTCTTTTCCATTATAGGTTATTACAAGGTACTGAATATAGTTCCCTGTGCTGTACAGTAGGCCTTTGTGTTCATCTGTTTTATGTATAGTAGTATGTATCTGTTAATCCCAAACTCCTAATTTATCCCTTCTCCTTTCCTCTTTGGTAACCATAGGTTTGTTTTCTGTCTGTGAGTTTGTTTCTGATTCATAAAAAAGTTCATTTGTATCATTTTTTTTAGATTCCACATATAAGGGTTATCATATGATATTTGTCTTTCTCTTTCTGATTTACTTCACTTAGTATGATAATCTCTAGGTCCATGCATGTTGCTGCAAATGGCATTATCTTATTTTTTTATGGCTGAGTAATATTCCATTGTGTATATATACTGCATCTTCTTTATCCATTTATCTGTTGATGGACATTTAGGTTGCTTCCATGTCTTGGCATTGGGGTGTATGTATCTTTTTGAATTAGAGTTTTCTCTGGATATATGCCCAGGAGTGGGATTGCTGGATCATATGGTAGTTCTATTCTTAATTTTTTGAGGAAACTCCATACTGTTTTCCATACTGGCTGCACCAGTTTACATTCCCATCAACAGTGTAGGAGGGTTCGCTTTTCTCCACACCCTCTCCAGCATTTATTATTTGTAGACTTTTTAATGATGGCCATTCTGACTGATGTGAGGTGATACCTCACTGTAGTTTTGATTTGCATTTCTCTAGTAAATAGCGAAGTTGAGCATCTTTTCATGTGCCTGTTGACCATCTGTATGTCTTCTTTTTTTTTTAAACAATTCACTTTAAAAAAAAATTATTTATTTTAGGCTGCATTGGGTCTTGGTTGCTGCGCGCAGGCTTTCTCTAATTGCGGTGAGCAGGAGCCACTCCTCGCCGCGGCGAGCGGGCCTCTCATTGCGGTGGCCTCCCCCGCTGCGGAGCGCAGGCCTCAGCAATTGTGGCTCACGGGCTCCAGAGCGCAGGCTCAGCAGTTGTGGCACACCGGCCCAGCTGCTCCGCGGCATCTGGGGATCCTCCCAGACCAGGGCCCGAACCCGCGTCCCCTGCATTGGCAAGCGGATTCTCAACCACTGCGCCACCAGGGAAGCCCCATCTGTATGTCTTCTTTAGAGAAATGTCACTTTAGGTCTTCTGCTCATTTTTTAATTGGGTTGTTGTTTTTTTGATATTGAGCTGTATGAGCTGTTTGTATATTTTGGAAATTAATCCCTTGCCAGTTGCATGGTTTTCAAATACTTTATTCCATTCTGTGTGTTGTCTTTTTGTTTTGTTTATGGTTTCCTTTGCTGTGCAAAAGCTTATAAGTTTGATTTGTTTATTTTTGCTTTTATTTCTTTTGTCTTGAGAGACAGCCCCCAAAAAACATTGCTACAATTTATGTCAGAGAATGTTTTGCCTACATCTTACCTATATTTTAAAATCTCATGTTTCATGGAGTCCTTGTTTAATTACCTAAATAGGGCAAAGAAGTATTTTGCCCAAAGGTTTCCTCTTATCCGTGTTTGCTCTTCTTTAAAAGTACAATTCATATGTTTTCACATATTATATTCTTCTACTTCATTTGTGATTGTTGTTTCTGGCATGGGTTTCTGCTAGCATTGTTTTTCCTTGTCTGTGTAGGGCAGGGAAGGGTGCCTTATATTTGAGTGATGGTAGTTCTATTCTGATATTAAATTTACTAAAGAATAGTGTGAGTCATTGAGAGATCATAAATCTCTCCACTTACCTGTGAATTATTGAAATTTTTTTTTTTTTTTTTTTTTGCTTTTGATTCAGCTAGAGGGCTAGATATCAGTGGTTTATATTCTCGTTTCACCTTTCAACTACTTGGTGGGTATAGTGGAGGGGGAGTGACTATGTCAGGGTTCAGATCAGTAGACTACCGGCAAGTAAGGTATGCCTTCTCTCAACACCTTTTCACAAAATACTTTGAATATTCTGCTAAGTACCCACATTTGGTTGGGCACCTTTCCCTCCACTCTTTTTTTTTTTCCCCTTCACTCTTACTAAGTTAAGAAGGTCCTCCTCACAGAGGACTGGTTCTATTCTATAACATACAATATAGCACAATTAAATATACATGTGTGTAGGCATGGGTAGGTATATATACTTATATTTCCAAGCTTTACCTGCTGAGAAGGCCGAACAATGACACATCATTAACTTATGCCCACATTTTAGTTTCTAAATACTGTTCCCCAGTAAAAAGAACCAGGACTCCTCAGAGAAGTCATTGTTTCCAGGGCTGCAGAAGCAAAAATACTAAATGAGCCTAGAGTATCTTGAGGCGCTAAAAAGTAAAGAAGTACTTATAAAATGATAGGGACATGCCAAAAGGGCACAGGAGTCTACTGAAAGATCTCCTGGTGACCAAAAGGGAAATAGTTTGAGCAACAAAATAAATAACAATAGTATTGTATAACCCATAAAGTAAAATAACCATGAGCCAATACTGATACAAATAAATAGTTGAAGAAACAAATAAGTGAAGGAAAAGGGATAGCTCTTCCTTACAGATGAATTCTAATTAACACGCATAGACAGAATATGGGAAATAGAAAACCATTGTTAGAATAATTGCTGCAGACAAGATCCACCAATGAATGCTAAAATTAGCAAAATTTTAAGAATAGGATGGCATAGTCTCAAAGTATCTCCCCTGAGATATTTATTAATTATAAAGAGAAAAATAGTAATCTTGCAGTAAAGAAACTCAGCAGATACCATCTTAGCTAAGCAATCAAGGTTAAAATTAACAGTAATATGACATGTTGACATGAACTCCTGATAGACTGCACTGACAAGTTTACATTGCTCCTATGGTATTTTGGCCAAAAATACATAACTCAATCTAATCCCAAGAAAACACTAGGCAAACTTGAAATCAACAAAATATTTTTTGTTTGTTGCACTCTTCAAGATCGTCAGTATCATGAAAGACAAAGACTGATGGAGTGTTACAGGTTGGAGGTTACTAATGAGACACAACTAAATGCAATGTGAGATACTGCAACAGAAAAGGGACATTAGTGGATAAATGGATAAAATACAAATGATATTTGTCTTCTGTTGTTGTGTAACAAATTACCACGTGCAAATTTAGAAGCTTAAAGGAATACACATTTGTTATCTCAAAGTTCTGTAGATCAGAAGCCCACGTGGGCTTGACTGGGTCTCTCTCCTTAGTCTCACAATGCCCAAGTTAAGGAATTGGCCAGCTGAGGCTTTTATCTGGACTGTCTGGGAGAAGTCAGCTTCCAAGCTCTTTCATGTTGTTGTAAGAATCCAGTTCCTCATGAATGTAGACCCAAGATCCCTGTTTCCTTGCTGGCTGTCAGCCAGGGATTCTTGAGGCTACCTGTGTTCCTTCTTAGGTGGCCCCCTCCATTTTCAAAGCAGCACTGGTGAGGCTAGTCCTTCTCGTATTTTGAATTTCTCTGACTTCTTCTGCCTTCCTTTTCTGCCATCAGCCAGAGAAAGCTTCAGCTTTTAAGGGCTGTTATCTGAGTCAGGTAATCTCCATTTTCTAAAGTCAGCTAATGTGGAACTTTAATTACATCTGCAAAATCCCTTCCAAGCATACCCACAATTAGTGTTTACAAAACCAGGGAATGGGAATATTGTTGGAGGGAAAAACCTCTAGAATTCTGCCTACCACACAAATAAAGTCTGTAGTTTATTTAATAGTATTGAGTGATTTAATTTCTTAGTTCTGATAATTGTATTCTGGTTATACAAGAGATTAACATTAGGGGAAGCTAGACAGAGGGTATTCAGGAATGCTCTGTAGAAATTTTACAATTTTTCTGAATGTCTAAATTTTTTTCAAAATAATTTAATACATAAATTATTAAGCATAATAATAAAATGACCACCAAGGAGAACTTGATTTCAAAGGCAAAATTGAAGGTCCTTTTATGTCCTTTTCTAATCCCATTTCTGATTTCTCCCACCCCAGTGTAAAGAGTGGTAATCCTATACCCTTGCTTTCGTTATAGTTTTAAGACATTTGTGCAAATTCCTAAACCATAAGAACTTTATATAAATGGTTGAATATTTTAATATTCTTCTGCCATTTGTTTTTTCACTCAATATTATGATTCTGTGATCAATTCCATGTAGTTCATTAATTTTCAATGCTGTGCAGTATTTCTCTATGACAATATGCCACAATTTATCCATTCTCTTGATTGATATTTGAGTGGTTTCTAGCTTCTCCTTGTTGTTGTTGTGTTATTATAAATATTTTTTCTCTGAATATTCTTGTACCTATCTCCTGAGGCACTTACAGAGATTTCTCTAGGTCCTACAGGCTAGGTTATATGTTCAGGAGTGGAATTGCAGAGTCATGGAATTTGCTAATCTTCATCTTTACTTTGTTTCCAATGTGATTTTATTAATTTTCACTACCACTATTATCAAGTGTTTGAGAGATCCAATTGCTCATACTCTCAATTGGTATTGTACAATTTTAAAATTTTGCCAGTGAGTTTAAAAATGCCTTGTGTGCCCTAAATTTTCATTTTCTAATTATTAATACAATTGAATATCATGTCATATTTTACTGGCCAATCATGAATCTTCTTCAGTATAATATCTGTAATGTATTTTACCTATTTTTTTCTATTTGACTATTGTTGTTTACTCATTGGTTTTTAGGTGTCCCTGGCAATAACTATAGTAGATATCTTCTTCCAGAATGTGGCTTCTCTTTTCATTTTCTTTATAGTGTCTCTTAATTTTAGCAAAATAAAATGTATCAATCTTTTTTTATTTATGTTTTGGGCCTTTGCTTAAGTTTCTATTCAGCATTATACCATAGTTCCTGTACAGTAAGACAAGAAACAGAAGTAAAAGATGTGAATATTGGAAAGGAGAAAGCAAATTCCCATTATTTGCAATTAATATAATTATATAGAAAAATCCAAAAGTATGTCAAAATTGTTAAAATTAATGAGTTTAGTAAGAAGTCTAGGTATGAGTACATGAAAATCAGTTGCATTTTACATACCAGCAACAACAATTAGAAAATATCACTTAGAAGGAATTCCCTGGAGATCCAGTGGTTAGGATTCCACGCTTCCACTGCAGGGGGCACGGGTTCGATCCCTGGTTGGGGAACTAAGATCCTGCAAGCCGAGTGGCATGGCCAAAAAAAAAAAAAAAGAAAAGAAAATATCACTTAGAAATGGTAATCCCATTGCCACAGAACTATACACTTAAAAATAGTTAAAATGATAAAATTTGTGTTCTGTACATTTTATCACTCACACACACAAAGGATGCCATTAAATTGTGTATAAAAACAAAAATAAAAGATACTGAGGAATAGATTTAACCAGTATCTGTAATACCTTATGGAAAGAAAAATGAAACTGTATTAGTAAAGTCCCAGCCTAAAGAAGTGACATACCATGTATGGAGTAGAAGACACTAAATTTAAAGATATAGTTTCCCAAAGTGATCTATGGATTCAAAGCAATCCCAAGCAATATTCCCAGGAATTTGATGAAATGATTTCTAGAATAAGACAATCTTGAAGAATAACAATGTGAGAGGATTTGCCTCACCAAATCTTAAAATTTATAAAGTCAAATAATCAAGAAAAATGTAGTATTGCCATAGGGATAGACGAATTATTTAATGGAACAGATATGGGTATATATGAAAACTTGATGTAGGACACAGAAGGCATTTAGGTCAATGGGGAAAAGAGTGGAAGTTTATCTCTACCTCATTACAAATATATTAATAGATATCAACCTCATACCCACATACAATGAGCAGCTCCAGGTGACTCAAAAAGGAAAGGCAAAATTTTTAAGCTTTTAGAATAACATTTAGGAGACTATCTTTATGACTTCAGGATAGAAAATGAGTTCTTAAACATAATTTCAATTTAAAGACATCCACACTTTAGTAATTCCACTCCTATATGTACATAACCTAGAGAAACTTGAAATGTGCACTAGGAGACATATGAAAGAATATTCATAGCACCGCTGTTCTATATAATAAACATGATATGCAAATAACCCAAATGTCCATCAACAAGAGAGATGGGCAAATAAATTGTGGCATAGTCACACAATGGAATAGTATACAGCAGTGAAAAATGAACAAACTACAATAGGCAATGCTATGGATAAATCAAAATACTGAATGAAAAAGCAAATCAGGGACTTCCCTGGCAGTCCAGTGATTAAGACTCTGCATTCTGGGGACGCAGGTTCAATAGCTGGTTGGGGAACTAAGATCCCACATGTTGCGCAGCATGGCCAAAAAAACCCAAAAAACAACAAAAAAAGTAAATCTGAGAAAACTATATATACTACGATACCATTTCTATAAAGTTAAAAAGGAAGCACAACCAAGCAAAGCTAACCAATATATTGTGTACACACACACACACACACACACACACACACACACACACACAATTTTATAAAAGATGACAAGGGAAAGATAAACACAAAACTCAATGGTTACTTCTCGGGAGGAGGCAGGGAGATGGAATCCAGAGAAGCACATGACTCATCATTTTCAGTCCTTTAGCTGGGTGATGGTTTCACAGATGTTTATTATTATCTCATAATTTACATATATATCATACATATTTTGAATGTATCTTATACATACACACACACACACACACAAAATCTAGCCTGTTTCTGTCAGCATTGATATAGGTCCCCAAACCTCATCAATTAGGGCAGCATTTTTCAACCTCAGCACATTTTGGATGGGATATTCTCGGGAGGATGGGATGTACTATTCTGTGTATTATAGCATGTTTAGTGGCATCCCTGGACTCTATTCACTAGATGCCAATAACATCCCCCACACAAATGTGACAACTAAGAATGTTTCCAGATATTCACAAATATTCCCTGGGATGCCAGTTCCATTAAGAACCGTTGCCTTAGGGATATCTGTATTTTCTTCCAATTAATCCAATCATTTAAAATGGTGGGTTTTTAAAAATTTATGTAGCATTATTATAAGGTTTAAAAATTTTTAAATAAGCTTTATGTTTTGAATTTTATTTTATTTATTTTTTTTACAGCAGGTTCTTATTTAAGCTTTATTGTTTAGAGCAGTTTTAGATTTACAGAAAAATTGTGAAGATAGTACAGAGACTTCTTATATGCCCTACACCCAGTTTCTATGGTTAACATCTTACATTAGTAGGATACCTTTGTTACAATTAATGAACCAATATTAATACATTGTCATTAACTATCATCCATACTTTATTAAGATATCATTAGTTTTTATCTAATGTTGTTTTTCCGTTCCAGGATCCCATCCAAGATACCATATTACATTTAGTCATCATATCCCCTTAGGATCCTCTTAGCTGTGACAGTTTCTCAGACTTTCCTTCTTTTTGATGACCTTGACAGTTTTGAGGAGTACTGGTTAGGTATTTTGTAGAATGTCCTTCAGTTGCAATTTGTCTTATATTTTTCTCACAATTAGACTAGAGTTATAGGTTTTGGGGAGGTTTACAGAGAAAAAGTACCATTTCCTCACATCATATCAAGGATACCTATTATCAACATGGCTTATCACAGTTGATGTTGACTTTGATCACCTGACTGAGTTGGTGTTTGTCAGCTTTCTTCACTGTAAAGTTATTTTTTTCCCCTTTTCATACTGTACTCTTTGGAAAGAAGTCACTATGTACAGCCCACACTCAAGGAATGGAGAGTTATTCTGTACCTCCTTGAGGAGGCTGTATTTACAGAAATTATTTCACATTCTTCTGTACAGGAATTCTGTCATTTCTCCTCATTTTTAATTCAATCATATAATTATATCAGTATCAACTCATGGATATTTATTTTATACTTTGATTATAATCCAGTACCACTTTATTTTGTTGCTCAAAGTGTTTCAGTTTTAGCCATTGAGAGATCTTTCAGTTGACTTCTGTACTCCTTTGACATACCTCCATCAATGTGGGGTGTTTTGTTTTGGGTTTGTTTGTTGGTCTGTTTTGAGTACTCCCTTACTTTCTGGCACTACAAGATGCTCCAGGATCATCTTGTATATTTTCTGCCCCAGTCCTAAAATGAGTCATTTCTCCAAGAAACCCTGGTTCCTTTTATTGGAGTATAGGGTTAGAAACCAAGATCTGAGTATGAGACGTGCTCATTTCTACTGGAAATAAGATTTAAAAGAAAAAAAATCTTTTTTTAGTTTGAGTGTTTTGGAGAGACCCACCCTGTTGTAGGATTTTTATCTTATAATCAGTGTTTATTTACTCTGCTTAGTTTATTTTGGACAACAATTGCACACCTGTCTTGCAGTTCATTATTAACCCTTCAGCAGCCCCTAAATTCCAAGTTTCAGTTATGGGTCAGGAAACTGAGTCCTGGAAAACCAAAATGTGTGTCATATTGTCTCTTCTTCAGTTCTACCTTTTTTTGTTGTTTTTTGTTTTTTGTTTTGCTGTACGCGGGCCTCTCACTGTTGTGGCCTCTCCCATTGCGGAGCACAGGCTCCGGATGCGCAGGCTCAGCGGCCATGGCTCACGGGCCCAGGCGCTCCGCGGCATGTGGGATCTTCCCAGACTGGGGCACGAACCCGTGTCCCCTGCATCGGCAGGCGGACTCTCAACCACTGCGCCACCAGGGAAGCCCCAGTTCTACCTTATTTACCATCTTGGAATAGACCTCCCAAGGGTGGCGTTCTTAATTTTTCCCTGGTCCACCCAAGTCACCAGTCCTTATTTCTTCAAATTTCAGATTACTGCTGGACTTTTAGGACAATCTCATTTACTTTCTAAAAAATGGCACTGAGTTATTACTTAGAAGAAATGCTTGTCAAATCTCACTGCTTTCCTTAATTTGGATACAAATTGGAAGGTATTCTTCATAGTTTTTGGTAGGGTTGTGTCAGTTTCCTAGTTTCATTATACTTGAAATTTCTTCTCTGATTTAGGTTCATTTTTGTTCACTTCCCTGGAAGTTTTGTAACAATTAATGACTTTGATTAAGTATTTCCGCTCTTCTCAAGCAGCCTTGAATACTGTCTTTCACCAGCCCTTATCATGATTCTCCCTTAACTTACCTATTCCTAACCAGTTAACTAATGTGTGATTCACCCCAGTGTTTTCAAAGAAGTGGAGGTGGAGGAATAGCTGTGAGTAGGATAACAGAAGAAAAAGGACAAGTCCTTTTTTTCCCTTTCCAAGAACCTGTTACCTATAACTCTTGTGCCCTGAAGTTAGCTTCCTATAATAAGAGTTGATGTGCCTTTCCTTGGTATTCCATTTGTCTACAGATATATGAAGTTGATACATATTATAGATGCCTATAATATTGTAAATGTTCTTCTATGGGACAAAATAGTCCCTTCTTAGGAATCTGAGACCATATCTTTAATAGGATAAATTTTATTTGCGACTAGAACAAGGCCTTTGCTTTGGCCATTAAGTGAAACCTTTCTCTAAAATTTTTTTTTCTTTTTCCCCTAAAATTTTTGATATAAGTGTTTAACAAGGAGTCAGATGGATTGGTTAGAGTATATTATTTTATTTTTACTTATTTGCCCTTTGTGGAAATAGTCTTGTGCAAAAATCTGATCATAGTTTACAAGGTCAGTGGAAAGGTTCCTGCGATACCAGACGACTGGATAGAACTACTGCCCTCCCTCCCCAGTATGGTTCTAAAGATGTTTACTTCATATGATCCTGCAGGGCACCAGGCAAATATTCAACCTTCAACAGGTAAACAAGCAAAAGGTCAGTAGCAGAAAAGCAAAACAAAAGAACAATCTGGAGGACTTCTCTATGAGAATATGTTGCTCATGTAACTGGAAAAGCAAATCTCCTTCCCATCCCCCTTAGAGGTGGAGGATTACTTGTATCAGAGGATAATGTCTTCATATAGCCTGTCTTCTACTGGAGCAGTAGGAGTATGAGACCTTAACCAAGAATTTAATTTAGTAGAGGGTAGTAGGAGGATGACACCTACAAGAATTTAATTTGGCATAGAGGAAAGACATGGGGTAATTCCAAAGTTTGGTATTTGTGTAGCAAAGTAGTGGCCATTAAGAGATAGATGGCTCAATTATGGGACTGATTCTTAAGCTAACTTCAAATGTCTTTTTTTTTTTTAAATGCCTGGTAGGCACAGTTTGAAAGCTAGAGGATTAAAAAATAACTGGTATTGTTCTGCAATATAAAATCATCAAATGCTATCTCTATAGTGAGCAGGGTTGAAGCTATGTTGATAACAGAAGAATCAAATATTTCTCTTTCTCAGCTTGGAAACAGTACGTGTACTCACAGTAGAGTACTGTGTCTCCGAATTAATGCCTGAGTTTGGGAGGTGTGGGTGTGTTTGACATAATAGTCACTTACTGGACCCCAGGAAGAATTAGGGGGGAATATCTCCAAGGGAATTGGACTTGGAACACCTACACCCATCGTGGACTCTCTTGCTAAAGTCATATTCTAAATAGAATGGGTAATTTATGCTTGGGAAAATGTTTGGCTTAGGAAAAGAGGATGGATCTTAATATATGAGACCAACTCCTGTGAGCAGGGCATGGGATTTCCTGAAAGGGGGTAGAGATATTAAAGACAATTTTAAAGAAGGAAATTTGAACAAAACTGATACTCGCAGGGAGAAAAGCAGATATGAAGACGAGGAGCAACGCTAGCGATTTGGCTGTGTTCAAGAGGGAACCCCTTGCAGTGGTTTATAGTCTTTTGATACTTTTGCATTTAAGAGTTAGGTCCAGATGCATGTAACAGAAAACCAAAAATAACAGTGCCTTAAACTAGATAAAAATTTATTTATCATGCAAAAGAAGCCTAGAAGTAATGGTTTCAGGGCTGTTATGGCACTCCATGTTCATCAAAGATCCAGTCTCCTTTTTGTTCTATTATGTGAGTATATGGCTTTCAGTCTTAAGGTCACAAAATGTCTGGAAGCCCTTTAAAGAAGTTTTCCCAAAGTCCTCCCCAACATCTTCCGCTTACCTCATTAGCCATAATTTGGTCACATGGACACCCCTAGTTGCAGGGGAGGCTTGAGAGATTCACTGCTTTTGCTGGGCATACTGCCACCTCTAATAATAGAGATATACTGTTAATAAGAAGTGGAGAATGTGTAATGGGTAGGCAGTTGACATAGCAGTTGTTATATAAAGTTATTATTTATATATATATATAGATATAGATATATAGATAGTAATTCCCTCATATAAACCTCAATTCTTTGACAAAGAGTTGTGTGGGGATGGTGTAGTAAACAAACCAATGGGCTTCCCTGGTGGCACAGTGGTTAAGAATCCACCTGCCAATGCAGGGGACACGGGTTCGAGCCCTGGTCTGGGAAGATCCCACATGCTGCGGAGCAACTAAGCCCATGCGCCACAACTACTGAGCCTGCGCTCTAGAGCCCACAAGCCATAACTACTGAGACCACGTGCCACAACTACGGAAGCCCATGCGCCTAGAGCCTGTGCTCCGCAACAGAAGCCACCACGAGAAGCCCATGCACCACAACGAAGAGTAGCCCCTGCTCACCGCAACTAGAGAAAGCCCACACACAGCAACAAAGACCCAATGCAGCCAAAAATAAATAAATATTTTTAAAAAGGAAAACATCCCAAAAAACAAGCCAACAGAGCAAAAAAGTGGAATATGGCGTGGTCCACACACCCACTCCACTACTTGCACTCATGAGAGGGAGCAGTTGTCTGCTGAGGGAACTGTTTCCTGGAATTCTACAAGATGGCCAAGCTGCAAAGTGAGGAAAACTCACAGTGTGCCTTTGAGCAGGGGGAGAATTAGAAAGCTAGGTGGGAGACTCAGGAGGGTTCTGAGACAACTGCTCCCCAACCCCAAACTTTCTTTCATATGTTATAGGAGAAAGTTCACCCTTGAAGGAGCTATGGAAAGGGGAAGGCTAGTTCTGCTCGTGGTTGCAAGATAGATGCAGCTGTTCCAAGCATCACATCCAGAAATAACAATAGAAGAAAAGAGGCAATCTATTCTGTGGTCTCTTTAAGAAAGAAAAAACTTTAAGAAAATCTTTCCGAGCAGACCTCACATTTGCCAGAACTAGAAAACACCAGCTGCTAAACAAGGCATTGACTGGTGAACAATGATGTACACACAAAGCCTTTTATTGCAATATTGTTTATAATATAGACAGTATTGAAACACCTTAAAATGTCCATCACAAATGGTAAAATTAATATGGAGTACATTCATGTAAAAGAAAACTATGCACCTAAGATAGGCTGGGAACTGGGATGTGGGACCCTTTACTGCACAAATGTCTCCTCCAGCAACAGAATACAGAGAAACTATAAGGGACTAAAAATAACTGCATGCATGGCAGCGGAGTGATTAAGAACAATGTTACAAAAAGGCCACAAACCGACTGCCACTTGTGAAGTGCCTGGAGCAGAAGCAGGGTACTGCGCATGATCCCTGCACACAGCACCACCATGGGGGTGGGCAGACCATCTAAGCCGCCCCTCCTGCCCGATTCACCATCTGCCCCTACCCTCGCTCTATTTAAGGAACCAGCCCACCCTCCTTGGAGAGTGAGCAAGGGCACCTGTTTCTTGTTTTCACTCCCAATAAAGCCTTGCCTGAATTTCTCCTCTGGCCTCTTATCAATTTCTATTGATTAAAGAGTCCAAGGACCCAGATTGGTAACACACCTATTAAAAAAAAAGTTAAGGTGAACTTTTGGGTATAAACTTGGAAAGATGTTTATGATACATTAAGTAAAACAAAAAAAGTTTCCAAAACAATAGAATATATATAATTTCCCCTATGCTTTTTTAAAATCAATCAAAATCTATATAAAAATTTCGAAGTCTTAAAGGATACATGCCGAACTGTTAACAATGAAGGGTGATATTAGAAACTTTCACCTTCTTTAGTTGTTGGAATAATGTATTATCAGAAAAATATAGACATTAAAATACAGCAATGAAGTTAATATCCAACATTTACTAATTAAATGACTGGCAACAATTCACTGAGCAATAAAAGGTGCAGTTAGGGGTCCTATTGGGAAGATTTGGTACCTTGTCAGAAGCAACTGCTACACCCTCAAAACCCCAAGGATTTCCCTTGGGGTGAAAGGAATGGAAAGTTTCAACAGATCCCTGACTCTTCCAATGCGCTTGAAAGCATCTGCTGTTAGTCACATTGGATTGCTGGCCTTTGACCAGCAGTTAGTAATTTTATATTTGACTGAAGAAGCCTAGAATATCTTAAAAAGCAAGTTGAAAAATCACAACGGCAAATTACAACACACTAAAGCAGTGTTTTCCAAATGGTAGGTTATGATCCAAGAATGAGGCATTGAAATAACTTTGTAGGTTATGATCAACTGAAAAAAACCCAAAAAACGGGGTACTACATAATAGATTCAAATAAAATAGAAAACCGTGTACAGGGTCTGGATGAGAAATTTATGTATGTGGGCTGTGGTCAACAAATTTGAATTCTACGCTGCATTCTACACTTTAAGAAAATATACCCTTATGCAAGGTCAGGGTTAGAAGAGTCCTAATTTGACAGTAAGATTAAACTTGTTTTCAGTGTCATATCCTTTGATATTGCAATTCAAGTTGGCACTTTCAGTCTCCTATGTATTTGAAAAGCACTTTTTAAAATTGGAGAATTAAACTTAATAGGCTTTTTTTTGGCTGTGCCACGCGGCTTGTGGGATCTTAGTTCCCTGACCAGGGATCAAACCCCCACCCTCGGCAGTGAGAGCGCAGAGTCCTAACCACTGGACCGCCAGGGAAGTCCCAAACTTGATAGACTGTATTTATTTATTTATTATTTATTTATTTGGCTGCGCCAGGTCTTAGTTGTGGCACGCCGGATCTTTGTTGTGGCATGCGGGATCTTTTGTTGTGGTGCTTGGGCTCAGTAGTTGTGGCGCAAGGGCTTAGTTGCCCCACAGCATGTGGGATCTCAGTTCCCTGACCAGGGATCGAAAGTGGAAGGCGGATTCTTAACCACTGGACCACCAGGGGAGTCCCTTGATAGACTTTAGAAGTCACAAAAAGTGAAGATAAGTTTGACTATTTTATGACAATTTGTTCTAATGATAAAAAGTATTTCTTTAAGGAATTTAAAATTTATGCCTCCTCTTATTTCCCCTTTATGAGGGTCCTATAAGGAACCTCATGCTATTTTTGGCTTAATCCAAGTCAGATTATAACGTCACAATATTGTTAATAAATTAACATTTTGCAGTATTGTATAACTGTGAATTTTAAAATACCAGTGCCATCTAGTGGTTACTCTCAAGAAGTTTCCTCTCTCTTGGTTATACACTCAAGAGTGGAATTGCTCTTTTGTAGGGTAGCTACCCAGTAGCTGGTAACCATACTTTAACCTTTGGGGAAACTGCAAAACTGTTTTCCAAAGTGACTGTGCCATTTTACATTCCCACCAGCAATGTATGAGGGTTCCAATTTCTCTACATCTTGGCCAACACTTAGTATTTTCCATCTTTTCTATTACAGCAATCCTAGTGGATGTAAAGTGGAATCTCGCTGGTTTTGATTTGTATTTCCCTAATAACTATTGCTGTTGGGCATCTTTTCATGTGCTTGCTTGTTCGTTTATCTTCTTTGGAGAAATGTCTATTGCGGTCCTTTGCTCACGTTTAAATTGGAGGTTCATCTTTTTGTTGCTGAGTTGTAAAAGTTCTTTATAGATTCTGGATACTAGACATTGTCAGATATATGATTTGCAAATATTTTCTTTCATTCTGTAGGTTGCCTTCACTTTCTTGAATGAGTGGAGAGTAAGCTTTTTCATCTAACAGTCCCTATCAACACACTCTCTAAAACACCTAACATTTACAATAGTCTAAAGAACTCATTAGTGGGGACTTCCCTGGCGGTCCAGTGGTTAAGAATCTGGGCTTCCACTGCAGGGGGCACACGTCTGATCCCTGGTCGGGGAACTAAGAGCCCCTATGCCGGCCAGTGCGGCCAAATAATAAATAAATATGAAGATAACCTTTAAGGAAAAAAAAAACCCCACCACATTGATTACTCCTTGTTCCTTCTACATAAGCAGAGAACGTGCCTTTTTTTGCCCCACTGTATCTCCAGTGACCAGCACCCACTCGGTGCTAATATTTCTTGAATAAGTAAATTCCTCCGGAGTCTCTAAGGACCGTATCACAGATCTCAAATTCAAATGCCTATGAGACTGGCAAGTGATATAAATGAATAAATAGACGTTTAGGGCTTGTAATAAAAGAGAGAGTACATATCCTATTTCCAGGTTACTTTCCTTTTTTTTTTTTTTTTCAGGTTACTTTATCTACTCACATAACCTCATCATCCTGCTCTACCTCTTCAAAATAGAATTTCTTCACGTCTACCTAAAAATATTATGCCGGTCTCTAGTTCATTAGAGTAGCTGAGTTATGTCCAAGGTATACTACCAAAAGCAATACCGGCTCCCAGAATTCACCTTATTCAACCACTGAGTCTGGGAATTTCCTCGCCGAGATATTGGCTAAGAAGTCGAAAAATCAGAGTTAATTTAGTTCTTCGGTGCGACTATTGCAGATCTCTAATCCAGAAGCTGCCCCTCACCACAGAGCTGTTTATCTATAGTCCGGCCGGCTTTAGTCCAGATTTCGCGGGAGAGTCGAAATGCGCCGCTGGCCGGAAGAGTGCTTATCTGCCCAGGAAAAGCGTTCCTAAGAGGGGCCTCCGAGGGCGCGCGTGCAGCTGGGCAGGCGTCCAGGTGCCGGCGTGGACGGCGAAGGGACCGAGAGCCAAAGTCCGCTGAGAAGCCGCACCTCAGCCCTCAAGGTCCCTGGTGCACGACTCAAACGCCCCCCACGCCCCCAACCCGGCAAAGGAACTCAGCGCTGCGGCTAGGAACCCTTCACAGGCCGGGGAAAGGTGTACTCAGCGGCTGACGCGTCCAGCATTCTAGCCGCGGGCTGGAGACCAATTGTCACCGTAGAGCCCCCGCAAGAGAGGCGGGGCGGAGTTGTCTCTCACAGCGCTTGCGCTTAGGGTCGGTTTCCAGGGGCCAGGCAGGCGGGAGGCGGAAACCAGCGCGGAGAGCCACGGAGGCCCACTGCGTGCGCAGGCGCACTCAGCCACCTTCCGTTTCTTGGAGCGCCCAATTTCCCCGCAGACCTCGGGGCGGGGCCAAGTGCGGGGAGAAGTCACCCTCTCAGTATCCGCTCGCTGAGGCCGTTGTCGCCACCGCCTCCAATCTGCAACAGTCATGTTGCCCAACACGGGGTAAGGGGAATCGGGAGCCGTGGGGAAGAAACCCCGCCGGGCGAAGTGGATGGCATGGGTGGCCCGGCCCCCGCGGTGGGAGGGTTAATGAAGCTGCCCGGCGAGGTCTGGAACGCTGGTCCGCGCTGGACACAGTGTTCCTCGAATCTGCGGTAACTTGTGAAAAGTAACGCAGAGTTGTGTACTTCAGGGTGGCAGTCATGTTACAATCTCTTCCACAGGTAAAGGATCCAGAGTGAGGTGTCCCGCCGACCCCCAGGCGGGTCCCACTTTGGGTTTAGCCGTAGCTGCGTGCCTTGCCGAGGGCCGCGAGTTCTAGGTGAAAGGTCACTGGAACACTGGTGTGCTTAATGAGTCTCCACTTATTCGGAACGCTCGATTCTGGAAGAAGAAAATAATGGGGTGTTTAAAAAGGGATTTCAAATTAGTAACAAACTAAACTAATCTTAAAATATGGGTATCTTTGGGGGGGGACTTTTTTTCACTTTTAAAAGATATGTAGTTGTAAAATACACATAAGGAAAAATTTGCCACCTTAACCATTTTTAAGTGTACGGTTGGTTAAGTAGTGTTAAGTATGTTTGCATTGTTGTGCAACCAATTTGCAGAACTTTTTCGACTTGAGAAACAAACTCTATACCAGTTAAACTACTCCTCCACCCCCGTCTCATTCTGTTTTGTTGCTATACTGTATGGGTGTTTTGAGCTGAGTGCCAAGTCCGTTTTATAATTTGCTTGAAACATATAGGTACGTTGCCAAAACACTTAAACAGCTCAGAAGGTTGAGTTTCCTTATCCTTAACTTTCAGCCTCCTACTTACTCTCTGGTAGGTTTCCAAAAATATTCTGTGCATTATAAATATATTTGGGTACAGAGTCCTAAACACACACACACACACCCCACTTTAAAAAATAGTAGCAAAGTCCCTTCTGGGCCTTGGTATTTTTAGCTAATGTGTCTTGGAACATATTTTCAGTACATGTTGATCTTCCTCCCTTTTAATAGTTACATGGTGTTCTGTTTGTTTAACCAACAAACAATCATTGGATACCAGATCATTTCTAGTTTTTTGTTACTCCGTCTTTGCTGCAATGATTATCCTTGTATTCACCTGTTTGCACATATTTGAGTGTATCCATATGATAAATTCTTGGAAATGAAGCTGTTGGATCAAAGAGTATAGGTAATTAAAATTTTGATAGCTAATACCAATAGCCTTCCAAAGAGATTGCACATCCAAAAGGATGAATGAGATTTCCTAGTCCAACACGTTGGCAAACAGCAAAATGTTTGATAATAAAAATATTTGTTTTGATAATAAAAATCTAACTAGAGAAAAAAATGGCACCTCATTATAGTTAAAATTTGTATCAGAGAGTGAGAATGAGGATCTTTTTATATGTTTAAAGCAGCAGTTCTCATCAAGGAGCAATTTTGACCCCCATAGGACATTTGGCAATATCTGGGAACATTTTTGATTGTCACAATTGAGGGGGGTTGCTACTGGTGTCTAATAGGTGGAGTCCAGAGATCCTGGTAAACATAATGGACAGGATAGCCCCCTTCAACGAAGAATTATCTTGTCCAAAATGTCTTTAGTAGTGTAGAGATTGAGAAATCCTGGTTTAAAGCCAGCTGTGTATCTTTTTCTTTGCCTGGTTTACACAATTAGGTTTTTGGTTGATCTCTAAGCTCTCTAGTGTAAAAATATTTGTTCTATATCATATGTGTTAGAAATGTTTTTCTCTGTTTTTTTCATTGCATCGAGTTTGATTATCCAATTTGTTTACCATGCAGAAACATGTCCTTCTATCAAGTCAGAGTTATCAGTCTATTCTTTTTTTTTTTTGGCTGCACCCTGTGGCATGCGGATCTTAGTTCCCTGACCAGGGATGAACCTGCACCCTTGGCAGTGAAAGCATGGAGTCCTAACCACTGGACGGCCAGGGAATTCCCCTCAATCTGTTCTTTTAAAGTTTTTGTGTTTTTGTGACAAAGCTATAAGGCCATCTTAAAATAAGTATTTTGTTTTATAATTTTTAAGTATTCTTTTAGTATTTCTGTGGGTTTTTTTCCCCACTCAGATTTTTATCTACCTGAAATGAAATACTGTTTTGCATACTATTTTGGCATCGGAAGTGAGTTAGGAAACGCACTTATTATGGTTCAGATGGCTGGCTGTGCAGTTGTTCCAGCACCATTGGCTGACTAGTTATTTTTTTTCTTTCTATTAGAAATTCCACCTCTGAATTCTTGTATATCTAGGGGTCTTTTTTAAAATTCTATTACGTTGGTCTGTCTATTCATGTACCAGTACTAAACTATTTTAATTGCTCTAGTTTTATAAAATGCTTTAGTATCTTGGAAAGCTAGTTCCTGCCTCATTTGGATTTCTTCTCAGAATTTTAAGTGATTGTTTTTCTTTCCTAAAACAGTTAAAAGTTTCATCACATTTACCATGATTTTGAGGTCCCAGAGAATTTTGGTAAATTGTAGTGTAGGTTAACTCTACTTCAGCAAGTTTTAGGTGTCTACCAATAGTACTGAGGAATTTGGAACCTTTTTTCTTTCTTGCCTTCTATACTCTGGTTCTAATGCTTTACAGATGGAGGAGTTCCTTAGTAGTACTAAGGCCCGGTCTTCAGGTTAAGAGGAAAGCTGCCTTTGCCCTTCTTTCTGCCAATTCCTGAGACCTTGAGCATGAAAATGTCCTTTATCCTACTGGGAATGAATCCAACTAAACCAAAGGCAAAGGGGTAGACCTTTTTTTTTTCTCTCTTTGCTTCCTCATTTCTTTTTAATTTATTAAAAAAATTGTTTTTATTTATTTATTTTATTTCTGCTGTATAGCAAAGTAATTCAGTTATACATATATCACACACATGCATTCTTTTTCATATTCTTTCCCATTATGGTTTATCACAGGATATTGAATATAGTTCCCTGTGCTATATAGAACCTTGTTGTTTATCCACCTTGTATATAATACTTTGCATCTGCTAGGGATAGGGCTTTTTAAAGTAACAATTGGGACATTTCCATCTAAATACTCACGTTTAAAAAAATCATTTTAACACTCTATGCATACTCCCTTTTGTATAAAAAGAAGGGAAAATTATACACACATACACACATGATGTGTCTTATGTATGTGTGTGTGTGTTTGCATATTTTTCAAAACAAAAGTATGAGAAGGATAAGCTAGAAATTAAGGAATCTAGTTACCTATAGGCAAGGGATTGAACTTCTTTGAATATACACATTTATAAGTTTCGACTTTTAAATCATGTACATGTTTTACAACATCCCTCGTCAAAGATGAGGGGAAAGAGGTAAGCTAAAATGGAATGCTACCATAAACAGAGGAACTTAACTATATGTCGTTTTTCACATAAACATACATAGAAAAATAATTCAATTAATCTTCTTTATACTTTTAGCTCTCCAATTAAAGATTGTTTATTTGCTTATCTATTTATTTATTATTTATTTTGGCTGCGCCAGGTCTTAGTTGCAGCACGCAGGATCTTTGTTGCAGCATGCAGGCTTCTTAGTTGCGGCACGAATAATTTTAACATAGTAATTTGTACACTCTTAGAGGGATTTGCTCTAAAGACAAAAAGAGTGCAAAGAGGGACTGCCCTGGTGGTGCAGTGGATAAGACTCCACGCTCCCAATGCAGGGGACCCAGGTTTGATCCCTGGTCAGGGAACTAGATCCCACATGCATGCCGCAACTAAGGAGCCCGCCTGCTGCAACTAAGACCCAGCGCAACCAAATAAATGAATAATGAGAGGAGAATGGGGAGCATCTATGCAAAAAAAAGTATAACTTTAAAAGAAAAAAAAAGAGTGTAAAGAAATCTTGAACTTTACTTAGTAGATTTATTATTGGTAGTGGTATTAGTGTAGTGATTTGAATACTATTGTGTCTTACAGTATACAGTGTACCTACCTCTTGTTGGTCTGCTTCTTTAACAGAAGAACAGATGAGGATCCTTACTCCTCTCAGCCACGGGCGAGAGTGCTACTGGAGTCTTTTTCTATCCCCTAAACTGGCTCTGGGGGCTCTTGTCCTTTTTTCTTCCAGAAAGCCATGTCTCTGTCAGAATCCCATTCTTGTCAAAAAAACTGTTAAAGTCTTGGATTTCTGTTTATCGTATTTAACCTAGAAAGTTTAACATGTATGTAACTTACCAATGTCTAAAGTAAAAAAGTTTTACCATTTTCCCAAACGATACAAGTACCTAGAAAAGTTGAACTCCAGTCACTCAGTTTTTAACTTACGTTATTGTAACAATATATTTTAATTCTATCTTTTTAACCTCCAAAATACTATTATTTATTATATTATTTATATTATTATAATCATCATTATAAATACTTTTTTAGATTTCCATACTTAATTTACTAATATCTTTGGCTTTTATTCCTTCTAGCACCTCAGACCTTCAATCTGGGAACACTTCTCTTCTTTCTGTAGTAAATAAGGCATGAGAAAGAAAGAAAAAATATTTGGATTGGACTGAAAGAAACAATGCTGTCATTATTTGCAGATAATATGATTACATAGAAAACCAAAATAATGTATAACTAAATTATTAGATTTAATAAGAGTTTGACAAATTTTCAGGATACAAAAGTAAATGAGGAGAATTCGATTTCTGCACACAAGCAAAAATGAACAAGAAATGCAGTACAATGGCAGGAAAATGAGAAGTTCAAAATCCAGAATATGGGCTATACTACAGGACAAATGATCTATATTTTTCAGCCGATAAATGGCATAAAGAAAATGGAAAGGGGAGCTGTTATAGATTAAAAGAGACTTATAAGATATACAGGCATACCTAGTTTTATTGTTTTTAACCTTTATTGTGCTTTGCAGATATTGTGTGTTACAAACTGAAAGTTTGTGGCAACCGTGCTTTGATGGTTAGCATTTTTTAGCAATGAAGTATTTTTTATTTAAGATATGTACATTTTTTTAGACATAGTACTATTGCACACTTAACAGAGTACAGTGTAGACATAACATTTATATGCACTGGGAAACCAAAAAATTTGTGTGACTCGCTTTATTTCAATATTCACTTTATTGTAGTGGTTTGGAACTGAACTTACAATATCTCGAGGTATGTCTGTAACAAATTAATGCAATGTGAAGTCCTGACAGGATCCTGATTTGATCAAACCAACTGTAAAAAGACATTTTTGAGATAGTTGTTAAACTTTGCATATGGATAGGTACTAGTTGATATTGAGGAATTATTGTCAATTTTTTTAGTTGTGATAATGATATTGTTATATAAAAGTTAGAAATGCATACTGAAGCAGTTATAGGTGAGATTATATGACTTCTGAGATTGGCTTTCTGATTATCACTTTCAAATTTTGATAATTATTGAATTGTTAAATAAAAATGGGAGCTTATTTTAGTATTTTCTCTATTTTTGAATATATTTGAAAACATCATAATAAAAATTTAAAAATGGTCTTTAAGCATCTTTGCGTTGTTAGTTGCAAGGGAAAGAATAGTAATTACACAGTGGAAAAATCTGATAACACTGTGGTTGGATGGCCAAAATTAACATTACATTTGATTACAGAGAGACACTGTGTAGTTTCAGGTGTGAAATAGAGAGCAATACCATGTTAATGGATTGGAGCACTCAGTGTCATAAAGATGTCAGTTCTTCCCACATTGAATTCTAGATTCAGTACAGTTTCTATCAAAATCCCAACTGATTTTGCTTGTGCAATTAAATAAGCTGATTCTAAAATATATGTGGAAAGACAAAGGTCCAAGTATATCCTAGAAAGCTGTTATATTTAAGACAGTGCAATCCATGTAGCCAAATGGAGCAGAATAGAGAGCCTAGATACAGATCTGTATATTTAGGGAGACTCAGTCTATGACAAAGCTGACATTAAAGATCTGTGGGAATGATGGACTTTTCAGACTGGGACAGTTGGTTAGCCATATGGGGGAAAATGTAGTTGGATCCCTACCTCAATTCCTATACAAAAATTCATTCTATGTAGATTAAAGACAAAAATTTAAAAGATAAACCATAAAATTTTTGGAAGAAAATTAATACAATTTTGGTTACAGATGGATTTCTTAACCCCAAAAGCATTGGCTGTAAAAGAAATGATTCATAAATTCTGCTATATGAAAATAATTTCTGCTCATCAAAATATACTATAATTGTGAAAAGGAAGCCACAAATGAAAAGATTTTAAATCTTTAAAAGCTTATAGAGTTTTACGAGTCATTAGGAAAAAAGTCAACCATGTAGAAAGATGAGCAAAATAAATTAATAGGAATTACTCAGAAGAAGGAACATAGTGACTATTAACATGAAAATGTATTCACCCTTATTAGTAATAAGGGAAATGTAAATTAAAACCATACTGAGATACTATTTCATATGTACCAGATTGTCAAAAATTTTAAATGTCTGACATCAAGTGTTGGGGAGGTGTGGAGCTGCAGGAACTCGTACTCATATATTGCTGCTGGTAGGAGTATTAACCACTTTGAAGGAGGTTTGGCATTATTTGGGAAAGTTGAACTTCAGCATGTGTTTCAGTTACCTATTGCTTTAACAAACCACCTTAAAACTTAATGGTTTGAAATGACAGTGCTTTATTATTATTCACACTTCTCTGGGTTGACTGGGTTCTTCTCTATATAGTATAAGTTGAAGTCATTCATATGGCTCCTTTTAGCTGGATTCTTGACTGGGGCTGAAACATCCTAAATGACCTCTTACCCTCCAGGGCCTCTCTCCCATGGCCTCTCATCAGTTGATAATCTGTCTCTCTTCTTTACAGCATAGCATTTGGCTTCCAGGAGAAAATGGAAACTACCAGCCATTTTATAGCATGGTCTTGGAAATTCCAGAATATCATTTCATCATATTCTATTGCTCAAAAAAGTCATAAGGTGAACCCAGACCCAAGGGGAAGGGGAAAATATACTCCTTCTCTTGATGGAAGGGATGCCAAAGGATTTGTGGTCATGTTTAATCTACAACTGTGTCCTGTAATCCGGCAGTTTCACCCGTAGGTGTATGCCCTAGAGAAACTCATGCACATGTGACTGGAAAAAGTGTACAAGATTATTTTTAGCACCATTGTTCATAATAGAAAAAAAAAAACCTGGAAACGATCCCCAAAGTCCATAAACAGTAGAATGAATAAGTACTTTATAGTATGTTCATATGTGAAATATTGTATATTAATTAAAATAAGTGTAACTATTTGCACCAAAATATGGGTAAGTCTCCAAACGATGTTTTGTGAAAGAAGCAAGTCATAGGGTAACATATACTGTATGAATCTATTATATAAAATTCAACATTAGGCAAAAATTAAACAGTTTATTGTTCAGATCATGGTTAGGCAAACTTTATCTGTAAAGGTCCAGATAGTAAATATTTTAGATTTCCTGGGCAAGAGGCAAAATTGGAGATATTATGTAGGTGTAAGAGATGTATCTATAACATCACATATAAGAGATGTATGTATAATGAGAGAAAACCAATTTCCACGGTATTTTTTAATTGGTGAAATTCAAAATAAGTACTTTTTTTGTAATACATATCTACTAATGACAAGAATGAAATTCTTTTCTGGGGAGAAGGAAGAGTGTGTTGGTTTCCTAGGGCTGCCGTAACAAAATACCACCAATTGAGTGGCTTTAAACAAATTTATTTTCTTAAAGTTCTGGAGGCTGGAAGTATGAAGTCCAGGTGTTAGCAGGACCATGCTCTGATATTCTGGGTAGAATTCTTCCTTACCTCTTCCTAGCTTCTGGTGATAGCTGGCAGTCCTTGTGTTCTTAGCTTGTAGCTGCTTTGTTCCCGTCTCTGCCTCTGTCATCATGTGGTATCCTCCTTGTGTGTCTGTCTTTACATAGTCTTTCGTCCTCTTAAAGAGACAGCAGTCATATTGGATTAAGGATCCACCCTACTCCAGTATGACCTCATTATAACTAATCACATCTGCAGCAACCCTGTTTCCAAATAAGGTCTCATTCGGGGGTACTGGAGGTTAAGACTTCAACATATCCTAACATTTTGGTAGATATAATTCAATCTGTGACAGGGAGGTACAATTGTATTTTGGTGAATACAGTTCAAGCCATAACAGGGAGATAATGTTTTGCTTAATTGGGGTTCAAAATTGGTGTTCCCTATCATCAAATTGATCATAAATGTTAATCTGTGAAAACGATTCTTCACTCTAGGACTATGCACAAAGCAGATGGAGGGTTGGGTTTAGTCCTGGGCTTAGACATAGATATGTAAGTGTTAGGAATAGTAAAAAAACAAGGGAATGAGTAATAATATTTAAAGTAGTTGTGAGAGGAGATTGGTTCAAGATGGTGGAGTAGAAGGACATGCGCTCACTCCCTCTTGGGAGAGCACTGGAATCACAACTACCTGCTGAATAATCATCAACAGAAAGACACTGGAAATCAACAAAAAAGATACTCCACATCCAAAGACAAAGGAGGAGCCACAATGAGACGGTAGGAAGGGTGCAATCACAATAAAATCAAATCCCATAACTGCTGGGTGGGTGACTCACAAACTGGAGAATGATTATACCCCAGAAGTCCACCCACTTGAGTGAAGGTTCTGAGCCCCACGTCAGGCTTCGCAACCTGGGGGTCTGGCAACGAGAGGAGGAATTCCCAGAGAATCAGACTTTGAAGGCTAGTGGGATTTGATTGCAGGACTTCGACAGGACTGGGGGGAACAGAGACTCCACTCTTGGAGGGTACACACAAAGTAGTGTGCACACCAGGACCTGGCAGTAGGAGCAATGACCCCATAGGAGACTGAACCAGACCTACCTGCTAGTGTTGGAGGGTCTCCTGCAGAGGCAGGGGGCAGCTGTGACTCACTGCAGGGACAAGGACACTAGCAGTAGAAGTTCTGGGAAGTACACCCTGGCGTGAGCCCTCCGGGAGTGCGCCATTAGCCCCACCAAGGAGCCTGTGGGCTCTGGTGCTAGGTCGCCTCAGGCCAAACAACCAGTAGGGAGGGAACTCAACTGCACCCATCAGCAGACAAGTTTTACTGAGCTCTGCCTGCCAGGGCAATACCCAGCTCTACCCACCACCAGTTCCTTGCATCAGGAAGCTTGCACAACCCTCTTAGATAGCCTCATCTGCCAGAGGGCAAACAGCATAAGCAAGAAGAACTACAATCCTGCAGCCTGTGGGAAAAAAAAACACATTCACAGAAAGAAAAGATGAAAAGGCAGAGGACTAGGTACCAGATGAAGGAACAAGATAACCCCACACCCCCGCCAAAAAAACTAAATGAAGTGGAGATAGGCAACCATTCAGAATAATGATACTGAAGATGATCCAGGACCTTGGAAAAAGAATGGAGGCAAAGATTGAGAAGATGCAAGAAATGTTTAACAAAGACCTAAAAGAGTTAAAGAACAAACACCTAGAAGAATTAAAGAACAAACAGATGAACAATACAATAACTGAAATTAAAAATACACTAGAAGGAATCAATAGCAGAGTAACTGAGGCAGAAGAACAGATAAGTGACCTGAAAGACAGAATGGTAGAATTCACTGCCGCAGAACAGAATAAAGAAAAAAGAATGAAAATAAGACCGCCTAAGAGACCTCTAGGACAACATTAAATGCACCAACATTCGCATTATAGGGGTCCCAGAAGGAGAAGAGAGAGAGAAAGGACCCGAGAAAATATTTGAAGAGATTATAGTCAAAAACTTCCCTAACATGGGAAAGAAAATAGCCACCCAAGTCCAGGAAACGTGGAGAGTCCCAGGCAGGATAAACCCAAGGAGAAACACACTGAGACACATAGTAAACAAATTGATAAAAAAGACAAACATTATTAAAAGCAACAAGGGAAAAACGACAAATGACATACAAGGGAACTCCCATAAGGTTAACAGCTGATTTCTCAGCAGAAACTCTACAAGCCAGAAGGGAGTGGCACGATATTTAAAGTGATGAAAGGGAAGAACTGACAACCATGATTACTCTGGCAAGGATCTCATTCAGATTCGACCAAGAAATCAAAGCTTTGTAGACAAGCAAAAGCTAAGAGACTTCAGCACAGCACCACCAAACCAGCTCACAACAGATGCTAAAGGAACTTCTCTAATTGGAAAAAACAGAAGAAAAGGACCTACAAAAACTAACCCCAAACAATTAAGAAAATGGTAATAGAAACATACATATTGATAGTTACCTTAAATGTGAATGGATTAAATGCTTCAACCAAAAGACACAGGCTTGCTGAATGGATACAAAAACAAGATCCATATATATGCTGTCTACAAGAGACCCACTTCAGACCTAGGGATACATACAGACTGAAAGTGAGGGGATGGAAAAAGATATTCCATGCAAATGGAAATCAAAAGAAAGCCAGAGTAGCAATACTCATATCAGATAAAATAGACTTTAAAATAAAGAATGTTACAAGGGACAAGGAAGGACACTACATAATGATCAAGGGATCAATCCAAGAAGAAGATATAACAATTAGAAATATATATGCACCCAACATAGGAGCACCTCAATACATAAGGCAACTGCTAACAACTATACAAGAGGAAATTGACAGTAACAATAATACTGGGGGACTTTAACACCTCACACCAATGGACAGATCATCCAAACAGAAAATTAATAAGGAAACACAAGCTTTAAATGACACAAGAGACCAGATAGATTTAACTGATATTTATAGGACATTCCATCTGAAAACAGCAAATTACAGTTTCTTTTCAAGTGCTCATGGAACACTCTCCAGCATAGATCACATCTTGGGTCACAAATCAAGCCTTGGTAAATTTAATAAAATTGAAATCATAACCAGCATCTTTTCCGACCACAACACTATGAGATTAGAAATCAATTGCAAGGAAAAAAACGTAGAAAACACACACATGGAGGCTAAACAATACCTTACTCAATAATCAAGAGATCACTGAAGAAATCAAAGAGGAAATCAAAATTACCTAGAGACAAATGACAATGAAAACACGACGATGGAAAACCTATGGAATGCAGCAAAAGCAGTTCTTAGAGGGAAGTTTATAGCAATACAAACCTACCTCAAGAAACAAGAAAAATCTCAAACAATCTAACCTTACACCTAAAGGAACTAGAGAAAGAAGAACAAACAAAACCCAAAGTTAGTAGAAGGAAAGAAATCATAAATATCAGAGGAGAAATAAATGAAACAGAAAACAATAGCAAAGACCAATAAAAGTAAAAGATGGTTCTTTGAGAAGATAAACGAAATTGATAAACCTTTAGCCAGACTCTTCAAGAAAAAGAGGGAGAGGACTGAAATCAATAAAATTAGAATTGAAAAAGGAGAAGTTACAACAGACACCTCAGAAATACAAAGCATCCTAAGAGACTAGTACAAGCAACTCTATGTCAATAAAATGGATGACCTGGAAGAAATGGACAAATTCTTAGAAAGGTATAACCTTCCAAGACTGAACCAGGAAGAAATAGAAAATATGAACAGACCAATCACAAGTAATAAAATTGAAGCTGATTAAAAATCTTCCAACAAAAGTCCAGGACCAGATGGCTTCACAGGTGAATTATATCAAACATTTAGAGAAGAGCTAACACCCATCCTTCTCAAACTCTTCCAAAAAATTGCAGAACACTCCCAAACTCATTCTACGAAGCCACCATCACGCTGATACCAAAACCAGACAAAGATACTACAAAAAAAGAAAATTTGAGACCAATATCACTCATGAATATAGATACAAAAATCCTCAACAAAATACTAGCAAACAGAATCCAACAGCACATTAAAAGGATCATACGCCATGATCAAGTGGGATTTACCCCAGGGATGCAAGGATTCTTCAATATATGCAAATCAATCAATGTGATACACCATATTAACAAATTGAAGAATAAAAACCACATGATCATCTCAATAGATGCAGAAAAAGCTTTTGACAAAATTCAACACCCATTTATGATAAAAACTCTCCAGAAAGTGGGCATAGAGGGAACCTACTTCAACATGATAAAGGCCATATATGACAAACCCAGAGCAAACATCATTCTCAATGGTGAAAAACTGAAAGCATTTCCTCTATGATCAGGAACAAGACAAGGATGTCCACTCTCACCACTATTATTCAACATAGTTTTGGAAGTCCTAGCCACAGCAATCAGAGACAAAAAAGAAAAGGAATCCAAGTTGGAAAAGAAGTAAAACTGTCACTGTTTGCAGATGACATGATACTATACATAGAGAACCCTAAAGGTGCCACCAGAAAACTACCAGAGCTAATCAATGAATTTGGTAAGGTTGCAGGATACAAAATTAATGTGCAGAAATCTCGTGCATTCCTATACACTAACAACTAAAGATCAGAAGAGAAATTAAGGAAACAATCCCATTCACCACTGCAACAAAAAGAATAAAATACCTAGGAATAAATCTACCTAAGGAGGCCAAAGACCTGTACTCAGAAAACTATAAGACACTGATGAAAGAAAGCAAAGATGACACAAACAGATGTAGAGATATGCCATGTTCTTGGATTGGAAGAATCAATATTGTAAAAATGACTATACTACCCAAAGCAATCTACAGATTCAATGCGATCCCTATCAAGCTACCAATGACATTTTTCACAGAACTAGAACAAAACATGTTACAATTTGTATGGAAACACAAAAGACCCCGAATAGCCAAAGTAATCTTGAGAAAGAAAAACGGAGCTGGAGGCATCAGGCTCCCTTACTTCAGACTATACTACAAAGCTACAGTAATCAAGGCAGTATGGTACTGGCTCAAAAACAAATATAGATCAATGGAACAGGATAGAAAGCCCAGAGATAAACCCACGCACACATAGTCACTTACCTTTGGCAAAGGAGGCAAGAATATACAATGGAGAGAAGACAGCCTCTTCAATAAGTGGTGCTGGGAAAACTGGACAGGTATATGTAAAAGAATGAAATTAGAACACTCCCTAACACCAGACACTTGTAGGACTTCCCTGGTGGCGCAGTGGTTAAGAATCCGCTTGCCAATGCAGGGGACATGGGTTCAATCCCTGGTCTGGGAAGATCCCACATGCCATGGAGCAACCAAGCCCGCGAGTGACAAGTACTGAGCCCGTGTGCCTAGAGCCCATGCTCTGCAACAAGAGAAGCCACTGCAGTGAGAAGCCCGCGCACCACAGTGAAGATTAGCCCCACTTGCCGCAACTAGAGAAAGCCCATGCACAGCAACAAAGACCCAACACAGCCAGAAATAAGTAGATAAGTAAATTTATTTTTAAAAGTTAGCTCATTAAAAAAAAAAAAAAAGACACATGTGCCCCAATGTTCTTTGCAGCGCTACAATTTGCCAGGTCATGGGGGCAACCTAAATGCCCATCAACAGATGAATGGATAAAGAAGATGTGGTACATATATACAATGGAATATTACTCAGCCATAAAAAGGAATAAAATTGGGTCATTTGTAGAGACGTGGCTGGACCTAGAGACTGTCATACAGAGTGAAGTAAGTCCGAAAGAGAAAAACAACTACCGTATATTAACGCATATACGTGGAATCTAGAAAAATGTTACAGATGAATCGGTTTGCAAGGCATAAATAGAGACACAGATGTAGAGAACAAACATATAGACAAAGGGGGAAAGTGGAGTGGGGGTGATGGTGGTGGGATGAATTGGGAGATTGGGATTGACATAGATACACTAATATGTATAAAATAGATAACTAATATGAACCTGCTGTATAATAAATAAAAATAAAGTAGTTGTCACTTTGTGGGTCGGGAGGAAGAAGAAGGATAGTTAGGAATAGACAGGTGGCTTCTGGGGCGTTGGTAATATTCTATTTCTATTTCTTGGTATTTATCTTATTTTGTTCTTTAAACTATGCACATTAGTTTATATGCTTTTTGTGTTTGCTATTTCACTAAAAATAGTTAACACCTCTGTCTCTTCCTCACTTCTCCACTCCCCTTCTTTCTTGCTAAACCATTTATTCCTTATTTTGAAATCCTCCCACTTTTACCTCTTAATTTGCTTCTAGAGTGTATTTCTCCAGATCTTGGCAAGAGCTTTATGTTCTTTTGTTAACAAGCCTACTTATCTGTTACCCCTGTCTTTGGTTACTGTCCCTTTTTCTCTTTGTCATTGTCACTTTTGCTGTCCTCTCCATCCTTCTCCTTAAACAAGCTTTTTATTTGCCTTTAGAGAGTAAACAAGAAAGTAGGTTTCCCTCACTGTTATCTGACTTTATACAGGTTTTCTTCTCATCTAACAACTGAATAATTAGAAGGTTAAAAGTTAAGGTGGGTAGATATAGAAAACTTAATGGACACAGAGAACTTTCCTCAGTACATTTGGATCACAGAATCTTTTGAACAATACCCTGAGTTCTTTGCCATCTTTCTACGTTTGTTTGTTTAACAGCATTACTGAGATGTAATTCACACACCACACAATTTACCCATTTAAAGTATACAATTAAGTGGTATACTATATTTTTTTAGTATATTCACAGAGTTGTGCAACTATTACCACAATCAATTTTAAAATATTTTCATCATCCCCAAAAGAAACCCCATACCCCTCAGCTGTCAACCCCCAAATCCCCCACCCCCAGTCCTAGGCAAACATTAATTCTTGTGTCTCTATAGGTTTGCCTGTTCTGGACATTTCATATAAATGGAATCATACAATATGAGGTCCTTTGTGACTCTTTCAACTAGCATAATGTTTTCAAGGTTCAACCATGTAGCATAGATCAGTATTTCACTCCTTTTTATTTCTGAATATATCCCATTGTATTATGTATATATCACATTTTATTTTTCCATTCATCAGTTGATGGACATTTATGTTGTTTCCACTCTGGCTATTATAAGCAATGATGAGCATCTGTTAAAAAATTATTAGCTCTTACATAATTCCTTTTAAGTGGTATGTATTCATTGAAGAAAATTTGAAAAATCCTGAAGAATATAAAGAATATGATACAATTTATTCATAATCCCACCACTCAAAAATAAGCTCTTTTAAAAATTTTTTCAAGAATAAGCTTTGTGGGCTTCCCTGGTGGCGAAGTGGTTGAGAATCTGCCTGCCAATTCAGGGGACACAGGTTCGAGCCGTGGTCTGGGAAGATCCCACATGCCACGGAGCAACTAGGCCCGTGAGCCACAACTACTGAGCCTGCGCATCTGGAGCCTGTGCTCCGGAACAAGAGAGGCCGCGACAGTGAGAGGCCCGCGCACCGCGATGAGGAGTGGTCCCCGCTCGCCGCAACTGGAGAAAGCCCTCTCACAGAAACGAAGACCCAACACAGCCAAAAATAACTAAATAAAATAACTAAATAAATAAAATTTTAAAAAAAGTGTTTTAAAAAAAAAGAATAAGCTTTGTTAACACTTTTTCTGTCAGAAAAATACGTTTATGTAGTTTATTAATTCCTCATTTCTCTTTAAGATTTACTTCTCATTTGAGCAGATTTTGTTTGCCAAGTCATGGCAGATCTGGCCGCTGCAGTTGTAATAATTTGTACATCATTGTACAATGGGAGTAAAGTAGAGTTATTAGCTATCAGATGGGGAGGGAGGAGGGTTTATAGAAAGTTTGATAGAGGAGGAAACATGTTTTGTGACTATGTGCATGAATTCCTGAAACTGGTAAGTAAATAAAAACATTGAGCTTTCTAATAAGGTCACATTTGTTCTGTTGTAGGAAGCTAGCAGGATGTACTGTCTTCATCACAGGCGCGAGCCGTGGCATTGGCAAAGCTATTGCTTTGAAAGCAGCAAAGGATGGAGCAAATATAGTCATTGCTGCAAAGACTGCCCAGGCACACCCCAAACTTGCAGGCACAATCTATACTGCTGCTGAAGAAAGTGAGTTTCAATACATAGAGAATTTGCTGGAAAGTTTAATTATATCTATCTGAAGTCTACCCTAAAAATAATTTTATCAGGTTAAAGAAATATTTTGTCACCTTACAGCAGTGTTTGGGAACCATTTTTCTCCCCAGCAGTTTTAAGTGATGGGAGAGACTCCCGTTAAATATCATGTCTCATGAGGGCAGTGGTTCTTGGATGGGAGCAGAGAGTAGAGGAGTGGAAGTAGAGGAAAGAATTTGAGAGGTGGATGGTGTGAACACTTTGAAAAAGTACTCCATGTTACTGTTCTCTGCATAATTCACAAGTCATTATTTTAATATTTGCAGTTCACAAATAGCTATTGAGTGCTTATATTCAAGGCACTGTGCCAGGAGTAATGACTTAAATTTCAGCTTCAGTTGATATTGCTAGTTTTGTTAGTTACGTTAATAGTATTGTGGTTATGCTAGGGGAATACATATGAAGAAATTATGAGTGAAATGATGCCTGAGGTTAATTTTGAAATACACCAGCAAAAAACAAAATGGAATTGGGGGTAGATAAACAAATTAAATAACTGGCAAAACATTATCAATCATTGAAGATAGGAGATGGATTCATGATAGTTCATTATACATTCTTTATATTTTTGTAGATTTTTTGAAATTTTCCATAATAAAGGTCTTTTAAATTACCTTCCCCATTTTAATAGCATTTTAAAAAATTACCTTCCTTTTTGGTTTTTTAATAGAGTTGGCCTAGCTAGTCTGCAGCTGGATTCATCAGTCTGTCCTACTGTAGGGCAGAGTTGCTAGTAGTTATAAGACATAGTTATTTATATTGATTTTCTGAAAATGGGGTACTTTTTTCTTTTGACTCTTGTGTCAGAGGTTTGATATTGATGAAAGGTTTAATATTTGAATGCTTTAATGTTTCTTTGTTTATCCTTTGTAGTCAAAGCAGCTGGAGGAAAGGCCTTGCCATGTGTTGTTGATGTGAGAGATGAACAACAAATCAGCAGTGCAGTGGAGAAAGCAGTTGAGAAATTTGGAGGTACAGCCTTCATTCTGAAATAATTATTGAATATTGGTAAAGTATAGGTGTAACTATGATTTTATATTTAATTTTCTTTTGATTATTTTTTACTGAGTCTTTTTGAGTGTAACCAGAAATGGGTATTTATTCATATAGAAGCACAGCTTAAAATCATCTGATGACTAATTGAATAATTATTAAAAATCATTTTTTTCTCATTTTTTTTTTACATCTTTATTGGAGTATAATTGCTTTACAATGGTGTGTTAGTTTCTGCTTTATAACAAAGTGAATCAGTTATACATATGTTCCCATATCTCCTCCCTCTTGAGTCTCCCTCCCTCCCACCCCTCTAGGCGGTCATGAAGCACTGAGCTGATCTCCCTGTGCTATGCGGCTGCTTCCCACTAGCTATCTACCTTACATTTGGTAGTGTATATATGTCCATGCCTCTCTCTTGCTTTGTCACAGCTTACCGTTCCCCCTTCCCATATCCTCAAGTCCATTCTCTAGTAGGTCTGTGTCTTTATTCCTGTCTTACCCCTAGGTTCTTCATGACATTTTTTTTTTCTTAAATTCCATATATATGTGTTAGCATACGGTATTTGTCTCTCTCTTTCTGACTTACTTCACTCTGTATGACAGACTCTAGGTCTATCCACCTCATTACAAATAGCTCAATTTTGTTTCTTTTTATGGCTGAGTAATATTCCATTGTATATACGTGCCACATCTTCTTTTTCCATTCATCTGATGATGGATACTTAGGTTGTTTCCATCTCCGGGCTATTGTAAATACAGCTGCAGTGAACATTGTGGTATATGACTCTTTTTTTTTTTGCGGTACGCGGGCCTCTCACTGCCATGGTCCCTCCCGTTGCAGAGCACAGGCTCCGGATGCACAGGCCCAGCGGCCATGGCTCACGGGCCCAGCTGATCCGCGGCATGTGGTACCCCCCCCTCGACTGTGGCACGAACCCGTGTCCCCTGCATTGGCAGGTGGACTCTCAACCACTGCGCCACCAGGGAAGCCCCCTGACTCTTTTTTAATTATGGTTTTCTCAGGGTATATGCCCAGTAGTGGGATTGCTGGGTCATATGGTAGTTCTATTTGTAGTTTTTTAAGGAACCTCCATACTGTTCTCCATAGTGGCTGTACCAGTGCACATTCCCACCAACAGTGCAAGAGTGTTCCCTTTTACCCACACCCTCTCTAGCATTTATTGTTTCTAGATTTTTTTTTTAACATCTTTATTGGGGTATAATTGCTTTACAATGGTATGTTAGTTTCTGCTTTATAACAAAGTGAATCAGTTATACATATACATATGTTCCCATATCTCTTCCCTCTTGCGTCTCCCTCCCTCCCACCCTCTCTATCCTACCTCTCCAGGCGGTCACAGAGCACCGAGCTGATATCCCTGTGCCATGCGGCAGCTTCCCACTAGCTATCTACCTTACGTTTGTTAGTGTATATATGTCCATGCCTCTCTCTCGCTTTGTCACAGCTCACCCTTACCCCTCCCCATATCCTCAAGTCCATTCTGCAGTAGGTCTGTGTCTTTATTCCTGTCTTACCCCTAGGTTCTTCATGACATTTTTTTTTCTTAAATTCCATATATATGTGTTAGCATACGGTATTTGTCTTTCTCTTTCTGACTTACTTCACTCTGTATGACAGACTCTAGGTCTATCCACCTCATTACAAACAGCTCAATTTCGTATCTTGTTATGGCTGAGTAATATTCCATTGTATATATGTGCCACATCTTCTTTATCCATTCATCCGATGATGGGCTCTTAGGTTGTTTCCATCTCCGGGCTATTGTAAATAGTGCTGCAATGAACATTTTGGTACATGACTCTTTTTGAATTATGGTTTTCTTAGGGTATATGCCCAGTAGTGGGATTGCTGGGTCATATGGTAGTTCTATTTGTAGTTTTTTAAGGAACCTCCATACTGTTCTCCATAGTGGCTGTACCAATTCACATTCCCACCAGCAGTGCAAGAGTGTTCCATTTTCTCCATACCCTCTCCAGCATTTATTGTTTCTAGATTTTTTGATGATGGCCATTCTGACTGGTGTGAGATGATATCTCATTGTAGTTTTGATTTGCATTTCTCTAATGATTAATGATGTTGAGCATTCTTTCATGTGTTTGTTGGCAATCTGTATATCTTCTTTGGAGAAATGTCTAGGTCTTCTGCCCATTTTTGGATTGGGTTGTTTGTTTTTTTGTTATTGAGCTGCATGAGCTGCTTGTAAATTTTGGAAATTAATCCTTTGTCAGTTGCTTCATTTGCAAATATTTTCTCCCATTCTGAGGGTTGTCTTTTGGTCTTGTTTATGGTTTCCTTTGCTGTGCAAAAGCTTTGAAGTTTCATTAGGTCCTATTTGTTTATTTTTGCTTTTATTTCCGTTTCTCTGGGAGGTGGGTCAAAAAGGATCTTGCTGTGATTTATGTCATAGAGTGTTCTGCCTATGTTTTCCTCTAAGAGTTTGATAGTGTCTGGCCTTACATTTAGGTCTTTAATCCATCTTGAGCTTATTTTTGTGTATGGTGTTAGGGAGTGATCTAATCTCATACTTTTACATGTACTTGTCCAGTTTTCCCAGCACCACTTATTGAAGAGGCTGTCCTTTCTCCACTGTACATTCCTACCTACTTCATCAAAGATAAGGTGACCATATGTGTGTGGGTTTATCTCTGGGCTTTCTATCCTGTTCCATTGATCTATCTTTCTGTTTTTGTGCCAGTACCATACTGTCTTGATTACTCTAGCTTTGTAGTATAGTCTGAAGTCCGGGAGCCTGATTCCTCCAGCTCCATTTTTCTTTCTCAAGATTGCTTTGGCTATTCGGGGTCTTTTGTGTTTCCATAGAAATTGTGAAATCTTTTGTTCTAGTTCTGTGAAAAATGCCAGTGGTAGTTTGATAGGAATTGCATTGAATCTGTACATTGCTTTGGGTAGTAGAGTCATTTTCACAATGTTGATTCTTCCAGTCCAAGAACATGGCATATCTCTCCATCTATTTGTATCATCTTTAATTTCTTTCGTCAGTGTCTTATAATTTTCTGCATACAGGTCTTTTGTCTCCTTAGGTAGGTTTATTCCTAGATATTTTATTCGTTTTGTTGCAGTGGTAAATGGGAGTGTTTTCTTGATTTCACTTTCAGATTTTTCATCATTAGTGTATAGGAATGCCAGAGATTTCTGTGCATTAATTTTGTATCCTGCTACTTTACCAAATTCATTGATTAGCTCTAGTAGTTTTCTGGTAGCATCTTTAGGATTCTCTATATATGGTATCATGTCATCTGCAAACAGTGACAGCTTTACTTCTTCTTTTCTGATTTGGATTCCTTTTATTTCCTTTTCTTCTCTGATTTCTGTGGCTAAAACTTCCAAAACTATGTTGAATAAGAGTGGTGAGAGTGGGCAACCTTGTCTTGTTCCTGATCTTAGTGGAAATGCTTTCAGTTTTTCACCATTGAGGACAATGTTGGCTGTGGGTTTGTCATATATGGCCTTTATTATGTTGAGGAAAGTTCCCTCTATGCCTACCTTCTGCAGGGTTTTTATAATAAAAGGGTGCTGAATTTTGTCAAAAGCTTTCTCTGCATCTGTTGAGATGATCATATGGTTTTTCTCCTTAAATTTGTTAATATGGTGTATCACGTTGATTGATTTGCGTATATTCAAGAATCCTTGCATTCCTGGAATAAACCCCACTTGATCATGGTGTATGATCCTTTTAATGTGCTGTTGGATTCTGTTTGCTAGTATTTTGTTGAGGAGTTTTGCATCTATGTTCATCAGTGATATTGTCCTGTAGTTTGCTTTCTTTGTGGCAAAGAAGGAAGGAAGGATGCCACATTCATGTGCAGAACCTTTTATCTAAAATGACTTCACCTACTAGTGAAAGTGAGCAATTAGTGCCAATTAGGACTTAACCTAATTAGTTTAGCCATTCATTTTTAGGGAGGAATTAAGGGATAAGGTGGGTGAGGGTGGAAGACTGGAGCTTTTCCTTTCTCTGTATTCATCCAGTTTTAGTTCTTTCTGTTGATCCATTGGGTTTTTCAACTGAGGGCAAGTTTATCCTTCTTGGAGAATGAAATCATCAGAATATTAGGGAGAGCTGCTACCAGCTTTGTCTGAGCCCTTTCTCGATCTTTATTTCTGTCCTGTAGTTCTGTTAGAGAACATCAGCAGTTCAGCTGTTGTCTGGTATTGTCCCAAGAAACCTCTGAAATGAGTCAAGATGGACATTAGTTAAAGATACTCAAGACCATACTATATAGGCCCCCAATTCACCCCCCCATTTATTATTTTTTTAATTTAATTATTTTAAACTTATAAAAAAAATTTTTATTTTTTGACTGTGTTGGGTGTTCGTTGCTGCACGCAGGCTTTCTCTAGTTGCGGCGAGCGGGGGCACTACTCTTTGTTGTGGTGCACGAGCTTCTCATTGCAGTGGCTTCTCTTGTTGCGGAGCACAGGCTCTAGGCACGTGGGCTTCAGTAGTTGCAGCACATGGACTCAGTAGTTGGCCCTACAGCATGCGGGATTCAGTAGTTATGGCTCACGGGCTCTAGAGCACAGGCTCGGTAGTTGTGGTGCACAAGCTTAGCTGCTTCACGGCATGTGGGGTCTTCCTGGGCCAGGGTTCGAACCCGTGTCCCCTGCATTGGCAGGCGGATTCTTAACCACTGTGCCAACAGGGAAGTCTCCCCTTTTATTTTCATTTGTATTTTTTAAATTTTATTTTTCTTAATTGAAGTATAGTTGATTTACAAAGTTGTGCCAATCTCTGCTGTCCAGCAAAGTGACTGAGTTATACACATGTATACATTCTTTTTTTAATATTCTTTTCCATTGTGGTTTATCACAGGATATTGACTATAGTTCCCTGTGCTATACAGTAGGACCTTGTTGTTTATTCATCTTATATATAATAGTTTTCACCCACCTTTTAACTTCCCGTCTTGAATTCTAGCTGCATTGTCTAATCTGGTTCACCAGAAAGAGTTACACGTTACGTACTAATGACATCATAGTCCAAAAATTTGTTCCTGAGTGTCAAAATGTGAAGCAGCTCCACTTTCCAGAGTTGGGATCCTCCAGAATAAACTGAGGTCTCACAAATTGATTTCTTCTCCTACTGTTGCCACAGAATTTAAAGAGCCACACTGAAATCTTTTTCTTGGAAGAATTAAGACCCAGAAATATCTCCTCTCCAATTTTCTAACTCTATTTTGTCCCAGCCAAGGAGGTTCACTCAGGTGCATGGATGGTCTGCATTTTTTTAGCCACTGTAGCTTAGATTGTCTTCCATTGAACCTGGTGTCATTCCTTCAGCATCTTCAATGTTGGATTAATTCAACTTTGTCTATCACGTGATGTCCTTTTCCAGGAGTAGACAGAGAAAATGGTAAGGACAAAAGCAAATCTTGGTTTTTGTTTCTTTAAAAGTCAGTGGATCCATATTATTGATTTGGGCTTCATGTCCTAGAACTTAGCTCAGTTGCTAGAAATCTTCAATTAAGAAGGTATGCTTTTCATATCTTTGGGGAAAAAAAATCTCCCAATGTATTTTGCTACCTGTTGTTGAGATGGGCATCTGAAACACTTCTTTTTTTAAAAAATTAATTAATTTTATTTTTGTCTGCGTTGGGTCTTAGCTGTGTGTGGGCTTTCTTTATTTGCAGCGAGCAGGGCCTACTCTTTGTTGTAGTGCCTGGGCTTCTCATTGCCGTGGTTTCTCTTGTTGTGGAGCAACGGCTCTAGGCACGCGGGCTTTAGTAGTTGTGGCATGCGGTCTCAGTACCCGTGGCTCGCGGGCTCTAGAGTGCAGGCTCAGTAGTTGTGGCGCATGGGCTTAGTTGCTCCACGGCATGTGGGATCTTCCTGGACCAGGGTTCAAACCCGTGTCCCCTGCCTTGGCAGGCGGATTCTTAACCACTGCGCCACCAGGGAAGCCCTGAAACCTTTCTATCTTCTTGCTAAATTTACAAATTGGTGGTGGAGTTACCTTTATTTTGGAATCTATCCTAACATTTCCTTCCCTCCTCCTTAGGATCCACTTTGATGTATTTAAAGTGTTTTGCTTTCCATTTGCCCATTAACTTCTGCTTTTCTGGCATAACAATGCAGAATCTTAATTTTTAATTCTTCAGTGAGCTCTGTTCAGCATCTCAGCTTCTGCTGTCTCCTAATCGGGATGGCTGCCACATTTATGAGATGATTCATAGCCTGCTCTTTTTTTCCTCTGTGTTTTTTTTCCACAGATCTCCCAAGTCTTTATATTTTGCTCGTTTGGTTTTAGTTCCATACTGTGGTTGCTACTGATATGGTCTGGTTTGGAGTTTTGTAGGCCTTTGAAGTCTGCCTTTTAGGGAACACTCTACCTTTGCCCTGATATTTCTCTCTGCTGGGGAATTATCCCTAACAAAGTCCTGCACAGTGGATGGTGCTTTCTGACCTGTGCCCTGGGGGGCCTCTGCCACATGGTACTCCCTATCACCTTGCCTTCCCTCATCTTCAGAGTGTTTCAGGCCTTGAGTAAATTATGCTATTTCATAAACCACAGATGTAATCTTTCCTGCCACCTTTTTCTTCTGCAGCAGGCATACATATATGCCTTTTCTTTATCATTTCCCACCATCGTTCCCTGATCCATTTTAATTTGGCCCATCTGAGTTCAGAAATTTTAAGATATCTCTTAATTGGACCCAGTTTTTTTTCTCTTTATCACTGGCAAGTCAAATAGAGTTTTCCCAGTCAGTATATCTTCATTACTCATCTACTTTCTTTTGCTTTTGGGCCCAGATGTTTGCTCTGCTAACATAGCTGTCACTTATTATCACATAGTGGGAGATGAAGTCAATAAAGGTTGGATTTGTCCAAGGAATCCATTGATTGGATCAACCCTCATTAGCTTCATCGCCTTAATTAGGGTAATTCTACACAGGTGGTTTGCACACCCATCAGTCCAGCATCTCACCCAGACCCACACTCAATTTGCTTTGCTCCCACCTGGCTTTTTCTTTAGTGAATATTGTCTTCCTTGTCTCTTAGGCCATAGCAGCATGCCTTATACAGAGTAGCCTCTCAGTGATTATGTCTTAGTGATGAGATTGAGCAATATCTAGTTTTGTGAATTGAGAAGCATGTCATGGATTTAAAAATTCCTCTCACTGGTCTTTGCTACTTATGAAGGCAAACCATCATCATTTTGTTTATTCTGGAAAGCTGGTAGTCACAGGACGTGAAACTTGTCCAATATATACAGGTGATTTACTTGAGTTTGAGTTTTGTTATAACGAAGATACAAAATGTAATATAGTTGAATCCAAAGTTATTCTAAGGACACGTTTTAAGAAAACATTAGTAGTGCTAACTCTGTGCTAAAGAATATGGAAATTGTGGAATGAGGAATGAGGACGTGATCAAAATTTTATAATGTTACTATAAATGAAGAAAGGGAGCTTATGACTAATATGTTGTAAGTATAATAACCTTATTTAAACCATTTCCCACATATTGTGAGAGAGGGACAAAGCAAAGTTAAGATAATAAAAGACGTTTAAGGCAACAGTCTAACCCCAGCAGTAGAAATTGTCATATATCTATTTGATAGAATATTAAATGCTCTTTAGAAAGAATGGATACAGCTAGAGATGATCATACTAAGTGAAATAAGTCAGAAAGAGACAAATACCATATGATATTACTTATATGTGGAGTCTAAAATATGACACAAATGAACTTATCTACGAAACAGAAACAGACTCACAGACATAGAGAACAGACCTGTGGTTGCCAAGGGGGAGGGGGATGGGGGAGGGATAGATGGGGAGTTTGGGATTAGTAGATGCAAGCTATTACATATATTGAATAGAATGCATAAACAACAAGGTCCAACTGTATCGCACAGGGAACTATATTCAGTATCCTGAAATAAACTATAATGGAAAAGAATATAAAAAAGAATGTATATATATCTATAACTGAGTCACTTTGCTGTACAGCAGAAATTAACACAACATTGTAAATCAGCTGTACTTCAATTTAAAGGAAAAGAATTATGAAGGCCATGTAGAAATGCAGAAATGTGTTTGAGATGCTTTTGTATTTTACCATTTTCATTTAACATTGTTTAAGCTTGTAACCGTAAATGTTACATATGGATAAGCACTGGATAGAATATGCAGAAATAATCATTATTCTAAATTTATTTTGTGTATAAGTTACCAAAACAAACCTGATCTATTTTCATGATTTGCCTGGAATTTAAACTCTAGGTCATTTCTCTTTTCCCAGTTCCCAAGACCAGAAAGGAGCTCTTCCATTTAAGTAAGGGCCTTTGAGACGAGGGAGACCGGTGTGCTTGGAAGGGAGACAGGCCTTGGAAAGATGATGGGGGGGGGGGTGGGAAACTTTAAGGAAATTGACCTAAGGTTCTTGGATACAAGGAGGCAAGACCAGGAAGAGAACAGATAAGGATGGGAGCTACAAACCACTAAGGACTAAGCTTCCTTGCAGTTTCCTGTGGAGCCCTGATTATGGTCTCCATGTGCCAGTGAAAATCATCTGGGTGCTGTTTTGACATACCTACTGAGTCTTGCATTGGTGTATTCGTCAGTCATATTATCTAAAAGAAGTATTTGTGAACTCGGGCTTCAACTATATAGAGTGAATGTTTTTTATTTTTTTTTGTTATAAAGTCTAAATTACATTACTAAGAAGATGATTATTTGAATACAGGAATTGATATTCTGGTGAATAATGCCAGTGCTATTAGCTTGACTAACACATTGGAAACACCTACAAAGAAAGTGGATTTGATGATGAACATCAACACCAGAGGCACCTATCTTACGTAAGTTAAAGACCTGTGGGAGAGAGTGTTGCAGTGTTTTGTCAGAGAACTAGTTGTAAACAGATTTGAATAGGTTAGGAATACAGTTTAAAATCTAGTCAACCCTTATAAAGGCCTAAAAGTGCTCCAAGTCAGTAGGTAGTATTTTAAATAGTTTTATTCAGAGTGCCTTTTCTCTGTGATTCTAATAAAGACTAAAGTATAGCTCAAACATTTTCAAACATTTGCATGAGTAAATACATATATATATGCATACCAAGTCTTCTGGCAAACCTGCAGTAGTCTCTTCCTCTGAAAAACACTGGAGTTTTAGTTATGTAAATAACAAGAAGCTCATTATGAATCCCATTTTAATGTAATTGAAAAAGGCTAATGCTATCTTAGGCAGTGTCAGGGAAAATATCAAATATAGAATGAGAGCAAATGTAGTCCTGTTGTGTTCTGGATTGGTCAGACCTAGTCCACTCTTGTTTGTTTGTCCATTTGTTTATCTGTTTTTTTACCTTCGGGTTCTACCATTTTTCATGTGGATATAAGGGCAGATCAGCACAGAACTTTCTTATCTGCCTTATATGTACTTGTGTGTATCTGCCTTATACGTTTGCATAGAACAGGTGGTTAGGAACTTGGGCTTTGGAGGCAGACTCCTTTGAGGATTCAAATTTCACCCCCACCCTTCATGACTCACTATCTTCATGAGCTTGTACAAGTAACTTAAGCTCTTGCAGAGTCTGTTTTCTCATTTGTAAAATGGGGATAATAGAGAAGTATGTCATAAGATTGGTAATAAGGGTTAAATATAAAATTTGTCTTTAATTTTGAACTTTGCCCTTGGATATGTGTTTTTGGATCAGCAAAACTTGGCTCTGACAGTGTTAAACATTTTGTTTTTATTAGTTACCTATATTCATAATTTCATTAGCTGCCTACATGAAAAAAATCAGGAGATTTACACAAAAATCCCGATTTCTGGCTTTCTTGAAACATTGGCCACATAGAGACAGCGTTCCCACGTGGCAACAGTTAGCTACCATAGCCCAGTGGCAGAGTATCAACTGCGTTATCAGATGGGGACTGGGCACCATTGTCTCTGGATGCTGAAGGCAGGCTAAAAAGTTGCCACTTATCATTGTGCTTGCACTTTTCCTTCTTCTATTAAAGGAGAAAGTAAAATATTTCTCATACCCATGTCTCTATCTGAAGTGGGAAAATGAGACATATGCCAAGAGGGCCATATGTGCAAGTAAAATGGTTGAGAGCTTGCTTCTTTGTAGATGTGGGGCATATTTCTATAAATTCAGTGTGTAACCTATATTCCTCCTGAATGGGAACCATAGAGAATCAAACCATAGTAAGATCTGTGGCAAGCATATTGAAAAGATTATGGTGAAAAACTTAATGAACTAGAAAGAGGACTAACATTTCAATAGGTTTGTGTTTACTTTCAAATAAAATAAGCAATGCTGCTGTGTGATGCAGTTATGTGTTACAAGAAGAAATTATCTGGGCATCAAAATATTTTACAGCTGGTAACTTTGTGAAAGAATTTTGATTGAATGTAAACACTCATTTAAATAAGTGTTTAAAAATATAAACCTAACCAGGAATACTATTCCTGCTGAATTAAGGGTTAGAAGGGCATGATGCATGAAAAACTTAAATCATTTGTGGCCATTTCTATTATAGATGACGAAGCCACAGGAATAAATATTCCACCCACCCAGTTATATTTATTTATGGTGTCAGGATAATTTTGATGTGATTAAAGTTTTTTAGACTGGATACTCATGACATGAACATCAGGAAATGACTTGAGGATTGAGAAATGTTTTAGAAAATGTAATGTGGGTTTATCAAAAGTGGTAATCAGGACTTCCCTGGGGGCGCAGTGGTTAAGAATCTGCCTGCCAATGCAGGGGACACAGGTTCGAGCCCTGGTCCAGGAAGATCCCACATGCCGTGGAGCAACTAAGCCTGTGTGCCACAACTACTGAGCCTGTGCTCTAGAGCCCATGAGCCACAACTACTGAGACCGCGTGCCACAGCTACTGCAGCCCGTGTGCCTAGAACCTGTACTCCACAACAAAAAGAAGCCACTGCAATGAGAAGCCCGCACACCACAACAAAGAGTAACCCGTGCTCGCCGCAACTAGAGAATGCCTGTGCACAGCAATGAAGACCCAATGCAGCCAAAAAATTAATTAATTAATTAAAAAAATCCACCTACTAGTGCAGGGGACACGGGTTCGATCCCTGGTCCTGGAAGATCCCACATGCTGCGGAGCAACTAAGCCTGTGCACCACAACTACTGAGCCTGCGCTCTAGAGCCTGCGAGCCACAGCTTCTGAGCCCATGCACTACAACTCTGATGCCTATGTGCCTAGAGCCCATGCTCCGCAACAAGAGAAGCCACCACAATGGAAAGCCTGCACACCTCAACGAAGAGTAGCCCCGCTGGCTGCAACTAGAGAAAGCCCGCGCGTAGCAACAAAGACCCAATGCAGCCCAAAGTAAATAAAAAAAAAAAGTGGTATAGACAGTGTGGCTGTGATGGTCAAGGTTAACTTTAAACTTATACAAGTCTAAACTAATGTAGAAGTGTTTCACAGAGGTGTAGAAATTAAGTTTGTTCATTGTATTGTTCACTAGGAATAGCTCTTGCTAAAAAGTTGAAAACGGGCCGTTATGAATTCTAAGCATTAAATAGACTTCCGTGGTTTGAAATACAGACTATTCAGTGCTTTACTCATGTTGAATACAAAGTGACTGTCAGTTCTGTGACAAGGTTGTGTGGTTGTGGTGTACTGTTGTAGAGATTTTGTTTTTGATTAGAAAGAAATCAATTCTTTTTTGCCACCCAAGAGAAAATTCCTAACTCAGTTCCCAAGCAAAGATTGGGTCAAAGACTTGGCTTTATTAGCTGACATTATGACTTACGGAAACACAAGTATATGATTCTCATTGCTCATTCCTTGTGAAATTATGTCTTTGGAAAACCCATTTGTCAAGGATAATTTGTCCCCTTTCCTATAACAAGATCATTTTCCAAAAATGAAAGTGATGGCCTAAACTACACTCCTGTTTATAGATTTGTTCAGTTCAAAACAAAACCAAAAAATCCGATACAGGAAAATGAACTAACTTTAAAATTACCTTTATGAATGAAAACTATTTGTGCAGTTGAAGAACTACAAATGGAATACATAAGCTGTAGGGCACTAAGGTACTAAAAACTAAATATGAGTACGTTGGAATAATAGATCTACAAATATCTCAGGAATAGATACCCTGAAATAAAACCCTTTTTTATTTTTTTAATTTTTATTTTTTCGGTACGCGGGCCTCCCACTGTTGTGGCCTCTCCCGTTGCGGAGCACAGGCTCCGGACGCACAGGCTCAGTGGGCATGGCTCACGGGCCCAGCCGCTCCGCGGCATGTGGGATCCTCCCGGACCAGGGCACAAACCCGTGTCCCCTGCATCGGCAGGCGGACTCTCAACCACTGCACCACCATGGAAGCCCTAAAACCCTTTTTAAAAGCAAAGATTCTATTCACTGTTGAAAGTTCCTATATTTATTAACAGCTATTTTTAAAAATAAAATTTATTTATTTATTTATTTTGGCTGCATTGGGTCTTCGTTGCTACGCATGCGCTTACTCTAGTTGCGGTGAGCGGGGGCTACTCTTTGTTGCCATGCACGGGCTTTTCATTGCAGTGGCTTCTCTTGTTGTGGAGCACAGGCTCTAGGCGTACGGGCTTCAGTAGTTGCGACACGTGGGCTCAGTAGTTGTGGCACAGGGGCTTAGTTGCTCTGTGGTATGTGGGATCTTCCTGGACCAGGGCTTGAACCCGTGTCCCCTGCATTGGCAGGTGGATTCTTAACCACTGTGCCACCAGGGAAGTCCCTATTAACAGCTAATTTTAAATAAAATTGTTCCCAGTTAAAGGCATTTTACAATGCCAATTGAAAGACCTGACATTGACCTTTGAACCAAAAAAAGGGTGTCAGGTTTTTGGCCCTCTATGAAAGGCATACATTATAAAAGAGAAATTCATAATGAGACATTTCCATTTAAATTTTTGTTTTGTTTTTTATTTAGTGACACTCATTTCATTCACAGAAGATAAGTACAGATTGTTTTCTCAGGGAAGCCTGAGAAGCATCCTCAGGGAGAGAGTAGGGGAAGGCCCAAAGAACTGACCTATTTGGAGATTTCAGCAAGGATCTGGAGCTGCTTCCTGATCCCTGGTGCCCAGGGCCCTGTGGCCTGTGTCTTGTGTTCTAGTGGTTTAAAGAAACAGGGTTGGAAGACAGGAGGTAGAATGCAGATCCTGATTTGTATTTCTAAGTTTTAATTAAATATATAATCTCCAGTATTATATGTGTTTGTATCATGTTAAATGCTTATAGAAATTCAGTAATAAGGCTCAATTGTATTTCTGAACCGTTGCTCTTTCTTATACCCAGCTCACTTTATTCATTTACTCAAATGCCCTATAGGCCTTGGAGCTTACAACCCTGATTAAGTAAAATAATTCATGTGAAGGTAATAACTAATAAGTGCAGTGCCTAGCATACAGTAAGTTTCTAGTAAACTTAGCTCTTTTATTAAGCTCAAGGTATTAGTATCTAAGCGTGGTGCTAAGAATTTTCAATATAATGTGTAAGATAGGGCATGTTGCCGTGGAAAACGTACCTGATTAGGGTTAGTAACCCTGAGGGTTAGGCAAGCAAAGTGCAGGTGGAAAGGTTTTGTCTAATATATTAGAGAAGCTCATGTTTGTAATGTAAATGAAATGAACTCCTTCCCTTGAGTGTGAAATATGGTCTCATTGCTTGGAATAGGTTGTTTCCTGTTGATGCTTTGACGTGCAGCTTCACTGTTGTAATGACAAACAGCTGTAATATTGTTTGCCCTTCTCTACCTCACCCCGATAAGAGTGAAGCACCTTTGTAATAGAAAAACAATATGTACAAAAACCCTTTAGTGATATTGATTGTATTTGGTTTATAAACTTAAAAAGACATTGTAGATGGTAACAAGAATGTTGTACATTGGTAATAAAGGAACAGACTTAAGAAGAATGGACTAGTTTCAAGTCCTAGAAGTTATTGAATGTGAAATAAAACTAAAAACTAAAATTATTAAGCTACAATATGTTATTAAGCTATATACTATAGCTTAATAATTAAACATTTCCAAATATTGGACCTGTGTCTTTTGTAAAATAAATTATCTACCTTTTTGAAAGGGTTTAAAAAACAAACAACTAAATATTGCCTGCAAAGGAACATTGCATTGCATATTGGTACAAATTAAATTTGGTTATGTATTGGGAGTTCATGTATTAAATTACAGTTCCAGTGTGGTAGGAATACTATACCTACTAAGATGAAAAAGAATCAGAATATGTAATACTAATAATAGCAGTTGTTTATTTCATGTTTAATATATGCACTGTTCTAAGTATCTCATATGTATCATCTCATTTTAATCCCTTGGTCAATCCTAGATAGTAGCAGGTATTACCAACATTTACAAGTGAGAAAACTAAGAATTAGAATACTATATATTTTGCCCCAGATTACACAATGAAGGGCAGGAGGAGGATTTGAACCTAGGTCTGTCTGACTTGGAAGGATGTGGTTGAAGATAATCTAAGTTGGATTTAAGGCTAGTGTGCCACGGAATTGATTATTTTCATCAAGCAGATCATATTGTCAGGCCTTTATGCATAGCTTCAAAGGATGAATATTAGTTGCTTTTCCTATCTGCATTCCAGGTAAGTGGGGGAACAACAACAAAGAAAACCAACAGAAGTACCCTGCCGGTTATTGAACAAGTTCAGTTGCTCTGTAGAAGTAGTTTAAAATATAACTTAAGAAAGTAATGAAGCTGTTAGAAAGCTAGTAACTTGACTTGTGTTTTCTTTTGCTTTCAGATCTAAAGCATGCATTCCTTATTTGAAAAAGAGTAAAATTGCTCATATCCTCAATCTCAGCCCACCGCTGAACCTAAATCCACTGTGGTTCAAACAGCACTGTGGTAGGTGGTAGGATGAGGGGATGGCTTGTTTAGTCAGTTGGTTTTGTATTAAACCAGTATATCTATGATGTAATCACAATTTGTACATAGCGTTCAACATTAAATTTTCTATGCAGAAATTGATAGCATTTTGTAAGTAGATTCTTAATCTTTTATCTTTAATTTAAAAAATTGAGGTATAATTTACATTAAATAAAATGCACAGATGTTAGTGGTTCAGTCTGATGAGTTTTGACAAACGTATACACCTGTATAACCAATAATCAAATGGAGATATGGATATCCCTGTCCTAGAAAGCTCTCTCAAGTCCCAGTGGGTGTGTTTTATTGTATGTAACTTATTCTTCAGTAAAGTTGGTGAAAATGATCCATGGAATACTTTACCTTTCACAGAAAACTAGTGATTTAAGGTGAGTATGCTAAATAACAAGATTTATGTATAGGTGCCTCCTTTGAAATAGTTGTGTCAGATACTTATCCTTATTTCAACATAATTCAGTAAAATTTGGAAAGGAAGGCAGTTGAAGTAGGAACCCATAGAACAAAACCAAAAGGAGTTTTGTTTTAATAGACTAGGTTAAATGAATTTGCAACCTTTTGTTTATGTTTTACTAGTAGTAGTTTTCCTTTAAATGGTCACTTTCATTTTTTTAAAAAAGAAAAGGAAAAAAACCAGATTAAGAAACAATAATGTAACTTACTCCCATAATATTAAGAGAAGTGAAAGTTTATTACTGTCTTTTTTCTTTGAATCTAATATTAGGATGGAAGTATGTAAAAGTGGTTCATCCCTGATATATATAAAAACCATTTCCATAAAACTACAGTTACTTCTTTAAAAACTGTTCTTTTAAAAATAGTAAATTAAAATTATGTTTTGTATTATTATTAAATAATTCTGAAAAAATATATCGAGGAAGGAATAGTAATAGAAAGAAATTGGTTATTTAAATTCACAGATTAATTTCTTTCTTAATTAAATTCTTGGTGGTTTCTTTCAGCTTACACCATTGCTAAGTATGGTATGTCTATGTGTGTGCTTGGAATGGCAGAAGAATTTAAAGGTGAAATTGCAGTCAATGCATTGTGGCCTAAAACAGGTATGTACTTACAAAAAATCCATTTATTGGATTCTCATTTATTGTCTTTGACCCTCTTTGCTGGGTGGGGTGGGGTGCGAGTGAGTAGACTGTCAAAGGTAACCTCAGTCTGTCTGTTGGGAAAAAAATTCAACTTTTTATTGTGCATAAAAGGCCCTTTTCAGTCATCTTCTAGCTTTGACTTGATCTGCATGACTACTTGATTGCTGTACTAGAAACACTGAACCCAGGAACACTTGAAGAGTCTCATTAAAGCCAACAGGAAGCCATCTGCGTTTCCCTAACCTTTTTTCCATCACTATCTTTCGTACCTCAGAAAATTCTATAGATTCTCATACTTTTGTTTTCTCCTCACACATCCTAGCAAATGCTTCTTTACTTTCTGGTATTCTTACTACTTTGTCTTTTTTCTTTATGAAAAACCAACTTTTCTGTACTTTCACATGAGTTCTGAGTTCACAGAGTGCCTAGATCCCCTTTAGGTGACAGAATAACCTGCATATGGCTGGGTATGCAGCTTTAGAGTTAAGTGTATGATGGAAGCTGATGGGTGCAGGCTAGGGAATATGTTGTATAAACATGAGGGAAAGTCAGTAAAAATGACAGAAAGGGAAAGCTTGTCCTTGTGGGTTCTTATTCTCCACTTATATATCAAAACAGCTTAAAGGAAGTAAAAGAAAAGACAAACTATATCTATTATATGTTTTTTCATATATTTAATAGATAATGCCTGTGAAAAACCTTAACTACTTTCCTCTTAAATCTAAATGACAATCCTACCCCACAAAAGTATGATAAAGGGAAAATGTAGTGGGAATCACTTTTTCATTTTATGTATTTAACAGAACCTTTGTTGCACTAACATCAGTACTCCAACATGTAAATTAGTGTGACCCCTTTCCAAGGAAACTCCTTAGGGGTCAAACTGGTGTGTCTCCTCCTAGGACAGTGCCCTCCATTCAGTGGTCACTTAGGTGTTTTTTGAATGAATGATAATTTTGGATTCCCTTTGAAAGTATCTTCATATTCTTCATTATATTCCTTGAAACATACAGATTGCAGACTGGAATCTTTTCACTTATTTGAGGGTACAGGGGGTTTCTGAGAAGGTGACTGTTGAAACTTATGGCCTTGCTGTCCACCCTTTCCAATGACCAGGCAACTCCCCGGAGTGGAGCAGGTTGTTGGGGTGGCAGGCAGGCAGGACATGGAAGGAATGAGCAAGACATTGATTCTGTAAGAGGAGTAACTGAGAAGCTTGAAGGAGGTTATTCCCCTCTGGGCCAGAGGACAGAATGGGGCCAGTAGAGAGCATTGGAGGGAGAATTAATACTCAGAAGTTCCTGGAGAGAGCTCAGCCCATGGAGGATCTGAGGCCCTCACCTGGCTGATTCAACAGGTGAGAAAAGTAGTTCCTACCCTTAAGGCTGAACAGTGAGGAGACCAGGGAGAATTCTCCTTTAGGCCTCCAAATGGATTCAGTAACTGGTACATCTGCTGTATTACCCACCCGTGGGGCAGAGACCGCTCCACTTGCCCCTGCTGCCAAGGTTGCCGTTGTTTAAATTATCTAAGGGTGAATAGAGCGGTGAAAAGACAAAAAGTGCTGTGCAGCTAAGGCGATCCAATGTCCAGACACAGGAAGAATCAACAAACACTGCTGTCTGTTAGAAGAACACTTAATTCAGTATTTTTGCAAGTTATGATAGCCCTAGAGGTACTCTTGAACGGAACTGCCACATATAGCAGTGTGAACTGTACCCAGAGTTGTAGCTTAGAAACAAATGATGGATTTCTTTTTCTTCCTATCTGCTGTATACTAGGTGAGGAGATTTCCTCAGCTCCAGGCAGTAGTGAAAGACCTAATGGTCTATGGTATTGAAGCTGGGAGAACAAGGGGCTGTGGGTGAGAATTTATGGAGCCCTGGGGTATGTTGCTAATGCAACTCTTAGGAAAATTTAGCCGTTGCAGCCAGCTCTCTAGCCACTATCTTTCTTTTCTCATAAGAACTCCAGGAATTAAAAAAAAATTTTAAATGAAATATAGTTGATGTACAATATTATGTTAGTTGCAGGTGTACTGCATAGTGATTTGACATTTGCATACATTGTGAAATGCTCACCACGATAAGTCTAGTAACCATCTGTCTCCATACAAAGTTATTACAGTATTAGTGACCATATTCCTTATGCTGCATATTACATTCCTGTGGCTTAGTTATTTTATAACTGGAGGTTGTACCTCTTAATCCCTTTCATGTATTTTTCCCCACCCTTCACCCCACTCTCCTCTGGCAACCACCTGTTTGTTCTCTGTATCTATCAGTCTGTTTTCATTTTGTTTTGTTTGTTTATTTTGTTTTTCAGATTCCACATATAAGTGAGATCATATGATATTTGTCTTTGTCTGACATTTCACTTAGCATAATAGTCTCTAGATCCATCCATGTCACAAATGGCAAGATTTAATTTATTTAATGGCTGAGTAATGTTCCATTTTGTGTGTGTGTGTGTGTGTGTGTGTGTGTGTATCACCACATCTTCTTTATCCATTTATCCATCAATGGACATTTAGGTTGCTTCCATATCTGGGTTATTGTCAATAATGCTGCAGTGAACATTGGTGTGCATATATATTTTTGAATTAGTGTTTTTGTTTTCTTTGGGTAAATACCCAGAAGTGAAATTACTGGATCATATGGTAGTTCTATTTTTAATTTTTTAAGGAGGAATCAATTTTTTAAAATTCCATCTGAAGTTTGACTAAGATTCTTTATGCCCTGACCTACTGTGGGATCAGAACCATGATTTATTGCTTCTTCGTTTCCCTTATGTTACTGTAGCAGACACAATTCTTTTAAGATTTTCTGGAGAGTGATATTCATTGCAGTGAGGCAAAGATGAGAGTGAAAAAACTGCTTCTACAATACTTTTCAAACTACATGTCAAGACTCATTGGTGAGTCATGAAATCAATTTAGTGAGGCACGAAATCAATTTAGTGGATTGTGAAATCTACTAGGTAGCAGCCAGAATTCTGTTGTTGTTTCATTTTATTTCTAATTGAATAAAATAGAAAATATTAGAGAGCATTGCATATAGTAAGAGTCAATGTTGTTTCATAAACTTTTTTCATATATAAATGTCATATATAAGTGAAATAGGTATATGTTTGTGAGTGTATATGTGTAGGTATTATGTGTTTTTAGTCATGCTGATAAAAAGTGTTACTTGTGAATCACAGTAAAAAAGTTTAAAAGCTCACACTTTATTGTGCCTCTTTTTTTTCAACTTCTTTTCCTTCTCTCATCCTTTCTCAACCTCCTCCCCCTGCCTTAATCATTGCTGTTACCAGAGTTGATAGATAGTGAGAGTCAGGCAGTTAGAAAGGGAGGTCTCTGAGATAAAGTCTGAGCATAGTGTTTCCCTCTTGGTACCTCTATTATGTTACTTGACGCTTTATATTCATTCATCTTCCAAACATTTTTATATGCCAGGCACAGTTCTCTGTGCTATTTATTCATTATGTACTCAACAGATAATTTATTAAGTATCTACTATGCACAAGGTACCTGGGGGTACGAAGATGAATGTGATGCAGTCCTTACCTTCAGAGAGTTTACCTCTCAATGCGAGAGATGAAAGAGTTTGTTGCCATCATTTACACTTTGTCCTTCTTTCCTTGCCTCCACTCCTCTAATCTTTAGGTCTTTGGGATTCTGGGGTAACAAAGTGAGAAGAAGCCTGGTCTAACGCTAAAAATTTGAGATTTTATTCATCGGCAGATATTTGCTGGACACCTATTATGTGCTAAGCTCTGTTCTAGTTGCTTAAGGTACATCAGAGAACAAACTGGACAAGAATATGTGCCATTATGGAACTTATAGTATAATTGGGAGAGACACAACAGACATTTAACTTAATGAATAACAAACTATGTAATATGCTAGAAGGTGATAATACTATGGAAAAAGTAGAAGAAGGTAAGGGAGATTAGAAGGCTCAGGTGTTAGGGCGGATAAGTTGCAATTTTAAATAGGGTAGAAAGGTTTAGCCTTTTTGAGGTGACATTTGAGTGTAGAAGTCTTCAAGTAAGGAGGTGATGGAGTTCACCTTGGGGGTGTGTTAGTCAATGGGGTATTTGAGGGAAAAGCATTGAAGACAGAAGACATAGGCCCTTGAAAGGTCCTCTGAGGTGAGCCTGCTTGGCAATGATGAAAGAGCAGGCAGAAGGCCAGTGTGGCTGGAGTGAGGGGAGAGTGGTAGGAAGTGAGGAGATGATGCTTATGAGGAAATGGTCAGATGTTGTAAGGGTCTTGCCAAGACTTGGGTTTTTACTCTATGAGTGAAATGAGGAGCTTTTGCAAGGTTTTGAGCAGAGGAGGGGCCTGATTCTTTTAAATTTGTAAAAGAATCTCTCTGGCTGCTCTGCTGAGAATAGATTCTCATAGGGCAAAAGGAGAAATAGGGAGACCAGTTTAGAGGCTATTGGAGTAACCTAGGCACAGATATTAGTAGCTGTGACCAGGGTGATAGCAGAGGCAGAGAGTGGTCAGATTCTGATATTTTTTGCAGTTAGTACCAACAAGATGTGCTGATGGATTAGATACAGGATATAAGACAAAAAGAAGAGCCAAGGATGACTCCAAAATTACTTTGGCTTTAGTAACTGGAATAATGGAGTTGCCATCAACTGAGATGAGGGAATGCTACAGACAAGGGAGGTTGGGGAACAAATTCAGTTTGGGGTATTGTGATTGAGCATCCAAGTGGAGATGGTCAGTAAGCACTTGGGTTTGGAAGTCTGGGGGTCATGAGGGAGGTCCAGGCTGGAGATGGAATTTGTGGATTTTCAGCATATAGATGGCATATAGAGTCACAAGGCTAGATGATGTCAGCTAGAGAGTGAATAGAAGAAGAGAAAGTATCATTGGCAATTGCAATGTTAAGAGGTTGGGAAGAAGAGGAAAAAAATCCACATAGGAGAGTAAGGTAGGAAGAAAATCAAAGAGTATGATGTCCTGAAAGCCAATTGGAGAAAGTGTTTCAAGGAAGAAGAGAAGTGATCGGTTGTGTCAAATGCCGCTCATAGCTCTTACAAGATGGGGACTGACCACTAGATTTAGTAATCTGGACATCTCCTTCATAGCACTTACAACATTTGAAATTAAATTGCTGATTTTATAACTATAATTGTTTAATGTCTTCTTTTGGGGGGCTGTGTCGGGTCTTCATTGTGGCATGCAGGATCTTCACTGCGGCATACTGGATCTTCGTTGAGGCATGCGGGATCTTCGTTGAGGCATGAGGGATCTTTCGTTGCGGTGCGTGGGCTTCTCTCTAGTTGTGGCGTGTGGCCTTCTCTCTAGCTGCGGCGTGCGGGCTTCTCTCTAGCTGTGGCGTGTGGGTTTTCTCTCTCTGGTTGTGGTGCGGGCTCCGTAGCGTGTGGGCCCTGTAGTTTGTGGCATGCAGGCTCTTTTGTTGAGGCGCATGAGCTCAGTAGTTGTGGTGTGTGGGCCTAGTTGCCCCGCAGCATGTGGGATCTTATTTCCCTGACCAGGGATCGAACCCGCGTCCCCTGCATTGCAAGGCAGATTCTTCAACACTGGACCACCAGGGAAGTCCCTGTTTAATGTCTTTCTTGCTAGAAAAGCTTCTTGAAGGTAGAGACAGTATCTGTTTTGTTCATTTTATTATAGTCATTGTAGACATTAAATAAGTATTTTATGAATGAATGAAAGTGCAGTATGATTTCCTTCTACCTAGGTCCAAGATAGGCATTCTGAACAAAGCTTATATAAGGAAGGGGGAGAACATTGTATGACAGGGAACGTGGAGGACAGTATCAGGATTGGAAGAAGAAATCAGCTCACTGCTGAGACTTTGCTTTAGCTTAGAGATGTTCATTTTAGATTGACTAGACATCTTGGAACCATTGGTATCATTTGGGTCCTAGATTTGTATAGCATAGTGAATTCAGTTGACGGTCATGTTCCATATGATACACGGCATAATGAATTATGTACAGGATACTTTTAAAACGTAACAAGAGGGCCATGTATTTCAGATGAAAGGTTAGGAAAGGTTGTTTTCTAATGGAACAATTGAAATGAGACCACAAGAGAATATTGGAGTTAGCAAGAAGGAGACTGGGCAAGGCATTCCTGGCGGAGCGAACAAAAAAGGCTGCAGTATGGGACAATACCATGTGTTTGGTGGAACTACAAGGGGTTTAATATACTGTACCCATGATGGGCTGTGGGCTATTTATTTCCCTCTGAACTTGAGGATCTGCAAATGGGTTCATATTGGCCTGAACGTTGGCGGGGGGTATGAGGTTGTGGGGAAGATGGACAAACTAAGCCCAAGGGGCTTGATTGCCGAGTTTGGGAGCTTGAATTTATTCAGCGGAGAGCCACTTTAGAATTTTAGAAGCAGGAGAACAGTAAGAAGAAGAAAGAAAAGAGGAGCAGTGGTTTGTTGATGAGGTTTAGGAAGTTTAATTTGGCATCTGAATATAGGATGACTTGTAAGTTTGTGGAAAGAGGAGGCAGGAAACCTAGCTAGAATATTGCATTATTCATGATGGAGGCAATGAGAATGGATTTGAGACGGTGTTCATGCTCCTGGCTGTCTGGGAGGCCTCTATTTTAAAAACACATGTCTTCTTTCTGGACTGAGTAGAGTGGTTCTTTCTTTATGCTTGCTGGAACCAGAAGCAATCTCCCAACATTACTGCCCTTCCAGGAAGAGGAGATTTATTGCACTTAATGAAATGAGTACGGTGTGACATATATTATCTACAATCAAAACAGTGTCCTGGTCCACACTTTTCGTCCTCCCTGGCTCGGTGTTCCTTCTCTACACTGGCTACGTTACCCCTTCTGGGTCTAGAACTTTCAAGCCAGTGAATTCAACACATCCAGAAAACGGACTAGAAAGCATGCCTTTAGTAGTTCCACAACATGAGGATCTCAAGCACCCGACTATGTCACCTTCAAAACTATAATTTTCTCATTTTACAAAACCCATTTCATAGTTTCTGCTGACGTGGAGGGTGGGGAGGGGAGGAGGGATGAGGGCTGCTATTGAAAATGCCTGCTGCGTCTTGCGTCTGGATTGGTCAGAACAAGTGTGGTAGAAGAGGAAAGTCCACTTTCGTTTTTAAATATTTATTTATTTGGCTGTGTTGGGTCTTAGTAGCTGCACACGGGATCTTCATTACCACGTGCGGGATCCTCATTGCAACATGTGGGATATTTTTTTAGTTGCGGCATGCGGGACCTTTAGTTGCAGCATGTGGGATCTAGTTCCCTGACCAGGGATTGAACCCAGGCCCCCTGCACTGGGAGTGTGGAGTCTTAGCCACTGGACCACCAGGGAAGTCCCAAAGGTCCACTTTTGGATAGGTTTCATGTGAGCTGGGGTGGGGAGTCTGGAACTGGTGGCTCCTGAACTTGGCAATGGCAGTGGAGAGGAAGATGACAAAAGCATCACAGAATAGCTGCAGTCCTCTGTCACCTGGACCACATTACATGTAGACGTGGGAACTCAGCTAACCAGGGAGGTCAAGGTGACAGGGTGGCAGCTGGCCTCTCTTGGTACTAGAAACCAAAACTGGTTTCTGTTTTTCAAGGGACCTACTTACCAACAAGGTTAAGCAGTTTATACCGTATTTCACTGATTCTGAGATGCCCATGTTTTCACATTTTTACATCTTTGATATCAGGTCGCTCTTACAGTTGATGATATATTGTAGTTTAATTGGCAGGGTTTTTTTCCTCATTGGTACACTGTTTTCTTTTTTAATTAATTAATTTATTTAGGCTGCGTGGGATCTTTGTTGCTGCGCGCAGGCTTTCTCTAGTTGTGGCGAGCGGGGGCTACTCTTCATTGCGGTGCACAGGCTTCTCATCGCAGTGGCTTCTCTCGTTGCGGAGCACGGGCTCTACGCGCATGGGTTTCAGTAGTTGCAGCACATGGTGTCAGTAGTTGTGGCTCATGGGCTCTAGAGCGCAGGCTCAGTAGTTATGGGTGCATGGGCTTAGTTGCTCCGCGGCATGTGGGATCTTCCCGGACCAGGGGTCGAAACCATGTCCCCTGCATTGGCAGGCGGATTCTTAACCAGTGTGCCACCAGGGAAGTCCCTGTCAGTGGTACACTTTATAATCAGTGGTATCTTCGGTTCAGTGTGTACATACAAGAATGTACGTGTGGGGGCTTCCCTGCTGGCGCAGAGGTTAGGAATCTGCCTGCCAATGCAGGGGACACGGGTTCGAGCCCTGGTCCAGGAAGATCCCATGTGCCGCGGAGCAACTAAACCTGTGCGCCACAACTACTGAGCCTGCACTCTCTAGAGACTGCGAGCCACAACTACTGAGCCCGCGTGCTACAAGTACTGAAGCCTGCGCGCCTAGGGCCTGTGCTCCACAGCAAGAGAAGCCACCGCAATGAGAAGCCCGCACACCACAATGAAGAGTAGCCCCATCTTGCCGCAACTAGAGAAAGCCCGCATGCAGCAACAAAGACCCAACACAGACAAAAATAAATAAATAAATAAAATAAATTTATTAAAAAAAAAAAAAGAGTGTACGTTTGTGTGTGGGTACAGAGAACAGAGTAGTGGGTACCGGAGGGGAAAGGGAGGAGGAGGGTGAAGTAAGTAAAGAGGATCAACTATATGGTGATGAATGGAAAGTAAACTTAATGGTGAGCATACTATAGTGTATACAGAAGTCCAAATAAAATGTTAAACACATGGAACGTCTATAATTTTTTAAAATTTATTTATTTTTATTTTTTGGCTGCGTCTGGTCTTAGATGCGGCATGTGGGATCTTCGTTGAGGCATACGGGATCTTTTTCATTACAGTGGAACACCAGGAAGTCCCAAAACATCTATAATATAATAAACAAATTTATTTAAGATGTTATGGAAAAACCCGAACGAACCTTTTGGCCAACCCAGTAAATTTTTTAAAAGATATTTTGAAAAGTCTGGGAATGAATGGCAGTAATAGTGGCACAACATTGTGAATGTACTTAATGCCAAAGAACTGTACACTTAAAAATCGTTAATCTGGGACTTCCCTGGTGGTCTAGTGGTAAAGAATCTGCCTTCCAGTGCAGGGGACGCGGGTTCGGTCCCTGCTCAGGAAACTAAGATCCCACATGCCACGGGGCAGCTAAGCCCGTGCGCCACAACTACTGAGCCTGCACGCCTCACCTACAGAGCCCATGCGCTCTGGAGCCTGCGTGCCACAATGAGAGAGAGAAAACCCGCATGCCACAACTAGACAGAAGCCTGCACACCACAAGTAGAGAGAACCCAGCACACAGCAAGTGGAGAGAAGCCCGCACACCGCAACGCAAGATCCCGCGTGCCACAACAAAGATCCAACACAAGCAAAAATTAAAAAAAAAAAAAAAAAATCAATTAAAAACAAAACTCTTGGCTAGTTAAGCCAAATGTTTTAACAAAAAGGTTAACCTGAAAGAAAACCAATAAAATGCACCCAAGTCATCAAAAAGAATGGTTAAAATGTATATACATGTGGTAAAAAATGGTTAAAATACATACTTATCTCCACAATAAAATACTTAAAAAAAGAAAAGCGGAAATTATTTCTTGTGCTTAGAAAACATAAAGAAATTTATTCACATACTTTTCCAAATTTCCAATAAAACAAGCTATAATCAGGGACTTCCGTGGTAGTCCAGAGGTTAAGACTTTGCCTTCTAATGCAGGGGGTGCAGGTTCAATCCCTGGTGGGGGAGCTAAGATCCCACATGCCTCATGGCCAAAAAAACAAAACATAAAACAAGCAATATTGTAACAAATTCAATAAAGACTTTAAAAAAATGTTCCTCAATCAAAAACATCTTTAAAAAAAAAAAGCTGTAATCAGGAGAATCACTCAAAAGGTAACAGATACTTTTCCAATTATTTCTTAATAAGACTTAAGTTTTAGGGCTACTTTTAGGATTCTTGTGATCCGGGGTGTATTACAAATCTTGAATATATATATATTTTTTTCCAGAAATCATCAGGGAATTTGACTTGATTGATCATGTTGTTAATCTGTTTTTATTGTAAGTCTTATCGCCTGTTGGGTTGGCCTGTTCACATCGTAGAAACTTTGTTGAGAATAACTGTTTGGCTCATTTCCTGATTTGGGGGGTTTATTTGTGCCTTCTTTGTATTTTCCGTAGAAAGGTCATTAAAGTAACAGTAGGTTGTCTGGGAATACCATTCTTGTTCTTACATTGTGTGTGTGTATGGATGTACACACACATACATGACATGTATATACTTACATGGCATATTCTTAATTAATAATTTTTAAGAATTTGCATGCCATTCATGTAGTCTACAGTGAGACTGGAGTGTGTATGTATACATATAGTCTCATTGTAGACCATACTGAAATATTTACAGAAAAATTCTGCAGTTTATGCGAGTAAGATGATAACTGAACTCAAAACTGTTGATTAACAAAGTATGCCCATTAGTCACATGGTGGCTAAAAGCCTGGCTCTGGAGTCAAGCAGCCACATGTTTGAATTCTAGCTCCTGTAACCTTGGACAAGTTACTTAACCCCTCTGTGCCTGAGTACTGTCATCTGTAAAATGAGGATAACAGTACATACCTCATGGAATTCATTCAGATAATGTACGTAAAGTATGTAGCAGCATGCCCAGCACAGGACACACATAATAAATGTTAGCTATGTTTTTTGTGTTTTTTTGGCTGGGTTGGGTCTTCATTGCTGCGTGCGGGCTTTCTCTACTTGTGGCGAGCAGGGGCTACTCTTTGTCGCGGTGCGTGGGCTTCTCACTGTGGTGGCTTCTCTTTTTGCAGAGCACAAGCTCCAGGTGCACAGGCTTCAGTAGTTGTGGCTCGTGGGCTCTAGAGCGCAGGCTCAGTAGTTGTGGCACATGGGTGTACTTGCTCAGCAACATGTGGGATCTTCCCAGGCCAGGTCTCAAACCCATGTCCCCTGCATTGGCAGGCAGATTCTTTTTTTTTTTTTTAAACATCTTTATTGGAGTATAATTGCTTTAAAATGGTGTGTTAGTTTCTGCTTTATAACAAAGTGAATCAGTTATACATATGTTCCCATATCTCTTCCCTCTTGTGTCTCCCTCCCTCCCACCCTCCCTATCCCACCCCTCTAGGTGGTCACAAACCACCTAGCTGATCTCCCTGTGCTATGCGACTGCTTCCCACTAGCTATCTATTTTACATTTGGTAGTGTATATATGTCCATGCCACTCTCTCACTTTGTTACAGCTTACCCTTCCCCCTCCCCATATCCTCAAGTCCATTCTCTAGTAGTTCTGCGTCTTTATTCCCGTCTTGCCCCTAGGTTCTTCATGACCATTTTTTTGTGTGTTTTTAGATTCTATATATATGTGTTAGCATATGGTATTTGTTTTTGTCTTTCTGACTTACTTCACTCTGTATGACAGACTCTAGGTCCATCCACCTCACTACAAATATCTCAATTTCGTTTCTTTTTATGGCTGAGTAATATTCCATTGTATATATGTGCCACATCTTCTTTATCCATTCATCTGATGATGGACACTTAGGTTGCTTCCATGTCCTGTCTATTGTAAATAGAGCTGCAATGGACATTTTGGTACATGACTCTTTTTGAATTATGGTTTTCTTGGTATATGCCCAGTAGTGGGATTGCTGGGTCATATGGTAGTTCTATTTTTAGTTTTTTAACGAACCTCCATACTGTTCTTCATAGTGGCTTTGTCAATTTACATTCCCACCAACAGTGCAAGAGGGTTCCCTTTTCTCCACACCCTCTCCAGCATTTATTGTTTCTAGATATTTTGATGATGGCCATTCTGACTGGTGTGAGATGATATCTCATTGTAGTTTTGATTTGCATTTCTCTAATGATTAATGATGTTGAGCATTCTTTCATGTGTTTGTTGGCAATCTGTATATCTTCTTTGGAGAAATGTCTGTTTAGGTCTTCTGCCCATTTTTGGATTGCATTGTTTGTTTTTTTGTTATTGAGCTGCATGAGCTGCGTGTAAATCTTGGAGATTAATCCTTTTGTCAGTTGCTTCAGAAAGTAGGCATAGAGGGGACTTTCCTCAACATAATAAAGGCCATATATGACAAACCCACATCCAACATCATCCTCAATGGTGAGTAACTGAAACCATTTCCACTAAGATCAGGAACAAGACAAGGTTGCCCATTCTCACCACTATAATTCAACATAGTTTTGGAAGTTTTAGCCACAGCAATCAGAGAAGAAAAAGAAATAAAAGGAATCCAAATTGGAAAAGAAGAAGTGAAACTGTCACTGTTTGCAGATGACATGATACTCTACAAAGAGAATCCTAAAGATGCTACCAGAAAACTACTAGAGCTAATCAGTGAATTTGGTAAAGTAGCAGGATACAAAATTAATGCACAGAAATCTCTGGCATTCCTATACACTAATGATGAAAAATCTGAAAGTGATATTAAGAAAACACTCCCATTTACCATTGCAACAAAAAGAATAAAATATCTAGGAATAAACCTACCTAAGGAGACAAAAGACCTATGTGCGAAAATTATAAGACACTGATGAAAGAAATTAAAGATGACACAAATAGATGGAGAGATATACCGTGTTCTTGGATTGGAAGAATCAACATTGTGAAAATGACTATACTACACAAAGCAATCTATAGATGCAGTGCAATTCCTATCAAACTACCAATGGCATTTTTTACAGAACTAGAACAAAAAATCTTAAAATTTGTTTGGAGACACAAAAGACCCCAAGTAGACAAAGCAGTCTTGAGGGAAAAAAAAACGGAGCTGGAGGAATCAGACTCCTGGACTTCAGACTATACTAGAAAGCTACAGTAATCAAGACAATATGGTACTGGCACAAAAACAGATATATAGATCAATGGAACAGGATAGAAAGCCCAGAGATAAACCCACGCACATATGGTCACCTTATCTTTGATAAAGGAGGCAAGAATATACAGTGGAGAAAAGACAGCCTCTTCAATAAGTGGTGCTGGGAAAACTGGACAGGTACATGTAAAAGTATGAAATTAGAACACTCCCTAACACCATACACAAAAATAAGCTCAAAATCGATTCAAGATCTAAATGTAAGGCCAGACACTATCAAACTCTTAGAGGAAAACATAGGCAGAACACTCTATGACATAAATCACAGCAAGATCCTTTTTGACCCACCTCCTAGAGAAATGGAGATAAAAATAAACAAATGGGAGCTAATGAAACTTCAAAGCTTTTGCACAGCAAAGGAAACCATAAACAAGACCAAAAGACAACCCTCAGAATGGCAGGTGGATTCTTAACCACTGTGCCACCAGGGAAGTCCCTGCTATTTTTTATTAATAAGCTACCACGTTAAGAGTGAGGCCAGAGCTCTTGCGCTATTGGTAAAGTAAAAAAAATTATTCCTAGTAAAGGAATTTTAGTTACAATATGGAGAAGTATCTTCTATTTAAATGCTATTAGGAAATTCCCCAAGTTAATGTGCACTCTTTGAAAGAGCGATGTGTGCTAGGATGTAATTGCTGTGAATGTAGGGACTTTTTGTCTGTTTTGTCCACTCATCTGCTCCAATACCTCCAAGAGTGCCTCCTTTTTTTGTAAGGCTCAATAACTATTTGTTGAATGAGTGAAAAGGGTCAGTGGCTCTTAAAAGCTATATACTTTTCATCTTGTGGACTGAAATGTGTAAGTTATTCCAGTATGTAATGATTTCAGGATGGTTTAATAGTGGAATGGAGAGTTTATCTAAATTACTAGAAACTCTGACACCTAAAGTACATTTAAACAAATTGACTTTCATTGCTTTAAATGTAAGCTAAAATACATATGTAAATTGAGTTGTTACTATTTACAACTTTGACAATGTGTAATTAATAATGTATTAATGGTAGAGTTTCAAGTTACTTCATAAAAAACATGTAATTTAAAAATTAGGGGCTTCCCTGGTGGTGCAGTGGTTAAGAATCTGCCTGCCAGTGCAGGGGACACGGGTTCGATCCCAGGTCCGGGAAGATCCCACATGCTGCGGAGCAACTAAGTCTGTGCACCACAACTACTGAGCCTGTGCTCTAGAGCCCGTGAGCCACAACTACTGAGCCCGTGTGCCACAACTACTGAAGCTGGCTCGCCTGGAGCCTGTGCTCCTCAACAAGAGAAGCCACCACAGTGAGAAGCCCACGCACCACAGTGAAGAGTAGCCCCCGCTGGCTGCAACCAGAGAAAGCCCGTGTGCAGCAACAAAGACCCAATACAGCCAAAAATAAATAAATAAATAAATAAAATTAAAATTTATATGCACTGAAAACAGTGGGAATTATATGCAAATATTGATAGTAATTATCTGGGCTTCCCTGGTGGTGCAGTGGTTAAGAATCCATCTGCCAATGCAGGGGACATGGGTTCGGTCCCTGGCCCTGGAAGATCCCACATGCCACGGAGCAGCTAAGCCTGTGAGCCACAACTACTGAGCCTGTGCTCTAGAGACTGCATGCCACAACTACTGAAGCCCGGCGCTTAGAGCCGGTGTTCTGCAACAAGAGAAGCCATGGCAATGAGAAGCCCATGCACCGCAATGAAGAGTAGCCCCCGCTCACCGCAACTAGAGAAAGCTCACACACAGCAACGAAGACCCAACACAGCCAAAACTAAAACCAAATAAGTAAATTTATTTAAAAAATAGTAATTATCTCTGGGCAGGGGGATTATAGATAATTTAAAAATTCTTCCTTGGGACTTCCCTGGCGGTCCAGTGGTTAAGACTCCACGCTTCCACTGGAGGGGGTACAGGTTCGATCCCTGGTCGGGGAACTGAGATCTGGCATGCCACAGTGTGTGGCCAAAAACAAAATTTCTTCCTTTTAATTTTCTTTATTTTCTAGTATTTCCTAAATGAAAGTAGTATCTGAACTTAAAAGGGACCCCCAAGTCCAGCCATTATCTGTTGAATGTTTATGGTATATTTGTCATTGTTTTAGGAGCTAGGGATACAGTGATGAACAAGAAAAGCAGAGTCTCTATATTCTAGTAGAGGAAAAAGAGAAAATAAGCTTAGGAAAGGAGCTCCATATTTTAGAAACAAGAAACTGAGGCCGAAAGATGTTAAAGTAGCTTGCCGAAAGTCACGGCATAGTTGGCTTAAAAATGTCAGTCACCTGGTTTACAGCTCAGTGCTCTTGCTTATTCCTCACTGGCTTTCTTGTCTCTCAAGAATGGTATGCAAATTCTTTGAGCATTCTTAGTCAGAAATCTAATTGAATTTTGCCATAGTCTCATGAAGGAGTACTGTATAAGGCAGTGTTGTGCAGAGCAAGGAATATGTGTTGTCTACCCAGTTATGTCAGTAAAACATTTGGCAAATCCTTTAAGCTCTCTGGACCTTTTTCTCATCACCTGAGTTATAAAGAGATTATTTGTCTTGCTTGTTACTCCCATAGTCCTATTACTTGATTTAGAGTTACATATGTGTATGTTTGTTTTCTCTACAGCCATATACACTGCTGCTATGGATATGCTGGGAGGATCTGGTATTGAAAGCCAATGTAGAAAAGTTGATATCATGGCAGATGCTGCATATTGCATTTTCAAAAAGCCAAAAAGTTTTACTGGCAACTTTATTATTGATGAAAATATCTTAAAAGAAGAAGGAATAAAAAATTTTGACGTCTATGCCGTTACACCAGGTAATGCATATAGTTTTCAAAAGTAGTGATGTGTTTTTCCACATTTTCTGCAGTGGACATACATCTGTTTTGTGTGCATGTTTATGTGATTATAAAATTAATATGCTCTTTTAAAAGCTGTGCTCCTAGTGAAAGGAAAAACCCAGACCAACACAACTGGAAAAACAGAGAAAGGGAAAATAGAAGTGAGTTGAAGGCTTTTTAAGTGATGCACAGATAGAGAAGGTCACATCAGCTTCTAACCATTTCCAAATCTTGAAACCAAAAATGAAAATTAGTTTTCAAAGTTGGCCTTAAAATCACACAGTAAAAATTTTCTTCAAGGATATGGTAACAGATGATACAGTGGTGAGTTTTTTACAAAAACTTTTTAAGATTATGGGCTTTCCAAATGTTGTCTCTTAAGTGCAGTCTGAGAGTAACTTCATGATGAATGGTGAAGGTGAATGAACAGGGTCTACCCCATGTACAAGGGGGTATTTGAGAAGATCTCAGAAGGCCCCTTGTTCAAAAATAATTCTTACCGTTGTAACTGTAGGTGAGGATGGTGATGATGATGCATTTTTAATTTATGTATAAAGTATACTATATAATAGACAATATAGCCCCAAATGGGAGTTGTATTTATTTGTGCAAAAGTGTATTTTAAATATTATTCATTAGGTTGAGCTTCTAGGTGACAGAAACCACGTTTCTATTTGTATCATCCCTGTCTCTTCAGTTTGAACTGAATTGAATTAAATAGCTCTTTGCAGTTTTAAAAAACACCTTTATATACAGTATCTGTTTAGCCTTCATAGCAATCCTGTGAGGGAAGCAATATTGTATAGTGATTAGGAACAAGTGGAGTTTGGGAGGAGATAACCCAGTTCCCATTTCTGCTCAGCTGCTCACTAGCTGGGCGGCCTTAGGCATGTCACCTGTTTTCTCTGAGCCTCACTTTCCTTTTTGGTTAAAATAAGGGAAAGATAATTTCTACACAGGATTTGTGTAAGAACTAAATGCAATAAAGTATATAATGTGCTGGGCACGGTACCTGGCTTATGGTACAATCATAGTACTCAGTAAGTATCACTTTAGGTTTTAAAGACACAATGGCACTATGCACAAAATTTTAAATTTGGTTTAAATTAAAAATCCTATCGAGTGTTGAGAACTTAATATGATTATGGAATTATGATTAAGTGTTAGGATCTAACAAAGACTGGTGCATTTCTGCCCTCCAGTTTTTTTAATCTTCTGAGAGGGAAAGACAGACACACATTGACAGAGATGGGAAACAAGTTCTTCTTAATGAGGAACCACCTTCTCTCTGGGGCGCCAGGTAGGAAATGAGTCCAGAGCATTTTGGAGGGATGTAGCACAGAAGGGTTGCATGGATAGGAGAGAAGGGGCAAAAGCTCTTGGGAGAGCAGTTAAGGGCTTAACATAATAGGCAACTCTTTGGTTGGATCTTAAAGATGAAATTTATTGAGGGAGAGGAGGATAACTGGATTACAGGAAAAGTGTTTTAGCTTAATGAAGGTCAGATAGTTTGACACTTCTCATGGGAGTCTTTTCCACAGCACCAGAATGATCAATAAAATAAAAACATGTAACGTTTATTAAACAGGTGTTAAAATCTTAATATACTGAAGTTGTTACATTAACCTAATTATTTTTGGGGTCAATTTTTCAGGCCATCCTTTGTTACCAGATTTCTTCCTGGATGAACAGCCAGTTACAGTTACCAAGGAACCAGCAACACGTGGTAAGACGTAGACCATATTTTCTGTAGGAAAATAAAGTTACTAACTTATGTATTTCTTCCAGATGTAGAACTGAACATTTCCGCCTTCTGCTTTTAAGCTTTTTCTTCTTTTCTTTTTTTTTTTTAGATGTGCCATGAGGCTTGTGGGATCTTAGTTCCCTGACCAGGGATAGAACCTGGGCCCCTGGCAGTGGAAGTGCTGAGTCCTAACCACTGGACTGCCAGGGAATTCCCTATTTTGTAATTTAAACTAGACAAGTAATGTCTTAGTTAATTCTAGCAAAGAAGGTTGTCTTTTCCTTCTACCAGTAAGAAGTTTTTGATATATTCTTTTCATTTGATTTAAAAAAAAAGTTGTCTTTAAAATACACCTTTTTAAAGGTTTTATTTCTTTTCCTTGGCATTGTTTTTAGGTGTTTTGTGTTGATACTTTATTTTGAGGAAAAATGTGTCACATCAAAATACATCTTACACCATTCTCAGAGTTTGTGCAGTGTGACTACTTTATGGGAGAAATTATCTGCAAAGGAGGTTTGGGTTTTGCTTTGTTTTGTTTTTGCGGTACGTGGGCCTCTCACCGCTGTGGCCTCTCCCATTGCGGAGCACAGGCTTCGGACGCGCAGGCTCAGTGGCCATGGCTCACGGGCCCAGCCGCTCCGCGGCATGTGGGATCTTCTCGGACCGGGGCATGAACCCGTGTCCTCTGTATCGGCAGGCAGACTCCCAACCACTGCGCCACCAGGGAAGCCCTGTTTTGTTTTTGTAGTTTAGAAACAATAGCTTTCTTGAATTGGTCCAGAGTTTACATTTTAATCTTTGTGTTCTGGCATGATGCCACTAACTTACTGAAAGATGTCAGAAGAAACACTCTTCAGTGAAACCCCATGAGAAGAATTTCTCTCGTGGTTTATTTTTTTTGGCTGCACTGATCCTAGTTCCCCTGCCAGGGATCGAACCCACGCCCCCCACAGTGAGAGTGCAGTGTCTTAACTGCTGGACCGCCAGGAGAGACCTCTCTCATGGTTTATTAACAAGAATAGCAGTGCTTCTGGGACCTTACGTTATTTTTACATTATAGACTCTGTGAATCTCCTTAGTGACCATAGTTTCTTTAGGTGGAGGCTAGAAAGTTTAGGAAAACATTTCTTCTGTACCTTTAGGAAACTTATAGAACCTTACCATAATGCATTTCGGTGACAAACTTTACTTCTAGCTTAATCTCATCTTTTCTATCTTTATCTTCTCTTTGTCCGAATTTTTGGAGGCAATTTCAAAAAATTAAATAATAAAAAAGACAACTTTTCTTTTGTATTATAGATAATTTGAAAAATATAGAAGGGAAAACGGTCACTCATAATCCCATCACCTAGAGATAACTCCTTATAAAATTTAAATTTTAAAAAAATTTAAAAATTAGATCTTTGACTTGGTTGCCACATGGATATATCAGAGTATTAAAACAAGGCTGTCAGTCTTTTCCTCAAAAGGCCTCATACAGAATGGCAGAAATTAGTTAGAGAGCTTATCAAAGTCTAGAAGAGTCTATCTTCAAGATAGGCAAGTCCGAAATCCAGATTTTTGCCCAGTACCCTAAGATTGGATCTGTGTTTTAGAGGAAGATGCGTATAAACTAAGCTTATTTAAATACCAAGTTTAAATAATGAGAACCACTTATCAATCACATACATTCATGTTGTTTTTCAACAAATATTTATTGGGCACCTACCATATGGTAAACACTGTGCTAAGTACTTTGGATGCATTGTCTCATTTAATACTTACAATCCTACAAGGCAGGTATCATTGTCCTCATTTTACATTGGAGATCACAGAGCTGGCAGGTGGCAGAGCCAGAATTTAAATTCGTATTTTTCTGATTCTAAAGTCCATATCCTTAACCAGTAAACTTAATTTCCTAACTCCTGAATACTTGAAGTATTAGCATATCTTCCCCCCAGTAATCCAATTTATTTTATAATGAGGAGTTGCCATCTCACAGACTAAACATGGAGTTGCTGTGAGCAGCTCATTCTCTCCCTCTGGGCATAATGACATAGAGAACAGAATCATAGTCAGAAGATTGTTTCATGACCATGGACTCAGAATAAGATGGGTTAGATAAGCAGAATGTAAGAATGTTTACTGACATCGGGCTTTGATAGGAGTGATTTTTGTCTTTGGGATCAGAATATGTCAGGTGCATTGACTGCAATCCCTATATCCATCTCTGCAGGCGGGATGCCTTCATCTTTGAGGTCAGAATTCTCAAATTCCTTTGGCTAAAGCCTCTCTTCCCTGTACAAAAAATTAAGTGGAGAAGTGATGTTTCAGTCAACTGCAATTCTACTTGACATTTTCTGTAGATACATTAATATAGTCATATACGTAGTAGCTCAGTATTTCTGGCCTGAGATCTAACTTAGCTCTTTCAGGTGACTTTTTACATCCATATCCAGATCTATTGTATGTTGATTTCACAGTGTCTCTCCCAGAGGTCAATGTGTATCCCTCATTTCCAAAGGGGGAGGAAAATATTGACAGCCTTGTACTTTTTCTGGTATTTGTGCTTTGTGTATTTATTTTGTATAACATATATGTAATTATTATTTTTTTCAATGAATTTATTTATTTATTTATTTATGGCTGTGTTGGGTCTTCATTGCTGTGCACTGGCTTTCTCTCGTTGCGGTGAGCGGGGGTTACTCTTCGTTGCAGTGTGCGGGCTTCTCATTGTGGTGGCTTCTCTTGTTGCAGAGTATGGACTTTAGACCCGCGGGCTCAGTAGTTGTGGTTTGCAGGCTCTAGAGCGCAGGCTCAGAAGTTGTGGTGCACGGGCTTAGTTGCTCTTTGGCGTGTGGGATCTTCCCGGACCAGGGCTCAAACCCATGTCTCCTGCATTGACAGGCGGATTCTTCACCACTGGGCCACCAGGGAAGCCCTCTTCATTGATTTTTCCTGCCCATTGCAACACAGGGAGTTCACTCAGTCTTTTTTTCAACCTCCAGTTTATTTTTTCTTCTTTTCTTTAGTTATAGTTTTAATTGCTTCTATTCCAGTTTTTCTGGATTCCCCTCAGAAACACTTAGTCTGGCTACCCTGTCCCTTTCCCCTGTAGTTTTCACTATCCTTTGTTACTATTTCCATACTTTTGTTCTTTTCTTCTGCATTCTGAGAGACCTTTTCAAGTTTGTACTCTGTATTACTGATAAGATTTTAGGCACATTCATCTCTCTTCCATATTGCTCCTAATGTTTATTTTAATTCTGCTATTATACTTTTTGTTTGTCATGTTTCCCATTTCCTTTTTCATTTTATTTTATTGTTTTTTCATCTCAGCCAGTTATATATGACTTTCTGCCCTTGTTTTATATTAGTTTTCATGTGAAGGAGTTCTTGTGACATTTCTTAATCATAGTTTTGGGGGTCAGAATGTCTCTGGTTTATGATTCTCTGGCCAGGGTGTCCATGGCTCAGGAGCCTGTTAATTCATCTTGCTCTGAGTTTGTACAGTAATGATGCAATCTACAGCAGCAGTTTTAGTACATCAGTGATGTTATCGACAGCAGTTTTAGTCATCTGACTCTGGTTGATTAGTGTTCAATTAGCATAGGATTGAGGTCAGACTGGACAACAAAGGCGCTAAGGTCAGAGGAGACAAGCAAGGGAATAAAGTTTTGGGACTTCCCTGGTGGCACAGTGGTTAAGAATCTGCCTGCCACCTCAACACATAAGGCAAATACTAACAGCCATAAAGGGGAAATCGACAGTAACACATTCATAGGAGGGGACTTTAACACCCCACTTTCACCAATGGACAGATCATCCAAAATGAAAATAAATAAGGAAACACAAGCTTTAATGATACATTAAACAAGATGGACTTAATTGATATTTATAGGACATTCAATCCCAAAACAACAGAATACCCATTATTGTCAAGTGATCATGGAACAGTCTCCAGGATAGATCATATCTTGGGTCACAAGTCAAGCCTTGGTAAATTTAAGAAAATTGAAATTGTATCAAGTATCTTTTGCAACCACAACGCTATGAGACTAGATATCAATTACAGGAAAAGATCTGTAAAAAATACAAACACATGGAGGCTAAACAATACACTACTTAATAACGAAGTGATCACAGAAGAAATCAAAGAGGAGATCAAAAAATACCTAGAAACAAATGACAATGGAGACACAACGACCCAAAACCTATGGGATGCAGCAAAAGCAGTTCTAAGAGGGAAGTTTATAGCAATACAATCCTACCTCAAGAAACAGGAAATATCTGAAATAAACAACCTAACCTTGCACCTAAAGCAATTAGAGAAAGAAGAACAAAAAAACCCCAAAGTTAGCAGAAGGAAAGAAATCATAAAGATCAGATCAGAAATAAATGAAAAAGAAATGAAGGAAACGATAGCAAAGATCAATAAAACTAAAAGGTGCTTCTTTGAGAAGATAAACAAAATCAATAAACCATTAGCCACACTCATCAAGGAAAAAAGGGAGAAGACTCAAATCAATAGAATTAAAAATGAAAAAGGAGAAGTAACAACTGACACTGCAGAAATACAAAAGATCATGAGAGATTACTACAAGCAACTCTATGCCAATAAAATGGACAACCTGGAAAAAATGGACAAATTCTTAGAAATGCACAACCTGCCAAGACTGAACCAGGAAGAAATAGAAAATATGAACAGACCAATCACAAGCACTGAAATTGGGACTGTGATTAAAAATCTTCCAACAAACAAAAGCCCAGGACCAGATGGCTTCACAGGCGAATTCTATCAAACATTTAGAGAAGAGCTAACACCTATCCTTCTCAAACTCTTCCAAAATATAGCAGAGGGAGGAACACTCCTAAACTCATTCTACGAGGCCACCATCACCCTGATACCAAAACCAGACAAAGATGTCACAAAGAAAAAAAACTACAGGCCAGTATCACTGATGAACATAGATGCAAAAATCCTCAACAAAATACTAGCAAACAGAATCCACAGCACATTAAAAGGATCATACACCAGGATCAAGTGGGGTTTATTCCAGGAATGCAAGGATTCTTGAATATACGCAAATCAATCAACGTGATACACCATATTAACAAATTGAAGGAGAAAAACCATAAGATCATCTCAGTAGATGCAGAGAAAGCTTTCGACACAATTCAACACCGCTTTATGATAAAAAGCCTGCAGAAAGTAGGCATAGAGAAAACTTTCCTCAACATAATAAAGGCCATATATGACAAACCCACAGCCAACATCGTCCTCAATTGTTAAAAACTGAAAGCATTTCCACTAAGATCAAGAACAAGACAAGGTTGCCCACTCTCACCACTCTTATTCAACATAGTTTTGGAAGTTTTAGCCACAGCAGAGAAGAAAAAGAAACAAAAGGAATCCAAATCGGAAAACAAGAAGTAAAGCTGTCATTGTTTGCAGATGACATGATCCTATACATAGAGAATCCCAAAGATGCTACCAGAAAACTACTAGAGCTAATCAATGAATTTGGTAAAGTAGCAGAATACAAAATTAATGCACAGAAATCTCTGGCATTCCTATACACTAATGATGAAAAATCTGAAAGTGAAATTAAGAAAACACTCCCATTTACCATTGCAACAAAAAGAATAAAATATCTAGGAATAAACCTACCTAAGGAGACAAAAGACCTGTATGCAGAAAATTATAAGACACTGATGAAAGAAATTAAAGATGACACAAATAGATGGAGAGATATGCCATGTTATTGGATTGGAAGAATCAACATTGTGAAAATGACTCTACTACCCAAAGCAATCTACAGATTCAATGCAATCCCTATCAAACTACCACTGGCATTTTTCACAGAACTAGAACAAAAAATTTCACAATTTGTATGGAAACACAAAAGACCCCGAATAGCCAAAGCAATCTTGGAAACGAAAAATGGAGCTGGAAGAAGCAGGCTCCCTGACTTCAGACTATACTACAAAGTATAGTCTGAAGTAATCAAGTAATCAAGTAATCAAGACAGTAATCACAGTAATCAAGACAGTATGGTACTGGCACAAAAACAGAAATATAGACCAATGGAACAGGACAGAAAGCCCAGAGATAAACCCACGCACTTATGGTCACCTTATGTTCGATTAAGGAGGCAGGAATATACAGTGGAGAAAGGACAGCCTCTTCAATACGTGGTGCTGGGAAAACTGGACAAGTACATGTAAAAGTATGAAATTAGAAAACTCCCTAACACCATACACAAAAATAAGCTCAAAATCGATTCAAGATCTAAATGTAAGGCCAGACACTATCAAATTCTTAGACGAAAACATAGGCAGAACACTCTATGACATAAATCACAGCAAGATTCTTTTTGACCCACCTCCTAGAGAAATGGAAATAAAACGAAAAATAAACAAATGGGAGCTAATGAAACTTCAAAGCTTTTGCACAGCAAAGGAAACCATAAACAAGACCAAAAGACAACCCTCAGAATGGGAGAAAATATTTGCAAATTAAGCAACTGACAAAGGATTAATCTCCAAAATTTACAAGCAGCTCATACAGCTCAATAACAAAAAAACAAACAATGCCATCCAAAAATGGGCAGAAGACCTAAATAGACATTTCTCCAAAGAAGATATACAGATTGCCAACAAACACATGAAAGAATGCTCAACATCATTAATCATTAGAGAAATGCAAATCAAAATTGCAGTGACACATCATCTCACACCGGTCAGAACGGGCATCATCAAAAAATCTAGAAACAATGAATGCTGGAGAGGGTGTGGAGAAAAGGGAACACTCTTGCACTGTTGGTGGGAATGTAAATTGACAGAGCCACTATGGAGAACAGTATGGAAGTTCCTTAAAAAACTAAAAATAGAACTACCATACGACCCAGCAATCCCACTACTGGGCATATACCCTGAGAAAACCATAATTCAAAAAGAGTCATGTACCAAAATGTTCATTGCAGCTCTATTTACAATAGCCAGGAGATGGAAGCAACCTAAGTGTCCATTGACAGATGAATGGATAACGAAGATGTGGCACATATATACAATGGAATATTACTCAGCCATAAAAAGAAATGAAATTGAGTTATTTGTAGTGAGGTGGATGGACCTAGAGTCTGTCATACAGAGTGAAGTAAGTCAGAAAGAGAAAAACAAATACTGTATGCTAACACATACATATGGAAACTAAGAAAGAAAAAAAAAGGTCATGAAGAACCTAGGGGTAAGATGGGAATGGAGACACAGACCTAGTAGAGAATGGACTTGAGGATGTGGGGATGGGGAAGGGTAGGCTGTGACAAAGTGAGAGAGTGGCATGGACATATATACACTACCAAACGTAGAATAGATAGCTAGTGGGAAGCAGCCGCATAGCACAGGGAGGTAAGCTCGGTGCTTTGTGACCACCTAGAGGGGTGGGATAGAGAGGGTGGGAGGGAGGGAGACGCAAGAGGGAAGAGATATGGGAACATGTGTATATGTATAACTGATTCACTTTGTTATAAAGCAGAAACTAACACACCATTGTAAAGCAATTATACTCCAATAAAGATGTTAAAGAAAAAAAAATAGAATCCGCCTGCCAGTGCAGGGGACACAGGTTCGTGCCCTGGTGTGGGAAGATCCCACATGCCGAGGAGCAGCTAAGCCCATGGCCCACAAATACTGAGCAGCCTGCGCTCTAGAGTCCACGAGCCACAACTACCGAGGCTGTGTGCTGCAACTAATGAAGCCCGCGTGCCTAGAGCCCGTGCTCTGTAACAAGGGAAGCCAGTGCAATGAGAAGCCCCTGCACCGCAACTAGAGAAAAGCCAGCGCACAGCAACAAAGACCCAACGATGCAGCCAAAAATAAAATAAATAAAATAAATAAATTAAAAAAAAATTACTGCTTGACTGAGGAAGACAAATATTATTTTTAAAAAAGGGAATAAAGTTTTGGATAGAGAGACTAATCGTAAACCTGGTAAACTTGTTTTAGGGGAACTTGGTTTCATTTGTTTCCCAAAAGTTTCCATATTTGTTGTGTACTGAATGTACCTTTCAAATATATTACTGGGGTTTTTTTTGTCTCCTAAAGTTTTATTGTCTTGTGCAGAGTCATCATACTATGTCTAAATATTTCAGGTGATAAATGATGCAGTTTATCTCTTGGCAAGTGTCTTTCAAGGCTACACTGTAGTTTTTGCTGCCATCTCCTTGGCGTCTCAGATGATAAAGATGATATATTGATTAATAGACAAATCACCTGAAGTAGGAGTTCCAGCAGTTATTATATGACAAACTTAGTTCTGTCTGGTATTATACCTACTAAAACCAAATACATTCCTATATATTTTCTGCCTCCAGAAACTTGAAGGAAGCCTGTGTCTTTGCTTTCCTCACTTTTAGCAGCCTCTGCTTGGTCCAGTTCTGCTGAGTTTAGGTCTTGGTTCTCTGCTCAGCCTTTATGTTGGCTATATAAAATTACATAGTTAGACATAGAAGAAAATGAAGAGGAAGCATTACCCAGTCAGACTGCCTGGGTTGGAATTCCTGCTGTGCCACATACTGCCATGTAACCTTAGGTGTGTCACTGAGTATTCCAATTGCCATTTTAAAACCTCACTCCTTTTTACTTTACTCTTGAATTGTGTTTATTTTATTAGACATATTGAAATGCTTTCTTAAACAAGACACGTTATAAATAAGAAGGGGGAAACTAACTTTTTATATTTATTTTATATCTGGTCACCTTCATGAGTTTTTATCTTGTTTTAGACTTCTAATAGTTTCTAATAGACAGTTACTGAACGCCTAGACTTTGGGATAAGACAGATCTGGGTACAAGTCCTGTCCCTGTCACTTATATCTGTGACCTTGGACAAGTCACTTCAGCTCTCTGAAACAGTTTTCTCAGGTCTCACTTTCCTTATGTGAGTATCATGAGGATTAAGTATAATAGATAGTGCATCATATTGTGAAATTTATATAGTAAGTCCCCTATAAATGTTAGTTGATATAATTATCATTGAGTAATTATCTTGAATTTCCTAAATGCCCAAACTTACTGTCTACATATAATAATAGTATCTTACAGGATTATTTCTGGCATATTTCTTAATATACTGACTCGAACTTCCAGGAGAATTTGGAAATATTTATTGAAACTATTTTAGGTATTCTTATTTTATTCTTAATTTTAATGGGAAAATCTTTAGATTTTACCCATAAGTAAGGTATTAGATGTTGGTTAAGATTTTTTTTATCAGTTATTTAGATTAATGTCTACATTTTTATTATATATTTTCTATATTTTATTTTTTGTTATATTTTGAGTATGGCAGTCAATTGGGTAACTTCTTTTTTCTATGTTCTTTTCCTTGAAGTTTTGACATATCTCACCTACTTGGTTATTTGAGTCTTTTCTGAAGTTGTTTCTTTGAAAATGTTTTTATTTTGTCATTCAATTATTGACTTTTTCTAAAATAAAAAAACTAGAACTGTCCATTTGAAGTTCTAAAATTTATTTAAGGGTTGACATGTAGTATTCATTTATAATTTAAAATTTTTCATATTTATTTTATCCCTTTTCTCTTTTTAAAGTTTTTTTTCTCCTTTTTTCTTTGATTAAATTTTCCAGAAAGTTGCCATATTTTACTGTATCTTATTGGTTTTTCTCAAAAGAACCAGATTTTAAATTTTATTTCATTTTTCATTCTACTGCTTTTCTCTTTACTGATTATTTCTTTTTATAACAGCTTTGAGGTATAATTTACATATACCAAAAATGCACCATTTTAAAGTATGTAGTTAAGTGATTTTTAGTATATTCACAAAATTCTGCAACCATTTGATTCATTACTTTAAACATTTTTGCTTTATTATTTTTTCTGCTTTCTTTGAGGTTGCACGTTTTTGTTCCTTTTCTTGCTTGTTAGGCTAATATTCATTTTTATTCCTTTAAAAATAATAAAATAATTTTGACTGTGCATTTACCCCCTTAATGTAACTTTGGCCACATCCAATAGATTTTGTAATGTAATTTAATCAATTTTGATACCATTTTAAATTAATTTGTATAGAAAAGCTTAGTACAGAAAAGCATAAAGAAAATTTTTTAAATCACATGTGACCCACCATCCAAGTATAAATACTGTCTGTATTTTGGCTTATTTGTTTCCAGTCTCTTATTTTTTGAAAATATAACTTAAAATTCATATCTACAAATAAATACTTTACCTGAGTGGATCATATTATATTTAATTGTATATTCTTTGTTTTAGTTAACATTATATTGTGAATATTATCCAGGTCTTCAAAAACAAAGTTTTGAAATTGGCAACTTAGTATTGTATCACATGAATGTAATATTTATTTTAGTGGCTTGTAATTGTTTCATTTTATAAATGTTACAGGATTTTCTTATAGTGGATCACTGAAAGTTGATAATCAGTGGGAGGGTTCCTGATACATACTATGAAACTTCCTTCCAGAATTATAAATATTGGCATTATATGAGTACCTCCCTCACTACACTGTCAGCATTAAATATTGAAATACATATCTGATTTTTAAAGTGTCTTCAAAATACCATAATAATAATGTATTCTTTGCTCCATTGGATCTTAAGTATTTCATCTTTAATATCTGCTGAACTTTGTGAGAAGGATTTTACTGTTTATTTGTGTCTGGAAACATCATAATGGAAGGTAGTTTATATTCAATAAATTTAGGATACTTTCGAATTGGTTATGTTATACTCTGGAGTATCTTTATGCTGTCAGTTAGATTTTATTTAATAGCCTTTGTGAGTTATATTGGACAAGATGGCTGGGTATAATTTGAGCTGGGAGATAGGTGGAGAGTTAATCTTCAGCCTAGAGTACAGATTGTCCTTTGAGTTAGTTTAAATAACAAATTATTCTCAACTGTTTCTGGGGGCAGCCAAACTGCCCACAAATAATTCCAGGAGGATAAATAAAGACACAGAGGTTGGTATTGGGGGACAGCTTCATGCTATGGGATTCGAACAGTCCTATGCACTGCAGATCTCCCCTGGCTCATCATATGCTGAATGGTTATGGCCAATGGTTTAAGTGAATACAAATTTTTTTTTAATTAATTTATTTATTTTTGGCTGCATTGGGTCTTCGTTGCTGCATGTGGGGCTTTCTCTACTTGTGGCAAGCAGAGGCTACTCTTTGTTGTGGTGTGCGGGCTTCTCATTGTGGTGGCTTCTCTTGTTGCGGAGCACGGGCTCTAGGCACGTGGGCTTCAGTAGTTGTGGCACGCAGGCTCAGTAGTTGTGGCTCATGGCTCTAGAGCACAGGCTCAGTAGTTGTGGAGCACGGGCTTAGCTGCTCTGTGGCATATGGGATCTTCCCGGAGCAGGGCATGAACCTGCGTCCCCTGCATTGGCAGGTGGACTCTCAACCACTGCACCACCAGGGAAGCCCAGTGAATACAAATTTTAAAATGTTGCAACCTCTATTCTCCTGACCTTGCGTTTCTAGGTAGTGGGGCCTTCATGAGACTAATACGTGGTTTGACCTACCTCTTCATCTAGTGGGAGGGACCAGTCTGATTGAGATTGGGAGAAGAAACGAGTTTGTGTGGTTTGGACCCTTTTGAGCCTTCTTTCTTTCAGAGTAGACTATCCTCAGTTTTCACACGATCTTTACTTACAGAGGCATTTTCATTCCTTAATGGGAGGAGGCAGGTTCAATCCAGGGATGAAAAGACTAGGTTAATATATTTAATTTAGAGGTAAAGTTATTGAGAAGTTCACTTGGCTGTTGATTTAAGCTACAGTCGCCAATTCATCTCCACCCATTTACACAGTTGATATTCTGATCTCCATCTCTCTGACTCCACAGTTGTCTTTTCTCATTTGTTTTTGGAACTCAGGGACAATGATAAAGGAGTGATTAATTGTTACCACTAAAACTCTGATAGGTTGTTTAAATCTGTTTATTATAAACACTGTATAAATTAGTGGGTTTTTTTAAAAGCTAATCTGAGAGGTAGTCTTTTACTTGAAGAGTATAAACCATTTACATTTATAATCGTAACTGACATATTTGGCTGTTATTCCATCAGTTTGATTTATGCTTTTATGCTTCAAGATGCCACTGAATGTATTTAAGGTCATTTTGGTTAAATGGGTCTAATTGGTAGCAAGTCTGTTTGCTAATGAATTAATTTTGTGTGTGACCTTACATTGCCTAGGCTTTAAAGGTACTTATATCAATAACATTTTATAGGTGCTCTTCCAGAATTGAAAGAAAAGGAGGCGCAGCCACCACCAAAACCACGTTCTGGAGCTGTGGAAGGGACATTTAGAATTGTTAAGGACTCTCTCAGTGATGATATTGTTAAAGCCACCCAAGCAATCTATCAGTTTGAACTCTCAGGTAAGGATTACTTCTGGTAATCTGGAGCTTTTATGAAACAAAGTAGGATATTTCCCTTGGAAGTATATCAGCCTCCAGTAGTAATAACCTGGAATAGTTGGCTATATCCAGACCCTTACCCGAGAATGTAGACATTTAAGAATAGCAAATAACTACTGATTTGTATTTTTGTGTTTTCTTTTTGGTTTTTGTCCGTCTATTAAGTTCCTGATTTGTGGTTACCATGGGGTTCATATATGTTGATCCATAATTATATTTATTTGTTTTAAACTGGTATTTCCACATATAGGTGATAGACCTGTTTTCTGCTTGTTTTTTTTTTGTTTGTTTTTGTTTTTTTTTTGTTTGCGGTACACGGGCCTCTCACCGCTGCGGCCCCTCCCGCCGCGGAGCACAGGCTCCGGACGCGCAGGTCCAGCGGCCACGGCCCACGGGCCCAGCCGCTCCGCGGCATGTGGGATCCTCCCGGACCGGGGCACGAACCAGTGTCCCCCGCATCGGCAGGCAGACTCTCAACCACTGCGCCACCGGGGAAGCCCTCTACTTGTTTTTGTAGTTCTTCTCTGTTCTACCAATTTGTATTTTTAAGTTAATATCAGTGCATATGGACATATGTAAAATAAAATTCCCTTACAGATACTTCCAGTGGTAAATAACTCTTTAGTGTATGTAATTGAGAGAAAATCCTATTTAGAAGGATATATGGATCATGACAGATAGTATAATACAGTCATTTATCAACCATGCGCACCTTGCCTGTTTTTTTATTTTTTTTGGCTGCACCACGGGCTTATGGTATCTTACTTCCCTGACAAGGGATTGAACCGGGGCCCACAGCAGTGAAAGTGCCGAGTCCTAAGCACTGGACTGCCAGGGAACTCCCTTGCCATTTTTCACCTTTGAGATTATTCAGGTCAGTCTGAATGCAGTCAGCTTTTAAAATCTCTCAGTATTTTTCTTCTCAGCATAGTATTAATGCATGTTGACAAGAGTTTTAAGAATTAGCTAACACAGTCCCATTGTATGCAAACTTTGACATTATCAGTTCTTTTATCCTTTGTCACCTCTATTTTATCTTAATCCATCTGCATCTTCCTGTTTTTACTTTTCTTAGAACCCATGGTCCATTGGTTCAATCACTCTTTTACCTGTATCCTAAACTTCCTGACCTTGTGCTTATGTCACCAACTGTCATAATCCTAGTCCTGGATAATCAAACTCTCTGGCTGCTCCACACTTGCATCCAGGCTGCTAAGTCTTGCTGGAGAAATGGCAGGGGGTGGGGGGTGGAATCACACCACCCAGTGAATCTGTATCAGTAAAAATTCATCACTCCTCCTCTCCAATGTCAGCATTCTGTGTTTCTGTGGTCAGCTTATTGCCTCATTTTCCACAGTGACTCTTTTAAACCTCTCAGTGTTCCTCAAGTCTCCCATCTCTCCCTTCACCACTTCCCTGCCAGTTTCAGCAGATAAGGTGACCTCCTCTTCCACAGAGATAAGAGAAGCCTACAGACAGGAATTGCTTCACCTTCCTGCCATCTGATAGCATACTGTTGTAGGCATTGACCTCTCTTCCTCCTCTCCCAACAGGCAGAGCTCAACTCCACATCCGTGCATCCTAAGCTTTAATGTCCATACTGATCACTGCTGGGCATGCTAAAAATGCAGAATCTGATTCAGTAGGTTTGAGGTAGGGTCTGAAGTTTGCTTTTCTGATGTGATGACGGTACTGCAGTTCATGGATCACACTTTGAGTAGCAAAATTCTAGATCCCATTTCCTCTGGTCTCCTCAGGAAATGTGTGCTGTCTCTTCCACCTGTTCATCCTGAAGCCTCCTTCCCAGTGGTTTTTTAACATTCCCAAAGTCTATTCTATCTTTTAAAAAAAACCAACAGTAACAACCTTCCCAATCACACCCCCCACCCCCCATCTTTCTTCTCCCTTTCAGAGCCAAACTTATTTTCATCTACAATTCACTCTGTTCTGGTGTCATTTTTCTCCATTCCACTGAATTTGCTCTCACCAAGGTCCTTGGTGGCTTCTGTGTCACCAGTGGGCATTTGTCATTCTTACCTTGTCACCACTTTGCAACATTTGATGCTGTTGACCTCTCTTTCCTTCTGGAAACGCTCCATTGCTTTTTTCTGCGTCTGTAATCATGTCTTGTCAGTCTCCTGTGCTAGATGCTTCTCCATCCTTTCCTTAAATGTTGATATTCTTCAGGTCACTGTCTTAGCACTCTTTATACTCTACAGACTTTGTCTAGGAAAACCCCAACCCCTCACATAGCTTTAGTGACCATAGGGGCTGATTCCTTATGTATCTGTCTTCCTAGCCCAGTCAGACTTCAGTTGACATTTTCATTTGGCTGTCACAAAGGTACCTCAATCTGAAAATGTCCGTAACAACTCACCATTCCCAATACCTGCCTTTGGCACTACTTGTTAAATCTGCTCTTCTTCAGTAGTCCTCTCAATAAAAAACACAGCAATATTTACCCAGCTTCCCAAGCCAGAAACTAGCAAAGCAGATCGTTCTTCTGCACCCTCCCTACCTTTTCCTCTTCATTCAATCAGTTACCTAGTTTTGTGATATTGCTTTGAAGTTCTCTCTCAAATATGCGGACTTTTTTCCATTTCCACTGCTGCGATCCTGACCCAGGCATACATCCTCAAGCTCCTGAACAACCCCAGTACCTTCCTAAATTGTCCTCTGTATCCTCTTTATCCCTCTGCAATATCTTCTCTACACTGCTGTTAGGGTGATCTATTTAAAATACAAACCTAATGTCATTCTCCTTCCATGGCGTATGGATGAAATCAGCGAACCCTTTACATGGCTTACTGTGCTCTGCATCTGGACTGCCTAACAAGCTTATCTGAGGCCACCATCCACTCTCTTTGTACATTCCAGTCCTTCTGTTCCTTTTTTCAGGTCCTCATCAAGCAAATATTATTTATTTATTTATTTATTTGGCTGCACTGGGTCTTAGTTGAGGCATATGGTATCTTCGTTGCCGCGTGCAGAATCTTTAGTTGCAGCGTGTGGGATCCTTAGTTGTGAACTCTTAGTTGTGGCATGCGAACTCTTAGCTGTGGCACGTAAACTCTAGTTGCAGCATGTGGAATCTAGTTCCCTGACCAGGGATCAAACCTGGGCCCCCTGCGTTGGGAGCACAAAGTCTTAGCCACTGGACCACCAGGCAAGTCCCCCATCTAGCAAATTCTTACTTAACTTTTAAATCTCAGCTGGGCTTTCCTGACTCCACATCACCCTCCACTTCCTGTTTTGTAAGAACCATGTTATTGAAGAGTCTTCAGAGCCTAGCCAAGTGCCTGGCCCATAATAAGTATTTAATAAATACTGGCTGAATTTCTTAGAGGCCTGGGGATTTCAACCTGGGTAACGGCATTATATATGATTATTCTAATTGTACAGTTATTAAGTTTAAGAAAAACAGGGCTTCTTTAACATTTATTTCTGTATCTTTCTTTTCTGTGTAGGTGAAGATGGTGGAACATGGTTTCTTGATCTTAAAAGCAAGGGTGGCAATGTCGGACATGGAGAGCCCTCTGATCGGGCAGATGTGGTGATGAGTATGTCTACTGATGATTTTGTAAAAATGTTTTCAGGTGAGTTTTAACTTCACTTGTTTACTGATTGTTCAAGGAAAATTCTATTAGGTAGGCTTCATTTCTACTAGTTGGACTAAGATATCATTTCCAATAACACATTGGTTACCAGAGGTGCTGAACTTAGCTGCAGCTTGTTTATCAAGAGTAAGATCATGCTTCAGTCTTGCCAACTATTGTAATAGGAAACTGCAGCCATCTCCCATGGCCCAGTGACCCTGCTTTCTGTGGAATCCATCACTAAGAAGAGGGTCTGCATAATTTTCTGCTCTGCCCATGTATCTCTAAATGTGCCAGAAAAATTTTAAGGGTAATTTTTTTCTATTTTCTACTCTTAAAACACTACTCTAGATAGTAAGTTAATTAACACATGTACTTATTAGAAGCAGCACTTTAAAATTTTTTTTTAATTAATTTATTTTTGGCTGCATTGGTTCTTCATTGCTGCGTGCAGGCTTTCTCTAGTTGCGGAGAGCAGGGGGCTACTCTTTGTTGCGGTGGGTGGGCTTCTTGTTGCAGTGGCTTCTCCTGTTGCAGAGCTTGGGCTCTAGGTGCGTGGGCTTCAGTATTTGTGGCACGCGGGCTCAGTAGTTGTGGCTCGTGGGCTATAGAGCACAGCCTCAGTAGTTGTGGCGCACAGGCTTAGTTGCTCCTCAGCATGTGGGATCTTCCCAGACCAGGGATCGAACCCATGTCCCCTGCATTGGCAAGCGGATTCTTAACCACTGCACCACCAGGGAAGTCCCAGAAGCAGCACTTTAAACAAAAGTATTGTAACATTTTAATCTGAAGATCCTAAAGATTTATTTAATGAGTTATAAATGTTATTTATTCTTTATTCTGTTTTAATCTTCATAAATTGAAGATCATAATGTATTCTGTGCCCTGTAAGTCTCACTTTCCATTTCTAACCCAGGATGCTAATGGCCTACATACTATCTGAGCCAGTTTGTATGTGATGTTACTAATGATTGAGGTTTCTTCAACTTCCCCCCACCTTTTTTTAAACGGTAGTGCTAAATATTCAAGATACAAAAATTAGAAAATATGCTTAGGAAAAAAGAAAATAAATAAAATTATTTTTTATTGTACTACTGAAAGATAACCATCAGTTGATTTTTGGTTTAAAGTCATATATATATTTTTATGAATGTATATAAATATATAAGTGTACTTATAAAAACAAGATTATAGCATTACTGCTGTTTGGTAACTTTTTTCACTTTGTACTTAGTACATTATAAGTACTTAGTACTTAAAAGTACTAGTGTACTTAAAAGTACATTAAAAGTATTTAGTACATTATAACGTCTTTTAATGATAATGAATAGTTATCGCTTTAATCATTTTTTAAAAATAAATATATTGATTGATTGATTTTTGGCTGACTTGGGTCTTTGTTGCTGCGTGCAGGCTTTCTCTAGTTGTGGCGAGCGGGGCCTACTCTTTGTGGCGGTGCACGGTTTTCTCATTGCAGTGGCTTCTCTTATTGCGGAGCACGAGCTCTAAGCATGCGGGCTTCAGTAGTTGTGGCTCGTGGGCTCTAGAGCACAGGCTCAGTAGTTGGGGCACATGGGCTCTAGAGCACAGGCTCAGCAGTTGGGGCACACGGGCTTAGTTTCTCTGTGGCACATGGGATCTTCCTGGACTAGGGCACGAACCTGTGTCGCCTGCATTGGCAGGCGGATTCTAAACCACTGTGCCACCAGGGAAGTCCCTCTTTAATCATTTTAATAGTTTCTTTAGTGTTTGTTTAGTGTTTCAAAATCTCTTTCTCTATAGGGCTTAAACATAGTGCTTTGGATGCTAAATAAACGTTTTGTAAATTTGAACCTTATAAATATGCAATATTTTGAACTTAAAGACCTTTAAAAATAAAAAAAATTATTGTCAATTTGAAAACAGAAATAACAGTAATTATAGCTAATACGTATATGATTACTGTTGAGTTAAGCAATATTCCCAATAATGGTTTGAGATAAAAGATTTTCTCTACTTTATAAAAAGGGAGACTGAAGTATTGCTTAATTAAATAATTAACCCAGAGTCACTTGGTGGGTGAGTCAATGTTGGAGTTAGAATTCGAATCCAAGCTAACTCGCCAGCTCATGCACTTCTAAATTATGCTATTTTGCCCTCCAAAGGTGAAAGAATCAAGTTACCTCCTTAATTTACGTTTTATTTGTGTAGCATAAACTTGTAATGGGCTTTCCATTTATATCTTTCTGGATAGGCTCCTGGATAGGCTAGGGGAGGTCAGTGAGCTAAATGAGTGATTTAAAAATATATATATATTCTTATAAGGTTTATTTTATTTTATTTATTTATTTTGGCAACGCCAAGTGGCACGTGGGATCTTAGTTCCTCAACCAGGGATCGAACCCACACTTCTTGCAGTGGAAGCGCAGAGCCTTAACCACTGGACTGACAGGACAGTCCCTTATAAGGTTTATTTTATAGCAGCAGTTCAGATTGGGAGCAAATAACTTTGCTTCTGCTTCTTACGTCTTTTCATTCTTATTCTTTATCCCATCTACTGTCTTTTGAATGGGCGCAATTTAGACCTTATATCCTAAACATACTCTTTTAAGAAGCCATAGCCATTTCTGTGACCTAATCTATAGAGTGGATATGTTATAAATATAAAAAATTAAAGCAACTAGTGATCAACTATTCAAAATCTCTCTTTTTGGCTAGTAGAGGCCACTGTATAGTAAAGCATTATAATAGAAAGAAAATATATTGTACAAGATTACCTGATTAATATATTGGGAAGAGAAATATATACACACACACATACATATAAAATTGTTCTTACTAGTAGTTTGTTTAAAAGTTATTTTTTAGAACAGTTTTTTTAAGGTATAATTTACATACCATAAAATCTACCCATTATTAAGTATATATGATTTTTAGTAAATGTATAGGGTTGTACAACCATCACTTATAATCCAGTTTGAACCAGACAAAGATGTCACAAAGAAAAAAAACTACAGGCCAATATCACTGATGAACATAGATGCAAAACTCCTCAACAAAATACTAGCAAACAAAATCCAACAGCACATTAAAAGGATCATACCATGATCAAGTGGGGTTTATTCCAGGAATGCAAGGATTCTTCAATATATGCAAATCAATCAGCGTGATACACCATATTAACAAATTGAAGGAGAAGAACCATATGATCATCTCAATAGATGCAGAGAAAGCTTTCGACACAATTCAACACCCATTTATGATAAAAAGCCTGCAGAAAGTAGGCATAGAGAAAACTTTCCTCAACATAATAAAGGCCATATATGACAAACCCACAGCCAACATCGTCCTCAATGGTGAAAAACTGAAACCATTTCCACTAAGATCAGGAACAAGACAAGGTTGCCCACTCTCACCACTGTTATTCAACGTAGTTTTGGAAGTATTAGCCACAGCAATCAGAGAAGAAAAAGAAATAAAAGGAATCCAGATCAGAAAAGAAAAAGTAAAGCTGTCACTGTTTGCAGATGACATGATACTCTATATAGAGAATCCTAAAGATGCTACCAGAAAACTACTAGAGCTAATCAATGAATTTGGTAAAGTAGCAGGATACAAAATTAATGCACAGAAATCTCTGGCATTCTTATACACTAATGATGAAAAATCTGAAAGTGAAATTAAGAAAACACTCCCATTTACCACTGCAACAAAACGAATAAAATATCTAGGAATAAACCTACCTAAGAAGACAAAAGACATGTATGCAGAAAATTATAAGACACTGATAAAAGGAATTAAAGATGATACAAATAGATGGAGAGATATGCCATGTTCTTGGATTCGAAGAATCAACACTGTGAAAATGACTATACTACCCAAAGCAATCTACAGATTCAGTGCAATCCCTATCAAACTACCACTGGCATTTTTCACAGAACTAGAACAAAAAATTTCACAATTTGTATGGAAACACAAAAGACCCCGAATAGCCAAAGCAATCTTGAGAATGAAAAATGGAGCTGGAGGAATCTGTCTCCCTGACTTCAGACTATACTACAAAGCTACAGTAATCAAGACAGTATGGTACTGGCACAGAAACAGAAATATAGATCAACGGAACAGGATAGAAAGCCCAGAGATACACCCACACACATATGGTCACCTTATCTTTGATAAAGGAGGCAAGAATATACAGTGGAGAAAAGACAGCCTCTTCAATAAGTGGTGCTGGGAAAACTGGACAGGTACATGTAAAAGTATGAAATTAGAACACTTCCTAACACCATACACAAAAATAAACTCAAAATGGATTAAAGACCTAAATGTAAGGCCAGACACTATCAAACTCTTAGAGGAAAACATAGGCAGAACACTCTATGACATAAATCACAGCAAGATCCTTTTTGACCCACCTCCTAGAGAAATGGAAATAAAAAGAAAAATAAACAAATGGGACCTAATGAAACTTCAAAGCTTTTGCACAGCAAAGGAAACCATAAACAAGACCAAAAGACAACCCTCAGAATGGAAGAAAATATTTGCAAATAAAGTAACCGACAAAGGATTAATCTCCAAAATTTACAAGCAGCTCAATAACAAAAAAACAAACAACCCAATCCAAAAATGGGCAGAAGACCTAAATAGACATTTCTCCAAAGAAGATATACAGACTGCCAACAAACACATGAAAGAATGCTCAACATCATTAATCATTAGAGAAATGCAAATCAAAACTACAATGAGATATCATCTCACACCAGTCAGAATGGCCATCATCAAAAAATCTAGAAACAATAAATGCTGGAGAGGGTGTGGAGAAAAGGGAACACTCTTGCACTGCTGGTGGGAATGTGAATTGGTTCAGCCACTATGGAGAACAGTATGGAGGTTCCTTAAAAAGCTACAAATAGAACTACCATATGACCCAGCAATCCCACTACTGGGCATATACCCTGAGAAAACCAAAATTCAAAAAGAGTCATGTTCCAAAATGTTCATTGCAGCTCTATTTACAATAGCCCGGAGATGGAAACAACCTAAGTGCCCATCATCGGATGAATGGATAAAGAAGGTGTGGCACATATATACAATGGAATATTACTCAGCCATAAAAAGAAACGAAATTGAGCTATTTGTAATGAGGTGGATAGACCTAGAGTCTGTCATACAGAGTGAAGTAAGTCAGAAAGAAAAAGACAAATACCGTATGCTAACACATATATATGGAATTTAAGAAAAAAAAATGTCATGAAGAACCTAGGGATAAGGCAGGAATAAAGACGCAGACCTCCTAGAGAACGGACTTGAGGTTATGGGGAGGGGGAAGGGTGAGCTGTGACAGGGCGAGAGAGAGTCATGGGCATATACACACTAACAAACGTAGTAAGGTAGATAGCTAGTTGGAAGCAGCCGCATGGCACAGGGATATTGGCTTGGTGCTTTGTGACAGCCTGGAGGGGTGGGATAGGGAGGGTGGGAGGGAGGGAGACACAAGAGGGAAGAGATATGGGAACATATGTATATGTATGGCTGATTCACTTTGTTGTGGGGCGGAAACTAACACACCATTGTAAAGCAATTATACCCCAATAAAGATGTTAAAAAAAAAAAAAAAAGGATTAATCTCCAAAATTTACAAGCAGCTCATACAGCTCAATAACAAAAAAACAAACAACCCAATCCAAAAATGGGCAGAAGACCTAAATAGACATTTCTCCAAAGAAGATATACAGATTGTCAACAAACACATGAAAGAATGCTCAACATCATTAATCATTAGAGAAATGCAAATCAAAACTACAATGAGATATCATCTCACACCGGTCAGAATGGCCATCATCAAAAAATCTAGAAACATTAAATGCTGGAGAGGGTATGGAGAAAAGGGAACACTGTTGCACTGTTGGTGGTAGTGTAAATTGATACAGCCACTGTGGAAAACAGTATGGAGGTTCTTTAAAAAACTACAAATAGAACTACCATACAACCCAGCAATCCCACTACTGGGCATATACCCTGAGAAAACCATAATTCAAAAAGAGTTATGTACCAAAATATTCATTGCAGCTCTATTTACAATAGCCAGGACATGGAAGCAACCTAAGTGTCCATCAACAGATGAATGGATAAAGAAGATGTGGCACATATATACAATGGAATATTACTCAGCCATAAAAAGAAACAAAACTGAGTTATTTGTAGTGAGGTGGATGGACCTAGAGTCTGTCATACAGAGTGAAGTAAGTCAGAAAGAGAAAAACAAATACCGTATGCTAACACATTTATATGGAATCTAAGAAAAAAAAAAAGGTCATGAAGAACCTAGTGGTACTAGTGGTAAGATGGGAATAAAGACACAGACCTACTAGAGAATGGACTTGAGGATATGGGGAGGGGGAAGGGTAAGCTGTGACAAAGTGAGAGAGTTGCATGGACACATATACACTACCAAACGTAAAATAGATAGCTAGTGGGAAGCAGCCGCATAGCACAGGGAGATCAGCTAGGTGGTTTGTGACCACCTAGAGGGGTGGGATAGGGAGGGTGGGAGGGAGGGAGACGCAAGAGGGAAGAGATATGGGAACATGTGTATATGTATAACTGATTCACTTTGTTATAAAGCAGAAACTAACACACCATTGTAAAGCAATTATACTCCAATAAAGATTTTAAAATAAATAAATAAATAAGTAAATATAATCCAGTTTGAGAACATTTCTATCAGTCCCTCCAAAATTCTCTGTCCGTTTGCAGTCAATCCCCCTTTTTACTGCCCAGCCAGCCAGACACTAACTTGCCTTCTGTCTCTATAGATTTGCTGTTTCTGGACATTTCATATAAATGGGATTATAAAGTATATAGTCTTTCGTATTTGGCTTCTTTTACTTAGCATAAGGCTTTTGAGATTCATCCATCATGTTGTAGCATGTATCAGTAGTTCAGTTCCTTTTTATTGCTGAGTAGTATTCCGTTGTATTTATCCACTCACCAGCTGGTGGATATTTGGGTTGTTTCAAGTTTTGGGGTATTGTGAATAATGTTGCTGTGAATATTTTCATACACATATTTGTGTGGATATATATTTTCATTTCTGTTGGGTAGATTTCTAAGAGTGCAATTGCTGGGTTATGTGGTAAGTTGATATGTAACTTTTTAATAAACCACCAAGCTTTGCTAAAGTGGCTGCACTAATTTTATATTCTTGTCAGCATTGTATAAAGGTTCAGGTTTCTCCAAATCCTCACCAGCACTTACTAGTTGCCTTTTATTTTTTTACAGTGTTATTGAGGTATAATTGATAAATAAAAACTGTATATATTTAAGGTGTATAACATGATGACTTGGTATTTGTATACATTAGGAAATTACTATACTCAAGCTAACACATCCATCACCTTGCATGGTTACCTTTTTTTTGTTGTCATGAGAACACTTAAGATTTACTCTCAGCAGATTTCAAGTATACAGTACAGTATTATTAACTATAGTCACCGTGCTGAACATTAGATCCCTAGAACTTATTCACCTTATAACTGAAAGTTTGTACCCTGAGACCAACATCACACCATTCTACTCTCTGCCTCTGTGGGTTTGACTTATTTAGGTTCCACATATAAGTGAGATCATACAGTTTTTGTCTTCTTGTGTCTTGCTTATTTCATGCAGCATAACGTCCTCGAGGTTTATGCATTATGTCACAAATGGCAGTGTCTTTGTTATCATAGCCATTCTAGCGGGTGTGTGGTGGTATCTCGTGCTTTGAATTTTCATTTTCTTAATGATTAATAATATCGGGCATCTTTCCATGTGCTTAATAGCTGTTTATATTTGATGAACTGTCTATTCAAATGTTTTGCTCCTTTTTATTTTATCTTTTTGGCTGCGTTGGGTCTTTGTTGCTGTGCACGGGCTTTCTCTAGTTGTGGCAATCAGGGGCTACTCTTTGTTGTGGTGTGCGGGCTCCTCATTGCGGTGGCTTCTCTTGTTGCGGAGCACGGGCTCTTGGCACACGGGCTTCAGTAGTTGTGGCACGCATGCTCAGTAGTTGTGGCGCATGGGCTTAGTTGCTCCTCGGCATGTGAGATCTTCCCAGACCAGGGCTCGAACCCATGTCCCCTGCATTGTCAGGTGGATTCTTAATCTCTGCGCCACCAAGGAATCCCTTTGCTCTTTTTTTTTTTTTTTTTTTTTTTTTGCGGTACACGAGCCTCTCACCGCTGTGGGCTCTCCCGTCGTGGCCTCTCCCGTCGCGGAGCACAGGCTCCGGACGCGCAGGCCCAGCGGCCATGGCTTACGGGCCTAGCTGCTCCGCAGCATGTGGGATCCTCCCGGACCGGGGCATGAACCAGTGTCCCCTGCATCGGCAGGCGGACTCTCAACCACTGTGCCACCAGGGAAGCCCGCTTTGCTCATTTTTTAATTGACTTGTCTCTTTATTATTAAGTTGTAGGAGTTCTTTATAAACTTCAGATGCATGTGACTTGAAAATATTTTCTCTCAATCTGTGACTTATCTTTTCATTTTCTTAGTGGTATCTTTTGAGTTACAAAAATTTTGGTTTTGATAGTCTAATGTGTCATTTTTTTCTTTTATGGTTCATGCTTTTTTCCCCTAAGTATTTCATTCTTTTTTAATGCTACTCTAAATGAAATTATTGTGTTAATTTTTTTTTAATTATTTGTTGCTAGTATACATAAATACATTTGACTTTTGTGTAAATTTTATATCCTATGAATTAACCAGTGAAGCTATTTGGGCCTGGGATTTTTTTGTGGGAAAATTTTTAATTACCAATTTGACTTATTGTTCTATGTCAGTAGCTTTTTTTATTTTTTTACTTATTGATATATAATTCACATACCATATAATTCATCCATTTAAAGTAAACAATTGACTTTTTTTTAGCATATTCACAGATGTTCGCAACCATCACCACAGCTGATTTTAGAACATTTGCATCACCTCAAAAAGAGAAACCCAGTACCCATTAACTGTTAATCCCATATCCCCCATCTCCTGCCCCTAGCCCTAAGCAACCACTAATCTACTTCCTGTGTCTGTAGATTTCCCTATTCTGGACTTTCATATAAACAGAATCATATATATGGAATTTTTTTGTGTGACTGGCTTCTTTGCAGTGTGTTTCTTCTTTTAGCTTGTTTTCAGGTTTCATTCTGGATGTAGCGTGTATCAGTATTTAATTCTGTTCTTTAAAAATGGAGATGAAATTCACATAACATACAATTAACCATGTAAAGTGTACAGTTCAGTGGTGTTTAACTTACTGCATTCACAGTGCTATGCAACTACCACTTCTCTTTAGTTTCCAAACTTTTTCATCACCCCAGAAGAACACCGTATACCATCTAAGTAACATCCCATTCCAGCCTCCCCCCTCCCATGGGACCTGCTAATATGCTTTCTCTCTCTGGGGATTTGTCTATTCTGGATAGTTTATGTAAATGGAATCATTCAGTATGTGACCTTTTGTGTGTGGCTCTTGTCACTCAGCATAATGTTTTCAAGGTTCATCTAAGTTGTAGCATGTGTCAGTACTTCATTTCTTTCTATGACTATCTGTTGAAAGATATTTTGTTTGGCTGTTATAAACAATGCTGCTATAAACATTTGTGTCCAAGTTTCTGTGTAGATTTATGTTTTCATTTCTCTTTATTGCTGGGTCATATGGTAATTCTATGTTTAACTCTTTGAAGAACTGTGAAAATGTTTTCCATTGCACCTGAACATTTACATTCCTACCAGCAACGTATGAGGGTTTCTATTTATCTGTATCCTTGCCCTCACCAACACTTGTTTTTGTTTTTTGTTTTTTAACAATAGCAGTCCTAGTGAGTATGAGGTAATATCTCATTGTGGTTTTGATTTGCATTTCCCTAATGACAAATGCTGTTCAACTTTTTTTTATGTGCTTATTGGTCATATGTGTATATTCCTTGAAGAAATGTCTATTCAGGTCCTTTTCCCATTGTAACTGGATTTTTTTATCTGTTTAATTTTTTTTTTTTTGAGTTTTAAGAATTCATTCTCCCTGTGTCAGATTACCTGTCAGTGTACTTTTTTCTGGAGCTCTTTGTCTTCTTATTACAATCCAAACAGATAACTCATGGGGAATTCCCTGATCGTCCAGTGGTTAGGACTCCGCGCTTCCAGTGCTGGGGCCCTGGGTTCAATCCCTGGTCAGGGATCCTGCAAGGTGTGTGGTATGGCCAAAAAAAAGAAAAGAAAAGAAAAGAAAAAGAAATGGGTTCTAAACAGATAGCTCATTAAGTCTGCTACACAGCTGTGATCCTAGAAATTTCTGTAACTCTCTCCTGCATTGAATCTCCTGTTTCCTGTATCTCTTTCTTTTTCTTGGTTTACATCCTCATTTTGGTGGCACCCATCCTCCAGTAGCTTCATTAGAAAGGATACATAAGAGGCAATTTTCGTATCTAAAACTACCTGTATTATCCCAGCACATTGATTATTTGTCTGGGTAGAGATTTCTGTGTTGCAATTCATTTTCCCTCAGAAAATGAAGTCATTGCTCCATCTTCTAAGATTACCATGGAGGATTTGATACTATTCTTAATCTTTTGTATCCACCACTCCCCTTTCTGAAAGTTTTGGAATCAAAATGATCTCTTTCTCTGTAGTGTTCTGAAATTTCACAATGATACAAGGCTTTTTTTCATTCATCTTCCTGAATACTTGATGGGCTCTTTGGGAATGTATCTTATATTATTTCTTTGATAGCTATCTCAGTTTTCTCAGTTCCCACTTTCTGAAGAAAACATTATATCTCTGATTTAATCATGTTATATTTAGGGCATTATTCTTTCCTTTAACAAAATATATATGTATATATAGTAAGGAAAACTTTATTTCAAAAGATTATTGTGGTGGGGGGGTGCTGGTTCATAGAGAGAGGCTTTTGTAATAGCAGTAGGGGGAATTTTGCAATAGAGAGACTGCTGTGACCAGAAGATTGCAAGTGTCTCCTTTCTATTACATTCTGATATTGTGGATATGTCAAAATCTTAATTTCCAAGAGTTCACTCATGTTTTCTCAGCTTCTTTTTTCTTCTCTTACTGCCCCCTTCTTCCTCCTCACTCTACCCCATTCCATTCCCCTTCACCTGCTTCTCCCACTTCCTCTCTTTTCAATACCCATTTCCTGTGCTTCTCCTCCTCACCCCTTTTCTTCCAGCATCCTGTTGTTGACACATTGTCACAGCTTGTCTTATCAATGAGGACATGAATTACAGAATTTTTAATTTGTTCATTTATTTTGTTTCTGTTTCTTCTATGCCTGCAGTCTCTGTTTCCCCCAAATTGCTTTGATTTGTTTTTGGTTTTGGGGTGATTTTTTTTTCCTGGTCTCCATTTGCTGCCCATTCATCTTTAACAAGCAAGGCTATGTAAAGCTGATTGGAAGCTGTGTATGCATGAGTGGGGCTGTGGACTGGTGGGTTTCACTGTAGAGTGAGAGAGCAAGGAGCCAGTTTTTTAGCTGAAGCCTAACAGTGAAAAGATTGGGAAATGAGAGTAGCAAATAAAAACAAAGTTCTCTCCTTTCATGGCACTCCTATTTATTATATGTTGTTATTAGCTACAATTCTGTTTTAATGCCCACCATTTTACATGCTGGCATTCCTGTGGTTAAAATACTGCTAAGATGTACTTCTGTGTCCATACACTATACTTTTAATGTCATTTCTTAAGAAAATTATATGCATTTATACCATTTGATTTTTTGACTCTAAACTTGAAATATTAAGAGTTTAATGAACTATAATAGATTGGAAAATAACTAAAATAGATAGTATTTGTTTACTACAGTTCATTTGAGGGCCATCTATTCTTTAGTGTACTGTACATGTCACCTCTTCCGCTTTTTGGTATAATCTTTTGTTGATTGTTGCTTTTATATTATCTCTCATATTACAAGATATTGTTAAAATCTAAATCTAGGAATTGGGATTCCCAAGATACTGATAAAAAGATGCTATAAAAGAAATTTCTGTGTTTCAGAGGTTTATAGAACTCAGAGATTCTTTTTATAAGCATGTTCTTGAAGCGGTACATCCCTAAGGGCACTAATGACTGATTTTTCCTCTCTCATTTTCTCTTTTTAGGGAAACTAAAACCAACAATAGCATTCATGTCAGGAAGATTGAAGATTAAAGGAAACATGGCCCTAGCAATCAAATTGGAGAAGCTAATGAATCAGATGAATGCCAGGCTGTGAAGAGAAAAAAAATGTTGACCGCTAAGCTCAAAAAGTAAAAGGGTTCAATAGTTAAAATTGAATGTTTGTTTTCATCCCTATTATAAGGATATACATGTTTGTTCTGGAAAAAATAGAATTTCTGTATCTATAAGACTTGAAATTGTAATTAAAACAGCTAGCCAACCAAACATAAGCATCATTAAGTAGAATTCTAAGATATTCTATTTTTCTTATTTTGTGAGTTTTGCCCTCTGAGTCCTGTATCTCATACACCATCATCTTCTGGGAAAAGTATTATTAGTAATCAATTGGGGTCAAGCAGCAACATTACTTTTTTCATATCTTTTTCCCACGTAAAATGAGACTAGTCTGTTTTAAACTTTTCAGTTTAGGATTGTATACTAATGATATTTTAGAGTTTTATAAACTTGTTTTAAAGAAAATCTTCTATATTACATTTTCATAGAAATCACATAATAAACTACTTAATAAATACTATTTGTGAAGACAAATTAAACAAAAAGTATATTTTGTTAACTACCTTTCTAAGTGTAAGGTATTTTACCTATAGGAAAATATTATTGATGTAATTCAACTAACTGCAGTATATATATCCTATTTTAAAGTATGTAAAAATATCCTAAGATAATTCCTCCCCAGAAGTGTGCACTTGGTCACAGTGTTTTGAAATGAGAACATTAGAATAGATGGCTGTTATGGGCTGAATGGTATGCCCCCTTCATATGTTGAAGTCCTAACCCCAAGAATCTCAGAATTGATTGTATTTGGAGATAAGATCTTTAAAGAGGTGAGTAAAACCCAGGCTTTTAGGGTAGGGTGGGCCATAATCCAGTCTGACTGGTGTCCTTATAAGAGGAAATTTGGACACAAAAGAGAGTCCAAGGAGGCACACACAGAGGAATGACCATGTGAGGACCAGCAAGAAGGCAGTCATTTGCAAGCCAAGGAAAGAGGCCTCAGAAGAAACCAAACCTACTGACACCTTGATCTCAGACTAGTCTCTAGAATTGTAAGAAATTTCTGTTGCTTTAGCCACTCAGTCTGTGGTATTTTGTTATTGTAGTCCTAGTAAACTAATGCAATAGTTTGTTTGTATTTCTGTTACAAACACAAGTTCCTATGCAGTACACACAGTGAGGCCAAACTGAAACATTGGAGTTTGTAGCAGAGAAAGGTTTATTACAGGGCCAAGCAAGGAGAATGGGTGGATTGTGCTCAAAAAACCCAAACTCCCCAATGGTTTTCAGGGAGAAGTTTTTATAGGCAGAATTTGGGGTGAGCGCTGTGTGACTGTCTCCTGATTGGTTGGTGGTGAGGTAACAGAGAGGTGTTTCAGAAATCTTGTGCTCAGCCTGAAGTTACCATCCTCCACCTGGGTGGGGGCGTTAGTTCTTACAGAAGAATGCAAAGATATTGTTATATATATTCCTTGAAGAGGAACCAGGACCCTGCCCCAAGGCTGCACTATTGTTTCTTGACTGCTCCTCCCCTGTTTCTGCATTCCCTCCCTTCCCTGATTAGCAACTGTTTGAATCTGCCCTTTGTAACTCAGTGAAGGTCAAGGAGGCTGAATGAAGCCTATTTCCTACAAACAAGAAATAGGGGATACAGAAAGGCTTTGTACCTAGGATGGCCCCACAGGGTCCTTCTCTGTTTCATTTCTTTTTTTAAAAAAGTTAAACTTATTTTTTTTAAGCTCCTATCTTTCCTTTTAATCAGTTAAAAATACTTGTTCAGTGTAATTCTTTCACTTCTCACCTTCCACTCACTTTAATATTATTGTGCTGTTAAGCAACTTAGCTAATTCTGACATTTTGTAGAATCATAACATTAGGAGCACTTAATCTGTATTTTACAAATCAGGAAACAGAGGATCAGAGATAGGAAAGGACTAGCCCAAGGTCAAAATTAACAAGCCCTTTCCAACAACCTCCCAGTACATTGGCCTTGGATAGAACTTGAAGACCCCACTTCCCCCTCCTTGAAGCCCAGATAGATTGACTTTGATATGGCAGGCTCACAACTCCCTTGGCCTCTCCTGTTCATTTCCAGCCACATTAGGATCCCTGTCAGATGTTGCCAGCAGACTCCTTTTCTACTGAAATTTTCTAAAGACTTTTCTTCTTTCTCTGCATTTTCCACATGGCTTCAAAGCTTTGGGAAAATAAAAACTAGAAAATATTGTGAGGCAGGAATTCTGGAGTTTGGTTACTAAAACATGAACTTGCTAATTAAAAGGCCTTAGGATATCAGAAGAAAATCTTTCCACAGGGCCCTGGTTTTCATATCAGTAATTGAGGGAGTTGGATGAGGTCCTCTGCAGCCTGCTTTCGCTTATTATCACTAAGAAGTAGTGAGCAGTCTGTACTATTTTATCAGAAATAAAGGTACCACAGCTACATTGCTAAAGCTTTCTCTCTTGCCACATCCCCCAGCTGCCTTAATGAATTCATGTGTTCCCTTCTCTTGGATCTTGCCCATTAACTGCACTGAGGTTGTAGAGTCTCCCAGAAGTTTTGAATGGCCATTTTGTGTGTGGTTCAGTATCCATTTGACCCGTTTCTGAAATAGAATGGTATGGAGGGAAACCATGCCATTTGGCTTTTTAGTGTTTGATGAAGTTATTCAGACATTTTAAAGATGGTTTGTTGCTAGTAATCCTATATTTTAACAAATCCTCTTAAATAGTGCCTTTTTTTTCTTTTTTCTTTTTTTGGCTGTGCCACACGGCTTGTGGGATCTTAGTTCCCCGAGCAGGGATCGAACCTGGCCCCAACAGTGAATGTGCCAAGTCCTAACCACTGGACCACCAGGGAATTCCCTTAAATAGTGCCTCTTAAATAATCCTCTTAAGTAGAAGAAAAGAAGTCTTTTTCCTCTACCTATCTTAAGTTTTCAGTTGGGGTCCTGTAAATTAGACTAACAAAAGATAGATTAGCAAGAGAAAAACAAATAGAAGTATTTACATATGCATTGCACATAAACATGGAAGCATTCAGACATGAGTAACTCAAAGATGTGGTTAGAACTTGAGCTTATACAACAATGAACAATAAAATTTTTTGTGAAGGAACAAGACAAAGAGGACTTTCAGTTTCTAGGATAGGAAACTGTAGGAAGGAAAATATACGTACAGTAAGAGTGAGTTTTGTAAGAAACTGCCAAATAGAAAAAAAACTGTCAAAAAAAAAAAAAGCTGCCAAATAGTCTTCCAAAGTGGCTGTACCATTTTGCATTCCCACCAGCAGCATGTTCCTGTTGCTCCACATCCTTGTCAGCACTTGGTATTGCCAGGTTTTTGGATTTTAGTCATTCTAACAGGTGTGTGGTAGTATCTCATTGTTGCTTTAATTTGCCATTCCCTCGTGACATATGATGTTGAACATCTTTTCATATGCTTACTTTCCTCTATATCTTCTTTGGTGAGATGTCTGTTGAGGTCTTTGGCCCATTTTTAAATCAGGTTGTTTTCTTATTGTTGCATTTTAAGAGTTCTTTGTATATTTTGGATAACAATCCTTTATCAGATGTGTCTTTCGTAAATATTTTTTCCCAATCTGTGACTTGCTTTCTCATTCTCTTGACATTGTCTTTTGCGGAGCAGAAGTTTTTCATTTTAATGAAGCCCTGCTTATCAGTCATTTCTTTCATGGATCATGCCTTTGGAGTTGTATCTAAAAAGTCATTGCCATACCCAAGGTCATCTAGGTTTTCTCCTATGATATTTTCTAGGGAGTTTTAGTTTTGCATTTGACATTTAGATCTGTAATCCATTTTGAGTAATTTTTGTGAAAGGTGTAAAGCCTTTGTTTATTTATTATTTTGCATGTGTATATCCAGTTGTTCCAGCACCATTTGTTGAAAAGACTATCTTTGCTCCTTTGTCAAAGGTCAGTTGACTATATTCATGTGGGTATATTTCTAGGCTCTCTATTCTCCTACATTGATCTATTTATCCTTTCACTAATACCACGCTATGTGGTTACTTTAGCTTTATAGTAAGTCTTGAAGTCAGGTAATGTCAATCTTAACTTTGATCTTCAATATTGAGTTGGCTATTCTGGTTCTTTCGCCTCTCCATATAACTTTAGAATAAGTTTTTTCATATTCACAAAATAACTTGCTGGGATTTTGATTGGCTTTGAGTTGAATCTATATATCAACTTGGGATAAACTGATGTTTTGACAGTATTGAGTCTTCCTATCCATGAACATGAAATATCTCTTAATTTATTGTTATTCTTTGATATCTTTCATCACAGTTTGGTAGGTCTTCTTATATAGATCTTGCACATAGTTTGTTAGATTTGTATCTGAATATTTAAATTTTTTGAGTGCTAATATAAATGATAATGTGTTTTACATTTCAAATTTCACTTCATTACTGGTATATAGGAATGTGATTGACTTTTGTATATTAACCTTGTATTTTACAACCTTGCTATAATAATTTATTAGTTCCCAGAAGTTTCTTTGGTAATTTTTATAGCTTTTCTATATAGACAATTATGTCATCTGTGAACAGAGAGTTTTATTTCTTCCTTCCCAACTTGTATACCTTTTATTTCCTTTTAAGTTATTGCATTAGCTAGCACTTCCAGTATGATGTTGAAAAGCAGTAGTGAGAGGGGACATCCTTGCCTTATTCATGATCTTAATGGGAAAGCTTCTAGTTTCTCACCATTAAGTGTGATGTTAGTTGTAGGTTTTTTGTAGATATTCTTTATCAAATTGAGGAAGTTCCCCTCTATTCCTAGCTTACTGAAATATTTTATTATGAGTGGGTGTTGGACTTTGTCAAATGCTTTTTGTGCATCTATTTGTATAATCATGTGATTTTTCTCTTTCAGCCTGTTGATGTGGTAGATTACGTTAATGGACTTTTGAAAGTTGAACCATCCTTGCAAACCTAGGATAAATCCCACTTGGTTGTTTTTATGGCCTATATGTTCTTATGCCCACAAATTTCATATATTGAAATCCTAACCCCCCAAGGAGCCTTTGGGAGGTGATTAGATCATGAGGGTGGGGCCCTTATGACTGGGATTAATGCCCTTATAAAAGAGACCTCAGAGAGAGTTAGCTGGTCCCTTTCACCAAGCGAGGACATGGCAAAAAGGTGCCACCAGTGAATCAGAGCTCAGGCCCTCACCATACACCAGATCTGCCTGTGCCTTGGTCTTGGACTTCCCAGCCTCCAGAACTGTGCAAAATAACTTTCTGTTGTTTTTAAACCACCTAGTCTCTTTTTGTTATAGCAGGCTGAACAGGCTAAGACAACTGTGCTATGTAAGTCTTTTTATATGTTGTTGGATTCAATTTGCTAATATTGTGTTGAGGATTTTTGCATCTAAGTTCATGAGAGATGTTGGTCTGTAGTTTTCTTGAAATGTCTTTCTTTGGTTTTGGTACTAGGGTAATGCTGGTTTCACAGGATGAATTAGGAATATTTTCTGTTTCTGTCTTCTGAAGGGGACTGTAGAGAACTGGTATAATTTTCTTCTTTAAATGTTTGTTAGAATTCATCAGTGAACCCATCTTGACCTGGTGCTTTCTGTTTTGGGAAGTTATTAATTACCATTTGCTTTATTCCATCTGTTCTGTATATCTTTGTTCTTCTTTTCTGGTCTTCTATTTCTTTCTGTCTTCCTTGAAAGAATCTCACAAAATATTTCCATTTCCCATTCCCATCCTTTGTACTACTTTGTCATACATTTTATTTCCACATATGTTTTAAACTCTACAGTATATTGTTTAATATTTTTGATAACAGTGAATTATCCTTTTAAAGATTAAAAAAATGAGAAAAAAGTCTTTAAATTTACCTATATGTTTACTCTTTGCACTGTCAACCTATCCATCACCAACTATCCAAACACATGAACATATCCAAGTTTCCTTCTGCCCCTTTGTAGCCATTTATGCCCATCCTTGATCCCATTTCCAGCAAGTACTGATCTGCTTTCTATAACTATAGATTAGTTTACATTTTCCTGGAATTTACATTAATGGAGCCATACAGTATGTATTTTCTGTTTGGCTTCTTTCAATCTGCGTAATTACTTTGAAATTTGTTCTTATCATTACATATATCAATAGTTCATTCTTTTGTATTACTGCTGAGCAGTTTGCCATTATATGAATACACCACAGTTTGTTTATCCATTCACCTGTTGATAGACATTGGGGTAGTTTCCAGCTTTTGGCTATTACAAATAAAGCTTCTGTGAACATTCATGTACCAAGTCCCTGTATTCTCTTGGGTATGAAATGACTGGATCATATGGTGTGCATATATTTAACTTTTTAAGAAATTGCCAAACTTTTTTCCAAAGTGGTTATACTATTTTACATTTCACTAACAATGTATAGGATTTCATTTCTTCACATTTTCATCAACACCTGATATGTAGAGCCTTTTAAATTTTAGCCATTCTAATAAGTATGTAGTAGTATCTAATTGTATTTTAACTTCCATATCCTTGATGAGGATGAGCATCTTTACATGTGCTTATTTGACATGCGTATATCGTCTTGATGAAGTGTCTGCTCAAATCTTTGCCCACATTTATTCCATTGTTTGTTTTATTATTGAATTTTGGGAGCTCTTTATATATTCAGGATACAAGTAATTTTTCAGATATTTGCAAATATTTTCTCCCTTTCAATAGATTGTCTTTTTATTCTCTTACCAGTGATACAGGAATAACAAAATTTTTTTAAATAGATGAGGTTTGGGCTTCCCTGGTGGTGCAGTGTCTAAGAATCTGCCTGCCATTGCAGGGGACACAGGTTCGAGCCCTGGTCTGAGAAAATCCCACATGCCGTGGAGCAACTAAGCCCATGTACCACGACTACTGAGCCTGCGCTCTAGAGCCTGTGAGCCACAACTACTGAGCCCACATGCCACAGCTACTGAAGCCTGCACACTTAGAGCCCATGCTCTACAACAAGAGAAGCCACCGCAGTGAGAAGCCCGCGCACTGCAACGAAGAGTAGCCCCCATTCGCTGCAACTAGAGAAAGCCCACGCACAGCAACAAAGATACAACACAGCCAAAAATAAAATTTTTAAAAAATAGATGAGGTTCAACTTATCAATCTTTTTCTTTACTGGATCATGCTTTCGGTATAATTCAGAAATCTTTGCCTAACTGAAAACTTATGGAAGTTTTACAGTTTTAAGTTTTGCATTTAGGTGTATTTAGCATTTCAAGTTAATTTTTGTACATGTGCAATGTGTGGATCAAATTTCATATTTCTGACTAGGGAAATCCAATTGTTCCAGCATCATTTGTTGAAAAACAGCAGAATAAAATAAAAATAGAACTTCAGAAATTAAAAAATATAATACATTAAAAAACTTTTCCATAATACAAGTTGAGGTTTCCATTACTGTAAGGTTAATGAAAAATATTGTTTAGTCATGAAAAGCACAAAAGCAATGTTAGTGCAACTTAAAAGTGTACACAATTGACCATATATTTATCTGAGAAAGTACCAAATGATTATAAGGCAGTCACATCCTAGCCAGTCTCTACTACTATAAGTCTAAGAACTTTAATTCTATTTAATTCTTTCCAGCACAGTAAGACAGCCAAAAACTTCTGCTTAGATTTTTTTTTTTTTTTCCTGTTAACAACTGCTTTCTGCTTGATTTCCTGGCTTCTTGCCCCTTGCATGAACAGGCTAGGAATCAGCAAATGCTTTGAGGGAAAATATGTAGAATGACTGACTCCTTTTACTGTGATTGCCTTTCTTCTGGGATCTTAGCATCTCAAGCCCTAGTTACCCTGATAGACTTGACCTCCAAAATTTGTATCTCCAGCCCAATCAGACTATTGAAAGCTCTAGGATGCCTCTCTCAGATTTCTATACTCCTAGACACAGATCAACAATGCCATAAGGAGGAAACATGGCTTAGGATGGAGGATTCACTTCATCATGTTTCCCTTCTTGCTGGGCTCTTGGGAATCTCAGGCCTTGGCTGCGTGGATTGCTGTATAACAGGTTTAAACAGGCTTTTATTTTTTTTTAATGCAGCTTTTTATAGCTTTTAGTGGGAGAGTTAGTTTGTTCAACAAGGTACCTCATCATAGCTGGAAGCCTGCATCATTTAAAAAACTCATCAAGGTGGAAATATCCTTTAAACAAATGGGACTGCATTTAAATAGTTAATTGTGGTAAAAAACAAATAATACAAAATTTATCCCTTTGACCATTTTCAAGTGTACAGGTCAGTGGTTTATCCTCACATTGTTGTGTATCAGATCTCTAGAACTTTTTCATCTTGCAAAACTAAAACTCTATACTCATGGAACAACAACTCTCCATAATCCCCTCATTCCCTGGCAACCACCATAATACCCTGTTTCCATGATTGTGGCAACTCTAGGTACCTTATATAAGTGATTTTGACAACTCTAGGTACCTTATATACAGTATTTGTTGTTTTGCGGCTGGTTTATTTCACTTAGTGTAATGTCCTCAAGGTTCATCTATGTTGTAGCATGTGACAGGGTTGCTTTTTTAAGGCTGAATAATACTCTGTATGTATATGCCACATTTTGTTTATCCATTCATCCATCCTTGGACATTTTGGTTGCTTCCATCTCTGGGCTATTGTGAATAATGGTGCAGTGAACATGGGTTGCAAATGCCTCTTTAAGTTCTTGCTTCAAATTCTTTTGGATATATATACCTAGAGGTGGGATTTCTGGATCACACAGTAATTCCATTTTTAGTTTTTTGAGGACCCTCCATAGTGTTTTCCATAGTGGCAGCACCATTTTATATTTCTCCCAGCAATGCACAGGATTTCAATTTTCCCACAGGATTATGTACTTGAAACATGTGGCGATTAACTGTTTTTTCTTTTTTCTAATAAATTTATTTTATTTATTTATTTTTGGCTGCATTGTGTCTTTGTTGCTGCACGTGGGCTTTCTCTAGTTGTGGCAAGCAGGGGCTACTCTTCGTAGCGGTGTGCGGGCTTCTCATTGCAGTGGCTTCTCTTGTTGCGGAGCACAGGCTGTAGGTGTGCAGGCTTTAGTAGTTGTGGCATGTGGGCTCAGTAGTTGTGGCACATAGGCTCTACAGCGCAGGCTCAGTAGTTGTGGTGGATGGGCTTAGTTGCTCTGTGGCATGTGGGATCTTCCTGGCCCAGGGATTGAACTGGTGTCCCCTGCATTGGCAGGCAGATTCTTACCACTGCACCACCAGGAAAGTCCCTGGTTTTTTTTCTTTTTTTTGGACACATTATTTATCAAAAATGTTTAAAGATTTTTAAATTCAGCCAGGAGGAGTGTTGATAGACACAGGTGTTAGGAATCCTTTCTCCTTTGTTCAGAAGTTAGTCTCTTTTTCTGCTCAGTCATACTCTTTTCTCCCCTCACTTACCCCAGGGTAGGAGGGAATGAGGTTTCCCTGTCACAGCTGGGATGAGGCCAAGATGTCAGCACTACATATGGCTAATCAGATATGCTTTAAATGATAGTTATTGCCATTATTATTATTTTGGAGATGCATAGGGCTGTAAGTAGAAAGGAGCACAGAGACAGACTGCCTGGGACGAATCTGGGTTCCTCCTACTATGTGATCTTGGGCAGCTTTCTTACTGTCTCTGTGCCTCAGTTTCCTCATGTGCAAAACAGCAATGCTAACAAGACCCATTTCATAGAGTTCTTAGGATTAAGCAAATTAATATTCGCTAAGCACTTAGTGTAAGTACTATGAAAGTGTTTGGTGGATAAGATAAAGGTGGAGGGCGCCTGGTCCAGCCTTACCTCCCTTGTGCCGAGCTGTGCAGGTGGTCTTATTATATGCTTCCCGGTCTTAGTGTGTTTTAGGTGTTATTCAGCAGACCGGCTCCCTCCACGGGATGGGTGCGTGTGGTTGTAGCTGTATTAGAAACTTCCACCGGGTAGCGGTGACTGTGGGTTGTACGTCTGTCGATCGGAGGTGTTCTTGCACATGCCTGGATGTAGAAGTGACTCCACTCAGCGCGTTAAAACAGGTATCACACGCCTGGCAAACCCAGGGTCTTGCAAGGAGGTCTGATTCTGGCGTTTAGGTGGAGCTGTACGGAGCTGCGAAGGGCAGCGGGGGCCGCGGGCCTGGGGCGTGTGGCAGGAGGGGGGGTGCTGCCCAGTTGAGAACGCTGAGGGGATCGTGGCTCCCACGCCTGTCGGGCTGCGGAGACCGAGCTCGTGGTCGCGTGTCTGTAGCAGGAGGGTCGGTCCACACCTCCTCCGGACAGCCTCCGCCGCTAGCTCGGTGCGCGTCGTGGGAGGGCCGTTACACACTTCCTGTGGGTCTCCCGGACCACAGCGCGTTTCCGGTGCCGGCTGGAGGCCGGGGTCCGAGCCCCCGCCCCGCTCGCCGGCCCCGCCCCCGCCCGCGCCCCGCCCCCCGCCTGCCCGCCGCGTTCGGAGTCGGGCGCGCGGAGCTCGGGGCGCACGGAGCGGCGCGCGCCGGTCGGCGGAGCCAGGCTGGCGCCCCCGCCCCCAGCCCCTCGGTCCGTCGCCCGTCCGGCGCCTTCCCGTTCTACTTGCCTTCGCTCCCCGGCCCTGTGGCCGCGCTCCCTCCCTTCCCTCCGTCCCGCCCCTTCCAGCCCCTGCTGCCCGGCTCCTACAGGCCCCCTCGCTGCCCGCGTTCCTATGGACAGACGCACAGACACCTGCAGGTGGGTGAGAGCCCGCGCGCGGGGCGGGGACGAGCGCGCCGACGCTGCGCCCGGGACCGGGAGCCCCTTTGTGTGGGGGGCGGTCGCACTGGCGTCCGCGCCGCTTCCCCCCCGCCGGCGGCCTAGCAGTGACCCGGCTGAACCCTCCTTTTGTTCCTCTGGGCTTGTGGGGGGGGTGGCGCGAGAAGGCCGAGAGTCAGGGCTGAGAGCCGGGCGGCCGGACGTCGCCGGCGACGGCCTCGGGGGCGTGAGGGGGTAGAAACCCCCGGCGGCCGAGCGAGCGGCGGCCGCGGCTCTGGGTTGTCTCTCTGGGGCCGGCCCGCCGCCCAGCGTCTCCTGTCGCCGCCGCGGCCGCGGGCGCGCTGCGTGGGTCTGGCTCGCCCGCTCCCTCTCTGGGGTTTGTTGGAGGTGGGAAGGAGGGCGGGAAAGGGGAAAGAAAAGATCTGCTCTCTTAGTTTTCAAGTCTTGAGGAGGTTATGGAGAGAGAGGGAGAGAGGTGTTTCGGTGCTTTGCCAGACTTGTTTCCCTCCCGCGAGGCACGCCAAGGTGCGTTTGGGGCGTGTGTGAAGGAACGTGCATCGCTTGCGTCCCTTATTTATTGTTTCTGACGGAGAAGGGCTTTCTCCGAAGGGCTCTTCCGCCCCCCAACCCGTCTGAGGCTGCGCACAGTGATTTGTGTTTGTTATCAAATACATCGAGAAATAGATTTCCCTCGGTAGGAGAAGGTTGGGCTGACCAAAATCAGTGTTTTTTAGTATTCTGATGGCTTTCTTTCTTTCTCTCTTTCTTTCTCTTTCTTTCTTTCTTTCTTTCTTTCTTTCTTTCTTTCTTTCTTTCTTTCTTTCTTTCTTTCTTTCTTTCTTCTTTCTTTCTGATAAGGACTTAAAGGCAAGAAATAAAAGATGAATATGGTTGTGATGGTTACATATATGTATAACTTTTGGAGGTAAAGTTTTGTTATTTCCCAGACTCCTTAGGTTTAACATGACAGAATCTTCTACCTATTAAATAAACAGTTAACAAGTAAGTCACTTCCACAGTGGAGGTTAGACTGGAGTGCGATAAACAATTATCTAACTTTCTGTCCAGGCTAAAACCTTTATTTTTGCTGGTTTAAGATATGAGATCTTTCACGACATATGGGGAGAACATGAACGTTAGAACTGATCATCTCTCCCTGTGATTGTGCTTTCCCTATTTTATTATATATATTTATGTATTCTCTGTTTATAACCCAACGACTGTGTTGTATATGGTGGATATAACTTTTGAAAAGCACTGTAAGTGATATTTCTGATTTGTATTATTTATATGTTTTTTATGAACAGTTGCTATGTATTTGTAGATACTCAGATAATAAATGAAGTTGCATAAGCACCCAGAAAATTAATTTTCCAGATTCAGTTTTTTTTAATGGGTTTTTTTTTTTTTTTTTGGCTGCATTGGGTCTTCGTTGCACGGGCTTTCCCTACTTGCGGGGGGGGGCTGCTCTTCGTTGTGGTGGGCGAGCTTCTCATTGCAGTGGCTTCTCGTTGCGGAGCTTGGGCTCTAGGCGCGTGGGCTTCAGTAGTTGTGGCACGCGGGCTCTAGAGCACAGGCTCAGTAGTTGTGGGGCACGGGCTTAGTTGCTCTGTGGCATGTGGGATCTTCCCAGACCAGGGCTTGAACCCGTGTCCCCTGCATTGGCAGGCGGATTCTTAACCACTGCACCACCAAGGAAGCCCTTCCAGATTCAGAGTTTAACGCAGGTGTGGATTTATATCTTTGCATTCACCTCTATCTACTGCTCATTTCTGGAGACTTTTTTTTTTTTTGCTTATTGTTTGAGAATCCATATTGACAAACTTAAATCTGATGGTTACCAAGGAGATCAAAAAAGAAAACACAGTTTTGGGGACACGCAGTTATATGTACAGCTATATGTAGGAAATGTAGTCTTTCTTAAAAAATAAAAGTATTATCATCCAAACATGAAGGAAAATTATTATGGTGGAAAAAATATTTGCTATTTAAATTTTTGTCAAGTAACATGTAGAAATTTGTCAGAAAACAATATACAATTTAATATAGTGTTAACTAGGCAAACTGATTTTTGTCATTATAAAGAGGAGACAGTTTAGTATGCCTAAAATAGTGGTCTTTTTCTAGGAGAAAAATGTATCCTAGATTCTTGTCCTAGTTTTACATTAACACATTAATATTATTTCATGCCTTATTTTGTAAATGCCTGGAGTGTACATTTTTGTACACTTTACTTAAAACTTAGAAGAGGGTACATCTAACAAAGGTCATGCCAGCCTCTTTGATTAGTTCCTGTTTTGACTTCTGTTCTAGATTAGATAAATGAATTTAAACTCTGCACAGAGCTCAGTGTCAGGTGCTGGTAGGCCCTTGAGCAAGATACCTCTTCCTTTTCTAATAAGGATGGCCCAAAGAGGCTAAGTGTTGAAATTTGTTCAGACTTTACCATGAATGGTGGTATAGAGTTCTAAAACACTTCCAGAGTTTCAGCTCTTTAGATACAGACTCTTCATCAGCTCTTCCCAGTATTAAAAAAGATAAGCTAACAAATTGAATTGCATGTTTATGTATTTGTTTACATGGCTGTCAGTTGTAGCATTAAGGTTTAATGGAGTCACTGTGTAAACTAAACATTAAGAGTGTGGCCTGCATTGAGAATTGCTTGACAGAGTTGTAGCTGTGTCTAACAGTTTTCTGGGATTGGCATGGTGTGTTTACTTAGGCTGGCTAAAAGATAACACCTGGTTTTTTTGTTTTGTTGTTTGACTGTGATATGTAGATATTAATTGTTTTGTTTTGTGCTTTGTTTTTCTATAATTAACGGTACTATTTTAGTTAATCAGAAGCATTCCAGAGACTCTTTCATATTTTCATCTGATTTTTCGTCTGGTATGTTGGTGTTTAGGAAGGCATGTAAATTATTTTTCACATCTCATCGTTGAAATTTTTTTCTGCTGCTTTTGATACTATGACAAATGCTTCCAGAAATTTTGAATTTGCGTAAAGTTGGGTTTTAAATGTATCAGTAGCTGAGCAGTGGAATCTGATATTTACCAGTTTTTTTTTTTTTAACAACACTAAGCTCTCCACGGTTAAATTTGATAGGCTTTAAAATCCATAGACTTTTCTAGTCTTTTCCTGTTTGTTAGTTATTAGTGTGGTACCATTAAAAGACACTTAAAATGGGGCTTCCCTGGTGGCGCAGTGGTTGGGGGTCCGCCTGCCGATGCAGGGGACACGGGTTCGTGCCCCGGTCCGGGAAGATCCCACATGCCGCAGAGCGGCTGGGCCCGTGAGCCATGGCCGCTGAGCCTGCACGTCCGGAGCCTGTGCTCCGCGGCGGGAGAGGCCACAGCAGTGAGAGGCCTGCGTACCGCAAAAAAAAAAGACACTTAAAATGTTCACTTTATGTTACCTGGAACCCTCAAACGACTAGTATTATCATTAGTAATAACCAGGGGGAAAGCTGAAAAGTTAACAATTTTATTCTTTATAAAAGATCTGGGACTTTCAAGTTCTTTTCCCTAAAGTTTTTTGTAGCTTGGGAAAGTAGGCCTGACTGTGAGAGGTGCGGACAGTGACCTCTCGTTCCAGCCTTTATCGTCCTGCGTTGTTTAAGAGCAGTACATACCCTTGCTGCTTGCCGAAAATGCAGAATTCATTCTTGGACTAATATTCTGCTACCAGATGTATGAGGCTGGCTCTAAAGAAGCTTTTTCTCTTAAATACTGTCAAAAATAGAGAAGCTGAAGATTGGAGAGAAGCCATTTATTTTGAACAGTTTACTTTTTGACAGTTTGTGTTTGTAAAGAAACCTGCTCATAATATTTAGTGAAGAGACCTACATAGTCGCCTGAAGAAACCCCACAGGTTTCTTTTTTGCCTTGAAGAAAGTTTCCATAGAGCTTAACTCTTCCATGGTACTTCTTGACTTTGCTTCTGATTAGTTGATTTATGGACTTTATTTACCAGCATGATTGGAGAATTCTTTTGCTGTACTGAAATTGCACTCTGCCTGTGCTCTCCTCTGTTTCCTAGGTAACAAATGCACTGCACAGATTCCATAATGAGGACTGTGGTTGGCTAGTTACAGTGTAAATTCTGTTGTTTGGTAAAGCTTAGTCTCAAATTCAAATAAAGGTCAAGAAACCAAAAGTACTGAAAATGCAAATTTTTGCATTTTATTTTGTATGCAGTGTCAACAAAGTGTAATACCCTTTTCTGGAGAAAGGCAAATTATGCAGCAGTATTCATGTTTGTTTTGCAGAGTCTCACACTTAAACCGTTGGAGAGCTTTTTGAGTATTGCATATTGGTAAAACCAGTGTCTCTAGTGACAAAGAAGATGTATTTCAGAAACACTTTATCAGAGCCCGTGAGCCATGGCTGCTGAGCCTGCGTGTCTGGAGCCTGTGCTCCACAACGGGAGAGGCCACAGCAGTGAGAGGCCCGTGTACCGCAAAAAAAAAAAAAAAAAAAAAGAAACACTTTATCACACTTAAAGTAATATAGAAAGCAAAGGGATGTGGTCTAGGACATCAGTAATTGGTCCTTTTGTACTGAAAGAAAAGTAGCATCAAAAGATAAATTGTGCAACTTTATGTTAAATATAAATTTAAAAAACTTTAAGAAGACATTAAATCATTTAAGAAACTTTTTAAAACATTGAAAGTCTTACCACAAATGGTGCAGTTTTCTTCCAGCTTTTTTCCCCCTCTGATCTGCCTGAATGTTGACCAGCCTGGCACAAGGGAGCAGGGCTTCAAGTTGGAGAATTGCTTTCCCCTCCACCTTACTTCCTCTTGGGCCTCTGTAGCTCTGGATGCAGGGCAAGAAGTAGTGCAGCTGCTAGTAATGATTACCTGTTTGTTCAAAAACAAAAAACACAAAAATAACTTTCAAAGAATTCCATTAATACCCATTGCAAACATCTTTTCGTTTGATACCTGAAAACTTTTTTTTATTTGTTAATCATCAAGGATTCCATTAGCTGAAATTTTTTTTTTAAATTCTTTTGAGTTCTAGAGAATTATCCAGAGTTGCCTCCATTACTCTCCCTTCCTTGGCTGAATTGTTTTTGGGTTATTTTATTTACCTTTTTAGTTCATTAAAATGTCAGGAATAGGACATATCTCGGTTGGATTTCTCTCTTCTTGATTTTTCTCAAAACTGACACTACTTTAACCTCTTCCGTCCTTTTCTACTTGCCAATATTGTGTCCCTTCACTTTTCCCTTGTCAGTATCTTCCCTGTTTTCCCTTGTAAATACTTAACTGTTTAAAAAATTTTATTGTTGCATATAAGCCATAATCACCACATAGCAAAAGCTCTACTTTTTCTGTTACAAGGCTTCATACTTAGTGGAATATTATCAATATCTGAACTCTTACCCAACTAGGACTACTTTCTCTCTCTAGCCTGTATTCATTTTTAAGGGCTGCTGAAACAAAGTACGACAGACTGGGTGGCTTCAACAACAAAAATTTATTTATTTTTTACAGTTCTGGAAGCTATAAGATGTTGGCAGGGTTGGATTCTTCTAAGGCCTCTCTCCTTGGCTTGTAGATCGTTGTTTTCCTTAGGTATCTTCACATGGTCCTTCCTATGTGCCCCTCTGTGACCTAATCTCCTCTCTTCCTGTAAGGACATCAGTCTATATCCTTAGGATTCACCCAAATGACCTCATTTACCTTAATTACCTCTTTAAAGGCCCAATCTCCAAATACAGTCTCATTCTGAAGTACTGGGGGTTAGGACTTCAGTGTATGAATTTGGAGGGAACACAATTCAGCTGATAATACAGCCTCTTCCTCCACCAATGTCTTTCATACATACATACATACATACATACTTCATTCCATATGTGTAATTTTATAGTGGTTTTCATCTTTTATACCTTTTTTACTCTCTTGGCATTTTTTCACTTGAGTGCAAGGTCCAGTAGACAGCAATATGATCAACTTCGTATGCCATTAAAAATAATTAAAGTGGGGAGTTAAAGGCTTTATTTTGTTTTTATTCACTCTTCATATTATTTTTAAATACTTTATTTTGGATAGTTTAAAGTAGAAAATTCTTAATCATCGGTTTCAAATGCAGGAGAATCTCAGTGTAGCCAAATTTAGTGAAACTGCTGATGCTGTTTTCTTGTGAATTCTAAGGACATGTTTCTTTTGGTGCTCTTTTTCAGATACTGGCCTTGCTACTTGCATGGTAAATTACACGCCATTCTGATCAATTCACACCTTCCTTGGCTGATGACTCTTGAATCTGATATCCACTCAGGGCCTCTCTGCTGAAATCCAGATGTATACAACAACCAACTGGACACAGTCATTTGATCTGCCACAAACACTTCACATTCAGCATGCCCAAAACTTGATTTATCTTTCTCTTCATATCTGTCTTTTCTTGTGTTCCCTAGCTTAGTGAGTGGTACTATTTCCATACATTTTCCCAGTCCAGAAATTTAGGAGTTATCTGTGATGCCTCCGTTATTCTCAGTCCTGTCTTCCATACATAATCAAGTGCCTAGACCAGTCAATTCCTGCTCCCTAAGATTTCTTAGTTCTGTCTGTTCACCCCATACAAGTCACAAACTACTCTGTCACCTTTGCCCATCATTGGTTTTAGTTCTACAGTTGAATATATTCAGTGTACAACGTAAGTCCTTGTGCTAAGGCTTCTATAATCATCATTTGATAGTCTGAAGCTCAATGAATCCACATAAAGAGCTTGTGTGAGTAATATCTTCTGTCTTTCATATTTAAAACTGTTCATCTGTGGCTTTTAAACTTGAAGGGCATTTTGGCTGAATATAATTACTTAGCCTGCATTTTCTTCCCTCAAATACCTTTTTTTTTCTTTTAATGTTTACATCTCTCTTTTTTTTAAAAGTAATTTTATTTTATTTATTTATTTATGTCTGCGCTGCATTCGGGATCTTAGTTCCCAGACCAGGGATTGAACCTGCACACCCTGCAGTGGAAGCGCAGAGTCTTAACCACTGGACCACTGGAGAATTCCCCTTTCCTCAAGTATCTTAAATATGTTATTCTGTTTTAAGATTTGACAAAACTTTTCTTTAAAAGGCCAAATAGTAATTATTTTAGGCTTTGTGGGCCATAGGTCACTGTCACAATTATTTAACTGTGCCATGTCAGTGCAAAAGCAGCCGTAGAGAATATATAAATGAACAAGCATGACTGTGTTCCAGTAAAACTTTATTTACAGAACTGGACAGTGGGCTAGATTTGGTACATAAGCCATAGTTTGCTGAGTCCTACTGTACTGTATTCTGATAAAAAATGTTGTCAGAGTCTAATACCGATATGATTTTCTTTCTTCTTTAAGTGTCTTTATCTTTTTTCCTAGATGCCCAAAGGACATTCCCCCCCCCCACCACACACCTTTTATTTATTTATTTATTTTTTTTTTTTGGCTGTGCTGGGTCTTTGTTGTAGCACATGGGCTCTTTGTTGTGGCTTGCGGGGCTTCTCTAGTTGTGGTGCGTGGGCTTACTTGCAGTATGTGGGATGTTATTTCCCTGATCAGGGATTGAACCCAGCCCCCCTGCATAACCACTGGACCACGCACCAGGGAAGTCTCCCTTCATCTTTAAAGGCAAATAATTTTACTAGAATACATCTTAAGTGTTGGCTGTTCTCTGTTAATTTTTCCAGATACACAATGGATGTTTTATTATGTTGGCTCAAATTTTTTAAAAAAATATTTTCATCAGTTATATATTTATTCTTTTCCATTATTTTTATTTTCTTCCTTGAGGTCTTCTGTTACATAATGTTGAATCTTCTTTGCTTATCATTTATGTCTATACTTTATTCAAATTCTTTTTATTTTATTTTTTATATTTGCTGTACTTTTTTCTTTTTCTCTTTTAGTCTCTTTAATGTACTTTCCATGGTGTCTATCTATTAAGCCTAGTGTTCCTTCTAGTTTTGTCTTCCTTTTGAATTTTTTTTTTCCTTTTCTATTCCATACTGAACTCTGTCATTTCTCCTTTTAAATGCTCTTGTTATTTAGCCATTGTCATTTTTTTTAGCTTTTCTATTTCTGATGTATGCTTTCTTTCATAGCATCCTATCATTTCCTTAATTTCTTTCAATTCTTATTGAAATATTATATTACAGTTTTCATCTGCTTTGTGGCCATATTTTTGTGATGTTCCTTCATTGACTACTGGTACGTAATTTGGTTCTTTTTAATCTTTTTTCTCACAGTACTTTTCATAGGGCTATGTTGTATTCTTTTCTCTTGTTCATGTATAAGTTAGAAGGATTTACCTGTACTTCAGGAGGTTTCTGTGATGGGGGTGGAAGTGGACCAAGGTAGTTTTCTTAGTTTTAAGGTTTGAAATTTTCTCCTTGGTTTCTTATGTGAAGTATTTAAAAATATGGCCACTCAAAATCAAAGTGAGATACCAATACATACCCACTAGAATGGCTAAATGAAATAAATGAAAAATACCAAGTGAGAATGTAGAGTAATTGGAATTCTCATGCACTGCTATTGGAAGTGTAAATTGGTATAGAAATATAAATGGATACAAGCAATTTGGAAAGTTGTTTGGCAGTATCTACTAAAGCTGCATATGCATATCCTATAACTCAGTAATTCCACTTGAAGATAAATGCTTACCAAATAAATGTACAAGAATGTTCATAGTACTGTTTGTAATAGCCCCAAACTGAAGGGTGCCCAAATGACCATCAGTATAATATGTGGTAGGGTGTTATATTGATGACCCCAAATAAATCACATCTCCTGGTGTCTACACCCGTGTGTTGTCTCTTTCTGCAGTGAGTCTAATTTTGGCTACATAACTTACTTTGGCCAGTGGACATTAGCAAGCATGATCTGTTGAGGAATTAGTGACTAGAAAGGAGAAAAGTGGAGGCTTCTGGAGTGCGGGTAATATTCTGTTTCTTGATCTGGTTGCTGGTTACATAAATGTCTTCTGTTTGTGAAAAGGTGAAATATGAGCAGCTTGTTCACTTATTATTTCTGCTCTTTTCTAATTGTATATTATATTTCAACATACAGGAATAAATATGTCCTCTTTATCTAGTCTCTGCTGTGATATTCTCTGAGATTGGCCTCCTTTGGGAATCTTTATCCTTTATCCTTAGTGATGCCTCTTTGTTTGATTTAGATTTTAATCCCAACAGTTTTCTTTTTCTAAATTTTTTTTTTTTTTTTTTTTGGCTGCGTTGGGTCTTCATTGCTACGCCAAGGCTTTCTCTAGTTGTGGTGCTCAGGCTTCTCCTTGTGGTGGCTTCTCCTTGTGGAGCGCGGGCTCTAGGTGCATGGCTCAGTAGTTGTGGCACACGGGCTTAGTTGCTCTGTGGCATGTGGGATCTTCCTGGACCAGGGATGGAACCCATGTCCCCTGCAGTGGCAGGCAGATTCTTAACCACTGCGCCACCAGGGAAGTCCCCTTTTTAAAAATTTTTATTATTTTAATTTTAAAAATTTTTCTGGCCACGCTGCACAGCTTGTGGGATCTTAGTTCCCTGACCAGGGATCCAGCCCAGGCCCACGGCAGTGAAAGTGACGAGTCTTAACCACTGGGCCACCAGGGAAGGCCCCCAGCAGTTTTCTTTCTAAGGCCTCTTAGTAGGTCCCCATGGTCTTGTAGTCTTCTCTAGAAGCCTGAGAGACTTTACTCTTCTCTCATCCAGTTTCACTTAAATGGGATCCTTTCTTTTTGAGAGTAATTGTTGGTAATTTCTTGTTCCAGGTTATATAATTATCAGAACTCCTCTTTTTTTCTCTCCTCACCTGCCCAGTTTTTGATCCTGTGTGAGTCCTGTTTATGTGAGTGTTTTAGCTTCTGCCTGCTCATCTCAGGTTCATGGGGCTACTTCATCACCTAATTCTGTTGATCTTACCTTCTGTTATCCTAGTTATTTTATCTGCCCCCACCCCTGCCACCCCATGTACTTGTAGATTCACTTGCAATTGTAAGAAATAATAGATTCTTTGCATACTTTGCTGTTTCCCCTGATGGTTAACATTTTATAAAATTATAATATCACAGCTAGGCTGTTGACTGTTATGGGCTGAATTGCATTCCCCCTGATTCATATGTTGAATCCTTGATCCCCCAATGCTTCAGAATGTGGCTGTATTTGGAGCTAGGGCCTTTAACAAGGTGCTTAAGTTAAAACGAGGCTGTTGGGGTGGCCATGATCCATTCTGACAGGTGTCCTTGTAAGAGGAAATTTGGACACAGAAAGAGACACCAGAGATGTGTGTACAGAGGAGAGACCATGTGAGGACACAGTGTGAAGGTGGCTATCTGGAAGCCAAGGAAAGAGGCATCAGAAGAAACCGGATTTGCCAACACCTTCATCTTGGATTTCTAGCCTTCAGAACTGAGAAAATTAATTTCTGTTGTTTAAGTGGGTGACTTAATTAAGACTTAAGTTAAGTCTTAACTTAACTTAAGTGACTTAATTAAGACTTAATTAAGACTCTGTGGTATTTATTTTGTAACGGTAGCCCTAGCAAATGAATACATTGACATCTGTACAATTGTCCACTTTTATTCAGATTTCCAATTTTACTTTTACTCATATGTGTGTGTATTAGGTTCAGTACAGTTTTATCACCTGTGTATGTACTTGTTTCTACCAGCCCCTCTATTCTCCCACCCTGCCACCCCTTCCCTAACCCCTGACAACCATTACGAGGTCTTCCATTTCTGGAACTTTGTCATTTAAAAATATAAATGGAATCATACAGTATGTAACCTTTTGGGATTGGCTTTTTTCACTAAGCATAATTCCCTGGAGATGCATCCAGGTTGTTGCATGTATCAATAGTTTGTTCCTTTTTATTCCTGTGTAGTAGTCCATGGGTTTATCATAGTTTATTTAAGCATTCATCTGCTGAAGGACATCTAGGTTGATTCCATTTCTTGACCTTTACAAATAAAGATGTTATGAACATAACTTTTAATTTTTTCTGGGAAACATACCCAGGAATGTAATTGCTATATCATATGGTAATTACACATTTAATTTTTTAAGTAACTGCCAAACTTTTCCAGAGTGACTGTGCCATTTTATATTCCCACCAGCAATATATAAGTGATCTAGTTTCTCCACATCCTTGTTAGCATTTGATGTTGTCACTGTTTCTTATTTTAGCCATTCTGATGTGTGTTTAGTAATATTGTGGTTTTGGCTAATGACTAGTGTTATACATCTTTTCATGTGTTTATTTGCCATCTGTATATCCTCTTCTATGAAATGTCTGTTTATGTCTTTTGTCCATTTTCTAATTGAATTTTTTTGTTGGCTTGTTTTACTGTTTTCACAGTTCTTTATCTATTCTAGATGCTAGTCGTTTGTCAGATATTTGGTTTGCAGATGCTTTCTTCTAGTTTATAGATGTCTTCTAATCCTCTTCACATGCGCTTTCGCAGAGCAAAAATTTTTAATTTTACCAATTTTTCCTATTATGGATCTTGCTTTTGGTTTCAAGTCTAGGAACTCTTTGCCTAGCCCCAGATCCCAGAGATTTTCTTGTAGTTTTATACCAGTTTTTGTTTTGTTTTGTTTAGTTTATTGTTTTACAATTAAGTCTCTGATCCAATTTGTGTTAGCTTTTATTTAAGGTGTGAGGTTTAGGTTGAGGTTCATTTTTGCCTGTGGATGTCCAGTTACTCCAGTGCCATTTGTTGAAAAGGCTATCCTTCCTCCATTGAATTTCTTTTGCACCTTTGTAAACAGTTAGTTGAGCATATGTGTGAGTCTATTTCTTGGTCGGCTCCATCTGTTTTTATGAATAGATATGAGGAGAGTTCAGAACTAAGCTTCTGATTCTATCCTGCTTGCTTAGAAGTCCTTATTTATTCCTAGAATGATTTTTTGTTATTATGTTGGAAACTATTTTTTTCCTGTTGATCAAGGGGGACAGATATCTGTGTAGGTTAAAAAAAAAAATTAAGGTATGCAGTAATTTGATTAATAGCTTTTGTAGTTTATCTGCTTTATAGTATAGTGATAAGCCCATGTATATTTGTTGCAGAGAGTTTAATTCTTTTCTGAATTACTCAGGTTGTTAACATTCATGACAATTATGACTCATTAATATTCTTCATTTATCTGGCATCTTGAGAAAACAAGAAACTCTACATTAATGAATTTCTCTATAATTAAAGTTTAACTCCTGGACGAAACTTAAGATTTTAATCATTTTTAGTGAAAATATATCCCAAATGTAGTTTAAGTAAAGGTAGCATTTCAGTTGCTTTTGGAAATTTGCCAAAGGAATCCTTTTCTGGCATCTGGGTGAATCCAAGCAGATATAGAAACATTTTCAAGATTTTTTTCACTCCCCCCCAAAATTCTCTTAACTTTTCTTTAAAGAAGTTTAAAAAACTTTTTTTTAGTTTTGCAATTTTAGGCTGGTTTTGTACAACTAATGCAAGGAAGGATTCATCTACCTGACTAACATATTCATCAAATTCACTGATTTACCCAAATCCTGTTTAAAACAGCCTTTGACCAAACCACTAGACTAACAGAGAACCTCAGACCCCAGGGAATATCAATTGGAGTGAGGCCTCCTGAAGGTCCTCATCTCAGCACCAAGACCCAGCTCTATCCAATGGCCTGCAAACTCCAGTGCTGGACGTCTCAGGCCAAACAAGCAGTAAGACAGGAATACAGCACCACCCATCAAAAAAAGAAACAACAAAAAAATATGTTACAGACGCAGGAGCAATGTAAAAATGCACCAGACCAAACAAACGAAGAGGAAATTGGCAGTCTACCTGAAAAAGAATTCAGAATAATGGGAGTAAAGATGATCCCAAATCTTGGAAATACAATGGAGAAAATACAAGAAACATTTAACAAGGACCGAGAAGAACTAAAGAGCAAACAAACAATGAGGAACAACACAATAAATGAAGTTAAAAATTCTCTAGAAGGAATCAATAGAATAACTGAGGCAGAACAACAGGTAAGTGAACTGGAAGATAAAATAGTGGAAATACTGCCTCAGAGCAGAATAAAAAAGAATGAAAAGAATTGAGGATAGTCTCAGAGACCTCTGGGACAACATTAAATGCACCAACGTTCGAATTATAGGGATCCCAGAAGAAGAAGAGAAAAAGAAAGGGTATGGGAAAATATTTGAAGAGATTATAGTTGAAAACTTCCCTAACACGGGAAAGGAAATAGTCAAGTCCAGGAAGCACAGAGAGTCCCATACAGGATAAACCCAAGGATAAAAACGCCAAGACGCATACTAATCAAACTATCAAAAATTAAATACAAAGAAAAAATATTAAAAGCAGCAAAGTAAAAGCAACAAATAACATACAAAGGAATCCCCATAAGGTTAACAGCTGATCTTTCAGCAGAAACTCTGCAAGCCAGAAGGGAGTGGCAGGATATTTAAAGTGATAAAGGGAAAATCACATTTAAAGTGATGAAGGGAAAATCCTACAACCAAGATTACTCTACCCAGCAAGGATCTCATTCAGATTCAACAGAAAAATTAAAACCTTTACAGACAAGCAGAAGTTAAGAGAATTCAGCACCACCAAACCATTTACAACAAATGCTAAAGGAACTTCTCTAGGCAGGAAACACAAGAGAAGGAAAAGACCTACGATAACAAACCCAAAACAATTAAGAAAATGTTGGTAGGAACGTACATATCGATAATTACCTTAAATGTAAATGGATTAAATGCTGCAACCAAAAGACACAGACTGAGTAAATGGATACAAAACAAGACCTGTATATATGCTGTCTACAAGACACCCACTTCAGACCTAGGGACACATACAGACTGAAAGTGAGGGGATGGAAAAAGGTATTCCATGAAAATGGAAATCAAAAGAAAGCTGGAGTAGCAATTCTCATATGAGACAAAACAGACTTTAAAATAAAGACTATTACAAGAGACAGAGAAGGACACTACCTAATGATCAAGGGATCAATCCAAGAAGAAGATATAACAATGGTAAATATTTATGCACCCAACATAGGAGCACCTCAATACATAAAGCAAATGCTAACAGCCATAAAGGGGGAAATTGACAGTAACACAATAATAGTATGGGATTTTAACACCCCACTTTCACCAATGGACAGGTCAGCCAAAATGAAAGTAAATAAGGAAACACAAGCTTTAAATAACACATTGAACAAGGTGGACTTAATATTTATAGGACATTCCATCCAAAAACAAGAGAATACACTTTCTTCTCAAGTGCTCATGAAACATTCTCCAGGATACATCATATCTTTGGTCACAAATCAAGCGTCAGTAAATTTAAGAAAATTGAAATCGTATCAAGTATCTTTTCCGACCATACCACTATGAGACTAGATAACAATTACAGGAAAAAAACTGTAAAAAATACAAACACATGGAGGCTAAATACTATGTTACTTACTAACGAAGAGATCACTGAAGAAATCAAAGAGGAAATCAAAAAATACCTAGAAACAAATGACAGACACGATGACCCAAAACCAATGGGAGGCAGCCAAAGCAGTTCTAAGAGAGAAGTTTACAGCAATACAATCCTGCCTCAGGAAACAAGAAACATCTCAAATAAACAACCTAACCTTACACTTAGGTGTAAGCAATTAGAGAAAGAAGAACAAAAAACCCCCACAGTTAGCAGACGGAAGGAAATCATAAAGATCAGATCAGAAATAAATGAAAAAGGAATGAAGGAAACAATAGCAAAGATCAGTAAAACTAAAAGCTGGTTCTTTGAGAAGATAAACAAAATTGATAAACCATTAGCCAGACTCATCAAGAAAAAATGGGAGAAGACTCAAATCAACAGAATTAGAAATGAAAATAGAAGTAACAACAGACACTGCAGAAATGCAAAGGATCATGAGAGATTACTACAAGCAACTATATGCCAATTAAATGGACAACCTGGAAGAAATGAAAAAATTCTTAGAAAATATAGCACAACCTTCTGAGACTGAACCTGGAAGAAATAGAAAATATGAACAGACCAATCACAAGCACTGAAATTGAAACTGTGATTAAAAATTTTCCAGCAAACAAAAGCCCTGGACCAGATGGCTTCACAGGTAAATTCTATCAAACATTTAGAGAAGAGCTAACACCTATCCTTCTCAAACTCTTCCAAAATATAGCAGAGGGAGGAACACTCCCAAACTCATTCTATGAGGCCATCATCACCCTGATACCAAAACCAGACAAAGATGTCACAAAAAAAGAAAACTACAGGCCAGCATCACTGATGAGCGTAGATGCAAAAATCCTCAGTAAAATACTAGCAAACAGAATCCAAAAGCACATTAAAAGGATCATACAGCATGATCAAGTGGGGTTTATCCCAGGAATGCAAATATACGCAAATCAATCAATGTGATACATATTAACAAACCGTGATGTGATACATATTAACAAATACCATATTAACAAATTGAAGGATAAAAACCATGTGATAATCTCAATAGATGCAGAAAAAGCTTTTGACAAAAAACACCTATTTATGATAAAAACTCTCCAGAAACTAGGCATAGAGGGAACCTACCTCAACATAATAAAGGCCATATATGACAAACCCACAGTCAGTATTGTTCTCAGTGGTGAAAAACTGAAACCATTTCCTCTAAAATCAGGAACAAGACAAGGTTTCCCACTCGCACCACTGTAATTCAACATAGTTTTGGAAGGTTTAGCTATGGCAATCAGAGAAGAAAAAAATAAAAGGAATCCAAATCGGAAAAGAAGAAGTAAAGCTGTCACTCTTTGCAGATGACATGATACTCTACAAAGAGAATCCTAAAGATGCTACCAGAAAACTACTAGAGCTAATCAATGAATTTGGTAAAGTAGCAGGATACAAAATTAATGCACAGAAATCTCTTGCATTCCTATACACTAATGAAGAAAAATCTGAAAGAGAAATTAAGGAAACACTCCCATTTATCACTGCAGCAAAAAGAATAAAATACCTAGGGATTAAACCTACCTAAGGAGACAAAAGACCTGTATGCAGAAAACTAAGACACTGATGCAAGAAATTAAAGATGATACAAACAGATGGAGAGATATACCATGTTCTCAGATTGGAAGAATCAACACTGTGAAAATGACTATACTACCCAAAGCAATCTACAGAGTCAGTGCAATCCCTATCAAACTACCAATGGCATTTTTCACAGAACTAGAACAAAAAATTTTACAATTTGTATGGAAACAAAAAGGACCCTGAATAGCCAAAGCAATCTTGAGAAAGAAAAATGGAGCTGGAGGAATCTGGCTCCCTGACTTCAGACTATACTACAAAGCTACAGTAATCAAGACAGTATGGTACTGGCACAAAAACAGAAATATAGATCAATGGAACAGGATAGAAAGCCCAGAGATAAACCCACGCACATATGGTTACCTTATTTTTGATAAAGGAGGCAAGAATATACAGTGGAGAAAAGACAGCCTCTTCAATAAGTGGTTCTGGGAAAACTGTACAGCTACATGTGAAAGAATGAAATTAGAACACTTCCTAACACCATACACAAAAATAAACTCAAAATGGACTAAAGACCTAAATGTAAGGCCAGACACTCTATGACATAAATTACAGCAAGATCCTTTTTGACCCATCTCCTAGAGAAATGGAGATAAAAATAAACAAATGGGACCTAATGAAACTTCAAAGCTTTTGCACAGCAAAGGAAACCATAAACAAGACGAAAAGACAACCCTCAGAATGGGGGAAAATATTTGCAAACGAAGCAACTGACAAAGGATTAGTCTCCAAAATAAACAAGCAGCTCATGCAGCTCAATATCAAAAAAACTAACAACTCAATCCAAAAATGGGCAGAAGACCTAAGTAGACATTTCTCCAAAGAAGATATATAGATTGCCAACAAACACATGAACGGATGCTCAGCATCACTAATCATTAGAGAAATGCAAATCAAAACTACAATGAGGTATCACCTCACACCGGTCAGAATGCCATCATCAAAAAATCTACGAACAATAAATGCTGGAGAAGGTGTGGAGAAAAGGGAACCCTCTTGCACTGTTGGTGGGAATGTAAATTGATACAGCCACGATGGAGAGCAGTTTGGAGATTCCTTAAATAACTACAAATAGAACTACCATATGACCCAGCAGTCCCACTACTGGGAATATACCCTGAGAAAAGCATAAATCAAAAAGAGTCATGTACCACCGTGTTCATTGCAGTACTCTTTACAATAGCCAGGACATGGAAGCAACCTGTGTCCATTGACAGGTGAATGGATAAAGAAGATGTGGCACATATATACAATGGAATATTACTCAGCCATAATAAGAAACAAAATTGAGTTATTTTGTAGTGAGGTGAATGGACCTAGAATCTGTCATGCAGAGTGAAATCAAGAAGAGAAAAACAAATATAGTAACACAAATATATGGAATCTAAAAAAAAAAGGTTCTGATGAGCCTAGGGGCAGGACAGGAATAATGACACAGACATAGAGAATGGACTTGAGGACACAGGGAGGGGGAAGGGTAAGTTAGACGAAATGAGTAGCATTGACATATATACACTACCAACTGTAAAATAGATAGCTAGTAGGAAGCAGCTGTAAAGCACAGGGAGGTCAGCTCGGTACTTTGTGACTGCCTAGAGGGGTCAGATAGGGAGAGTGGGAGGGAGACACATTTCCATCATCACAGAAAGTTCTGGACAACACCACACTACATCTTTATGATGGAAAGCTTCTCACTTTTCCATAGCATCATAAAAGAGCTCTCTGTGGATGGATGGTAATGATGGTAGCACAACAGTGTGAATGTACTTAATGCCAATGAACTGCACACTTAAAGAGAGTTAAGATGGTAAATTTTATGTTATTTATTTTACCCCCACTGCAAAAGAGCAGTTCTCTCAGTTACACTCTCTCCTAATATTCCAAGGTGTGGCACAAATTGCAGCTGGTTACTAAATTGGACCTCCTTCAAGTGTGGGCTCACCAGAACTAAGAATTTATTTACTTATTTATTTTAATTAAATATTTATTTATTTAGTTTTGGCTGCATCAGGTCTTCGTTGTGGCACACAGGATCTTTCGTTGTGGCACGAGTGCTCTTCGTTTCGGCATGCAGGTTTCTCTCTAGTTGTGGCGCACAGGGTTCAGAGTGCATGGGCTCAGTAGTTGCGGTGCATGGGCTCTCTAATTGTGGCGCACAGGCTCCAGCGTGCATGGGCTCTGTAGTTGTAGCACGCAGGCTCTTTAGTTGTAGTGTGCAGGCTTAGTTGCCCCGTGGCATGTGGGATCTTAGTTCCCCAACCAGGGATCGAACCTGCATCCCCTGAATTGCAAGGGAGATTCTCAACCACTGGACCACCAGTGAAGTCCCAAAGCCAAAAATTTATAAGTGGTTGTAAGCATATGAAAAAAACCCAATGCCTGCTGTCCATTTCTACTGCCCATGCTTTGGCTTTGAGTTTTTACATATTCTTGGTTGGATCCATCCACCTTTTATTTCAACAGCATTGTTATTAGACCCTTCTCAAATCTCCCCGCACCACACAGTCCTCTCCTTCAGAGATATGTTAATCCCTCAGCACTAATATCAGAGTCACCATTACATCTTGTTGACTCTGTATACATGGGAATAGGGATGGGCAACGATCGATCAATACTGAAAAAGCTGAAATCAACAGAGGAAATAAGATGGGGTAGAGGGACACACCAAAAAAAAAATCCCATTCTTAGAAATTAAAATTAGAAGTGGTAAATCAGTTTGCTAGAAAGAACAAGAGCAGCAAAAACCTTGTGTGTGTCTGTGTGTTTGGGTGTGTGTGCATGTGTGTGTTGGCAGGGGATGAGGGATCGACAAAGGCCCCGAAGTAACAATAACTCAAAATCTCTGTAATGCAGTCTGCAGTTGTGCTTAATCAACTACAAACCTCAGTGCTCCCTCAGTTATGAAATCTTACTCCAAAGTCCTGCTTTAAACCTATCAGGGGGGTTGCATATAGTCTATAGTCCCCACTTGGGGCAATTTGATATATACAGTGACTTCTAGGAACACAACTCCCCACATAAACAATGCCTACCCACCCATAGGTCCAAGAATAAAACCAGAACCATCTGAATCAGAGCTAACTTTATCACTATAATTTCATCTTGGGTTTCAATTTAGAATTTTCTTTTATATACAGTGAAATGCTAACAACTTTGTCAACAATGTTTAGGTCATATACACTGAGTTTTCTGTGGTTCTGCTAAAATACCCACACTTTTTCCCAGTGCTGTGGGTCAGCAGTCTATAAACATGGAACAACCTGCCTTTGAAAGAAGCCACCTCTGCTGAAATGGCATCATGTGTGCGATGTGGGCCTGAGTGTAACCATCTGGCAACCCACCCAGATTCACTGTTGGATGGATGCTGAACCTACCAGCTCTCATTCCATCCTCAAATCTTAAACCTAAGAGCTACTTGCAGATTTCCAGTCAGGGCAAAGTTCCTGTTAAATGTCTGTTAAGACAAAGTGGGATGAACTTAGAGGCTTTTTTTTTTTTTTCTAAAGGAGAATTCAAGAAAAGAATTCAAGATACACATCACCCCATAGGTCTTCTCTTACGTGCTGTACACAGTGAGTCAATACACCATGCACAAGCTCTGGCATCAGACAGACAAATTTCATATCTTGGCTCCAGCAACTACTAGCTGTATAACCTTTAAGAATTCACTTAACCTCTGAGACTCAATTTTCACATTTTATAAGATGGAAATAACAGTAACAGTACCTTAGTTCTATGGTTGTAGTAAGATGACATATGTAAAAGACTGACAACATATCCAACTAAAAAGGCTTTTAGAAACTTCTCTGCACAACTGCCACTGTCCAGTCCAACCAACCGCCTCTTCAGTTTTGCTGTATATTCAGCACTCAACTCAGCTCACATAGTCTGTCCTCAGTTAATTGGTAGCTATTATTAACTACAGTCCTCATCCAAACCAGCTCTTTCCCCTGACCTCACCTCTGCTAGTTTGCAGATTCACTGACCCCATCTACTCACTAATTATGGCATCTCAGAGGACACTCTACAGCCAGCCAATGCCCCCTTCTTCTCTCCAAGTGGCACCCTGACCCCTCCCTCACCCCGCATAGCTGATTCATCAGTGCCTGCTAATACTGGGCCAGTTCTATGCAAGTCTAGACTAATGACCTGTGCTAAAATGACATTAGAGCATGTGTTCATACACATACGTTCCAGAAAGATTTGTTCAAGGGCTCACTTTTAATCATTTTTAGAAAAATATCTAAGAAATTCTAAACTACCTTCCTTAGGACTTTCAAACGTGTAAAACAAGGTGAGGAAATTCCAGGCCAGAGACCAGAACTAACATATGGCTTAAATTTCATATAATCCAGGCCACAGCTTCTAAAACCACATGGTTGGTGCTTTAAAATCAACATATCCAATTATGAATGTATCTGAAAGGTCTCTTGGCATCCTTCCAGAACCATCCTCCACCCTTAGTATCTGATTCTGACATCACTTCTCAAATTAGGTGTCATGAGTAATAAAAAGAAATCAGTTTCTTTTTTTTTTAAATAGATCTTTATTGGAGTATAATTGCTTCACAATACTGTGTAGTTTCTGTTGCACAACAAAGTGAACCAGCCAAATGCATACACATGTACCCATATTTCCTCCCTCTTGAGCCTCCCTCCCATCCTCCCTATCCCACCTCTCTAGGTCATCACAAAGCACCGAGCTGATCTCCCTGTGCTATGCTGCTGCTTCCCACCAGCCAACTATTTTACATTCGGTAGTGTATATATGTCGATGCTACTCTCACTTCGCCTCAGCTTTGCCCTCCCACCCCATGTCCTCAAGTCCATTCTCTATATCTATGTCTTTATTCCTGCCCTGCAACTAGGTTCATCAGTACCTTTTTTTTTTTTAAGTTTCCATATATATGCGTTAGCATACAGTATTTGTTTTTCTCTTTCTGACTTACTTCACTCTGTATGACAGACTCTAGGTCCATCCACCTCACTACAAATAACTCAGTTTTGAAGAAATCAGTTTCTAATTGGTGGTTTTGATGATGGTGGCTATGATGGTAGGTGGCTTTGCTGTAGGTAGGAAAGATATTGCCCAGTTGTCTTTACACAGCCCTGTATCTTGCTAATTCAGGCCACCCACACTTGTCAGCTTGAAGGTACTCCCACCATCCACTTGACTCTAAAAGAAGTCTGGGGCGTTTGCAATCCTGCTCCTGTGGTGATGCCAGTTCACCCAGAACATTGGCGCCGGGAGGCCAGTCCTGAGGTCAGGTGGTAGTACCTCCATTTTACAGATGCAGAAATGTGGCCAGAGTTGCACATGCCACCAGACTAGATCCGTCGATCAAAACAGAGACCTAGCTCAGCGAATCCTGCAAGAGAAAGTGGATGTTTTCTACAATGGTGAAAACAGTCCTGTTTACAAAGAAAAACGAGAGGCAGAGAAGAGAAAGCAAGTAAGGAAAAAAAGAGCAAATGAAACCCTAGAGAAAAAGAAAGTCCTGAAAGAACAATGGGAATCAAGTAAAAATGTGCCCGGAGAAAGAACTGCAGATTCTGACCGAAAGAACCTGCTGGATGCCTCCAGGGATGGCAGCTGTGAGCTCCACCACCAACGCAGCTGTGATGGGCTCCAAAGACAGCAAAGTTTCTAAACAGCAGACAAACTGTAGTGAATAGCGATGCACACTTTGAGAGTAAAACTATAAAGAAAAAAAAGTCCAGGCCATGTTGATTCACATTTCCATTCTGCCCACTGTGACCAAGAGACAGATGCTGAATATTAGGTCCACATAATGAGACGGAGTCCTTGCACCAGTGCCATGGGCAGCTGTACCAAAGACCCACTAGAGGCTGAGCCAAGTCCTTCTGAATTAGTATATTCATCTTGCCCAGCTGTAGACTCAGGGCTGGGTAAGGGGGGTAAGCTTTATGCCATACCCAAGGATCAAGCCACAGAAAAGCAGATATAGCAAGTGGAAATAAGGAAGCTGATCCCAGTGGGTTCAACAACGGTCAGGGTCTATGTCAAAGCAAGCAATGAGAATGACTGCACATTTCAAGTCAGTCACATCTGTGGTATGGAACCAAGGAGGAGGTTGTTTCCAGAATAGAATTTGTTGGACCAAGAATCATTCGTGGTCCTTTCAAAGGCACCAGGAGCTGAGATAGGTGTATGAAGAACAGGGACTGGATAGATAATCAAATGTGATTCAGGTGAAAGGAAAGCAGGCTTTAAAAACTACTACTTTAAATAGTAATGTGTAAACTCTTTAGAAATACAAGACCCTAAGAGTACCACACATTAAAGCCCAAGAAGAACAGGCAAAGCAATGGACCCAGGAAGATGTTTGCCTTATATGCTTTTATTAGAAAAAATGTTTAAAGATTGAAGAATAAAGTAATTAAATATTCAACTCACAAGCTTAAATATGATTTAAAAAACAACAACAACAGAAGAAAGGGACTGTAAGGTAAAGGAGAAATTAATACAATCAAAAACAAAACAAATGGACTTCCCTGGTGGTACAGTGGTTAAGAATCCGCCTGCCAATGCAGGGGACACGAGTTTGAGCCCTGGTCTGGGAAGATCCCACATGCCGAGGAGCACCTAAGCCCATGCACCACAGCTACTGAGCCTGCACCCTAGAGCCCGCGAGCCACAACTACTGAGCCCATGTGCCACAACTTCTGAAGCCTGTGTGCCTGGAGCCCACGCTCCGCAACAAGAGAAGCCACCACAATGAGAAGCCCGCGCACCGCAATGAACAGCCCCCGCTTGCTGCAACTAGAGAAAGCCCATGCGCAGCAACAAAGACCCAACGCAGCCAAAAAATAAATAAATAAATACATGTATAAAAACCAAAAAAACAAAGGAGGAGATGGCAATCTCATCACAAGCAAGTCACATCATAAGGGGGAAGAAAGATCAAATATAAACATCATTTATTAAGCACCTCCTAGCTCCAAGTACTGTATGCCGGGTGCTAGGGACAGTATTGAAAAGGACTGACATATGCTGGCTAGATCCAAACCACAGATGGTCTAGAAAGGTTTATGAGAAGGAAAACTCAGGATATTAGTATTTCTAGCTTCCATTTTTAATCTTTATAGTTTGACTTTGTTCTTACTGGAAAGTAAAAATTAACATTTATTTGTATCACTAATATAAATTTTGATGATCTGGATTTTTCCCTCTTTTAGAATACTTATAGTGAATAGTTACAGTGAAAAAAATCCATGTATTTCTCACAGTTTCAAACCTTGTTTATTTCTCTGTTCCTTTAGTTTTCTTTTTTATCAGTGCTTCTGCTTCCTCTGCCACTCTCTTATCTGTAGTTTAAGCTTATGGGTATTAATTTACAAAGGATGCCCACACCTCTTAACTGTAAAAAAGTTAACGTAGGACCAATATACCCACTTACTTGGAGTATAGAGTATCATGTAAATGGTGGTGAAAGCATCAGGTATATGCTGTTGCTTTATCAGACATACTAAATAATGCACAACTACTGCAAAATATCAATTTCATTCTGTCTTTAGTTACTTGAGATTATGCCACATGCATTATCTTATCTGCAACTGAAGGTAGTACTTATACTCAAAGCCATTGCTAAAGACTGAATTAAATTTCCTTGGAAGTAATATACATGTAGCTTATCTACCTCTGTCTTTTATGTTTTCCATCTTAAGTGTCTTCAAAATGTAAAAGCAATTTAATTTGCTGCTTCCTTTCTATTAGCCAGTTTAATCGATCAAGCCAAGTGTAAAATGGCAAAAAACTGTTTTCACTTTGCCATTTTCCCAAACACATGAAACTTAAGAACTCCTTGATCTTAATTAAGATGACATATCACCAAGGGGACTGAATCACCTCTCTTCTATTACACTGGTCCACTTCCCACAATATTGTGTAATTGGGAACAAGAGACAAGGTGATGCATTTATATCAGCACTTACTGAAATACTAATTAAACGCTTTAATAATCCAACAATTACATGAATGTAGTCCAGTGCAACCAAATTATTCCCATGCGGTTACTGTTTTATCAGAAACAAGTTAGTATAAAAATGCTTTTGAACTCCAAAAGGTATACTCCATTTCTCATTACCATGACTTATAGCAGTAATATGTATCTGCTGGAAATGCCTGAAAGAACTGTAGGATTTGGAATTTATTTTCATGATCACCACACCTATTTTGCTTCTCTTACACAATATTTATTCTTTCAATAATAATCACTGAGCACCTATGTACCAGGCATGAAAGAAGGCAAAATAATGTATAGAAATGTTCAGAAGAGACACAAGGATAATTCAAAAACACAACAAATTCCTAAAGGCCATTTGTATTTGTCTTTGATTAGGCTTTTGTTATTGTCAAATTATATTTAAATACCAGAACATGTTATGGCTTGCTGTGTCCAGCGCGTAAAAACTAGATCATTACTTGCCATTTGTGACAACAGGGATGGTTCTAGAGGGTATCATGCTTAGTGAAATAAGTCAGACAGAAAGACAAATACCATATGATTTTACTTATACGTGGAGTCTAAAAAACAACAGAAATAAACAAAACAAAGTGAAAACAGACTCACAGATACAGAGAACAAACTGGTGGTTGCCAGAGCGGAAGAGGCTAAAGGGTTGGGCAAAATAGGTGAATGAGGATTAAGAGGTACAAACTTCCAGTTATAAAATAAATAAGCCAAGGGGATGTAATATACAGCGTAAGGAATATGGTCAGTAATAGTGTAATAACTTTGTATGGGAACAGATGATTACTAAACTTATTGTGGTGACCATTCATAATGTATGTAGATATCTAATCAGTATGTAGTACACCTGCAACTAACATAATATTATACATCAACTTATGTTTCAATAAAAAAAAAAAACTAGATCATGGTACTTTCAAATGGATCCTGAACAGTTTGCGATGCTATGAGCATAAGTTCAGACATCATAAACACCTAATTTGTGTTAAATCTTACGTTAGTATAATAATAGTATAGATTAGTAAAAACCACCTGACGTTTTATAGATCAATCAATAGAGAAATAATGAATTAAAAACAGCAAAGAATTACCTTTCTTCTGCTTTCTTTGGCTGTGATTTATTCTAATTCTGTTTATTCTATTTGTATTTATTTTATAGTTTTAGCTCTTACATATTGTTGTTGATCCGTTTTGAGTTAATTTTCATATTTTTTGGCAGCTACTATGTAAAATAGTATGGAGGTTCCTCAAAAAACTGAAAATAAAGTTGCCATATGATCCAGCAGTCCCACTCCTGGGCATATATTCAGACAAAAAAAAGGTACATGCACCCCTGTGTTCACAGCAGTACTATTTACAATAGCCAAGAAATGGAAACAACCTAAATGTCCATAGACAGATGAATGGATAAAGAAGATGTGGTATATATATATACAATAGAATATTAGCCATAAAAAAAATAAAATAATGCCATTTGCAGCAAATGGATGGACCTAGAGATAATCATACTAAGTGACGTAAGCCAGACAGAGAAAGACAAATACCATGTGATATCACTTATATGTGGAACCTAAAATATGACACAAATGAACATATCTACAAAACAGAAACAGACTCACAGACATAGAGAACAGACTTGTGATTGCCAGGGGGGAGAGGGGATGAGGAGGGAAGGATTGGGAATTTGGGATTATCAGACGAAAACTATTATATATAGGATGGATAAACAACAGGTCCTACTATATAGCACAGGAAACTATATTCAATATCCTGTGATAAACCGTTATGGAAAATAATGTGAAAAAGAATATATATATATATATATATATATGTATGTATAACTGAATCACTTTGCTGTACAGCAGAAATTAACACATTGTAAATCAACTATACTTCAATAAGATTAAAAACTTTTTTTTTAAATTTCATATATATGGTATGAGGTAGGAGTCCAATTTCATTCTTTTTGTATAGAAATCCAGTTGTCCCCAGCACCATATGTTGAAGAGGTATATAGTAAGCTGAGGCAATCATGGAGTTCCCTTTGTTTATATCTCATCTCTCAGAAATCACTGTACTTCATTGCCTCATATCCAATGTCTTAAAAATCACTGTTTACTATATTTTGTCTGGTTTCTTAATTGTTTCAGTTGATATGATGGTTAATTTTAGTGTCAACTTGACTGGGCCACAGGGTGCCCAGACATTTGATCAAAATTTTTCTGGCTGTGTCTGTGAGGGTGTTTCTGAATGAGATTACATTTGAATCAGTAGACTGAGTAAAGCAGATTGCCCTCCCTAATGTGGGTGGGCCTCATCCAATTAAACTAAGACCTAAAAAAGCTGAGTAAGAAGGAAACCTCCTGCCAGACAGCTGAGCTGAGTCATCAGTCTTTTCCTGCCTTCTGACATTGGTTCTTCGTGGGTCCCAGGCCTTCAGATTCAAACTGGAACTACATCATAGGCTCTCCTTGGTCTCCAAATTGCTATTTGGAGAACTTGGGAGTACTCAGCCTCCATAACTATGTGACCCAATTCCTTATAATAAGTACACACATGCGCACACACACACCCCATTGGTTCTGTTTCTCTGGAGAACCTGAGTAATACAAGGGAGTTGATAAATCTGCTCCTAGTTACTTCATCTTGGCCAGAAGCATAAGTCTAATGTATTTTTAAGACAATACTTTATGGCAGGACAAGCAATTACAAGAATAGTCATGAATAATTTTTTCTTACTTTTCTGCAAGATTCATACTTTTGCCATAGCCATGAGTCATGGTTCTTTGTGAAACTGAGCAGGACCCTGAGGTGCCCTCTGGGATACAAAAGTCTTTCTGTGTCCCCAGTTTCTTATTTGCAGGATGAAGGCCTCATTCCCCTAGACCTTCCTGAATACCAAAGAGCAGATTCAAACAGTTGCTAATCAGGAAAGTAAGGGAATGCAGAAACAAAGGAGGAGCGATCAAAAAAAAGGTAATGCAGCTACTAAAGCAGGATGCTGGTTTCTCCTCAAGGGGAGTTCTTCCGCAGGAACTAAGGCCCCCATCCAGGTGGAGAATGGTAACTTCAGGCTGAGCACAAGATTCCTGGAACACTGCCCTGTTACCTCACCACTAACCAATCAGAAGAAAGTCACACATCCTGCAGCCCTCACCCCAAATCTTGCCTATAAAAACTTTTCCCGAAAATCATCAGGGAGTTCGGGTTTTCTGAGCATGAGCCACCTGTTCTTCTTGCTTGGCCCTGCAATAAATGTTTCTGTGCTCCAAACTCCAATGGTTCCTTTTGTTTGGTCTCGTTGTGCGTTGGGCACATGAACTCATGTTTGGTAACAAGATGATAGTTATGGAGACCCTTGACTGAAGGAAAAATACCCAGAATTTGGCATCAGTCAAATCTGTGTGAGAATTCCTTTCACTGACCTATTCTTTGATTCACTGGGACCTAAACTCAGTTGATCCTACCATGTTTTCACTGTCCCAGTACCCCATCCTCACTTCTTTCTTTATGCAGCTTAGATTTGATGGTACTGGGCTGGCCAAAAAGATCATTTGGGTTTTTTGTAAGATGTTCTGGAAAAACCTGAACAAAACTTTTTGGCCAGCCCAGTACATCATTGAAAACAATCCCTTGTACACTCTGAATTCACTCATTCCTTTCTTTCTTCAACATAACCTAATGACTGTTTTCACTTTAAACTTATGACCACTAAACTCAAGTAAGTCCTTAGGGCTACCTAGTGATTGTACTTATCTCCCTATTCCAGTGGTCTCAAATGTTTTTGTGCATTAGAATAACCAGAGGGCTTGATAAAACAGAGCATTTGTGCCAACTTTCAGAGTTTCTGATTCAGTGGGTCTGGGATTGATCTCAGGTGGCTGTGGGGTGGCTGCAGCCTGCAGTGGCTTGAAGCAGGATCTCGGTTCCCCAACCAGGGACTGAATGAACCCAGGCCACAGTGGTGAAAGCACCAAATCCTAGCTGCTAGACCACCAGGGACTAGTAGCTGGGGCAGGGCCCTGGCTCTTTGTCTGCTTTGAAGAAGGAATTCAGCAAAGAGACAGAAAGTAGTGAAATAAGTAAAGTATTTATTAGGAGAAAAAAGTTATGTGCAGATAGACACACCGCAGGCTCAGAGAGAGAGTTACATGCTTTTGGGGTAGTTTAAATCACTTATATGGGGGCAGTTCTTCCAAGTGTCCCCTGGCCAGTCATCTTGCTTTGTCTGGCTCTGGGTCCATATTTGGTCTGACTCAGGACCCTGCCCTGTGTGCGTGTGCATCTTTTAGCTAAGCTGGATTCCAACCCAAGGGTCTCTGGGAAGTTAACAGAACATATTATGGTCTGGCACCCCCTCCCTTCTCTGACCCCTGAGGAACTTTTCTGTGCATGTGTAGTTTGGGAGGTCTCCTTGACCTCAAGAATGAGAAATATGTGGTCTCTCTATCTTTTATCCAAGCAGGACTCAGCTCCTCCTTGCTCCTGCCATAATCTTTATCTTGGAGTATCTGTCCACAGGAAACAGATTCCAGCTGCTCAGCCTGGGGCCCATCTATCGCCTGCCTCAGGATGAGGCCCAAGAATTTGCATTTCTAACACATTCCCAGATGATATTGGTGCTGCTGGTCAAGGGGTCACACTTGGCTCGAATCCATTCACTCTCCCACTGTCCTAATTGAACATCTCTTCAAATCTCCAATTCCTTCTGCTCCGTAGTCACTCTCACTGAGGAAACAGAAGCAATCAGAAGATAATTTCCACATGCTCCCAATGTCACATCTACCTCTCTGACATGGTTCCCTGCTTGGTCACTTTGTCCCATCTGCAAAATCCTCCTTGCTTTTCCTCAGGTGCACCAACATTGCTCCCACTTCAGGGATTTTGCCATGGTTGCCTGGATCACTCTTTTCCCCAGAGAGCTGCATGATCTACTCCTTACTTTAGGTCTGCTTAAGTGTGTTCTTATTAGAGAGGCCTTCTCAGACCACCCTAAAAACCTCCCTGTGTGTGCCTGTCATTTCCTATCTCCCCTAACCTGGATTACTTTTCTCTAGGGCACTTATTACCACCTGATCGTTTACTTATTTATTTCTCTACCATCTACATTTAGCTTCAAGGAGACTTTGAGGAGGAGGGAGGTAGTGGCAGCTGAATTCTCTGGAATGACACTAAATTAGTGATAACAGAACAGATAGCACTGTAATCTGTTTATCTAAGAAATCTGACTGTGAAAGAAAGGAGAAACAGGAACATGAAGCAGCAGGCTCAAGCAGAGGTTTCTTAGGATGCAGGTTGAAGGAGCGGGGGCCAGATCAGTGCAAAGAGAAAGTTTAATATTGAAGGTATGTATAGGAGACAGGCTTGCTTAAATATGTGGAAAGAATGGTCTCACAGAGCACAGATTTCTGCTTTTGTTTTTAAAGCAGCTATCTACTAAGTGCAGGGCACTGTGGGAAATAGTTCACACCCCTTGCCACATCTGATTAATCTCCATAACAAACCTAAGAAGGAGGAATTATCACCTAGTTCTTTTCTATATAATCATTCTACTGAGAGATGTTAACACACAGGCTTCCCTGTCCAGTTTCATCCTTCCTTTCTCCCTTACCTTACTTATAATTGATCCTGTTGGATGTCCAACTTCAGGTATTCATACAGTCAAATATCAGATCTCAGGAGCAAACTTTTGTGGAAGGGGCTGAACCACTTCTTTACTACCTCAGGCGGTTATCAAGCTGCCCACAGGTAATCAATTATTTATGCTCAGAGAATCCAGAAGTCACCCTGACTCACAAGAACCAACCTCTGCTGACTGACTCCACAGTGTCTTCATACCAACTCACCTTCTGTTTAACTCTTAGAGCTATTCCAAATAGTTTTTCATCACAGCATCTACTCCAAATCCTTTCTTTCCAATTTCAGCCTCAGCCCCTCCACTTTCAGCAGAAAGCCTTCACTCACCAAAAACATAGATGGCACCCAACAGAAAATGTTTCAAGCTCCCTTCCCGCTACTTCAAACGTTCATCTTTCTCAGGAATGTTCCTTTCCTCTGTCCCATCATTATTCCTGCAAACGGTGATAACTGTATGGCTTCCTTTCCAACATCTGTATCCCTTTTTCTTGCATTATCTTACTACCCTGACTGGGACCTCCAAAACAATGGTGATAACAGACATTCTTATCTTGTTCCTGATTTAACCTGCAGACCTTCAGTGTTTTTCCTTATTTGGACAAAACTTCAGTGTTTCCATAACTCTGGGCTTGGGTGTTGGCTTATCACAACAATGTTTATTTTAAATGCTTCAAGGGTGAAACATCCATAAAGAGCTGGTTCCAGGCTCACCTAAAGCTTCTTCACTATGATGAAGCTTAACCATACACAATTCTGCTAACACAGAGAAGATATTAGACGTATCTACGTTACCTTTTTTTTTTTTTTGCAGTACGCGGGCCTCTCAACTGTTGTGGCCTCTCCCGTTGCGGAGCACAGGCTCCGGACGCGCAGGCTCAGCGGCCATGGCTCACGGGCCCAGCCACTCCGCGGCATGTGGACCGGGGCACGAACCTGTGTCCCCTGCATTGGCAGGCGGACTCTCAACCACTGCGCCACCAGGGAAGCCCCTCTACATTACCTTTTTAAAAAATCGTATATAATCTTTCCAGGTATTTTAATCGCAAGTCAGCTATTTGTTGAAATCTTTATTTTAGTGTCCTCTTTATCACCAAATAATTTTCTTTCTATAATGACTATAAACTTCTATAATTTCTATAATTTTCTTTCTGTAATGACTATAAATGCAGTCTATGTTTGCTCATTTCACAAAAGTACAATATAGGTGAGTGGTCTATAAAAATGAAAAGAATTCAAATTGAACCATATAGTGGCCAGCAGGACCAAATAATCTTATAAAAACCTTATTAGAAAAAAAAATTAGACAATCAGTTTTATAGTACAAACTAGCCAAGAGAAAACCAATTTCAAAAACAATTCTTGTGAAATAAGCCAGAGAAAGACAAATACCATATGACCTCACTTATATGTGAAATTTAAAAAACAAAGCAAGACAAAACAAAATGAAAATAGACTCAGATATAGAGGACAAATGGGTGGATGCCAGGGGGGAGCGGGTTGGGGGTGGGGGTAGAATGGGTGAAAGGATTGAGAGGCACAACCTCCAGTTATAAAATAAATAAGCCACAGGAATGTAATACGCAGCATAAGGATTGTTGTCACTGATATTGTCATAACTTGTATGAGAACAGATGGTCATTAGACTTACCATGATCATTTCATGATATATGCAAATGTCAAATCACTATGTAGTACACCTGAAACTAAGATAATATTGTATATTAACTATATAATTTTTTAAAAGCAATAGCAAAAATAAGAATATATTAAAAAACAGAATGAAAATAAAACAATTCTCAAATGTTTAATAATATATATTTTTATGACATGACTTTCAGCTGTTGTTTTACCTTCCAGCTAGACTGCATCAGACTTTAACCACCCTTCCAGCATTGTACATATGCAGGGAGCAAACACAATCTATTGAAGCGAAGCAGTATGTCTAAAAGGGCTCAATTAAATAGTGGAATGTTTCTTGTAAATTAAAGCCCTACTGAATAATCATCTTCCACGCAAATTATCTTTCATGGGGTGTTCCAACAATGTGCCATCATCATATGTAGCCGCTTTAATACATGCTTATTTGTAATGCTTGACATAATGAATTCTCCTTCTTTATTCCTGTAGAAATGAGAATGAGAATTTAAGCTTTTTAATTTTTCCTTGCTAGACTGCCTTTGTGAGTGCACCAGTAGACACTATTTTTTCAAAACCTTCAGTGCAGAAGAATGATTTAACCAGATGCACACTACCAGTACCTTTATCAGAAATAACATTTTAAATGGATTTCTGATAAAAAAAAATACCATGTTATCCTCTCCTCCTCCAAAAAAGTAAAACTTCCCTGGGTGCCCATAAGCGTACTCTCCTAATCCTTATCTCAAATGTTTAAAGTTTCTATCCTTAGACAAAAAGTCATATGCTAAAATGTAAATACACAAAATAGAGATTGTTAGCATAATACATTGGGGGGCCACATATTTCCTAAAAGTTATACAAAATCATATGTTTGTGTACAAATGTGCATTTTCTGAGAAGAGAGTGCAAAGTTTTTTCTCTTTTTTCTTTTTCTAAAATTTTTATTTGAAGTATAGTTGATTTACAATGTTGTGTTAATTTCTCCTTTACATCAGAGATTCAGTTATACATATATATACATTCTTTTTTCATATTCTTTTCCATTATGGTTTATCACAGGATACTGAATAAAGTTCCCTGTACTATACAGTAGGACCTTGCTGCTTGAGAGTGCAAAGTTTTTAATCTGACTAGCAAAGGGGTCAGAAAAAGGCAAAAAGATTAAGAGTTACCAAGTAAAGCTAAAAGATACACTATCTCAGAGGCATATTTTGATCTTACAAGTATGGAAGGTTTGACTGATATCCCAGTGGATTCAAATTTAGTTCCCTTGGTGCTAATATGCTGCACATTTATCACACAGAACAAAAATTCCTACTCAAAAGAATCAAACTAAAATATTCAATCATAGTCATTTCTTAAAATCTAAAGAGAGATTCCACACATCCTTCCTAAGCACTCCAGATTTATTATGTGCATTTGATGTATCAGCCTAAACCCTGAAAAGAGTAACTGACAAGGGAGTTAAGGGGGAATCTGAGTCATATGCTACTCCTTGGACCAGAGCCTGGTGTACCAGCAGAGGGCTGGTAAAGAAAGGCTAATTCAGTAGCACAATTTCATGTTTCACAAACGTCTCTGTAAATTATGGTTTCCTTCCCCCACCTCGCAGATGTTCCTAAAAGTCCTTAGCTTAACTATTAACTAAATCATAAATACTGAATTGCATTAAAAAAATTTTTTTGTCAGAGGTCTTTCCACTCACTTTAATATAATGGACTAGGAAGATTCCCAGGGACCTTCAGATTCAATTAAATACCACAACTGCTACAACAGCAATGTACTACTGAACATGTCCTGTTAGGAACTCACTACCAAAACTGCTACACTTCTAGTTGTTAATAAACACGATCCCCAGGTTCTATTCAAAATTAATGTGCCCACAGAAACCCTAAGTAACAACGCCTGATTTTGCAAGGAAGGCAGAAACTTTCTTATAAAGCTAGTGTGGCAGAAACACTGCTGTCTATATCTGCATTGATCTAAATATGTTTAAACATATTAAAGCTTGAGCAAGGAACACTTCTGAAGACTTAGCACTGAAGAAAACAATATCAATATTGCAAAAAAATTTCAGATTTTTCCAAGTATAAAACAATAGAATCTTATGCAGTCCCCAAATGAGCAAAAGCACAAAATACATTAGGGACACTTTATGTATATAAAATTATCCTTAAATAAATACCACAAAGAAAAATACATTTAACTTTTTTCACAAAAAAAATTGTTTTTACAAAATGTCACAGTACTCTATAAGTTAAATTTCATTTCCTTCATATTTCAAATTTTACCAAAAGCTTTACCATATGGTATTTCAGAAATCGTCATTTTCTAGAAAAAAAATTTTAATTGTTAATTCTTAACTATATCCATTATGTGAGTTCAATGGTCTTCAGCCTCTTTGAGTTTAGGGGACACTCAAATACTAGAATTTTGTTTGTATCCCTCAAAGGACTGAGTCACATCCTCATGTATCACTCTCTACTTGATCCCCTTTCTTTAAATAGAACTCTTTACTGTCCTGACCTATATACTCACAAAGCAAAGTTCTTGCATGCTCCAGTAAACAAGCAATCTTTCCTAGAGCTGGCTGGACACTGTCCTTTGCCTTTTACCACACATCCTGCCCCATGTTTCATCACATGACCCACTTAGACCTAACTCACGTTTCTCTTATTAAAATAAAAGTAAACATTGTTTTCTCCAAAATCTGATAACCACCTATAAGAGTTTATAGTATAAGTGCTACAACAGCACACTGTTTGAAGCCACTGCGCTAATTAGAATGATTAGCTTTAAAATGTTCTTAATAAACTGCTACGTGTTAGCTATGAAATCAAAGTAGAGAAACATATATAGACTTTCAATAATGTAAGTATTTGCTGAACTCAATTTTCTCTGGTTTCTAGTGTTTAAATACCTTCCCTTGTAGATATTTAAACCTCAATAATAATTTGTCCTATGTGCCTCACACTATACTCACATGAATTCATTTAATGCTCACAACAACCCTATGGCGTATATACTTACTATTATATACTGTTTATAAATGTGAAACTAAAGCACAGAGAGGTTAAGCACTAATAAGGGCCAGAAACAAGATTTAAACCCAGGTAGTCTGAGTCTAAAGTCCATGTTCTTAACCAGGGTGCTAGCCAAAAGAATTCATTATTAGCACATATTTGCTACGGTAGTTTTGGCACTGGGAGAATTTGGACAAAACAGATTTAGGTATTATTATTTGCAAGGATTTTCTTTAAGTTAAAGATTAGGTAAATTATTAATCACAAAAATCACTAAAGTGCTGGAAAATCTCAGATCAAATGATGATGAAGCATACAAACACCTGCGAAAAAGAACTAGAAGCCTGAGTTCTTTCTCTCCTCTAGATCATTTCCTTACGCATAAAATAAAGGGGCTAAACTATAAAATAGATCATTCCTACAATTCCTTCTGGTTCAAACACTGAAAAATTAATAATTAAAAAAAGCAGCTACTGGGAATTCCCTGCTGGTCCAGTGGTTAGGACTCCCCGCTTTCACTGGCAAGGGCCCAAGTTCAGTAGATCCCACAAGCTGCACGTGGCGCGGCCAAAAAAAGGAAAACAGCTACTCCTCAGATGATTTAAGACACTGCTGCCTGCTAGCAGATTACAGTCAACCTGGGGAGGATCTAAAGTACTTGATTTCTAAAGTATTCAAAGACAAAGATATGCAAAATCCTTCAAGTTTTTAAATATGTTTTTTATTATAAAATATAACCAAATTATAGGTATTGGTAGTATAGTGGTGGAGCATAGCTGCCTTCCAAATTATAGAAAGTTTAACAAAAAGAAAAATATAATTCATAACCCCAGCACATTAAAAATGTTAACATTTTAGGGTATTTTCTTCCAGTCTTTTCCTTATGCATTGCTTTACATAACTGTCATTGAGCAGAGAAAGAGGGAGGGAAATGGAAGGGAGAAAGAGCTTTTTTTTTGAACAATTTATAGTAGGGATTTTTCATGTTGCCACAAGGCTCTGCATGATCTGTCATCACCCCTACCCCCCAGTTACCTGTCCAACCTCATCCCTTGCAACTCCTCCCTCCTTCTGTCTACAGCAGCCCTTCACCTTATTGCTGTTCCTAGAACACATCAGGCACATTTCCAAGTCTGGCCCTTTGTACTTTCTGTTCCCTCTGCCTCAGATGCTATTCCTCCAGCTACCTGAGTGTCAAGATCTTTCACTTATTTTAGGTCCTTACTAAAAGCCATTTTCTCAGTGAGGCCTTCTAAATCTACAGTGTCAAGCCCTCACCCTGAAATATTTCATATCTCCCTTCCCTGCTTTTTTTCCATCTTAGCACTTATCCCTTATGTGTTATTTTCTGTATTTATCTTGTTTATTCTGTCTCCTCTACTAAAAGTTCTATAAGGGCAGGAATTTTTCTCTCTACTGATTTCTAGGCACCTAGAAAAGTACCTAAAGTAGCAAATGCCTAATAAATATTTGTTGGATGAATAATCTCTCTAATCGTCATTTTAAGTGGCTATGTCCTATTCCATTAAATGCTTATACCAAGGATTCATTTAATAATTCCCCGTCTGATGGATATATTGGTTATTGCCAATCTTTCACTATTCCATATAATGCTCTATTGCAAGGGTCATCAAGCTTTTTCTAGAGCGGGTCAGATAGTAGACATTTTCTGCTTTGCAAGGTCTCTAGCAACTAAACTCTGGCATTGTAGCAAAAAAAGCAGCCACAGACAAGGAATGGTTGTGGCTGGATTAAGGCTGCATCAGGCCAGATTTAGCCTGTGGTCCCTGGTCTCTGCTTCCCTGCATGCTTTTGTGCATGTATCTTTTTATATCTTTGCAGTTATTAGAATCACTAGATAAACGGGTATGAATATATTTATGGTCCTTGACACATTTTATCAAACTGCTTTTCAAAATGATAAACATGGGGAAGGGGGACAAAAAGAACAGGGACACACTGATGGTGGTGGTGTGAATGGATACAACTACTTTGGAAAACTAGCAATAGCTACTAAAGCTGAACATATATACCCTATTACTCAGCAGTCAGTCAGGATATTTTTCTTCAGAAAGGCTATGTTAGATACTAGAAGGAACACAAGAGGTTCCTCCAGGATGCTGATAATGTCCTGCTTATTGATTAGAATGCTAGTCACATGTGTTCAATATGTAAAAATCTATCAACTGTACACACGATACATTCATTTTTGTATGTATATTATACTTCAAAGGGGTTCGGAACATGCCATCCCCCAAAATATGCCACTTTGGCATACTGATTATTTTGAGCTATTAGCATTTGAGAATCACAAATGCAGAAAGGGCTCTCTGACCTCCCTCTTTCTACGTAAAAGCAGGTCATATAGTTTCCCATGAGAAAGGTGCCCTCTTTATACAGGAAAGGAAGAACATTCTTATCACTGGTAACTGGAAGTCAACGCCAATATGGATCTAAACAAACAAACCTATTAAAATAACCTTTATTGTCCATTAATTTCCTCCATTTATTTCCTAGTTGCTCTCTGACAATTTACAGCCCCAAGCTAAAACTCCTTTGTCTTGTGTCTTCTCTACAAATTTATCATTTCTTTGTTTAAAATATATATAAGCTCTCAATCCTGACTGCTTCTCTGGGTCTTCATTTTCCTTATGAAGACTCCTGTGTGCACATAAAAAATATTAACCAAATTTGTATGCTTTTCTCCTGTTAATCTGTCTTATGTCAGTTTAACTCTTAGACCCAGCCACAGAATCTAGGAGGGTAGAAGGAAGTTTTTCCTCCGCTACAGCTTCTAAGTTTAAAACAAACAAACAAATAAAACCCCCCACTAGGTACCCATCAGCAATAAATATGAGAATAAGTTCCTCCCCTCCTTTCCTCTCATCAGCAATGGGGAATTATCTCATTTTATGTTTTTGCTAATTTGATAGACTTTTTTTTTTTTTTTTTTTTTTTTTGCAATACGTGGGCCTCTCACTGTTGTGGCCCCTCCCGTTGCGGAGCACAGGCTCCGGACGCGCAGGCTCAGCGGCCATGGCTCACGGGCCCAGCCGCTTCGCGGCATGTGGGATCTTTCCAGACCGGGGCACGAACCCGCGTCCCCTGCATCGGCAGGCGGACTCTCAACCACTGCGCCACCAGGGAAGCCCCTGACAGACTTTTTTAAAGTATTGAGATTCACATATAACTTTATGTTTAATTATCACTGAGGCTGAACATTTCTCTTGTTCTTCATTTTATCTATTGTTCACTGGAGTTTTATTATTTTTTTGTAAATCATGAAAGTGAAACAACAATACAATGCCATAAAGACCTCAGTTCTTTGTCTGTCATATTGCAAATATTTTCTCCAGACTGTTGCCTTCCTTCTTAATTTACTTTTTAAAAACAAAGTTTTCATATAGCCAAATTGCCTGACCTTTTCACCTATGTACCTCTTTCTCAAAAATATTATATTGAATTATATTCTTTCATTTTTAACAAAAATATTGTTTCTTATTACATAATGTTTAGGGATATCCTTATTTCTCAGGCCAGTATGCTCTTAAAAAGACAAATAAAATATTTATTTGAATGATGAATGGGAAGGCATCAACAAAAAAGGTATTAAGGCAAATCTATAGAATAAGTTTTGACTCCCAAAATAATCTTTAATAAGAAAAGCCCTAAACTTCTAAGGCAATTACTTTATTAACAGAAAGTTCAGATTTTATGCCTTATCAGTGTATAAACACATCATTAGACAAAAGCTAAGTATACAGGAAACATACTTTGTGTAAGATTTTAGTTTGTCAGAGAGAAGCCAGCCAGTTAGTCAAGAAACAATGTAACAATATATTATTACATATCAAGAATATATTCATAACCAAATATATTCATAACAAAATACATTCATTGTCATACTGTTATTTATAAGAGTATACAGTTTTCATTGAATGCATTCATATATATTAAATATACTCAAAAAGAAAATATTTGTAAGATGACTAGACTATCATATGATCCTTACCTTTAAAAAAGAGAACATTCCCTAAAACACTTCAGCTGAAACTGCACAGAAATCTTCAAAGGCTGATCTTTTTTTCTTTTTTAATTATTAATTTTGAACTAATTTTCGACTCAGAAAATTTGCAAAAATAGGGCAGAGTTCCCACACCCCCGTCACCCAACTTCCTCTAATATTAACTTACATAATCATAATAAAATTATCAAAACTGGGAAATTAATATTGGCGCAATACTATTAACTAAACTATAGACCTTCTTAGAATTTCAGCAGTTTTCCACTCATGTCCCTTTTCTGATCCACCAGCTTACCTAGGATCCCACATTGCATTTAGTTGTTATTCCTCTTTCATTCCCTCTATAATCTGTAATGGTTTTTTAGTCTTCCCTTGTCTTTCACGATTTAGACACTTTTGAAGAGTGTTGATCAGTTGTTTTGAAAAATGAACCTCAGTTTGGACTTGTCTAATGATTTCTCATTATAGAAGTGAGGTTATGCCTTTTTGACAAAATTGCCACAGAAATGAGGTTCTGTCCTTAGTGCATCTTACTGGTGATAACCTCGATCACTTGGGTAGGTGGTGTCTGCCGAATTGCTCCATTGTAAAGTTACTATCCCTCCCTTTATAAATAATTATAATATGTCTTGGAAGACATATTTTGAAACTATGTAAATCATTTTTCTCTTCTGAATTTTGACCACTAGTTCTAGCATCCACGGTGGATTCTGTTTGCAACAATTGTTTGTGGTGTTTGCCCGTTGATGTCTGTTTCTTCTGTGCCTTCTACATTTACTAATTGTAGAATATTATATTGTGTCTACTGTAAGGTAGAGCTAGAGACATAGTCTTGATGAAATATATTATTCCTTAATCAAGTCTTTATTTGAGAGCAGTAGCTCATTCCAAAATGTGATATATTTATCTCCTTAGACCTCTGTTGGTTTCCTATTTGTGCTCACAGAAAACTTGCAAAAATAGTACAGGTTTCCATACACCCCCCCCCAGCCAACTTCCCCTAATATTAACATGTCACATGTTACATGTTATTAACATTAACATGTTATCAAAAGTAGGAAATTACCTAGCTTATTTGAAGGCTATTAAAACAATTAGGCAAGAGATAATGGTGGCATGGGTCACCTGGATAATTGGGGAGATGATGAGAAGTGGTTGGGTTCTGGATATATTTGAAGGTAGCATGAACAGGATTTGTGAAAGGATTGGATGTGGAGTGAGAGAGGAGAGGAGGAGTACAGGATGGCTCCAAGATTTTTATTTTTTAACATCTTTATTGGAGTACAATGCTTTACAGTGTTTTGTGTCTGCTGTATAACAAAGTCAATCAGCTATATGCATACGTATATCCCCATATCCCCTCCCTCTGTGTCTCCCTCCTACCTACTTTTCCCACCCCTCTAGGTGGTCGCAGAGCACCAGGCCGATCTCCCTATGCTATGCAGCTGCTTCCCACTAGCTATCTATTTTACATTCAGTACTATATATATGTCAATGCTACTCTCTCACTTCATCCCACCTTACCCTTACCCTGCCCGGTGTCCATAAGTCCATTCTATACATCTGTCTCTTTATTCCTTTCCTGCCCCTAGGTTCATGAGAACTATTTTTTTTTTTTTTTTAGATTCAGTATATGTGTGTTAGCCTACGGTATTTGTTTTTCTCTTTCTGACTTACTTCACTCTGTTCGACAGGTCCATCCACCTCACTACAAATAACTCAATTTCGTTTGTTTTTATGGATGAGTAATATTCCATTGTGTATATGTGTCACATCTTCTTTATCCATTCATCTGTCAGTGGACACTTAGGGTGCTTCCATATCCAGGCTGTTGTAAAGAATACTGCAGTGAACATTATGATACATGACTCTTTTTGAATTATGGTTTTCTCAGGGTGTATGCTCAGTAGTGGGATTGCTGGATCATATGGTAGTTCTATTTTTAGTTTTTTAAGGAACCTCCATACTGTTCTCCATAGTGGCTGTATCAATCTACATTCCCATGAACAGTGAAAGAGAGTTCCCTTTTCTCCACACCCTCTCCAGCATTTATTGTTTGGAGATTTTTTGATGATGGCCATCTGACCCATGTGAGGTGATAACCTCATTGTAGTTTTGATTTGCATTTCTCTAATGATTACTGATGTTGAGCATCCTTTCATATGTTTGTTGGCATTCTGTATATCTTCTTTGGAGAAATGTCTACTTAGGTCTTCTGCCCATTTTTGGATTGGGTTGTTTGTTGGTTTTTGGATATTGAGCTTCCTGAGCTCTTGTTTATTTTGGAGATTAATCCTTTGTCAGTTACTTCGTTTGCAAATATTTTCTCCCATTCTGAGGGTTGTCTTTTCGTCTTGTTTATGGTTTCCTTTGCTGTGCAAAAGCTTTGAAGTTTCATTAGGTCCCATTTGTTTATTTTCATCTCCATTTCTCTAGGAGGTGGGTCAAAAAGGATCTTGCTGTGATTTATGTCATAGAGTGTTCTGCCTATGTTTTTCTCTAAGAGTTTTACAGTGTCTGGCCTTACATTTAGGTCTTTAGCTAATTTTGAGTTTATTTTTGTGTATGGTGTTAGGAAGTGTCCTAACTTCATTCTTTTACATGTAGCTGTCCAGTTTTCCCAGCACCACTTATTGAAGAGGCTGTCTTTTCTCCATTGTATATTCTTGCCTCCTTTATCAAAAATAAGGTAACCATATGTGCGTGGGTTTATCTCTGGGCTTTCTATCCTGTTCCATTGATCTGTATTTCTGTTTTTGTGCCAGTACCATACTGTCTTGATTACTGTAGCTTTGTAGTATAGTCTGAAGTCAGGGAACCTGATTCCTCCAGCTCCATTTTTCTTTCTCAAGATTGCTTTGGCTATTCAGGGTCCTTTTTGTTTCCATACAAATTGTAAAATTTTTTGTTCTAGTTCTGTGAAAAATGCCATTGGTAGTTTGATAGGGATTGCACTGACTCTGTAGATTGCTTTGGGTAGTATAGTCATTTTCACAGTGTTGATTCTTCCAATCTGAGAACATGGTATATCTTTCCATCTGTTTGTATCATCTTTAATTTCTTGCATCAGTGTCTTAGTTTTCTGCATACAGGACTTTTGTCTCCTTAGGTAGGTTTAATCTCTAGGTATTTTATTCTTTTTGCTGCAGTGATAAATGGGAGTGTTTCCTTAATTTCTCTTTCAGATTTTTCCTCATTAGTGTATAGGAATGCCAGAGATTTCTATGCATTAATTTTGTATCCTGCTACTCTGCCAAATTCATTGATTAGCTCTAGTAGTTTTCTGGTAGCATCTTTAGGATTCTCTGTGTCATCTGCAAAGAGTGACAGCTTTACTTCTTCTTTTCTGATTTGGAATCCTTTTATTTCTTTTTCTTCTCTGATTGCCATGGCTAAAACTTCCAAAACTATGTTGAATTACAGTGGTGCGAGTGGGCAACCTTGTCTTGTTCCTGATTTTAGAGGAAATGGTTTCAGTTTTTCACCACTGAGAACAATGCTGACTGTGGGTTTGTCATATATGGCCTTTATTATGTTGAGGTAGGTTCCCTCTATGCCTAGTTTCTGGAGAGTTTTTATCATAAATGGGTGTTGAATTTTGTCGAAAGCTTTTTCTGCATCTATTGAGATTATCACATGGTTTTTATCCTTCAATTTGTTAATATGGTATTTGTTAATATGTATCACATCACGGTTTGTTAATATGTATCACATTGATTGATTTGTGTATATTGAAGAATCCTTGCATTCCTGGGATAAACCCCACTTGATCATGGTATATGATCCTTTTAATGTGCTTTTGGATTCTGTTTGCTAGTATTTTACTGAGGATTTTTGCATCTATGTTCATCTGTGATATTGGACTGTAGTTTTCTTTTTTTGTGACATCTTTGTCTGGTTTTAGTTTCAGGGTGTTGGTGGCCTCATAGAATGAGTTTGGGAGTGTTCCTCCCTCTGCTATATTTTGGAAGAGTTTGAGAAGGATAGGTGTTAGCTCTTCTCTAAATGTTTGGTAGAATTCACCTGTGAAGCCATCTGGTCCTGGGCTTTTGTTTGCTGGAAAATTTTTAATCACAGTTTCAATTTTACTGTTTGTGATTGGTCTGTTCATATTTTCTACTTCTTCCAGGTTCAGTTTCGGAAGGTTGTGCTATATTTTCTAAGAATTTGTCCATTTCTTCCAGGTTGTCCATTTAATTGACATATAGTTGCTTGTAGTAATCTCTCATGATCCTTTGCATTTCTGCAGTGTCTGTTGTTACTTCTCCTTTTTCATTTCTAATTCTGTTTATTTGAGTCTTCTCCCGTTTTTTTCTTGATGAGTCTGGCTAATGGTTTATCAATTTTGTTTATCTTCTCAAAGAACCAGCTTTTAGTTTTATTGATCTTTGCTATTGTTTCCTTCATTCCTTTTTCATTTATTTCTGATCTGATCTTTACGATTTCTTTCTGTCTGCTAACTTTGGAGTTTTTTTGTTCTTCTTTCTCTATTTGGTTTAGGTGTAAGGTTAGGTTGTTTATTTGAGATGTTTCTTTTTTTTCTTTTTCTTTTTTTTTTTGCGGTACGCGGGCCTCTCACTGTTGTGGCCTCTCCCATTGCAGAGCACAGGCTCAGCGGCCATGGCTCACTGGCCTAGCCATTCTGCGGCCTGTGGGATCCTCCTGGACTGGGGCATGAACCCGTGTCCCCTGCATCGGCAGGTGGACTCTCAACCACTGCGCCACCAGGGAAGCCCTCCCTTGCTGCTTTTAATATTTTTTCTTTGTATTTAATTTTTAATAGTTTGATTAATATGTGTCTTGTTGTGTTTATCCTTGGATTTATCCTGTATGGGACTCTCTGCGCTTCCTAGACTTGACTACTTTCTTTCCCATGTTAGGGAAGTTTTCAACTATAATCTCTTCAAATATTTTCCCAGACCGTTTCATTTTCTCTTCTTCTTCTGGGACCCCTATAATTCGAATATTGGTGCATTTAATGTGGTCCCAGACGTCTCTGAGACTGTCCTCATTTCTTCATTCTTTTTTCTTTATTCTGCTCTGAGGCAGTTATTTCCACGGTTTTTTCTTCCAGGTCACTTACCCGTTCTTCTGCCTCAATTATTCTGCTATTGATTCCTTGTAGATAATTTTTTTTTCTTTTTTTTTGCGGATACGCGGGCCTCTCACCACTGTGGCCTCTCCTGCTGCAGAGCACAGGCTCTGGACGCGCAGGCTCAGCGGCCATGGCTCACGGGCCCAGCCGCTCCACGGCATGTGGGATCTTCCTGGACCAGGGCACGAACCCGTGTCCCCTGCATCGGCAGGCAGACTCTCAACCACTGCGCCATCAGGGAAGCCTGTTGTAGAGAATTATTAATTTTATTTATTGTGTTGTTCATCATCGTTTGTTTGCTCTTTAGTTCTTTTAGGTCCTTGTTAAACGTTTCTTGTATTTTCTCCATCATATTTCCAAGATTTTTGGATCATCTTTACTGTCATTTTTCTGAATTCGTTTTCAGGTAAATTTCCTATTTCCTCTTCATTTTTTTGGTCTGGTGGGTTTTTACCTTGCTCCTTCATCTGTTGCATATTTCTCTGTCTTCTCATTTTGTTTAACTTACTGTGTTTGGGGTCTCTCCTTTTTGCAGGCTATAGGTTCGTAGTTTCCGTTGTTTTTTGTGTCTGCCCTCAGTGGGTGAGTTTGTTTCAGTGGTTTGCGTAGGCTTCCTTGGTGGAGGAGACTGGTTCCTGTTTTCTGGTTGGTGGGGCTGGATCTTGTCTTTCTGGTGTGCAGGGCCGCTTCCAGTGGTGTGTTTTGGGGTGTCTGTGAACTCAGTATCATTTTAGGCGGCCTCTGTGTTAATGGATGGGGTTGTGTTCCTGTCTTGCTAGTTGTTTGGTATGGGGCATCCAGCACTGGAGCTTGCTGGTCATTGGGTGGAGCTGGGTCTTAGTGTTGAGACTGAGATCTCTGGGAAACCTCTCGCCAATTGATATTATGTGGGGCCAGGAGGTCTCTGGTGGTCCAGTGACCAGGATTCGGCTCTCCCAACTCGGAGGCTCAGGCCTGACACCAGGCCGGCACACCAAGACCCTGTCAGTCCCTCAGCTCAGAAGAAAAGGAAGAAAAAAAAGTTTTTTAAAAATAAGAAAAAAGTAAATAAATCTAAAAAAGAGAGCAACCAAACCAATAAATTCACCAATGATAACAAGCACCAAAAACTAAACTAAGGTAAACATAAAAATCAGAAACAAATCAGTCACAGATATCAAACCCCAAGTCTACAGTTGCTTCCAAAATCTACCACCTTAATTTTGGGAATATTCTTTGTCTGTTCACGTATTCCACAGATGCAGTGTTCATCAAGTTGATTGTGGGGATTTAATCCGCTGCTCCTGAGGCTGCTGGGAGAGATTTCCCTTCCTCTTCTTTGTTCTCACAGCTCCTGGTGTTCAGCTTTGGTTTTGATCCCGCCTCTGCATGTAGGTTGCCCTCAGGTGTCTGTTCCCAGCCCAGACAGGAGGGGGTTAAAGTAGTGGCTGATTAGGGCTTTCTTGCTCTCTTAGGCCCGGGAGAGGGAAGGGTATGGTAGTCGTAATTGGAATGCTGAGTGAGCCTGCAGCGGCAGAGACCAGATGACATTGCAACAGCCTGAGGCACGCCGTGTGTTCTCCTGGGGAAGTTGTCCCTGGATCTCCAGACACTGGCAGTGGGGCTGCACAGGCTCCCGGGGGGGAGGGGGGCAGGTGGGTGGGTAGTGACCTGTGCTTGTACACAGGATTCTTGGTGGCAGTGGCAGCAGTGTCAGTGTTTCATGCCTGTCTCTGAAGTCCGAGCTGATAGCCGTGGCTTGCGCCCATCTCTGGAGCTCGCTTAGGCGGTGCTCTGCCTTCTGTGGGCACATGGGGAAGGAATTCCCTCTCCTCGCGCACCCCAAAACAATGGTCTCTTGCCTCTTAGGCAGTTCCATACTTTTTCCCGGACTGCCTCCTGGCTAGCTGTGGCGCACTAGCCCCCTTCAGGCTGTGTTCACACTGCCAACCTGTCCTCTCCCTGGGGTCTGAACTCCGAAGCCCGAGCCTCAGCTCCCAGCCCCCGCCCTCCCCGGCGGGTGAGCAGACAAGCCTCTCAGGCTGGTGAGTGCTGGTTGGCACCGATCTTCTGTGCAGGAATCTCTCCGCTTTGCCCTCCGCACCCCTGTGGCTGTGCTCTCCTCTGTGGCTCCGAAGCTCCCCCCACCCCCACCCCGGTCTCCGCCAGTGAAGGGCCTTCCTAGTGTGTGGAAACCTTTCCTCCTTCACAGCTCCCTCCCACTGGTGCAGGTCTCTTCCCTATTCTTTTGTCTCTGTTGTTTTTTTTTTCTTTTGCCCAACCCAGGTATGTGGGGATTTTCCTGCCTTTTGGGAGGTCTGAGGTCTTCTGCCAGCGTTCAGTAGGTGTTCTGTAGGAGTTGTTCCACATGCAGATGTATTTTTGATGTATTTGTGGGGAGGCAGGTGATCTTCACATCTTACTCCTCTGCCATCTTGAAGGTCCCCCCACTTAATTGTATTCTTTACCAATTGATTTACCATGTTTGGACCTCAGTCTTCTTGAAGAGACTTTCATGTGTTTTATTTCCCCAGATTCCCTCCACAAAGGGTTATAACACAAATAAGTATGTAAGACTTATTTAATACATGTTGACTCTTTAACTGGTGTGTCAGAGATGATTTCATCAATGAAGGTATTTGGTCAGGTGTTCTACATACTGAATAAACAGAGAACATTTTACTGTGCTGGCTCTGAATTGACATTTGACACATTTCCTTTTCTCCTTTACTCTGATTTCCCATCATTCACCCATTGCCCATTCTCTCAGGACCATAAACTCTAGAAGTATATTCTCTCCTGGAATTCACAGCAGTTGACCTCCCTGTAAACAAAGAAATCTTGAGAAAATGAGCATTTCCTGTGGTTTTCATTTATTCATAATGGTGTGTCCCCTGTAATGGTGAAGTAGACTGATTCTGGGGACCACTGGTGGTCTGTTCATGGCCTGAATTATTTGGCTGTTCTTAATGATGCCATTACTCTTCCTTTATTGGTGTTTATTGGTATAGTTATTCATATATAAAAGTAATTTTGCCGAGTACCTATAATATGAAGGGGAATTGATTATGTACTTCTTTTTTATGTAGTTTTCTAGTCCTCATAGGTTTCCACAATTTTGCTTCCTCTGAGTGAGAGAAGCCACATTGTGTCCTTGATTATTGTTGCTGTTTTGCAGACTTATTTCATTACATAGTCAAAATAGGAACAAATAGACCCTCAACTTACTCAACCTGGATGACTACAGAAGAGAAGGAATTCAGGGGCTGTAATTAAGGGCCTTGGAAGTAGGAGAAGTTGGAAAGTTCCCTTTATGTTTTTTTGTTTTTAATAAATTTATTTTATTTATTTATCTATTTATTTTGGCTTGTTGGGTCTTTGTTGCTGTGCGCGGGCTTTCTCTAGTTGCGGCGAGTGGGGGCTACTCTTTGCTGCAGTGCGTGGGCTTCTCATCGTGGTGGCTTCTCTTGTTGCGGAGCACGGTCTGTAGGCACACGGGCTTCAGTAGCTGTGGCACGCGGGCTCAGTAGTTGTGGCACACGGGCCCTAGAGCACAGGCTCAGTAGTTGTGGCGCACGGGCTTAGTTGCTCCACAGCATGTGGGATCTTCCCAGACCAGGGCTTGAACCCTTGTCCCCTGCATTGGCAGGCAGATTCTTAACCACTGCACCACCAGGGAAGCCCTCCCTTTATGTTTTTTATTTGGCATATCCCCATGGATGAATTCTCCCAGTGCCATCCTAATCTTTGACTGTCAGGGGTCTTGGTGTCCATATTTATCTAAGTTTCTCTACAGAGTTTAACAAAAGGAATCCCCTTTGTACATCTCTGGGAGGTGCTGAACAGGTTGAAGTTACTGCTTCTAAAAGCTTGGGAGGTGTTTGTGATAAAGTCATTCAGGCACTAACACATTTACATACCCCACATTTTCATCTTAACTTTTAAAGAGACCGTATTTTCTAGGCATTAAGACACTCTCCTGCTTCAGTATCTTTACACTTAGTGTTCTCTTTGCCTGGAATTTTCCCCTCACTCAGCTTCACGACTTGCTCCTTCCTATTTCTCAGTTCTCAGCTTAAGAGTCAGTTTTTCAGAAAGACCTTCCTGGACCGTCCTAATTTAGTCTCCCATATAATTCCCTATCATATAACACGTTGTTAAGTTCTTTTCCAGCATTTACCACATCTGTGATTATTTAGCATGCCATTATTTTATCTTAAGCTTCTTCTCTGATTGACCTTCAGGTTTCTGTATCCACGTACCTGTTGGACATTCATGCATTTATTTATTCCTGAATATTTATTGAATGTCTGCTGAGTGCCAGATGCTAAATGACAGACAGTTCTGGCCTCTGCCATATTTGTGAAGCCACCTACTTGCTAACATTAATTTGTAACTCTGAAATTAGTACTTGCAGCACTTTTGTAGTCATTCACAGACATGCACAGAGTAGTGAAAAATTAGAATTGATGCACACATTCCCAGCTGAGGTTGAACAAGGCAACGTTTGGCCTTCTTATTTCAGCTCTCATACTATAAACAAGTCTCCTTTTCATGGTCTATTTGGTGCCACGTTTTTTGCATGTTTGTGCTTTTTTTGGTCCTTTCACTGTTTACGGCCCCAAAGCGTAGTGCCAGAGTGCTGTCTCGTGTTCTTGAGCACAAGAGGCTGTGATGTGTCTTACAGAGAAAATACTTGTTAGATAAGCTTTGTTCAGGCATGAGTTATAGCACGGTTGGCCATGAGTTCAGTGTTCATGAATCAACACTATACAGTGTAGTGAATAGGTATCTTTAAACAGAAACACAGATAAAACAAGATTATGTGTTGATTAGTTGGTGAAAATTTTTTGACCAGAGGCTCACAGGAACCTAACCCTATATTTCCTCTAGGAGTTCAGTATTCACTAATTCAGTGTTCAGAGTGACTTTACAGAACATAACTACTGCAGATAATAAGAATCAACTGTACTTGCAAATTATCTTAAGTGCAAAGAAGGAAACAGGTTGCTGTGATGGAGAGTAATTGGTAGTGATAGGACAGAGACCTTCTTTTTAGTTTGGGCCTCTTCGGAGGTAACATTTAAGTGGAGATCCATGGAACACATAGGACAAAGAACATATCAGCCGTAAATAATGGCTCTAAAATAGGAAGGAGCCTGATATATTTAAGGAATTAAAAGAAAAGCATTATAGCTGGAAGAGGGTAGCACAAGATGAAGTTGGAGAAAAAAGCAGGGACTCGATTATATTGCCTTTTGGAGACCACACTAAGGAGTTTGGTTTTGGAATATGTACTGTGAAGGCATTGGAAGGTTTTAATTGGGGGAGCGAGATGATATGCTTTATGTTTTAAAAAGATAATTATGTCTGCTGTGGGGGGAATGGATTAAAGAGGGCAAGGGGTGAAATGGAGAAATGAGTTAAGAGGCATCACCATCCATATTCAGTAATTGCCAAATCTGCCTTTTTTACCTCCTAAATAGTTCTCAGCTCTATCCCCTCCCCACTGTTGCACTTCATCGTCTTTGCCTGATCTGCTCCCACAGCTTTGTAACTGATCACACTCTGCCTAAACCCTGTCTACTGTGTATCCAGAGAGATGCCATGTATTGAAGCCACCCATCTTACCATGCCACTGACCTCCTTAAAACCCTCCAGTGACTCCCTAGACCTCTTGACAGTCTGGTGCCTCTTTGCCTTTCAAGCACCATCCAACAGTATGCTTTGTACCTATAGACAGAATTTTTCTCTGTCTCCCCACACATCAGTTGTTTTGGGCCTGCTTGACTTCCTTTGCTTATGAATCCTTCACCTACCATCTCATGCAGGGTTAGAAGCCCTTGGTATGCGCTCCTGTGGTACCCAAAGCAAGAACCTTATACTTAATCATTTTCTGTCATTATCATCTATGTATCATCCAGGTCCTTAACTTTCTTCCTCAGAGTTAGACTGCGAATTTCATATATTTTATTTATTTTTGAATCCCCAACATCCATCACAGTTCTTAGATTATAGTAAAGATATAATAAATGTTTGTTGAATGGACCCATTAATGTTAATGTTTTATAATTTCTTGGCCAGTATTAGGTGATACTTTACCTTTATACCATATTCTTTTTATAGAAATAAAACCAGTGTCACACAATATAAATGTTCATTTATTCATTCCAAAAATGTTTATCGAGTCCCTGGAGGTGTTCTAACAATGGAGTATAGAGTAGTGACCAAAACAAAGTCCCTGCTGTCTTGGAACTTAGATGTGTGTTTGACCTATCTATACCTGTATGTCCATTTTGACACCTCTCTCTCTCTCTCTGTCTCTGTCTCTCTCCACACACACACACACCGTTGACCCTTGAACAACACGTGTTTGAACTGCACAGGTCCACTTATACTCATATATTTTCCAATAGTAAACACTATAGTACTACATGGCCTTTGGGCCTACAGTTGGTTGGATCTGTGGACATGGAGGAACCATGGATATGGAGGGCTAACTATAAATTATATGTGGATTAGCTACCATATTGTTCAAGGGTCAGTGGTGTGTGTGTGTGTATATATGTATATATGCACGTGTATCTATATATGCACTTTTAATTCTGAATAGTTTTCAATTTACAGAAAAGCAGTGAAGATAGTACAAGGAGTTCTTATATGCCCCATATCCAGTTTCCCTTATTATTAACATCTTACATTAGTAGAGTACATTTGTTACAATTAATAAACCAATACTGATAAATTACTATTAACTAAAGTCTATTCTTTATTCAGAATACTTAGTTTTTTCCTAATGTCCTTTTTCTGTCCAGGATCGCATTCATGACCTCATTACATTTAGGAATCATGCCCTTTTAGGCTCCTCTGAGCTGTGGCCGTTTTTCAGACTCTTTGTTTTTGATGACCTTGACAGTTTTCAGGAGTAATGTAGAGTGGAGAATGCCCCTCAATTTGGGTTTGTCCAATATTTTTCTCATGATTAGATGGGGATTATGGGTTCTTGGGGAGAAGACTACAGTGGTAAAGTGCCATTTTTATCACTTCATATTAATGGTACATGCTGTCAACATGCATTATCACTGTTGAGGCCTTGATCACTTGGCTGAGGTAGTGTTTGTCAGGTTTTTACAGGCTAAAGTACTCCCCCCTACCCCTACCACCGTACTTTATTTTTTGGAAGGAAGTCTTTGTGTGGATCCCACATTTAAGGGGTGGGGAGTAATGCTCCACCTTCTTGAGGAGGCAGTATTTACATAAATTATTCTGAATTCTTCTATACAGTAGATGTGTTTCTACTCTCCCATTTATTTTTCTAGGCAATCATTTATTTATATCAATATGGACTCATGGATATTTATTTTATATTTTGGTTTATAATCCAATACTACTTTATTTATTTTGTTGCTCAAATTTTTCTACTTTTGGCCATTTGGAGCTCTTCTGTGTTCCTTTGGCATACTCCCATACGTTTGTTTTTTGAGCACTTCCTTATTTTCTGGTACTATAAGGATACTCAAGTATCTTTTTTTTGAAATTTTAAATAATTTCCCCTCAATGATTTCATACAGAGTTTGAAAATAATTTGATGTGCTTATGAATTTGAGACTATTATTAAGTAGATAAAACATTTTTCAATATTGGTTTTATTTTTTGTGATGATTTATATAGCTACTTCTCAAAGATGAAAATATATATGAGTATGAGTTTTCTCAGAATATATTATGTTTATGATCAGTTTTATGCTTTCAATTTGTTCAGATATAATTTTTTGCTTTGCACATCATATTAGAGAATTTTTACATTTCTCTGGGCTTCAGGAATGTTTATGGTTGCCAGTAGCTGAGCAGATATCATTATGCTGGAAGTGTTTCAGTGATTATATATGCTGAGTGGTAAGCTTGCTTAGTCTAAAAAAAGGACTCCATAATATTTGGCTTTTGGTTATAATTACCAGTCATCGTTGCCAGAAATTAAGTTTAGCTTTTAGAAGCCTGGAATTCTTCATATGTTTATCTCTAACTAAATATTTCAGAGACTGTTATGAAACTGTCAGTAATTCCATTATGTATTATATGTTCAGCGTATTCTTGAGTTACAGCTGATGGAATAACGAATGACGTGATTGTACAACAACATGAGAAATGCTTAAGATAACAGGATGTAAATAGTAATATTTAGTTTCATTACAACTTTGTTTAAAAGGAATCTGACTGACCCCAAATACAAATGAAAGACTAGAAGGAAAATACCTAAATGTTAATGTTAGTGAATGCCTGTTAGGTAGTGTGACACAGCTTTTCTGTTATTTTCCAATTTTAAAAAATTGGCATGTGTTACTTGTTTAATGAGGAAATGAAGGCACTTTCAAAATTTAGGAAAAAACACATTTTACAAGGATTTCTATTGGGTGATAATTTGTTTGCACCATTCTAGATATGGAAAGTTAAAAGGCCTTTAAAAAAATATTCCATAACTCAGGTCAGTTTCCTCCACTGATGATCTGGTGAACCAGTTCTTATTTTTATAATAATAATACTTTACAGTTTACAAATTTAGAATATATTCTATTTCATTTTTAAAAATCTTTATTTGATGGATTTTTACTTCATTTATACACACAAATTGATCAGAGTATAAAGGTGAACAATCGGTGTTTATGTATTGAAACCATGACTTCAGTAATGTCTGCTCAGGTGGAGGAAAGCTGGTGACCCAAGGACCCAAAGGCCGCAGAGCCTGGGCTTTTTGCTGCTGCTGCCGCCGCTGCCACAGCTGCTAGCAGACAGACCACATTTTGAGGGACAGCCTCACATTCCTCTCATAGGAGACTGATAGCCTCAGTAGATACCTTGGGGAGCCTCTTTGGATTAAAAATACCTACGTTATCTATTTGCTTTTGATTTTTTTTAGCTTCTGGTGGTGAAGGGGAGGTGAACTGAGGCTTGGAAGTTGCAGAGTAGCTTTTGCAGGCTGATGTCTCTGGGTGTCCTCAGGATGGGTCATAGATAGGAGATTGTGATTTACAAATGATACATTCTAGTCTTCAAAAAATTTGCAAGAGTGCCACAATAAAAGGCAGATGCATTTAAAATCTTTTCTTTTTGTAAAGCCTTAAAAAATATACTTTTCTTTCTAACTTAATGTATAGAGATACATTCAAAGGAGCATTATTTTGGCCTTAAGCCAGAGGAAAATTTCTTTTTTTTCTAATGTGACCCTTGTCTGTCACTGGGAAATATCTTGACATGCAAGAGAATGGGGACTGGAGTGATCATTTCCATGGTTGCCTCCTGTGGGGTAGTCTGTTTCAGTAGAAGATTCTGATGTGTATATAAAATAGTGGTGGCATTCCCAATAGTATCTGGTAGCCTAGCTCTGGAGTTAGGATTGCAACATCAAAAACAGGGTCTGCATTCTGGTAGTAGTCTCATTTCATGCTGTTAGTGGGATTAGTTCCTCCAGTTGGCTAGTGTGCCACTGTGTGGTATCAGCTTGCCTTGTGTATTGATAGGAGAGTGTACAGTACACTAAAATGATACACTAAAACGATAATTAAGAACTGCAAAACCGTAATGCCTTTTCTTAATAATGACCCTCAAAGTAGCCCTTCAAAATCATTGCAACAAAACTTAGCTGTTCACAAAATTATTTCAAAATTAAGAAATAACTATATATCATATAATTTTAAAAACTATGGTTAATATTTGGTTATATTTGCTTTATCCGTCTTTATGTGTATATACATATATGTATGTATGAAACTGTGTATGCATATACATACTTTCTTACTGAACCATTTGAAAGTAAGTTGCAGACATGACACATGATGGGTTTCTTTTTTTTTTTAAATAAATTTATTTATTTATTTTTATTTGTTTATTTTTGGCTGTACTGGGTCTCCGTTGCCGTGCACGAGCTTTGTCTAGTTGCAGTGAGCAGGGGCTACTCTTCGTTGCGGTGCGCGGGCTTCTCATTGCGGTGTCTTCTCTTGTTGCGGAGCATGGGCTTTAGGCATGCGGGCTTCAGTAGTTGGGGCACTCAGGCTCAGTAGTTGTAGTTCATGGGCTCTAGAGTGCAGGCTCAGTAGTTGTAGCACACGGGCTTAGCTGCTCCGTGGCATGTGGGATCTTCCCAGACCAGGGCTCGAACCCGTGTCCCCTGCATTGGCAGGCGGATTCTTAACCATTGTGCCACCAGGGAAGCCCTATGGGTTTCTTTTTAAGTGCAGCTTGTCTAAACAGTCCTTATATTGTATAGCTACTACTCCCTTCCACTCTTGTCACCCTCTCCCTACATTGACACCCCCTATCTGGGTAACCCATATTGACAACCCAGTATATATCCTCCCATATTTATTCCATGCTTATGTAATTACAAGTACACATATTTATATATGCAGTTTTGTCATTGTTTTACAGAAATGAAATCATACGCACATTTTTCTGCATCTTGCTTTCCTTACTCAAGTGTACTTTGGGGAATGCCTTTAAAAAAAGAAGTCAACTGATACCACTGTAATTAATTTCTTGTTTTTAATAACTTTCAGATATATTTCACATACTATAAATATACCTATTTAAACTGTATAATTCAATGGTTTTTAATATATTTATAGAATTTTGAACCTGATCACCCACAATCAATTTGAGAGCATTTTTGTCACCCTAAAAAGAAACATGGTATCCAGTAACATTTACTCCCAGTTTCCCCCCAAACTCTCTCCTGGTTGTAAGCAAACATTAATCTACATTCTGTCTCTATAGATTTGCCTATTCTATCCATTACATAAATGGGATATGTAGTCCTTTTTTTTTACATCTTTATTGGAGTATAATTGCTTTACAATGGTGTGTTAGTTTCTGCTTTATAACAAAGTGTATCAGTTACACATACACATATGTTCCCATATCTCTTACCTCTTGCGTCTCCCTCCCTCCCACCTTCCCTGCCCCACCCCTCCAGGCGGTCACAAAGCCCCGAGCTGTTCTCCCTGTGCTATGCGGCTGCTTCCCACTAGCTATCTACCTTACGTTTCGTAGTGTATATATGTCCATGCCTCTCTCTCGCTTTGTCACAGCTTACCCTTCCCCCTCCCCATATCCTCAAGTCCATTCTCTAGTAGGTCTGTGTCTTTATTCCTGTCTTACCCCTAGGTTCTTTCTTTTTTTTTTTTTTTTTGCGGTACGTGGGCCTCTCACTGTTGTGGCCTCTCCCGTTGCGGAGCACAGGCTCCGGACGCGCAGGCTCAGCGGCCATGGCTCACGGGCCCAGCCGCTCCGCGGCATGTGGGACCTTTCCAAACCGGGGCATGAACCCACGTACCCTGCATCGGCAGGCGGACTTTCAACCACTGCGCCACCAGGGAAGCCCACCCCTAGGTTCTTCATGACATTTTTTTCTTCTTAAATTCCATATATATGTGTTAGCATGCGGTATTTGTCTTTCTCTTTCTGACTTACCCCTCCCTGTATGACAGACTCTAGGTCCATCCATCTCATTACAAATAGCTCAATTTCGTTTCTTTTTATGGCTGAGTAATATTCCATTGTATATATGTGCCATATCTTCTTTATCCATTCATCCGATGATGGGCACTTAGGTTGTTTCCACCTCCTGGCTATTGTAAATAGAGCTGCAATGAACATTTTGGAACATGACTCTTTTTGAATTATGGTTTTCTCAGGGTATACGCCCAGTAGTGGGATTGCTGGGTCATATGGTAGTTCTATTTTTAGTTTTGTAAGCAACCTCCGTACTGTTCTCCACAAAGACTGTATCAATTTACATTCCCACCAACAGTGCAAGAGGGTTCCCTTTTCTCCACACCCTGTCCAGCATTTATTGTTTCTACATTTTTTGATGATGGCCATTCTGACTGTTGTGAGATGAGATCTCATTGTAGTTTTGATTAATGATTAATCTAATGATTAATGATATTGATTAATCTAATGATTAATGATGTTGAGCATTCTTTCATGTGTTTGTTGGCAGTCTGTATATCTTCTTTGGAGAAATGTCTATTTAGGTCTTCTGCCCATTTTTGGATTGGGTTGCTTGTTTTTTGTTATTGAGCTGCATGAGCTGCTTATAAATTTTGGAGATTAATCCTTTGTCAGTTGCTTCATCTGCAAATATTTTCTCCCATTCTGAGGGTTGTCTTTTGGTCTTGTTTATGGTTTCCTTTGCTGTGCAAAAGCTTTGCAGTTTCATTAGCTCCCATTTGTTTATTTTTGTTTTTATTTCCATTTCTCTAGGAGGTGGGTCAAAAAGGATCTTGCTGTGATTTATGTCATAGAGTGTTCTGCCTATGTTTTCCTCTAAGAGTTTGATAGTTTCTGGCCTTACATTTAGGTCTTTAATCCATCTTGAGCTTATTTTTGTGTATGGTGTTAGGGATGATCTAATCTCATACTTTTACATGTACCTGTCCAGTTTTCCCAGCACCACTTATTGAAGAGGCTGTCCTTTCTCCACTGTACATTCCTACCTACTTCATCAAAGATAAGGTGACCATATGTGCGTCGGTTTATCTCTGGGCTTTCTATCCTGTTCCATTGATCTATCTTTCTGTTTTTGTGCCAGTACCATACTGTCTTGATTACTCTAGCTTTGTAGTATAGTCTGAAGTCCAGGAGCCTGATTCCTCCAGCTCCGTTTTTCTTTCTCAAGATTGCTTTGGCTATTCGGGGTCTTTTGTGTTTCTATACAAATTGTGAAATCTTTTGTTCTAGTTCTGTGAAAAATGCCAGTGGTAGTTTGATAGGGATTGCATTGAATCTGTAGATTGCTTTGGGTAGTAGAGTCATTTTCACAATGTTGATTCTTCCAATCCAAGAACATGGTATATCTCTCCATCTATTTGTATCATCTTTAATTTCTTTCATCAGTGTCTTATAATTTTCTGCATACAGGTCTTTTGTCTCCTTAGGTAGGTTTATTCCTAGATATTTTATTCTTTTTGTTGCAATGGTAAATGGGAGTGTTCTCTTGATTTCGCTTTCGGATTTTTCATCATTAGTGTATAGGAATGCCAGAGATTTCTGTGCATTAATTTTGTATTCTGCTACTTTACCAAATTCATTGATTAGCTCTAGTAGTTTTCTGGTAGCATTTTTAGGATTCTTTATGTATAGTATCACATCATCTGCAAACAGTGACAGCTTTACTTCTTCTTTTCCGATTTGGATTCCTTTTATTTCCTTTTCTTCTGTGATGGCTGTGGCTAAAACTTCCAAAACTATGTTGAATAGAGTGGTGAGAGTGGGCAACCTTGTCTTGTTCCTGGTCTTAGTGGAAATGCTTTCATTTTTTCACCATTGAGGATGATGTTGGCTGTGGTTTTGTCATATATGGCCTTTATTATGTTGAGGAAAGTTCCCTCTCTGACTGCTTTCTGCAGGGTTTTTATCATAAATGGGTGTTGCATTTTGTCGAAAGCTTTTTCTGCATCTATTGAGATGATCATATGGTTTTTCTCCTTCAATTTGTTAATACGGTGTATCACGTTGATTGATTTGCGTATATTGAAGAATCCTTGCATTCCTGGAATAAACCCCACTTGATCATGGTGTATGATCCTTTTAATGTGCTGTTGGATTCTGTTTGCTAGTATTCTGCTGAGGATTTTTGCATCTATGTTCATCAGTGATATTGGCTTGTAGTTTTCTTTCTTTGTGGCATCCTTATCTGGTTTTGGTATCAGGGTGATGGTGGCTTCGTAGAATGAGTTTGGGAGTGTTCCTCCCTCTGCTATATTTTGAAAGAGTTTGAGAAGGATAAGTGTTAGCTCTTCTCTAAATGTTTGATAGAATTCACCTGTGAAGCCATCTGGTCCTGAGCTTTTGTTTGTTGGAAGATTTTTAATCCCAGTCTCAATTTCAGTGCCTGTGGTTGGTCTGTTCATATTTTCTGTTTCTTCCTGATTCAGTCTTGGCAGGTTGTGCATCTAAGAATTTGTCCATTTCTTCCAGGTTGTCCATTTAATTGGCATAGAGTTGCTTGTAGTAATCTCTCATGATCTTTTGTATTTCTGCAGTGTCAGTTGTTACTTCTCCTTTTTCATTTCTGATTCTATTGATTTGAGTCTTCTCCCGTTTTTTCTTGATGAGTGTGGCTAATGGTTTATCAATTTTATTTATCTTCTCAAAGAACCAGCTTTTAGTTTTATTGATCTTTGCTATCGTTCCTTTCATTTCTTTTTCATTTATTTACAATCTGATCTTTATGATTTCTTTCCTTTTGCTAACTTTGCGGTTTTTTTGTTCTTCTTTCTCTAATCGCTTTAGGTGCAAGGTTAGGTTGTTTATTCGAGATGTTTCCTGTTTCTTGAGGTAGGATTGTATTGCTATAAACTTCCCTCTTAGAACTGTTTTTGCTGCATCCCATAGATTTTGGGTTGTCATGTCTCCATTGTCATTTGTTTCTAGGTATTTTTTGATTTCCTCTTTGATTTCTTCAGTGATCACTTCGTTATTAAGTAGTGTATTGTTTAGCCTCCATGTGTTTGTATTTTTTACAGATCTTTTCCTGTAATTGATATCTAGTCTCATAGTGTTGTGGTCGGAAAAGATACTTGATACAATTTCAATTTTCTTAAATTTACCAAGGCTTGATTTGTGACCCAAGATATGATCTATCCTGGAGAATGTTCCATGAGCAATTGAGAAAGATGTGTATTCTGTTGTTTTTGGATGGAATGTCCTATAAGTATCAGTTAAGTCTATCTTGTTTAATGTATCATTTAAAGCTTGTGTTTCCTTATTTATTTTCATTTTGGATGAACTGTCCATTGGTGAAAGTGGGGTGTTAAAGTCCCCTACTATGAATGTATTACTGTCCATTTCCACTTTTATGGCTGTTAGTATTTGCCTTCTGCATTGAGCTGCTCCTATGTTGGGTACATAAATATTTACAATTGTTATATCTTCTTCTTGGATCGATCCCTTGATCATTATGTAACGTCCTTCTTTGTCTCTTCTAATAGTCTTTATTTTAAAGTCTATTTTGTCTGATATGAGAATTGCTACTCCAGCTTTCTTTAGGTTTCCATTTGCATGAAATATCTTTTTCCATCCCCTCACTTTAGTCTGTATGTGTCTCTAGGTCTGAAGTGGGTCTCTTGTAGACAGCAAATATATGGGCCTTGTTTTTGAATCCATTCAGCCAATCTGTGTCTCTTGGTGGGAGTATTTAGTCCATTTATATTTAAGGTAATTATCAATATGTATGTTCCTATTTCCATTTTCTTAATTGTTTTGGGTTCGCTATTGTAGGTCTTTACCTTCTCTTGTGTTTCTTGCCTAGAGAAGTTCCTTTAGCAGTTGTTGCAAAGCTGGTTTGGTGGTGCTGAACTCTCAGCTTTTGCTTGTCTGTAACAGTTTTAATTTCTCCATCAAATCTGAATGAGATCCTTGCTGGGTAGAGTAATCTTGGTTGCAGGTTTCTCTCTTTCATCACTTTAAATATGTCCTGCCAGTCCCTTCTGGCTTGCAGAGTTTCTGCTGAAAGATCAGCTGTTCACCTTATGGGGATTCCCTTGTGTGTTATTTGTTGTTTTCCCCTTGCTGCTTTTAATATGTTTTCTTTGTATTTAATTTTTGACAGTTTGATTAATATGTGTCTTGGCGTATTTCTCCTTGGATTTATCCTGTATGGGACTCTCTGTGCTTCCTGGACTTGATTAACTGTTTCCTTTCCCATATTAGGGAAGTTTTCAACTATAATCTCTTCAAATATTTTCTCAGTCCCTTTCTTTTTCTCTTCTTCTTCTGGAACCCCTATAATTCAAATGTTGGTGCGTTTATTGTTGTCCCAGAGGTCTCTGAGACTGTCCTCAGTTCTTTTCATTCTTTTTCTTTATTCTGCTCTGCAGTAGTTATTTCCACTATTTTATCTTCCAGGTCACTTATCCGTTCTTCTGCCTCAGTTATTCTGCTATTGATCCCATCTAGAGTATTTTTAATTTCATTTATTGTGTTGTTCATTGTTGCTTGTTTCATGTTTAGTTCTTCTAGGTCCTTGTTAAATGTTTCTTGTATTTTGTCTATTCTATTTGCAAGATTTTGGATCATCTTTACTATCATTATTCTGAATTCTTTTTCAGGTAGACTGCCTATTTCCTCTGCATTTGTTAGGTCTGGTGGGTTTTTATCTTGCTCCTTCATCTGCTGTGTGTTTCTCTGTCTTCTCATTTTGCTTATCTTACTGTGTTTGGGGTCTCCTTTTTGCAGGCTGCATGTTCATAGTTCCCGTTGTTTTAGGTGTCTGTCCCCAGTGGCTAAGGTTGGTTCAGTGGGTTGTGTAGGCTTCCTGTTGGAGGGGACTAGTGCCTGTGTTCTGGTAGATGAGGTTGGATCTTGTCTTTCTGGTGGGCAGGTCCACGTCTGGTGGTGTGTTTTGGGGTGTCTGTGGACTTACTATGATTTTAGGCAGCCTCTCTGCTAATGGGTGGGGTTGTGTTCCTGTCTTGCTAGTTGTTTGGCATAGGGTGTCCAGCACTGTAGCTTGCTGGTCGTTGAGTGAAGCTGGGTGCTGGTGTTGTGATGGAGATCTCTGGGAGATTTTCACCGTTTGATATTATGTGGAGGTGGGAGGTGTCTTGTGGACCAGTGTCCTGAAGTTGGCTCTCCCACCTCAGAGGCACAGCACTGACTCCTGGCTGCAGCACCAAGAGCCTTTCGTCCGCACAGCTCAGAATAAAAGGGAGAAAATGTAGAAAGAAAAATTGGGAGGGATGGATGGAGGGAGGGAGGGAGGGAGGGAAAGAAGATTAAAATAAAGTAAGATAAAATATAAAGTTATTAAAATAAAAAAATAATTATTAAGAGAGAAAAAAGAAAAAAAATTTTAAAAAACTGGACGGATAGAACCCTAGGACAAATGGTGGAAGCAAAGCTATACAGACAAAATCTCACACAGCAGCGTACGCATATACACACACACAAAAAGAGGAAAAGGGGAAAAAAATCATAAATCTTGCTCTCAAAGTCTACCTCCTTAATTTGGGATGATTCGTTGTCTATTCAGGTATTCCACAGATGCAGGGTACATCAAGTTGATTGTGGAGCTTTAATCCGCTGCTTCTGAGGCTGCTGGGAGAGATTTCCCTTTCTCTTCTTTGTTCGCACAGCTCCCGGGGGCTCAGCTTTGGATTTGGCGTCGCCTCCGCGTGTAGGTCGCTGGAGGGCCTCTGTTCTTTGCTCAGACAGGATGGGGTTAAAGGAGCTGCTTATTCGGGGGCTCTGGCTCACTCAGGCCGGGGGGGAGGGAGGGGTACAGAGTGTGGGGTGAGTCTGCGGCAGCAGAGGCCAGCGTGACGGTTGCACCAGCCTGAGGCACACCGTGCGTTCTCCCGGGGGAGTTGTCCCTGGATCCCGGGACCCTGGCAGTGGCGGGCTTTACAGGCTCCCTGGAGGGGGGTGTGGATAGTGACCTGTGCTCGAACACAGGCTTCTTGGTGGCGGCAGCAGCAGCCTTAGCGTCTCATGGCGGTCTCTGGGGTCCGCGCTTTTAGCCACGGCTCAGGTCCATCTCTGCAGCTCCTTTAAGCAGCGCTCTTAATCCCCTCTCCTCGCGCACCAGGAATCAAAGAGGGAAGAAAAAGTCTCTTGCCTCTTCAGCAGGTCCAGACTTTTCACGGGACTCCCTCTCGGCTAGCCGTGACGCACTAACCCCCTGCAGGCTGTGTTTATGCCGCCAACCCCAGTCTTCTCCCGGTGCCCTGACCGAAGCCGGAGCCTCAACTCCCAGCCCCGCCCACCCTGGCAAATGAGCAGACAAGCCTCTCGGGCTGGTGAGTGCTGATCGGCCCTGATCCTCTGTGCGGTAATCTCTCCGCTTTGCCTTCCGCAACCCTGTTGCTGCGCTCTCCTCCACGGCGCCGAAGCTTTCCCTCTCCGCCACCCTCAGTCTCTGCCCGTGAAGGGGCTTCCTAGTGTGTGGAAACCTTTCCTCCTTTACATCTCCCTCCCACTGGTGCAGGTCCCGTCCCTATTCTTTTGTCTCTGTTTTTTGTTTTTTCTTTTGCCCTACCCAGGTATGTGGGAGGTTTCTTGCCTTTTAGGAGGTCTGAGGTCTTCTGCCAGCGTTCAGTAGGTGTTCTGTAGTTGTTCCACGTGTGGATGTTTTTCTGGTGTATCTGTGGTGAGGAAGGTGATCTCTGCGTCTTACTCTTCCGCCATCTTCCCGGACTGTAGTCCTTTTTATATGATTTATTTCACTTAAGATACTGTTTTCAAGGTCTGTCCATGTTTTAGCTTTTGCTGTATACTATCTGAATATTTTACTATGATCAGGTATTAGAAAAAAACCAAAATACTTAAAATTTACATTATAATGTTTTATTATATTAACAATAGTTGATTCTATGTGAGGGTTATACGAGTGATCATTTTACTAGTCTATCAACTTTTACCTATTTTTTAAAAATTATTTTTGAGTGCCTGAATTCTTTTTTTTTTTTTTTTTGCGATACGCGGGCATCTCACTGCTGTGGCCTCTCCCGTTGCAGAGCACAGGCTCCGGACGCGCAGGCTCAGTGGCCATGGCTCATGGGTCCAGCCGCTTCGTGGCATGTGGGATCTTCCTGGACCGGGGCACAAACCTGTGTCCCCTGCATCGGCAGGCGGACTCCCAACCACTGCGCCACCAGGGAAGCCCCTGAATTTTTTAATTAAGGTATAATTTACACAGAATGAAACCCGGGTTCTCAAGTGTTGGGGTTTTTTAGTTTTAGTTTTATTTGTTTTTGTTTTGCCACGCCACGCAGCATGTGGCATCCTAGTTCCCCAACCAGGGGTTGAACCCGTGTCCCCCCCACAGTGGAAGCACGGAGTCTTAACCACTGGCCCACCAGGGAAGTCCCAACTTTTATCTATATTTGATAATAATAAAAATTTAAGAAAAGTGCTATTAGAATGTTTTCTATGATAACATTATTGAAATATTTACATATTAAAATTTAAAACCACAGTTAAATAATTTAAATTTAATTAAAGTGTAAATGCGTTAAGCATTCCAAAATTATAAAATTATTTTTTCTAGTCCTTTTGGTTTTGTTTAAATTAAAATTTTAAGCTATTTGGAATTTGAAATTCTCTGTTTACTAATCCATTTTAAAAATTCATTTTCTAGGTAGACAGACATTTTATTTGGAAATAATGATGGTTTTTTTATTCTTCGTATTTTTGTCTATTATCTTGCCTCATTGCATAGGGTAGCACATTTTTTAAAAACAACTAATTTCTTGCTCTGTGTATCCATTCTTCTCTTTTTAATATTTATTTGGCTGCACTGGGTCTTAGTTGCAGCATGTGGAACCTTCATTGCCACATGCGAGATCTTCCTTGCGGCATGTGGGATCTTTTGGGCATGTGGGATCTTTAGTTGCGGCATGAAGCATCTTTAGTTGAGGCATGCGAACTCTTAGTTTTGGCATGTGGGATCTAGTTCCCTGACGAGGGAACGAATCCGGGTCCCCTGCATTGGGAGGGCAGAGTCTTAGCCACTGGCCCACCAGGGAAGCCCCTCTTCTCCCAAGTTTTTTGATCATCTTTACGATCATTACTCTGAACTCTTTCTTGGGTAGATTGTCTATCTCCATGTCACTTAGTTCTTCTTCTGGGGTTTTATCTTGTTCCTTTGTCTGAAACATACTCCTCTGTCACCTCATTTTGTCTGAACAGCTATTTATATTTTATGTATGTGGTAGGTTGGTTATGTTTCTCAACCTTGGAGAAGTGGCCCTCTGTAGGAGACATACTGTGCATCCCAGCAATGCACGCTCCCTTCTCATCACCCGAGGACCAGGGGCCAGCTGGTCCTAGGGTAGTGTCTGGCCTGCATTTGCAGGCTCGGTCTGCTCGCTGTGGGAATGTAGTTTTTGCTTCTGGTATCTGGCCCCTGGTGGGTGGAGCTGGGTCTTGGTCCTCTGGTGAGCAAGGCCATGTCTAGGGGCATGTCTAGAGGCAGCTGTGGGCTCAGGAAGTCTTTAGGCAGCCTGTCTACTGATGGATGGGGCTGTGTCCCCACCAAGTTTGTTGTTTGGCCTGAGGCGTTCCAACACTGGAGCCTACAGACTGTTGGGTGGGGCCAGTCTTGGTGCCAAAATGTCGGCCTCCAGGGGAGCTCACACAGATGAATGCTCCCCAGTATATCTGCTGCCAGTGTCGAAGTCCCCAGGGTGGGCCACAGATGACCCCCTAGGAGACCCTCTAAGACCAGCAGGTAGGTCTGGCCTAGGCTCCTATCAGATTACTGCTTTTGCCCTTGGTCCCTGTGCATGTGAGATTTTGTGTGTGCCCTTTAAGAATGAAGTCTCTAGTTCCCCCAATCCTGTGGAGCTCCTGCAGTCAAGCCCCACTGGCCTTCAGAGCCAAATGCTCTGGGGCCTCCTCTTCCTGGGTGCTGGACCCCCTGGGGTTGGGAGGCCTGACAGTGGGACTCAGAACTCTCACTCTTGCGGGAAAACCTCTGTAATATAATTATTCTCCAGTTTCTGGGTCGCCCACCAAGGGGGTATGAGATTTGATTTTATCATGAGTCCGCCCCTCCTACCAGTGGTTTCGTCTTTATGTCTTTAGTTGTAGAGGATCTTTTCTGGTAGGTTTCAGTCTCTTTTTTTTTGGCTGTGCCACGCGACTTGTGGGATCTTAGTTCCCTGACCAGGGATTGAACCCGTGCCCCCTGCAGTGGGAGCCCAGAGTCTTAACCACTGGACCACCAGGGAAGTCCCGTTTTCAGTCTTTTTTAATGATGGTTCTACAGATTGTGCTCATGAGAGGAGGTGAGCTTAGGGTCCTTCAGCTCCGCCATCTTGGCTGCTCTCCAGAATATTTTTAATCATAAAAAAGCATTAAGTTTTGGGTGCTAGTTCTGGAGGCTCTGAAGTCCATGGTCAAGGTACTGGCAGATTCGAAGTCTGATGAGATCGCTCTTCCTCATTCGTAGGCATCTTCTCATTGTGTCCTTGTATGACAGAGCTAGGTAGCACATTTAGAACAGTTTGAATAATAATCATGAATAGACTGCTTATTTGTAATTTTTGATGGCAGGCTCATCTCTTGTTCCAGTTTTAAGGTTTTATGTTTTTTGATAAATACTATTTATTAGGTTAAGGAAGTTTTCTTCTAACATTAAAATAGGTAAAACAGAGCAATCAAATCAGAGAATTAAATGAAAAATAAATCTGATGAAAAACAATTCTAAAAAGTAGAACAGAAATGATTACTGAAGACAGAGAGTAATAATCAGCTGATGGGTCTGCTAGAAGTTCTTATATTCAGGCAAAATGTCCTGAATATGTTCCAAATCAATGTGTTAGAATAAAAGAAAAGCAGAGAGATCTGAGAAATACTGGGACAACACTGGTACATGACCAAATAGGTTTCACTGGGTAAATCCTAGGGCCAATGTATGCTTAGAGATAAAAGCCCTTCTAGAAGAAAGCATGCCAGTTCACCAATAAAAACAAATACATTCTTAGCACTGTTTTAAGGGATGTTCATTTTGTCAAAGGTTAAAATTATTGGATAGATTAGTTGCCTCTTGAATATATACTCTTGAATATATGCCTCTTGAATATACTCTTCTTGAATATATACAATGAATATAATTATATTCTTATGAATATATTCTTAACAAATCTATTGATATTCATTAAATTTTAAACTGAGCTCAAAATTTCACATTATGGTAAAGAGTACAGGCCATTAATATGAATATATACTGATGAAAATATGAATATAGTCTTGGGGCTTCCCTGGTGGCACAGTGGTTGAGAATCCACCTGCCAATGCAAGGGGCACGGGTTCGAGCCCTGGTCCGGGAAGATCCCACATGCTGCAGAGCAACTAAGCCCATGTGCCACAACTACTGAGCCTGCACTCTAGAGCCTGCAAGCCACAACTACTGAGCCCACATGCCCCAACTACTGAAGCCCGCACGCCTAGAGCCTGTGCTCTGCAACAAGAAAAGCCACCGCAATGAGAAGCCTGAGCACCACAGCAAAGAGCAGTCCCCGCTCGCCACAACTAGAGAAAGCCTGCACGCAGCAACGAAGACCCAGCACAGCCAAAAATAAAAATAAATAAAATAAATAAATTTATTTTAAAAAATATGAATATAGTCTTAATGAGTATATTGATATTCATTAAATTTTAAGCCAGGTTCAAAAATGCCCCAATATGGTCAAGAACATAGCTCATGAATATGAATATAAACTTATGAAAATGTTCATGAATATATTGGTATTCATTAATTTTAACCTGCATTAAAACATTTTCCCAATAGGGCAAAGAAGAATATATTCATGAATATATTCATGAGGAGGGTATATTCATGAATATAATCATTATAAAGAATATATTCACATTTACTGAATATATTTGTGAAGAATATATTTATAGGAAAATTAAACCACTCTATAGCCCTTTGCTTTTTACAAATTAAATAGTTCTTAAAATACTGCTATGAAGCAAATAAAATTTTACTGGAATCTTCAAAGAAGGAAAGTATAAACTTGTTACATTTAGTGAATTGGTCTGTTTATGAATAGGCTTCTATTGAATAGTTTTTGACAAATTAATTTAGAGCCCTCTCTCTCAACATGAGTTGAATCATTATTTATTACAAAATGTACTCTGGGGAAACCAAGACAAGAAAGAGAGGATACTGAAAACAGCTTAGGCTATCTGAGTACTCAGAGTAGACTGATTAACGATACTAAAGAAATGATGGCACCTGTTAGAAGTAAGTATGACTGCTATGCCAGGCAGTAGCCAGACACTGTTGTTTCAAGTTCTCTTCATTCTCCTTGGGCTCACATTCATGAGACTGTGTAGTTTAGTAATAAAGGGTGGTATAGGGTTAGACTTCCTACGTTTGAAACCAAACTCCGTTCACTGCCCCTGCACCTTGAGTCCTTTTTAAAAATTAAGGTAGGGCTTCCCTGGTGGCGCAGTGGTTGAGAGTCCGCCTGCCGATGCAGGGGACACGGGTTTGTGCCCCGGTCCGGGAAGATCCCACATGCCGCGGAGCGGCTAGGCCCGTGAGCCAAGGCTGCTGAGCCTGCGCGTCCGGAACCTGTGCTCCGCAATGGAAGAGGCCACACCAGTGAGAGCCCCGCATACTTCAAAAAAAAAAAAAAATTAAGGTATAATTTATATATAGTAAGATGCACAAATACTACCATTAATATTCTTGTGCTTTTTGTGGACACATAACTCATGCTCAAAGTCTTTTTTGATGAAAGGAGTATTAGTTATTGTATATTAAATACTAATAGATATTAAGCAACACATCTGTGTTTTGAGACAAATATACTGGTTAAAAGGAAGCTTTAGCAACAAAATACAAAATAAATATGAATACAACTAAAAGGGCTGTCATCTAATATTTATTACTGGATTTTAGTTTAGATATGGAATGGAAAAGTTGGAATGGGGTCAGTTTAGAATGGGCTTTCAAGACCACTAAGGGATCTGGATCTTTTCTTCTTAGTCAAGTGCCAGATAACTAAATAATAGGTGCTTACCATACCTTCTCATTTGACATTCACAGCAACATCAACAAGTGGGTGCCACTTATATTAGATTGCAAATACATCTAGGGTGTATCTGGGAGACACATCTCTTTCTTTTGCTATAGGATAATTTAACATCTTTTCAAACTTGGAGCTGATGATGCTCTAAAGTTTACTATTTTCTTTTGATGATTTGGTCATATTTTGGGGCTGGAGAGTTTGATCCAGTTACCGTCTGTAAAGCAATAGAGCTTAACTCAAAGTGGAGGGAAACTGGGAAATCGCATGGCTTGCTTTGTAGTTTCTTACTTCATCTTTGTAATTTGGTAGTTCAGAAAGGAATTCTGAGGCTTCACACAGTTTGCCTGAGATTTTATCAATCAAGCATTCTTCATGGCTTTTGTCCACCTTAAGCAGATTGAAGCTCTGGACAGCTTGAACATTGCTCATCCAGACGCGTCCTGTTAGTAACAACCCAAAATTTTCAACCCATTTATAAAAAACACACATTATAGGCACATCTTTTGGGGGAAAAAAGCCCAGATATTATTTAAATCCCTTTACATTCAATGGGTACTCAGAAATAACCATCTACTTCACGTACATATCCGAGCAAAAAATTAACCATTAAATGTAAATAGATGCTGAGTGGGCCAGATCTTGTGATCACCTTGTTTATATTGATGTTCTGAATGTGATACTAAGTTTCAGAGGTTTGTATAAAGAATTCTGTAAAATGCTTAACTCCTTCATTAACTTTACTGCTAAACAGCAAGCTTCTTAAGGGCCGTATTCATGTCTGATTTATGCTTACTGTGGTATAATAGCATCTAGCAAAATTTATTGTACATAGAAGATGCTTAATCTTTATATTTTTAAGGAATAAATATATGAAGTATCTGTCATGGAAATACTTATAATATTTATAAGAGATTTTAGCTGAACTATCAAGTCATTGGAACATAGATTTTCCTACAGTATTTACATTCTCTATGATGTTTGTTTTGCTGTCTTGCCATTAATTAGGTAAAGGAGGTAGATGTGCACCCTTGTCTCTGTTGTCTTAATGAAGATGTCCTCTTTTCTTCTGTGTACCCAATCTTTGTGCACTAAAATTCTGCTTCTCACAGTTTCACAGTATATTAGATTTGTTTCTTAGCCCTTTTCATGTCTGGAGTCTTCTTTACTATAAAATGGAGGAAAATGTCTAGCCACTTGAAAAATTTTTAAATTTTTACATATTGTTAGGCTTGAAGTAAATGTCAGATCCGAGAGAGGATCCTGAGAGACCACTATTCAGCCCCTTTATTTTACTGATGAAGAACCCTAAGTTCTACTTCCTCACTATAATGGACATACTGTTTTGTAATTGCTTGTTTAATTGTAGGCATTTCTTGCTAGACTTTAAACTCAGTGGGAGTAGGGATAACAGCTGTCTTATTTAATGCTGCATCTCTGGCACAGAGCACAGTGCTTGGAAGAGAATAGACATTGAGTTATTGGTGTTGAATAAATAAATAAATGAATCAAGATTGGTGAAGGGACATGCAGCCCACAGGTGTTGAATCCCAGTTCAGCACACTAAAAGTTGGATGTTTGTAATCTACTCTATCACTCCAGGGAGTCGAGGTTTGTGGAAATGATAGATTTCCTTAAGTCTGTGCCAAAATCTACAACTTACACATTTCTACACTTTGGCTTTCAACATGCAGAGGACTGCTGTAAGGAACAGTAGTTGATCAAAGAAACACTAGAGGATGTGCTGCCTCATTTTTGCTAGGATGATATATAAACACATGCTTCATAATATATAAACTCATGAATGGTTTATGTGGGAGGGAGTGTAGTAAATATCATCTGTTTCAGTCCTCTGATTTCTCCTTCCCAGTAAGGTTCAGGCTCTTTTTTGGCCTTTGTAACTCTTCATGTCATTTCAATTTATTTTTCTTAACTTGTCCTGCTACTTTCCTTAATCTACTACATTCTCAAGCAAATGAAGATGTTTGCTGTTCTTTGTACACCCTGAATTTCCCACCTTCTTGCATTTACTCAACATTGTTTCCTCCCTGTAATTCCCACGTTCTGCATATCCTAATCCTATCCATTTAGTTAGTCCACAAGTATTTGTTGAGGCTTCATTATGTGCCTGGCATGGGGCTCAGAGCTGAGTGTAATGATTAATAAAACCATGCTCAAGGTGGATTAATGAAACCTCCTCTATTAACACTCTAATAGAGGTGGACATTTAAGCATAGTAACATCAAGTCCCAGGGGGACAAATGAAGTGGCAACTACAGAGCCTTTGATGGGGAGGGGTTGAAGAAATGACTCTAAATCAGTGGTTCTCAAATGGAAGTGGTGTAGAAGAAAGCATTTGACAATATCTGGAGACATTTTTGGTTGTCACAACTTGAGTTGGGGGGGGGCAGTTACTGGCTTCTAGTGGGTAGAGGCCAAGGATGCTGTAAAATATCCTATGCACAGAACAGTCCCCACACAAAGAATTATCCTGCCCAAATGTCAGTGTTGCTGAGGGGTGAAAAACCTTGTTCTAAATCAAGTTGCAGAGATTGAGTACGATGATGTTTAGCTACCACCACCACCACCCCCCAAAAAAAGACAGTATTTGTAAAGATCTGGAGTTAAGATACCATAGATTGGAGAACTAGAATGAATTAATATGGTTGGAGCTCAGGTTTTGAATGGGAAGGAATTAATCTTGAGCAGTCAGCCTCACTGGTAGAGTCCAGATCCAGAGGCCACAAAACGCCATGTTGAGAAAATTGCAGTGTCTTCTCTTTGGCTCTTTGGAGCCTCTAACAGAGAGTGATTTTACTGTAGGCAAACCCTAAATACACACTAATGTCAATCCACTAACAGGTAAACAGTTTATGTACTCTGGTGTTTTATAACTAGTAACAAGTCTCAGTTTATCAGTAGATACCCATGGTAAAGCACTGTGGCTGAGAACATCCATTCTAGCAAGTCAGAACTCTTGGTTACCCATCTACTAAGGATCGTTGATGAAGCTATGTTATGGAGGTCCTTGTTAGCTGAGGATAACTGGCACTGAAAGGACATTTAAAGTGAACCCACTTAAAGTAGGGATGAAAATTTTATAGTAGCTAGTGAGGGGACTTGACTGGGGCTTTGTATTGGGGGTCCTCAATACCACTCCCAGGGTTGATGACTTCCTAGAAGGACTCACAGTACTTAGAAAGCTATTATACTCACAGTTACAGTTTATTACAGTGGAAGAATATAGATTAAAACCAGCTAAGGGAAAAAGCAGATGAGTGAAGTCCAGGAGAAACCATGCATAAGATTCTAGGTGTGCCTTCCCAGTGGAGTCACATGAAGACACACTTAGTTCTCCCAGCAAAACATGGCACATATTTGTCAACCAGGGAAGCTCCCTGAACCTTGGTGTCCAGGGTTTTTGTTGAGAGTCAGTCACATAAGCATGCAATGCTCATGTGACTGACCTTAGCTACTTAGTCTCCAGCCCCCATAGATCAGGCTGGTACAGTGTGGCCCTAAGTCTCAGGCATACAAAACAGTCTCATCAGGCAAAATATTCCATGAACTTAGGGGTCATCTCCCAGGAGCTTGTCAAGGATTAATTCTCCTTTCATTGAATATTCAGGGTTTGAGCAACCCTAGCCTGCTGAATTAACCTTTTACTGCATCAGTTTTTTTTTTTTTTAAGGTTAAGGAAATTATATTTCTTCCTGCTTTATTACAAGGTTTTTTTAATTGTGGTAAAATATACATAACATAAAATTTACCATTTTAACCATTTTTAAGTGTATGGTTCAGTGTTACTGAGTATATTCACATTGCACATTGTTGTGCAATGCATCTCTAGAACTTTCATCATCTGAAATTAAAAATTTAATGTACCTGTTAAACAGTTACTCTCCATTCCAGTCTCTCCCAGCCCCAGGTTATCACTATTCAACTTTGTCTCTTTGAATTTGACTCTTGCAGGTAACTCTTTTTTTAAAATATTTTATTTATTTATTTATTTTAGTTGTGCCAGGTGTTAGTTGCAGCATGTGGGATCTTTAGTTGCGGCGTGCAGGATCTTTAGTTACAGTGTGCGGACTTCTTAGTTGCGGCATGCATGTGGGATCTAGTTCACTGACCAGGATCAAACCTGGGCCCCTTGCATTGGGAGCACAGAGTCTTACCCACTGGACCACCAGGGAAGTCCCCGAGGTAACTCTTATAAGTGGAATTATACAGTATTTGTCCTTCTGTGGTTGGCTTATTTCACTTAGCATAAAGTCTTCAAGGTTCATCCATGTTGTAGCATGTATTAGAATTTCATTCCTTTTTTAACACTGATACTGTATAGGCTTCAACTAAAAAAAAATTATTAATAGTTTTTTAAAAATCTTGTATTTAACAAGATCTATATAATCGAAGCTCTGTGCTAATCTTTAGAATGAACAAGAAGTGGCTTGAATGTTCATTTGGGGGGTATAGCTTTTCTGACAAAATTATATAAGCAGAATACAGTGTCCTTCACCAATTTCATCTCACTAAGCCAGGTCAGGAAAAGCAATGCTGTTGTGGAAATATCCCTTGGTTTCTTCAGTTTTCCAAAGAGAAAATTTTAATTCATTCTTTTTTGAAATATCTGTTGTATCATCTTTGAGAATTCCCCACATTTGCTATCTGGTCTAAGTATGCCAGACATTAATTTGTAAAAGTGGCTTTGCATATGATTAAATCAGATCTCCAGCATTTTTTCAGCAACTTGTTCAAATCCTGCGTTTTTGGAAAAGTTTGTAGTTTCAGTTTACATTCATCCTGCTTATATATGGTCAGGTATTTGCAGCATCCAAAAATGAGAGAGTGACATAAACAGGTTCCCAGAAGTAGACTCTAGTATTTAGAGGGGGAGTTTGAATGGGGACTGGGCAGCTCATTAGTGAATATTTTTGTGTATGACAGCTTTTGCTTCTCTTCACAGTGTCATGATTATAGGGTCATAGTTAATGTGTCTGGATAAAGAGGACTCCTGTACTTTGTGGGAGTAGTGACTGTTTGCTCAATAATTTGCTTGACAGTTTAGCTCACGAACCCATTCAGGGCCCAAAGTGAGTGAGTGCTCCTCACAGAAATCCCTGGAGTGTGTTTTTTTAAGCTGTCCTACTTTGAACTTTCAAAAGTTTAGCAGACTGACAGAGGCTTTTGGGTTTTGAGTTTTAAGCCTTTACAGTTCCCGTGTTTCTAATGCCTTGTCTGCTTACATTGTGTTCAAAGTAATCCATCCTTAGTGTTTACAGGCCCAACGTACATGAAAGTATAAAAATAGATTGCCAATTAAAAAAAAAAGAAAAAAAAAGAATAAATTGCCAGCCTATGGGCACCAGGTCTGTGTCAGGCAGGGTCATCACAAGAAGCAATTACTCTTAGCTTGAGAAGTCTGTACATCAGAAATCAATGGATTTTTTTCCCCCACGTCCTCATGAAACAGTGGTGCTTAATGTTCAAATATGTTATAATGTGGAGATGATTACCAGGAAAACATCAACATGGGTTAATTGGGGATTACTGATTTTAAAACAAGGAAAGTCCTCCCCCTTCCTTCTCCAGCACCTAGGGGTTATGGAGAAATGGATGCAGCTGTGAAGTGAAAAGGAGGAGCTATCATCCTTAATATTCCTAAATAACTCGGAAGCTCGAGTCAGCATAGAGCTTGAGTCCCATTCTTTTGGAGCACTGCAGCACATCATCCCTTTCTGATGGGGCAAGGGGCTGGGGAGCACACTGAGTGTGGATACTGGGTTCAGGAACATCACCTGAGAGATAGTATAATGTAGTGGTTAGTAGCACTGACTTGGGCAGGCTACCTTGGTTTGAGTCCTGACTCCTTTATTTACTAGGTTTGAGACATTGGACAAGTTTCTTAAACTATCTGACTTCAGTTTTCTCATTTGTACAATGGAGATAATTTTAGTACCTCTTCATAAAGGTCAATGCATTAGTATATCTGATGTACTTAGAATGAAACCTGGCACATAATGAGTGCTATGTCAGTGTGTGTTGTTATCTTTATTGTTAACTTCAATTCTCAGGGGAGCTTTCTCTGACATTTCTAAATAGGTTAAGTTTCTGCTTTATAAGATTTAATGGCATCATTTATCACAGTGATAATAATAAGTACCATTTACTAGGTTTATTTGTTTGATTATTGTATTAATGATACTTTCTACATAAGCTAGAGTAAGAACCACGTTTGTTTTTGCTCGCAAGGCCTGATAAGTGTTCAAGAAATACTTATTGAATGAATAAGTATTTTTACAATTATAGAATAACTCAAAAAGATGTCATTTACGTAAGATCAAAAAGATGTCATTGGGCTTCCCTGGTGGCGCAGTGGTTAAGAATCCGCCTGCCAATGCAGGGGACACGGGTTCACTTCCTGGCCCGGGAAGATCCCACATGCCGTGGAGCAACTAAGCCTGTGAACCACAACTACTGAGCCTGTGCTCTAGAGCCAGAGAGCCACAGTACTGAGCCCGCATGCCCCAACTACTGAGGCCCGTGCATCTACAGCCTGTGCTCGGCAACAAGAGAAGCCATGACAAAGAGAAGCCCACGCACCACAACGAAGAATAGCCCCCGCTCGCCACAACTAGAGAAAGCCCACACGCGGCAACGAAGACCCAACACAGCCAAAAATAAAAACAAATAAATAAATTTATTTTTTTAAATATGTCATTTTACCTCTAAAGTTAGCAATTATTTTAAAAAACAATACTATCATACAGAGGCAGAGAGGTAAGGAAATAGATGCTATCATGTACTACAGTTGGGAGCCATCTGTGGTAGACCCTATCTTGAAGGTAATTTGACCAAAAGAATTAAGTCTCTGCTTTTGGCTCTATGTCTAGGCGTTTATCAGAATGACATAGAGGCATAAAAAGGTTGATATAGAAAGATGTTTATTGTAGCACTTACATTGCATGGAATCAGAGTAAGCAAAATGTCTAAAAGTAAAGGCTTGGTTAATTATACTTTATCCATCATTAAAAAGTCATGTGTAGAACCGTGGTTCTCAAATGAAGATTCCTACATGATAGTCACTCAACACTGGATGCCTAAGCCCAAGCTCTTGGTCAGTGAATCAGAATCAGAATCTTCAGAGTTAGGCTAAGAAACAAGCCCTGTTTTTTCGAACAAGAACCTTAGGTGATTTCAGTGTACGGCTTGATTTGAGAATCACTGTTGCAGTGTTTCTCCAGTTGTGCATTGACTCGCAGTCAACTGAGCTAAAGGTTCTACTCATCTCTTAAAGCCAAGTGAAATGCCATGTATTAAAATCTGTGGGAACCCTGGAAAACAAGAAAAGAGGACTTCGGTAGAACAACCAAAAACACAAAAATCTGGAAGAAGGGAAGAAGACGGGATCAGACTGACTATTCAAAAAGCTAATTACTGCTGACCGCCGTGCACAAGCCAAGGAAAAATCTTCTCCCTGCCCCTACCCCCTGCAAAAATTAGTAGATGAATTTCCCCCAAAAGAAGAGAAGATTCTTCCAAAAATTGGAGCAGCAAGGCCTGGTTTGGAGGTGGGAGTCGGGGTTGCTGGTACTGTCTCCTGGGCACAGAGCATCTACCTTAGAGCTTACCTCCAGGCAGCATTTTGAAGGGATATTGACAGTGAGTGAGCTCATAGTTTTAGTCACCATGGATGTTCCTGAGATCCCAGGAGCAGAGGCCAGGCAAGTGAGAGAGTTAAGGAACAAACAGGCCTCAGGCATTGCAGCACACATAATTGGTGGTCATGATGTTCACTCTCCGACTTCACTAGGTACCTCTTGGGAGCCTAGTGAAGTAGAGTACGCCATGACCTCTCATATCTCCCTTGGTAACCTAAACTGCCTGTCGGTTCCTGCCCCTATACTTCCAAGAGAGACGTAGCTGTTAGTTTTTCCCTACCATTTTTTTGTACCCAGAGCAACGTCTACTGCTTTCAAAGCCAGTAGCCCCCGGCTGAGTTTCTTGGAGTGGAGCAGGGCACGGTTTTACAAAGTTTACCACCTAATACTCACACTGACATATGCATATACTCTTTACTTCATTCACAGGCCTGTAGTTTTACTCTTTGATTTTATTGTAAATTGGATATTATTCAGCCTTCTTCACTTAAGACTTCTGTAGTGAGCTAGGCAAAAGATTGTAGCAGGCTTTCTGGGTCAGTTTTCAGTAGTGTATGATTACAATTAAAGATGATGCGTACTTGTTGAAGGAGGTGTAGCCAGTGAATATTCCACATGGGTTGTTGACAGCCCACCCTCCTTCTCTGAACTGCTTCTATGCTTCATGAAATCCTGTTCGCGAATGGGTAGGAGTAGCAACTGCTCTTGTCAGGTTGGGCAGGAGGTAGTGGGGCAGAGGAGACACAGTGCTAAAGTTTAGGTGACAGGTAGAACAGGTGAGTAGCATATTTCAAATTAAAGAATTCATGAGAACTCAGTTGAGTTTGTTCATTCAGTAGGTAATCATTCGTTATTTGTGCAATATTTATCAAATGCCTTCTGTGTGTCATGCTTGTTAAAGGTGTTGAAGACACAGTGCTGGTCAAGGTTTCTACTCTCCAATAGTCTGCATTCAGTGCTTAGGAAAGGATTACAGAGCAAGAAGATGCCTGGCTCACAGCTGTCGAGCCCCCGGGCAGTGTATTTGTGTAAAGATCCTCAAATCCTAAAAAATATTTAGAAATCTAAATCTGGAATTTGGGCTTCAGCAGCTGGGAAAATGGTGATGCCATTTATTGAGGTATTAATTAGGAAAATATTGGGGAATATATATCTGCTAACCAGATTGACAGAGGTAGATGAAAACATAATCTAGTAAAACAGCACCATGAGAAGAGTGCCAGAACCACTGATGAACTTAGTTTTAAAGGTGAAAGAGAAGGTGAGGGGCTAGTGACAGAAATTGAGAAGTAGCAGTAGGAATGTAAGGTGGGTCAACAGTGAGAAATCTGTAAATGTAACTTATGATGTAAAAAAGGAAAAAGAAGATCAAATGTATAGTTGAGTAAATACTTGATAAAATCCAACATTCTTTAATTAAGAAACATAGAAAAATTTTTTTAAAAATGAATTTATTTTTGGCTGCACTGGGTCTTTGTTGCTGTGCACAGGCTTCTCATTGTGGTGGCTTCTCTTGTTGCGGAGCACGGGCTGTAGGCACGCGGGCTCAGTAGTTGTGGCTCGCGGGCTCTAGAGCACAGGCTCAGTCGTTGTGGTGCACGGGCTTAGTTGCTCCGCGGCATGTGGCATCCTCCTGGACCAGGGATCGAACCCATGTCCCCTGCACTGGCAGGCAGACTCCTAACCACTGCACCACCAGGGAAGCCCAGAAAACATTTTTAACATAGTTAAGAAAATTTATTAGGAACAAATAGCTAATATCATACTTAATTCGTTAAACATTGGAAGCTTTGCCATAAAAATTAGGAATCAGAAAACAGTTTTGAAAAATAAGGATAACGAGGAGGGATTTACCTTCCCAAATATAAAAACATATTAGCTACTGGAATTTTAAATGATGCAGTATTAATTGTAAAATAGATAAATATGCAGTGAATCAGAATATGAACTATAGAAATATATGAAAAAGTAAGGAAATTTTTGTGCTTTTGCAAAGGGACCATAATACTCAACCAAAACCATATCAGTTTTTAAATTCCTTTGCATTTCTCAGGGAAATGGTCTCTTTCCTTCTTTGAGTATTTTCTCAATGCTATGACCTCAAATTGAAGGGTTTAGTCCTATTACCAATGCCCTGAAATTCAAGCGGTCTTGATATCTGTTAAGCCCTTTTCAGAGTTTCTAAAATATTTAGCTTTATGAACAAAAATAGATTACTCACATTCTCAATTCCTGTCACTGATTCACCATCTTATCTGGAACAATTATTACCACTTTCAGTACTCACCATCTTCATTCCTAAAAATGGAAGTCAGAATGGAGGGGCTATTAATATGATACATACAGTAGCTTCGAAATCTCATTCCCAGGAGCAAATATTTCACAATAATAAAAAAGACCTGTCCTCCCTTCCTGAGAACCAGCAAAGATATAAGAATTAATTTATGTATTATGTAGCTGTATCCATGTATATCATGTAATTATAGCCACACTTATTAACTTATTACTATATTAAAAATGTTTATTTAAAGCTTATCCACTATGTATAAAGAATATGCATCTTTGTCTGAATGTTTCATCTTTTATTACAAGCTTTAGAAGTGTAGCAGTAGTATAAACCAGAAGCTTTATAAAATCTAGTATTTGGGAAACCAGTGGCCAGAGGTGAGGTCTTAGAATTGAACTAGGCCTGCAGGTTCCTCTACATAGAGATGTGAAGAACATATTGGAGTCAAAAGTGACTTGTAGGATATGGACTTCAGCAGGTGAGGAAATGGTAATGCCATTTATTGAAATATTAATTTGGATATTAATTGTCAGGGTATGTACCTGATAACCGATCTGTAGGGGCAGATGAGAGCATCACCTGGTAAGACAGTAATATGAGAAGAATTCTAGGACCACTGATAAATTATAGTTTTAAAAAATCGAAAAAAAGATGATGAACCCCAGCAAAGAGAAAATATCAGGGCAGTGTCATGGAATCCAAGGAAGATATAGAGTTTCGAGTAAGGCAGAGAACAGCTCTGCCAAGCCACTGAGAAGCCAAAAGAAGAGAACCGAGGAGTGTCAGATGAGGTTGTTGACATGGAGGTTATTGGTGACCTTGGTCAGAGCAGTTCCAGTGGACAGTGGAGTAGCATATGTTTTCGCATGGTTCTCTGAAATGTGGTATCAGCCTGCCTTTAGCTCACTTAGCAAGGTGGGGCTGTATTTTCAGCATCTGGGACAGATTCTTCATTATTAGGCCCTGCTACTCCTTAAGTTCTGGAAAATTCCATCAGGAGAATGAGGCTGTGGGAATTTAAAGACAGCTAAAAATGTTAACATCACTCACTTTGAGATAGAATTTTCAGTTTTTCCACTTCTTTGAATGGGCTGTAAAGCATGAATCATCATGTCAAATCATGTTCATTGACAGGAAAACCACTTTTAAAATGTGATTGAATAATACTGCTAGTCAACACATAGGGAATATTTTGAATGAATGGAATGCCATTGTAATTGTAATTAATTTTTTTCCCACGTTTATGCCTTTTTATTTTTATTTTTTGATGGAATAAAATATTCTCAGCTTATCCTTTTCTATCTAATGCATTTTTTTAACATCTTTATTGGCGTATAATTGCTTTACAATTTACAATGGTGTGTTAGTTTCTGCTTTATAACAAAGTAAATCAGTTATACATATACATATGTTTCCATATCTCCTCCCTCTTGCGTCTCCCTCCCTCCCACCCTCCCTGTCCCACCCCTCTAGGTGGTCACAAAGCACCGAGCTGATCTCCCTGTGCTATGCGGCTGCTTCCCACTAGCTATCTGTTTTATATTTGGTAGTGTATATATGTCCATGCCACTCTCTCACTTTGTCCCAGCTTACCCTTCCCACTCCCCGTGTCCTCAAGTCCATTCTCTATGTCTGCGTCTTTATTCCTGTCCTACTCCTAGGTTCTTCATAACCACTTTTCTTTTTTTTTTTAGATCAGGCTATCATTAATGTCGTTTTGTGTGTCCAGTTTTTATCCTATATATTATGATTGTGCAAAAATGTTCATAGATGTTTTGCATCATTCCTTTTATCAGTCTTTTGATACTGATCTATGTGTCTGTCCAGCTGTTTATTTGATACCTCCTTTTGGATGTTTGTGGGGTTTTTTAAATAAATTTATTTATTTATTTATTTTTGGCTGTATTGGGTGTTCGTTGCTGTGTGTGGGCTTTCTCTAGTTGTGGCGAGCGGGAGCTACTCTTCGTTGTGGTGCGCGGGCTTCTCATTGTGGCGGCTTCTCTTGTTGCGGAGCACAGGCTCTAGGCGCGTGGGCTTCAGTAGTTGTGGCATGTCGGCTCAGTACTTGTGGCTCGTGGGCTCTAGAGCGCAGGCTCAGCAGTGTGGCGCATGGCCTTAGTTGCTTTGTGGCATGTGGGATCTTCCCAGACCAGGGCTCGAACCCATGTCCCCTGCATTGGCAGGCGGATTCTTAACCACTGTGCCACCAGGGAAGTCCTTTTGGATGTTTTAAAGGCACCTCAAAGTAACATGGCATAAACCAAACCCTTTCTCAGTGGCCAAGTCAGAATCTCTAAACTATTCCTTCCTCCCACTTCCCATATCTAATCTTTCATCTTCTGCCTCTTAACTTGGTTTTCAAATCTATTGTCCTTTTAACATCCCTGCACTATCCAAGGCAGGTTACCAATAATATATCTTAGCTCAATTATTACATTCTGTCTCCTAACTGGATTCTTACTTCTGACTTAGATCTCTTCAAACTATTATCAAAATGATGATTTTTTACTTAAGTTACTTTATTTTTTACTTTTACTTTACTTTGCTTTCTTACTTATAACCATAGAATACTTTCTTATTATCTCTATAATAAAGCCCAAAATTTTTTACACGATCTACAAGATCTTCATGATCTGGCCCTTGCCTGCCTTTTCCGACACATCTTGTGCATTCTTCACTCCTTATGGGCCCCTCCTTATGTTCTTCCATTCAGCCATACTGAACAACTTCCATTTTATCAAACATAGCATGTCTCTATTTTCTGGGCCTTCAAACGGGACACTTTTCCTGCCTCTCACTAACTTCTATGTGTCCCTTGGTTCTCAGCTTACATAGAAGCTAGTGGGGTGAGAGGCAGCCAACTTTCCCTGACTCATCTCAGTCTAGGTGAGATGCCCCTGCCTTGTGTTCCTGTAACACCATGTTCTTTCTCTGTTGTAGCACTTACTATGTTTGATTGAAATTATTTGTTTTATTGTTTCTCTGTCCTCCTAGACTGTAAACTCTGTGATGACACAATCTGCCTTTGTCACCCTTCTCTTTCCAGGATTCAGCCAGCGCTTCACACTGTTTAATACATGTTTGTTGAAAGTATGGATGACAGGTGACACTTTACATTTGACTCAGGGAACTAAGTTACATGAACCAGTGAATCTCTCTGAAGGCACATATTTTATACTCTCACCCAGGAAACCTGATTAAAATGACTTTGAAAGTCTACTGAAATGGTTTCCACTTTTCAAATTACCTTAAATAGTTTTGCAAAGTCATATAAGGCTTTATAGAAAGGCATACTTGTCTATAGGTTGGGAGGTTTTTATGTGTAAGTTGCATAGACTGTTCATGTTATGCCGTTAAAATCAGTGATTCCTGAGTCCATTGCTTTTTAAAGGAAATTGAACAAATCATCACTCCTAATCTATATGTTTGCTCTTTCTCTTATGATATTTATCTTGATTGAGAACAAATCTATCCTGGCTTTCAAGATAGAAAGCTGGGAATTATTCTAGCCTCTCTTTTCACCCTGATTCCTCAAAAGCAATTCATCACCAATTTCTGCCTGTTATCTTCTAACAGATCTGCCCTCTCTTCCTCTCTTTTTTAATTCCTTAGGCCTCTGGTCTAGACTCTGGTCTAGACTCCTTTGCCCCTTGCCACCTTTTAATCTATCTGAAAAATGATCTTTATAAAATACGAGTTTGGCCCATGTCTGTTTTCTGATTTAGGCCCTTCACAAAGTAAACTCCCAAGCTCTTTGTATGGTACACAAAGACCATTGTGCTTTTGCCCCTGCATTATTCTTCAGTTTAATCTTTCTTCCATAGTTCCCATCTTAAAGGTCACAGCCAGTAATAACTGAATCCTTATAGTTGGCTAAAATCACCATACTGTTTCAAGTCACTGTGGCTTTGTGCAGAATGCCTTCACCTCTTTCGGGAAGTAGATCCTACTTCCTTTGCATTCCTCACCCCAAAAGTAGAATTAATCATTATCCCCATATCTGGAACATTTACTTATATTGTATTATAGTTTATTAATTAATTGACTTACATAGTGTACTATTAAACTTTAAACTTCTTGAAGTCAAGAATGCCAGTTTTATTTCTCTTTTTTTTCCGGAATGCTTCACACAGTGTGTATTAGTTTCCTAGGGCTGCCTAGCAAAGTACCACAAACTGGGTGGCTTAAAACAACAGAAATTTATTGTCCCACAATTCTGGAGGCAAGAAGTCCTAAATGAAGATGTTGGCAGGACTATGTTACTTTTGAAACCTGCAGGGAATCCTTCCTTCCTCTTACTAGCTTCTTTCTGGTGGTTTGCTGGCAATCTTTGGTGTTCCTTGGCTTGCAGCTGCATAATTCCAGTCTCTGCCTTCATTGTCACATGGCTTTCTCCCTGTGTATCTGTCATCTTTTAAGGACACCAGTCGTGTTGGGTTAGGGGCCTACCCTACCTCTGTATGACCTCATCCAAACTTAACTGACTACATCTGCAATGACCCTATTTCTAAATAAGGTAATTCTGAGGTGGTGGGACTTAGGACTAAAATATATCTTTTTGGAGAGATACAATTTACTCCATAACACAGTGTTTAGCATATAGCAGGTATTCAGTAGATTTTACTGAATTGAAATATAAATGAAATATATGTTATATATTCATGGTATGGAATTTAAATATTTTTTAGTGTGATTTTTAAAATTATCAATACTATGGACAAAGTATCTTTAGAATTTGTCTGTTTCCAAAAAAAATTACATAATAGTTACGTGGTAGTTGTGACATTTGAAAATTAATAAATACACTACCTTAAAGTAAAAGCAAATATTCTCTGAATTCTTTATTTATAAGCCCATTTTTAATGTCTACTAATTTATATAATTTACATATAAATTTTGTTTGAAACAATAGATGTATTTTAAATTTTAGAAAGCACATTTTAGGCCTCAATAGCAATAAATACCCTTTCCATATCCTTTACTGTGTTTTTTTTTAAGTAGTATCTCCTTTCTACACATTAATGTTGGAACTTTTTTCTTCAGACTTCTTTGTTTTTGATAAAATCTCCATTGTTTAAGTAGTTTTCCATATTTAACATACATAATAAATTGTATCCTTTAATGGGAATATGGAGAAATTAAGTTTATATGATATACTTCTTAGATTCTGAGAGTTCTAATTGGTGGGAAAATAAAATAGGAAGTTTACGTCATTCTCGATAAGAAAAAACAGAGTAACCTTATTTCTGTTTTTTTAAAAGAACTGTTGCTTCCCATGTTCTGTTTTATTTTTGTTGTTGTTGTTGTTTCTAGGTTTTTAAATCACTGGTCTGTTAGTTGAGACATCATCAGTGCTTTTTAGAGCATACCCAAGTTTCCTTTGCATTGAAAGTTACTCAGGGAACTCCTGAAAGAAGGTAGCAATGTTGAGTGTGTTTAAGTTTAATGGATCCCTTGTCCATCCCTGCTAAAGCTAGTTATATTCCATTAGCAATTGATATGGTAAAATTTATCAGAATTTTTTATGGCTCGTGCTTTTTGCATCCTAAGGGACATTTGCCTACCCCAGGGTTACAAAGATATTCTCCTATGATTTCTTCTCAGAGTTTTCTAGTTTCAGATTTAGGTCTGTGATCCATTTTGAGTTAATTTTTACGCGTAGTATAACTAAAGGTTGATATATATATATTTTTTAATGGATATCCTATTGATCCAACACCGTTTGTCGGAAAGATTTTCCTTTCCTGTTGAATTACCTTTACACTTTTGTCAAAAATCAATTGACCAAATATGTGTGGGTCTGTTTTTGGCTACTTCCTCTGTTCCATTGATATATGTGTCTATTCTTTTGTCAGTACCCCACGATCTTGATTACTGTAGCTGGAAATTATTGTAAGTCTTAAAATCAGGTAGAGTGAGTCCTCCTACTTTATTCATACTTTAGAATTTTGCTTTAGTTATTCTATAAGTTCTTTATATTTCTATATAAACTTTAGAATCGACTTGTCAATTTCTACTAAAAAAGCCTGCTAGAATTTTGATTGGAATTGCATTGAATATGTAGATCAATTTGGGAATAATACCAACCTAACAATATTGAATCTTCCCAGTCTACAAATAAGGTATATATCTCTGTTTATTTAGGTCATGTTTAATTTCTCTCAGCAGTGTTTTGTAGTTTTCAGTATAGAAGTCTTGGATTTGTTCCTAAGTATTTAATACATTTGGCACTACTATGAATATAATTTTTTAAACTTTAATTTTCTAGTATTTTGAGGCTGGTATATGATTTTTAAAATATTAATCTTGTATCCTATTACTTTGCTAAATTTATTTATGAGTTCTAGCTGTTGTTTTGTGAATTCTCTGGAATTTTCTACATAAACAACCCTATCATCTACAAATAGACAAGTTTTACTTCTTCTGTTCTAATTTTTCTTCCTTTTCATTTATTGTATTATTTCAGTAGCTGTGTCATCTAGTACAATGTTGAATAAAAATGATGCAAGTGAGCACATTCTTGCCTTATTCCTGATCTTGGGAGGAAACAATTCAGTCTTTTATATTAAGTATGATGTTGGCTGTAGACTTTTTGTAGATGTACTTTATCAGTTTGAGGAAGTTCCTACTATTATTAGTTTGCTAAGAGTTTTTATCATAAATAGATTTAAAATTTTGTCAAATACTTTGTGTGCATCTATTGAAATTGATCATATGCCCCCCAGTGGATGGTTAATATGTTGAATTATATTGATTAGGTTTTGGTTTTTGTTTTTATTAATTTTTATTGGAGTATGATTAGTTTTTGAATAAACAGCCAACCTTGCGTTCCTGGGATAAGTCTGCATTCTTGGGATTGGTCATGATGTATTACCCATTTTATATATTGTTGGATTCTGCTTGCTAAAGTTTTTAAAGCATTTTGCATCAAATTAGGAATATTGATCTATAATATTCTTTATTGTAATATCTTTGTCTGGTTTTGGTATTAAGGGTTATGCTAGCCTCAAACAAGTTGGGTAGTTCTTCCTCCTAGTTTTTGAAAATATTTACATAATTTTGGTATTATTTCTTTCTTGATGAGTGATAGAATTTACCAGTGAAATCTTTTTTTTGGAAAAGATTGTTTTTATTATTATTTATTTATATTTATTTTTGGCTGTGTTGGGTCTTCATTTCTGTGCGAGGGCTTACTCTAGTTGTGGTGAGCGGGGGCCACTCTTCCTTGTGGGGCGCGGGCCTCTCACTATCGTGGCCTCTCTTGTTGCGGAGCACAGGCTCCAGATGCACAGGCTCAGTAGTTGTGGCTCACAGGCCTAGTTGCTCCGTGGCATGTGGGATTTTCCCGGACCAGGGCTCGAGCCCGTGTCCCCTGCATTGGCAGGCGGATTCTCAACACCAGGGAAGCCCAAGATTTTTTTTAATTCAATTTATTTTATAGATAAATGGCTACTCAGATTTTCTGTTTCTTCTTGTGTCATTTTGTTATGCCTCAGTAATTGAGATTTTGTGGTATTAAAACAACAGCAACACCAAGTCCTTTAAAAGGTTCAGAACCTCATAAAGAGAGAGACTATATGAACTGTGGGGCAAATTGTTGTAACTAAAGTCAGGTGAAAGCCAACAAGATATTCATGGTGTTTGACTGGTAGCTCATTGTCAGGCTTTGGAAAAGCGACATAATATTTTTATACCTTTTTTTTTCTAAAAAAAAAGTTTTTCTCAAATTTTTGAAAGAAAAATATTTTCATGAACCTTCTTTATACCTAGTGCTGGCTTAAGTCATTTTCATCACAATGTTATTTAAATATGTTTATACGTAAAATATATGCTTATACTTCTAATAAACCTGTAAATCAAAACTGGGCTTCCCTGGTGGCGCAGTGGTTGAGAGTCCGCCTGCCGATGCATGGGACACGGGTGTGTGCCCCGGTCTGGGAAGATCCCACGTGCCACGGAGCAGCTGGGCCCGTGAGCTATGGCTGCTGAGCCTGCGTGTCCGGCTCCTGTGCTCCGCAACAGGAGAGGCCACAACAGTGAGAGGCTCGCATACCGCAAAAAGAAAAAAAACAGACGTACAAATTCAACTAAAGTAAAATTACAACACCATAAGTTCAGATTAACAACATTAATATGATAAGAGAACCAGACTTGAGACAGTATCTTTCTACTATTATAATGCTGGAGGCAGTATAGTATGTTAATTAACAGTGTGGACTCTGGAGTTAAGACTGAAGTTCAAATTTTGGCTCTACCATTACTTTGTCCAAGTAAAATGAGGATAATAAGTTATCTAATTTATTAGGATTGTTGATATAATTAGGATTATTGATATGTCAAGTCCTAGAGTAGTACCTGGCAATCAGTAATTGTTCAGTGAATGTTAGATATAATAATAGTTTTATGTTGTTCTGAAACCTAATGTTAGGTTTAATGGTAGAAAGTCTGATTCTAATGTTTCTGATTTTGACTTTAACAATATAAATACTAATGATAGAATATCTGCTTGCCTAAGTTAACAGTGTGGTGATGATAACTTTATAGCTTTGTTTGCTGATTTAGGATAATCAAATCTCATACTTAACCTACTAGGCAGGCCTCCTTGGCCAATTTTTAATGACATATCCCATGATAATTCTGTAAAGCTTAGTGTCTAATCCAATCATTGCTCATAGAAAATATGGGAAAATCCTATCTGAAGTCATTTTTCTATTCTTGAAAATGTAGAAGAAACATTATTTTTCAGCATAGAGCTTATCATCAGACTGCTGAAGGAAATTAGTAGATCCTAGAAACTACAGTTGATCCTTGAACAACTCCAAGTTAATCTGTGTATAATTTATAGTAGGCCCTCTGTATCCAGGGTTCAACCAACCACTGACTGTGTAGTAGTGTACTATTTACTATTGAAAAATATCACTGTTTAAGTACATCTGCGCAGTTCAAACCCATATTGTTCAAGGGTTAGCTGTACTTATTCTCAGCAGTTTGAAAGTACCTTGATTGTCTTATGGTTGGTTCTGTTTTGTATTAAACTTTGAATATATTGCAGTATATTGATAGCTATTCCTTGTCAGCTTAGTCTCAATCCATTTAAGTACCTTAAATATTAGCTAATTATGCTCTCAAAGCTACCAGTTAACATTGGTTGCCTGGTTGAATTATATTAATAGTAATACTGGAAAAATATTTTCATTTTATGGTACTCAAGAAAAGTTTAAGAGCCTCTTCATGAGATTGCTAGTAAGTTCCATAATGTAATAAAAGTGACTTATGATTACTACCTGTTGATTCTTAGAGGTTGGTGATTATTATAGAATTAAGTGGATAAGCTTTTAACAAAATTTAAAGTTTTATCCACTTTGTCTTTTATTTTAATTATAATTTTTTCTGGCTGCGGGTCTTCAGCAAAGTTACTATTTTACTACTGTATAGTAGCTTTTACCTGGACAATAAGTACTTTTGACTTCCTCAGGCTTATACAATTTTGTGTTTTGATTCTGCCACATTTTTTACAGTTTGAACTGTTACAATGACTTCATTCAAATATTGTGCCATAATGTATATGATTTTTTCTGTGAGCATATATCATTTATTTCTTTTCTCGTTAGCCTACGACATTTAAAGAGGTATTTTGCTTCACATTACATATGCCATTTTCATGATGTCAAATCATAATACTTTTCATTTGAAAATTATTAATGCCGAAGAGTAGTTTTGTATTTATATCTGCTAGGAAGAGTACAACATGAAAAAGTTTCCCAACAAATTGGAAGTTGAGTGATGTTACTTTAGTTGATTGTGGACACTAATATGAGTATAGATACAAAGGCAAAGGGAAACTAAAATTACAAGGTGATACTTAGATATAAGATTTAGATAATTCATAATATGCTTATATTAACTGTATTTTTATTATGATAAAAATGAAAACAATTATAAACATTATGCCATAAAATTATAGACCTCCCAAGATTTATTTGTGGAATCCAGTCTGAGAAACCTAGAGTATAGTGCAAAGAAGATGAAGGATTCTGCTCTGAGGTTTCAAAAACCAGAGGTGAATGTATTATTTTTTGTGTATCAGTTAGTAGTTGAGTTCAGCTGTGTGTAATCAAATAGTTCAACAACAGTGGCTTAAGCAAGATCATGGGATTATCTTTCCCTTAAGTAACAAGGAATCTTAGGCAGTTCAGAGCTGATGCAGTGGCTCCATGATGTCAGCAAGCTCCTCTGGCTATTCTCTCCCATCCTTAAGTCCTTATTTCATGCTCCTAAGATGGCCTCTGCAGGCCCAGCCATCATATCCTTATTCCAGGCAGGAAGAAAGGGAAGGACAAAGGGAAAAAGGCGAAAACTGGGACAAGTCTGTGCTTCAAAGAGCTTTTGCAGAAGCCCCACCCAGTGACTTCCGTTTACATATTATTGGCCAGAATGGTGTCATAAGATTTCCCATTTCAAAGGAAGCTGGGAAATATGTTTTAGGTGAGCATATTGCTGCCCCAATAGATTGGGACTCTGTAATGAATAAGAGACAGTGGATACTGGGTAGGCAAACAGCAGTCTCTGCCATACCAACTAAACAGATATGTTAAGAAAGCTCAAAAAACAAACATCAGGGAATTCCTTGGTGGACCAGTGGTTAGGACTCTGTGCTTTCACTGCCGAGGGCTCAGGTTCGGTCGCTGGTTGGGGAACTAAGATCCCGCAAGCCGTGCGGCGCAGACAACACACACACAAACAAACATCAACACCCCCCACCCAGTCTTTCTGTTTTTCTGCATTTCTACTTTAAAGTTATATGAAAGGAATATAAATGAAGTAAGTTCCTAAATTGCTAGAGTACGAAGGAAACATAAAGATTATAGTCCTGTCATTTTAAGCTTAGAGATAATTAGTGGCTTGTCTGAGGCCACAGACAGGAGCTCCAGGATGAAAATTTAAAGTTCTTGACTCCCACACTAGTCCCTGTCCTTCTGATTTGTTGTGCTGCTTCATAAAATCTGGTTGTTCATGTATTACTCTGCTACATACACAAGACAGCCGTGTTTTGGTTACATCACTGGGGAGAAAAGCCTCTAATCCCTTGAATGATTACAATAAAAGTCTTAGGAGGAAATTTCTTGTTTCTTATTTGAGGGTCTTATATGTTTACTTTGTTAGTGTTGATGGTGCTGCCAGCATTTATAAATTCATTCATTCACTCTTCATTCATTTATTCAGCACCAGCAATAGATTATATGGTCTCAAGAGCAGGACCATATCTTATTAACTTCTGTATCCCTAAGTAGGTCCTCATTGATGAATGAAAAATTATATCATAGTCCCAGTCCTCAGGTAATCCTCAGTCAAGTCTGGGAAATGGGTAAGAATGTCCATTGATAACAGTACAGCAAAGGCCAAGTTTCTTGAGATAATGGAAGTACAGGAAGAAAATCTAAAATCTCTGAGACTGAAAGAGTATCTAGAAAGACATCAACAGGAGGTGGTCAGTCTTGAAGGGGTTTTCCAGGTGAAGAAAGAGGAAGGCTACATATCAAGCCAAAGAATGAGTTTTTAGAGGCCCAGTGGGGGTGAGAAACTGTTTAGAGAGGAGACAGGAAATATGGGAAAAGGCCATAGTAGTAGCAGAAAATGAGGGTCGGGATGTTGACTATAGCCGTGGCCGTATCACAGAGGCCATATCACACATGTTACAAAACATGTTAAAGGGTTTGAATTGACCAGACACTACTGTTGATGTACCATGGAGGCAGGGCAGAGAATGGAGGCTCTTATGCGCCCTTTTGCATGGTCACATGGCATTGCAGTTGGACCTTGGCACCTTAGTGCAGAACCCACTTCCAGCGAGGTACCTTTTGTCACCCACAGCTGCAGATGACCAGGGAACACACATCAAGATCTTTGTTCCTCTACAAGAATGGTACAGATGAACTGGTTTGCAGGGCAGAAATAGAGATACAAATATAGAGAACAAATGTATGGACACCAAGGGGGGAAAGTGGCGGGGGGTGGTAGTGGTGGTGGTGTGATGAACTGGGAGATTGGGATTGACATGTATACACTAATATGTATAAAATGGATAATTAATAACAACCTGGTGTATAAAAAAATAATAAAATTCAAAAATTCAAAAAAAAAAAGATCCTTGTTCCTTCCTCCCTAGTTCTTCCCAGGATGTCCCTTTTGACAGAGCCTTATTAAATCTTTCTAATCACATGTGGACTCCACGTGCCTCTTTACTCTTTTTGCTCATCATGTTGTCCTCACTCTTACCCAGTCAAGGACCCATAACAAGTATTCTTTTTGACCTCTTCCCAATAAGGAATGCTTCATTCCTCTGTGGTAGTTGATTATATACCAACTTGGGTGTTTAGGAACCTCAGATGGTGAAATACACCAGACGCATGTTTTTACCTCTAAATTGTGAGATAAAGGCAATGTCTCAGAAATTTCAGACAGCAAGGAGGTGGGGAGCCTGCTCCTAAGATTTGGTTAGGGTGCTGGCACCCGGCCTACCCATCCTTGCTTCTGGTCTACAGCCTGCCTGTGCCCCTGACCCCAGCAGGGGCCTCTAGTGGCTCCCCTCCCAGACTGTTTTCCCATCTCTGTTAAAAACTTTTCTTCCCCACTTCCCAGATACAGCCCCTCATTCTCTTCTTGGACTCCCAGTAGTGTCATTTGTTTTCTGGTGCCCAGCAGATTTCCCTTCTGTGACATCCATCCTAGAATGGATCTAAGCCTTTGGTGGCCCTGCCTCTAGTAATGAAGTTTATGGTAGCAGAAGGTGAAGTTAGAAGTTCATCCTCCTGGTTAATACAAATAATACACACATTTTATTATTACAGGGCTGACTGAACCTCTGTCTGTGTGACTTTGGAAGTAAAATGTACTATGAAAAAGCTCACCTCTTTTTTATTGCTTGTTTCTTTTTTTTTTTCTTTTACTTTTTTTTCTTATGTAGACATTATAACAATAAAGGAAATTAACAAAAAGTTTCTCAAGTCCCATAGCCATAAACCATCGATTGTTTTTACTTTTTTTCCTGTATTCTCTTCCAGTCTCTGCCCATATGCAGTGATATTAACTGGATACAGTTTTGAAGTACATTTTTTTAATGCCATATGATCATAGTTTAAGGAAATTGAAGTGATTGAGATATGGGAATATCTTGGGTAATAATAGCTTCTTATTCTGATTATTTTCCTTTAGGAAAGACACTGCTGATCCTGTAACATGGAGGATTGCCTTCATACCTCATCTGAGAATCTATCCAAATTGGTCAGCTGGGCCCACAGCCATGGGACCATTTGCAGCCTCATTCCAAACCTGAAACATTTGCTTTCGGAAGGTTCCCATGGGAATCTGACAGCAATGTGGGGCTGTAGTGCGGGCCATGCTTATCACTGGCCACTGACAGCTACTTGCAGAGCTGGCTCCCAAGAAAGGGTCTGTTTCCAGGATAACAGAAGTTTTAACTCTGATAGTCCCAGTATAATTGGAGTGCCCTCTGAGACACAAACTAGCCCCGTTGAAAGGTACCCTGGGAGACCAGTGAAAGCAAAGCTAGACTGTAATCGGACCAGAGACTCTTGTGACTTCTCTTATTGCAGTGAGCCCTCTGAACTGGATGAAGCTGTTGAAGAGTATGAAGATGAAAACACTCTGTTTGACATGGTTTGTGAATCTTCTGTTACAGATGAGGATAGTGACTTTGAACCCCAAACCCAAAGGCCTCAAAGCATTGCTCGAAAAAGGCCTGGAATAGTCCCATCTTCTCTCCATTCAAGCTCCCAAGCTCAGATGATTGATGAATGCAGCAGTGATGTGATCATTAAGAAAATCAAACAGGAGATTCCTGAAGATTATTATATTGTGGCGAATGCAGAGCTGACCGGAGGGGTAGATGGACCAGCCCTCTCATTGACGCAGATGGCAAAACCTAAGCCTCAGACTCATGCTGGTCCCTCCTGTATAGGGTCTGCTAAGCTGATTCCCCATGTAACATCTGCCATCAGCACAGAGCTAGACCCACATGGTATGTCTGCATCCCCCTCTGTGATGTCTAGACCAGTCGTCCAGAAGACTGGTAGGGTATCTTTGGCTTCACCAAACAGAGGACCCACTAGTGCCCATGGCACCAGCCAGCAGGTGGCCATACAGATGCCGGTGAGCACATCCCATCCTAACAAACAGATCAGCATCCCTTTGTCTGCCCTGCAGCTGCCTGGACAGGATGAGCAAGTTGCTTCTGAAGAGTTCCTGTCCCATCTGCCCAGCCAGGTCTCCTCCTGTGAGGTGGCCCTTTCTCCCTCAGTTAACACAGAGCCAGAAGTGAGCTCCAGTCAGCAGCAGCCCCCAGTTGCTCCGACCATAACCACTGAGGCCACGGCACAGTGCATACCAGGTATGGCACGTGAGGTGACAGAGTCCCTCATCCACGTACATCAGAGAATTCTGCGCCGTCAGCACTCCTAAAACCACTGGCTCAATTTGCTAGAATTTGGGCCTTTATTATTCTCAGAAAGATAGAAATAATGAAATACTATACATCCAGGTGATACAGTAAAGGAAATTCATCTGAAATAAGGCCATCTATCCAGTCGATGTACCTCAGGGCTGAGAGGACAGCTGTAGGATTGTGCTGTTGATATTGCATGGCTGTATTTAAGGTTTGTATCTGATCTTAAGCTGAATTTTTATAAGTAAAGTTATTTTTGAAAGTTTTTTTTAATGCTCTTGGTTACTGTTTTGAAGCCAAAATGATGTTGGTTTAGGCATACTTTGAAAATGGACCTGATGTTTTTTTCAGTATTATTTATTTGAACCAATTTAGCACTTTATTCATTTTAGTTGGTGTGGCAGTTTAAAACAAGTTTTTTTAAAAAGCAACAAATATATCTCAAAGAAGTATTTTATTTTTTCTCTCAAAATTTATAATAATCAGATAACTTGCATTTCTGGAATACATGGACCTAACTGGAATGGATTGAGAGGAGAAAGAAATAATTATATGAGGCCCCTATCTGTAATTCTAACATTCTAAATGTTCTGTAATTCTAACATTCAGTATTTATTTAATCTGGGCTATTATTAACCATCACTAGTATCTAATTTCAAAATATTTTCATCACCCCAGAAAGAAACCCCATACCCATTAGCAGTAATTCTTTCTCTCCTCCCAGCCCCAGTCAACCACTAATCTACTTTCTGTCTCTATGGATCTGCCTGTTGTGCACATTTCATATAAATAGACTCTTATTTTGTGGCCTTTTGTGATGGCCTTCTTGTACTTAGCATAATTTTTTTAAGGTTAATCTGTGTGGTAGCGTCTATCAGTGTTATTTTCCTTTCTATTTCATTGTATGAATAGACCACATTTTGTTTTTCCTTTATCAGCTGATGGATACTTAGGTTGTTTCCATTTTTTGGCTGTGGTAAATAATGCTGCTAATATCATTTATATACAAGTTTTTGTGTGGACATATATTTTCATTTCACTTGGGCAGCTACCTAGAGGTGGAATCACTGGGTCATATGGTAACTCTATGTTTGAGGAGCTGCCAAACGGTGTTCCAATGCAGCTTCACTGTTTTACAATCTCACCAACAATTTTAAAAGATTCCTATTTCACCGTATGCTCACCAACACTTGTTATTTTCCATTGAAAAAATTATCCTGCTGGGTGTGTGAAGTAGTAACTTGTTGTAGTTTTGATTTGTATTACCCTTATGACTATATATTTTTTAATGTGCTTATTGGCCATTTGTATATCTTTCTTTTGAGAAAAACCGATTCAGATCCTTTGCCCATTTTCTAGTTATGTTGTCGTTTTATTGGTGAGTTATAAGAGTTCTTTATAGATTCTGGTTGTAAGTCTTCTATTAAATACGATTTGTAAATATTCTGTCCCATTCCCTGGGCTGTCTCTCCTTCTTCCTTCCTTCCTTTCTAGTTTTAATTCAATCACTTAATCACAACATGGTCTTTGGCCAATATTCACATCATTAGACACAATATTATCTTTATTAGGCTTGTGAAAGTCTTTGTATTAAGACTCTAACTCTTGATACATATAGGGTATAAGTAGTACCTTTTCACTTAAATAGTTTTGAATTTGGTTTATTTATTTGTCCCCTTCCTCCCTTTTTTTTGTAAAATAGGAGACAGCCTGACAGAGTTTCTACATTCTCACTTAATTTATATTTGAGGGTAGAATTCAGAAATGTATTTTATAAAGTGGTCCAGTATAGCAAAACAGCTTAGTAAAACTATTGTTTGTATTGCATATCCTTCTAATAATTTACCCCTGCAAAAGTAAGTTGAAAGATTTCCTTGCATCTGCCTTGTGGATATTAGTCCACTAGTATGTGTATAGTAAATGAGACATTGAGGCTCAAACTGACTGTAATAGGAATTTCCTAAAGAATGATCCTGATGTTTTGATCCATTGTTCTGTGGAAGGATATTATATTGCTAAGATATTATTAGCTTTAGAGAAATACTATTTGGACTGGAAACATCAATGGACAAATAAAAATCTGATTGATACTTTTCTTTTATGAGAGATATATAAAGTTAACTTATAATTTACCTTTGTTCTGTAGAGCCCAAACTAGGCTCTGTGCTCTAAAAGTTTTATTTATTTATTTGCATATTTATTTATATTAGAATAAATTTATTTTAAACATAGGTTTTTTAAAAAAAATTTAGAATCCAGCACATCCAAATGTATGTGAATGAATATGTACAAATGGACCTTAAGTACTTAATATGTAAAGCATACTTAGGACTAAGCAAAGAAGAAAGGTTCTGAAAGAACTAGCTAAAAGCAACATCGGGTACTTTTAAAATGGATGTTGTGCAACCTTAAGTCTTTATCAAATCATTGTAGAAATACTGCATACCTTTGAATAATATTTTTAAAATAAATAATTTGACAAATGACTAGTCAGACAGAAACAAAGAGAAATTGTTCCACTTTGTTTAGTTTTACTGATGTCATTTAAATTCTATTTCCTGGCAGTTCCCTGGCGGTTCAGTGGTTAGGACTTGGTACTTTCACTGCTGTGGCCCCAGGTTCAATCCCTGGTCAGGGACCTAAGATCCCACAAGATGCGCAGTGCGGCCAAAAAAAATCTGTTTCCCTATTGGAAAACCGTTCTTATTTCTGTTTAGAACTAAACTCACAAAGTTAACAAATGTTAACAATGTGTGGATAAAATTATTAATTTTCATGTCAGCCCTATTACAATGCTCAACTCAAATCTTAGCAAACAGTCATGAGTAAAGAGGACATACATTATTAGAAGAATTATTGACTATCTCGCAGTGGTTTCAATTCCATTAATTTTTGAGATTTTTATGTAAATTTGGAGCATTTGTCATAAATTTAAATTTTTATTGCATCATGAGTTGGGTTTCTATGTGTATATTTCTTAAATATACACACAGCTTCTTTTATGATTTTGTGCAAGAACCCCCCATGTTTATTTGAAGTATAGTTGATTTACAATGTTGTGCTAATCTCTGCTATACAGCAAAGTGACTCAGTTATACACATGTATACATTCTTTTTTTATATTGTTTTCCATCATGTTTTATCACAGGATATTGAATATAGTTCCCTGTGCTATCCATTAGGACCTTGTTGTTTATCCATTCTGAATGTAATAGTTTGCATCTACCAACCCCAAACTCCCAGTCCATCCCTTTTCCTCCCCCCTCCCCCTTAGTAACCACAAATCTGTTCTCTATGTCTATGAGTCTGTTTCTGTTTTGTAGATAGGTTCATTTGTGCCATATTTTAGGTTCTACATGTAAGTGATATCGTATGGTATTTGTCTTTCTGACTTACTTCACTTAGTATGATAATCTCTAGTTGCTGTGAATGGCATTATTTCGTTCTTTTTTATGGCTGAGTAGTATTCCATTGTATTTATGTACCACATCTTCTTTATCCATTCATCTGTCGATGGACATTTAGGTTGTTTCCATGTTTTGGCTGTTGTGAATAGTGCTGCTGTGCATGTAGGGGTGCATGTATCTTTTTGAATTATAGTTTTGTCTGGATATATTACCAGAAGTGGGATTGCTGGATCATATGGTCATTCTATTTTTAGTTTTCTGAGGAACCTCCATACTGTTTTCCATAGTGGCTGTACCAACTTACATTCCCACCAACAGTGTAGGAGAACCCCTTTTATTAGTCAGCTTTTTTTCCCAGAAGTTTTATTGTAGCAAGCAATCAACTTTTGCTTTTCACATTTGTAATATATGTGTTTTCTTTTGAGAATCTACATCTTTATCTTTTTCTAATAGATTCATATGTGTTCTTTATATATTAGAAATATTAACTCATAGTCTATCATATATATTGGAAATACATATCCATGTATATTGGAAATACATTTTCCCACTTTACCATTAATTTTTTTATTAATTAATTAATTTTTTTGGCTGCATTGGATCTTTATTGCTGCACACGGGCTTTTTCTCTAGTTGCAGTGAGCAGGGGCTACTGTTTGTTGCAGTGTGTGGGCTTCTCATTTCGGTGGCTTCTCTTGTTGCAGAGCATGGACTCTAGAGCTCAGGCTCAGTAGTTGTGGTGCACGAGCCTAGTTGCTCTGCAGCATATGGAATCTTCCCGGACCAGGGCTCGAACCTGTGTCCCCTGCATTGGCAGGTGGATTCTTAACCACAGTGCCACCAGGGGAGTCCACCATTAATTTCTATATAATTTTGTTGATGGGATTTTTTGAGGTATGGATTTTCTTAATTTTTATGAAGGCTGTTTTTTCAACCTCTACCTACCTATCTATCTATCTGTCTACTTAGCTATCATCTCTTCTGCCTTTGGCATTTTGCTTAGGAATTCCTGTCTTGAATCAAATATATATTTTCCTATATTGTCTTCTGTTTTGTATTTTGTTTTTCTTTTCCTCTCCTCCCCTTCTGTCTCCTTTCTTTTTTTACCTTTAACTCTACAATCAGAATATATTTTAGGGTGGAACCTCACTTCATTATTTTTATAGGTAGTCAAATGTTCCAACATCACTTATTGAATAATTCCCATTGTACACTGAATTTATTTATGTATCTCATTTTTGTTTATAACTGGGTCTATTTCTAGATTTTCAGTTTTGGGTTTTTTTTAATCTCTTTATCTTTTTTTTCTAATTTTTACTAATTGATTATATTTTCTATAAAACAATGCATTCAGAGAAAAATGGATGTAGTCTAAAGCATTTAATAGAATACTTTTTGAAACCTACTCATGTAAAATTGAGTTCAGTGAGGTTTTAAAAATTAAGTTGCGTATTACTTCTAGTTATTTGGTCTGTGTTGACACAAATAAACAATGGTTTCTCTTGTCAGAAACAGAAGATCTGAGTTAAAATAAATGTATAAAGACAATTAACTGCGTTATAGTCGAAGGACACATCTTCAAATGAGCTTTTATCCAGGGTTCAAACAATGTCTATAGTTTCTCTCTTACCATGTCTCATCTCCGCTTCCTCTGTATTAGCTCCACCTATAGATACTTGATCCCTGCTTGGTCTCCGAGGCGGTTGCCAAGTGCTGCTGGGATTCATGCCTAGCAGTGGACAGAGCCTGTGCCACCGCCTCCCCACTAACCCCCGAATTAGTCCTTGAAGCATCAAGCTCATACCCTGGGAACTGTATTGAGACCATTCCTAAGTAGACCCCACAGCTGAGTGTTGGGGTCAGGTGGGAGTGTTCTTCCAGGGACATTCTGGATTCTAATCTTGAAAGAGGTAGCACACCAGAGACACCTACTACAATTTGTGTGGGGTGGGTTTTTGTTGCTGTTGTTTGTTTATTTGAGCATTTAGTTTTCTTTGTGTGGGCAGATAGAGGAGTTGTTTATATGTGTCATTCAAAGACTAGGTATACTAGAACAGTATTCTAATATAAGGGATAGAAATACGTATAAGTAAGCATATGCTTTTATGTCTGTATATATATGCATATGTATACATACATATACATGCATACATTATTTTATATATTTCCTTATCCTACAAGAAATATATGCCTCTTCTTACAAGGTGGAACAAGACTAAATTTGCTTTCTTAGCTACATCCTTTCCTGTACCTTCCTGCAGGAAGACCTGCAACATAAATTCTGAAAGGTAAGAGAGGCAAAATTAAAATTCAGGCTCAGTTAATACCATCATTTCCCTCGTTTTCATAAAGGGGTGCTCATCTGAGGATTGATATGGCAGGCAGTGCTGGGCACTGAGATAGTAGAGCTTGGCCACTCAGAGTCTGGGATCAGACATGCCTAGGTTGATTCCCAGCCCTACCTCCTACTGGCCTTGTGACCTTAGCTAAGTCATTTTATTTCTCTGAGACTCAGTTTCCTCATTTGAAAAGTAATAACATGTCTGTCTCACAGACATGTGAGACCAAATGCAAAGTATAGGTGAAGCAGTAAAGAGAGTACATGACATGTGATAAACATTCAGTAAATAATAGTTTCCACCATTATTAATATTTTCATTGTTATCATCATTGCTGCCATTATTAGACTGTGCTCAATACTCTTGAATAGTCAAGTATAATAGATTCTGATTTTATGCAGTAACATCTATTCATCTACTAAAATGGTCTGTGGACCGGTCTCACCTGGGAACTTATTAGGAATGCAGATTCTCAGGTCCCACCCCAGACCCACAGAATCAGAATTTGCATTTTAACAGGATCTCCAGGTGATCTGTTTGCACACTGAAGCTTGAGAAGCAGGGATTTAGGAAATGCAGTTTCCACATTAGAGGGCACATTGTTATTCCCTCTGGCTTCACTGTGACTTTGAATACTCTTCCCCTTTGAGAGAATTCCCTCCTTTGTATATCTGCACTTTCCCATTGGAGAGGCCAGAAACTCACTTTTCCAAGTTTATATTTCAGTGAGGGCACAATCTAGTGACCTGAAACTTTGCCAGTCAAATGCACTCACTCTAGACTCTAATCAGAAGTACCTAGGACTTCCCTGGAGATCCAGTGGTTGACTCCATGCTTCCAATGCAGGGGGCATGAGTTCGATCCCTGGTGGGGGAACTAAGATCCCACATGCTGGGAGCTTCCCTGGTGACGCAGTTGTTAGGAATCTGTCTGCCAATTCAGGGGACACGGGTTCGAGCCCTGGTCCGGGAAGATCCCACATGCTGCAGAGCAACTAAGCCCGTGTGCCACAACTACTGAGCCTGCGCTCTAGAGCCTGCGTGCCACAACTCCTGAAGCCTGTGCGCCTGGAGCCCGTGCTCCACAAGAGAAACCACTGCAATGAGAAGCCTGCGCACCACAACAAAGATTAGCCCCTGCTCAGCGCAACTAGAGAAAGCCCACGCGTAGCCAAAAATAAATTTTAAAAAAAGGAAAAAAAAGATCTCACATGCTGTGCGATGCAGCCGAAAAAAAAAAAAGGAAGAAGTACCTAGAAGGATCTGTTTTTGGTAAATACAGTCCAATTTCTAGAGGCAGCAGGACCAGTGTTCCACTGTTAGAAGCCCAAGCTGGAGTTTGGTGGCTGATTTGTCTCCAACAGTGCAAATCTGTGGCGTGGTCACCTCTAAACCTGGTTTCCTGGTGTTGTGGGAAATTGTGTGGCCTTTATTAAATTCTTTTCTTGCCTAAACTAGCTAGACTGGGCTTTCATTGTTTTAAACAAAGAAGCTGGAGGAATATAACCTCTGAACCCAGGAAAGGTGTTCACCTCTCCTAGATGTGGCATGAAAAATAAAATAATTTTCTTTTTATCACTAGGTTTATATTTTTAGCTAAAATAAATATCCCGTTGGTAAGTAACCACTAATACAACATGCCCTGTAGCGTGTGCTATCTTGCTATACAAACTGTAAGCAACTCTTAAGATGCTGAGGGGTAGAGATAGCTTCTCCTTGCCCTAAACCTTCTCTCTCTTCCCAGTGGGGGTTTTTGCTGAAATATGTCCATTGTGGGGAGTTCCACTGAACTGGGAATGAGAAGGAGGTACTTAGTACCTTTGTATTCAGCTATGGGCTTTAAGAGCAGTTTTGGAAAAATGAGAGAAAACACAGTTGGAGCTTCTTAACACAGTGTTGAGTATTTCTTAAAAGTTAATTTTGAATGATTAGTTTTCTCTTAGGTGTATTTTCTCTCATGTCATTTCACATGGTGCTACTATTTCCTGAAATGATCTATTTTATTTCTTTACTATTTCTCAGTTTGATCCCCTGAGACAGAGAGATTGATTGACCTTCAAAATCACCAGGAGGTAGCCCAAATATGGAGGATATTAGGAAATTGCACATTGACATTTCATATTGTCTCATATATTTTATTTCTTTCCTTCCTTTTTACCCTCCATTTCTTTTTCTCTTTGCATAATTTCACCCTTGAGTTGACATCAGTAGTGGGTGGTAAAAATGTGGAAAGTTTGGTAAGATCTGGTAAAAGGGAGTGAGCTTCATTTCATTAGGCCTCTTAGAAGAAAGTAAATGGACTAGATGCTTACCTAATTTATTCTTGTACCCCTTCTCTTGTAATACTGAGGGAGGATTTAATGGAGCTACCAAGCACCCTTCTCTTCAGTCCCAATGCCTTGAGCGTAGTATACATGCAGTCATCCTGTCGGTAAGTAGTCAGTGTTGAGAACGTGTCCAGGGGGAAAGTTAGGTACCTGCTCCCAGGAGTTTCCAGGACTCACTGCTTGATGTTAGCAACATCATCTAAAGTCAATAACTTTGTTCCACTCAACACTCCACTCACCTAATTGCACAGGGAAGAAATCAGGTCCCTCTCTCCCATTGTGATATGGGACTGCATGTCCATAGGAAGAGAGAGCAGGTCAAAACCTTGATGAAGCTATAGATCCCTAAGCGTGTTACTGAACACTGTGAACCCTTTCAGATACTACTATCAGCACCCCTTCTAATAGGCTTTTGGAGGCACCTTCCACCCCTCTGCTGAGTATCACACGTCTCAATTGTTTCTGTACTTGAAGATCACCAGCTGTTGACTGTCCTACTTGAGTGTCACAGGGTCTTCTCTCCCCAGCTGATCAAAGGGCACTTCTCAGAGTGGTGGTGGGGGATTGTCTTAGGTTTTATCATGTATAGTAGAACTCCCGTGATCAAAATGTTTTTAAGGAACTGGAGATGGTGGTCTCCAGCCGCTGGCTGAGGGGCACTTCCCTCCTTCCTTCCTTCCTGTTTTGCAATTCTTAGAAAAGACGAAGTTGTGGTTTTTAATTAGTTTTTAGGCTTGTTTTCTATACTGGGGAAGGAGTATGGGAGGGAGACATGAGATTAAGTACAGTCACTCTGTTATGAAAAGAAAAATAATTGGCTATATCGTCATGTCTTTTCAAAGTATTTAGGTCTTCACCAACGTTTTACCAAGGCAGTAATGAAAACCCACTATACCTTATATAATTTATAACATTATTATATGTAACTTATTATAAAGCTGTAGTAATTAAAATGGAATAGTTTGGCAACAAAGATAGACACATAGAGCCATGGAACATAATAGGGAGCCCAGAAACACTCCTGTACATATATGTGAACTGTATGTGAAATAGAGCCATCACAAATCAGTGGGAGAAGGATGGACCAGACAATGAATGATATTGCACAGTTGGTCATCCGTGTAGAACAAAATAAAATTAGATCCTTACGTCACATCAGACATGAAAATAAAACTCATTTAAAGATCTAAATATGGAAATATAAAACTTAAAACTGCTTGAAGGAAATCTTGCAAAACAGCCTTGGTGTTGGGAACAGTTATTTAAATGAGACACACAAAAAAGCACAAACCATAAAGGAAAAGATTGAAAATGCTGACAGCCTTTAAAATCTTAGCTGGGACAGGGATATCATAAAGTTAAAAGACAAGCAATAATCTATGAGATGATTTTAATGTGCATAAAGAAAAATATTCATATACAGAATATGTAAAGAACTGCCACAAGTCAGTAGGGAAAAGGTCAAATAATCCAGTAGAGAAATGAGCAAAGGAAATGAAGAGGTGCTTCTAATAAGAGGAAACCCATACAGTTAATAAACATATGAAAAATGTTCAACCTCACTGGTTATCAGGGGAATGTAAGTTAAAACAACAATACGATACCATCAGAAAGGCAAAAATTATCAATTTTTACTCCAGACGTTGTTGAAAGTATGGGGAACATGCTGGTGGGAATATAAATTGGTACAACCACTTTGGAGAGCAATTTATAGTATCTAATAAAGTTAAAGATGTGCATATCATATAACCTTGGCATTAAGTTTCTAGGATCTATCCTAGAGAAATTTCCTCATATTATAAAAGGAGAAATGTGGAGGGGTATACATTGCAACTTTCTTTGTGATAACAAGGAAAAAAATCAGTTAACAACCTCAGTGTCTGTCAGTAGATAAATTGTGATGTATTTTTCAATGGAATATATGCATCAGGCAGATCTGCATTAATTAATGTAGATAAATCTTGAAAACGGAGTTGCTGAATAATATTTAGAGTACAATACCTAAAAAACAAACAGGCATTACTATGTACTGTATGTTACATTCTCACATACCACAGTAATCAATTATGAAACATGGGCTGGAAGGACCCATGATGCATCAGTACATGATAGTGGTTGCCTTTGGGAAAGAGGGGGGATGAGAATGGGTGCACAGGAAACTTGAATATCTGTGATATTTTATTTTTTTAATTTTTAAAAAATTTTTTATTGGAGTATCATTGCTTTACAATGTTGTATTGTTTCTGCTGTACAGCAAAGTGAATCGGCTATATGTATACATATATCCCTTCTTTTTTTGGATTTCCTTCCCATTTAGGTCACCACAGAGCACTGAGTAGAGTTCCCTGTCTATACAGTAGGTTCTCATTAGTTATCTATTTTATACATAGTAGTATATATTTGTCAGTCCCAATCTCCCAGTTCATCCCAGTGACCCCTCCCCTCCTTGGTATCCATACGTTCGTTCTCTACATCTGTGTCTCTGTTTCTACTTTGCAAATAAGTTCATCTGTACCATTTTTCTGTATTCCACATATAAGCAATATTATATGGTATTTGTTTTTCTTTTTCTGACTTACTTCACTCTGTATGACAGTCTCTAGGTCCATCCATGTCTCTGTAAATGGCACAATTTAGTTCCTTTTTATGGCTGAGTAATATTCCATTGTATATCTGTACCACATCTTCTTTATGTGATATTTTCTTTTAAAACCATGGAACAAATATGACATTATTAACATTTATTAAATCTGGCAGGAACATGAGTATATGTTATACAAGAGGCAATATAAACACAGTGCTTAACTGTGAAAATCTGGGCACACAGCTGCCTGGATGCAAATCCCAGCCCTGCCACTCATTTTCTGGGTGACTTTGGCAAGTCACTTAACCTCTCTGTTGGCTTAGCTTTATCATCTGTAAAATGAAGAAGATAATGTATCTATTCTCTAGGGTTGATATAAGGATTAAAGTAACCCATACAGAGCCCTCTGGTTCATGGTAAGCATAATTTAGTATTCTGCATACTTTTCTGTATGTTTCTAAATGTGATTACTTTTTAAACATAGATCATGAAGCATAAATAAAGTTGATTGTGGAATATTTATGAGATGAAGGCATATGACATTATTGTTTTTACTGAATATAGAGGGTTTTTTGGTAAGAGAGCAAACTTTACTACCATTATCTCCCAGTATACTTGTTTATGCACAAGGAATTTGAGAATTATTCTCACAGATTTCACTGTGGCTTTCCTCCTTATGATTATGATGTGATGTTGTCATGGGAGAATTTTTTTTTTAAGTTCTTCTGTTGGAATAAATAAAAACCACAAAAACAAAATGTCCTCTATTATCTATGGATATATAGCACTTTCATTTCCAGGATCAGCACTACTTGAGTTGCATGAAGAAGAGGTTGTTTCCTTCATTTTACTGACAGGAAATGAGTTACAAAGAAACTAGATGATTTGCTTGGAGTTCCAGGGGAAGAAGTGTGGTCTCCTGCTTGTTAACTAAGAGAGGAGGGGTTGGTGCTTTGCATGCTGGTCCCTATCTCTGCTTGTCTTGGTGTAGGAAGAGACTACACCACTAATTGCTTCCCCTTCCCTTTCTTTTATTTTTAGGTCATGCCTATAACTTTTCCAAAGTTTAGGCTGCTAGAGTATATCCTAAAGTGATTATTTTTTTCTGAGAATCATTTTTAAAAAGACCTAGGGTTTAATAGAAGGATTCGCTTTATCAGAAACAGGAAGCACGTATCTAAGTCTCTTTTTCTACTAAGCATCTGGACAAGTCACTTGCACTTCAGTTTATCAAACATTTATTTCAAGATCAACCATATGACAGGACTAGTGAAAATACAAAGATGAATGGCAAATTCCCTGACCCCAGTATATCATTGTGCAGAGAAGGCAGCAGACAAACCAACAACTCCAACTCCAAGTGTATAGAAAGAGGTATATAAAATGCTGTGGAACATAAGGAGCAGTTGACTCAGCCTTTTGGGACACAGGGAAGAGGATTTCAAGTAGATGGAACAACATGAGCAAAGACATTAAATTAGGGCCGGAACGTATGCAGGGAAGCAAAGGTTTGAGTGTGGTGTGAGCGTAGATTTCAAAGCGGTTAGGAGAATTGCTGCTGGAAAGATGGGCTGGAGTCACCCGTGAAAGGCTTTTCATGTGATGTCACAAACTTAACGTGGGGAGCCGAGGGACACAGTTCGTTATCTTAGAAGATCACACTGATAGCAGTGGGGAAGTAGAGACTGGGACTGAGAACTGTTTTATAGGCCATTACTTGCAGTAATCCAGATGGGAGATGGCAATAAATGCTCGAATGAGGCAACAATAAAGGCATTTAGTATGGAGGAAACAGAGTTAGATGATTTGGAAATTCGACTTGATGACTTCTGAGTGTTTGGCCTCTTGGGATCTCTGTTGCCACCCTCGTATTCTCTGTCCAAAGGCACAGCACTGTTGTAGGTAATGCTGAAAGGTCTTCAGGACCCGTATATCTACAATGTAGTCATAATTCTCTGCATATAGGATGAAACATCCGTTAGGAGTTCTGAAACATGCCGTGACCATTTATTCAACAAATATCCATTGGAAGCCTACCAAGGCCAAGTTCAGGCTGGGTACTGCAGATACCCCAATGAACAAGGCAGAAAACATGGTTCTTGCTCACACACAGCCTGCACTCTGAATGGGAGAGACACCTTAACTCTAGCCCTCTCAAAACATTCCGAACTTTTTAAAAAAGCTGTTTAAAATATTTCCTGAACGAAGATGCTGTTAAACTGTGAGTGGCTTTCTAATACTAAATTGGTTGCCTTTAGATAACATATTTATAAAGACTAGGATGATATATGGCTAAAAGTGGTTAAGTGAACAATTAAACCACTATGATAAATGAAAGCAAGTCTTTCTTAGAGGGAAATTAAAAGTGCAGAGGCTACAGGCAACCCTTTCCACAATATAATTTACTCAAGACACTTTCTACATATCTAAAAATAACATGAGCCTAGTAAAATTAAAATTGTAATATTGCTTATTTTTGCAGACAACTAGTGATCTATCTTTAAGAATTAAAAATATAATTGTTTACTAGTTTTCTGAAAGGCAAAAGTAGAAAATCAAGTTAATTGCTCTCTGTTGTACAAATGCATAATTTTCTGAGAAGTTAATTAGTTTTATCAGCATTTTTTCCAGTGCTTGCACTTCCTAAGTGTCATTTGTCTTAATATTTTACAAGAAAATCTTCCTAGTTGACTTTCTTTTTCTTTAGAATAGAAGCATTTTTTGTACTATACCATTGAAGTAAGGAACCGTTTTTATATACTTAAAATTCACATACGTATAATTGAGACCTCCTGATATGCAGAATGCACCCAAATGTAGCAGACGAGCAAATTGCTATGAACCTCAGAATATAATTCTCTTCAATGAATTTGGATTTGACTAAGACTGCTAGGAAGCTAGGCACGAGTTCAGAATTGAGGAGGCATTGACCTTGATTTTCTAGCCTTGGTATTCATTCCTTGTGGTCTGAAGAGATGAAATAATGTACAACCCCTGGACAGACAAGTCAGTGTCATCGAGTACCACAGTCTTAGCTTCAGACATCATCCCTGTATCTGTTTTCCTCCGAGAAGCAGCAGATTCCTCCTGCTCCTCTCAGATTGAGCTGACTGACCATCTTGGGTCACAGCAGGGATGGGCAGTATGCAGGTGATCCACTGTAGTTTAGGCCCAGCAATACCTCTCTTTCAGTCTAGATCTCATTTATGTAACTAATGGCTTGTGTTCCCAAGGGTGTATTAGACCCAGAAGAAGTATTTATATAACATGGCAAAAATGATGAATTATGCTTCTGTGGCTACAAGGTGATTTAAGCTTTATTTTAGGTGAGAACACTGATCAGTACAGTGATCAGAGAACAGTAAATCTGAGTTGATTGATGTATCTTAGGTGGTTTATTTTTATTTATTTATATTTTTGCATGTCTTTTTTAGGTGGTTTATTGACTTCAGTTATCATACACATACCAGGCTGATTCTTCAGTACTGCCTTAAAACTATAGGATTGCTTTCTTAGAAAAAAGCAATAATTTTATTGCCTTTTTCAATGTTCTTCATTTTTTTCAAAGTTATTCATGTACACAGCAATCCATAAAATTTGCTGAACAATAGCAGTCTCGCCTCAGCTCTCATCACCTCATAATCCCACTCTTCAAAGGAAACTTCTTTTGAGTCTTTCTATTTTCAGTTCTTCCAAAATTTTACACAAACTTTTTATACTTCTGTTTCTTGATTTTTTTTCTTGATTTATCAACTTCAGAAAATATCTACAGACTCCTTGTTATAAATGACGATTTAATTCAGTTTCATTACCCTCCCATTATTTGATTGTTATGCCATTAAAACACATTACCAATAGAAAAACTAAAGATAATGAAAGATGAAATAAATATGCTTTCTCAACCTAAGGGTGAAGATATTAGTGTCCTTATCCTACCTTCTTCTGTTCTCTCCTCCCTTCTTACCATCTTCTTAATTTCACAAGGTTGTCAATATTTTCATTCTCTTCTATGGCCACAACTAAGTCTTTTCTGCTTTATCCTTAGGTTGACTCTAAACGTTCAAAACCAATTATATATTGGTTTATATTATTTTGACAGTGTATATATTGTTCATAGCTATTAGTGTTCTAAGATTGAATTTCTTTTCATCCTGATGAATTTCACAAACTCTGGGACACTGAAAGGAGAATGTTCCTGAGGGTTGTTATGTGGATAAATGACTTAATCCATGTAAAGGGTTTAGAACAATACCTGGTACAGAGAGTAAGTTCTCAATAAGTATGTCCCAGCATTATTATTATTACTACTGTATTTCATTGCATCTGAAATATCATTGATTGTAAGATATACCATTATTTTGTGTTCCACAAAGAAATAAAAAGCATGCTACTAATTAAACTATAATTCCCAGGAATTGTGAGACAAATTTCAGAGATGTTAAAATGTGAAGAAGTGCATCTCACAATCAATGAAATATGGTATTATTCTAGTTTGGAGGTTGTGTGTGTGTGTTTTCCTAAAATTTTTGATAGCATTCTTTGACAAAAGAACAGTGTGCTCTTATCATATCTGTGTAGTCCCTCCAAAATTCCTATTTTGGGCTTTCAGTCTTCCTACTGCAGTTTGGACAAGTTGATTTAATGTAAGCCGAAGGTGACCATCCCACCCACTCGAGTTTTCCCCGGGTTGCAACCACTGTTCCCTAGACTTCATGTTTCCCTTTACTTTCTCCTTTTCTTTGCTGGAGTTCATAAAATAATTTCCCAAGAAGAGATAGGTGGGAAGTAAACTTTGAGTCTTTTTTTTTCTTTAATATTTATTTATATATTCGGTTGCGCCGGGTCTTAGTTGTGGCTCACCAGCTCCTTAGTTGTGGCATGCGAACTCTTAGCTGCAGCACATGTGTGGGATCTAGTTCCCTGACCAGGGATTGAACCAGGGCCCCCTGCATTGGGAGCACAGAGTCTTACCCACTGCGCCACCAGGGAAGTCCCAAACTTTGAGTCTTTAAATTGCTGAAAATTCCTTTCCTCTAACATGATTTTTTAAAGTTTTCCTTGGGACTTCTCTTGTGGCACAATGGTTAAGAATCGCCTGCCAGAACACTCTATGACATAAATCACAGCAAGATCCTTTTTGACCCACCTCCTAGAGAAATGGAAATAAAAACAAAAATTAAAAAATGGGACCTAATGAAACTTAAAAGCTTTTGCACAGCAACGGAAAACATAAACCAGACGAAAAGACAACCCCCAGAATGGAAGAAAATATTTGCAAATGAAGCAACTGACAAAGGGTTAATCTCCAAAGTTGACGAGCAGCTCATGCAGCTCAATATCAAAAAAACAAACAACCCCTGGGCTTCCCTGGTGGCGCAGTGGTTGAGAGTCCGCCTGCCGATGCAGGGGACACAGGCTCGTGCCCCGGGAGGATCCCACATGCTGCGGAGCGGCTGGACCCGTGAGCCATGGCCGCTGAGCCTGCGCGTCCGGAGCCTGTGCTCCGCAACGGGAGAGGCCACGACAGTGAGAGGCCCGCGTACCACACACACAAAAAAAAACCCAATCCCAAAATGGGCAGAAGACCTAAACAGACATTTCTCCAAAGAAGATATACAGATTGCCAACAAACACGTGAAAGGATGCTCAACATCACTAATCATTAGAGAAATGCAAATCAAAACTACAATGAGGTATCACCTTGCACCAGTCAGAATGGCCATCATCAAAAAATCTACAAACAGTGAATGCTGGAGAGGGTGTGGAGAAAAGGGAACCCTCTTGCAATGCTGGTGGGAATGTGAATTGATACAGCCACTATGGGAACTGTATGGAGGTTCCTTAAAAAACTAAAAATAGAACTACCATATGACCCAGCAATCCCACTACTGGGCATATACCCTGAGAAAACCATAATTCAAAAAGTCATGTACCACAGTGTCCATTGCAGCTCTATTTACAATAGCCAGGACGTGGAAGCAACCTAAGTGTCTATCAACAGATGAATGGATAAAGAAGATGTGGCACATATATACAATGGAATATTACTCAGTCATAAAAAGAAACAAAATTGAGTTATTTGTAGTGAGGTGGGTGGACCTAGAGTCTGTCGTACAGAGTGAAGTAAATCAGAAAGAGAAAAACAAATACCATATGCTAACACATATATATATGGAATCTTAAAAAAAAAAAAGTTCCGAAGAACCTAGTGGCAGGACAGGAATAAAGATGCAGACATAGAGAATGGACTTGAGGACACAGGGAGGGGAAGGAGTAAGCTGGGACGAAGTGAGAGAGTGGCATAGACATAGATACACTACCAAATGTAAAATAGATAGCTAGTGGGAAGCAGCCACATAGCACAGGGAGATCAGCTCAGTGCTTTGTGACCACCTAGAGAGGTGGGATAGGGAGGGTGGGAGGGAGACGCAAGAGGGAGGAGATATGGGGATATATGTATATATATATAGCTGTTTCACTTTGTTATAAAGCAGAAAAACTAACACACCATTGTAAAACAGTTATACTGCATTAAAGATGTTAAAAAAAAAAAAAAAAAAAGAATCCACCTGCCAATGCAGGGGACACGGGTTCAAACCCTGGCCCAGGAAGATCCCACATGCCGCAGAGCAACTAAGCCCATGTGCCACAACTACTGAAACCCGAGCACCTAGAGCCTGTGCTCCACAACAAGAGAGGCCACCGCAATGAGAAGCCTGCGCACAGCAACGAAGAGTAACCCCTGCTTGCTGCAACTAGAGAAAGCCCGTGTGCAGCAAGGAAGACCCAGTGCAGCCAAAAGTAAATAAATTTTTTAAAAAAAGGTCTCCTTTAGTACTTGTTCCTTTTATGAGGATTATAATTATAATAATCTATCAAATCTCTTTGAGAATTTTAATTAGAGGGGTTTTAAAAAATATTTTGTATTTGAATTAACTCTTCCTTCAGTTCTTATGTTTCTTTTTCTTCATCCTTCTCTTTAATGCTGCTACTTTTCTTCTGACACCTAGTCTAATTGTTTGTTCACATTTAAGAACACAGGACAGGAATCTGGTGTTGGTTTCTTCTGCAGTTGTGTAAGTAAGTTTGCTTCCCCTAGACCCTTTCCTGAGTGAAAAGTAGGTATTGCCAGGCAGGACCCTTTATAGAGACGGGGGGTGGCGAATTGGTGGCTGGTTAGCAGGCCTCCAAAGACAAGTCTCAGATGCGAGCACCCACATTAGAGGCCTCAGCTCTCCCAACACGATGGGTTCAATTTCCTTAGCAAAGTTTTGTCTGAGTATAGGGCCCTTTTAGCATCTCCAGTTGTGTGAACAGGAGCATTTCCTGCTGTATCCTTGGACCTGCAGGCCTATTCCTGTGATGGAACTTTGTACATGGATGCATGCCAAATTATTTTGGGGGGTTGGGGTGGGGTTGTCTTACTTGGCCACCTTGCTGATGTCACTCCCCTGAGAATTTTTTTTTTTTAATGATTTAAGTATTACTTAATTTTTCACCCCTAACTCCATTCAGCAGGAAAAATAATCTTTATAATCCTAGAATGTGCTATTTCTGTGAATTTGACTTTAGGGCTTGGTTCAATAAATACAAGCACATATTCCTTAAAAATAATACCTGAAATTATATTTTATATAATATTTTTAGTCTCTAGAGTATATTAAGATTTATGTTACAGGTCACTAGCTTTTCAGCACCTTCATACTGTTATAATTACTGCTGCTAAATTATTATTTTATGTAATGGAAAACAGCTATCTCATTGTTAAGAAAAAAGCTTTATTTTCCTGTTTTGTCTGCACTTATAATATGTAATAGGAAGCCAATCCATATAGAAAAATACTTTAATTTTTATTTTATAATGAGCTTTTCAAAAATATGTTTTGTTATTATCCACTGACACAATTAGAGAAATGAGCAGCCTCCTATCCATTAGGTTATTACTTCTTGGATGGAATTTAATGAATATTAATAGCCTAACTCAGAAAAGGAGGTAATTTATTAGAGTTTTGTGCATTTTAATTTTTTGTGTTATTTGTTTTCCTTTACTTATATGCCATACATCTTTTGTTTCAAGTTGATGAATAATTCCTTTGTAGTTTTTACTGTATTATGCATTTTCAGTAAAAGATGCCTTCACATTTTGATCCTTACTAATTAAGATATGCAGTCCTGTAGATTGAATGTAAATTTAAAGGAAGAAATGGTTTCTAATCAAAAGTTTGTTGTAACTATTTCTATTGTGGTATAGCATTTCATCTCTTAAATTCATCAAATGTTGCCTCACGTATTGTGCTTAAGTTTGTTCTCACTCATCGAAGCCATAGAATTTTAGCAAACTCATGAAAAGTGCTTTTCAAATACTCAGTTCTGACATACTGATGAACTATTAACAAATGGTGATGACTGTTTTACTTCCAAGATGCTTTTCAGTAGGCAGGGTCATATGCTGTTAGCTCTCTGGTTACTGTATACAGAATAGCAATTATAATAGCCAGTACTTACAGAATGCTTATTTTCTCACTAATTACTTATGGTAACTCAGTTCTTACAACTCTATGAAGTTAGGACTATAATGCACTCCATTTCTCAGATGAATAAACTAAGGCACAGAAAGGTTGAACTTGCCGAAGGTGACACAATAAGAGGATGGGAGAGCTGGGATTCTCACCTAGGCAGTCTGGTTCCCAAATTCATGCTCTTAACCACTAGGCTCACTGGCCATGGTGATGCTTCTCTTACACATTTCAGCATCCATCCTCTTAGCACTTAAATGTCCTCTTTTAGGACCTGGACCAACTTTCCCTTAGTTTTCTTCATGTCTCCAAAACTTTGCCAGGACTTCTACTTTTGTTCATCCTTTTCTAGTCCCAGTCTCCATCTGCTTTTATTGTCTAATTGTCTCCACAATGAAGGAATGAAAATTAAAGTGTTAAACACATCTGTACAGATGTGTTAGGCACATCTGTATATGCTTGAGGAAGCATATACAGATGTGCCTAAAACAGTGCCTGCCGTGTTGAGGTGCCAAATATATTTTTGTTGAACGTTGAAGCAAATATGCAAATACTAAAATTTCCAGAAAGAATATAAGAGATAACTTTCATTTCCTCTGCTTTCTTTTAGGAAAACTCACTTAGGCTTCTGTATGGAGAACAGTTTGAAAGGGGGCAAGAGTGGATATAGGGAATTCTCAGTAGCTAAGAAAGGAATTCCTGTGTCACCAGTGGATAATAAATCCAATGCCAAACTCTTATTCGAGTCTTAAAATATATCATTTTAGATGATCAAAAGGAATATGTCTAAAATAGTAACTTATCGAGGCATAACTGTGTTAACAGTTTTCCTCTTAAACATAAGACAAAGCAATATTTCCAGAAAAAAATAAAATAAATCACAAGAGAAGTGTACAGTTAAGACAGAATGGATTAGTTCTTGGTTATTAAAGAGTAACATTTTTAATTAAAATTTTAAGTTGGAAAGATATATACCAAAATGTATCCAGTGGCTGTCTTTCAAGGATGAATTTATGGGCAGTTTTGCTCTCTTCTTTGTATTTTTATTTTCTGGGGAAAATTTTTATATTAAGTGTGTTGCTTTTATGATAAAATTAATAAAATGATTTTTATTATTAAATGTGTTACTTTTATGATAAAATTATTTTTATTTTATTAGGGGAAGTATACTTAAAATAATATTTTCCTCATTTGAATAGTTACCCATGTGAATAAAGGGCCATTAAACCATAGTTTTTTAAAGTTCAGATATTTCTAAATTAGAAGATGCTTATATATGCAAAGCATATTTAAGGGTATGTAAACTCACTGAGGTGAAATGCAGTCATGGCTGAATTCCTGAACTGTGCAAGGACTAATTTTTACTTTTGAGAATAAGTTAAATTCATTAAAATTTTACTTAAGAGTCAGATTTTGAAAGACAATGAAAGAACATGTAGAGGTTGATGAAATAATGCCTGTTTAACAGTATTCTGCGCTATATACTAATGGAGTCATCATAGAGTGAACTGAATAGGAGAGCCATGTGTGTAAAGCTGGGACTTTATGATTGAAACCGTGGAAAATGTAAATGTCACATCTATAATGAATCCATGTATCGTCTATGACTGCCCTAAGTCCAGAAAAGTAAGAATTCAAAAACAAGTCTTTTTGGAAATTGTGTATGATGTTTTGTATATCAAAGTCTGATAGCAGCTCACTGTATATTTTATGTATCACACCAGCAGCAGATATTTCAGACACATCAGAAGGTACTCTTGATTCAGTGTCTCTGGCAGTATAATAAAAAACTGCATGAGAAATCTCTAGTCTCTAATAAGCAATGTATCAGTGAGTGCTGTCAGATTCTGTAGAAAATTCCACAACATGATTTATTACATTAATTACAGTCATGTTGGTTTCGTGCTGCTAAGCTTGAAAATGCAGCCACATTCTAAAGTTGATTTAAGAATATATTTTGGCCAAGACGAAAGTCTCCTTATTGTGATTAATCCAGTACAATATTTATTCTCTTCTTTTCACCTTTGGATTGCTTAATTTCTTTTATGTGACTTGAAATTAAGTTTGAGATTTGAGAAGCTTCATCTGGTTTTTATTCACTCCTGTCATCTGGTCTCCCTTTTACCTTTTGTGTCTTAGTCGTCACTGAATGCCACATCTCCTCTATTTGTGAAGCTTGTTTGAATTTACTCCCTTGTAAGCAAATGTGGATAGCCTCGAGCTGTCCCTAGCTAACAGGGCTGCCCTCAAGGCTTATTAGGTCACACCTGGGATGCTGCGTCTCTTTTTGAGTGGAAGGAGCAATTGAGGAGAAACCTTCATTTAGTCCAAAAGAGCAGCATTCTTAGAAGAGAGAATTCCATGATTATACCTTTGTTTATTACTGTACTGAATTCATACAGTCACATAATGTCTCTTCTTATAGTAACACACTAAGTGTGTCAAATCACAGGATTCTAGGTCATGGATTTCCCTGGTGGCGCAGTGGTTAAGAATCCGCCTGCCAATGCAGGGGACACAGGTTCGATCCCTGGTCTGGGAAGATCCCACATGCCACAGAGCAACTAAGCCCGTGCCCCACAACTACTGAGCCTGTGCTCTAGAGCCCGCATGCCACAACTACTGAGCCCGAGTGCCACAACTACTGAAGCCCACGCGCCTAGAGCCCGTGCTCCGCAACAAGAGAAGCCACCGCAGTGAGAAGCCCACGCACCGCAACAAAGAGTAGCCCCCGCTCGCCACAACTAGAGAAAGCCCATGTGCAGCAACAAAGACCCAACGCAGTCAAAAATAAATAAATTAAATAAATAAATTTATAACAAATAAAAAAAGGATTCTAGGTCATGTGGAATGGAAGGTCTCCTGAGAGCTGTTTTAGTAAAAGGCGAAAGACTTATGTGTTCTGAAGAGAAACCAGAGTATCTGAGAGCTGTTTTAGATATAGATATTAACTCCAGTTGTTTCCATGTGCCCATGGCAGGATATGTTCAGTTATGCACAAATGCCCAACATGGGTGGCCTTTATAGATCTATCTTGGAAGAATTTGTAAATATTTGTTGCAAATTAAAGCATCAGTAGAGGAGGACTCGAGTGAAGTAGGAAGACTTTGATTTAGTGGGTTGGAACACATTTCTCAGCAGCAATATTTATAAAGAGTTTAACTAGATGATTTGTGTGTCCAACACTGAGCTAAGTGGTTTGCTTTCCTACCTTAATTCTCATACAACTCTTAAGAAGTGGGTACAATTATTATATTTATTTTACAGTTGAAGAAACAGAGGCTTAAGTTTAAAAACTTATACAGATTCACATAGATGGTGAAACAGCAGAGCTGGGATTTTAATGTAGGCATTCTTGTTGGCAAAGCTGGAGCCATTAACCATTAACTACACTACCTACGTCAACTGCCCTGAAAGGGACCAGGCAAGGTTAGATTTTAAAAATGATCTTTGGCAATTAGGGAAACAATGTTGAACTTAATAAATTCAGAGACATTATGAAAGAAAAAATCTGAATCCAGTGGGTTTCGGAGGGAAGTAATTCTTTGACTCATTCATTATTTTGTTGACTAACAATATTAGTTAGTCCAGTATGATTTTTGATAGTATTTTTCACTGAAACAGAAGCCACTTTTAAACATTTATTATTTATTCATGAAGCAACTGTTCTGCCTGGGACATAAAAACATTCAGATCCGGAAATCTGCCATCCCAGCTCTGTGTCACCTGCTGTAACTGAGGCTTGGGCTGAGACTTATTTGAAAGAAGAGTCATTTTTTAGGCCTTCTAGGGGGAAGGAGAGATGAAGCTCTGCTTTTCAAAGCATGGTCTTAGACCGAAACTATATCAGAACTACCCGAGAACTTGTTAAAAATGGAGACTCCTGCACCCTGTTGGCCATAAATTAATTCCTTGTGGCGAGGATCTGCAAGGATAGTGCCTAGTCTTTACACAAGTGATGTCTCACCTTACCTTCCAACAAACACAGCACCTTGGCCTGATTTAATTCATATATACAGGCAACAGTGAATATAGGTGAGGAAGAGGTTTTTGCCTGCACTTTGTTTATTTAATAAATACTGGTATTTTTTGTGCCCTATTTTATTTCTAGATTTTTATCAAGGAGAGAATTCTCCAGAGGTTCTAGAGTCACATGACATACAACCAGGAGAAATGAGCAGGTGACTAATGTTTATTTAAGTGATTTCTACTTCAGTGAAAAATACTATCAAAAATCATACCGGACTAACTGGTACTATTGTGCTAAATTTTCATGCTCATGAATGTGTATGTAAGAAATGTGCTTTACTTCCATTATTGGAGAAGATTAACTGAGCATAAAAATAATTTGCTGGTCAGACAGCTATAATAGCATACAAGTCTGGCTTCAATTAGTGATGTTAACAATCCTAGAAAATAGCCTGTGTTTTAAAGTTTTAGGAAAAAGCATTGAAATGTGCAACGATGTGGGTATTTAAAGGAGAAAGAAGACACTGACTTCTTAATACTTTTTTTTTTTTTTTTTGTGGTACGCGGGCCGTTGTGGAGCACAGGCTCCGGACGCGCAGGCTCAGCGGCCATGGCTCACGGGCCCAGCCGCTCTGCGGCATGTGGGATCTTCCCGGACCGGGGCACGAACCCGTGTCCCCTGCATCGGCAGGCAGACTCTCAACCACTGCGCCACCAGGGAAGCCCTTTAATACATTTTATGGTAGTTATAAGGTAATCTCAATTTTTTTCCACCTTTAAAGTAAATATACCTCACTCTTTTTTGAAATAAATTTGCAGAGGTTAGGACCTTTGCTATTTTTAAAAATGAAACATGAATGTTGGCAAATATGAGTTTTGTAACCCCTGACAAATAAAATTGAAGTAGGCCTATTTGTAAGATTACCAACCAGGGCATATTTTTTTTAATACCAAGATCATTTCCCTTGAACATAGAGTCATAAGAAAATTTACATCAAATGAATATGTGTATAGAAGAAGTACCTAATAGATGACACCATAATGTCAGTATAATCTCTTTTTAAAGTGGAGGTCTGGGGACTTGCCTGGTGGTCCAGTGGTTAAGAATCTGCCTTCCAATGCAGGGGACGCGGGTTTGATCCCTGGTCAGGGAACTAAGATACCACATGCTGTGGGGCAACTAAGGCCGCGCACTGCAACTACTGAGCCCAAGTGCTCTGGAGCCCGTGCACCACAACTAGAGAAGCCCGCACGCCACAACGAGAGATCACACATACCACAGCGAAGATCCCACGTGCCACAACTAAGACCCGAGGCAGCCAAATAAATTAATTAATTTAAAAAAAAGAGAGAGAATCTGCCTTCCAACACAGGGGATGTAGGTTTGATCCCTGGTCAGGGAACTAAGATCCCACATGCTGTAGGGCAACTAAGCCCGCATGCTGCAACTAGAGAGCCCGTGTGCCACAACTACAGAGTCTGTGCGCTCTGGAGCTTTCACACCACAACTAGAGAGAAGCCCACACACCACAGTGAAAGATCCCACGTGCCACTAGGACCCAACGCAGTCAAAAATAATAAATAAATATTTTTTAAAATAAAGTGGAGGTCAGCATTGGAGGGAGGGAGCTGTCCCTTGATTTTATGGATATATTAATTCTGGTATGGACTTTTGTTAAAGTATTACTTGTTTTTTCCTTATCCTGATAGTTAAGATAAAGATATTGTCTTACAGCAATTTGTGTGAGAGCTGATAGGTCCTTATTTCCTGAGAAATTAGCCCTGGGAAAAGCTTCCAGTGGCCTTATAAATGATTTCATTATTATAGACATCCAGATCACCTGCCCTGACCACAGCTAACTCTGAAGAACCTTAATAAAGGATAAGGTGACTTTGAGATTCTGATTGTGAGACGCAAAATTTAATTTTATGTCACTGATTTTTATTTTTAGTCCTTTCTCGATGCAGTCAGTATAGTTGGTCTAAAGTGGATTGTGTAATTACACACACAGAGTTATCTCAGTAACTTTCCTTTCAGCTTTGTTGTTAATTCAGTCAACAAATGTTTACTGAATGCTACTACTTCTCAGGTGCTTTTTCAGACCCTGGGAATAAAGCAGCGAAGTCCTGGCTCTTAAAGAGCTCACAGCCCACTGGGTGGGCAGAGAGAGATGGTAAAACAAGTTATCAAGTAAATATGTATTATGTCAGATGGTAATAGGAGTATGGAAGAAGATAACAGCGTAAGGGGAGTAAAGAATGTCAGAGGTGGAGAAATGGGCTGTTGATTTATTTTTTTTTTAAAGTACCTTCTTCAAATGTTTGGCATGTAGAGGTCTTTTGCATTTAGCATATTCAGTCTCCTCTCCTTGGTGTATATCTTTATAATTACTATATAAGACCCTCCATTTGTCTATCTCACTGACCTGGCTTTATTCCCACTCTAACCCCCAAACGAGGATCGGTGTTTCACAGTCCTCATTAGCGCAAGCCTTCCCATACCTTTCCCTTTGCTCATGCAGTTTCTTCCTGGGATGCCCTACCCTCCTGTTCCACTTAACCAAATGGTACCCATCCTTTAATACCTAACCCAAGTCCCTGTTCCCCAAAACAGAGCTCTAACCCAGCTCAAACTCTTTTTTTGACTTCTCTCTCTCTCTTATTTCTTTCTGAATTCCTATAGAACCTGGAGCCTGTGCCACAAATGTGGATTAAATATTAATTCCAACTGCAGCCTCATAAATACATCTACTCACCAGATTTCTTTTGCTTTTTTTACTTTTCAAATTTAAAATATATTCTTATTTAATAAGCTCATGGACTTATTATTCATTGATTTATAAAGAGAATTTAAACATCATTTCTCTATCAAGTAAAAAGACAAAATACTCTTCTTAAATGAGTTAAAAAGAAGTTAAACATCAGGAAATGTTTCTTATTGCTTCAGATGTATTGCTTTAATAAAATCACAAAAGGGATGTGATAGCTAAGTTTATTTTTTGTTAAATTGAGTGCCACAGTAATAGAAGCAAATGGATCTAATTTAAATCTAACATAAATCTCCTCAGGTTTAATGAGAACACAAGATACGGCACTAATTATGTGTTTTTCCATGCCATCTCCTAACAAGGGAGGAAATAATTGGATTAATGGGGCATGGAGACTATGTAAATAAGTACAGAAAAGCTGTCTGCATAAAAGCTTTACTCAGGCTCTCCAAAGATTCCCTGGGCTGGTGCTGAGGCTCTTCCTGGGGCCCTGCTCCAGGTCACGGATCTCTTGGAAATCAGTAATCTAAAACTTTTCAGTCTGTTGGCTACGTTTATCAGAGACCCGTTTCACTACACTAGGTTTATGGGGTGGCTTCCCCTTTTGAGAAACTTCAAGTAAGTTTTAGTAATAAATATGGCTCTCGAGGATGGTACAGGCAAGAAATGTATCCACTTTAAGAACCAAGGTCACTCACATCTTCTGCATACAGAGTTTATCCAACCTCCCTACTTAAAACCAAAACCATACTAGTGATACAGTGACAGCCAGCACCACTAAAATAGTAGCCCAGCAGGCTGTGGTGTGGGGAGAGGGAAGGTAATACAAACTGAAGGTCTGGGGAAAGGCAGACCTTTTTAGAATACATTTTTGAAAGCCATGCATGTCCAAAAGTTCTCCCTTTTTATATCAAACTCAGATCACAGCCCGAGATGTTCAGTCATTCAAAATATATGTGGAGGGGCTTCCCTGGTGGCGCAGTGGTTGAGAGTCCGCCTGCCAATGCAGGGGACACGGGTTCGTGCCCCGGTCCGGGAAGATCCCACATGCTGCAGAGTGGCTAGGCCCATGAGCCATGGCCGCTGAGCCTGCGCGTCCGGAGCCTGTGCTCCGCAACGGGAGAGGCCACAATAATGAGAGGCCCACATACCGCAAAAAAAAAAAAAGAAAAAAAAATATATATAGGATCTATGGATTTAAAATTCTTTTAATAGTACATATTCAGACTTCAGTCTTCATACCCAGTCTTCATTTGGTAGCTCTGCTGTGCGGGAACATATGCTGGGTACTCAGGATTCCCAAATGATAAATACATGAAAAAAGAATGTAATTAATGGGGCATAGAGACTAAATGAGTATAGAAAAGTTGTCTGCTTTAAAACTTCATACATTTTCTAATACCTTTTTTGTTGTTGTTGTTGGGGAGGAGAGGAGGGGAGGTGGTGGTTGACTTGGATATTCTCTTGCTCCCTCTGGCTCTGACCTTCTGCTTCCATCAAGAAGGTTCAGATTATGGATCATTTCATTGTCTGGGAGTGTTTTCCACCCGATCATCCAGTTGTGAACTCAGCCCTACTTATATAAAGCAGAGTTTATTGAAGATTTTCTTAGCATGGTAGGAGGTAGGTTTATATCATAACAGAGCAATGCAAATCTGACCATGTAGTTTTCTGAACAACTAGTTTTCTTAGGATAAAATACAAAGTCATTGATAATGACTTACAGACAAGGCCCGGCAAGATCCGGCCTGTGAGTTTTCAGACCTCTCGTTGTACCACTCTCCTTTCAATCACTTCACTCTGGGCACACTGACATTCTTTCAGGTCCTCAAACTCAGTTTCCATTGTAGGAACTTCTCATGTGGTGTTCCCTCTACTCTTCCTCCTATACTTTGTATGACTGGCTTCTCATTTTCAGGTCTTTAAGTGGGTCACTTATTCTTTCTCACAGTACGCTGTTATTTTTCTTCATAGCATTTGTCATTTTGTCATGGTAAATTCCACAAAAGCACTCATCCTTTAAACCCAGTTTTTACTTAATTCCTAATATGTTTTAGTTACTCATTAAGTGCATATGAAATGAGGTGGCCCAGCAGGACTTGATGGATTAGCTGTAGAAGGGGGTAGATAGAGCAGGTGTCAAGGATGGTGCTCAGGTTTCAGCTTGGGCACTTAGGTAGGTGATGGAGGCACTGACTGGGTGAAAGAGCAAGTTTGTGGAGACAGAGCTAAGTTACGTTTTAGGTCTGGACACATATAGTGATTAGACTGTTAGGTGTGTTAGGTTCACGAGAGCCATAGGAAACATGATTCTAATGCCTACTCATTCACCATCTTTAAAACTTTGCTTCCAATTGTTAAATACCTGATCTGCTTAGGAAAAAAAAATTGTACTTGCATATTTTGGGCTGTTACCTTGTCTTCTCTGTTCAGTTTTCTAGACCTTTGGGATTTTACCCACATTCAGCTTTTAAAATTTGTTATTAATCACAACTTTCTTGATATAATAAAACCATTTTGCTCATCTCAGTGCATTTTCTTTATTGATGACAGTGACTCATTCAGTTTGCTGAACCGTATACATACTTCTCTTAAGAAAATTGAAAGTGATCTTTATCATTTTTGTTTGTGTTGAAAACAATTTTTGTTGCTATTTAGAATCCAAGTTCTATTTCTTACCACGTACATTCAAACAAAATTTAATCAAGTTTGACTGCTGAGTTTTTGATGAATGCCCAAATCTTCAGGAATATATAACCCTTCTTCAGAGTAGATTTCATGGATCAAAAAGCATTCAGTGAACATTTATGGGATCTCTATTAAGTGCATGGCATCAAGTTAGGGACTGGAAGTTGCAGCGATCTCATTCAAATGCAAACAGCTGGATCATACTTCTGACTTCTCTTTGAAATCACTTCAAGACAAGAAAGAGAAACAGAAACATTTTCTCAAATAAACTAAAAGTCTTCTGCTAGAACCACAGTATACAAAGAAAGGTTGCCGATCACAGCGATGAAACAGGGATTTGGATATGATGCAAGAGAACTGTGACTGTAGCTCTCAGATGAAGGTATGAGACCTCAGTTTTCTACTGCTGAGTGGCAAAATTAACAATCACTTTTGAAGAACTGGAATGGGGAGTTTGGGTTGGTGATCAGAGCTTCCCTGGACCCTATTTGACAGCAGAGAGTAGCAGACGAAGCAAGACTGAGTAGAGGACCACATACACATTTGCCATCTTTATGGGAAGTCATCTGCCACTGCAACAAGGCAGTGGAGAAATGCTTGAATTTATGACCTGAAAGGACACACTGTGTACCAGAAAAAAGATGGGTGCACAGTGATCAACACTGAAATATAGCCTAGTAAAGTTGTAGCCATTCACAGATAAATAATCATTTAGCTACCCAGCTCCCACCCCCAAAGTGCAATCAAGAGACCCCGAAGGGAGAAAGATTATGCTGACCATTGACTTCTCTACAACCACAATCACCACTGTTATTTATTGATAACAGCTAGGTGGCTATCTAGGAAAAAATATAAGTTGGTACCTACCTTAAACCAAACTTAATTCAGATGATCAAATATTTTAAATATTAAAAGGACTTCCCTGGTGGTCCAGTGGTTAAGACTCCAGGCTTCCACCACAGGGAGCACAGGTTCGATCCCTGGTGGGAGAACTAAGATCCCACATGCTGCGTGGCGTGGCCAAAATAAATAAATAAAATAAAAATGAAATTAAGAATGCTTTGAAGAAAACAAAAGAGAATTGTATTATGGTTTCACAGTGGGGAAAATATGTCTAACACAAAATGTAGGAAATATTTTTAAAAACAGATAAATTCAATCCCATAAATGTAACCAAGTCACAAATACAAAAGGCAACCAAAAAAAAAATACGCATATACACATCTTTATATACGTTACACAGGGCTAAGTATAAGAAGAAGAAGAAAAAGAAGGCTAAATATATCTAGAGCTCCTATAAATAAATATTTTTTTAAATGGACAAAGGACAGAAAGAATCCACAGATAGAAAATGAGAAAATATAGGGGGCTAATAAGTATTTGAAAAATGTTAAATGTCATTTATCATAAAAGAAATGAAAGTTTAAAAACCACAATGTATATTTTACAAATTAAATAAGCAAAGATTAAGAAGTTTGATAATACCTTATATCTCGGAAGATATGATTAAACCAGCACTCTCATACCTTATCACAGAAGTTAAATTGGCGCAGCAGATGTACAGGGCAACAACAATATAGCGGTTCTACTTTTGGAAATTCATTCTGTATATATACTTGCTCATGTGTAGGAAATGTCATGTATACAAGGATACCCAGTGCAGCATTTTTTATAATAGGAACAGGATGGAAATAATGCAGATAATCCATCAGCAGGGAATCAGATAAATTTAGTGTATCCATATAAAATACTTTATTTACAGCTATTAGAAAGATTGAGGCAACTGTGTGTGTAATGATATAGAGCTATTGCTAATACATTGTTAATGGTAAAAAGCAAAGTGCAGAATAGGATGCATAGTTGCAGAATAGGATGCATAGTGTATTCCTCCACCCTTTTTGAAAGGAGAAGAATAAGTGTGTGTGCATAGAAAATCCCAAAATTATACCCAATAAATTGGTAACATTGGTTCCCATGTAGAGGGAAATACGGTGACAAGGAGATGGGATGAGAGGGGGACTTACTTTTACTTTCTACCCATTTGTAGCTTTTAGATACTGTACCGTATGCTGTATTGCTTATTCAAATTTTATTAAAATCAAAAGGATTGAGGTCCATATAAAAAAATTACTCTTAATTTCTATCTTAGAACATATAGATGGATGTTCTAGTAGATGGCAGATCAAAAGGTAAAGACTGAAACAGTAAAGCTTTTGGAAGAAATAGATATCTCATGATCTTGGAATAAGCAGAATTTCTTAAACAGGATGCAAAAAAGCATGAATCATAAAGGGAAAAAATTGATAATTGGACTATATTAGGATTAAGAACTCTTGTTCTTTAAAAGACACTATTAAGAAAGTGAAAGGGCAAGCCACAGACTCAGAGAAGATATTTGTAATACATTTATCTGACAAAGACTCATACGCAGGATATGTTAAAACCTCCTGCAAACAGTAAAGGCCAGGGACTTCCCTGGTGGCCCAGTGGGTAAGACTCTGTGCTCCCAGTGCAGGGGGCCTGGGTTTGATCTCTGTTCAGGGAACTAGATCCCACATGCCACAACTAAGAGCCCACATGCCACAACTAAGACCCGGCACAGCCAAAATAAATAATAAAATACAATAAAAATTTTAAAAACCATTAAAGGCAGACAGTCCAGTAGAAAATAACTTTAACAGGCACTTTACAAAAGCAAATATCTGAGTGTACAATAAACCTGTGAAGAGCTGTTCAGCTTCATCAGTCATCAGAGAAATGAAAATTTAAAAGTTCAGTGCAGTAGCATTACACATCCAACAGAATAGCTAGAATAAAAAAGACTAACATTACTTAGTGTTGCTGAAGGTATGGAGCAATCTGAGCTCTCACACTCATGGAGAAAGCAAGTTGGTACAACCACTTTGGAAACTTGGTTATTAGTATTTATTAAAGCATAACATGTGATTTCCTATGACCTAGCAGTTCTGATTCTAAGTATACACCCAAAAAAATGCATCCATGTGACTCACCAAAAGACACCTACTAGAGTGTTCGTAACAATTTTATTGGAAATAGCCCTAAACTGAAAACTACCCAAATGTTCAATAGAGTGGAAGAATAAATTGTGATAAATTCACACAATGGAATGTTACACAGTAAAGAAGATAAATTACCTACAACTACATAACAATATGGATGAAACTTCCAAACATAATGTTGAGCAAAAGAAGCCAGACACAAAAGAGTTCATCCTCTAAGATCTCATTCATATAAGTTGTAACAACAGGCCAGACAAACGTATGCTATTTCAAGTCAGGATAGCTGTTATTCTTGGTGGGAGCGAGCAACTGGAAGAAGGGGACGTGAGGAAGGTTTCGGAGGTGCTAGTGATACTCTTTTCCTTATGTTATGTTGTGTTGTGTTTTTAGCTAGCTGCGCCAGGTCTTAGTTGTGGCACGTGAGACCTTCGTTGCGGCGTGCGGGATCGTTTAGTTGCGGCATGCAGGCTCTTAGTTGCGTCATGCGGGATCTAGTTCCCTGACCAGGGATCAAACCCGGGCCCCCTGCATTGGGAGTGCTGAGTCTTAACCACTGGACCACCAGGGAAGTTCCTGATACTCTTTTTCTTGATCTAGGCATGGGACTCAATTTGTGAAAAATAATTGCACGCACTTAATGACTGGTCTACTTTACTGTATGCATGTTATACCTAACAAAAAGTTTTTAAAAGGAAGTGGATCAGAAGAATTTCTAAAACTAAAGATAAATGCAAGATAATTATTAACAGTTCTATATTTTATTATCAGTCTTCCCCGGTTTTATTTGATTTTTGTCATTAGCCAAAAAGCGTATTACTATTACTTGACTTTAAAGCCATTTACTTCCCCCTATTCATGCAAAATGAATGAGGGTTTCTCTACCCTTCCAACCTCCTCTTGTGGTGAATTCCAGGCTGTTAGGAAAGGATATAATAATGTGACACTCTACTTTTATTTTCCTACAGATGGAATGACTCTACAGTTATATACCCAGTTCTGATGTTGGGCAGTAGAGGGGTTTCACACCACCAAGAAATTCTCCTGTACCAGCTGGGTGTCCTGTAATCCAGTTCACTTCTGACACTACCTACCTAGAGGTAGCATCAGATTCCACAGGTTAAGGGCTCAGTCCTATAAGACTGACCCATCATAAATAGAAGATTACAAAGGCCCCCGTCCTTGGCAGGGATTAATTTGCTAGTGCAGCACACAGAACTCAGAGAAACATTTTACTTACTAGATTACCAATTTATTATAAAAGAACATAACTCAGGAATAGCCACATGGAAGATGCTCAGGGCAATGTGTACCACTCTCCACATGTTCACCAGCCGGGAAGCTCTCTGAACCCTGTCCTTTTGGGGTTTCATGGAGCCTTCATTACATAAACTCAGTTGATTAAATCATTGGTGTTTGAACCCAATCTCCAGCCTCTCTCCCCTCCCCAAAGGTGGAGAAGTAGGCTAGGACTGAAAGTTCCACCCCAGAAATCTCCTGCTTGCCTCCACTGACAACCAGCCCCTACCCGTAGGTGCTTTCCAAAAGTTACCTCATGAACATTAACAAAAGACACATTGATCGCCCTCATCACAGAAAATTCTAAGGCTTTTATGAGCTCTGTGCCAAGAACCTGGACGAAGACCAAATATATATATATATATATATATATATATATTTTTTTTATAAATCACCATATCACAGATTCTTAACCAAGATTGAGACCAAATAGAAAGTAGAAAAAGGCTTGGAAATGCTGGGCTGAGGATGTTGAAGTAGTGCTGTGGTGTTGGTCAACTGTGAGTGTGTTAGCAGGGTGCTAATAATGTGGATCTGTTTCAGTCAGTTTATTTTTGTAAAAAGGTAGAAAATATTGAATATTTTATGAAATGATGATTGACTGTAACTAGAATCAGTATTTCATATGATTTGATAATAGTTGTTAGGCATCTTGTGAACAAAAGCATGCTAAATATGAAAAAATTAAATAAAATTTTAAGCTTCTACTTTATTTGGAACATTTTGGCAGTCCTGCAGAATATTCCAGTTCCAATTAAAAGAATCAACTTCACTAACCTAAAACCCTTTCAAAAATCCTGAATTCAGTACACCTTAATTCAGGCCAAATACCCTGTTTGCAATGGCAAATTTCACCTATATCAGAATGTGTATAAGACAGAGAAGGACAAGAATGTGGACAATATTTGGATTTAATCATCGATTTATAACTTATAAATTTTGTTTGGCTCCTCAAAGTCTTTAATGCCCCAGAGTATGTAACACAGTAGGTTTGGGATGGAAAACTCGGTCTTCATCTCAGAAAACTAAATTTTAGAAAGGATTCCATGTGAAAGTTGAAGAACTGGAAATGTTTTTCCCTAAAGTTGTCTTTGAATGTTTATTTCTTAGAAAGTCTTTGTTTAAAGTTTGAAGACTGTTGTGATAGATATTTGAACAAGTAGCCACAGTAAACAGATGTGCTGACCCCTTTGGCTTTGCATGTAAACAGTCACGGAAGCTAGCATGGTAAAAGGTTACATGTGGCTTCACCTTTCTAATGGAAAGATACACATCTTTATTGTTCAACTGGAAGAAGATAGCATAGCCAAAAGTTAAGTCTAATGAAGGATAAAATATACTGTTGTGTATTTGAATTTTGGAAATATGCTCTCAAAAAATATGCCTATAAAAATATCTAATTAGCTAGTTTAGTGATTTTTTAATTCATTTCATTTTGTAAAGTTATGAGAACTTTGGCAATTATACCTTACAACTGTCATTTTAAAATAATATGGACATTCATAAATGTGTATAGTAATACAAAAAGTAGTGTTTGTGAATAAAATTCAGTTTATTCGAAATTTTATTTTTCTTATTGTATGTGGTTATTTCAAAGACTTCCCACTGAGCAGCCTTAAAAATCTAAAGTTTTCCTAAATAAAATAATTGGGATAAACAAAATAATTTTATATTATACTTTAGAATCAGAAATTACATTTTTATGTTGTTTTTAATTAACCTTAGTGTTGGCCTCTCAACATCAATAGGATAGCCTGTTTTTTCTATTGTGTAATTTCATATTTAGAATTTCTCTTTTGAGTTCCACCCAGACCATGTCTGACATAATTGTGGTCATTTTTGACAAAATGATTTTATTGTTAATGTTAACATCCCAAATTTAAATTACATGTTACTGACAGAAAATCATTTAAATGATATCACTGAATTTAATCATTGTAAAGAAAAAAATCTAGTAAAACAGAGTAGGGCTTCCTTCATAAGCCGTAAGCACTAGATCTTTTTTCTCCCAGTGTGTTCTCTTGAACCTCATCCTGAGCATAGAGGAATCTGATTTTGATTGAACATCCTGAGTGATTCTGAAGCTCACTAAAATGTGAGAACCACTACTCCAGAGCAACACTACTTAATCATGGGTGATCCATAATGGAAAGAGGCACCTCCGGTCTTTGGTGGCAAAATATAAATAATAAATTAATAAAGTTAAACTATCCAAGAGACATACCCCTTCCTTACATCTTAATTATAATAGCCTTACTCAAATTTCATTGTCCTGTCTTTATAGCTGTGAAGTTTTATCCTCATTACTTTCCCAAAACACCAAGTTTTTTTGTGTTGAAATATAGTTGATATACAATATTATATTAGTTTCAAGTGTATTACATAATTATTTGACATTTGCATACATTATGAAATGATCACCACAATAAATCTAGTAACCATCTGTCCCTGTACAAAGTTATTACAGTATTAATGACCATATTCCTTAAGCTGTGTATTATATCCCTGTGACTTATTTATATAATTGGAAGTTTGTACCTCTTAATCCCCTTCACCTATTTTGCCCCACCTTCCCACCTCTTTCCTGTCTGGCAGCCACCCATTTGTTCTCTGTATTTATGAGTCTGTTTTCATTTTGCAAAACACAAAATATTTTTATCACTTATTATAAACTGCCCTGCAATTACATATAGAATATTTATAAACCACGTTTACCTGAATTGCTGTAGAATGTGTCTCGTTAACTGCTGTAAATGATCTATTTAGTAATTTTTAAATATAGATCTCTAGAGATAATGCTAAATAACAGATTCGAATATTTTTGTTTAATTCAATAAAATGGAACCAGTACAACCTCTGGTTTCACAAATGAAGTGATTTAAAATACGTGTGTTGCTCTGATGGGGCCCTCGCGCACTACATTAGGGTAAATAGCACACCTCTGTCTTTTTTCCTAAAACGAAGGCTGCCTCTAATCCCACTCTTTCCACAAATCTTCGTGCACTAAACTATGTGCCAATGACATGAGAAGCTCATTTTGATTGTAGTGGGCCGTCTCTTGTCTAGTACATCATTTGTGAAACTGAAGTTGGCTATTATAATGCAACAGGTATGTAAATAACATTTATTAGTAATCTCTGTAAAATTGATTCCTTCTTTCTCTTTTTCATTATAAAAGGAAACTTTATTTCAGAGTAGAAAGTGCATTGTCTGAACTCATCAACACCCTCTTTATCCCTCCCCTCCCCAATTTGTTGCAGACCAGGATGAAAGAGCAGCTGAGCTCAGCAGGGAGCAGAATGAGAAAACCATCCGGAGCACGCAGACCGCGCTCCGCAATTTCCGGGAGTTCCTCATCTCCAAGTATCCTTCTGAAACAAGAGAGATTTATGTCATCCCTTGCAAGGAGTTGGATGCCTACTTGGCCTCTTTCTTTGTGGATGCCAGGCAGAAGGATGGATCCGAGTATGAACCCAACAGCTTGGCCAATTACCAGTGTGGACTTGAACGGTACCTAAAAGAACACAGGTATGGCTACAGTATCACCAGGGATAAGGAATTCAAGCGCTCCCAAGAGGCCCTGAAACAGAAGCAAATTGAACTCCGCTGCAAAGGAAAAGGAAATAAGCCACACAAGTCCATGAAGCTCACCTTTGCTGATGAGCTCATTCTGCGGAAAAGGGGACTGCTAAGCCGCTATAACCCTGAGGGTCTGCTCAACCTCGTCTGGCTCAACAACACAAAAGCTTTTGGGCACTGTACGGGCTTCCACGGGTCTACCTTAAAGTGGGGTGATATTCGGCTCCGGGTAACAGAAACGGGGCTGGAGTACTTGGAGTGGATGGGTCAAGACACTGGTGACCTAAATGCCAAAACCAAGAGAGGGGGGACAGACTCCCGTGTGTATGCCACCCAGCATGCTCCACAGACCTGCCCCATACAAGACTATAAGGAGTATGCCCAACGGCGTCCTCCTGCTATGCGCTATGAGGATGCCCCTTTCTACCTGTCCATTAAGCCGGTCGTGAACTTGGCGGCTCTGCATTGGTACAACTGCCAGGCCCTCGGCAAGAACAAGCTGGCCAAGATGGTGAAGACCATGTGTGAGAAGGGGAACATCCCTGGCAGGAAAACCAACTTCAGCGTGTATCAGAGTTGCAGCACCTTGTCCGAGGCCCAGAGCAACCAGCTGGTGCTTATCTGTAACAATCTGAGCCAGCAGGCCGCCCAGTCAGTGGCCGGGCACTCCAACAGCGGCAATTTCATCGTCTCTGCCTCCTATGACTCTTCCTCAGACACTGCTTGACCAGGTGGCTTGAGCAAGACCCCAGTCTGGTTATTGAGTCCAGAGAAACTGTGATTAAACACTGCTTCTCGTTCCCTTTCCTCGGCCCTCAGTGTTAACTTTATAAGAATATAAATATATAATATATTTTTCTTTTTACAAATAAGCCAATGGAGATAGTTTAGTATTACTAACGTAGTATTCATAGGCTTAAAACAAATGTACTCGTGGTGATTAAATATAATTACTGTTATAGACTTTACAAAACCGTAGTGGTTCTCAGGCAACACAAAGTAGAGAAAGAATTCCATTTTTTAAAAAAATTATCAAAAAGGAAACTGAAAGTCAGCCTAGACACTTGTGTCCTCAACTCCTGCTTTTCCTTCCCACCCCACCTCTCATTTTTAGTCTACTTAATAAATGGCATTATTTTTTTAATTTTTAAAATTCTGCATTAATCAGGAGGAGACAACATTAACTTTACTGCTTACACAAAACTGTCAGATCCAGAATAAGAAAATGTTGGTATAAGCTAGAAAAATTATTTACAGTCTTTTTTTTTTTAAGCATAATTAGATTTTAGTCTCTGTGCCTCATTTTTTGCAATTTATGAAAATCTAGATGTTTAGCTAACTTCTTTTGGGGGCAGAGGAGGGTAGAAGGAGGGAATAAAGGTGCCATTCTTTTTGGAAGCTATATAATTTTAAAATAATATGCGAAGTCCAATATTATGGCAAAAAAGACTGTTACTAGCTCATTTTTACTGTTGTGCTTGAACCTGGAGAGAATTTTTTTTTTTTTTTCTAAGAAATCAATGTAAATGAAGTTTGATTATCAGATTTACAAGAAATTTAAAACTACCAAAGCTTTGAAAATGTTCCCAAGCATTAGATTGTATATCAAACATAAAGAGAAAGTAGAGAATGGAAAAGTCTTACTAAAAATCTAGAAGCACTAGTCAAGACAACAAAAACCTCATACTCTTCAAAGCTCAAATCCCCTGAATTATTTATTTATAAGCATTGAACTTCAGTCTGTTTTCCCTAGGGGATTACTTGACTCTGTAGTTGAGATCAAAGGAATATTGACACTCATTTTAGGTAACAACATTTTGTTACCAAATTTAGCTGAATTCAAACCTTGAAAATGTGCAGTTTCTTCTACAGTAAATACAAATGCATTTATGTGTGATAATCCTGCAATTATAATAATTATAATTTTGGTTAAACAACTCTCTGTGGTGGTTTTTCTAAGGTCTTTATTTTCAAGCCTATGGTGAATTATTAGTTGAGATACTTCAATAATAAAATAATTTAGATGAGCTAGGTTCCTATCTTGTATAATCATTAACACATTAAAAAAAAATCCAAATCTTAATCACTTTGTTGGATCTGGGCGTTCATTTGGGAAGTATTTGTTCTTCAGAGCATCCTCGTAATTCACATTAGCTAGGAAGCTAGGTGGTATTTTATGTTTTAATTTATTGTACCAGACCAGGACAAATTTCATTTTGATTTGCTTTGCTAAATCATCATGTTAGCTGAGCTTTCCCATGGCTAGGCAGCTCTTCCCAACACTAAGTCATAAACACATAAAGACCCATTACTCTAATAAGCTGTGACCTTTCCTTTGGCTCAGGAGTGGGAAGTCTGCCGTGGCCTTTGTGTTATGCAATCTACTTCATTTCATGACTTTCCTTCCAAAAAGAGGCATCCAGAAACAAGAAGAAAGAGCAGGATACTTTGCTTTTATCTTTTTGTATTAATAATGATGGTAGCCACCATTTTTGAGCCAGTCTGTGTACCAGCACCGTGTGTGCTAAGTGACTTACATGCACCACTTATATAAGTAATACTAATTTATGAAAATTAGAAAATCCAGATGAGCATAAAGAAAACAAAATATGTACTCATAAATCTGCCAGCCAAAAATAACCACTGTTAATATTTTAGTAAATATTTCTTCAGACATTTCAATACATACGTATTTATTTCTGTATACATGGTCTTTAATCCTTTCAACAACTTTGAAAAGAAGATTAATTATCTCCATTTTATGTTGAGATCAAGATGTAGCAGGTTATAGCTAAGGAGATGGTACTGTCATCTGACTCCAGAGTTTTTTCTATTTACCTTTCTGAGTTCCAACCCGTAATTAGTTTCCAGTGATTTGAGCTGGAGATGAGGACATGGTGCCTTCCCATCTCTCAAGTCTGTCTGATTAAAAGGAAGGCTGAGTGATCTTTCATGAAGGCACACAGTGTCCCCTCGTCCCCCCTCTTCTGGTCATTTTGAACCACAGAGCCTCATTCTTCCAATTATCTTAACAAAACCTTCCTCTTCTTACCCTGTAATGGGCTCAGAAGTGCACATGACAGCCTACTGTGAAAGAACTCTGTTTTAAAAATAAGTTTTTTTTTTTTTAACATAGGTTACCTCTCATTTTAAAAAAAAGATTTCTGTAAAACATTTAAAATGTGATTGTGCATTTTGTTTCTGCATAAAAACTCTTGTTTTTGACAGCAAAGTAAGTTTGTCATGGGGAAGAAGGTTAGTCAGTATGCACTGAGAAAGCAGAACTGGGAAATTTTGAATTCCTGTTTGTGTATATTGAGGTACTAAACTGAAAATCTCTCTCTTATTTAATCCTATAGCAGTTTCATTTAGAAGAACGCAGATTGAGAATGTGAATTATTTTTTATTTATTTATATTTTGCTTTGATAACTCAAACCAAATAGGAACGTTGTGACATTTAAATTTAGAAAACTGTTTTACGAAGAATGGCTTGGTAGAATTTTAGCTGAATTATTGTAACTCTTGGGGATAATTAAATTATGAAAAATTAGTGGCAACTACCTCTAAATTTTGTGTTTTTGTACAAACAATACTGAGGATATACTACTGCCAGATACCATATGTATTATTTGCTATTTTAACTTTTTAAAAAATTACATCCATACTGCGGCAGTGGTTGATGCCAAAATCGTGTATGTGCTTTAGCAAAAATTCAACAGTCCGGCAGGTGTTCACTATAACTGAACATGCTGCCTTTCCAGGCAATCCTGTGGTTCATACAAAAACAATAAAACTGTATTTGCAGGTTACGCTTTAAGGTCAATGTAATGTCATGTAAGAAATTCCACAGTGCCCCTCACATGACTCTGGAAGTTTTGCACTGTCTACAACAAAAATGCCAAACCCATCTGTCAGCATTTGGATGACATAAGCTGCATAATTGTTTTTCTTCTATATTCATGGGAGTGCCTGGCTATTGAAAATCATAGATGGTAGCAGTTTAAAAAAAAAAAAACATAATACTTGAAAAGGTTAGAGAGAGTCAGGTTGTTTATCCAACAGAGCTTATTCTTAAGAGTCCATCTGTTATCATAGTTAGTAGGGGTGGTCTGAATATGATTTATAATATATCAGGTACTTAAAATATTTTTATTATAGTTAGTTTTCCCTGTGTTAAATTTTCCCCATGTTAAATCACTTCCTGATCTACAAAAGAATAGTCTGAAAGTTTTCTAGTATAGATCAGGTCTCTGGTTTTTCAACTAGGTCATGGTTAGCTGATACTTTCATCGAATTAAGTCATATGGCTTAGGTTCTAGATGCCATGAAATCAGATGACTTCACTGAGATGAAAATTTATAGTTCTATCAACAAATATTTGAACACCTAGTGTCTAGACACTAAGAGGGGTACAAAGATATACAAAATAGTTCCTGCTTTCAAAACATTTATAAAAGATACTGTAATAGAAGTTTGGTTTCATTTTTGAGAGCCCAGCAAAAAACTATCTGCCAATACTATTTTGCATAGTTTCTCAAATTTTTACTCACACAGTTTGTCCATTATTTAGCCATTGAATATGTTGGTTTGCTGTAGAATACGTAATACTGCTTTGAGTATTTTGTGGAGGATCTTTTAGAGCCTGTTTTAAAGTCAGTAATAAGGTAAAGCCATTTCTACACCATCCATTGTGTTCACATAGATGCACAATGCATAAGAATGTGCAGACTGTCATCAATGAGTGTCACTTATTAAGTACTTACAACGTACCATGGTACTGAGTGCTTTTGTAAGTTGTTTCACTTAATTCTTACAATAGTCCTGTGAGGGTAAGTATCATTATTTCTTTTATAAATGAGGAAATCCAGAGAAGTCAGATAGGTTGCCTACATTACTTAATACATAAGGGTATCAGGATCTGAAACTATATCCAGCTACCATTACGCACTAACCTTTTCTGCTGTGGCTGCCTGTTCACAAAGTGATTTACTGTGCTTCTTTAGATTCTCTGAAGTGATAAATTGTAAGTGGAATCCCTTGTATAATAAAATCATCAATATTCTTTCAACTCTGAATTGACTGAGAGCAGTGCCATCCCCTGGCACGTTTGTCAGCATAAAATTATATAGGCCCCCTAACTGTGGTTATTTTGAGATGGAACATTCAGCAAAGTTTGTTTCCCCTTCGCCATGAGTAGAGAGCAGAAGTTTGTGTCATTCTTTAAAGAACTCTTAATTTTGTCATGGAGGTGAATGTGTATATGGACAAATAATTATATATATATATATATATATGGTTTGTTTTTTTTTTTTTTTTTTGGCTGTGCTGCACGGCATGTGGGATCTTAGTTACCCAGCCAGAGATCGAACCTGCACTCCCTGCATTGGAAGCATGAAATCTTAACCACTTAAGCACTGGACCAGCAGGGAAGTCCCTAATTATATTTTTTTTAACAAATGATTGTCCTTTGTTTTTACCCCATATAAACCAAAAATCCTATTTCAAAAGAGTTCCTTATAATTCAGACAGAGAAGAGGGAGGTTCTGGGCAGCTAAATACCTCTCTTAAGCCTAGAAGCTGATATAGTCATCCACCAGGTATGAATATTGATTGCCGATCTGCCAGGGAGTTTGGTCTTCTCTGCAAATTGGTGGCAGCAAATTATTTAATAGAGGATTTTGTTATTATTTTGTTTTTTAATCAGTCAAGATTGTTTTTAACAGAAAGCTTTTGGGGGGAAATAGTATCTTTATGATTCTCAGTATTAGAGATCAACTAAAGCCATTCAGATTTTTTCTAGTTTGACTATCTCTACAGTTTTAGATATTAAAAGACAAACAGTTCTGATTTCAATCAGCCTTCTTCTGTTTGGTTTTCTTTATCTACAGGAAAAGAGCACTTTGATCTTTATTCCTCTAGCCAAAACAAAGCTTTAATACTTAACATCTATAAATAAATAGTCTCTACCATGTAATAAAGGAAATAAATTGCTAAGCCTAGGGGAAAAAATCAAGGGGAGTGTATGATAATTTATTACATTAAGGTATTTTTTAAAAGGTTCCTTCTTGAAAAACTAGTTATAAATCTAAGGAATTAAGTTCTGTATCAATCAGTTTAAAAGATTTTTCTCAAACAGAACTCCTTTATACAAGATATATCTCCACAAATCTACCATATGATATGATGTAGATAGTTACTTATTAAGAAATACATCATTGGCAAGGGCATCCTCAATTGTTTTTTTGTTGTTTTTCCCTTAATGCATGGTATTCGAATAATTGCTTCTCCTCCCCATTGGATCCGGCCGAGATGATATGAATACATAGGTTTTCATAAGGCAAAGTGATGAAGATAGAGTGATTTTAAGAGATCCTTGCCATAGAACATAACTGGGGTAAAGAAATGTACTGCATATATCATCCTGTGGTGGTTGGTGTATTTCTACTGATATAAAAACAGAAAAGAGAGGATGATATTGGTAAACTGCCAACAACTCTGATTTTACTTTTTTAAGCAGAGAAAAGAAAGATAAACAAAATTTCTCATACTCCATCCTGTTTATAAATTGACTAATTGGGCCTGCCAAAGCTGAAGAAAAGACCTAATTTGGTACTGAAGATTGCATTATTTTTTTAAAAGAAAGCATTTTAATACATTTAAATTGAGTTTTTATGTAAACCATGCCTTTGTTGAATTAGACTCAGTTTTAATTAGGTCAGAGTACTAATTTGATCAGAATATTAATTAGGGTTTCCCTGGTGGCACAGTGGTTGAGAGTCTGCCTGCCGATTTAGGGGACACGGGTTCGTGCCCCGGTCCGGGAAGATCCCACATGCCATGGAGCGGCTAGGCCTGTGAGCCATGGCAGCTGAGTCTGCGCGTCCGGAGCCTGTGCTCCGCAACGGGAGAGGCCACAACAGTGAGAGGCCCGCGTACCGCAAAAAAAAAAAATAGGTCAGAGTATTAAAGTAACCATCATCTTTGTTGAGTGAATTATAATCATAGAGGCTGGACCTGGAAAAGACCTAAGAGATCATCTAGCCCAGTGATTTTTTCAGTGCTGTGAAGAATAGGAGTCACCATGTCTTCTTGGGGGGAGGAGGCAAGGAGGGCAGAGATGGATGGAGATCGCAAAGGGAACACATCCTGAAACACAGATCCCCCGGGAATTCTCATGTTCCCTATACCCCTACCTTCCTACTTTGAGACTCACTAGACTGAATGACCTACTACCTCTATCACATCCTTCATGTGTGCCAGGCTGGAAAATAAGATTCAAAACATCTAATCTAATCCATCCCTTTTCTTTTATAGAAGAGAGAATCAGTCCCAGAGAGATTAGATGGATGCCCAGGTGCACACACTTTGTTAGAATCAGAGCCAGAACTAGGATCCAGGCACCTTGACTTCCAGTCCATAGGTAGGGTTTAGGGAGGAAAAACAACCCTACCTTCCCACTGAGTAAGAAGGGGTATCCTTGTTTTGAAAATTTTAATAGTGTTTTAAGCTCTCAAACAAGTTTCTATTAAGGACTAGATTCAAGCTGCCAGTTTCCAAATAGGCTATTTTGCACGTGAACTTTTTTTCATTGTGTAATGTTACACCTTAATTTTTAGCAACTTCTTTTTGAGATTTGATGGGATAATCTCTAACTGTAATCACCTTTTATTTTAAGGAACAGGTCTCAGCCTTCTCCATTTATATTGTTTTCATTTCTGGAGGGGAAACAAACTACAGTTTTCAAGTATATGAATTCCAGTTATAGATTATGAACTGAAAAGTAACTTTTTATTTAAAGTGGTATTCTTTTGAATACCCAGCTACATAGCATCTATATTATTGGTTTTGAATACAGTGTACTATACCCTTTTTTAGTCTATGGAAAGTATAAAAAATCATCTTGAAGGTTTGGAACATTTTCAATCAAAAGGATTAAATTTCTGTCAATGTAATTAGGATGTTTCTGAAGTGAATTTACTTAGAGATAGGAAGGGGAAAGAAAATGAGAACTAAAGAAAGAAACCTACAGCAGGAAGACATAGAAATACAAACTATTTGTAAATTCTTATATTACCCAGCTTACTCTTCTAAAAAGCAATTCAAACAAGTATTTTTTAAATCTAACAAATTTTTATTTTATAAATTATGTTTACCAGATCATAGTTGAAGAAAAAAGATGAAATTCTAGGATGTTAAAAAGGTACAGTGGAATTATATGTCTTGAATTCAGTGTTGAATTTCACTAGACTTCTAATGTTCTTTGTATTACACTGGAATTAGAAATTTTTACCATCATACACTCATTTCAAAGAGCTTTGAAAATGCTTTGGCATAGTTTATTTATTTGTGGTAAGTAGAATTAGGAAGAATCAGCAATATAGAATCCTAACAGTAATTGTGCATACTGTATTTAAGTGATTTTTATGCCTGTTTACTTTCTGTAATTCTTAAATTTTATAAATCAAATACCTTAACATACTTCCACTAGAAATTAATTTATAATTGATTATTTATACTGGATAAAGTAGCAGGTTCATCTTAGTATTAATCCACTCAGATTAAGTGAACTTTTATATCTACAGTTCATTATATTACAACTTTTTAAATAGCGTTTATAACAAAAGAACTTGTTTTATAAAGTATTTGTTACAAAAAAAAAACACCATCTTGCCAAAAACCATTACAATTTCTATGCATTGTGTATATTCAGTGATGTCGCTGTTGAGATTTTGCATGTTTTAGGTGCTCTTTCATATGTGTGTTTGTGGTATTTATGTGGAATTGTTAACCATTGCTGCTATCACTTATTGTAGTTAAACTGAAAAACTGTGCTAAGAGGCTGTGCCGGTCAACATTTGTGTGACTTGTGAAAGTATGTACTTAGCTGTTTAATATTTTGAACCAGCACTTAGTGGCCTCTACAGAAGGAAATGTTATAGTTGTCAAGTGATGCCAACTTCAAAATCTTGCTTCATATGTATGATTCCAGGTCAGCTTTCCTTCTGCACTTTCCCCAACTCTTTGAAAGGGAAACATATGCAAAAAGAGAAAGCAAGAATTCTGAACTTTCCTAATATTCCCCCCTTAAATCTTTTTTTTCCCCTGATACTTGAGAAATTCAATAGAATGACAATGTAGCAGCATAATTTCCCTTGATCCAGATATTTTAGGTTGAACAATGTAATAACAGAAGACTATGAGGCACATACATTATCTTTGTTGGTTATCATGGCGTATTGTTTAAATCGCATTTAATAAGAATATTTAGTATTTCCATTTTATTTATGAGACCATGGAAACCTCAGAGTTCCCAAATATTAACTTTTATATTCAGCATTTGCGTAGACTTACTTAACATATTTGGTTGCCTTATGACCATCAGAATTTTTTCATGCCTACCTGTCTTTAGTTTGCTTCCTGGTGTTTCCAGCTTGCCTCAGCAATTCCAAGCAAACTCTGACATTAGAGAGAACATTATTTCAATGGATTAATTCTACTATACTTTGTTAAATGGGGAAAATATCATTATACTTTATTTATACATGTATACTCAGAATGGAAGGGAAATATCATAAAATGTTAAGAAAAGCAGGCTCTTCCTTCCAGCATTCCAAAACTCACGTAATGCAGGGTTTCATTCTGACTGTTCAGTGAGTTTATAATTATAAGATTCTTTTAATAAAGGGACAGTCTCCTTAGTTACATAGAGGCTTTCTGTGTGACTGTCAGATATATGGTGGCAGCCAATGCTGTATTTGGAAACATTGCTTCTGAAATTGCTGATTTAATTCTAAGAATATTAAAATGAATTCAAGGCCCCTGCCACATCTTTGCTTACAGGAAAAGAAAGGCATATTTTAACTGTGAGCATTTTCTCCAGAATATGCTTTAAACATTTGCCCCTCAATGGAGGTGACAAAGCAATAAAAGGAAATACAATTATGTATGTTCTAAAGAAGTTCCGCCCTTGTCCAGTGGCTTCCAGAGTGACACTAAAATATTTCTTTGTTCCTGCATTGGAAGTTTTCAGGCAAGATCTTTGTACTTACAATTCTTTTTATATTTTGAACACCAAAGATTATGGCGTGATATGTCCTGATATGATGATTAACAGTTTCTATTAGATAGTAATGGACACATTTATTTGAATCCTGCTCTTGGGTTTATTTACCCTGTTTGGGTCTTTTGTACTTTTTGTATGTCCTGAGGCCTTTATGCCTAGGGCAATTTTTTAATCAAATAATACATATATATTTATTAGGTTTCTAGTTTCTAGAGTTTGTTTCCACCATGACTTTAACCTTTTTTTCACTGCTGAAATTAGACATAGATTTGCCAGATTAGCCTCATAGTTTGTACATTTTCGTTGTAATCCGAAAACATAACTTGTAACCCCATAGGCCTGAAAACTGGTAGATAATGACTAGAAGCATTTTGGATTCAACACAATCACATTTAGAGACTCATTGATCTGTTAAGGAACTTTGGTGATTTCATAGAATGAATGCTGTATACAACTTAAATAAGTTCTTCCCTTCCATCTTTCTTATAATAATGATTTTAAAATTCCTTTTATTCTACCACTTGGAAGTTAATTGGGAATAAAAAGGTCGATTTACCAATTTGGTCAGTATAATTTAACACTAGGCATCTGTTTAGAAATATAACCACCACAATCGATACTTAGAAAAATTTTATGAAAAAATATGATACTGTTCTTTGAAGATGGATTTACTTTCCCCCTTTTTGATAGTCAATTTGATATATTTTCTGGCCACGTAGCTTTTAACTGATTTACATGAAAAAAGCATATGTGTGCTTGCTCACTTTTAAAATTCTCTTTTTAAGCTGCTACAATTATAATGTGTGAAAGAAAGAAGAGAAAGGTGTATTGAAATGGAGGGAAATTTCTGTTAATATTTAAAATGTGTGACTGTGATACTCTTGGTTAATTAATCTTCTGCCAGTTGATATTTGTAATAATACGATAGAACTTTTTTGTTATTAAGAATATACTATAGGTTTCGTTTTTATTTTGCTGCTCACTGATCTTTTACACCAAGATGTTTTCATCTTTATCAGCTCACTGTTTTTGCTTCATATTTGTCTGTGTACCTGTGCTCTAAATAAAATTCTAGTTTTATGTCCCAGTGGCTTATTCTGTTGTATGATAATGTTTGCCTCTAATGTAGTGTGATTTTTCTATTGTTTCCAGTATTTGTTGGTACAGCCTAAAACTTACAAGAAAAACAATCCAATAAAATCAGCTAATGAGTATCAGTGATGTCTCTATAATGAGAGCATGCTTTAATCACAGTATTTTGTCTGTATTTGGGTATGACCAGTCTTCATTCATTCAATAAATGGTACTGCAAAGCTGGCTGATTTTTGTAGCTGCAACAAACAGTTTAAAAGACAAGTTAAACCATGTTTTAAAAAAAATTGTCCTGGTCACAGTGCATTAGCCTCAGGATATAGTCAGTGCATACTGAGTAAAGCATCCCATGTCAGGTGTTTTCTCCTAACCACGGAGGAGGGGGAAATCATGGAATGAGAAGCATTTCTACATGTGAGTGCTCAGACACAGCATATAGGTAGGGAAGACACTTTCGGAAGGCATTTATAGCTAATTAATCATATGCTTCCTGGAGCCCCAGGCCTAAAAATCCTGTTAGTGGAGCAGAAGACTCCACTGCAAACTCTGTCTTTCTGTCCATCTGTGGAGCTCTGTTAGCCATTTGTGTAAAGTCATACCAAGCTAAGTAGATGTCAGGTTCCAGACTTCCTCATTTTTAGGAAAATCTTTTCGGTCAGATAAATTCTCCATGTGATATTTGTTGCATTTAACACATTTGACAGTGCTCTTTGAGCAGAATAAGAATGGTTGTTCAAAATGATTATAATTATTAACTTCAGACATCCTTGTTGTGTCATTAAAGTTATTTAATAAAGAAAAGTAAATTAAAACCCCAGAAAATATAACGTTCTCTCTCACAATTATTTTGCAGAAATGCAAATAAATTTCTTTCATGTTTGTGAATAGTCTCCCAAAGTATTTATCCATAGAAAGCTGAATATTCCAAATAGAAATAATTACTGTATTTTTGTATTATAATACTTTAAATTGTATTAAAACTACTTTATAAATGGTTATAGCTTAGTTTGTATTTTTAGTACTTTAGAAACAAGGACCTCATCTTCAAATGTGTTTACAAATTATACATTTAAAATGTAACAAATTTTATTTTTCCAGTTGGGGAAAAATATTAGAATTCAAGTTGAGGAATATTCACCCTACAAGTCAGAAAATGTTTTCTTTTTTTAAAAGTTTTATTTATTTTTTATTTATTAACGATAATCTTTTCCAAGAAAACTTTAAGTGACTAAAAATGACTAATATGTATTAAATACTTAACGTTGGCGATATATCATCGAAAAGATGTGTTAAAAAAAAAACATTGAATTTGGTAGCAGACATTTTCAGACTGAGCTATTTTTCTTTTTTTTATAAATTTATTTATTTATTTATTTTTGGCTGTGTTGGGTCTTCATTGCTGTGCACGGGCTTTCTCTAGTTGCAGCGAGTGGGGAGCTACTCTTCCTTGCGGTGCGCGGGCTTGTCATTGCGGTGGCTTCTCTTGTGGAGCACGGGCTCTAGGAGCGTGGGATTCCTTTCCTCTTCTTTCTCTCTTTCTTTCTGTCATATTTGCTAGAAGTTTGTCAAATTTATAGGTCTTTTCAAAGATTACATATTTTCATTTTTTATCTATCCCAATTTATATCTTTTCCAGTTCATTAATTTGTTTTATTTTTATTGATTCACTCTACTATTTTTGAATTTGATTTACTTTCTCCAGTCTTTTGTATTGAATAATGCTCCCTTTTTTTTTAATAAGGATTTTTAATTTATTTTATTTGTTTATTTTTGGCTGCATTGGGTCTTTGTTGCTGTGCGTGGACTTTCTCAAGTTGTGGCGAGTGGGGGCTACTCTTCATTGAGGTGCGCGGGCTTCTCATTGTGGTGGCTTCTCTTGTTGCAGAGCACAGGCTTTAGGCACGCGGGCTTCAGTAGTTGTGGCACGCGGGCTCAGTAGTTGTGGCACGCGGGCTCAGTAGTTGTGGCACACAGGCTTAGTTGCTCCACAGCATGTGGGATCTTCCCAGACCAGAGATCAAACCCGTGTCCCCTACATTGGCAGGTGGATTCTTAACCACAGTGCCACCAGGGAAGTCCCAGAACTATTGTTTTTTCAAAAAGCATTTTCTTTATTAAAATTTATAATGTTTTAAAAACGTTAAGGCAATAAATAAATATTCATTGTGAATAATTTGGCAAAAACTAATAATAGGAAATAAAAATCACAGGAATCTTACTACACATAAATAACAACTTTTAATGTTTTCCTGTTTTATTTTGGAATTTTTTATGCATAAATGTACTTCAAAAATTGTAGTCAAATTGTTTTTACTGTTTTTTACATTTTAAAAGGTATTTAGCCTTTGAAAATGTGATAATTATATGGTTACATGGTTTTTCACTGCACAGTTGTACCAAAATCTATTTTACAATTCTTTTGTTGGTTTGGGTTTGTTTCAAGTTTTTCACTTTTATAAATTTGCCTTAAAGAACACCCTTGAGCATACATTTTTGTACATATCTCTGGTTAAATCCTTAGGATAAATTTCTAAAAGAGGAATTCCTGGGTCAAATAAAAAGAACATTTAATTTATTTTTCCTACATACACATTTCTAAAGTCCTAGTGATTTTTAAAATTTGCAAGAATAATACATTAATATTGTAAAACTTAAAAATCCCAGAGAAGTCATTATTAACCAGTGTGATGTGTATTTTTGCAAATTTTTTTCTATACTAGTGCAAGTTCCCCCATATCTTAGGGCAGTCTTTAGATATGGACCTTTTTGTATTTTTGCCAATCTAACAAATGAATTACATCCTATTTTGATTATAATGTCTGATTACTATTGCTTTTTGTTATTTGTATTTCTTTGAATAATTGCGTGTCATATTCTGGGCCTGTCTTTTCCAGTTGATTTGGAGAACCTTTTCATATGGACTTTGTCACTTTGTTATAGGTATTTTCTCCAGGACTATTTATTGTCTTAAAATTTATTCAGTGCAGAACTTTTGAATGTTTATGTCTGATTTGTTAATCTATTTTTACACCTCTAGGTTGTGTCAGACTGAGAAAGGCTTTCCTTATTCCCAAAATCATGAAAATTGTCTTCTTTATGGAAACAGCTTTTTGAAAATAGATCCATTTGGAAATGTGTTATTTGCTTGTCGTATGAAATAAGAATCTAAATTTGCTTTGTTTTTTGTATTTTTTAACATCTTTATTGGAGTATAATTGCTTTACAATGATGTGTTAGTTTCTGTTTTATAACGAAGTGAACCAGCTATACGTATACATACATCCCCATATCTCCTCCTGCTTGTGTCTCCCTCCCACCCTCCCTCCCTACCCCACCCTTCTGGGTGGACACAAAGCACCGAGCTGATCTCCCTATGCTATAAGGCTGCTTCCCACTAGCTATCTATTTTACATTATTTGCTTTGTTTTTGTTTTTCCAACTCAATAGCTTATTCTCTTAAAGCATTTACTGAAGAGTCCATGTTTTCCCCAGCAATTTTAATTGGAGCCTTTATTATACAGTTGGCCTTCTGTACCTGTGGGTTTCACATTTGCAGGTTCAGCCAACCTCGGATCAAAAAAAAAAAAAATCCCAGAAAGTTCCAACTTGAATTTTCTGCCAGGCAACTACTTACATAGCACTTACATTGTATTGGATATTATAAGTAACCTAGAGATGATTTAAAGTATACAGGAGTGTATGCATAGGTTATATGCAAATACTAGGCCATTTTATATGGGGCTTGAGCATCCTTGGATTTTGGTATCTGTGGGGGTCAGGGTGGGGCAGGTCCTGGGTGACTGTATATTCAGTTTGCATATTTACACAGACCTTTTCTGGACTATTCAGTAGCATTAATCTATTTGTCCATTTGTTTACCAGAACTTAACACTTTAAATTATTGCAGTGTTATAGTACATGTTTTTATCTTTCAGGGCAGGGCCTGCCAGTTATTATTTTCAAAATTGCCTTCCTTTTTTTATGCATTTACTCTCTAGATAAATTTTAGAATCAACCTGACAAGTAACAACAAAGAGGGAGATTTTAATTAGAATTACATTGAATTAAAGATTACTTGAAGAAGTTAAAAATCTTTATATTATTGAGCCTTCCCATACAGGTACATGGTATAACTTTTCATTTATTAAGTTTGTATATACAGGTACACCTCGTTTTATTGCAGTCCACTTTATTGAGCTTTGCAGATACTGCATTTTTTTACAAATTGAAAGTTTGTGACAACCCGATATCAAGCAAGTGTATCAGCACCATTTCTCCAACAGCATTTGCTCTCTTCATGTCTTTGTGTCATGTTTTTGGTAATTCTGGCAGTATTTCACATATTTTCTTCATTATATTTGTTATGGTATCTGTGATCAGTGATCTTTGATGTCACTATTGCCAAAAGGTTACAGCTCGCTGAAGGCTCAGACTTTGGTTGACATTTTTTAGCAACAAAGTACATTTAAATTAAGGTTTGTATATGTGTCCTTTTAGACATAATGCTATTGCACACTTAATAGACTACAGTGTAGTGTAAACATAACTTTTATATTCACTTTGGGAAACCAAACAAATTGTGTACCTTTATTGCGATATTCGCTTTATTGTGGAAACAACCTGCAATATGAGATGTGCCTGTACATTTTTAATTTTAAGGATTTGGGGTAAAGTTTTCTTATTGAATTTTAAAACAGAAAAGTGCACAGATCATTAGTGTACAACTTGATAAATTTTTATGAAGCAAACATTGCTGTAACCACCCAGAGGAAGACAGAACCCCAGAAGTTTCCCTCGTGTGGCCTCCTCCCTTTGTTATCTCCCTAAGGTATCCACTATATTACTTCACCATAGAGTCATTTTCATCTGTTCTTGAATTATATAAATGGACCATTTCAATGTACTCTATTGTGTCTGGCTTCTTTTCCTTAACATTGTGTTTGTGGGATTCATCCATGTTTGTACATATGATTTGTTCCAGTAGCCCATTCCTCCTTTATTATGTAATAACTCATTGTATAAATATTTTACAGTTTCATATGCATTCTGCTATTTATGGACATAGGGTTATTTCCAGTTTGGGGCTATTTATTTAATATTTATTTATTTGGTTGCACCAGGTCTTAGTTGAGGCTTGACAGCTCCTTAGTTGTGGCTTTCCAGCTCCTTAGTTGTGGCACGTGGGTTCCTTAGTTGTGACATGTGGGCTCCTTAGTTGCGGCAGGCGGACTCCTTGGTTGCAGCTCACGGGCTCCTTAGTTGCAGCTCACCGGCTCCTTAGTTGTGGCATGCGAACTCTTGGTTGCGGCATGCCTGTGGAATCTAGTTCCCTGACCAGGGATCGAACCTGGGCCCCCTGCGTTGGGAGCATGGAGTCTTAACCACTGCACCACCAGGGAAGTCCCTATTTATTATTAATTATGCTTTTGTGAACACTCATATATACAGGCCATTTAGTACACACGTACACATTTCTGTGTGGTATATACTTAGGTGTAGGATTGCTGGATCATAGAATGTGTGTTTGTTCAACTTGAGTAGTTGCTGCCGGTTGGTTTCCAAAGTGTCCAAATCGACAGTCCTACCAGCTGAGTAATAGTGTTCCTGTTGTTCCACACCCTCATCAACACTAGATATTTGCATATTTTGTTTTTTATTTTAGACATATTGATGAGTATATTTTAATTTATATTTCCTGAAATATAAATGATATTTCTTATTTTATGCCGTGCCCATTCAAGTTTGTCCATTTTTAATTGGACTATCTGCCTTCTATTTGATTTGTCAATTATATGCACTTCAAAAATTTTCTCCCACTATATATATGACTTGCCTGTTTACTCTCCTTATGGTACATTTTGATAAATGTCTTTTTAATCTTAATGAAATCCAATTTATCAAATTTTCACTTTTGAGGTAATAGTATTGATGTTCTGTTTAAAAGTATATACCTACCCCAAGGTAATAAAAAAATGGCCTCCTGTGTTTCCTTCTAGAAGCTTTATTGTTTTACCATTCACATTTAGGTAATAAGTTTGGAATTGCTTTTTTTGTTTAGGTGTGAGGTAGGCATTCAATTTGCTCATTTTGTGTTACGGATTTTGGGTCTGTGTTTATGAGCTGTGCTGGCTTGTAATTTTATTGTGTTACTCTTGTCGTATGTTTATAGAAAAGTTATGCTGCCCTATAGAAGACATTGGATAGTGTTCCCTCTTTTTCTATTCTCTAGCAGAAGTTTTAGGTTTGGCATTATAGTTGATCCTTGAACAACACAGGTTTGAACTGCACAGACTCTTCTTTTTTTCTTAATAGTTTGTTAATTTTGTTAGTCTTTCAAATCCATCTCTTGGTGTTACTTTTTTTTTAAATAAGTTTATTTATTTACTTATTTTTGTCTGTGTTGGGTCTTCATTGCTGCACGCAGGCCCTCCCCAGCTGCGGCGAGCGGGGCCACTCCCCGTTGCAGTGTGCGGGCCTCTCACTGCGGTGGCTTCTGTTGTGGAGCACGGGCTCTAGGCGCGCGGGCTTCAGTAGTTGTGGCACGCGGGCTCAGTAGTTGTGGCTTGCGGGCTCTAGAGCACAGGCTCAGTAGTTGTGGCGCGTGGGCTTAGTTGCTTTGTGGCATGTGGGATCTTCCCGACCAGGGCATGAACCCGTGTCCCCTGCATTAGCAGGTGGACTCCTAACCACTGTGCCACCAGGGAAGCCAGTGTTACTTTTTTTATTGTAAGTTTATTTCCTATTTCATTGATTTCTGTTCTTATGTGTACTGCTTCCTTCTTTTTATTTTTGGGGTTGTATTTGTTTCTCTTTTTATAATTTCCTGGTATAGTTGATATTCAATCTTTCTTCTGAATTTAATGCTATCATTTTCTCTGTAGGCACTGTAATAACCACATCCCACAACTTTGACACATTATATTGTCATTATCATTCATTTTGAAGTATTTCCTAATTCCCTCTGATTTTTAAAAATTCTACTGATATTCTGAATGACTTAATCTTTTGAAATGTTGAGGACTAGCTTTATGTCCTAGCACTTCTATTTTTGTAAAAGGGTTATGTGAATTCTTGACATTTGCTACAACATAGATGGATCTAGAGGGTATTATGCTAAGTGAAATAAGTCAGAAAAGGACAAATACCGTGTGATCTCACATGTGGAATCTAAAAACAAAACAAACAAGCAAACAAAAAACAAAAACACTCATAGATACAGAAAGCAAATGGGTAGCTTCCAGAGAGGAGGAGGATAGAGGCTGCAGTGAAATAGGTGAAGGAGGTTAAGAGGTACAAACCCCAGTTATAAAACAAAGAAGCCACAGGGGTGTAATATACAGCATAAAGAATATAGTCAGTAATGTGGTAATAACTTTGTGATCATTTTATAATGTATGCAGTTGTCAAATCACTATGTAGTACACTTGACGCTAACATAATATTATACATCAACTATATTTCAATTTTTAAAAAAAGTATCATGTACCTTTGAAAAGAATGTCTATTCTGCCATTGTTATGTTGTTCTTTGTATATCAATTACATCCAGTTTGTTGCTTGCATCATTCATATCTTCTATATCTGTACAATTTTTTGTCTGCTTGTTCTGTCAGGTATGTAAAATGATGTATTAAAACCTTAGTTGTAGTTTTGCCTATTTCTTTTTTAAATTCTTTCAAGTTTTGCTTTTTATATTTTGAGGCTGTATTGTTAAGTCCATACAAATTTAGGATTGTTGTATCTCTCTGTTGAATTTTAAAACATCTCTTTTTATTTCTGGTAATGAATGCTTCTTGCCTTAAAGTCTGTTTTGTCTGATACTGTATAGCTATACCAGCGTTCCTTTCTTTATTGTTCACATGGTATACCCTTTTTTTTTTTATTCTTTTGCTTTCAACTTTTATACCCTATTAATTCCTATGTGTAAAGAACATATATAGCTGAGTTTTGTTTCTTATGTAGACTGACTTGTATTAACTTGAGGTGTACAAGATAGTAATTCAACATTTGTATACATTGCAAAATGATCACCACAGTCATCTGTCATCATACAAAGTTAATACAATATTATTGACTATATTCCCCATGCTGTACTTTATTTTTTTAATATGAATTTATTCATTTATTTATGTACTTTTGGCTGCGTTAGGTCTTCGTTGCTGCACATGGGCTTTCTCTAGTTGTGGCGAGTGGGGGCTACTCTTCATTGCAGTGCACAGGCTTCTCAGTGCGGTGGCTTCTCTTGTTGCAGAGCCCAGGCTCTAGGCACACAGGCTTCAGTAGTTGTGGCACGCGGGCTCAGTAGTTGTGGCTCACGGGCTCTAGAGCACAGGCTCAGTAGTGGTAGTGCAAGGACTTAGTTGCTCTGCAACATGTGGGATCTTCCCTGACCAGGGCTCGAACCCGTGTCCCCTGCATTGGCAGGCGGATTCTTAACCACTGTGCCACCAGGGAAGTCCCCCAGAAGTTTGTACTTCTTGATCCCCTTCACCCATTTCACAACCCCCCTACCTCCCTCCCCTCTGGCAACCACCAGTCTGTTCTGTGTATCTATGAGTCTGGGTTTTGGTTTTTGTCTTGTTTGTTTGTTTTGCTTTTTAGGTTCCACATATAAGTGAGATCATACAGTATTTGTTTTTCACAGGCTTTTTTCACTTAGCATAATACCCTCAAGGTCCATCTATGTTGTCATAAATGGCAACATTACCTTTTTTTTTTATGGCTGAGTAGTATTAAACACACACACACAGAGAAACCTTCTTTATCCATTCATCCATCAGTGGACACTTAGGTTATTTCCATATCTTGGTTATTGTAAATAGTGCTGCAATGAACATAGGGTTGTATATATTTTTTCAAATAAGTGTTTTTGTTTTCTTCGACTAGATTGAATTTCTACTAACAGTAGAATTGCTAGATCATACTGTAGATCTATTTTTAATTTTTTGAGGAAACTTCATATTCTTTTCCACAGTAGCTGCACCAATTTTCATTCCCACCAGCAGTGCACAATGGTTCCCTTTTCTCCACATCCTCACCAACACTTGTTATTTCTTGTCTTTTTGATAAGAGCCATTCTGACAGGTGTGAGGTGATATCTCATTGTGGTTTTGATTTGCATTTCCCTGACGATTAGTGTTACTGAGAGTCTTTTCATGTGCCTGTTGCCCATATGTACGTCTTCTTTACATCATGCTTTCTTTCTTGGTTCTTTATTTTGTTTGTTAACTTGTCCCAAGTTTTGCTTGATAGATTGCAGATGTTGGATTTTTGTTTCTAACTCTTTTTCTGCTGATACTCCTTTATTTACTCTTACTTGAAAATCCTATATCCATTCTAATAGTTGTTTCTTTTGTTTTTAACAGATTTAAACACATATTTTTAATATAAAAATTAATTAACATTGGTAATCTCTCCCTTCTTTTTTCCTCTTTGCTTTATATCCTTTCCAAAGAGGAGGAGATCTGAATCATATTTTTTCTATCTTTCCTCTCCCCTTTTCCCTTATTTTATTGAAATTATGGGGAATTTTAGTTCAAGATTTTGTTCTATCACACCCCATCTCTTTTCACAGTCTTTTCTTAACAATTGTGTTGAGCTCACTTGCTACATTACTCAGTGTTAGAAGTAATTTTTTGCTTCTTACTATACCTTGTACCCAGTATCTTTCCCTTTCTTTGATTCATTTTTCATTTTGTTTGCAAATATCCACGACTAACTTTTTTTTTTAAGAAAGGGTGCTTGGATGCTACTTCTTTCATGACTGAAAATATCTTTCTTTTGCCTTGAATGATACTTTAGCTAGGTATTAGAATTCTTCACTTACGGTCCTTTTCCCTCACAGCTCTGAGGAGACTGAGTCATTGTTTTTTAGTATCACAGATGAAAAATCTAATTCTTGTTATTCTGCTGATGGCTTTTTCCCCCCTACCAGAAAGATTATAGAATTTTCTTTTCGTTCTTAGATTTTGGAAATTTCACCAAGATATGTTTATATATGTGTCTTTTCAGTGTGTCTCTTTGACAGTTCATGAACCTTAACACCCTAAAGATTAAAATCTTTCTTTGATTAACAGAACTTTTCATATATTATATCTTTGATTATTTTATCCTATCCTCTTATAACCTTTTCTCTTGAATTCTTATAAGATGGATTTTGTTTCTCCATAGTCTGTCTTCCATGCTTCTTAACTTCACTCACATAATTATCAGTTTTTTTATTACTTTGCCTGCCCTTCAGGGAAAATTCCTTCCTAATCACTAATTTGTCCTTTAGCCGTGTTCATTCTCATACTCAGCTCTTCTCAGAATTTTTAAAATATGTTTTTTCAATCATTTAAAGTTTCCAGGATCTTCCTTCTTCTACAATGAAAGCTGTTCTTGTTTTAAGGATGCATTATCCTCTCAAATATATGTATCTATCTTTTAAATTTTTTCTTTGGTTTTCTGAATTAAGTCTGTTTTCAGGGGGAGGATAGGGGATGTGAAATTAGTTGCTCTGCTTGTGTAATGTGGTAACTTCCATGCTTTTAGTTTTCCCCAGTTGTCAAGTGATGCTTGTTTGTATGTTCACATTTTAAAATGAAAGTCTAGATTTATCATTATTGATAGCTTATAGGGATTTCCTTAGACATTATTCAAGGTTCCTGTTTGAACCTGGGCAGAGCTCACTTTTGCAGGTAATAGTTAAGCACAGGGTTCTGCAGGTGGACTTCACCTAGCTGAATGAGTGGACAAAGAAGAGCCCATGAATAAGCTTCCCTGCAGGGTATATGAAAGGAAAACAGGCTGGGAAGCCAGGAACTCTCTCAGATTAGATACAGGGAAGGTGCTACCTGAGAGATGGTGTACATTTGGGGATTTCTTGCTTTTTGTAGCTGCTTTCCTTTTTTCCCTCTCTGTCCAATGGGGCTGCCCAGAGTTACCTGAGGCAATGCCCCTTTTCTCTCTGACCTTGAGGGTAGCCTTCCACAGCAGATTCCCTCACTTTACACACTGTCCTGTAAATGATGTAAGTGGCAGCTACGTATAGAAAGCAGGATAATCATTCAGATCTGGCTGTCCTTAGGTTACACTGCCATGATCCCATAGTCCCCTCCCACTCCCACGGCCTGCTCTTCCTAACTTTCAGCTCAGAGTTTGCCTGTTTTCTAGTGAGGAAAAAAATTCAAATCCTCCTTTAGTAGTCCCTTCTTTTCCCTGTATTCAGTTATAAGTTCTTACTTTTGTTTGTTTCTCCATCAATATACTCTCCTAAAAATGTCCTCAGCACTGTAACACTAGAACTTTTACTCAAAAATTTTAAAAAGCAGTTAAATAAACATAATCCTTAAATACAATCATGAAGGAATCGTATATGTCATTTCATTTTCACAAATTTCTTTCCCATTATGTAACTGTACAAGCATTCTTTCCCTGTTTCTCTATATACTAGGACATTGGTTTCCATTTTCAGTGTACCGTCTCTGTCCTGTGATAAAAAAATATATTAGTTAAGGTCGTTTAATTATTTAATGTAATAATTAAACTTAGTCATCCTATCTTGCAGTGTGACTCTTTTCTATTCCTCTGCATATTAAAGTAATGGGGGGAATTCCCTGGTGGTTCAGTGGTTAGGACTCCTGCTTTCCCTTCCGAGGGCCCAGGTTCCATCCCTGCTCAGGGAACTAAGATGCCACAAGCCCCGCAGCAGCCAAAAAAATAAAATGATGGGGACTAGGCTGTGTTGCAAATAAATCATTTTGTTGTTGTTGTTTTTAAAAGCTATAGTGGTTGTTTAACTAAATCAGACTTATGAAGGTTAATCTGAGTAAATTTGGGAGGCAAGGATATTTTTCAGAAGCACAAGTGGCTAATATCTAAACTGTATTCCTTACTAAGCATTTTATCCCTATAGTACCTGATTCCTTTGCTGTAGTGACCAGGGCATAGAGTCAGCAGGACCCAGGTGCAAACTGTGGCTTTATTACTTGCCAACTCCATGACTTGGGACAGCACAGTGCCTGGTACAGAGAGAGTACCTCAGTAAATATTGGATGAGTGATGTATGAAGTTACTAAATGTGTGAGGTTCAGTTTCCTTACCTGTAAAATAGGTATAAAGTTGCTTAGAGACTACAGATAATTTACATAACTCTTGGCATGTAGTAAGCATTCAGTTAGTGCTAGAGGCAATGATAGTAAATTTTATACTAGAATCCTTTCATTAATATCAAGCAAGTCCCAGCAATAATGTGAGTTATGTCAGCTTAGGAGGGTGGTAAGAGCAATATGCCTGCATGACTCAGTTGCTTTGGAAAGCATTTCTAGCACTGTTTACTGCTCTCTTGCTATAAGCATTTATTAAAGCAGATTGTGTGTTCAGCAGTTCAAAGCAGACTTAAAGGGTGAAGACACAGTCTTAAGGAGCATATAAACCAGTTGAAGAGATCTTCTGGGCACAATTAGATTATTAGCTCCAAGGAATAATAAAGCAAATCTGGGGCTCATACTGAAGGAGAGAATAAGGGAGTTGGGTTTGTATGGGGAAAGATCACATAGATGTGAGTTTGCAATTGGAATTGGAATTGAAAAAAGATAACTGTTTGATTGGTACAAAGACCATGGAGGGATTTCTCAGGCTAAGGGTAGGGAAGGTGTGATGTGGGTGTCCTGGGCACAGGCAGAGGCTAGAGAACAACAAGAGGCTGGTGGTTTGGAGTTCCTGAGTGGGAGCAGAGAAAGATGAGGTGAGTTAGATGAAACCACTTTGTATATCACCTTGGTAATGCCTTAACTCATTTTGCTATTTCTCAGCCTTTCTGTGCCTGGTTTGAATACAGAAACATTCCAGAGAGGGTCAGAACCATTAGAAAAAGTACAAGTTGGCATTGTTTTCACTGTGAGATGGTTTACCTTGATTTTTTTTTCTATCCAAAGACAACAATTTCAACAGTTTAAGCCCAGTGTTAGTGGATTACAGAGTATGAAACATGGCCAGCTAATGGTTGTGGATTTACTCTGATGACTAGTATTTAAAGTGGACACATTGAGGAACACCAGTCTTCATCTGAAGTAATTTGACAATTGCATTTTTTTTTCTTTTTGTAGCCCAGACCTCATCAATACCAAGGAGGTGGAGGGGGGAGGAGGGAGGGTTGCAAGGGAGCATGGCATGAACCCTACTCCTAGGAGGGAGAGACCCTTTTTTTTTTAATTTTTGAATTTTATTTTATCTGTTTTTTATACAGCAGGTCCTTATTAGTCATCAATTTTATACACATCAGTGTATACATGTCAATCCCAATCTCCCAATTCATCACACACACCCCACACCCTGCACCGCTTTCCCACTTTGGTGTCCATACGTTTGTTCTCTACATCTGTGTCTCAATTTCTGCCCTGCAAACCAGTTCATCTGTACCGTTTTTCTAGGTTCCACATATATGCACATATATCCACATATATGTATGTTAACATACAATATTTGTTTTTCTCTTTCTGACTTACTTCACTCTGTATGACAGACTCTAGATCCATCCACATCTCTACAAATGACCCAATTTCGTTCCTTTTTATCGCTGAGTAATATTCCATTGTATATATGTACCACATCTTCTTTATCCATTCATCTGTCGATGGGCATTTAGGTTGCTTCCATGACCTGGCTATTGTAAATAGTGCTGCAGTGAACATTGGGGTGCATGTGTCTTTTTGAATTATGGTTTTCTCTGGGTATATGCCCAGTAATGGGATTGCTGGATCATATGGTAATTCAAGATTTAGTTTTTTAAGGAACCTCCATACCGTTCTCCATAGTGGCTGTATCAATTTACATTCCCACCAACAGTGCAAGAGGGTTCCCTTTTCTCCACACCCTCTCCAGCATTCACTGTTTGTAGATTTTCTGATGATGCCCATTCTAACCAGTGTGAGGTGACACCTCACTGTGGTTTTGATTTGCATTTCTCTAATAATTAGTGGTGTTGAGCAGCTTTTCACATGCCTCTTGGCCATCTGTATGTCTTCTTTGGAGAAATGTCTATTTAGGTCTTCCCTCCATTTTTGAATTGCATTTTTTTTTTTTTTGATACTGAGTAGTATGAGCTGTTTATATATTTTGGAGATAAATCCTTTGTCCATTGATTCATTTGCAAATATTTTCTCCCACTCTGAGGGTTGTCTTTTCATCTTGTTTATAGTTTCCTTTGCTGTGCAAAAGCTTTTAAGTTTCATTAGGTCCCACTTGTTTTTGTTTTTATTTCCATTACTCTAGGAGTTGGGTCAAAAAAGATCTTGCTGTGATTTATGTCAAAGAGTGTTCTTCCTATGTTTTCCTCTAAGAGTTTTATAGTATCCAGTCTTACATTTAGGTCTCTAATCTATTTTGAGTTTATTTTTGTGTATGGTGTTAGGGAGTGTTCTAATTTCATTCTTTTAAAATGAAAACTGGTAGCTGTCCAGTTTTCCCAGCACCACTTATTGAAGAGACCGTCTTTTCTCCATTGCATATCCTTACCTCCTTTGTCATAGGTGAGTTGACCATAGGTGTGTGGGTTTATCTCTGGGCTATCTTGTTCCATTGATCTATGTTTCTGTTTTTGTGCCAGTACCATATTGTCTTGATTACTGTAGCTTTGTAGTATAGTCTGAAGTCCAGGAGTCTGATTCCTCCAGCTCCGTTTTTTTCCCTCAAGACTGCTTTGTCTACTTGGGGTCTTTTGTGTCTCCAAACAAATTTTAAGATTTTTTGTTCTAGTTCTGTAAAAAATGCCAGTGGTAATTTGATAGGGATTGCATTGAATCTGTAGATTGCTTTTGGTAGTATAGTCATTTTCACAATATTGATTCTTCCAGTCCAAGAACATGGTATATCTCTCCATCTGTTGGTAGGTATCATCTTTAATTTCTTTCATCAGTGTCTTAGAGTTTTCTGCATACAGGTCTTTTGTCTCCCTAGGTAGGTTTATTCCTAGGTATTTTATTCTTTTTGTTGCAGTGGTAAATGGGAGTGTTTCCTTAATTTCTCTTGCAGATTTCTCATCTTTAGTGTATAGGAATGCAAGAGATTTCTATGCATTAATTTTGTATCCTGCTACTCTACCAAATTCATTGCTTAGCTCTAGTAGTTTTCTGGTGGCATCTTTAGGATTCTCTATGTATAGTATCATGTCATCTGCAAACAGTGACAGTTTTACTTCCTCTTTTCCAATTTGGATTCCTTTTATTTCTTTTTCTTCTCTGATTGCCGTGGCTAGGACTTCCAAAACTATGTTGAATAATAGTGGTGAGAGTGGAAATCCCTGTCTTGTTCCTGATCTTAGAGAAAATGCTTTCAGTTTTTCACCATTGAGAATGATATATTTGCTGTGGGTTTGTCGTATATGGCCTTTATTATGTTGAGGTAGGTTCCCTCTATGCCCACTTTCTGGAGAGTTTTTATCATAAATGGGTGTTGAATTTTGTCAAAAGCTTTTTCTACATCTATTGAGATGATCATATGGTTTTTATTCTTCAATATGTTAATATGGTTTTTCACATTGATTGATTTATGTATATTGAAGAATCCTTGCATCCCTGGGATAAATCCCACTTGATCATGGTGTATGATCCTTTTAATGTGTTGTTGGATTCTGTTTGCTAGTATTTTGTTGAGGATTTTTGCATCTATATGCATCAGTGATATTGGTCTGTAATTTTCTTTTTTTGGAGTATCTTTGTCTGGTTTTGGTATCAGGGTGATGGTTGCCTCGTAGAATGAGTTTGGGAGTGTTCCTTCCTCTACAATTTTTTAGAAGAGTTTGAGATGGATGGGTGTTAGCTCTTCTCTAAATGTTTGATAGAATTCACCTGTGAAGCCATCTGGTCCTGGACTTTTGTTTGTTGGAAGATTTTTAATCACAGTTTCAATTTCATTACTTGTAATTGGTCTGTTCATATTTTCTATTTCTTCCTGGTTCAGTCTTGGAAAGCTATACCTTTCTAAGAATTTGTCCATTTCTTCCAGGTTGTCCATTTTATTGGCATACAGTTGCTTGTAGTAGTCTCTTAGGATGCTTTGTATTTCTGCGGTGTCTGTTGTAACTTCTCCTTTTTCATTTCTAATTTTATTGATTTGAGTCCTCTCCCTCTTTTTCTTGAAGAGTCTGGCTAAAAGGTTTATCAATTTTGTTTATCTTCTCAAAGAACCAGCTTTTAGTTTTATTGATCCTTGCTATTGTTTTCTTTGTTTCTATTTCATTTATTTCTGCTCTGATCTTTATGATTTCTTTCCTTCTGCTGACTTTGGGTTTTGTTTGTTCTTCTTTCTCTATTTCCTTTAGGTGTAAGATTAGATTGTTTATTTGAGATTTTTCTTGTTTCTTGAGGTAGGCTTGTATAGCTATAAACTTCCCTCTCAGAACTGCTTTTGCTGCATCCCATAGGTTTTGGATCATCGCGTTTTCATTGTCATTTGTCTCTAGGTATTTTTTGATTTCCTCTTTGATTTCTTTGGTGATCTCTTGGCTATTTAGTAATGTATTGTTTAACCTCCATGTGTTTGTGTTTTTTACATTTTCTTCCCTGTAATTCATTTCTAATCTCATAGCATTGTGGTCAGAATAGATGCTTGATATGATTTCAATTTTCTTAAATTTACTGTGGCTTGATTTGTGACCCAAGATGTGATCTATCCTGGAGAATGTTCCATGTGCACTTGAGAAGAAAGTGTGATCTGCTGTTTCTGGATGGAATGTCCTATAAATATCAATTAAATCTATCTGGTCTATTGTGTCATTTAAAGCTTCCATTTCCTTATTTATTTTCATTTTGGATTATCTGTCCATTGGTGTAAGTGAGGTGTTAAAGTCCCCCACTATTATTGTGTTACTGTCAATTTCCTCTTTTAGAGCTGTTAGCAGTTGCCTTATGTATTGAGGTGCTCCTATGTTGGGTGCATATATATTTCTAATTGTTATATCTTCTTCTTGGATTGATCCCTTGATCATTATGTAGTGTCCTTCCTTGTCTCTTGTAACATTCTTTATTTTAAAGCCTATTTTATCTGATATGAGTATTGCTACTCTAGCTTTCTTTTGATTTCCATTGGCATGGAATATCTTTTTCCATCCCCTCACTTTTAGTCTGTATGTGTCCCTAGGTCTGAAGTGGGTCTCTTTTAAACAGCATATATATGGGTCTTGTTTTTGTATCCATTCAGCAAGCCTGTGTCTTTTGGTTGGAGCATTTAATCCATTCACATTTAAGGTTAACTATCGATATGTATGTTCCTATGACCATTTTCTTAATTGTTTTGGGTTTGTTTTTGTAGGTCCTTTTCTTCTCTTGTGTTTCCCACTTAGAGAAGTTCCTTTAGCATTTGTTGTAGAGCTGGTTTAGTGGTGCTGAACTCTCATAGCTTTTGCTTGTCTGTAAAGCTTTTGATTTCTCCATCGAATCTGAATGAGATCCTTGCTGGGTAGAGTATTCTTGGTTGTAGGTTCTTTCCTTTCATCACTTTAAGTATATCATGCCACTCCCTTCTGGCTTGTAGAGTTTCTGCTGAGAAATCAGCTGTTAACCTTATGGGAGTTCCCTTGTATGTTATTTGTCATTTTTCCCTTGCTGCTTTCAATAATTTTTCTTTCTCTGTAACTTTTGCCAGTTTGATTACTATGTGTCTTGGCATGTTTCTCCTTGGGTTTATCCTTTTATCCTGTATGGGACTCGCTGTGCTTCCTGGACTTGGGTGGCTATTTTCTTTCCCATGTTAGGGAAGTTTTCGACTATAATCTCTTCAAGTATTTTCTCGGGTCCTTTCTCTCTCTCTTCTCCTTCTGGGACCCCTATAATGCGAATATTGTTGCATTTAAGGTTGTCCCAGAGGTCTCTTAGGCTGTATTCATTTATTTTCATTCTTTTTTCTTTATTCTGTTCCGCAGCAGTGAATTCCACCATTCTGTCTTCCAGGTCACTTATCCTTTCTTCTGCCTCAGTTATTCTGCTATTGACTCCTTCTAGTGTAGTTTTCATTTCAGTTATTGTATTGTTCATCTCTGTTTGTTTGTTCTTTAATCCTTCTAGGTCTTTGTTAAACATTTCTTGCATCTTCTCCATCTTTGCCTCCATTCTTTTTCCGAGGTCCTGGATCATCTTCACTATCATTATTCTGATTTCTTTTTCTGGAAGGTTGCCTATCTCCACTTCATTTAGTTGTTTTTCTGGGGTTTTATCTTGTTCCTTCATCTGGTACATAGCCCTCTGCCTTTTCATCTTGTCTGTCTTTCTGTGAATGTGGTTTTTGATCCACAGGCTGCAGCGACAATTGCAATTTAAAATGTTTGCTCTCCTCTGAGACAATGTGAGCCTCTCTGGAGTATCCCACTCTTTCCCTGATATTCTACTTGACCTTCCATTCTGACTCTAAGCTAGCTGATGGGTTGTGGAGTCAGGGTTGAAATCTCTCTCTCTTTATCAATTTGTGAAAAGAAATAAAGAAATATGCTAATACCATTTAATTCAGCACTGTCCAGGATGACAAATAAGATATTTGAGACTATATGTTGCAGAGAAGTAACAGCTCTTCATGTGCTAAGGAAAAGAGAAAGGATGTATAACTTGTCTTCCTTTCTTTCTATCCTTTTGTCGTTGTTGTTAACATAAATGCTATTTTTTTACAGTGAAAATTTTAGATAGAACATTCTTTGTTTTTCTGCATTCATTTTTTCCCTTCTATTATTGTAATGCCTGCATTAGTATATCAGTTAATACATATGGCAAAATTGTTGGGATTAAATGCATGGTTACTATATCGATTTCATGCTATAAACATTGTTCCCTATTGTATTTATTCTAATTTATGTATACTTGATAGAAATTTCATTTTTTAACGTGTTATATCTCTTAGGAGTTTTCTCCTATTTAACATGATCCAAAGATACAATTCTGTGAAGGAGGGAATGGCAAATTATTTTAATGCCTTTTATTGTTTTTGTTTCTAGCCTATTCTACTAAGCTCAACAAATTTCCTGTATTTAATATGAATGATGACTTGAATGATCTGTGTACCAGTGCAGTAAGCCCAAATACGACCAAAGCAACACGGTATGCCCTGAATGTGTGGCGATATTGGTGTATGACCAATGGGCTCAAAGATCACACAGACATCACCAAGGTAAGAAACCCTTAAGTTTACTTCTCCTTTTGGTCAACTTCACTGAGCTTCCATGTGCCAGGCACTGTGCTAAGTATTGTGGGGAACACGGAACAGGTACTTTCTGCCTGAGGAAACTTTGAAAGACCATAAAACAGAAAGAAATATGTCCACAGTACAAAACAGAATTTAATACGTGTTTTCGGAATTTATAGATCAGAAATGCCAAAAATATTCAGATGGAGAAATTAATTTCAGTTTGTTGAGACTAGCAAAGGAATTGATATTTAAACTGTATTTTGAGGGAGAGGTAGGGTTTCAACAGAATTGAAGACAACGGTCTTCTAGGCTGAGTCACATAAGGAAGAGTAAAATTTAGAGGGATAGACCCACTTGCCTGCACCAGAGGTTTCATATATGGGAGTAGTGGACTATAAAACTGGATTTTGACAACCCTTAAATGGCAAGCTGAAATCTTGTGAACGTTGGGAAACCATTGAAGTTTTGTTTTGTTTTGTTTTTGTGTTTGTTTGTAAGGAGAGATTTTATTTGAAGGATTATTGGGGGGGCGGGCAGCAGAGAAGGGACCGTTATAATAAAAACACTCTGACCATAAGATCTGCAAATGTCTTAAGGGTTAGGTGAAAGGGAAACACTGAGTCTTTTTGAACAGGAAGGAACATAAGAAACATAATATTATAGAGCAATTAATTGGAGGTGATGAGCAAAAATGTATTTAGTATTCTTGGTCCTCAATTTCCCCAGTTGTAAAATGAACCCTTAGAATCTCTTCCAACTTGAAATGTTTGAGGGTTGTGAATAGAAGGGAAATTTCTTGGACTTGTAGAGTCAGAACAGAAAGATGTATTTTGATTTGGAAATGTTGAGTTTAGATAATAGAGATGTCTACCAGATGGTTATGTCGAATAAGCATTTGGGAAGGTGGGACTTAAAACATGGGGGAAATGTTAAAGCTGGAAGTATAGATTCAAAGATATTGCAAATAGAAGTCATAACTGAAGCGCAAGGGCAGGTGACATCTCCAGGTTTGGGTGATGTGTTTAGGGCACCAACAGGAGATGAAATAGGAAATCCAGGTTTCTACTTCTGGCAGCATGGTGCCCTAGATACTGTGAGGGGCCTTTCTGCTGTACTTGCAGAAAGAAAGGGAGCCATCCACAGGATCAAAACAGGAGCAGTGTGAGCAGTAAGCACGTATGAAAGGCAGGGCTCTTCCTCAGGGCTTATGTTGATAACATCATTAAGAAGGGAAGGGGCAGGGAGCTAAACTGAAGAATCCTTGATTGAGGAGCAGACCCTGAAAGTGTCTAAAGAAGTTCTTGGTCAGTACCCTGGCTCCTTGCAGAGTCATATGCTAATAATCTTTGGAGGGAAACATCCAAAATGTAGGTGTTCAGATTTTTCACAGATTAAGACCAACTAAATGTGTGCTCATTAAGAAAAAAAAAATCACTATCCACTTAAGGAAATAAATCACCATGAATGAGAATGAATAGAAACAACAAAGAACAGATTTAGACACCAGCGACTTTAGATAGTAGATTATAGGTTAAGGATATATGAAATGTTTGTTGAAAGAATGAAAAGAATTATAAAAATGAAAAAGCAACAACATACTAATCAAAATGATCCAACAGATTAGAAAATAAATTGAAATTTCCACTTGTGGCCATAAGGGAATAGAAGGGTCCAGAATTGCTCTCCTGCTGTAACAACTAGAAAGCTGGGCATAATATATAATGAAATAACTCTTCCTACAGAACAGGCAGCACAGGACTTGATCCCTAAGATGGCTGCTTGACCACCTCTCAGGCTTTCTGCCTGGAGACAATTTTTAAACTGCATTAAAGGGAGGGGAACCCAAACTGAGCCTGGCAATCTTGCTGAGTTGAAGGGAGACAGAAATCAGAGCTCAGGGTGGCTGAGGACTTGAGAACAACTAGAAAGAAGTTATAGCATACATTGAAAAGATAAGACAAATCCAGAATTTAATAATGTAAAATTCACAATTTCTAGCATACAATCAACAGTTACTATACATAGGAAGAAGTGGGAACATATAACCCATGCCCAGGAGAAAAATCAGTTAATTCTTTCACTTCCAACCAATTTGGAGGAGATTTACTCTCCTGCCGGAAACAACCAAAAAACAGACAAATGATACAACTAATGTTTTTCAAGGTATTATATAATACACAAAGAAGGGCAGTGATCTCTGAGATGGGAAACAAGGTGAGCCTTACATGTGCGCCAGCTTGCTGCCTTGAAAGAGTCTACAGGGCTGTGGTGCAGGGAGGGAGCATGCAGGAGAGCCCAGCAGATTTGCTGAGTTGAGGAAACGGAACTGAGTCCAGAGAGACCCAGGTGGCTAGAATTGTCATAACAGAATATTCGAAAGTAGAGAGCTACACAGAAAGAGAACGTGAAAGAACTGAAGCTATTCGGTCTCAAATATTCAGCTGAGTACTGATCAACATCTGCATGTGAGGAAACTACCTGAGGCTGGCCAAAAAAAAAAAAAAAAAAAAGATGCCTGAAAGAATCAGAGGTAATAGTACCTGGAGCTCACACAGAACTGGAAACAGTACCTCTTCCCACCAGTCAGACTGGAAAAACCTCAGGATTCGTGGGGTAGAGACTTTAGAAAGGTGTTGCATCAAATGTGGAGAATAATTAGCCACAGACTGAGCTTTGCTCTAACCCTACCCAACAAATCTTAAAAGCAAGACCCAGCTACACGGAAAGGTGCTATATATCACTAATCATCAGGGAAATGCAAATCAAACCCGCAGGGAGCTATCACCTCACATCTGTTAGGATGACTGTTATCAAAAGACAAGAGTTAACTAGTGTTGGTAAGGATGTGGAGAAGAGGGAACTGTTGTGCACTACTGGAGCAAATGTAAAGTGGTGCAGCCACTATAGAAAAAGAGTATGGAGGTTCCTCAAAAAATTAAAAATAGAACTATCATGCGATCCTTTATCTAAAGGAAACGAAAACACTAATTCAAAAGGATATGTACACCCCTGTGTTCATTGCAGCATTATTTACAATAGCCAAGACATAGAAGCAACCTAAGTATCCAGAGATGGATGAATGGATAAAGAATATGTGGTGTATAGATACAGATTCGCCATAAAAAGGAAGAAAATCTTGCTGTTTGCAACAACATGGATGGACCTTGAGGGCATTATACTAAATGAAATAAGTCAGACAGAGAAAGACAATTACCATATGATCTCACTTATATGTGGAATCTAAAAACAAAGAACAAAAATCCTCCTAGCTACAAAGAACAGATTGGTGGTCACTAGAGGCTGGGAATGAGCAGTGTTGAAATGGGTGAAGGTGGTCAAAAGGCCTGGGGATGTAATGTGCAGCATGGTGAGTATAGTTAATAACATGGTGCTGTATATTTGAAAGTTGCTAAGAGAGTAGATCTTAAAAGCTCTCGTTACAAGAAAAAAAATTTTTAACTATGTGTGGTGATGGGTGTTGACTAGATTTATTGTGGTAATCATTTTGCAATATATACAAATATCAAAATATTATGTTATACACCTGAAACTGATATAGTGTCATATGGTAATTATATCTCAATTTTTTTTTAATTAGGAAAAAGCAAGACCCAAAAGAGTCAAACAGTTTTCAAGTAACTTAACTACGTCCCAGAACAAACCTTAAGAATATTTATAGGAATATAAGAATATCCAGAACCCAAGAAATAAAATTCACAATCTCTGGCAACTAAACAAAAATTTCCAGACATGCAAAGGAGCAAGAAAATATCAATATATCACTTAAAGAATGAATCAATCAAAACCAACCCAGAACTGACACAGATTTTAGAATTAGCAGACAAGGACATTAAACCATTATTATGACGAAAATAAACACGTGAAAAGATGCTCATTAGACCCCAGGGAAATGCAAGACAAAATCACATGAGATTCTACTTCACATTCAGTAGGAAGACTAGGATAAAAAAAAGAAAAACAGATAATAACAAGCGTTGATGAGGATGTGGAGAAATTGGAACCCTCATACATTTCTGGTGGGAATGCAAAATGATGCAACTGCTTTGGAAAGTCTGGAAGTTCCCCAAAAGTTAAACATAGGGTTACTCTCACCCAGCAATTCCATTCATAGGCATATACTCAAGAAAATTTAAGACATATATCTATACAAAAACCTGTACACAAATATTTGTTGTAGCATTATTCACCATAGCCAAAATGTACAAACAACCCAAATGTCCATCATTTGGATGAACAAAATGTGGCATATCCATACAATGGAATATTATTTGTCAATGAAAAGAAACAAAGTACTGATACATGCTTACAGCATGGCTGAACCTTGAAAGTGTTATACTAAGTAAAATAAGTCAGACACAAAAGAGCAAATATGTATGATTCCATTTATGTAGGGTACCTAGAATAGGCAAGTTCGTCAAGACAGAAAGTATAATAGAGGTTACCAGGGGCTGACGGGGGAAGAAATGTAGTTATGGTATACTGAGTACAGTTTCTGTTTGGAATGATGAAAAAGTTCTGGAAATGAGTAGTGATGATGGTTGCACAACATTGTGAATATACTTAATGACAATGGATGGTACACTTATAAATGGTTAAGATGGTAAATTTTATATTATGTATATTTTACCACAATAAAAAAGCAAATAAATCTATTAAAATGTAACAATTTCACCTTTATTAATAATAATTTTAAAATTCATCTATTCTCATAGACCCTCATCACCATGTCTTCAGCCCCTAACCTTAACCTTTTCTAGGTCAGAGGATCTTGTCTTCCAGACTTTGTGAAGTCACTATGAAGACAGTTGTCCGTTACTGGGAAACTTTACATTTCCCTGCAGGAATCCATGAAAAGAGCCCCATTTCCCCATAACCTTCATGGCATAGGTAACATATACATCTCAGGTGGTGAAAATGTCTCGATTGTCCAGTTGGGTGTGCCTTATCATCACTTCTAGTTTCACCTGTGTTGTTTGGAGGAATGATGGATGAGGAAGAAGATATATTTCAATCCTCTGTCTCACATGGGCCACTTAAATATTTTTAATGATTAAATTCTTAAGAAAGAGGCCAGTCTCTTAGAGCATTAGCCAGTATTTTTGTTAAAAGAAGGAATTGTGGCATCAGGGACCATAGTCTTAATCTCATTTTTTGGTCTCAGTGCAAGGTATTTTTAGTCTAAGTGTGTCTTTAAAGATAGATATAGCTAGCAGCAAACAAGCTAGGTTACAGCTGTTTATCATTATTTGGCAGTTGGTAAACCTCAAATTTAGTTATTTTTTCAAGGAGGAAAGCAAAGAGTCAAATCAGACTTCAAAATGTCATCTAAGTTAGCAGAGTGTACCCTGCCAGTCTCACACTCTCATCACTCTGTGATGTACTATGTGTGTTCCACATGGTATTTTTTTCTTCATAAGTGTGACCTAATCCTCACTGATACATCTCCCTCAAAGTTGCTGTCTCATTGATCTACATATTCCTTAGCCTCACTCAGAAAATACAGCATCTTGAAGTTCAATACCTGTCTTTCTCAATAAAGTGAAATTTAGTAACTGCAAAAATGAAGTCATTTTTGTTGTCAGCAATGGTTACTTCAAGATTCATTTTTTTTTCCTATTAGAGTACTTGTAGTTCACAAGCATTTTCTCCACTTTCTTCATCCCCTAGTCAAGATTATCACAAAGGGGAGTTTGAGGCATTCCCAAAGTAATTCTTGGTTTTACTTGTCTAATCCTTTCAGTTGCCAAGGATTGCTACATAGTTCCAGAACTTTGGGATTTGCCAAGCAAGTCAGTCTTCTTATACTGCTCTTTGCCACCTGGAGTCATCTGCCCCATGACAACCTCTTACTTCTCTTTGGTCATTTTCACATCAAGAAAGCCCAGTTTGGGGACTTCCCTGGTGCTCCAGCGGTTAAGACTCTGCGCTCCCAATGCAGGGGGCCCAGCTTCGATCCCTGGTCAGGGAACTAGATCCCACGTGCATGCTGCAACTAAATATCCTGTGTGCTACAACTAAGACCTGGTGCAGCCAATTAAAAAAAAAAAAAGCCCAATTTTTAATCCATGGTGAATTTGATGTTCAGAGTGGCTCATGAAGGAAAATACTTTCCTGCAATGTCTTCATAACAATTTAAGACCTCGAGGAATAATTATCAACCAAAACTCAGTCTGAGAAAGCTAAGGAGGCAGGCAACATGGGCCAGAATGAACGGTTTCTTGTGTACAAAGAATATACATTTTGTGACTTGACATTTCTTCAGGAATTGCTTTTGCTGTGATTTTTCTTTGAAACTTGTGGTATAGTCAAGTGTTCTCCTTGATTCTTAGGGTTCTGCACCCTAAGTCAGCTTTGGTTCTCCTGACTCCGGGGTTAATTCATTGCTTTAACCCATGTTTATCAGTTCATTGGGTATCTATAATACATTTCAGGCCTTCTGGTAGGGTCTTCAGCATGAAGAACCAGTCATGTATGAGATGTCATTCTTGCATTCAGGAAGCTTTCAGTCCACTTTGAGAGACAGACATATAAATAGATAAAAGGCTGTGCAATATGGAGAGGGCCATAATAAAATTTAAGTTAAGTGCCTTGGGATCCCAGGTGAGAGAGTAACTTTGCTTAGGGAAGCTGGAGAAGCCTTTTATATAGGCAGCAGAATTTGAGCTAGATCTGAAACAAGGAATAGAGGTTTTCCAAATAGAGAAGGTTAGAAGAAAAAACATTCTAGGCAGAGGAAATAGCATATGCAAAGACTTGGAAGCATGAAAGAGCCCTGTGGTTCCTACGAATGTCACGAAGTTCAGTGAAGCTGGAAAACAGAGTATAAAGAGAACAAAAGATTAAGCTAGAGAAATAGGGTGTGTATCAGTTATCTGTGGCTGCATAACAAACCACCCCAAAACTTAGTGGCTTAACAGAACATTCATTTTATTTGCTCATGATGATACGGGGCTTTCTCAGCTAGAAGTGGTTCTTCTACTGGTCTCACTTGGGATACTCACGTGGGTACAGTCATCTGTATATTAGATGGGAGGCAGCTTGTCTCTGAGTCACACGTTCCTGAGGTCTAACTGGGCTTCCTTACATGGCAACATCGTGTACTACGACAATGGAGGCAAACCTGTAAGAACCTGTAAGATGAAAACAGAACCCCTTGAAGCCTAGGTTTGGAATTCACACATTGTTATTTCTACCACATTCTATTGGCCAAATTAATTCATGGCCAGCCTCGATTCCAAGGGTGGGAAAATAGATTCTACTTCCTGATGGGAGGAGCAGCAGAGTCACCTTGCAAAGGGGTGTTAAGAACAGGGAGGGGAGAGATGGTTGTGGCTGTCTTTGCAAACAATCTACCATAGGGTGGAAGCAGATTGTAAAGGCCTGCATACAAGGTAAACAGTTTGGAACTTATCTGAAGGGCAAAAGGAAGCTATCAGAGGTTAGTTGTTTTGTTTTGTTTTGTTTTTAAACACTAAGGTAGTACGATTTTCTGCTCAGCACCCCTTATTTAAGGAACCATTCTTCTCCTACAATCCCCATGGTTATTGCAGAAGCCATATGTTAGTACAGTGGCCCACCTTTTGGTTGGTTGTTTGGGCCAGTCAGAATCCTTCCTTTAGACATTTTTTCTACTGAAAGTGAGAGTTGGACTCTTGCCAGTACCTGAAGCTGTAAGATATAACCCTTGGGGAGTGCTAAGTGGCTACATAAAGAAAGCAGCTCTGTACAGAGAAGCAGAGGTGAGAGGTGGAGCCCTGATGGCCTTGAAATCCACTATTTCTGATATCCCTCTTTGCCAAGGCTTTTTCAAGTTTGGTCTCTCTCTTGCAACCACACAAGTCCCAGCTAATACAAAGAGAAGTTAACACCTGCAAGTAGGGAGTTGCAAGTGACAGCATAAAAATCTGAAACCAGATGAGTTTTGGGTGTCATGATTATTGGGAAGTTATGTTAACTGGTTTTTACTGGTATGTAAGAAAACTATTGCTTTTTATATTTTGTATGCAGCTACCCTATTTATTCTTTCTGATGGCTTTTCGACTGAATCTCTTGGAGTTTCCTAGACCAACAATTAGATTATCAGAAAACAATTATGTTTTGTCTTTTTCCTTTCCTATATGCATATATACATACATACGTGTGTGTGTGTGTGTGTGTGTGTGTGTAATTTCTTTTTCTTGTCTTACTTGGTTGGCCAGAATCTTCAGAGCATTGTTGTATAATAGCAATGATATTCATCATTCTCATCCTATTCCTGACTTCATAAAAAAGATTCTAATGTTTTCATCTTGGTGTAATTTTTTTTAACATCTTTATTGGAGTATAATTGCTTTACAATGGTGTGTTAGTTTCTGCTTTATAACAAAGTGAATCAGCTATACATATACGTATATCCCCATATCTCCTCCCGCTTGTGTTTCCGTCCCACCCTCCCTATCCCACCCCTCTAGGTGGACACAAAGCACCGAGATGATCTCCCTGTGCTATGCGGCTGCTTCCCACTAGCTATCTATTTTATATTTGGTAGTAGTGTATATATGTCCATGCCACTCTCTCACTTTGTCCCAGCTTACACTTCCCCCTCCCCATGTCCTCAAGTCCATTCTCTACATCTGCATCTTTATTCCCGTCCTGACCCTAGGTTCTTCAGAACCATTTTTTTTTTAGATTCCATATATATGTGTTAGCATATGGTATTTGTTTTTCTCTTTCTGACTTACTTCACTGTATATGACAGACCCTAGGTCCATCCGCCTCACTATAAATAACTCAGTTTCGTTCCTTTTTATGGCTGAGTAATATTCCATTGTATATATGTGCCACATCTTCTTTATCCATTCATCTGTCAATGGACACTTAGGTTGCTTCCATGTCCTGGCTATTGTAAATAGAGCTGCAGTGAACACTGTGGTACATGACTCTTTTTGAATTATGGTTTTCTCAGGGTATATGCCCAGTAGTGGGATTGCTGGGTCATATAGTAGTTCTATATTTAGTTCTTTAAGGAACCTCCATACTGTTCTCCATAGTGGCTGTATCAATTTACATTCCCACCAACAGTACAAGAGGGTTCCCCTTTCTCCACACCCTCTCCAGCATTTATTGTTTGTAGATTTTTTGATGATGGTCATTCTGACTGGTGTGAGGTGATACCTCATTGTAGTTTTGATTCATCTTGAGTGTAATTTTTATAGTTCATGTCTGTTAAATACTCTTTGTTATAGTAAGAGGATATTTTTTCTTCCAATCTAAATTTAATTTGCATTTTGAAAATTTGAAGTGGATAGCATATTCTTTCAAATAATTTTTCAGTAATTTTCAGCTTCATATTTTTTCTCCTTAATATATAAATGAGTCAATTATATTGAAGTATTTATTACTATTGAATCATCCTTATACTCTGATAATCCCTACTGGTCTCGATGTAGATTGCTTTCCTGCAGTCCTGAATTTGATAATATAGGCAGCCCTCATTTTGCTGGTACCATGTTAACTGCTACTTGTGCATATCAGAGCCATGCCCTTGCTCGCATGGTTCTAACGTGTGTACATTTTGTTTTACATTGGTGCTGGGCAAAGTGGAAATCACTAGTACTTTACTTAGGGCAGTTTACATTTATATTCATATACTTTGTTGGGGTTTTTTTATCATCTTTATTGGAGTATAATTGCTTTACAATGGTGTGTTAGTTTCTGCTTTATAACAAAGTGAATCAGTTATACATATACATATGTTCCCATATCTCCTCCCTCTTGCGTCTTTGGTATAATATCTACTATATTTGGATTAGAAAAAAAATGAAGAACGTTTATTTTTCCTGTGCTCCAAAACTGTTTACATACAAAAGAAAAGCTGAATCAACTCCATAACGCCATCTCTTTATGAGTGACATACATCTTTGACAGTCATTTCATTCTCTTCTTTTGTTTGGGGCTCTTCAGATCTCTTACCTCTTATTGAACCAACTTTGGTAATTTATATTTTGCTAGAAAATTGTTCAGGTTATTTATATTTTCAAATTAATATGCATAAAGTTTATGATATTCTTTCATATTCTTTATTCATTTTCTGTAGTTATGGTCTTTCTCATTCCTAATATTGTTTATATTATATTTCCTTTCCTCTTCTTTCTCTCTCTTTCTTTCTATCATATTTGCTAGAAGTTTGTCAACTTTATACGTCTTTTCAAAGATTACATGTTTTCATTTTTTATCTATACCAATTTATATCTTTTCCAGTTCATTAATTTGTTTTATTTTTATTGATTCACTCTATTTTTGAATTTGATTTACTTGTTCTAGTCTTTTGTGTTGAATAGTGTTCGCTTATTTTTAATAAAGTTTCTAACAAAGGAGTTTAAGACTGTGGTGTTATTGGAGTATATTTGGCAACACCTTATACATTTTGATATGTAATGTTTTCAGTTTGCCTCATTTTTAATCTATAATTCAGTTTTTATTTTCCTCTTTGACCCAAGGGCTATTAGAAGAATGAGTGTTACCTGTACAGTTTCTACTTTTAAAACATCTCTTATTGGGACTATCTTTTGTCCTAGAATGTGTATTCAACCTAAACTGACTATGAGCAAGGTCTGGTTTTATCTTTATGGCTCCCTCTTGAAAGTAAAGCTTTCTTACCCACCAACCTTCCTCCTCCTGCCATGCCTAAATAAGGAGCACTCTCTAATTGTCAGTATAATCATTAAGTCTTTCATATCTTTTGAACAAATATTGACATTGAAGCCCTATCGATCATTAAGTCAGAAATATTTCCAGACTTATTCAGATAAATTCAAGTGAAGAATCAAGGGGCATTAACTTGCTGTGCAAAATGGACATGTGAGTCATCTTTCCCTTCAGCACCAAGTACATGCAGAGATCAGGGAAAGTAATGTCGGAATGATTCAGAGTTCGTTAAGTTTAGTTCAGGAATTCTTCAAAGAGGATGACTGAATTTTATTGAAGGGGAGGGAAGGAAATGATATCCTAGAAAAGAGACGAAAGGGCTTTCCAGAGAGGAACAGTGAAAGTTACAAGGCCAATAATAAAAATAAAAATAATTACATATATATATATATATATGTTGTGTGTATGTGTGTTCATTACTATTTACAAACCCTTTCACGTCCACTACTTTATTTAAGCATTACAATAATTCTTTGAGAAGGTATGATTATTATCTCCCATCCTGTTTGCTTAGAACACTGAGGTTTAAAGGGACTAAGTGGAGCCCAGTGTGGAACCTAGATCTTCCAGCGTGAAATTCACTGTTTTTTCCACTATATCATGCTAAGAAGGCAGCCCTCTAGAGGGCTCTGCAAAATACAGCCCCTGGTGAGGATCAGGAGAAGGAAGGAGGGGTCTGGCTACTTGGGTGTCCGCAAATTTGTAACCTCAGTGTTTGTCTCATTTGAGATCCCTGCAGTGAAGCTGAACGAGCTGCTCGAGAACTTTTATGTCACCGTTAAGAAGAGCGACGGCTCAGACTTCCTGGCCACGTCGCTGCACGCCATCCGCCGAGGCCTGGACCGCATCCTGAAGAATGCGGGCGTGGGCTTCTCCATCACCAGCAGCACCTTCAGCTCCTCCACCAAGAAGCTCAAGGAGAAGCTGTGGGTGCTGAGTAAGGCAGGGATGTCAGGTGCCCGTTCTCGCAACATCGTCTACTTCTCCCTCTCTGATGAGGAGGAGATGTGGCAGGCAGGGTGTCTGGGGGATGACAGCCCCATCACCCTTCTGTCCACCGTGGTCAAGTACAACAGCCAATACCTGAATATGCGGACGCTGCAGGAGCATGCTGATCTGATGTATGGTGACATCGAGCTGCTCAAAGACCCACAGAACCAGCCCTATTTCGCCCGGACAGACAGTGTCAAGCGGGAGAGTCGGAGTGGTTCCACTCGAGTGTGCCACGGGAAGATCTACCATGAGCATTCCAGGGGACACAAACAGTGCCCTTACTGCCTCCTCTACAAGTACATGTACATCCACCGACCACCCACCCAGATGGAGGCCAAGTCCCCTTTCTACCTTACCGCCAGGAAGGAGGCCACAGACATGGGCAGCGTGTGGTACGAGGAACAGAGGATGGGACTGAGGTCTCTTCGGGGAATTGTCCCGAACTTAGCCAAGAAGGTCAAGCTGGAAAACTGTGAGAACTTCACCTTCGTCTCATTTACTCAGGTCTCCAGGAGGCTTGGCTCCCACAGCTGCTGCCAGTGAGTCTCCCCTGGGTCCCGGCCACCACCCAACACACCTGGCAGGGGGGCGCTCCCCCGCAGCCAAGGCCAGAGTTCTGAGGTGGCAGGGATGACCGTGATTTCATGGTCAGGCTGGTCCCTGTCAGTGGGACTTCCTATTTCTTTGACTTTGCATTTGGTTTTTTAACTGAAAGTACATGAATCTTTAGGATGTTTTCTCCAGATGTGTGTCACCTTTGTTAAATTATAGAGTCTAACGCACTGTATAAATTACTACATACACAAGAGCGAGGAAGTTCATTTTATCTAGTGCCTTTTTAGCACAGATTTTCTCAAAAAAAATAAAAGGGAGTGGGGAAGAAAACCGTTTAAGTAGTCATTAAAAAAAAATCCCAGTAGCCTAGTAGCTTTAGAATGTTATACACACTTTGTGGAATGACACTCACAGTGAGGAGCTAGGAAGGGAGAGGCAGACGTGTTAACTATTTCCAGGAGAAAAATGGCACCTGGCACTCCTCCTTATGTTTTGTTGATGGATAACTGGGTCCTGCAGAGCAAGCAGCCTTGGTTGATGGAAGGTCGTGGAGCTACGCTCAGTCACGCTGATAGGAAAGTGGGGACTGCTCTCAGCCCTGGGAGGACTTGACCTCTGCATCAGTGGAGACAGTTTTATGAGAAAAGATTAATGCACCAAACGGTGCTTGTGAGAACAAGGTTTCCGATGAACTAGATGGTTTGTACAATGAGGGAATTTCTAGTAGTAGAGAAAGTGTCTTGGAAAAGCGGTCTGCGATCAAAACGTGAAAAACCTCCTGAAGCAGAAGTGCCTACGTTTTCTTTCTCAGCGTCATGTGAAAGCTATTTTCGTTTGAACATTTTTTAGAGTTTGTTTTTTTTCATCTGTTCCTTGTGTCATACAGTTGTTCCAGCATATAGCACTGGACTGTAAAACAACTGAAAGTAATTTTCAGGCGTAACCAGGAAAATCCAACAGAACAAGCTGCAAAGAAAACAAATTCCAAAACATGTTTATTAAAGAGTTTTGAAATATTTTTGTCAAAGTATGACTCTTTCAGCCACAAGAGATCTCATCATTTTAGGTTGGCACCAATGCTTGGGACACGAGGATGTAGGCAACCTACCAGGTAAGCAAACCCAGCAACAAGCACAGAGTTGAAAAATCAGACCATGATGATAGGTTATCAGTGTAGTTTGAAATCATTTCACTCAGGTGAGATTAAATCTGACCACTTGTCATTCAAACATTAACAGAATGTTATAATAACTGCTCTGAATAAGTGAAAAAGGAGCCCAAAGAGGACTAATTAATAATAATAATAATTTCTAGGGAATCTTTATTTTGTATTTGAGGAAAGACTGCTACAACTTCATACCATTTTGTTCCTGTGTATGTTTTCCAGTCCACAGTTGAAAGTCTAGTATACATTCATTTTGTAGGAGTCCTAAAATCAGCCTTATTTCTTTTTCAAAACATTATTTTAGTATTTATTTTAATTGTTTTAAAAAATCATTCACTGGTCATTGAAATATATCATACTTCCTTTACCAGAGAAGACTCAACCAATGCTGCCTTAAGGTTTAATGTTGTTCCCTTTTTAGTTCCTGCACATTTATTTCGTTTACTAGTTGATCTTTCCTGAATATAGATTAACTTTGGTATGTCTCCATCTGTATATAAATAACAGGTAATCTTTAATAAGCAGTGTTATGACTTGATATTGCACACTGTTCTGTTGTAGTTTCCTATAGGGATTTTAAGGTTTTGATTAAAAGAGACACAAAACACGAGGTACAGTTTCCTTTAGTGGGTGAACACCCAAAGGAAATTTTGTTTGAGGAAAGCACATGGTGGTTTTTCTTGTCAGCACTTCACTTAAACAGAAATATAACCTATGTGAACTACTGGGCAGGGCCTGCAGCTTAATTAATAAAACCTCCATTTTTATTTTAAATCGATTCAAGAAGAAATTGCCATTAGATATCACTGGGATCTTTTCAGATTTTAACATTTCCAAAAGTAGCAATAACTGATCCAGAGGCTGTAATCTTTCTGTTGATAGTGGCTTTTTATCAGCTGAGTAACAATCTCTGCCTCAGGTTTGTCGCTTATCACCTATTTGATGGGCTTTCAACCCTCAGAGTTCTGAAGTGAATGATTATAATCAAAGTCAGGAGGTAGAATCTCCAGTGGTACCTGATGGAAGGAAAGAATCGTATCTCAGCATCCTAAATGCCATTCATTGCATGCCTCCTGTGCCACCCACTGTATAGGTACTTTGTCTATTATATATTTGTGTGTAGATGTGTATGTGTGTACGTGCACACACACTTTAAGTTTATATGTGATAACACCTAGTAAACCTGCTAATATGGTGAAGCACCTATCCATCTATATGGTGTGTCCATGCTCAGAGGATCTGAAGGGGGGGCAGAGTAGCTAGTTCTTGTTGGGCTTCAGAGCTAAGGCAGTTGTTCTGTCTTTTCGGCCAGCTGTAAACCATACCCTCTGGGGACTGCAGAGTTTTCTACTCTTGGCCTAAGCCAGGAGAAAGGAGATTCCCAAGAGAAGAAAGAGGGAGGTTAAGAGTTTTTTCTCTACTTACCTTTAGTGTTTTTTGTATTCAAAAGTGGGAATGAATACCGGGAACTTGCACATTCACCGAGGCTCAAGTGGCCGTGGCTCTGCCTCAGGAATGGTGGTGCTGTAGGTGTTATGGGACGACCCAGGGAGTCCTTTGGGTGAGCTCTTGCCCCCAGCACCTTCTGCACCTGCTCTAAAGGAAGCCCCGCTCGCCTGGTACCTCCTCCCCAGAATTTAGCCAGTCTCCCCTTGGAAGTTTATTCCAGCAGAGATGATGGGGGCATCAGCTTGAAGGGTATGAGTCAATGAAGTATAAAGGCTTTAGCACAGCACCGGGCACATAGTATTATTTATGCAATAAATCTTAGTTATTTTAGTTACAACCTTTGGTAAGAGTAATAATATTATCCACCTAATCTGCACTATACCACTTATTCCTTCCATTATGGAGATTCTCTCTCCTTTAAACTGTTAAACTTGAAGAGGAAAGCAAACCTGATAATGTGGTCACATTTATACCCATAAATTCTACCTCCAGCACCTCCAAGCCCTGATACCTCAGATATAAGCAAAAACAATTAAAGTATAGAGAAGCCCTGAGAGGCGTTAGGAGAAAGTTTTCCCATGGTTTAGTGTGTTTGCAAAGGGAAGTATTATGGGAAAACCTAACCAAAGTTGTGAAACAAATGGTCTCCTCGGTCATGTGGCATTTCCCAGCTTTCCTTGGATTATATGCTGTATTAATCTGCCCTGACTGATAAATGTTTATAGAAGTGTGAAACTCTGTTACTTTGATTTTTATTTTAATTCAACCTCATTAAAAGCATCGCGCTATACCCACCCTATCAGCATGTTCATAGACAGCTGTGGAGAAGATCTAGACAAAATAATCCTCCTGTAGAAGCGGAAGCCTCTGGCTATAGAAGGAAGATTACCAGGCTGGCAGCGCCTTCTCTACTCACTTAGTAAATGCTGGTCTCACTTTCCTCAGCTGTGAAAGGAGATCATCGGAAGAGATCATCTCCAAAGTGAATAATGTTACATTTCTGCAGTTCCTCAAGGCCATGTAGTTAGGAAGTGGCAAAACTAGGAGGCAAAATTCCTAATTCCTCAAGATCATATACTGAATCTCCTAAGTGAGTGCTTCTCGCTATATTGGAACGCTTGCTTTAGGAATAACAATTTTCTTGAAATTTTAAGTTTGACAGCTCTTTAAATTATTTTGCTATCTCTACAGGCAGCAGAATGTTATTTTTCTCAGGTTAGGCTAACACTAACCACATTGTTACCACTTAAATAAACAAATATTTATGTTTAAATATTACTCTTATCAAACAAGCATCACTTTGTTGCTTTTGTTGAAATCTGGATTGCTAACAGTGGGTTCTTGAGCTAGTAACCAGTTAACTTTAGGCAGCAAGAAATGCAAACGATGAAGATCTCAAAGAAGAGTTACCTCATTTTCCCTCGGGCGCTCCAATTTAGCCTAAGTTAAGACCCATACATATTGAGAAACTGTTAACAAACAGCCCTGAACCGAAGAATGCATCAAAAGTTTCAAATTCACGTATATCTTTAAATGCTTTTACTTTTGGGGTGAATTTTTAATGCTCTGTTTTAAGAGAAAAACATTCAGTTGTTTAGGCAAAGTTCTTAAGTAAAAATCTTAGTTGTGTTTTTCCATATAAATTATCACCTAAGCAAAAACAGGAGTGAAGGGAGAGATTGGTGATGACCTAAGGCTGAACTCCCTTTCTGAGAGAAGAGGAGGCTGTGGGGAATGAAAAACTAGCTTATCTCTGGAAGTTCCTATGTGTTCTGTATCCATGTATCCTGACATCATAGGATTTCCCAAAACTCCTTTGAGGGAGGCTGCCCATCCTTCTGGCAAAGTTTGCCTATTTTGATGATGATTTTGAGTACTTCTAGTTCTTTATAGCCCAAGAAATCCAGAGAGGTTCCCTATGTTTTAATTGTTGATGAGAATCAGATTTTTATGCTCAATTAAAGTGCTTTATTGTTGATCTAATGCAGTTCATATGGAAATTAATAATTTCAGGAAATACTTGTTAAGACCAAAAAGAAAACTCACTGGATTATATGTAGATGCATATTGCTTCCATTACTATTAAAAGCAATTAGATAGATCCCTCTCCCCCACTGAGAATGGGCTCCTAAATATTTTATGGTCGGAATAACTGATTTAATTGATTTACATTTAACTGTAGTTATTTTTACTGATTTGTTCAAATAAGTTTCTGGAAGATTCAGATTTGACTAACACTAACTGTGGTAAGTGCTTTCGCACAGCTTCCTCGTATTCTCATTTAATTCTCACAACAGCTCTGCAGGGTAGGTCTAATTATTCCCATTTTACTTACTGAGAAACCAAGGCTCAGAGAAGTTAAGTAAATTTCCCAAAGTCTCACAGAGCTAAGAAGTTGGAGAACTTAAGTTTGAACCCAGGTCTTCTGACTCCAAATACAGTGCTCAATGCATTAAACTAAACTGCCTTCTTCAGGCCCAAAGAGGTCCATTTATCACAGAGCTTTTAAAAAATTAAACAGTTTCTATTTGTTTGGGAAATACTTCATTTCTCAAACCATACTGTGTCATACCTTATATGTACTCTCTTACTAATTCAATATATTGGTATAATTCAATAGTTCCTGGAAAGCCTGGTGGTTTTCTATGAATAAGTATAACATTTTCTGCCTACTGAGAACCTTCTGTGTTTATCCAATAAATAACTCATATTATCTATTGTCTACCTTAAAGGGCAGATGTTCATGCCAGTTTATTCTAATAAAAGTCAAGTCGTTTACAAACTGCACCTGTTTTGAATGGGTATCATTGCTTAAAATGTAAAGGACTTCCTAGCCTACATCACAATTACATGCTCAGGGTTTTTGCTTTCACTTTTTAATTTTGATGTCAGAGGATTTTTATAATCTTTAGGCTAAAGCAACCTCATAGCAAAATATACTTATTTAGTCATTTGTTTTCTATTCTTTCCTTTATCAGGGCATGGGGATTTTTTTGTTTTGAGGCTTAAAAAATAAAAGGTTCTAGGTAACTCTGAGACAGCCTAATCAAAATCCCCCATTTTACCAATAAGAAAATCGAAGCCCAGAGATATTAAAGGGCCCATCCAAGGTCAGCAAGACAATAAGTAGTAGATTCAGGACTAGAAAATTAATCCAGAATCTTTCCTCCATACCATAGCTGGAAGATTTGGATTTTAAAAAATTAATTAATGGAGCTGTCTGGCAGAAGGCCCCATTGACTTCCTGCCTTCCAAGAAAAACACTCATATAGACCCAGAAGAAGGCCACCTCTCAATTCTAGAATCTAGAAGGAATGAATACAATTTACAAGGCATTTGGAAGTAAAGTGAGACAAAACCTTTCAGGTTGTAGCTCACTGTTTTCTTTCGCTTTGCTTCATGAAACAGGTTCTGTGAAATAGAAAATCTGAAAGATATTTAATACTTGTTCTCATTAACCATGTCAGTCTCCTTACTCAGAGCTCTGGTGCCAGAAAAATAACTGGCTTATCCTTTCTCTTAACCAGATGCCACACTATAAAGTGAAAAGCTTCTCTATCCCACCCTCTCTCCCATCTCCCCACCCACCTCCTCTTCATTCAGTCCAGCTCCAAGTTCTAGGGCTAAAATGTGAGCAGCAAGCAGAGAGGATCTGTTGGAGGCATAGTGCATTCTGAGAAAAACGCCCTTTAGGTGAGGACAAAAACAATAAATAAGCAAGTAGCAGAAAATGCAAATATTGTGATTTTTCATGTATGGTGTTGGATCAGAGATCCAGAAAACCAGACAATAGAAAGGAAAAGGATGCCACTTCAATAGAAAAGTGTTAAACTAGAAACTGGACATGGAAATATGTACATCTTCTTACCCTCAACCTGTGCATCCAAAAAAGGGATTTGACAAACACTCAAGTGGACAGATAGCAAAATGAAAGGCAAATACTGGGTTTGAGGAGAAAGGACCATTTAAGGATGAGTATAGAGAAAACAAATGCGGCATTAAAAAAAAAAAAAATGTGACTGAATGAAGGAAAATGAACAACTTCCAGAACAGTTGAAAGTAGTCTACTGCAAGAAACAAGAAAATTTTAGGATTCTCTTCGTCATAATTGAAGGAACAGAAGAATTGCTTCTATGCAGCAATAGTATGTTATCTTAAAATGGGAATGGATTAAGAGAAAAAGGCACCGGAATAAAATGAAAAAGAAGATAAACTACAAAGAAGGATTTCAAGGAAGCTAAAAACACAATAGCAGATTAAAATCCACATTGGAAGTAGAAAAGAATAATACAGATGCTTATAAAAAACTCAGTGTGGGACTTCCCTGGTGGTCCAGTGGTTAAGACGCCGCGCTTCCACTTCAGGGGGCACGGGTTCGATCCCTGGTCAGGGAAGTAATCCCGCATGCTGCGGGATGTGGCCAAAAAAATATATATATATATCAGTGTGAAGAACAAACGAGATTTTCTTCCTATCATTCTTTCAAAAGAAACAGGAGATGAAAATAGGGGAAAGATAATGGATTTGGAAGACAGAACATTAGCTAACATTACTGATATTTGCTTTCCTGATGGAAGGAGTATATTAAGAAAAATATCATTAGACTATAAAAATGAAATCTTTCCTGAACAAAACAAAAATCTGTGTATTTAGATTGAAAGGTCTCACTGCATTCCAGGCCAAAAAAAAAAACAAGTGAAAGAGACTTGTACCTAATCACCTCCTGGCAAAATTTTAAACTACCAAGGATAAAGAATGAAAAATCCTGTAGGCATTCAGTCAGACAGAAATAAGTTGCCTATCAGAAAACAAAAGAACATTCTGGCTCCAGACTTCTACTCTATAGCACTAAGTGCCAGGAAACGATAGGGAATTCTGAGGGGAAAAGGTGACTTTGGTATTTGATACACATTTTATGTGTAAAGATATGGAAAATATTTTTAGTTGTGACAAGCATTGAAGGAAACCATCTATGTACTATTCTTAAAAAGATAAATTATACTGCAACCTACAAAGCTTGGTTAAATTTTGTTGTTGTTGAATATCATAATTTCAAGGGACTGTGGGGTGTCAGATCATTACCCACTGGAAGAAAGATGTATGCTTTTAAATAGGTAATATGGCGAGAAGACAAAAATCTCCCCAAATGCCCAAAGTCCTCACTTAAAATGGGCTGAACTAATACAAGAAAATGGACCTAAAAACAATTGCCACCTCACAGCATTGTTTCTTTATTTTTATTACTGAAGTGATGCATGATCATTATAGTAAAAATAGAAAATTCAGATACTTTTTTCTACAAATAAAATTTAAATTGCTGTTTTCCCCACTACCATTTAAAACACTATCCTGAAAGAGTCCCTTGCTTCCAAGTGAGAAAAGGCAAGGGGTCCCCACGTTCGTCCTGGTGTCTGATAGCCTAGACCAGAGCTTGTGGAGGCCATCCTGTGTGCTTCTCCACTCTTCCCAAACTCGGAACTAACAACAGGTGCAAAATTAGAAAATTACAGAAGATAAAATCTGTGTTTTAACAAGAGATCAGGAGAAATGAAACTTGTTTTAGAATACAAATGCCAGAAAAGTTCAGTTTCAACAGCAGGAAGCTGGCTGGGGGCAGTGAGGTGCTTTCCTTAGCTATACTTGAAGTTTTATGGAACTGTGTTTAAATTCAGATAGTAAGGGAATAAAAGCAGTAAAAACAAACAAACAAAAACACAAAAAAACCCACTAAATTACTTCCTTCCAGGGTCTACAGTTATCAGTGTTAGAACTAAAGCTGGGTTGCTTTCTTTTGGTTTTCATTTGCTTGCACTGAACAGACTTGAAAACACACAGGAACACTGAGTGTCATTGGCCTTGCTCAGTTCCTTCCTGGTCATATAAAGGTTTTGTCTGTGCCCCAAGTGGTCATGACAATTTAAACTGGAAATTAAAATTTCAACAACACCAGCATGTTTACTTTAAATTTAGAAATGCAAAAGTGAATGGGTTGCTTTGCGTTTGCTTCGTTTTTCCTTCTGAAGCATAGCAAACCTCTTGCAGATGGTAGGAGCCTCTTCTGGAAAAGCTCCAATTATAACCTTTCCCAGGGTCTCCTCCTGCTTGGCTGTGACTAACAAAAGTCTGTTCACTTTAACTACTTAGACAAGAAACACGTTGCTTTTATTGAAATTTTTAATATTTTCTGTGTAGCCGTACGTTCCAAAAGATAGCAATAAAACTGTGTCCTGGTGTTTTCACTGTTCTGGATTTTTTTTTAAATGTAGAGGAGGCATCCATAATTTCTTAACACTGGAAACATCACTCTGAAGGACAGAGGAAATGGTCAGTAACTTGAATTATTTTATTGTACCATTTTCAACTTTTTCTTTCTTCCTCCAGTGATGCCTGCACATGTACACACATGTATGTGCACGTGGGATCACCCGAGTGGGAAAGCACGTATGGCATCAGTTTTATGTCATAGAGCGTCAGGGTTTCTTGTTCATTTAGTCCAGCCCTCTAGTTGATAGTCCAGTATAGTCTTAACAATTTGCAAGTTTCTGGGGTTTTTTTGTTTTGTTTTTTTTAAGTTGTTGGTGTGTTGTTTGGTTTGGTTTATGTACATGCAGCTTGCCTGTTTAACCCAGATTTTTGAAAATAAAGAAAATGTTAATGTATATTTTATGTCTGTTTTATTAAAATAACTGCGTAATTTTAACTTAATCAGCAGTATGCATGGTTTCTGAATTTTTTTATTTTAGCATCACATTCCTGGAAGTATGTTGTCCTTTGTATTTTGCAAAACGTAGGGACATTTTGAGCAGTTCTGTGCCTGTATTCTCTGCCTCTGAGCTAATGCTTCTGGTGAAATCAGTTCTGACTGACTCTCCCTCTGGTTCTCTGATATAGATTCCTTCACTTGGCAGGCTGAGGGCCCATTTGGAAAGCTCTCATGGTGACTGTATATTGACCATTGTATACATGCCTCTAATGTTTTTCTGCTCTTTAAATTAGTATTTATGGCTTTTGGAGAGTGCATTTAATCCTAAAACCTTTTAAAGTTGAAATTTACTGTTCTATATATACAACAGCTAAAATCATTCCTAGGAAACAAGTTTCTGAAAAATACTTAAGAATGAGTGTAATGGTGGTAATGGTGAAAAGATGAGAGGTTTCATTCACAAATATTGACCCTAAAGCAAATTTAATCTCTTCTCATTGTTTTGCTTAGAGCAATGATTTTTAAAATCTTAGACTCCTGAACCAGTTAAAAAATTTGATGAGAGCTGTAGGTCATTTTCTCAAGAAGATGCGTACTTGCATGCAACATTACATACATAAACCCAAGTTTAAAAACTCCTGCACTAGATTTTTTAAAAATGAGTTGTCTTTTTGAGATCTATGCTAAAATATTTAAGAATCTTCTTCAAAATAATCCAGAGGGGTAGAGAAGATAGAGGTGTAGATGGGATATAAATCGTTAAAGCAGATCAGTGGGTACATGAGCATTCATTATACTCTTCTCTCTTTTTTTGTAGATGTTTGAAATTTTCTGTAAGGCAGACTTTAAAATAAACACACAAAAAGCTCTTGTACTAGAGACTCCACAACCCTCCTTACCAGTCTTATAGAATCACAGAATCTTCAAGCCGAAAGGAAGGACCTGAGGAGAGGTGAGAGTAACGATGCTGACAAATACAAGTGAGGCCCTCTAGATGACACCCAAGGAGCATCTTCAGGCAAGGGTGGTGAGTTGTAACAGTAATGGCGAGAACCAGTGAAATTTTAATTGTTAACAGGGCCTGGTTTGCATCTACTACATAGCAACACGTTTTGTCTCTCCCTTTAATACAGAGAGTCGATCTGTGGAAATATGGTTGATCCCAGCAGCCTTAGCTGTCACATACAGATTGAGATGTGATCCATCATGCTGAAAGTACCCAAGATGGGCACACTGAGCCAGGGCCCCAGAAGGCCTGGGGTAGCACATGGCCTTCTAGGCCTGAGGACAATTACTCCTCATGGCATTGCTCTGGAAACTATGTGCTACCGAAACCTTGAAAGAATGAGAGAACCTGCAGGCAAGGACCAGCAAGGGTGTATTAGGTAGGGTAGACAGAGCTAGAGGCGTCAATGGCCTGGTGCCTGCCCACTCTCCCTTAGGTGTCAAGACATTCTTTCCCAGTGCCTGAGGGCATCTCTCAGGAACAGTACCTTTTGGCTTGTTTCAGTCTGTTCCATCTCCTTTTTCTTGCCCTCTCCCAGAATAGGACTGGAGCCCCAGAAGGTGTGCAGCCCATCTTCCTTCCCCAGTACATTCCCTTTTCTGTTTCTTCTTTCGGTTTCCCTGTTTGATTTCTTCCTCTGCTTAGGATCATTTTCACCACCATTTTTGCTGGTAAGACACCAGGGACAGACATGAAAGACATTAAGCAAGATATATTTCAGCAATAAACAAGCTTCTTGTATTACTCATGGGATCCCAAAGAAATAAGGATGAGAAATCAAAATTCCTGCCGGAGTATTTACAATGTACTCAGCTGTTGGAATGCTCAGAATGCAGTCATGGAAGTAATTTAGCACATTTCTAATACACTTAAGTATGGTGACAATGTGTAAGAGTTTGGTCATTTAAAAAACCCAGTGAATCTTTCAAGACATTATTAAAGAATCTAACGCCCACCAATAACAAATAGCATTTATGACAGATAACAGTTAATACCGTATTTGTGGTTTGTTGTTGTCTGTCCCTAGGAGAATGGCCCAGAATTGAAAGGATGCAACTCGACCTCCCCATAGGCAGGGAACAGCATTATCTAGATGTTTCCTTTTGTCCTGTAGTCTCAGGACATGTACAGACTATGTACAGCTCACTATCATGCATTTCTCCTCAATGTAACAATGCAGCCAGGGCACTGTTTCCCAAGTGTCAGTCATTCGTGTCCCTCCTTAACAATTTTGTGATAGCTGAGTCCACTTGTTCTATTACTTATTTGCTATTTTCTTGAAATTGATCCTTCTCTTTTACTTGAGTAAGCCAGAAATAAATCCTTTTTTTTAAAGCAGGGTTCCTGGAGCCAAACCCCTCAGGTTCAAATTCCAGTTCTGCCTCTTACTAGTTCTGTGACCTTGGGCAAGTTATTTGACCTCTCTGTGCCTCAATTTCTTCATCTTTAAAAAGGGGATAACAATATCTAGCTTGTAGGATTGTGGTGAGGGTTAAGTAAGAATAGTAATACATATACAGCACTTAGAACAATGGCCAGTACCTAGTAACTGTCAAAAAATATTAACTATTAGCTATGTTATTTATATTACTACATAAATGCTGGATCACTTGCAGTACCTAGAGATAACAATACACAACTACTAAAGTTAAAAGTGTTTGCCCACATGTACCCCAAGAATCCTCTCTAGCGTCACCAGTGGTGCAGCCACCCGCTGTGGGAAACAGCTTGGCCAGCCTCTTCTGTCTGAAGTTACCTTCTCCTTGGCTTCCATGAGGACTTAAGGTGTCGCTGTCTCCTGATTTTTTCGATGCGTCTCTAGATTCTCAGGCACCTCGTCCCTTGACTCTGTCATTTATACTGATTCAATTTTATACATTTTGTCAAGGCGATTTCATCCCCTCCCATGGCCTGAGCATAAGCAGACCTACGTTATCAAAAACTTTTTCAACCGGGGCTCTTTGTCTGAACCGCAGAAGGCAGAACGCAACCCGAGTGCCTGTTTTCTCAGTTCTCCTGAGAACTAGTGCCATTCTAGATCAGGGGAGAGACGCTCATTCCTTCCAGACGGTGGAGGCCTTAGGGCAGCAGTGCTTAATTCTCTAGTGGAGCCGCAGCTGAGAAGGGCTCCTCGACCCAGGTCCCACCCGTATTTCTTCCTAAGGTAATGGCGCTTGTATCCACCGTGTTGCCCAAGCCAGAAACCTGACATTTTCCATGACCTCCATCCTCCCTCTCCCCCCAATTCCTCTCTCATCCTCCATTGTGTTTCCATCATTGGATAATTCTACCCGCCTTAATAACCCTTGAATCTCTCCCCTTCCCATTCTGCTCGCTGCCACCAGCTTGGTCAGCCCATACCACTTGCCCCAGGATCACGTAAAAGCAACCTGAGTGGTCTTCTTGCCTCTACTAGTCTCTCCTCCACTGCTTCCTGGGAAAATCTCACTAAATGCACACCTTATTCTATCATCACCCCACCCATGGCTCTCCAAAGCCCTTCTGATAAAGCTCCACACCCTCCACGTGGAGGCTGGCTCGTGCTGTTACCCCACTCCCGCGTCTCTGCACTGGGCCTGCTCCTCCCCTCTGCCCAGGAGGCCCTCTCCTTCCACCCGCTCCTCTGCCATCACCCCTTTCTTTTGTGAAAGTCTTACTCAACCTTCAGTTCTTGCCCGGCACGCTGGACATGTGAGCTCCTCCTCTAAGGAGCAGCCAGTCCTCTTGGATTCTGCAGCCTCGGGAGTTAGCAACGTTGAACAGGACCAGGATCCGGTCACTGTCACCCCTGCAGGGCAACTCCCATCCCCAAGGAGCCAGGTGTGTTCAAAGGGGGCAGCTCAGCATTTGCCCCGAGAAGTGGCTGACCCGGGACACCAGGACAGAGGGCTGGCTGCACTTTAGCTTGCGGCTGCTCAGAGCCTGTCTTTTCACTGTTGGACGTTTTCCTAAGAGAACTTGAATTAATAGCTCGGTGATGAATGATGAGGGGCTGGCACACACTCCTGTTTTCTTAACAGAATTATGGCTGCCAGCCTCACTGTATTGGCTACAATATTACAAGGCTCTGGAATCTCCTGGGAGACTCCCAACAGTCATAACATCTGTGGCATGGAGAAGATTTCCAAAGGACTGCACTGGAGAAGCACCCAAAGAGGTACAGCTAAATTCCTTCTGACCGAAGAGTTTTAACCTGGCACCCGTGGCTGGGTTTCAGGGAGTCTAGGAACCCCTAAGATTACAGGCGTAGGTTTTTTTGTGTGTATGTCTATGTGTACATTCACTTGGGGAGAGGGTCCATGCTGAGGACCAAGATGCCAGTTTTCCCTTTAGATGGTCAGACTTATTTCATTTGTTCATTAAAATGTTTGGACACTTGTTATAATGTGCCAGGCACTATCCTAAGTACTGGGGGTATATATCAGTGAAAACCACACACACACACACACACACACACACACACACACACACACACACACAAAAGTATTTGCACTTACAGCCCTTATATTCTAGTGGGAGAAGGCAGACAATAAACAAAATAAGAAAGTCAGTTACATTCTATGTTAGAGGGTGCCAAGTGTCCAGAGAAAAATTAAGCAAGGTTGCTGATAAAGGGAGATGAAATTTTGAATACAGTGGTCCAAGAAGGCATCATTTAAAAGATGACATTTAAGTAAAGACTTGAGACTGTTGAGGGAGCAAAGCTACATGGGTAAAGGGGGGAAGACCGTGCCAGGCAGAGGGAAAAGCGGGGGGAGGTCCCTCGCTCTTCAAAGTTGCTTTCGCCTGACATTGAGGCAGACAGCAGGGGCTAAGAAAACATCATCACCTTCTGGTAGAGTGGAAGGGCTGGGCATCTCAGGTCAAACTGCTTTCTGTCTGATGGACCAGACTGGTTTGTCTGACCAGAGCTGCAAAGAATAAGAATATCACTCGGGACCAGGGACTGACATTCATTATCATTCAGACCTGTTAGTTCTAGCACGAGGTGGAAGCACATATACTTTTGGCTCAAATTCCAATTGTCATTTTGGTCACTGGCAGTTTTCAGTAGATCAACAGCCTCTCAGTAGAAAAGCTTAATAACCCTAAGAGGGAAAGAGAAAAGAGTACATTAAGATTCAAGGGGGGAAAAACGTTGCCTGTTTTCAGCTAAATTCTCTTTGTTCCAACAAAGACTCATTTGACAATATTTTGTATAGTTGTAATCTATTGTAAAGATTTTGGCTTTTATTCTTAGTGAGATGGAAACTCATTAGAGAAAAGACATGATCTTAACTTATATTAAAAAATTATTATGGTAAAATGTACATAAAATTTACCATTTTAACCATTTTTAAATGTTACAGTTCAGTGGCGTGAAGTACATTCACATTGTTGTGCAACCATCACAACTGTTCATTTCCAGAACTTTTTCATCATCCCGTAGTGTAACTCAGTACCCATTGAATAATAACTCATTTCCCCCTTCTCCCGGCCCCTGAGTAAAACCACCGTTCTACTTTGTTTCTACAAATTTGACTACTCTAGGCATCTAAGTGGCATATTTGTCCTTCTGTGTCTGGCTTATTTCACTTAGCATAATGGCTTCAGGGATCATCTGTGTTGTAGCATGTATCAGAATTTCATTCCCTTTTAAAGCTGAATAATATTCTGTCGTATGTATATACCATAGTTTATGTATTCGCCCGATGATGGATATTTAAGTTGCTTCCACCTTTTGGCTTTTATGAATGATTCTGCTGTGAACATGGGTGCAGACATATCTGTTTGAGTCCCTGCTTTCAGTTCTTCTGGGTTTATGCCCAGAAGCAGAATTACTGGATCAAAGGATAACTCTGTTTAATTTTTTGAGGAACCAACATACTGTTTTCCACAGCAGCTGCAGCATTTTACATTCCTACCAACAGTGCACGAGGGTTCCAATTTCTCCACATTCTCACCAACATTTGTTTTTTGATTTGTTGGGGGTTTTTTTTGACAGCAGCCATCTTTGTGGTTTTTTATTTGCATTTCCCTAATGATTAGTGATGCTGAGCATCTTTTCAGATGCCTTACTTACATTTTTAAAATATCACTCTGGCTGTTGTGTTGAAATTCCCAACTGTGGGGTGAGATGAAGGACAGGGGACAAATGTGGAAGGAGGAAAGCCAGTCTGTTGCAGAAGTCTAGGTATATGATGATGGTGGCTTGGAGCAAGATGTTAGAAGTGGAAGTAGTAAGAATTCATGGGATTCTGGATATACTTTGAGGCTAGAGCTGCTACGATTGAAAGAGGAGTGTGAGAAAGGAGTCCAGAATAACTCCTATAATTTATGGCTGTGCAAATAGCCATTTACTGAGTCGGGGAATGCCAGGGGAAGAGTATGCTGGGAAGGTGAGGCATTAAGCGTCCAAGTCTGGACATGTTAAGCTTGGTTGCCTATTAGACTTCCAAGTGGAGATGTCAGTTTGACGGTGGATATGGGAGTTTGGAGATCAAGGGTATTTCAGTTATCTTTTGCTGCATAATAAATAAACTACCCCAAAATTTAGGAGTTTAAAACAGCAACAATTTATTATTTATCATCCTGTGGGTTGACTGACTGGCTCAGCTGTGCAGTTCTGCTCTATGTGGCATCAGCTGGGATCACTCACTTGGCTGCATTCAGTAGTGGGCTACGTGGGAAGGTCCAGAGTATCTTCATTCACATATCTGGCACCTCAGGGAGTCAGACTTCTTACGTGGCGACTGGTTTCTCCAGAAAGGACGAGATCAGAAGTTGTCAGGCTTCATAAAGGATAGGTCCAAAATGACATAGCACCTCTTCTGCCATATCCTATTTGTCAAAACATGTCACAGGGCCAGCACACGTGAGCGGAGGGAACACAGACTCCACCGTTTGATGAGAAGAGTGGCATGTGCCTAGAGGGATTGGGTGGCAGCCATCTCAGGAGACTGACCAACACAAAGAGAGCTCAGGGTTGGGGACTTCAGTTTGAAAGCAATCAGAAGACTGTACTTAAGCCATACTACTGGATGAAGATTACCCAGGGAATGACTGTAGATAGAAAGGAGACGGAAAGGCTGATCTCCAGGGTATTCCAACATTTTGCATTTGGAAGGAGGAGAAGCCAGTAAATGAGGCTGAGAAGAAACAACCAATAAGGAAGGAGGAAAACCAGGAGAGTGCAGGGCTGCTGAAGACAGGTGCAGAGAGCGTTTCAAGAAAGAGGGAGTGGGGGGGGGACTTCCCTGGCAGTCCAGTGGTTAGGACTCTGCGCTTCCACGGCAGTGGTCACAGGTTAGATCCCACATGCTGTTCGGTGTGGCCAAAAAAAAAAAAAAAGAAAGAAAGAAAAGAAAGAGGGAGTGATTCGTTGTGGAAAATGCTGCTGAAAGTTCAAGCGAGACAAGGGATGAAGATTGACAACTGGATTTGGCCACGTGGAGACGACTGGTGGTTTTACAAGAATAATTTCAGTGAATTTGTGGAGACATAAGCTTGATTAGGGTGAGTTCCAGAGCTAATATGCAGACAGAAATTAAAGGCAGTTGGCGTGGACAACTCTTTTCAGGAGTTACACAGGGAAGCAGAGAAATGGGACAGTAAATAATAGGATGTAGATCAATGGAAGACAAATGAAGAAACCAGCTTTCAAAAGAATGTGAACCATTCATCCATTACAGCAAGTAAGGCAGAGTATCATATGGTCACAAATGCAGGTCGGGTGATTAGATGTGCTAGTGGGAGGTGCTGTAGAAGCAAATGCTGTCTAGCGGTGAAGGACGGTTAGTCCAGCCTTGGACAAAATGTAAGATCATCAGACTATCTTTGAGTAGGTGCACATTTATAGGCAAAAAGCGTGATTCTGTGGAGAAAGCTAGGAATGCAAAGAAATAACTGACAGTGTGGAACCTGAGAGCATGTGGCTCAGGAGGGGATGCAGAACTTGGGGCAGAAGAGGACTATCTGACTCCAGCTTCAGAGAATGGCCTGAGTCTGGTGACTCAAGAACGGGGAAGGCAGTCTTTAGAGCCCAGGATGTCAAGGACCTGGGAGACTAGGGTATTAGGTCACACGACAGTGGCTGCCGATACCTCCAGGACAGCAGCAGGGATAACGCAGGGGAGAGGACGACTGTGAAGTAGTAGTCGAGTCCTTAAAGAAGGGGAGGGAGCACCCAGGCAGAGTACTGGGCAACGGTGATGCTGGCGTTTTTAAGGGGGGAGGGGGCATGCATTTTTAAGAAGTGGATTTTGAAAGGAAATGAATATTCTGGAGGGGCAATGGTGAGTGAGCCAGACACTAGCTGAACCTGCAGCCGGGATGTAACCCCTGATCTGCCTCCTCCTGAGAGGCACTGGAGACCTGTAGACCTCGAGAGGAAGCCAGGGACTAGAAAGAGTTCGAACGTATGTATAGATATGTTTTGGTGATTGAACCAAAGGAATTCCAGACATCACAGCAGGGCATCATCAGGAAAGGACGTCATGGGAGGGTTGGGGGCCGCAGGTGCAGGGCAGGAGGCTGAACCGCAAGGGAGGGAAGAGCGGGCAGCTCACTCTGGTGGCAACCAAGAGCGAAAGGCAGGCGGTGGAGGTGGCACCCGAGGCGAGATGGGAGTTTTGAGTTCTGCTCTCCCACCTCCTAGCTGTGTGGCTAAGAGATCACTTAGCAAGTTAGTACATCTTGTGTTTAGATGGCAAGTGACAGAAAACCTACTTTAATCTGGCTTAAACAATAATGAGGGTTTACTACCCCCATACATACCCTTCCATAGAGGAAGGGCGGCACTGTAGGAATTGACTCAGCTGTGCAATGATGTCCTCAAGGACCCAGTTTCTCTATATTTCTCTGTTGCACCTTTTATCGTGGTGGCTTCATCCTAAGGCTGTTCCACCTCATGGTCACATGACGGCTGCCAACAACACTCAGGAAAAAAATATATATATGATTTCCTTTTACACATCTAGAAAGACTCCCTTTTGGTAGCAGTCTCAGAAAGGTGAAAAAATATCTCTTCCATACGTGCAGCAAACCTCTCCTGCAGTCTCATTTGGGTTGAACTTGGGTAACGTGTCCACTCTTGAACCAGTTCCCATGGTCTGTGATATACCACGTGCTGACCGGCTGTGGCAAGAGGGAGTCATCCTGATCGGTTTGGAGCACGTAAGGCCCACCCCTGTTGCTGAGACAGTCGGCACACTGGCTGTATTGGGGAAGAGTCATGCTCAATAAAAATCTGAGTATTGTTAGGAAGGGGAAAGGAAGAATTTGTGCTGAGTAGACGACTAAGAACGTCCACTCACTGAGCTGTCGTGAAGGTTAAATGAATATTTGCAAGGATGCCTTGCTTTTTCTTTCTTAAAAGGTTCTTGGAGGTAGAGCTCTAGAGGAAAGCTGTGAGAGCGAAAGACAGATAAGGGGGGAGGTGAAGAAACAGAAATTTGGGTTAAGAATCCAAGAACTAAGCGGAAGAGACAGCAGAGGTAGATGGGGCTGGAGCTGAGGCGTGGATGTAAACAGAACACGCCTGTCTGAATTCTCAGTAGAAACTGAGAGTGAAAATTCTTCTGGTGCCTTGCAAGTCCCCCTTTCCCAAGAGCTCATGAGGGCCTAATTGGTTCATCTCTATACCTGCCTGTGCTCAAAAATGTTCAGTCACTCCCAGCTCTATACTGGGCTAGACATTTGCCTCACCCTGGAATTCCAGACTCTCTAGAATATGAGAGTCTGGAATTGGCTTCATTCTAATTATTGCCATATACAAATTTACCCACAAGGTCCATACAAGTCCAACCAAACTGGACTTTTGGTTGCTTCACAATGGCCCCTACACCGGCTCTCCTGCCTGCCTTTGTGCAGGTTTTTCTTTTGCTCTGAATGTTGCTCTCCTATCTTTCCCGGCTGGAATCTCTCATCTTGAAAGCCAAGTTCAAATGATTGTTCTCCGATGGAGCCTTCACTGGTCCTTCCACGCTCATGTACTCATTCCTTCCTCACTACTGGTGTGCTATTAGCATTAGCTACTAGTGTCACCTACTCTAGACTGTCAGATTCTTGAGGACAGCGAAGTTCTCCTCCATACATGTTCATTCTTTATTTGCTCATTAAAAAAAGCTGTGGGTGTCAACTGTGTGCTAGTCACTGTGCAGACAGAGGTGAGGAGGTAGCACTCAGTAAATACTGGTTGAACTTAATGCTACTGAAATGGGCTAGTGCCAGCTGGTAGGATTCCAGTGGGGGGACCAACTGCACTAACGAACCGATGTCCTCTCTGTCGATCTTCTATTCTGAGTGTAACCATATTTGCCAAAACCCTTGCCTCAGTGGGCCTTAAGTGCATATAAAAGCTGAGTGTTTATTGCCAAAGTAAAGCAAAGAACTGAGACAAATAATGAGACAGCTTATAGATTGTTCAGGAAAAAAAAAAATCTGCCTTTGAAATTATTAAGTCATTTCAGTTTTTATTCCAGAGTCATACAAAGCACTATCGTCTGTATTATTTAGCAGTGGCTTTCAAAACATTTTTGCCATTTCACAGTAAAAAAAAAAAAAAAACCTTTATATCATGATTCAGGTCATATTTATTCATTCATTCATTCCTTCAATTAAGTAAGTATTAACTACCTACAATATGCCAAATACTATTCTCAGCAGAATACAGTAGTAAACAAAAAGGAAGGAGGGAACAAAAGCCCTTGCCTTCAAAGACCTTACATGCTAGTGGAGCATACAATAAACAAAATAAGTAAAACACACAGAAAAGGAAGACTCATGAACAAAACCTCCTATTATTACGTGCCATGTACTCTGATATTTTCTATTTTATATATATAAAAAAAAAAGCGGGTCACACCCCATTCAGCTATTAAGTTGGCCTCTCAATTCGGTAACGTGTTGAGACCTACACTTTGAAAAATACTGATCTAGACACTTTATGGAGTAGGCAGAGTGTGTTCTGTGCCCGTTATACAGATGAGACAGAGTGACACGTAAAGCTCAAGGTTAAGTGGGTTAGCCACACACACGCGCGCTCCGAGGGAAGCAACGCTGGCACGTGTCCTCAGGGCTTCTGACGGAGCCCACTGCTGCCCTCTCCATTATCCTCTGCAGTCCTCACAACTGTCGTAGTCCCTACCTCTCTTTGACTATGAAATCCTGACCTCTACCTGGAGCAGCTCTTCCCTCCCCTGCCAGGTAAAATCCCATCGATACTCCTAGGCCTGTGTAGACTGCCCGTCTCCGGGATGCGGCTCCTGTGCCACTCACTGGACGCTGGCTTCCTCACTGCTGTACCACAGTAGGATCCTCTCCACCGTGACCTCTTTAAGAGCAAGTCTTACTCTCCTTTTCCCCCCAGGGCACAGCTTTACAGAGTAGGTATTAAAAAATACACATGGAACTGAACTGAATTTGTACGTGACTCAAAGGAGAGGGGTGAAGGAAGTGCTTACTCTATTTGAAAGGCTGAGACCAGAAAAGATACCACTGGGAAAAGACCTCTTTACCGAGGTTATAAAAGTCACACATTTGGCAGAGGCTTCAACAATAAAAAACTATACAATCCAAAAAACGTATCTCCTTAGCATCGGGAGATTTAGAACGACGCCAGTAGCTCCTGGATCGCACAGAACAGAAACTTAGTCAAATCAATTCAAGGAAATGAGGACCACGATAAGAAGGGCCAAGGCTAGCTGTGTGGACCTGAGGCAGGGCAGAGGCAAAGGCCCCAGGTGACCCTCAGCAGCAGAAGAAAGGGCACCTTTGCTGCAATGGTGACCATTACGATGGGGACAGCTGCCAACTCACCCAAATGAAGAAAAGCAGTCGCAGTTCTCAACAGAAAGAATCTAAATGGCGCAGCCATATCTAGAATTGTCCACTCCTTTTCATATAGTTGGGGTAAGATGGGGCTGTGTGGTTGGTACAAATATCTAAGGGAAGGAGAGAGAAGCTAACTCTTCAAAAAGGGAGATGGACTTATTCTAATTATTGACCCAAACTGGAATATAAAGTTTAAATTTTAGGCTACCACCAGAGAGGATGGGGACTCAAGGCCAAGATGAGGTCAGTTATAAAAAATACTGTATCTGTGATATAGTAGAAAACTTAATTTCAGTCCTATTAAAAGTAAAAAAATGTCGGTTAGCTAAACGACCTCTAAGTTTCAGGGACCTACAACTGAATTCTCTAACCCATGGTTTTCAGACTTTATTTTGAATTAGAGACACTAATTCCGTGGGACTAGGGTCAGCTGTAGGGACTGCATATTTAAATAAGCACCCTGGATTCTGTTAAAGATGTATCACGTTGAGAAACTTGCTTAACCTAATTCTTTCCTTTTTACAATAACCAAAAAGGGGCTCAACTTTAGTTAATGTTTCTAATTAGAGCAAAAATGGGCAGTAAAACTGTACAGGCACACCATTCATGCAGTAACACTAAACAAGAGCATATACAAAATTTAAAACTACATTTCTTATTAATTGTTTTTAACAGCACTTAGTCACATAATTTGTAGTGGCATAGGTTTATAAAAGATGTTTAAGACTGGTTGGTAACTTAGTCTTATCTTGGGTTTTCCTTTAAAATTGAGAATAGGGGAACGAGTCACAAGTTAAAGGATATTTCAGGATACGTTGATTATAAACTCAAAAGGTACACTGATATCAATTCTATAAACAGCAAATGTGAATGAAACTTATTTAAGCCTATTGGTTCACATTTTTAAAAAGCACCCTCATTTGTTTAAAGTTAAGTACTTTAAATGGTTCTTGAAAGTCTACTGTAGACATAATATACTCAGTCCAACTAGCTGGTGGTGGGGTGGGTTTATATGACCACATCCAATTCAGAGTCTGACTCAGAATTAAAAATCAAACTGCATTACACAAAAGTTACAGTCATGGGTAGCATAATCAGTTCCTCAGATAATACAGCTTCCAGAGCTATCATCATCCTGGTCACCCTTCTGTTTTGCTTTCACTTACACATATCTTTCTTTTAAAGAAACAAAATATGTAAAAGTTCACCAAAATTCGGCAAGTCACAGTTTGTATAGCACTGACTGATAGTAGCTTTGGCATTTGATATTACAAAGTTACTTTTGTTACAAATATTTTCTTCATTCTGGGTCAAGGCGAGGTAAAACAGGAAGAATAAGATTCCCAAATGCAGAATCTTGAGTTATGAAGTATCCAGATGAATGTGCATGTGCATGCTGGGAAAGAGTTAAAGAAAAAAAAAGGCAATTCAGCTATTAAGAGTCACAATTCTTCAACCAAGGCAGTAAAATTACTTATCCTCTCTGAGTGCTTGAGACCAAATTTGTTTTAAAAATCAGTTCTTATGCTGTTAATTTTGTTTAAATACACAGGAGATGGATAATAATAAAGAATTCATATTAACAATTTGCACCAGGTACTAATTTATCATCCCCACTCTCTCCCCTGTGATTCTCTTCAGTCAATAATTGAGTCGAAGACATGAATTACTTTGTTCCTTGGAGTGGGGAGGAAAACTAGCAACAAAGGTCCCAAAGTACTCTGCTCTTGGTCAGTAACGCAGGAGAGTGAGAAAGAAGGGCAGTAGTTGGAAGGAGAAGGGGGAAAGACAGCTGATTACTGGTGATTAAGATACCAACATTTTGTAGAGAATGTTGGCATATAAATAACAGAGAACCACCAGTGACGTCCCTTGTCACTAAACAAAGGACTGTTCATAGGTTGTCTAAGGTGAGATGATCTTTAATATCCCTTCCAATCCTGAGATTCTAAGGTTTAAAAGCATAGGTAACGATGTCTAGTGCAAGGTTTCTAGGAATCTTAGTTAAATTATCCAAGATCAATGAAATACTAAAATTGGTTATCATAATAAGAACAATTTTTTTAACTGATAGATTATCACATTCCTATAGTCTTTAAACATTTCCTGCACAACAGACATGCTGACCATTAAAAACAGAATCCAAACAACAATAATAAACCGGTCAGACTATCACAGGACGTAACGGCACACGACAAATCTGAAAAACTAGATATGTGCTATTAAAGTAGCCAGTTCAGCTTTTCAGGATCATTCTGTCCATCCAAGTACCCTAAACTCTTCTGTGTGCAGCAGTCCCTTGCCAGGTGTGGCACAGAATCAATCATGACCACGTCAACACCATGAAAGATACTTTCATTACTGCCGTATCTGGTCCTTCAAATCCTCTGGGCATGCCTGAATGTCAGCAAACAACTGCAATTACGTGTGGAACGTTTTTATTGATATTGCTCCACTGAAATACAAAATAAGAATAGTGCCTGTTTCCAAGCCCCAGGAAATCTCCAATGAGACAAGAATGTCAGCCACACTTTCCTCACCTGCAAAGCCGCCTTCTGCTGGGCTGCAATATGCTGCTGCTCAGCGTGGTCCCGGAAGTCCTTGTTAAGAGCGGGTCTCGAGAGCGCGATGCTAAAACGGGAATCTTAGTTACTTGACTGTTTAGAGACTCCCTTACTTCTGAATCACATTTTTCTTTAGATATTCTAAATAGGGATTACAAAAAAGAACTTCCTGAATAAGTCTTTTTTCCTTCTCCCACTGTCTACATTAATTTATATGAAGAAAGCCTATATTATTTACTAGGGCTTCAGATTATCTCCTTTTAATTGATGATTTATGGTCCTCTGCTTTCAAACAGATTTGAGGTACTCTGGTCTATCATAAAGTTACATTTATGAAGAAAACTAAAGAGTTGAATGTTTCAAGCAGAAGGTAGAACATGCAAAGGTAGGACTGAAGGTCAGGGCTCGGGAGGGGAGAAATGGGTTGGCAAAAAATGAGGCTAGGGAGGAAGGCAGGTGCCGGGATATGTAGAGCCTTGTGAAATAAATTAAGAAATGAAGACCTTATCCTAACAGTGAAGGGAGACTCCCAAAGAGTGTTATAAGCAGAAGAGTGACTTGATCAGAATTACCACACTACAGTTCAGAAAGACCGCCACTGTGACAGACAGTGCTGGTCATCTCCCCAACAATTGTTGCTCTCCCTTCTTCCTCACTAATGGAACCCATACTTAGTTCAATTATCGTTGGTCCCATGCTTCATGGTGGGCCAGGTTATCCCCCAGGGGGTGAACTTTGATTGGTATAAGACAATACCATTTCCCTTGCTGGTTTCCTGTTTAGGCAAGAGAAAGGTTCACAATTCTGGGCAGCTAGACTTCACGGGTAGTCTGCTTGAAGGCTTTGAGAACGTTTTCCTCACTCTTACAAAATGGACACAGGAGAGGAACCTTTCTGGCTTTTGCCTCTGTGGGGGCTCGGTGTACAGTGATGCCTAGGCTACTGCAGTCATATTTTGACCAGTAAGGAGGTGCTGACCCACGGAGAAGGGCAGAAAGGAGAGAAGAAAGGAAGCTCGATCAGTGCTGACACTGGTGTGCCGCTGCAGTGAGCCATTCTGCACTTGATCTTAGCCAAAAGGCCGAGAAGCGATAGTGAGCCATTCTGGAATCACCTTATCTTCACGCTTCTGGTTAACCTATATCCTAACGTTTAGGCCAACTTTTTGGTTTTCTGTTATTTCCAGATTAAAACATCCTAACTGACACAACTGATAAATGTACTCGAGAGAACTTAAGACTGTGGGAAATTCAGGAGGTAGTAACTGAGGCAAAAAATGAGAGTGGCCAGGACCAGGGCAGCATCAGTTGCAATAAAGAAAAATGGACAAGTCTGAGACACATTTCAAAATATAAACATAAGAGAATGACAAATGTTTAGAGATGGAAGTAAAAGGGAATAATAAACAATTAAAGTTCATATTTCTGACTCTGATTACTAGTAGATCTATACCACTCATGGAGACAAGCAAGCCAACAATATCAAGTAGGTAGAGAGGGAGGGAAGATGAGTTCAGTGTGGGACATACTCAGTTTGAAATGCCTGGAAGACATCAAAGTGCAGATGTCCAGGAGGCAGTCTGGTGCTTGAGACAGAGGACGAGGCTGGAGATGCAAATGTATAAAAGTTATCAGCACATAAATTACAGGCTGTGAAAGTGAATGCAACTGTCCAGTGAAAAGACGTAGACTGGGAGACTGGATCTAGAACAGAACTCTGAGGAATATCAACATTCAAGAGACAGGAAGTGGGACTTCCTTGGTGGCGCAGTGGTTAAGAAGATGCGTGCCAATGCAGGGGACACAGGTTCAAGCCCTGGTCCAGGAAGACCCCACATACTGCAGAGCATCTAAGCCCGTGTGCCACAACTACTGAGCCTGCACTCTAGAGCCCGCGAGCCACAACTCCTGAGCCTCTGTGCCACAACTACTGAAGCCTGTGCGCCTAGAGCCCGTGCTCCGCAACGAGAAGCTACCTCAATGAGAAGCCCACGCATCGCAACAAAGACCCAACACAGCCAAAAATTAATTAATTTTTTAAAAAAGAGAGAGAGGCAGTGGAGAAATGTCTGCAAAAGAAACCAAGATAGTATAACAGTGGATGAATGGAAGCCAAGGAAAGAGAGTATTTTAAGGAGGGCGTTGTATACAATGGAATACCACTCAGCCATTAAAAAAAGAAAGAAATCTTGCCATTGATGACAACAAATACCATATGATCTCACTTATATATGGAATCTAAAAAACAAAACACACAAAACAAAATGAAAACAGATTCATATACACCTGAAACTAACACAACATCGTAAATCAACTATACTCCAATAAAATATTTTAAAATATATATCAACCAATAAAGAAAAGAAAACAGCCTCATAGACTCATAGATAGAACAAACAGGTGGTTACCAGAGGGGAGCAGGTTGGGGGTGGGCAAAATAGGTGAAGGGGATTAAGAGGCACAAACCTTCAGTGAGAAAATAAAGAAGTCACAGGAATGTAATATACAGCACAAGGAATATGATTCATGATACCGTATTAATTTTGTGTGGAGAAAATAGTTCCTAGGCACTGTGGCGATCATTTCACAATGTATGCTCATGTCAAATCACTGTGTAGTACACCTGAAGCTAACACAACTCCATTTCAATTAAAAAAAAAAAAAGGGTGCAATCAGTGGTGTCAAATAATGCTAGGAAGTCTAACAAGAAAAGGACTTTGGTCCACCAGATTTAGCCACAAGGAGGTTGCAAGCGACCTAGGCTCAAACCTGTTCTTTGGGTTGGAGGTGGGGAGGCGCGGAAGTCAGATTGTAGTGGGTTGGGGAGTAAATAAGTGAGAAAGCAGAGATGAGTATGTACAGACAACTCCTTTAAGAGGTCTGGCTGACTCTGCACACCTAAAAATATAAATTAGCTCTAGCTTTCACGAGAGTCCTTTCCTGTATACCTGAATTCACCAGGAACAGTCCCCTGAAGAAACAGAAGAATATTTTATACTATATTATATATTATACTTTTACTAGAAATCAATCTAACAAGCAAATAAAATAACAGAAACAGATAAAAAAAAAAGAGAGGGGAAGGTTAGGGTGGTGGCTGAATGGGATAACAGATGTCAGGGAAGAGATTTAAGATGGCAGAAACGGAATACAATAAAGATCATTAAGCTACCGCAACTTTACCTATTTTGCATAATGCTTAAAAAGTGGGACATTAACAATAATTTCAGTAACAAAACAACTATACAAAACTCTTTTCTTTTTTTGAAAGTAGGCTGTAGGGAAATTTTAAGTCTGATTAGAATTAAAATATTTAAAATCTAAGCAATTAAATAATCTAACTTTTCAAGTCTAACTAGGAAATAAAACATGTTAAATTCCAATGTTAAAGAAACAAACCATTGCCAACCAATTTCAGTTATATTGTCCAAGATATTTTTTATATCACTGAATATAAAAACCACATTATGCTTCAATACCTAGCTCCAGGATGATTTGTTGAAGATTGGTTCTGCATTAGTAATTTTCTTTTTTCTTTGTCCAGCTCTGCCAAGATTGCAACTCTATTTTTGTTTTGAAAACCTAAAAAAAGAGAGAGTGTTGGGGACGAGAAAGAGAAATAAAATGTTTTAGAGCTGTTTTATAAACCTAGGCCACCTAGAAACCCAGAAAGCAAAATTCTGTTCTCTAACATGATAACGAACCCACTAGTAAGCAGTTTCCCTAGATGGTTACTATCTCCCTACTGTCTATTTTCCAGCAACTTTAATAGGATAATACGCAGATAAATGCAAAGGATAATACTGCCTGAGGACTTTTTTAAGACTTAGTTCTAAAGAATTTTAATCATCAAAGTATGGGTAACTGCATTTGTTTTATAACAAAATCTCTGCAGCCCCAAATGCTACAGGGACCAATCTCTATCCTGCTGAATCTCTGGGAGTGAAGATTTTCTTAGTTCTCAGTTTTAGGCCTCTCTGTGAATGGCTCTTTCATGAGGGGAAAGCATTAGATACACTCAGGTCACAACAGTATTTTTCTCAACTGCTTTCATTCAGAGATGTAATGAAATGCTTTCATTCAGAGACACACAGTCTTTCAAGGAACAAGTCAGAGAATTGCAACTGACTAGAAAGCAATTCTGAGAGAGAAATGGAGCATAACTGACAGGGTACAAACAGATAGGTCCCTTATCAACTTTGAGCTTCAATTTTAACGTAAGATCTAGAGCAGAGGTTCTAAGTCCTGGCCCAGGAGCAGCATCCAACTATGTTTTTAAAATCTGAATTAAATGCCAACATGTAAACACTGTATACAAAATTCTCAGATTACTTGCTTCTCTTGAAACATCTCAAGGTCTGGCACAGGGGTCTGGATGCCTCCATGGCAACAACTATGTAGAACAAAGGAACAGTTGTCCCTTTTAGCTGGGCACTCTCCAGCTTGTTACAGTCCTTATCAGATTTGTTTATACCTGTAGGCATTTAAGTTTCTGATCCCTAATTTAGAAGAAAACAAATGGAAAGGTTAAAGGATTAGGAAAAAAACTACAGAGGCAAAAAAAGGCCAGGGGACTAGAACCACTGGGTTAGCATCACTGCGCTAGAAGAAAGAATGAATGGGGAAGGAGGGAGCTTTCAAGCAGAGCAGAAGTAAGCACTCCTAAGGGTACTCACATGAGGGATTATAAGCACTGTATATTGATCATAAAGGGAAATTGGGTGGTAGGATGCATATTTCCTCCTCTCCTGGGGAGAGGAGTTAGGTCAGGGACAGCGCAGGACGTACAAGAACAGGAGCATTCACTGAGATCCACACTGAGATCGGGCTGAACCAGAAGCAGCTGAGGCTTGCGGCACTTTCCCCTAAACCTGCCCTTAAATCTAGCAACAGTAAACTGACTCAGGCCAGGCCAGAAATGGGCAAAACCTGTCCCTGCCACAGCCATTTTAGGAATTTATCATCTCCATTTTCCTTCTCTGCCCCCTCATGCTTATGCCATCAACCTGTCGTCAAATTCTAGTAATAGCAGACTCCTTTCTGGAACAGATAATTCACACTAACACATTCTGGTACTTCTGAGGAGATGATTTTGCAAGCCTTCCAGGTGATCCTTCATTTATTCTAATCCTAATTCTAATCTTCCTTCCTGCCGACCTCTTACTTAATCTTCCAGGGAAGAAACTCTATAAGGCCTTTACATGCCACATGTCATTACAGGCTCCACCCAACCTCATAGACAGGACTGCCTCAGGAGAAGTCTTCTACCTAAGGAAGGATTTAATACAGAACTCCCAAGAATGTACGATACTTATGCCTGTGAGCGCTAATGCTATGGTAAAGGGTGCCATGTGTAAAAATAATTGAAACTTTGTCGAAATACTGTTAAAGAAACACCATTACCAAAGTAATATAGAATGTCAAGTCCAAACAACCTAATAAGTATGATGTCCTAACATCTTGTAGTTTTTTAAAAAAATAATACCCATAAATTGAAAGAAAAATATTTTATTTCATTTTAAAATAACCACTAATGCAGTGTGTGTACCTGGGCACTGTATAACTTTGCAAACCTGGGAATCAGTTCAGACACTACCATCCTCATTCCCTGTTCCACACAGTACTTGTTTTTTATCAAAGCAATTGCCAAAAACCCACTTCACAAAAACATGACATCGTCGAAAGTAATGTAGCACACTGGTAAGTCACACTTATTAAATTGCCTATATTTCACCATTTTCTACCTACAGAAACAATAATTTCATGATTCACTAACTTTAAAAAAAAATCACGTCTTTCTTGGCTTGATCAGTAACAGCCTCCTTTAAAAAAATTTCATGCATGTTTGACAATCGGAGCACAGGTAGCTACAGTGAACTCCCTGTTACCATGGAAATTAAGTGTGAAAATTAGTAACTATAGGCTCTAAATTAATATTAATACACTAGTTTCTTTGTCCATGATCTTTGCCCACTAAGGAGAGCTATGTTATTCTCAATCTATTTTACTACTCATGGTGAGCCTGTTACCCAAATAAATCAGTCAGTATTATATGGATCAGATGGGAAGTATAGAATTTGGGTATTATTGATTTTATATAATAGAAACTTCCCTAAAAGTAATGTAATACAAATTAAGGTACGATAATTATGGAAGGATAAGTATACTGTAATGTGTTATTTAGAGGAATGCAGAAGTGAGTTCTCTGTAAAGTGAAGAATGCTTCCCAGCTTGAGGTTGGCCAGGCAACAACTGGAACATTAAAAAGAGAATAATAATTATAACTAAATGGAACAAACTGAATCCATGATAAACCATGAATTCATAAAAAGATACAAAAAAGAAAGTTAGGGAATTCCCTGGGAGTCCAGTGGTTAGGACTCTGCGCTTTCACTGCCAAGGGGCCGGATTCAATCCCTGGTCGGGGAACTAAGATCTCACAACCCGTGTGGTGCGGCCAAAAAAAAAAAAAAAAAGTTAAAGTATATAAAAAGATTGTAAAGAAAGGTAAAATAATAGTCATTATGCTAATAATTAGGTTAGTGTTAACATTTAGATGTTTTGTTTCTCCTATTAAGTTTATGTCTGTTTATAAGGCATAGCTGTTTACTTTTTTGTTTAGTTACAGGAGGAAGGGGTAGATATAGGGAACTGTGGATAAGCCAAATAGTCCCAGAAAAAGCAAGTTATATACCAAGAACAGGAGGGTCAGATCAGAACAGGTCCTCACACACACACACACACCATTTGAAAGGAAACGCAGTGGTAGATGAGCACCCATGGTCACACACAATGACCAAGGAGAAACCCTGAGCTCTAACTGGATGATTAGCGGAATATCCTAAAGAGAGCTAATGGTACAGACCTGATCCCTGATTTCCTGGGAGATGAAACATCCATAATTCCTGGCAGGAATGCTACCAGAAAAGGGCAATTCATAATGACAACAGAACAATGGGTTATAAAATGCTAATCACATTTAAAAAAAAAAAAGAAGAAGAAGAATATTTCATTCAGGGAGTAACCCCAGGTTGCAAGAAACTAAAAATCTATGAGAAAAGGCATGAGTTAAAAAAAAAAAAATCTCCTTAACTTGGCAAGTTTAGTTACAGAAGTGACCAAGTGCACACCAATGCAACTTTTAAATCATCTTTAAAGGCATAAGCAAATCTTATGATTTACCTAAGAATTAAATCCATCAACAAACCCTAAACCTTGACTAATCTGAAATTTTGTTTTGTTTTGGTAGTGGTAAGACAACCATAACCCTAGGAAGGTATAAAAAAATTACTAAAATCCTGGGAAAGTACAGAAATAAGAATCTGGGAAGATTATTATAATCCAAGGAAGATTAAAAAAAACAAGTACTACAGAGAGAGTAAATGAATTAATTAAACCCATGGGTTAGTATTTTAAAATAGGTTTAATTTTAAGTATAGTAAGTTTGTTTGTGTTTTTCGGGGGGATACGCGGGCCTCCCACTGTTGCGGCCTCTCCCACTGCGGAGCACAGGCTCCGGACGCACAGGCTCAGCGGCCATGGCCCACGGGCCCAGCCACTCCACGGCACGTGGGATCCTCCCGGACCAGGGCACGAACCCCCATCCCCTGCATCGGCAGGCGGACTCTCAACCACTGTGCCACCAGGGAAGCCCTAAGTATAGTAAGTTTTGCCATCACTATATAAAGTGAAGTATTATAGAAGTCAAATTAATTGTAATTTAAACTGTTATTAAAGAGAATTTAACTAAATAAGCTTGTAATCAATTCTAAATGCTTAAAACATTTTATTTTGGAGCTTAGTTTATAAGTAGGTTTAAAAACTGAGCATTAATTATGAGCAGTGATAAGGATTTTTCTCCATGCACAAAATCCCCTTAGACATTAAAGAACTTGTTAAAATAGTTAAATAAGCGGTCATTAGACAGGGGTAGCTCATAGCCTTCCTTCCCTGGTAAAGGATAATGCCTCTCTCTGTATCTCACTTAATGCCCCACGCTCCCACCCAGAAGCCTGAGTTTTATCCTTATAATACCTCCTTCTTCCTACCCACATCCAACCAATCACCTAGTCCAATCAATTTTATATCCTTGATGTCTCTAAAATATCTTCCCCTCTCAACTCCTATTCCACAGTCTAACCAGGCAAGGTTATCTCCTGCATAACATTCAAGAACTTAACGTCTACATGTAGGCAGCTGAGAGCCACAAAAACTATTTTACAGGGAAAGGGTATGGTCAGGTCTATTAGGCTTTTACTTTCTGAGCTTGTCTTATGCCCTGAAGCCTATGCTTCCCTCTTGAGCGTTCAAAAATAATCTAGTACTAATTTACATGTCAGTTTTGTACAAAACATTTACTGTATTATAGAAATATATAAAAGTCAACAGATAGCAGTTAGGTAATAATAATAGCTTATTCCACATTTGAAACATAAGGCAAAAAACTAGGTAGTCAATTTGGTTATGTGAAGTAGTTAAGTGTAATTTTCTAGAGCAAGATTCTCCCACCTTCAGAGTTTGTAATACAAACTTACTCTAAGGCAACAATATATAAAATTTAACTTTTATTCTAATCACTACATGAATTGTTTTTTTAAACACAAACTGTCTCTCACCATAATTCAACATTTTACTTTTACATTATTTTACATGTATCTTAAAGTTACATGTAACTTTTACATTCTTAAAAGCATGAGAGTGTTAAAATATATTATCTCATGTACAGTAGGAATTACTTAATATTCCTTTATAACTAAACTTTTTCCTAATAAATTTACCTTAGAATAAAGCAGCACACTCCAAAAGTTCCACTTAGAACTATAACTCTATCTCCATTCACAATCATATACATTCTCATTTCCATATTCATTTATAGAAACATTTAACTCCCACACATTTCTGTGTCACTAAAAATATTATGGAGTAACTAGCATTACAGCAAATTGTATTTAAAACCTAACAGCTGACATTCACTTTGCGTGAATAGCTCTATGACACTTAAACAAGGACTAATAGGAATTCCTTTTATTGAAAAAAATCTAAAACTAAAGAATGAAAATTATTGTTTGATTAGTGGATAATCTACTTTCCAATTACAGTTGTTATATTGCTTTCATAACAATTTTTTAAAAGATATTTTAAAATATTCAAATCCTTTCAAAAGATTATCTTACAAGCTATATACTCTTCACAACTATACAGTAAATGAACTATCATCCTAAGACAGCTGTTTAGGGGGAGTTCCCTGGTGGACTAGTGGTTAGGATTCCGGGCTTTCACCACCATGCCCAGGTTCAATCCTTGATCGGGTAACTGAGATCCCACAAGCCGTGTGGCACGGCAAAAAAAAAAAAAAAAAAGACAGCTGTTCAGTATTGGAGGAAAGTCACTGTGGCACTATTAGTTTAACATGTTTTAAGTTATTTATTGATTCAACGTATATTTATTGTGTATCCATGACATACATACAGGCACTAAGGTAGAGTCTAAGGATGCAATGACGAGCCACAACTTGATTTGATGCTAGTTCTCATGGTTCTTAAACATTCCCGTGAAGATAGAGAGTATCAAATAATTACACAAATGAATGTATAATTAGAGTCTAAGATGAGTAGTCTGAAATAAAGAAATAACATTCTATAAGTATTAAAAACAATCATTGTAGGAATCAAGGTTTTTGTTGTTTTTTTTTTACATCTTTATTGGAATATAATTGCTTCATACTGTTGTGTTAGTTTCTGCTGTATAACAAAGTGAATCAGCTATATGTATACATATATCCCAATATCCCCTCCCTCCCATCCTCCCTATCCCACCCCGCTAGGTGGTCACAAAGCATCGAGCTGATCTCCCTGTGCTATGCAGCAGCTTCCCACTAGCTATATTTTACATTTGGAAGTGTATATACGTTAATGCTATTCTCTCTCTTCGTCCCAGCCTCCCCTTCCACCCCCATCCTCAAGTCCAATCTCTACATCTGTGTCTTTATTCCTGCCCTGCCACTAGGTTCATCAGTACAATTTTTCTAGATTCCATATATATATGTGTTAGCATACGGTATTTGCTTTTCTCTTTCTGACTTACTTCACTATGTATGACAGACTCAAGGTCCATCCGCCTCACTATAAATAACTCAATTTTGTTCCTTTTTATGGCTGAATAATATTCCACTGTATATATGTGCCACATCTTCTTTATCCATTCATCTGTCAATGGACATTTAGGTTTCTTCCATCTCCCGGCTATTGTGAATAGTGCTGCAATGAACATTGTGGTACATGACTTATTTTGAATTATGGTTTTCTCAGGGTATATGCCCAATAGTGGAATTCCTGGGTCATATGGTAGTTCTATTTTTAGTTTTTTAAGGAACCTCCACACTGTTCTCCACAGTGGCTGTATCAGTTTACATCCCCACCAACAGGAATCAATGTTGAATCAACTTGACCTAGACTGGGAGTAGGGGGAGCAGTGTCAGAGAAGTCTCCTACAGGAAGTAATGCTAGAGCTGAAATGTTAGATTAATTAGGTTAATTAGGGGTGGGGGACAAAATAACACTTCCCCCTTTAGAAAGATCACTGTAGCTACAAGGTTGAGAATACACTAGACAAGAGAAAAAGAGACTATTACAGTAGAACAAGCTGGAGATGACAGAAGTTGTTAGTGGCCAGGGAAATGGAGAGAGATGAACAGACCCAAGAGCTTTTTAGGAAGTTAAATCAACAGGACAGTGACAGAATAAATAAGAAGTCAAGAATGAGGAAGAAGGTGTCATGGATGGTTCTGAGGTTTTTGGCTCATAGTTAAATGGTATATTATTTGTACTGCTGCTGTAACAAATTACCACAAACTTAATGGCTTAAAACAATACAAATCTATTATCTTACAGTTCTATAGGTCAGTAGTCTCACTGGGCTAAAATCAAGTGCGGCTTTCCTTTCTGGAGGCTCTAGGAGAGAATCTGTTTCCTTCCCTTTTCCATCTTATAGATATGCCTGAGTTCCCTGGCTTGTGGTCCCCTTTCTCCAACTTAAATGCCAACAACGTTGCATGTCTCTGACCCTTCTGTGGTCATTTCTCTCTGACCACAGCCAGGAAAAAATTCTTTGCTTTTAAAGACCCATGTGGGAGGGGGACCTTCAAGATGGTGGAGGAGTAAGACGTGGAAATCATCTTCCTCCCCACAAATACATCAAAAATACATCTACATGTGGAACAACTGCTACAGAACACCTACTGAACCCTCGCAGAAAAACTCAGACTTCCCAAAAGGCGAGAAACTCCCCATGTACTTGGGTAGGGCAAAAGAAAAAAGAAAAAACAGAGGCAAAATAATAGGGATGGGACCTGCACCTCAGGGAGGGAGCTGTGAAGGAGGAAAAGTTTCCAAACACTAGGAAGCCCCTTCACGGGCAGAAACGGGGGGTGGGCATGAGGGAAGCTTTGGAGCCACGGAGGAGAGCACAGCCACAGGGGTGCGGAGGGCAAAGTGGAGAGATTCCCACACAGAGAATCAGTGCTGAGCAGCACTCACCAGCCTGAGAGGCTTGTCTGCTCACCCGCCAGGGCGGGTGGGGGCTGGGAGCTGAGGCTCCGGCTTCGGAGGTCACATCCCAGGGAAAGGACAGGTTGGCTGCGTGAACACAGCCTGAAGGGGGCTAGTGCGCCACAGCTAGCTGGGAGGGAGTCTGTGAAAACGTCTGGAACTGCCTAAGAGGCAAGAGACCATTGTTTCGGGGTACGCAAGGAGAGGGAGTTCAGAGTGCCGCCTAAACAAGCTCCAGAGACGGGCGCGAGCTGCGGCTATCAGTGTGGACCCCAGAGCCGGGCATGAGACTCTAAGGTTGCTGCGGCAGCCACCAAGAAGCCTGTGTGCGAGCACAGGTCACCATCCCCACCTCCCCTCCTGGGAGCCTGTGCAGCCCACCACTGCCAGGGTCCCGTGATCCAGGGACAACTTCCCCAGGAGAAAACACGGTGGGCCTCAGGCTGGTGCAACATCATGCCGGCCTCTGCCGCCGCAGGCTCGCCCCGCATCCGCACCCCTCCCTCCCTCCAGCCTGAGTGAGCCAGAGCCCCCTAATCAGCTGCTCCTTTAACCTCCTCCTGTATGAGCGAAGAGCAGATGCCAGAGGGTAACCTACACGCAGAGGCGGGTCCAAATCCAAAGCTGAACCCCAGGAGCTGTGCCAACAAAGAAGAGAAAGGGAAATCTCTCCCAGCAGCCTCAGGAGCAGCGGATTAAATCTCCACAATCAATTTGATGTACCCTGCATCTAGGCAAGGAATCATCCCAAAATTCATGCGGTGGACTTTGGGAGCAATTGTAGACTTGGGGTTTGCTTTCTGCATCTAATTTGTTTCTGGTTTTATGTTTATCTTAGTTTAGTATTTACAGCTTATTATCATTGGTAGATTTGTTTATTGATTTGGTTGCTCTCTTTTTTTCTTTTAATATATATATATTTTTTCCTTTTTTTCTTTTTGTGAGTGTGTATGTGTATGCTTCTTTGTGTGATTATGTCTGTATAGGTTTGCTTTTACCATGTGTCCTAGGGCTCTCTCTGTCCGTTTTGGGGTTTTCTTAGTATAGTTTTTAGTGCTTGTTATCACTGGTTATTGGTTTGGTGCTCTCTTCTTTTTTTTTTTAATTACTTTTTTATATTTTAAGAATTTTTTTAATTTTTTATTTTAGTAACTTTATTTATTTTATTATCTTTTTTTCTTTCTTTCTTTCTTTTTTCCCTTTTCTTCTGAGCTGTGTGGCTGACAGGGTCTTGTTGCTCTGGCCGGGTGTCAGGCCTGAGCCTCTGAGGTGGGAGAGCCGAGTTCAGGACAGTGGTCCACCAGAGACCTCCTGGCCCCACATAATATCAGTTGGTGAGAGCTCTCCCAGAGATCTCCATCTCAATGCTAAGACCCAGATCCACTCAACAACCAGCAAGCTCTCGTGCTGGACATCCCATGCCAAACAACTAGCAAGACAGGAACACAACCCCACCCATTAGCAGAGAGGCTGCCTAAAATCAGGATAAAGTCATAGACACCCCGAAACACACAACCGGACGTGGTCCTGCCCAGCAGAAAGACAAGATCCAGCCTCATCCACCAGAACACAGGCATCAGTCCCCTCCACCAGGAAGCCTACACAACCCACTGAACCAACCTCACCCACTGGGGTCAGACACCAAAAACAATGGGAACTACGAACCTGCATCCTGAGAAAAGGAGACCCCAAACACAGTAAGTTAAGCAAAATGAGAAGACAGAGAAATACACAACAGATGAAAGAGCAAGGTAAAAACCCACCAGACCAAACAAATGAAGAGGAAATAGGCAATCTACCTGAAAAAGAATTCAGAGTACTGATAGTAAAGATGATCCAAAATCTTGGAAATAGAATGGAGAAAATACAAGAAACGTTTAACAAGGACCTAGAAGAACTAAAGAGCAAACAAACAATGATGAACAACAAAATAAGTGAAATTAAAAATTCTCTACAAGGAATCAACAGCAGAATAACTGAGACAGAAGAACGGATAAGTGACCTGGAAGATAAAGTAGTGGAAATAACTACCACAGAGCAGAATAAACAAAAAAGAATGAAAAGAATTGAGGACAGTCTCAGAGACCTCTGGGACAACATTAAACACACCAACATTCGAATTATAGGGGTCCCAGAAGAAGAAGAGAAAAAGAAAAGGACTGAGAAAATATTGGAAGAGATTATAGTTGAAAACTTCCCTAATATGGGAAAGGAAATAGTCAAGTCCAGGAAGCACAGAGAGTCCCATACAGGATAAATGGAGAAACACACCAAGACACATATTAATCAAACTGTCAAAAATTAAATACAAAGAAAAAATATTAAAAGCAGCAAGGGAAAAGCAACAAATAACATACAAGGGAATCCCCATAAGGTTAACAGCTGATCTTTCAGCAGAAACTCTGCAAGCCAGAAGCGTGTGGCAGGACATATTTAAAGTGATGAAAGGGAAAAACCTACAACCAAGATTACTCTACCAAGCAAGGATCTCATTCAGATTCAACGGAGAAATTAAAACCTTCAAAGACAAGCAAAAGCTAAGAGAATTCAACCCTACCAAACGAGCTTTACAACAAATGCTAAAGGAACTTCTCTAGGCAGGAAACACAAGAGAAGGAAAAAACCTACAATAATAAACCCAAAACAATTAAGAAAATGGTAACAGGAACATACATATCAATAACTACCTTAAATATAAATGGATTAAATGCTCCAACCAAAAGACACAGACTGGCTGATGGATACAAAAACAAGACCCGTATATATGCTGTCTACAAGAGACCCACTTCAGACCTAGGGACACATACAGACTGAAAGTGTGGGGATGGAAAAAGTTATTCCATGCAAATGGAAATCAAAAGAAAGCTGGAGTAGCAATTCTCATATCAGAGAAAATACACTTTAAAATAAAACTATTACAAGAGACACTGAAGGACACTACATAATGATCAAGGGATCAATCCAAGAAGAAGATATAACAATTGTAAATATTTATGCACCCAACATAGGAGCACCTCAATGCATAAGGCAAATGCTAACAGCCATAAAAGGGGAAATCGACAGTAACACAATCATAGTATGGGACTTTAACACCCCACTTTCACCAATGGACAGATCATCCAAAATGAAAATAAATAAGGAAACACAAGTTTCAAATGATACATTAAACAAGATCGACTTAATTGATATTTATAGGACATTCCATCCAAAAACAACAGAATACACTTTCTTCTCAAGTGCTCATGGAACATTCTCCAGGACAGACCATATCTTGGGTCACAAATCAAGCCTTGGTAAATTTAAGAAAATTAAAATTGTATCAAGTATCTTTTCTGACCACAACACTATGGGACTAGATACCAATTACAGGAAAAAAGTTTGTAAAAAATACAAACACATGGAGGTTAAACAATAAACTACTAAATAACCAAGAGATCACTGATGAAATCAAAGAGGAAGTCAAAAAATACCTAGAAACAAATGACAGTGAATACACGACGACCCAAAACCTACTGGATGCAGCAAAAGCAGTTCTAAGAGGGAAGTTTATATCAATACAATCCTACCTCAAGAAACAGGAAATATCTCAAATAAAAAAACCTAACCTTACACCTAAAGCAATTAGAGAAAAAAGAACAAAAAAAAAAAAACCCCAAAGTTAGCAGAAGGAAAGAAATCATAAAGATCAGATCAGAAATAAATGAAAAAGAAATGAAGGAAAAAATAGCAAAGATCAATAAAACTAAAAGCTGGTTCTTTGAGAAGAGAAACAAAATTAATAAACCATTAACCAGACTCATCAAGAAGAAAAGGGAGAAGACTCAAATCAATAGGATTAGAAATGAAAAAAAGAGAAGTAACAACTGACACTGCAGAAATACAAAGGATCATGAGAGACTACTACGAGCAACTATATGCCATTAAAATGGACAAATTCTTAGAAATGCACAACCTGCCAAGACTGAATCAGGAAGAAATAGAAAATATAAACAGACCAATTTGAAGCACTGAAATTGAAACTGTGATTAAAAATCTTCCAACAGGGACTTCCCCGGTGGCGCAGTGACTGAGAATCCGCCTGGCAATGCAGGATACACGGGTTCGATCCCTGGTCCAGGAAGATCTCACATGCCACGGAACAACTAAGCCCATGCACCACAACTACTGAGCCTGTGCTCTAGAGCCTGCAAGCCGCAACTACTGAGTCCACACACCTAAAGCCCTGCACTGCAATAAGAATCCCACGCACCGCAATGAACTGTAGCCCCCGCTTGCCGCAACTAGAGAAAGCCCACATGCAGCAACAAAGACCCAATTCAGCCAAAAATAATAAATTGAAAAAAAAATATCTTCCAACAAACAAAAGCCCAGGACCGGATGGCTTCAGAGGCGAATTCTATCAAACATTTAGAGAAAAGCTAACACCTATCCTTCTCAAATTCTTCCAAAATATAGCAGAGGGAGGAACACTCCCAAACTCATTCTATAAGGCCACCATCACCCTGATACCAAACCAGCAATGATGTCACAAAATAAGACAACTACAGGCCAATATACTGATAAACACAGATGCAAAAATCCTCAACAAACTACTAGCAAACAGAATCCAACAGCACATTAAAAGGATCATACACCATGATCAAGTGGGATTTATCCCAGGAATGCAAGGATTCTTCAATATATGCAAATCAACCATTGTGATAAACCATATTAACAAATTGAAGGATAAAAACCATATGATCATCTCAATACATGCAGAAAAAGCTTTCAACAAAATTCAAAACCCATTTACAATAAAACCCCTCCAAAACCTCAACATAATAAAGGCCATATATGACAAACCCACAGCCAACATCATTCTCAATGGTGAAAAACTGAAACCATTTCTACTAAGATCAGGAACAAGACAAGGTTGCCCACTCTCACCACTATTATTCAACATAGTTTTGGAAGTTTTAGCCACAGTACTCAGAGAAGAAAAAGAAATCCAAATCAGAAAAGAAGAAGTAAAACTGTCACTGTTTGCAGATGACATGATACTATACATAGAGAATCCTAAAGATACTACCAGAAAACTACCAGGACTAATATATATGCTATATATATATATCTGTTTATATATATTTCATCATGAACAGAATGTTGACACAAATATGAATGTTAAAGGTGCTTCTGGGGAAGTCTCAGATGGATATGAGGAATATGTTATTGGAAACTGTAGGAAAAGCAGTCCTTGTTACAAAGTGGCAGGGAACTTGACCAAATTGTGTTCTAGTGTTTTGTGGAAAGTAAAAGCTGTCAGTAATGAACTTGGATATTTAACTGAGGATATTTCTAAGCAAAATGTTGAAGGTGTGACCTGGTTTCTCCTTGCTGCTTATAGTAAAGTGTGAGAGGGAGACAACTGAAAAAGAAATTATTATGCAAAAAGGAACCAGAACTTGAAGACCAAAAATTCTCAGCTTATTCTTATTGCAAAAAATGAGAAAGTGCGTTCAGGAGAGAACACCAAAGACGTGACTGGACAGTCTTTAGTAAAGAGATTATGGGTGTGTGACATGGATCCAATCAACCATCTCAGCAGAAGCACTGTCAGCGTGGACTGAAGAGAACAGAGGTGGGATGAAATGAAGAAAGACTGTCGGACTTCTGGGGTTCTACAAGCAGGAAGTTAGATGTTAGAGATGTCTGGATGCAAACAAGCGTCATCCTTTGAGTACAGGGAGGAATGACTCTGAAGGTGGGTCAGGGGTCAGCAGGGCTGCTACTGCCATCATGGGTCCAGAGAGCACAGGCCCAGGCAGCAGGACTGTTTCCTCATTAGTTCCAGAGGGTTTGGGGACAAAATTCAGGGAGGAGAAGGCAGAGCCACCACCCTTGTTAGACAGAAAATTGAGCCAAATAGGATTTCACTCTCAAGCCTTAAACTCTAATGGAATTTTCCACAGAAGTTTCTTAAAATTAGCCACATATATTAATGTCATACAAATAATTTCAGCACACAAATATGTACTGTAGAAATGTCGCAGACTGGAGAGTAAAAGATGTGAGTTCTAGTACTGATGTTGATATAATAAACTAAATCTTTGAATAAATTAAAAATCGAATGGAATTTGCCCTGCTAGGTTTTGGACTTGCTTAGGACCTGTCAGCTTTCTTCTTTCCAATTTCTTCCTTTTGGAAGCAGAATGTCTATCCTATACCTGTCCCACTATTGTATTCTGGAAGCAGATAACTTGTTTGGTTTCATAGGTTCACTATTGGAGAGGAATTTTGCCTCAGGATGAATCATACCTCTAGTCTCACTCATATCTGATTTAGATGCTATTTAGATGAAATTTTAGACTTAGAGTTGATGCTGGAATGGGTTAAGACTTTTATGGCTGTTGGAATGGAGCAAATATATTTCACATGTGAAGACTTGAATTTTGGAGGCTGAGAAGGTGGAGTGTTATAGGTTAAATTGTATCCTTGCAAAACACATAGGTTGAAGTCCTAAGCCCTAGTACCTCAGAATGTGACTGTATTTGGATACAGAGTTTTTAAAGAGGCAGTTAAGGTTGAATGAGGTCATTGGGAGTGGGCCCTAAGCCAATATGACTTGTGTCCTTATAAGAAGAGGAGATCAGGACATGCACACACAGAGAAAAGAAAGACCATGTGAAGACACAGGGAGAAAAGACACAGGCCATCTACAAGCCAAGGAGCAATCAACTCTGCTGACAACTTGATCTCAGAATTGTGAGAAAATAAATTTCTGTTGTTTAACAACAACAACAAAAAAGACTTACTAATACATGCTACTACACAGATGAACCTCAAAAACATGCTAAGTGAAACCAGACACAAGAGACCATATACCGTAAGAGTCCATTTATATGAAAGGTGTCCAGAAGAGGCAAATTTATAGAGACAAAAAGTACATTAGTGGTTGCCCAGGCCTGTAAGAATGGGAAGTTACTGCAAACAGGCATGAGTTTTCTTTCTGGGTTAACGGAAATATTATAAAATTAGATATTAGTGAAAGTTACACACTTTACAAAGTTACTAAAGATTCTTGAAGTGTAATCTTAATACAGGTGAATCTTATAGTATGTAAATTATATCTCAATAAAGTTGTTTAAAAAATTTTTTAAATAAAAAACAAAGACTCATGTGATTAAAATGGGCCCACCTGGATAATCCAGGATAATCTTCCCATCTCAAGGTCCTTAACCTTAATCACACAAGCAAAATTCCTTTTGCTATGTAAGGTAACAAAGTCACAGATTCCGGGGATTATGACCTTGGCGTTTTTTGGAGGGATGTGGGGAGAATACTATTCTGCCTACCATACTCCTTAATGATATATAAAATGTATTCATTGGTTAAAACTCAAACTTATTCAGGGGAGACTGCCTGATGTCTAAGTCTTAGCAGAATAAAAAATACAACAACATTTTTAACATGAAGTAATTAGTACCAGTAACTAGTCTTCTAGCTATCTAGTTAATGGAAAACACTTCCTGTAACTTGCAAGATTAAAAAATTATTCAACTCTTAGCCACCTTTGGAGTTTACTGAAAATATAGATCAAGGAAAGGAATAAGCCCTAATGTCTGCTCAGGTGATCTCCTTGTGTTCAAATTCTCTCTCACTGAGACCCCAAGGACTTACCCCTTTAAGCTACTGCCACTTTTTCTATCCACTGAGGTTTCTTGTCTTCAGCACTAGCTAAATAAGATGGTGAAATCTCTTCTGCTTGAATCACCCTTTCCTCCTCGCTCATTTTTCTTTTCCTCTTACAGATAAACTCATAGGCCCATTTCCCTGTAAGGATTTTCTGCTCAATAACAGATGGAGAAGAGATACAAAAATTAAGGTCTTTTGCCCCTAGTCTAGAGCTCCCAATTTTCTTTTAGATACTATAATTAGAATGTTCTAACCCTCCAGCTAACGTGCAGTATGGGAAATCAATGAACAGGGGACTTGGACACAGATTCAATTTGGGTTCTCATCTCAGTATTACCAGTTACTATTTAATATTGGGAAAATTACCTCACTATGCAGGACTGATGGGCATAACAGTGACAACTTTGAGGGTGGTTATATGAAATATAGAAAATAAAAATAAAATACCTAGCACACTGCCTGCCACATGGTAGTTGCTTAATAAAAACTAGCTATTACTGTTATTATTACCTAGTGTTCTCTATCATTTAGATTGTCAACCTCACTAGATTCTTGTCAGCCCCATTCTGACAATTCTCTGTCAGTAAACTGTTTTTCATCACACAGGGTACAATTGATTAGCACAACTTTCTAGATTACACTCACATGACAGGCCTCCCAGGCCAGTCTGAATGGACCTGAGGATCACAAGCTCTCTTCTACTATACAAACAATCTCATGCTAGTTTACGTCATATTCTGCCTCAACTCAGTTTCATTCCTATTTGAACCTGGGCCTACAAATCAATCCTAGCATCAGAAAACTACTGTACACTCTTTGCCTTGGCAATGAAAACTGAGGCAAAAAGAAATCTAGCTTTGAAAAATGAACTCCAAATTGTGCCTTTGTGTCCACTCTCATCTTTAAAAATGTACAGATGCCAGAATTTTAAGATGATTTTTATGCATCATTAGGATAAATTCTTTTTTTTTGTTTTTTTGTGTTTTTTTTTTTGCGGTATGTGGGCCTCTCACTGTTGTGGCCTCTCCCGTTGCGGAGCACAGGCTCCAGACGCGCAGGCTCAGCGGCCATGGCTCATGGGCCCAGCCGCTCCGCGGCATGTGGGATCTTCCCGGACCAGGGCACGAACCCGTGTCCCCTGCATCGGCAGGCGGACTCTCAACCACTGCGCCACCAGGGAAGCCCTAGGATAAATTCTTAATTGAGAGGTAGCATACCTTAGTACAAGCCTGAAGGGTAAATCTGCTTTCCTTCTGGACCATAGGTGGTTTAGGTGAAACTTGTACTTGGGTCTGAGGTCAAGTAAGACACCTCCCAGGAGCTATGTTCCATTCTTACACAGAGCCCTAAAATCACAGCTAAGAGCATCCAAACTGGCCCCAAATCAATAGTTCCCACCACTTGATCTGCAGGGCTTATAGTCATTACTCTAAGCATTTTGAGATAACTATAAAAGAATCAAAAGAATTCACACTTTTTTTTTTAATTGAGAGCAATCTCTATTTTTTTAATTATTTATCTATTTATGGCTGCATTTGGTCTTTGTTGCTGTGTGCAGGCTTTCTCGAGTTGCATCAAGCGGGGGATTCTCTTGTTGCGAAGCACAGGCTCTAGGTGCACGGGCTTCAGTAGTTGTGGCACAAGGGCTCAGTAGTTGTGGCTCATGGGCTCTAGAGCTCAGGCTCAGTAGTTGTGGCACACAGGCTTGGCTGCTCTGCAGCATGTGGGATCTTCCCCGACCAGGGATTGAACCCATGTCCCCTGCACTGGCGGGCGGATTCTTAACCACTGCGCCACCAGGGAAGTCCCAAGAACTCACATTCTTTACTCAGTTTTTCACCAGGTTTCTCTGTGTATCTGAAATCAGGTTAGACCAATCTCCCAACTGCCAGCACATAATCACAGGATCTTGATATTTACCAATAATGAGAGCCTCTTTACATAGGAATGGTACCTTCGCCAAATTCCAGTTTGACAATCTGCCTCTACATATTAAATTCTCAAAATGTTACTTCTTATCAATCAAATAATTATTATGAACCTACTGAATGTTCCACACTATGATGGATGCTAAGAATATGAGACTTCAGTAACTGTCTGCCAAGAGCTTGTGAAATTTAGCAGTTCATATTACTACTATAGTATGATAGACTGCTAGATCTGTAGGGCCTGTCCCCTACACCAGAGACATTAATAAATTACAACACACAGATGAAGATTTCTTAAGTCATTGTTCTTTCAGTTTCCATTATAAGATAATTATGGAACTTGGCAATCTCCAAAATAAGTAGTTCCAATACACATAAACAGTACAGAAATAATATAGAGAGTAAAATGCAATAGATCCAAATAAATAAGAATTTTAAATTTTCACTGAGAGTCTAGGAATCTACAGAACATGATATGGACTCCCTCTGCTGGTGCCTAATAGCAGCAGCTCCATGACACCAACAATATCACTGACAAAAGAGCAACAAAAGCCAAAGGACTAATCTAAATTCGCTTCTATGTTTTTTTGTTTGTTTTATAAATTTATTTATTTATTTTTGGCCACGTTGGGTCTTCGTTGCTGTGTGCAGGCTTTCTTTTTAGTTGTAGCAAGTGGGGGCTACTCTTCATTGCGGTGCACAGGCCTCTTATTAAGGTGGCTTCTCTTGTTACGGAGCACGGGCTCTAGGTGTATGGGCTTCAGTAGTTGTGGCACAGGGGCTCAGTAGTTGTGGCACAGGGGCTTAGTTGCTCCACAGCATGTGGGATCTTCCCAGACCAGGGCTTGAACCCATGTCCTCTGCACTGGCAGGCAGATTCTTAACCACTGCGCCACCAGGAAAGTCCTCGCTTCTATTTAGATTAGGGAATGTTTCATAGTGGATCTGACTATGGATCAATCAAAGGTGACAGTAAAAATTATTGTGCTTTATTGCAACTGCTTAAAAAAAAAAAGAGTAACTAGCAAATTGTAAATCTTGCATATTTGTGCTATTAAAACAGAGGGATAAAAATATTTAATTTGTTTTCATTTGGACTGCATTGTGTGATTTTTAGCAGCATATTTTCTCTCCAAAATAGATTTCTCTTAATTTCATTTCGGTTCAAATTAAATTATTTTATTTATTTATTTGTTTGTTTGTTTGTTTTTGCGGTACGTGGGCATCCCACCGCTGTGGCCTCTCCCGTTGCGGAGCACAGGCTCCGGACGCGCAGGCCCAACGGCCACAGCTCACGGGCCCAGCCGCTCCGCAGCACGTGGGATCCTCCCGGACCCGGGCACGAACCCGCGTCCCCTGCATTGGCAGGCGGACTCCCAACCAGTGCGCCACCAGGGAAGCCCCAAATTAAATTATTTTTAATCTGAATCCTTATAACTTGGTGAAAAGAGGAGGTCAAAGACCATAAGGGAATACTGACCTGTGATTAGTCCATAGAGCACACAAATCACACTTGGTTATTTGAGAGAACAGAATTGTATTAGCTGGTTATAGCCAGTAAAGCTATCACCAGAGCTAGCTTTTTACAATACCACACTTCTATAAAACTCATGTAATCTTTAGTCTGTCCTAAATGCAACTAATATACTAAAACAGATTCAGTGGGCTTCCAACTTCCAGTACTAGCAGAATAGTTTGGTTAGAGTAATCCTGCCACAAATATAATTATAAATTCTGGAAAAAATACTAAACATTCATTATTTGAAGGCACTAGAGACTGACCAAAATCGGGCAGAAACTGCAACTGGTGAAATTTGGGAATTGGTGGCCTTTTGCACTCCTCAATCCACGAACAGCTTGCATAGCCTCACCTTACTGGCTTGAGGTATCAGAGGACAGACAGAGTAACCAGAAAATTAGGGGAGAAACTTGAGAGGGAAAGGCAGAAGGAGTAAAGCCTAAAACATGCCTATAAAATCCACCCAAGGTTTTGCTTTCTGCTAAACTACACATACATGGGGGAGACAAATAAAGCACTAAAGCAGCAACTGGAAGCTTTAAAGAATGAGCAGAGATTTCAGCTGCTGCCCAACATAAGGGAGACAAGAGTTTGGAGTATGAGTTGAGCCAAGCCATCTGCTAGAATGAAAATCACATTTCACAGGAATATAACAGAATTCAGAGTCTCTACAATGTATTAGTCATAATATCCAGTATTCAATAACAAATCACTAAATATAGTAAGAAAAAGGAAACTGTGACTCATTCTCAAAAAAAAATGCAGTCAACAGAAACCAACTCAAAGATGATCTAGATGATGCAATTAGCAGTGACACAGGACCAGTATCTAGACTCTTAAAAAAAAATAATAAAAATAACCCAAATTTTAAAAAAATGAGCAAAAGGCTTGAACAAACACTTCACAAAGGAAGATCTGCAATGGCCAACAAGCACATAAAAAAGTGTCCAACATTTGTCATCAGGGACATCCAAGTTAATACTACAATGAGATGTCACTTTACACCCTCTAAAATGGCTAAAATTGAAAAGACCAACAATGCTATATATGGAGCAACCAGAATTCTCACACTTGACTAGAGGGAATGTAAAGTACATTCACTTTAGGAAAAGGTTTGGCAGTTTTCCATAAAGTAAACTGTACACTCAGCTGCTCCATTCCTAGATATTCATCCAAATATCTGCAAAAAGACTTACAAACGAATATTCAAAGCAGCTTTATTCACAATGGCCAAAACTGATACAACCCCAAAGTCTCCAAAAAGGAATGAATAAATAAATTGTGGTAAATTCATACAATGGAATACTAGTCTGCAATAAAAAAGAATGAACTATTGGTACATGGCATAACATGGATGACTCACAGACAGTACAGTGCGTGTAAACAACTGGACACAAACACGTTTATATGACGTTTAAAATAAAACAAGACTAAGATTAATCAAAAAATATGATGCATCAAATAAGGAGTTTAGACTTGATATGGAGAGGAAATAGAAGTCTGCTTCAAGTTCTTAAGCAGGAGACAACTTACAAAGTGGAATTTAATGCTTTCTAGAGATTAAATTTTACTTTTGAAACTTATTTTTAAATAAAAACTCCTTATTTGGGATGTATCTAACTTGACTTGCTTTACAGAGCTCTTAACACAGGTGAAACGTGTATGAAAAGTTTTTTGAGCAAACGAAAATAAAGGAGTGGATATTGCCTAGTGACAATATAACTTCTTTAAAAGTGGTTCTAATCTCAAGTAAAAGAGCATGAGAACACAAATGTCCGAGGAGGACTTAAGGTTTACAGTGTGAATAATATTAACAGATTAACACATAGGATTAATAGCTATTAAGGATGTTACATATCTGATGAAACACATCTGATGAAACGTTGGACTTGCTTCAAATATGGGGTTTTACTTGGCTATTCATTTTTAATTCTGGCTCTAGTAACAGCCCTATGCTAAATTTTCTATCAAAATACTTTACTATATGAGGAAAAAGTTCCTAGCATTTACCTTGTCCTGAAGGGTTTGCTGCCATCTTCCTATTTTCTGTTTCAACTATGTTCCGTGGCAAGTGGTCTGCACTTTACAATCACCTGTAAAAAATAATGTGCAGACACATACCTTCATCTCTTCAGAAACATCTGTCTGAAGGGCACACAGACTTAAATCAAACGGCTCAAGTTATTTAATTAGAGCGTGAAGGTTAAATGTTTATTCTTGCAGATGTTGATACCAACATTCACCATTACTGTCTTTAATTACTTCATTAGGTTGTGTTTACCAAATACTACCAAATGTATCAACTAACTCATAGCATCAATACAATCACAGGGCTAGGAAGAAAAATCACTCTTCTGTAGTGCCTCTCGATTCATTTTAAAAACGTACCCAGCAACTACTGTGTATACTGAAAGCTAGAAAGGAAAAAGAGCCGAATATTTATCGCGTACATACTCTGCACCATACAAGATCTGTAAGATGATTGAAATTAATTATTTTATTTATCACCACTTCATAGACAGGGAGATCGTGTCCAAGGTAACAAAGCTAGTGCGAAAACTTTGGACTGTTAGATTCCAAACTTCGTGCTTTTGTACTAGGCCCTGGGGGGATCCCAAATGAGCAAGACCTTACTCCCGCCCTCAAGAAACATATAATCCGGTGGAAAAAGAGAGTCTCATTCAAGCAACCGTACTAAAAAAGTTTAACAAACGCGCTCTTTACAAGGAGTAAACAGTGCTCCGGAAGCAGAGATGAACTGATTCTACCGGCGTGACGAGGGATGCCTTCTGGGGTAAGCGGGAAAGTACAAGAGCGAGCAAACAGATGTCGATTTGGAACGAAATAATATTAGGTGTCTCCTGCAGCAAAGCACAGAGCGAGCGAAGCCGGCTTAGGACAGAAGGGACAAGAGGGCCATCTTGTGACGGGGAACGTCAATCAGGGATGTGACAGGGCTGGACCTGCGTCTCAGAAAGGTCCCGGGGCGGGAGGCGCGCGTGGAGGGCAGGCAGGGCGGGGGCTGCGGCTGATACCAAGGAGAGGAGGGGGAGTGAGAAATGCTGGGAGGCAAGGCTGGCGGGGAGGCCACTGCCCTGTAGCAAGGAACGGCAGCAGCGGGTCGGCGCCGGGGCCACACACCTTCATCCCCGGCGCCGCCAGGCGGTCCTACTTACCGCGAGGCTAGAGAGCCCGGGACCGCCTCGCCTTCTGGTCGCGTTCTCCAAGGGCGCGCAACCACTTAAAGACCGGCAAACCAAGCTCAAGGCCGCGTTCTACCACCTTCCCGCCCCCGCTGCGCTTCCGCCTCCTGATGACTTACACCCGAGGGACCGGAATTCCCGCCTCCTAACGGCTGCTCCTCACGGCGATTCGTACTTTAACTGCTACCTAATGCATACGCCACTTCCCTTCCAAAGAGTGGCAGCCAGAGAGGCTCCTGGACCCTGCATGCCGCACCATCGGGGGCGGAGCCCGAACGGTGCCGGGCAGAGACCGGCTGGGTCCCTAGCACCGCAATTGGCTCTTTCGTCCAGGCCGCTGCGCAGTGACGTATCCTGCCGGCTCGGCTAGGTAGGGGCGGGGCGGAGACCGGCTGCGTCCCTAGCTCTTCAAGTGGCGAAGTCACCGACTCAGCCGGTTCTGCGACGATGTGAATCCACTTCGGTTGCGAGTGAGGCAGAGCTGCGGTTGGGTCCCGGAGAGTGAGCTTTATCAACCATCTCGGGTTGCGCGTCTTAACGTACACAAATCCCAGTGATACTTTTCTTTTATAGTTTAAATAATTATACACTAAACTTGTAGAAATTTTTACTACTGTGCAAGAATCTGTGTTTAAGGAATGGATATGCCACATCTCAGAACACTGTCTCTCCTAGTGGGATCGCCTGAAGGCCTGATTCCAGCACAGTAGAGCTACGTATCTACGTTGAACAGTAACCTTGTATTGATGTGTGTCACGTGTCCTGCGGTCGTTAACCATCTTAACGTCCTTCTTAATAATCGATGTTTGCTCAGTAATAAACGTTTATGATGCACAATTTTGTTGAGCATGGATCCATGACAAATAATAACCCTACCGAGCGTTTGTTAAGTGCCTTGTACGTACGAGGTGCTTCCTGTGCACCAGCTCTGGTCCTGTCATTCCCTGAGTTATATATGATTCGTATTTATTTATATACTTATATGTGATTTATTTATATATTTATTTATGATTTATATATCAGACTCAGAAATGTTCAGTTACTTTATGTCTTTAGTTGAATTTCAGCGTCTAAAGGCCTGTCAGATGCAAAGGTACAGGTTCTTCAATCTCACACATTGTCTCTGCTCTGGAGGAAGGAATTCCTCTGAGACCAGCTCAGGGAGCTCAGTAGTCTGCTGACTACTTTAATCTAGATATAAAGTGAGCATTTTGGTAGTTGGCCAGGACAACTTTTCAGTTAAGAGACCTTTCTGAGTTCCGGCCTGACGAAAATGATCACTTGGATATATATGGCTGACAGAACCTTAGGAGAATTTTTTGGTTTTAGGTTGCCTGATGAGACAATACAGAAACTAGGGCATAAGAAAACTCCAGTCTAAGTCCCAAATGGACATCCTGAGCAAGCTTATTTAAGCTGAAAAGAAGAGTTCTACCCCAGAACAACATTTTGTAATTTCCTAGTAAATTCAACCTCCCAGGATTCACAGAACGTTATCAGGAGAAAGATAAATTTAACTTGCTGCTGATTGTTTTATTTGGTGAATGTTAGCTCTTGGACCCCCGTCTCCTCCTTGAGAGATTTTGGGACTTCAGTGTCACAAGAATTTTAACATATTAGTTAATAGTGGGTCAATTTACTTGGGTTCAAATCCCACCCCTGACACTTAATCGTTTGATGCTTCAGTTCTATCATCTGTAAAAAGAAAATAAAAATAAATGAGTGACCACTTCATATCCATTAGATGGCTACTATCGAAAAAAAAAAAAAAAAACCCAGAAAATAAAATGAGTGTTGGCAGAGAAATTGGAACCTTCGTGCATGTAAAATGATACAGCCACCAGTGGAAAACTGTATAATAGTTACTCAAAAAATTAAGGTTTTGGGGGGTTTATACACAAAAGAACTGAAAGCAGGGCCTCCAAGAGGTATGTAAACATCCGTGTTCATAGCAGAACTATTCACAATAGCTAAGAGGTGAAAGCGACACAAATATCCTTGAACAGATGAATGAATAAGCAAAACGTAGCATATACATACAATGAAATATTATTCACCTTTTAAAAAGAAGGAAATTCTGATATATGCTACAGTATGCATGAACCTTGAGGATATTATGCTAAGTGAAATAAGCCAGTCACAAAAGGACAAATACTGTGTGATTTCACTTATATAAAGTACTTAGTCACAATCATAGAGACAGAAATAGAATGGTGGTTGCCAGGGGCTGGGGGGAAGGGGACAATGAAGAGTTGTTATTTAATGGGAATAGTGTTTCAGTTTTATAAAATGAAAAGAGTTCTGGAGATGAATGGTGATGATGGGGGTAATTATGAAAGATCTGTGTTTTACTGGATATCTTGTTACTTGATAAGTAGATAGAAGCCTACATATCTACTAGGGGAAAGTCCAAGACAAAAGGGTTGCATGTGACCATCCTGTGGCGCTGTTAACTGATAAGGAAATGCCAGGTAGCAGTCTGTGAAGTGCTTCCTCCTGAAGCCATTATGATTATTACAGACCTTCAGTATCAAGGTAGAGAGCTGAGAATAGTCCTCAGGTTCCAGTTGGAGCCACCCTAACCCTCTTGTGCTATTTTATGATTAAATATTTATGGGAAATGCATGACGCCAGACAGCCTTTAAAATAAACTGGGTAGGAATTTGAGACAATTAGTGTATGACTTACCTATTGCTTGTAACAAATTATCCCCAAACTTGGCAGTTTAAAACAACAAATATTTATTCTCTTACAGTTTCTGAAGAGCTGGAATCAAGGCAGCATAGAGGGGTAGTTCTGGCAGAGGATCTTTTTTAAGGTTGCAGTCAAGATGCTAGCAGGGGATATAGTCATTCTGAAGGTCAACTACGTGGAAGGATTAACTTGCAAGCTTACTCATGTGGCTAAGGGTAGGAGGCTTCAATTCCTTACCATGCAGGCCTTCCCATAGGGTTGCTCATGACATGGCAGCTCACAGCCAGAGCAAGTGATATGAGAGTGATCAAGTCAGAAGCAACAGTATCTTTTATAACCTGATCTTGGAAGTGACATACCACTGTTTCTGCCATATACTGCGTGTCACACAGACCAGCCTTGGTACAGTGTGGAAGGGAACTATTACAAGGCTGTGCCTACTAGGAGGTGAGATCATTGGGGACGCCTTTATCCATTCAGGCTGCTACAGCAGAATACAATAGACTTGATGGCTTCTAAACAACACCAATTTATTTCTCACAGTTCTGGAGGCTGGGAAGTCCAAGATCAAGGTGCCAGCTTGGTTGGGCTCTGGTGAAGGCCCACTTCCTCATTCATGGATGGCCGTCTTTTTGCAGCAACCTCACATGGCTGCAGGGGTGAGGGATCTGAGTCTCATTTACAAGGGCATTAATCCCATTTATGAGGACTCCCACCTACATGACCTAATCACCTCACAAATGCCCCACCTCCAAAGGCCATCACATTGGGGATTAGGATTGAGGTAGGTGTGGGAGGGATACAAACGTTCAATCCAAAGCAGGGACCATCCTAGAAGCTGGCCACTACAACTACATTGCTCAAACAAAATGTATTCTTACTTCAGATCCTATAATAGAAAATGAAGTGAACTTAGTCTAGGAGACTGCTAGCTACAAAAACGGGCAGAATTGCCCACTGGCTAAGAGAGCAGCCTCTAGAACCAGACTCTCTGGGTTCAGATTCTTGCTTTGCCACTTACTGGGTGAACACTTAGACAGATTATTTCTCTGTTCCTCAATTTCCTTATCTGTGGAAAAGGGTAATAAAAGCATCCTCTACCATGATATGTCTGGTTGGACACAAGAGCATTTTCCACCTTATAGGAATACAAGGGAAGCTACCCTTGAAGGAGAAGTGGGTTTCAGTTAAGTCAGGACATAGGTGATTCGATGGTTTGGTTAAGGAGAATTTGCTTACCATGGAATGAAACCTCTAGAAACCTTAGGGGAATCTTTTCATTGAATCTTTGCTGTATGCTAGGACTCTGCATGTATTATCTCAAGACCAACCTTTGAGAAGGATACAATGATCACCTATCAATTTTAAAGATGTGGATACATTGAAACTTGTCCAAGATGCTACCACTTTTTGATTACAATAGTGAACTAAACCACTAGGTGAAGTTGCCCATTGGCGTTTATAACCATGGCCAAGGATAATAATGCGAGGGAGGGGTTCCCTGGTGCAGATTGAGTCCCACTCCCCATGTGGAGTCAGGTCTAGACCATGGTTTGCAAGCCAAGTCTGTGTGTCGCAGATACCAAGGCATTAGGCCACTCTGCTCCTTCATCCATGGGGGAAGGAAAAGAGATGTCTTCTCAGGTGGGGCAAGGAGAGGGGATCTGCAAGAAGGGATGAGGGTTAGATTAGAAGTGTTTCATTTAACAGATTGATGGACAACCTGGAAGAAATGGACAAATTCTTAGAAATGCACAACCTGCCAAGACTGAACCAGGAAGAAATAGAAAATATGAACAGAACAATCACAAGCACTGAAATTGAAACTGTGATTAAAAATCTTCCAACAAACAAAAGCCCAGGACCAGATGGCTTCACAGGTGAATTCTACCAAGCATTTAGAGAAGAGCTAACACCTATCCTTCTCAAACTCTTCCAAAATATAGCAGAGGGAGGAACACTCCCAAACTCATTCTACGAGGCCACCATCACCCTGATACCAAAACCCGACAAGGATGTCACAAAGAAAGAAAACTACAGGCCAATATCACTGATGAACATAGATGCAAAAATCCTCAACAAAATACTAGCAAACAGAATCCAACAGCACATTAAAAGGATCATACACCAGGATCAATTGGGGTTTATTCCAGGAATGCAAGGATTCTTCAATATACGCAAATCAATCAACGTGATACACCATATTAACAAATTGAAGGAGAAAAACCATATGATCATCTCAATAGATGCAGAGAAAGCTTTTGACAAAATTCAACACCCATTTATGACAAAAACCCTGCAGAAAGTAGGCATAGAGAGAACTTTCCTCAACATAATAAAGGCCATATATGACAAACCCACAGCCAACATCATCCTCAATGGTGAAAAACTGAAAGCATTTCCACTAAGATCAGGAAAAAGACAAGGTTGCCCACTCTCACCACTCTTATTCAACATAGTTTTGGAAGTTTTAGCCACAGCAATCAGAGAAGAAAAGGAAATAAAAGGAATCCAAATCAAAAAAGAAGAAGTAAAGCTGTCACTGTTTGCAGATGACATGATCCTATACATAGAGAATCCTAAAGATGCTACCAGAAAACTACTAGAGCTAATCAATGAATTTGGTAAAGTAGCAGGATACAAAATTAATGCACAGATACCTCTGGCATTCTTATACACTAATGATGAAAAATCTGAAAGTGAAATCAAGAAAACCCTCCCATTTACCATTGCAACAAAAAGAATAAAATATCTAGGAATAAACCTACCTAAGGAGACAAAAGACCTGTATGCAGAAAATTATAAGACACTGATGAAAGAAATTAAAGATGATACAAATACATGGAGAGATATACCATGTTCTTGGATTGGAAGAATCAACATTGTGAAAATGAATCTACTACCCAAAGCAATCTACAAATTCAATGCAATCCCTATCAAACTACCACTGGCATTTTTCACAGAACTAGAACAAAAAATTTCACAATTTGTATGGAAACACAAAAGACCCCGAATAGCCAAAGCAACCTTGAGAAAGAAAAACGGAGCTGGCGGAATCAGGCTCCCTGACTTCAGACTATATTACAAAGCTACAGTAATCAAGATAGTATGGTACTGGCACAAACGCAGAAATATAGATCAATGGAACAGGATAGAAAGCCCAGAGATAAACCCATGCACATATAGTCACCTTATCTTTGATAAAGGAGGCAGGAATGTACAGTGGAGAAAGAACAGCCTCTTCAATAAGTGGTGCTGGGAAAACTGGACAGGTACATGTAAAAGTATGAGATTAGATCACTCCCTAACACCATACACAAAAATAAGCTCAAAATGGATTAAAGACCTAAATGTAAGGCCAGAAACTATCAAGCTCTTAGAGGAAAACATAGGCAGAACACTCTATGACATAAATCACAGCAGGATCCTTTTTGACTCACCTCCCAGAGAAATGGAAATAAAAATAAACAAATGGGACCTAATGAAACTTAAAAGCTTTTGCACAGCAAAGGAAACCATAAACAAGACCAAAAGACAACCCTCAGCATGGGAGAAAATATTTGCAAATGAAGCAACTGACAAAGGATTAATCTCCAAAATTTACAAGCAGCTCATGCAGCTCAATAACAAAAAAAACAAACAATGCAATCCAAAAATGGGCGGAAGACCTAAATAGACATTTCTCCAAAGAAGATATACAGACTGCCAACAAACACATGAAAGAATGCTCAACATCCTTAATCATCAGAGAAATGCAAATCAAAACTACAATGAGATATCATCTCACACCAGTCAGAATGGCCATCATCAGAAAATCTAGAAACAATAAATGCTGGAGAGGGTGTGGAGAAAATGGAACACTCTTGCACTGCTGGTGGGAATGTGAATTGGTACAGCCACTATGGAGAACAGTATGGAGGTTCCTTAAAAAACTACAAATAGAACTACCATATGACCCAGCAATCCCACTACTGGGCATATACCCTGAGAAAACCATAATTGAAAAAGAGTCATGTACCAAAATGTTCATTGCAGCTCTATTTACGATAGCCGGGAGATGGAAACAACCTAGATGTCCATCATCGGATGAACAACCTAGATGTCCATCATCGGATAAAGAAGATGTGGCACATATATACAATGGAATATTACTCAGCCATAAAAAGAAACGAAATTGAGCTATTTGTAATGAGGTGGATGGACCTAGACTCTAGCATTATCCAGTCAGACTGCCTGGGTTGGAAGTCCTGCTGTGCCACATACTGCCATGTAACCTTAGGTGTGTCACTGAGTATTCCAGTTGCCATTTTAAAACCTCACTCCTTTTTACTTTACTCTTGAATTGTGTTTATTTTATTAGACGTTTTGAAATGCTTTCTTAAACAAGACACGTTATAAATAAGAAGGGGGAAACTAACTTTTTATATTTATTTTATATCTGGTCACCTTCATGAGTTTTTATCTTGTTTTAGACTTCTAATAGTTTCTAATAGAGAGACAGTTACTGAACGCCTAGACTCTGGGATAAGACAGATCTGGGTACAAGTCCTGTCCCTGTCACTTATATCTGTGACCTTGGACAAGTCACTTCAGCTCCCTGAAACAGTTTTCTCAGCTCTTACTTTCCTTATGTGAGTATCATGAGGATTAAGTATAATAGATAGTGCATCATATTGTGAAATTTATATAGTAAGTTCCCTAAAATTGAGCTATTTGTAATGAGGTGGATAGACCTAGAGTCTGTCATACAGAGTGAAGTAAGTCAGAAAGAGAAAGACAAATACCGTATGCTAACACATATATATGGAATGTAAGAAAAAAAAAAGTCATGAAGAATCCAGGGGTAAGACAGGAATAAAGACACAGACCTACTAGAGAATGGACTTGATGATATGGGGAGGGGTAAGGGTAAGCTGTGACAAAGCGAGAGAGTGGCATGGACATATATACCCTACCAAACGTAGACTAGATCGCTAGTGGGAAGCAGCCGCATAGCACAGGGAGATAAGCTCGGTGCTTTGTGACCACCTAGAGGGGTGGGATAGGGAGGGTGGGAGGGAGGGAGATGCAAGAGGGAAGAGATATGGGAACATATGTATACATATAACTGATTCACTTTGTTATAAAGCAGAAACTAGCACACCATTGTAAAGCAATTATACTCCAATAAAGATGTAAAAAAAAATTGAATCAACAGAGGAAAAAAAAGTAACTTTTATTTTGCCACTGGTTTGTGCCTTTAATTAAATAGATTGAACCCTACTGTTTTTGGTGGGGTATGAAGAGGACTCACTGCACTGCATTAAACCCCTCAGGAGGCCTGGCAGCCTGAGTACCATGTAATGCTTCATGTTAGGTCCTTCTCATTTGGTCACCTCTAAGGGGCCAACTTCCTACTACATGCCAGTATCCTCAAAGTACCAAGAAGAGTGCCAAGCAGGTACACCTGCTGATTGATTTTTAACCCTAATGAAAGCTGAAATGTGATCTTTTATTCATTTATTCAATAGATATTTAATGGAAATACAAACTGAATGATTTGTCCTTGTCTATAGGATGCTTTTAAGTGTGCAGGCCAGAATCTCACTTTTGTTTTTTCACTGCTTTAAAAGCTGATCTAATCCTTTAGTCAAATGATGCTTTGTGGGCTCTCACTGTGTGCCGCTAATACGCTCTTCAGCAGTACTGTTCCATTAAAGTTCAAGGTGTTTGTTCTTCTTAAACTACTGCACTAACACTGTTACTACTCCCCAGGTTCAGTGCCATCTCTAAATTTAACATATTTGTTGAAAGACTCTTATTTGAGATCATTAATGATAAAATGCCAGCCCTATGCTTCTCCAAATCCCCTAGCATTCTTCCAGTTCCTGTAAAATTAATTAGTACCTTTAATTTACTACCCTTGGGCCAATTTTATTCAACTGTGACTTTAGGAAGGGATTGCATTCCTATTGTAACTGGAGACAAAGGCATTTGTGGTCAAGACCTAATCCTGAACCCTGGAATCTGTAAATGTTACCTCATATGGGAAGAGGGTCTTTGCAGATGTGATTAAGGATCTTGAGGTAGGGAGATTATCCTGGATTATCCAGGGGAGCCCTGGATAATCACAAATGTCCTTATAAGAGAGAGGAAGAGGGAGGTTTGACATAGGCAGAAGAGAAGATGGTGTGATTAGAGGCAGAGACTGGAGTGATGCAGCCGCAAACCGAGGAATGCTGGCCGCTCCCAGGAGCTGGAAGAAGCAAGAACATTCTCCCCTCCTTAATTTCAGCACAAACTGATTTTGGACTTCTGGTCTCCAAAACTGTGAGAGGATAAATTTCTGTTGTTTAAAGGTACCAAGTCTGTGGTCATTTGTTACAGCTGCCACAGGAAACTAATATTGAATCCATTACATTTCACAGCTCACTCAGAGCATGTGTGAGAGTACCTGAGAAACAAATGCTGGAAAGACTTTTTTCTGGGTTGCATTTTAATGAAATAGTTCAGACTTACAAAAATCTATAACTAATAATATAATAGACACTGTGAAACTTACTACCTGGCCTAAAAAGCAAAACATTTCAAGTACATTTGAGTTCTCCCAGGCACCCTTCCCCCACCGTGTTCCTCTCGTTCCACCTCAGAGGTAAGCTACTTTCCTGAATTTAGTTGTCATTGCTCCAGTACATATCTTTAAACTTTTGCTACATTGTATCCCTAAGATATATTAAGTTGTTTTAAAATTTTATAAAAATGTTGATATTCTATCTATCTGGTATATATATTCTTTTGCAATTTGCTTTTTTGTTAACTATCTGAGCTATTTCCTTGAGTGCTTTCTACATGTAAAGTACCATATTGGGCAATGTGGATGATACTAGACAAATCAGACAGGAAGATTTTGCACAAACATTATCCTGTTAAAAGAGCTACAAATGTAATGTCTTACAGTATTTTCCCATTGCTTTTTTTGTTTGTTTGTTTTGCGGTACGCGGACCTCTTACTGCCGCGGCCTCTCCCGTTGCGGAGCAACAGGCTCCGGATGCGCAGGCTCAGCGGTCATGGCTCACGGGCCCAGCCGCTCCGCGGCATGTGGGATCCTCCCGGACCGGGGCACGAACCCGTGTCCCTTGCATCGGCAGGCGGACTCTCAACCACTGCGCCACCAGGGAAGGGCTTCCCATTGTTTTAAAGGAAGGTTCCTACCCGGTAATGTCAACCCCAAAAGCGCAGAAGGCAGCAAATAAGAAAAGAGTGTATTTGGGGTCTTAAGAATTGCAATTCTGGAGACACAGATTTGGGTAAAACCAAAAGAGTGTTCTGGGGAAAGTGTTCAGGGACTTATAAACGCAAAAGCCATGAGGCTCTACTCTGATAGAAGAAAGGAAATATTAGTCCTTAAGGGATGGCTGTCGCAAGTTGCTTTCGGGTAAGGTTGCAGTAAATATCTTGAGTTTCTGAACATTGGGCAGATGTTCTGGATGTCTGTATTAAGACAATAAGTGGTCAAAAGGCCAGATTCCTTCTGGGCTGAGATGTGCATACGTCACATTTCCTCAGGGGCCTTCCAGCTGCATTTTTAAAATTTATTTATTTATTTATTTATTTTTAGGCTGAACCACGCGACTTGTGGGATTTTAGTTCCCCGATCAGGGATCAAACCTGGGCTCCGGGTAGTGGAAGTGTGGAGTCCTAACCACTGGACAGCCAAGGAATTCCCCTGGCAGCATTTTAGAGAAGTCTCTTAGCAATACTGACTCCATTTTGATTTTTCTTTCACAGTATCTACCATCTAATACCTAAATATGTGACTATAGCTTTGAATTAATAACATGCCTGTCTCTCTTGTTACACTGTGGTTTATTTTAAGCATATGATTCTCCCAGGGTATTTTGAAACCATTGTTTTATTATTTTGAGAAATCTTTTAATTGGCAACAATAGGAATGATCGTTTTCTATATTTAACTCCTAACACCTGTAAATCAACACAAGTCCTACTTACCTTTACAAGATTTTCAAGGTAAATATGATAGTTCTCAAAATTAAGAATTGTTTACAACTTAATCACTCAAAAAAACACAAAACTAATACATACAAATCAATGTTAAATTTTATGTGACACTGATGTTTTGGCAAACTTGGTCACTATTCACAGTGTGAAGAGGATGCCCTTAGCAACAGCATGCATTTCTTTGACTTTGCTTGCCTCTCCCACCAGTTTTCTCTACTCAAAGTTGTAAACTTTCACCTGCATGGCGCTGTGTGAAGTCATTTGGCTTTCATTCGGCCCAGTACTACCCTTAGGCTCAAGCAAAAGGGGCTGCTTCCCCCACATATTAGAGGGTCTTGCATAAAACACATGTACACACACACACACACACACACACACACACACACACACACATACTTGTTAAGGAACAGATGAGAACCTCTGTCACTTGGCACTGGCCCAGCATAACCTAGAACCTTGAATAACTGCTCCTAACACTACTCAGGCCCGATGGAAACACTTCATACCTCTTGCCCTCTGCTCTTAAAGCAAAAGGCAGCTGGGTTGGAGTGCTGTAAAAGTTTTGGGGTTATGCACCCACTGAGGTCTGGGTTGGGTAGAAGCCCAGTCTTCCTCCTGTGTGTCTCCTTTACACTACTATCACACAGCCTTCTGACACCAGAGGTGGAGGATAGTTCCACACAATTCTGAGGCACCAGCTAAGCGTCCTACAATCTAACTCAATTCTGACACCATCCACCTGGAGGTAGCGTTAAATCCTACAGGGTGAGGGCTAAGGCCCCTGAGACTGCCCACCCCCACTTCACATGTCAACCGCAGGCAGTAGATCCTCAGGTTACCCACAACTTCTATCTGACTTGGCGACAAATTGGAAGTTCCCATGACCTCCTTTCCACTTGGATTCGATTATACGCTAGAACGACTCACGGAACTCAGGGAAACATCTATGTTTAGCAGTTCATTAAAGGGTATGATAAACGATACAGATGAACAGCCAGATGAAGACACACATGAGGTGAGATCTGAGAGGGCCCCAAGTGCAGGAGCTTCTGTCACTGTGGAGTTGGGGTGTGTCACTGTCCTGGTATGTGGAGGTTCACCAACCTGGAAGTTCTTCAAACCCCATACTTTGGGATTTTTGTGAGACTTCATCATGTAGACAGGATGGATCATGAACTCCATTTCCAGCCCCTTTCCCCTCTCTGGAGACTGGGGAATGGGGCTGAAAATTCCAAGCTTTTGATCATGACTTGGTCTTACTGGTGGTGATTAGCTGCCATCCAGGAGCCCACCCAGAATCGCCTCATTAGAACAAAAAGTACTCCTGCTACCCAGGAAGTTCCAGTGGATTTAGGAACCCTGTTTCAAAAGCCAGGGTCAAAGGCCAACTATTAGAACAGAAGAGGTTCCTAATGTTCTTTTTTCTTTCTTTTAAATATTTATTTATTTGGTTGCACTGGGTCTTAGTTGCAGCAGGCGGGCTCCTTAGTTGTGGCATGTGAACTTAGTTGCGACATGCGTGTGGGATCTAGTTCCCTGACCAGAGATCGAAGCCGGGCCCCCTGCATTGGGAGCATGGAGTCTTAGCCACTGCGCCACCAGGGAAGTCCCCTAATGTTCTTAACACTTAGGAATTCATGACAGTTTCAGGGGCTCTGTGCCAGGAATGAGGTGGGGAATGGAAGGCAGAAACCAACATATATTTTTCCTATTTTCTCACCAGGTCAAAAATGGACACTGCTTTTTAGTGCAAGGAAGAGTTGAGCAGCAGAAGTACTTAGGTAAGAGAAAAAACTAATTATTCTAAATGCGTCCTCTCAGATCAGATGAATTCAATAAATTCTTGAACAACCAACAATTTTCCTCTTTAGTGCTGAAAGCCCATTTTCTTGCTTTTCTTCTTATTAACATTTGTGATCCTGGAGTTGCTCATGAATTAGTACATTTGGACTGGTGACTGAGGAACATTTCTGCAATATTAAACAATTGATTTTCCTTTCATTTGTATATATGTCCGTTTATATGTACCATGAGTGAAGCATAATACTGATTCTTTACTGTATGACTCTAGATATTGCTTTAAGAGATGGTAAAAATTGCAATATAAGTGATAATTTATGATGAAATTAAAATATATTCTAACATTCTATGATAATTTATCATATGTATCCCTATTTCAGTGTTTTAATATGATATATAAAATTTGTGATTTATTTCTGAATCTAAATATTACTTTAAGAATTTAATTGGCAATTTCAGTTGTTGTTTACTTACCAAAGAACATTTTTTTTTTTTTTTTTGTGGTACACGGGCCTCTCACTGTCGTGGCCTCTCCCGTTGCGGAGCACAGGCTCCGGACGCGCAGGCTCAGCGGCTATGGCTTACGGACGGGCCCAGCTGCTCCGCGGCATGTGGGATCTTCCCGGACCGGGGCACGAACCTGTGTCCCCTGCATCGGCAGGCGGACTCTCAACCACTGCGCCACCAGGGAAGCCCCCAAAGAACATATTTTCTCTAAATTAAAAGTAATAAAAAACTATCTAAGAAGTACAATAACTTAAGAAACTTTGTCCAATTTGACATTACTGTTGTTTAATTAATCAAGGAAGCCATTAGACTGAGGTGGCTCTAATGCTGTGACAAACCCAAATCTAAGCCTGTAAATTACTCAAGGTTATGAAATTGAACAACCAGTCACTAACAGCCAAGTAGGCTTTATCCTACAGACAATCCATCATTTCTTTACTTTACTTCCACCCTTTCTCTACAAAAGTCTCTCCCCAGCTCCTGTCCGTGGAGCGCTCCTAACCACTTCTGGTTTGTCACTGCCTCCTTCAAATTGATTTTTCCTCAAATAAGCTCTTACAATTTTTAATATGCCTTAGTTTATCTTTGAACACACCATTTATGTGAACAATCTTATAATGTAAATAATTATTTTGCTGCTATCAAGGCAAGAAAAATAAATTTTATGAACTGTTTATGTGTCAATATTTATTTTATCACTCATACCAAATATCAACAGACCACCCAGACATGAAAAATAAAGTTAGTTGTCTTTGATATTTAGCCAGCTTTCAGTCATTTCAAAGCCATAGCTTTACACATATTTGCTAGCTGGATGTATAACTTTTAAATATTTAGACATATGGAATGTAAGCCCGCATCTGTACTCTGGTTCAGGCCCTACAGATGCTCAGATGGGCCTGACTGGGCACAGGTTTCCATGTATTAAGACTGTTGCTATTCATTTGTCATTAACGTAAGGAAATTGATGTTGAAATATTTGGTAGTTTCTTGAGCTTAAACAAATGTAAATATAGGGAACTGATATCTATTTCATTAGTCAATTAGATGGTGGTCATCCAGACAACTCAGAATATGCTATGTTATGTTTTCTATTCAGAATGTATTCAGAATATTAAAAAAACTTAAGATCATCATCAAAATGAAGATGCTGGGAACATATAAGTTCCAGTAAAAATACACATTATGTATACAGTTATTAGCAAAGGGACACATAATTCTGAAGTGTAAAAAAAAAATTCTAATAAGAAGTAATATTGAAATTTTTTCTAAAATTATAAATGCTTCTGTAGTGTGCCTCAAAATATATGACATGAATTCAACTTTGCTTGTTAACACGTGTCTCAAGACACATCTGACAAAAGTGAAGCTAGGACAAAAAGGAGTGGGGGGAGCATAGCTGTAAGGTAGACGTCTAGGATTGTGCCTGAAAAATGTCTTTGTTGCTGTTGTGTAGCATATAAATATAATTTGAAATAGAAAGTGATACGTGATAAAGTCTTTTTTTTTTTTTAAGTGCTAAGGCCTGTTAATTGGGGTATAATGGAGGGGTTTTTTTTTAATGTTTATTTATTTATTTGGTTGCACCAGGTCTTAGTTGCAGCACGTGGGCTCCTTAGTTTCGGCTCACAGGCTCTAGTTTCCTGACCAGATATTGAACCCGGGCCCCCTGCACTGGGAGTGCAGAGTCTTTAACCACTGCGCCACCAGGGAAGTCCCATAATGGAGATTTCTTAAAATTCTTCTTGTAATTGTATCGCTTTAGGAGTGGAGAAAGGTAAGCAAAACATTGGCTTATAACAGAATGTTGCTTAGTCTTGGAAAAGAAGTAGGAAACATTGTAAATATATTTAACTCAGATGTTTCATATGTTTTGATTTAAAATTTTTCCTTATTAGAATTTTTAAATTACAAAAGAAATAAATGCTCACTGTAATGTGTGAAAGGAAACAAACGAAGTTGTAGAAAGATAATGTTAATCTGGCCTGCCCTTGCCCTGCTGTCCCATCACCCGAAGATATAAACCTAAATAGTCCGGTTCATATACTGTCATGCATTTTCCTACTCTCATATAAACATATACACATACACATTTACACATATATATGTTCATATGTAGTGATCCCACTATACATATTACTTTACCACTTGCCTTTTTTATTTTTAAAATTTATTTTATTGAAGTATAGTTGATTTACAATGTTGTGTTAATTTCTGATGTATACAACTTGCCTTTTTAAATTTAATGTATCATAGACCTCCCAACATATAGAGCTCTAATTCATTTGTTATTGCTGCATAATATAGTGTGGATGTACTATAATTTGTTTTTTTTTTTTTTTTTTTTTTTTTTTGCGGTATGTGGGCCTCTCACTGTTGTGGCCTCTCCCATTGAGGAACACAGGCTCCGGAAGCGCAGGCTCAGCGGCCATGGCTCACGGGCCCAGCCGCTCCGCGGCATGTGGGATCCTCCCGGACCGGGGCATGAACCCGTGTCCCCTGCATCGGCAGGTGGACTCTCAACCACTGCGCCACCAGGTAAGCCTGACCCCCACTTCTTGACTAGATTTCAGGACAAAATTACTGTACCTAACGAGAGAGAAGTTTCTCTTTCAACAGACTTGGGGGAGGTAAACCCTCGAGGGCCAGGCCCAAAGGGCAGGAGCAAGGAGGAGGAGCATCCGTACAAGGCAGGGTCCCAATCAGGCCACAGGTGGTTGCTGCGGGGCACATCATGCCTGCTTTTGATACCTGCCTTGACCACAGGGCTTTCTCTTTCAAATAAAGCGTTGAAAATGGGATCCTAAAAGCAATGGTCAAAAAGGAGCCAAACTGCCCTTAGCAACAGGCTTCCAAAGACTACAGTATGAGAGAAGGGGGTGCCAGGGGAGGAGTAAGAACAGCGAAGAAACCTGGCAAAGAACACCTGGACCAGGTGATCAAAGTTAACATCATCAGTGACAAGTCATGTTGATACTATGTAGCCTTGATACGATATGATGAGAAGGGCGCTTTACCTCTGTGATCTTCCTCCCCCCAACCCATAACCCCAGTGTGACCATGAGAAAAATACCAGACAAACCCAAATGAAGGGCATTCTATAAAATGCCCGATCAATAATTTTCAAACCTTTCAAGGTCATTATATATAAGGAAAGTCTGAGAAAGTGCCACAAAATAGTGGAGGCTGAGAGATATGACTATAAAATGTATTGTGGGTATTCTGGATGGGATTCTGTAACAGAAAAAGAACACCAGGAGAAAACTAGTGGAATACGATAAAGCGTACAGTTAATAGTAATGTACCAATGTTGAACTCCTTAGTTGTGACAAATGTACCATAATGATATAAGATGTTAACAAAAGGAGGTATGTGAGAATTCTCTGTACTATGTTTGCAACTTTTCCATAAATCTAAAAAGTATTCTAAACTAAAAAGTTTAAATTAAAGTGGAGGGGGAAATATTTTTGCTAGCCACATCCTTCCTGAGGGAGTATATCTAAGGCCAAGAAAGCATCCCGCCTTCAGCAACAGGGTTGGTATCTATAGTGCTTAATTTGAACAAATTATGTGCGTGGGTCAGAAAGGAATATTTCAGAAGTCATTTCCCTGTCCAAATCCCCACAGTCAGCTGAGAGAAGCCTTCTAGAACAGTCGATTCTGGATGTCCTGGCCACACTCCATGCATCCCTTCCCAGAAAGTGCATGGTTTGCAGTGACAACAGGCCCCCCCCGAACCCTAACCCCCAAGATGCTGTTCAGGATCATTTTTAAGAGAGTAGTGACATGATTTAGTTTCTGGTGTCCCCTTAAGTTTCCTGATCCCTGGCCATGTACCCAGGTACCAACACTCCAGGGGGTTCTGGGCAGTAGTGTTGCTGATGGATGGACTGAAGTCAGCAAAGCAGACCTTAATTCTGAGGCTGTGCTGAAATCCAGCAGTCAAGGTGAGGCTAGAACTCTGCTCTCATTTGTGTTAAATTACTTTACTTGGGACTTCCCTGGTGGCGCAGTGGTTGAGAATCTGCCTGCCAATGCAGGGGACACGGGTTCGAGCCCTGGTCTGGGAGGATCCCACATGCCGCGCCGCAACTAGGCCCACGAGCCACAACTACTGAGCCTGCGCGTCTGGAGCCTGTGCTCCGCAACGAGAGGCCGCGACAGTGAGAGGCCCACGCACAGCGATGAAGAGTGGCCCCCGCTCACCTCAACTAGAGAAAGCCCTCACACAGAAACAATGACCCAACACAGCCAAAAATAAATAAATACAATTTTTTTAAAAAATTACTTATGTCATCAATAACCTCCAAAGATCCTATCCTGAGTGACTAAAAGTGTGGCTTTTCCTAGAGGGCACTTAGGTCTGCCTTGATAACAAGAAACTGTTGAATGAGTTAATTTGGAAGACTTGACAAGGCTGTGAACGTGGAGGAGCCAAGATAGCCCATCTGCACTAGAAACTGGGAGCTGAACAAACCCCATTCTACTGTAGGACAGGGTGGTTTAAGAGGTCTCACAGAGGGCTTCCCTGGTGGCCCAGTGGTTGAGAGTCCACCTGCCGATGCAGGGGACACGGGTTCGTGCCCCGGTCCGGGAAGATCCCACATGCCGCCAAGCGGCTGGGCCGGTGAGCCATGGCCGCTGAGCCTGCACGTCCAGAGCCTGTGCTCCGCAACAGGAGAGGGCACAACAGTGAGAGGCCCGTGTACTGCAAAAAAAAAAAAAAAAGTCTCACAGATGACTGGGTTTGATTTTGGAGAAAATGAATATTCCTACAGATAAGACTTCTAGAAGCGTCCATGTATGGGCCCCAGCTCAAAGTCTGCTATTCCTGCAAGCCGAGAGAATCAGATTAATGGCTGTGTGGTGAGTGCCGCTTCAGGCATCTCCCGTTTTCTTCATGCGTGTGGGAACGGTGTTCTGCCAGCCACATCGCAGGAAGACCCGAGCTGCTGTGCCAATCACAGAATCCCGAAACGCCAGCACAATGAAGGGCCTTATCTAGCTGGGGTGGGCAGAAGCCCTGTCTTTAGCAAGTCACCTCACCTGCACCTATAATCTGGGTACTGAGTAGAACTTTCTTGCTGTGCCCCCAGCACCATCTTGCTACCCTGCCCACCAGTTATACAGAAAGACAAGGCCTTGTGCCCGTGTGGTCTCACTACCTCTGTATAGTGAGGATGAGTCTGTGGGCCTGCATGATCATGTATCACCCCATTTACAAAGCACAGGAGGGGCTGGGCAGAGCAGGGCTGCCCGGAGCTACCACAGTGGCAAGGATCTGGGAAGAGCTGGTGGAATTCAGAGGCCTTGGGAAGGCTCAGGAACTCTGCTCCTCTTTGGTTTTAGAGTTTTCCAGCATCTTTAGAGAGTAATGTTTCTCCACCCTTTTCTTCTTCTTTCCCAATATTACTGCTCCTCCGTGGGAAAGGTTAATTAGGTTTAAATTTTCCCTAACAAGAAAAATTAAATACTAACGAATCAGATTTTGTTGGGTGGGGCTGAACTTTTCAGACAGCCACTGTAATATCTAAGACCTTTTTGCTCCCCTCACCTCCACCCCAAGTACCAGTTTTCACCTTGCCCCTTCTGAGAATGCACATTATTGAAGGATGCTGCCACTGCTGGGAACATTGCTTCCCACAAAGGGGCACTCTCTTCTTAGACTTTCTTTTGCCTGCTTGTATTCCTCATCTTCTGAATCCCTATGGATGAGTTCAGCTGCATGTTAACAGAGATCCCCCTTAAAGTGCCTGAGACCATAGGGATGTGGTTTTTTTGTGTTTTTTTTTTTTTTTTTTGCGGTACGCGGGCCTCTCCCGTTGTGGAGCACAGGCTCCGGACGCGCAGGCTCAGCGGCCATGGCTCACGGGCCCAGCCGCTCCGCGGCATGTGGGATGTTCCCGGACCGGGGCACGAATCGGCAGGCGGACTCTCAACCACTGCACCACCAGGAAAGCCCGGGATGTGTATTTTTTATTTAAGAAGTCTGGAGTCAGGTGCAGTGGCTCAATGACGCCATCAGTGACATGGTCACATTCCATTTATGCGCTCAGCTATACTCAGGGAGTTGGGAATGTCTCGCTTGTGGCCACAAGATGGCTGTAGCAGCTCCAGGCATCAGGGCCTCTCAAGGCTGCATTTGAAGGGTGAGGGAGGAGGAGAGACGGGACAACTAGCAGTCATGAGGGGCAAAGGAGTGGTGGCAACTAACAGTTGCTCACACATCTTTCTCTCCCTCTTATTTCCTCACTTCTTTACCTTTTGGCTTCCCCCAAACCAGCGTTCCCCAAACCCACATTGCATCAGTACGCATCCGAGTGGGAGGGAGCACAAGCATTAGAACTAACTGGCCGACCTCGAGCAAGTTACTTAACACAGCTGGGCCTCAGCTCCCTCACTTACGAAGTGAGGGTCGCAGACTAGATGCCTTATGCACGTAAACTTCTTATTGAAGTATCACATAAAGGCTCACAGATCAGAAATGTACTGCTTGCTGAATTTTTACAAAGAACCAGCCCCACATTAAGAAACAGCATATTATCAGTACCCCAGAAACGCCCACAAAGGTAACATTAGTCGACTTTTAGCTCAATACATTAGTTTTGCCTGTTTTTGAATTTTATACAAATGGAATCAGCGGGAGACATTCTTTCGTCATATCTAGGCTTTTTTCACTCAACACTCTATTTGTGTAATTCATTCACCACGTTTTGGTTTTGTTTGTTTGTTTTTATTTTGGCGGCAACACGCAGCTTGTGGGATCTCAGTTCCCCAACCAGGGAATGAACCTGGGCCACGGCCGTGAAAACCCGGAATGCTAACCACTGGACCACCAGGGAACTCCCCAGCACGTTGTTTCTTCATTCGTCTTGCAGTATAATGTTCTACTGTGTGACCACACCACCGTTGACAGTCATGTGAGTTTTTTTTCTAGTTTTGGTTACTATAAATCTCTGCTGCTGTGGAGATTTTTTTTTAAATTTATTTCATTTATTTTTGGCTGTGTTGGGTCTTCGTTGCTGCACGCAGGCTTTCTCTAGCCATGGCGAGCAGGGGCTACTCTTGTTGCGGTGCATGGGCTTCTCATCACGGTGGCTTCTCTTGTTGCAGAACATGGGCTCTAGGCACACGGGCTTCAGTAGTTGTAGCACTTGGGCCCAGTAGTTGTGGCTCGTGGGTTCTAGAGCGCAGGCTCAGTAGTTGTGGCTCCCGGGCTTAGTTGCTCTGTGGCATATGGGATCTTCCTGGACCAGGGCTCCAACCCGGTGTCCCCTGCGTGGGCAGGCAGATCCTTAACCCCTGTGCCACCAGGGAAGCCCGCTGCGGAGATTCTTGAATCCACCTTTTGATGAATATACATATGCATTTCTGTTGTGTTCTGGGAGTGGGAACTGTTGGGTCATATGATGTCTGAATGTTCATCTTCTAGATGCCTTTAAAGATCATTCCTAAGTGATGGAACCAAACACGCTCATGGGGCACACAGCCAATAAACAGGCTTTCCATCCTATCCAAAGATTCACTAATTAGACTCAGTGCCAAGGCTTCCAGTACTTGTCAGCGGAGTACCTTCTCCAGCCCAACCTCTGTAATGGATAGTGACCACAAAGCCGTATACACACAGCCACACGCTCCAGAGATGGCTTGTGAAGAAAGCCAGGTTAACAAGTAGCCCTCGGTGCTGGCAGCAAATTATATTTCTGTGGCCAGGTGAGGCCCAGCTCCTAGGAGCCTGCAGGGCCAGCCAAAGAAGTTTGGGGGCTTGGGAAAATATCTACTCCACTGTGAGGCTCTTTACAGCCAGACCTATGACGTGAATCTGTCAAAAGATAGTTTAGTTCATCTGAGATCTTCTCCCAAACTGTAAGCACCTGGTAACTGCTCAATAAAAATAACACTAAAAGTTTAGGGCAAAAGGACCCAGTAATAGAATTTTGTAAGAGAAATCTGCCTATCTAAGCAACTTTTCAGCAAACAGGAAAATTTTCCAAAGTAAGAACTTAAAAGTGCTATTGACAATAAGGGGCATGTCAATTTACAATTTAGAGAAATGGGTGGAGCTATGAGTACAGTATTTTGTTTTTTAAGGTTTGTTTAGTCCTTTTTTTTTTACGTTTTTATTGCAGTATAATTGCTTTACAATGGTGTGTTAGTTTCTGCTTTAAAACAAAGTGCATCGGTTATACATATACATATATCCCCATATCTCCTCCCCCTTTCGTCTCCCTCCCACCCTCCCTATCCCACCCTTCTAGCTGGGCACAAAGCACCGAGCTGACCTCCCTGTGCTATACGACTGCTTCCCACTAGCTATCTATTTTACATTTGGTAGTGTATATATGTTCATATATACACTACCACTCTCTCACTTTGTCCCAGCTTACCCTTCCCCCTCCCCGTGTCCTCAAGTCCATTCTCTAGTAGGTTTGCATCTTTATTCCTGTCTTGCCCCTAGGTTCTTCTTTTTTTTTTTTTTTAGATTCCATATATACGTGTTAGCATATGGTATTTGTTTTTCTCTTTTTGACTTACTTAATTTTGTATGACAGACTCTAGGTCCATCCACCTCACTACAAATAACTCAATTTCGTTTCTTTTTATGGCTGAGTAATATTCCATTGTATATATGTGCCACATCTTCTTTATCCATTCATCTGTTGATGGACACTTAGGTTGCTTCCATGTCCTGGCTATTGTAAATAGAGCTGCAATGAACATTGTGGTGCATGACTCTTTTTGAATTATGGTTTTCTCAAGGTATATGCCCAGTAGTGGGATTGCTGGGTTGTATGGTAGTTCTGATTTTAGTTTTTTAAGGAACCTCCATACTGTTCTCCATGGTGGCTGTATCAACTTACATTCCCACCAACAGTGCAAGAGGGTTCCCTCTTCTCCCCACCCTCTCCACCATTTATTGTTTGTAGATTTTTTGATGATGGCCATTCTGACTGGTGTGAGATGATATCTCATTGTAGTTTTGATTTGCATTTCTCTAATGATTAGTGATGTTGAGCATCCTTTCATGTGTTTGTTGGCAATCTGTATATCTTCTTTGGAGAAATGTCTATTTAGGTCTTCTTCCCATTTTTGGATTGGGTTGTTTTTTTGATATTGAGCTGCATGAGCTGCTTGTAAATTTTGGAGATTAATCCTTTGTCAGTTGCTTCATTTGCAAATATTTTCTCCCATGCTGAGGGTTGTCTTTTTGTCTTGTTTATGGTCTCCTTTGCTGTGCAAAAGCTTTTAAGTTTCATTAGGTCCCATTTGTTTATTTTTGTTTTTATTTCCATTTCTCTAGGAGCTGGGTCAAAAAGGATCTTGCTGTGATTTATGTCGTAGAGTGGAGAACAGTATTTCTTATAGTCTGTAGACAGAATCATCATGAGCATCAGCTAGGACGTTGTTTAAGAAAAGGCAGATTCCAGATTCCCATCCCTGAATCAGAACCTCTTAGGTGGGCCTAGAAATTTGCATTTTAACAAGCACACAGGTGGTTCTTCGGCACCAACTCCATGATCTGTATTGCATTCCCCACCTTACAGGGTCTCTATGCTTTCAGGGGAGGAGCTTCTACATGGAAAGGTAAAACGATCCTATCACTTACCCACAAGCCTCTCTGCCGGTTCTGGGGCAAATTCTAATTTCTTGTTTGCAAAACTCCTCAGATCCTGGCCTCAAGTGGAACTGCTGGCTTTTGCTTTTTCCCGGAACATCACTGGCTGAATTAAACTGTGCACACAATTTTGCCTCTGTTGGCGATAGTGCCGTCTCAGTTGCCCCTCTTGTTTGAGGCAGCCCTCTGTGGCCTTCTACATGTCACTCTGAATGCTCTTTGAAAACCTCCTTTGTCCTCCTCAGCCATCCACTTCAGAAGTGGTGGTGTTATTTTGAGGCAGGGTTTGGGATGCCACATAAAATAAAGCTATGATTGTATTAAAAACCAGAAGAGGATAAGCAGCTAACACAAACATGAATAAGGCCTAGACACATGCTGTACCAGGAGAGAGAAAGAAAGAATGCTTCGTTGTGACTCTGCTTTGTTTTTAAGGTCTGGGTCTCATGCAAAGCCCTGATAGACTCGCTATGAGGTTTTGGGATTCTGGCTTGGCATACTTACTGAATTCTGGGGCCCAGGGCCCTGTCTTCTGAAAGGTTCCAGCCTAAGTGCCTAAGGTTCCTTGTGGACAGGAATCGGGGGTTGGGAGGTGGGGGAAGGGCCCATGCTGTGTTCCTGGGTTCTGGTGGCATCTCCCCGTACCCCACGCACACACATCCGGTGCATTTTCCTCAGAGATGAGCCCTAGAAACCGAAGCTTCCCTCCATACATTCCAAGAAACCCGACATTTTGCTCTGATACAGAAACTTCGCGTTTCCTCCTCACCACCGTGTTGCTTTGAAAACTTTTAGTAAAAGCACAGTCACATAGTCTGGGACACTTGCTCTGTTTCAGTGACAATTTCCCCCCACAAGGAACACTGAAATACAACAGGAAATAGTGAATATGAATAGGCAGTCCTGGGCTAAATTTGACTGGTGGAAACTTTATCCTAAAATGTTTTCCATAGAAATTCACTTTCTTTAGTTTTGATGACTACCCACTGGATCATTGTGGCCACATGCCATTGACCAACGAGGAAACTGGAAAATAAACTTTCATATGGCCTTTCAGGAACTCTGTTTTGTTTTTGTTTTTTAAACGGTGGGAGCATAGAAAAATGATACTCTGACCCAAAACGAGCAAATAGAGGAGTTTGGAGAGAGCATGTTTATTTATGAAAACTTTATGATTATCATTTCATAAGAATAGTAGAGAAAGCATGAGAGAGAGGGAAAGGAAGGGAATTAACATTCAGGGAGCATCTATTCCATGGCAGCATTTGGCTGGGAATATTACATACCGAAGGCTCTTTCATTCTCACAACCACCAAGTAAGGTAAATATTATTACCTGCTCTCTGTCCTTCTTTTTGGGTCAGGAAGCAGGTTCGTTTAGGTAATTTGCTAATCACCCACTTATATTTAGCAATCAGGAATTCAGATGTGGCTCTCTTTTCACTCTTCCCTGGCATCTTGAGGAGAACGCTGTGTGGAGTCTTAATAAAATGAGATCTCAGTTGTGGGAAGGTGGCCTGGCTATTAAAATAAACAACATCATTCAATTAAAAAAACCTATGTTATACATCTATAGAACACTCATTTCTAGTTATATTCATGCTATTTGTTTTAATCAGAAGAACAAATAATAGGGTCTGTTGTAGTTGTAAGCAGCCCTTGAATATAAAAGTATTAATTTTACTCAACTCCAAGAGGACCGGACACCGGCATTCCTGTGAGGTAGATGCAGCATTTAAAAAACTGTTCCCAGTGTCCTCTGAGTTCTGTTTTCCCCAACCAGGGCAGACCCACGTGGGGGAGAGAAAAGATAACTTGAGGACTGAGGCCGGATGACTTAGACCAGGGGAAATAAGGGAAGGTCTCTGAAGCTCAGTGAATCCCTGGATGATATTTTGGGTCAGCTTCAACTCTTGGCATTCTCCTCCTGCTGAAGAATCACTTGTTTCTTTAGAAGAAAAGGGTGGTGGAGACCACAGTGAGTCCCGACTTCAAGATTAGTCAGGTAAAATTGGACGAACCTAAAGAGTTTGGGAATAGATCGGAAAAATGTGCTCCCTTACAGCGGGCCTCCTCCCCATTACTCTTCTAGTATCAACTTGTTCTTACATGGGCTGATGGCCTCTACTGACTTGGCCCTGAGCACAGAAGCTGTGAAGCCAGGTAAGGTGGAAAAAAGAGGTGAACTTCCACCCTCAAATAGCCAAGTAACGCCTTGACTATCTCCATTCTGCTAGCAAATAAAGCTCAGAATCCAGCCCAGCCAGAGGCTTGGAAGGGAAGCACAGAAGCATGAAAAATAAAAACGGGAACCTCACGATTCTTTCAAACGGCAGTTTGGTCAAGGTGTGAGTTAGAGTCATAGATCATGTGTAGCACTCCCTCTTTATTTACTGATGCTCACTCTTCTGAGGTTTAACCTTACATAAACCCGGTGAACTGCAGAAGCAAGATGGCATGGGATCTCAGCGTGCATTTGAAGAAACTCCACACTGCGTCTTTGAATTTCCTTCTAGGTTCCCCGCCTGATGTCTCTATCTCCTGGGAGCCTCATAACCTTTTTACGCCACTCTTATAAAATGTGTCATAATTCCTCTTATCCTGGGTTATTTCAGAGGCCAGAAGATCCCGACGCACGTGCGTGTCCTAAAGCCCCCAGCCCCAAGCGTGGCTGCCCCTGGGCGCAGCAGTAAACGCGGGTGGAATGGAACAGGATCCTCCAACGTCTTTTTCCACCTCTGATTTCCGTTAAACATTAGCTCCGGGGTCTGCACGCAGCCCCCAACGGGCCAGGAGGCGAGCTTGGACTCTCGGTGGACAGCGGCGGAGGGCCGAGGGCGCACTTCCTGCGGGACGGCGGGAGAGGGCGGAGCTGCCCGCCTCCCCCCTCCCCTCCCCCGCTCTCCCCGCCCCCTCCCCCTCCGTGGGCTGCCGGGGGCCGCGGGGGCGGGGCGGCGAGCGGGCTGGGCGGCGTGGCGGGGCGGGCTGGGCGCCCTGGCTAAGGTGCGAGCGGGTCCGCTGCGGGCTCCGGCGCGGAGCGGAGTGGAGCGGAGCGGAGCGGAGCAGTCCGGCCCAGCCCAGCGCAGCCCGGCGCGGGCATACGCGAGCCGGCGGGTGGCGGTGGCTCCCAGCCCGGCTGGTGCTGGGCCTCCGACCGAGCTGCGGCCGAGCGGGGCCTTGGCCCGCGCTCTGGGGAAGCCCGCCGCGGCGGGCTGCAGGAGGAAGCGGCGGCGGCGCGTCCCGAGCCGTGCGCGCCATGTCGGGCGGGCCCCCCAAGGCCCTGCCGTCCACTGGGCCCCAGTCCCTGCGCGACATGCCGCACCCGCTGGCCGGCTCCAGCAGCGAGGAGGCCGTGGGCGGCGACAGCACGCCCAGCCCAGACCTGCTGACGGCCCGCAGCTTCGGCGACAAGGTGGGGCGCGCGGGGCTGGGGACTGGGAGGTTCGTTTCGCTCCCGAGCGGGATGAGGGATCTGGATCTGGTCCCCGCTGGGCACCGGGCCGCGCCCACTCTGGCGCCCCTTTCCGGGGGACAGGCTTGCCCTCGCCCCAGAGCCTTGGGGAAAAAGCGTCTCCTCCCTACCGCCCCCTCAGGGTCGCAGCCTCTGGCGGAGCGGCCAGAGGGGACGGGCTTGCCCGGCTGGTCGCGAGGCCAGTGACAGCTGGTGGGGAGGGGTCCCGCCTGCCCGCTGTGGCTGGAGGCGTGCGTGCAGTGCTCAGAGCCTGTGTCCTGGGATGGGGTCCCGGTTCCTCCAGGTGCATCTCTGAAGACTGAGCTGCCGAGTCACTTGTAGCTCCTCCAGTTTGCTGCGACTGCAAAGAAGCAAGAGTTAATGGTTTTCCGTGGTCTTACTGCCAGAGGCTTCTTACCCCTGTCTGTCATGGGGGCAGTGATCTTTGTTTAGGTTTGCTTTGTGCCCTGAGGAGTCACCTGACTCCGACCCCAGCCGGCAGCGGGGGTAGAGTGGCCCTGGGGTTTTCTGTCTGGGGCTCCATTTACCTCTCACTGTCTCCCACGCTGTTTAGGTTTGGCAGAGGCTGGTTTTGTGGCTGAAGGGAAGAAAGGTCGCCCTTTGACCTTTTTTGCGTAGAGGGGGGGCTCCTGATTTTCTTAGAGCAGCATATGACCCTCCTGCTGCTTTGAGAGACAGTGAGGGGTTAGGGGCGGCATCTCCCTTCCCCCCCTCCCCCCCGTTGCCACTTCAGCTGTGATCAGGACTTGAGCTGATTGTATCAGCGCTGCTGTTGCCACTTAGTCAATAATTGCAGAAATTAGAATTGTTCTCCACACCTGTGATCAGGTGTAAATACTAAGTGAATGCCTCTTAGTAAAATACTAAGTGAAGGGCTCCTTGTCCCAATACCGAATGGAATCAGGAGACCCAAATTTCTTCCCCCTTAGATGGGAGGGCATGTGGTACAGTAAAAATGAGTGTCAGTGCACTAAGCAGTCAAATTAGCCAGGAAGTGGGAATTGATGTACCTTCCCAAGAGGGTTCGTGAAAGCAAAGAGTGGGGCAAGTTGGGGGGGGGGAGGCAAAGCATTAGTAGCAAGTAAACTTTAAAAAGCTAATAAAACCAATGGATTGAGCAGCTGGGTGTGTGTGTGTGTGTGTGTGTGTGTGTGTGTGTGTGTGTGTGTGTCTTTGTAAGTATTTCTCTTTATTTTATAGAAGATTATAGACTATATGAAGGCTTGAGTCGCTTGGAAATACCTTGCCCATATTTGACACTCAATAAGTAATTGTTGAATGAATAATTTGCTTTCTTTGTTTTTGTTTTTGTTTTGCGGTACGTGGGCCTCTCACTGTTGTGGCCTCTCCCGTTGCGGAGCACAGGCTCCGGACGCGCAGGCTCAGCGGCCATGGCTCACGGGCCCAGCCGCTCCGTGGCATGTGGGATCTTCCCGGACCGGGGCACGAACCCGTGTCCCCTGCATCGGCAGGCGGACTCTCAACCACTGCGCCACCAGGGAAGCCCAATTTGCTTTCTTATGTACAGAGAACTTGGTCCTATGTGCATGTAGGATAGGAATTGAGGTTAAACTTATAATTTTTTTCTCAGGTCTGTGTAGGATAGTGAATTAATTATATATCGCTGTGTAACCAATTACTGCAACATTTAGCATCTGAAAATAGTGTCTGTGGGCCAGAAATCTGCAAGCAGCTTAAATCTGGGTGGTTCTGACTCAGGTCTTTCATGAGCTTGCATTCAAACTTTGACTAGGGCTGCAGTCACTGAAGACTGGGTTGGGGGTACGTCCTCTTCCAAGCTCACTCTCTCGGCTGTTGGCAGGCCTTAGTTCCTCTCCATAGGGCTTCTTGAGGTGGCAACTGCTTTCCCCCAGAGCAAGTGATCCAAGAGATGGAGAGATCCCAAGACTCAAACCACAGTCCTGTGTAATCTAGTCTCGGAAGCGACATATCTCTGCCGTATTCTGTTGGTCACACTGGCCATCACTGGTACAACCTGGGAAGAAGGTATGAATAATACCAGGAAGCGGGAATCATCGAGGTATCTTGGAAGCTGCCTGCTACAGATGGCTCTTTTAAATATCTGCTTAATGATCCATTCTTGGAGGACACCTGATGCAGAAGTGTGGGCATTTTGCTACTAAGTACTGGGAGGACAGATGCCCTGTATCCCTGAGATCTACTTGGTGGACAGGAAGTCGAGCCTAAGTCTAATTACTTCTGGCTTCCTTCACAGGGACAGTTCCATGAGAGAGATGGTCTTGAAGGCATTATTATTAATTATTGAATATTTAATAAGTCTCCTTAGAGCTGCGAGGAGCATCAAAATGACATGACTCCCAAAGGCCTGATTTATAGTTAGCCACTTTTCCTTAGAGGGCAGTATAATTTCTTCCTCTGACTGGGAGTAACATTTTCCTTGAATCTTGGCATACACATATGTTCTCGTAACTCTGGAGAAATTTCTGCAGAGAGAAGCTACCAAGCAACAGAGGTGAGTCAGGACCAGTGGAAGGAAGCCTTCCCTTTGCTCTTTCTCTTGCCCAGGAAGTGTGGGGTTCACCGGAGGGGAGGTAGGAGCATTGAGTGCTATGGTCTGTCTTTGAAAAGAAGCCTGTGTCTTCTTGCCTTTTACAATGGACCTTGGGGTTGTGATCCTGGATGCCTGATTCAGAGTCAGTTCTGAGGGTTTGACAGGCTGCTCATAGTGCAGGGTTATTGTATTATGCAGAGGGGAATTGCTGAGGTGCCACGAACAGGAAAGCCTTTCGTCTCGGTCCAGCGGACACTTCTCAGTGGCCTCTGGGGTTCTGGGAAGGAGGAGAAGACCAAATGTCATGGCCTCTTCATCCACAAAATTGAAAACCATTCAAACCATGGTGTGAAGGGAAGAATCTTTTCTATCTACCAAGGGTTGCTAGGAATTCTTTTGACGCTGGCTGAACTCCCCAGGCCTTCTAGCCCTGTATCTTTCATCTCCACCTGAAATGTAAATACACCACTTGGCCCTTTCCGTCTTTTTTTGCTTTCATCTGCAAACCACTGTGGGCTTGCTTCTCCCCTGACTCAGCCTCTAACTCCTGTGTACCTCCCAAAGCCTGACACCAAGCCCTCTCAAGCCCCACCTGTGGTTAACACCTCTACCCACATCCTCAGTCTCTTCACTGAACTCTTCCACCTACCTCCTGCCCCCTTAAGTCACTGCTTCCCCTGAAATCTTCAAAATGGAGGTGTCTTTTCCTCCTACACTCCACTTATTTCAGGTTCAGGAGATGCGGGTCAGTAGTGTCCTTTCTCTCCACTGCCTTTTTTTTTTTTTTTTTTTTTGGCCGTGTTGGGTCTTTGTTGCTGTTCGCGGGCTTTCTCTATTTGCATTTGCGGCGAGCGGGGGCTACTCTTCGTTGCGGTGCGCATGCTTCTTATTGCGGTGGCTTCTCTTGTTGCAGAGCACGGGCTCTAGTCTTCAGTAGTTGTGGCACGTGGGCTCAGTAGTTGTGGCTCACGGGCTCTAGAGCGCAGGCTCAGTAGTTGCGGCGCATGGGCTTCGTTGCTCTGCGGCATGTGGGATCTTCCTGGACCAGGGCTCGAACCCGTGTCCCCTGCATTGGCAGGTGGATTCTGAACCACTGCACCACCAGGGAAGTCCTCTCCACTGCCTTTTAACGATCAAGTGCTGCCCCTCTGAGGCTCATGTCATTGTATTTACTCACTCAGCAAATATTTGAGGGCCTCCTACGAGCCAGGCACTGTTTTAGGAACTCAAATGCACCAGTTGAAAACCCCTGCCCTCATTGGGTATATTTTAGTGAGTACGTACTATTTTATGTAATAAATGCTGTGAAAGGAAGAAAAAGTTGGGGGGAAGGGAGTGTTCAGGATCACTGGCTGAAGGGAGGCAGCTTCAGTTAGACGCTACTGAGAACTTGAGATTTGAGCAAAGACTTGAAGGAGGTGAGGCAGTTGGCGAGTGGATGTCTGGAGGAGTGTCCTGGTGGAAGAAGTGGCCAAAGCAGAGGCCTGGCAGCTCCTGCCCGCGGTGACGGGGACTACCCTAGAAGCCAGTGTGGTTGGGGCAGAGTGAGCAATGGGGAGTCCTTGGCCAAGGGCTGGGAGGAAAGGGGCCACATAGTCTGGGGCCACTCTGGGAACTTTGGCCTTTACTTTGAGCGCCATTGCAGGGACTTGAGCAGAAGGAGGGTGTGATTTATGTGTTGAAAGGATCACACAGGCTGTTGAATTGAGAATCCTTTATTTGACTATTCCACTGAATTAGGTTTCTTTTCCGTCAAAAACACATAAATCAAATGCAACCTGGCTGAAGAAAAGAAAAAAATCTATTGGCTCATGTTGAAAAGCCCCAGGTATTTTGGCTTCTGGAGTGGCTGGAACTAGGTATTCAAATGATGCTGGGAGTCTGTCACTTTTCATCTCTTGACTCTGCTTTCTCCTCTCTGTGTTAGCTCTGTTCTCAAGCCGGTGAAGGGATATAACTTTGCAACTCCAGCAGAAAGAGAGCACCTCTTTCTTGATAATTCCAGCAAAAGCTCTGGGCTAGTGTCTCCTGGGCCTAAATTGGGTCAGGTGCTGAAGCCAGTCTTTGTAACTCTGACTGCCCAAGGCCTGGACCAGGTCCTTATCTTTGGAGGGTGGAGAAGGGAAGTTTTTGTGTGTATGTTTTAACTGTGAAATATAAATATGTGAAGTATAGAAATGCATCTGTATTAATAAAATGTATCTGTACAGTTTAAAGAATAATAAAATGAGCACACATAAAGTTAAGGCATAGACTCTTACCAGTATTTTGGAAGCCCTCTCTGTGCCTGGGGAGGAAGGAGGTGGTTTCCAAAGCAAAGTCAGGATGCTCCTCCTAGAAGGAGGAGGAACGAATGAATGTTGGACCAGCATCTGTTGTTTCACAGATGTCCATTACAGACCTTCCACTGCCTTCTTTGCTGTCACTTTGTAACTTCCCTGTTTCTCTTGTTCATTAAAATCTTGAACCCCCCCAACTAACTGGCTTCTCAAATCATGCCTTTACTTCAGGGGACTCTGTCCAGCTCTCTAAAACTATCAGTTTCTTGACCTTTTATCTAGTCACCTTTCCCTTTTTTCCAGTTCATTTGCCCTCTCCCCCGGCCACATCCCTGCATTATAATACCTACAACTGTTCCTGCCCTGAAATAATGCCATTACAAAGCTCTCATCTTGCAGTGCCTTCCTCCCAGTCAGTGAGAACTGCCTACACCTGTTCCCTGACCCCTTGTTTTCACCTGCCTCCTTTAGATTCCACGGCTTAACTTGTCAGTTGCTCCTGCCACTGTCCTTTACGCAGTTCCCTTGCGCTCCTTTTACATCCAGCTTGGGTCATTCCATTTGTTCCTGTCTTTTGCCTGCACTTCAGGTGTGGAGGTGCCTTGAGAGTTGCTGCCAGTGTAACCTCACAGCTTCCAAGCACAGTTGGGGCCTCGGTGGTGCTGAGCCATCCTTTCTTTCTTTTTTTTTTTTAATGTGGGATCCTAGTTCCCCGACCAGTTGCCCGCGCCCCCTGCGTTGGAAGTGCAGAGTCTTAACCACTGGACTGCTAGGGAGGTCCCATGGGCCATCCTTCCTTTCCACAGAGGCTCCCACTCTGTACCATGGCTGATCTGAAGCTTTGCTCTGCTCCTCACACCTTCCACGCCCCTACCCCCCACCCCGTTCTGCTGATGGCCTCACTTTCTACCTTAGAGAAGATAGAAGCCACCGTAAAAGAACTTTCACCAAACTCAAAATGATCAGAATCTGTGGCCGCCCGTTCTTTGCCCCCGTTTGCTAAGGCTGATCCTGGAGTATGTGGCCTGCCCCCTCTGGCCTCTAGAGACCCTGCTGTCACTCCTGTGTCTTCAGACTATCAACTGGCTCATTCCCATCAATTTTTTTTTTTAATTTTTAAATTGAAGTATAGTTGATTAACAATGTATTAGTTTCAGGTGTACAGCAAAGTGATTCAGTTATATATATATCAGTATAAAACTGAATCACTTTGCTGTACACCTGATGTATATATACGATATATATAAATATTTCAGATTCTTTTCCCTTGTAAGTTATTACAAAATACTGAGTATAGTCACCTGTGCTATACAGTAGGTCCTTGTTGGTTATCTCCTTTATATATATACTAGTGTGTATTTCGATCCCAACCTAACTTATCCCTCCCCCTGCCCCTTTCCCCTTTGCTGACCATAAGTTTGTTTTCTGTGTCTGTGGGTCTGTTTCTGCATTCCCATTAATGTTTCAACATGCGCAAGGTGCTCTCATTTCTAAAACAAACCAAGTAAAGAAAACTGTTGTGATGCTTCCTTCTCCTCCATCTCATGCCCTATTTTCTGACTCTTCTTCACCTTTTGAAAGAAAGGTTTGCGCTTCTTGTCTCTACTTCCTAACCTCTGGCTTACTTCTCAGCCTACTGCTGTCTGGTTTCTGGCTTTACTACTCAAGGTCCCTCGTGACTTCCTTATTGCTAAATCCAGTAGACGCTTCACATCCTTGTCTTCCCTGACCTCTCGGTAGGTAGCACTTGATCCTGTTGAGTAACCCACTGCTTGAAACTCTCCTCGCTGGGATTTGTGTTTTAGCGCGTGCACTCTGGAGCCAGGTCGTCTGGATTTTAATCCCAGCTCCACTACTTACAGTCTTTGTGACAGTAAATTATTTAACTTCTCTGAGCCTCAGTTTCCTCCTCTGTGAAAAGGGGATAACAGAAGTACCTACATCACAGGGTTGATATTGAAGATCCATTGCGTTCATACTTAGAGTAGTGCCTGATGCATAGTGAGCCTTTAATAACTGTGAGAAGGTGGTGGTTATTCCCTGATACTGACCTCTCTACATTTTCTTTGTACATTGTTGCCTATTCTTTGTCAATTTGAGTATCATCTGTGGTCTGGTCAGGAGATAAAAACCACTGTAGGTTTTTCAAACTGAGAGACTTAATACAGGGAATTAGCTACATAGGTGCTGGGAAACATGTGAAGTCAAGCAGAGGACAGGGAGGTAACCCAGAGAGTAGCGATAGCAGGAAACTGCAGTCACCCTCAGGGCTGGGGGGGGGGGGTCAATGGGAGGAGGTGAGATTAGAAGAATCCAGGAGCTTCTGTGGGAACTAGACCATGGCAGGGCTGCTCAACAAGAGCAGGGACCTCAGGCGGAGGGAGCCCTGGAGAGGAAGCAGCTAAGGCCAGGGATGCTATCTGAACCAGAGAGGAGGGGTTGGGGTAGGGGAGAAGCACCCTGGCTTCTCTCCTCCTCCTGCTTTTGGTCTTTCACCTGTATCATCCGTTGGCCCAGATAGCTTCCTTGGTGGACATGTGACCCTAGCAGAGTCAAATAGCCAAAAAGAGATTTGCTCAGATGGCTGCTGGGGGAAAGAATCTCTCTTTTTGTTAGATTGTGAGCCTTTGTTTCTAGTGATGTGGAGAGTGCCTGCTTAAGAATGAAGCCAGAGAGGAATGTGGAGCTGGAGAAAAAGAGGGCGACAGGCCCTGAAGATCCCTTGAATCCCGGATCCACCTGTGCCAGCTGCACCTGAAGCTGGCACTGCTGCTCAGCGGGCATCCTGGTTACAGGAGGTCATGAATGCCCTTTTGTTTATACTATCCAATTTGATTTGATTTGTCACTTGAAACTTAAAAAAAAAAAAAAGACCAATACATCGACCTTAAAATGTTAAGTGAAAATCAAGTTTTACTTTGGGATGGTTAAGAGGAGGGTGCTTAGTTCCTATTGGTCAGCCCCACTCTCAGAGTGTATTATCTGCAGATCAGCTTTGGTGGCAGAGGTGTGTTTTCACCAGGTCCTTGAAGTTTGAGGAGGCTTTCAGGTGCCGGGTGGGGAAGGCGTCATGGGCCAGGGGAGCAGCTTGAGCAAAGCTCCTGAGATGGAAAAGACTTGTGCCTGCTGGGGTTGCCCTGGGTCGGGTCATGTGTTGGGAGTGGGTTTGGAGAGTCCAGAGGTGGGGATTAGTGAGAGAGGAGGTGGGAGGACACAGCAGGAGGAGGCTGTGACTGCTCCGAATGCTCTGATGTGGAGGTTAGCTTTTATTCTTTAGGCAGGAGCCAGCCGTAGAGGGTTTTTGAGCAGGGGAATGTGTGATCAGTGCTTGGGACGGGAAGAGACTGGCAGTGAAAGAGGTAAGTTAGAAATGTGTCGGTTTGGTTTAGGTTGAAGTTGTCGCCTGGAAGAACAAAGAACAGAAAATGTAAAGGTGACTAGTTTTGGTACAGTGGGGATGACTGGTTTTCTAGTCTAGGAGACTGGTGCCGACTGGTGCCCTCACTAAGAGGGGGAACACAGATTGGGAAGCAAGTGTGAGCAAGTGTAAAGATGACTAGAATGCAGCGTAAAGTCAGGAGCTGGGTCAGAGTTCGTCTGGACACTGCTGTTGAAAGCCCACTCAGACTTCAAGGCTTAGCACACACGCTGCCTCCTGGGAGCTCTTCTGTATTATATAAACGTGTGACCCCAGCAGATCCAAAGAGAGATGGGAGTGGAAGATGTAGAGGTTGAGGTCAGAATTTAAACAAAGTGAATATTAGCAATCAGATGTAAGGCGAGAGGTCGTAGCAGTTTGTAGTGAGAAGGGTGGTAGCTTGGGGAAAAAGCAGGGTTGAGGGAAGGTCTTTAGGACAGGGAAGAGCTGGGGGTTAGTGGAGGTTACCGGGAAGAAGGCAGATGAGAGTCTCTCAAAATAAGTACATAAATAACAGCTTGGCAAAGGTGCAGTAGTTCATGTATGAGCAATTGGGTTTGTTTACTAGATTCTAGAGGGGGTCATATGCTCTCTCCTGTTTGCCTTGCCCAGCAGAATTCCTCATTTTGGCTGCCACAGAGCAGGGATCAGGAATTATTGTCGTGTGTGTGTGTGTGTGTGTGTGTGTGTGTGTGTGTGTGTGTGTGTGTGTGTGTGTGTGTGTGTGTGTGTGTGTGTGTGTGTGTGTGTGTTGGGGGTAGGAGGAGACAAGGGCAAGAGGTACATGCAGAAAAGGTGTTTCAGGGGTCCTGTTTGAGAAAAGGCACAGAGGCGGGAAAAGCACACGGCATCTTTGGGCGGCAGAGTGCAGGCACTTTCCAAAACTTGAATCTCTTGAATGTCTGCTGCATGCCTGGCTCTGTGCTGGATGCTGGGGAAGTTGAGAAAGATAAAAAAAAGTACTCTCTTGAGAGGGTCATTGTCCGGTGCAGAAGAGAGACGTATATCCAGATGGTTGCAATAGAATCTGAAAAATGCTAGATATATTTACTAGTTCTGAGGCCTTGGGCAAGTTTCTTAACCTGGTAATGCCTCAGTGTCTCCCTAGTTAAATTTTGGATTATTTCGCAGTGGTGTTCTGAAGATTAAATGAGTGCGTTTTTTTGTTGTTTTGTTTTTTTAATGTTTATTTATTGATTTGGCTGTGCCGGGTCTTAGTTGTGGCACATGGGATCTTCATTGCCACATGTGGGATCTTTCAGTTGTGGCATGCGGGATCTAGTTCCTTGACCAGGGATTGAACCTGGGCCCCCTGCGTTGGGAGCACGGAGTCTTAGCCCCTGGACCACCAGGGAAGTCCCTTAAATGAGTATTTAGAATAGTGTCTGGCACACAGTAAGTACTATGAAAATGCTAGGTGTTGTTATTGCCTTAGAAGCAATAACTGGGACCTCTGGGAGCCTGTACAGAACACGTACCTCGGTCATCCCCACCCCAGTGAGCGACCTGGGGTCTTCAAACAGCAGCCCTTGTCAGTCATTGGTTGAGCGCCCCATGGATGGGGTGTTTGGGCATTAATTCCCAAGCACTTTCCAGCCTGCCCCATGGGTGGAAAGTGCTTGAGCAGCCGGGGGAGCAGTTGGGCCAAGAAGTGCGGGTGCTGGCGTGGAAGTCAGGCCAGTGGGCACTGAACTGGCCAGTGAGAGGGGATAGGTGGACACCCATGACATCTGCACGGTTATTATGGAAACAACATGTAGGGAGTGGGGCAAGGAGTGACTGTGCTCAGGTGGGTGGTGGCTTTTCCAAAGGAGATGATATTTGAGCCGGGGAGTGAAAAAGTAGATATTTCCCAAATGGACAAGGCAGGAGGAGTAACTAGAGCAGAAGACCCAGCCTGTGCCAAAGCTTGGCAGTGTCAGTTTGCAGGTGTGGAGGGTGAGGGGAGGCAGTTTCACAGGGGCTTTGACCTCCTGGATTCAGGGGTGTACTGGTCAGGAGTCTTGTTTGCAAACAGTAGGAATCTTACACTACTTTAAGCAATACCATACGCACATACCATAAAATCCACCTTTTAAAAACATACAATGTAGTGATTTTTAGTATATTCACAAGATTGTAGGACTGCCGCCATTATGTAATTCCAGAGGGCTTTTGTCAGCCCCAAAAGACACTTGATACTCAGTAGCAGACGCTCCATTTTCCCCGCTCTCAGCCCCTGGCGGTCACTAATCTGCTTTTGCTCTCTATGAATTTGCCTATTCTGGGTATTTCATAAAAATGGGATCATAGAATATGTGGCCTTTTGTGTCTGGCTCCTTGCACTTAGCCTAATTTTTTTTAATTAATTAATTTATTTTTGGCTGTGTTGGGTTTTCGTTGCTGCGCGTGGGCTTTCTCTAGTTGTGGCGAGCGGGGGCCACTCTTCATCGCGGTGTGCGGGCCTCTCACTGTCGCGGCCTCACTTGTTGCAGAGCACAGGCTCCAGACGCACAGGCTTCAATAGTTGTGGCTCATGGGCTCTCAAGTGCAGGCTCAGTAGTTGTGGCGCGCGGGCTTTGTTGCTCTGCAGCACGTGGGATCTTCCTGGACCTGGGACTGAACCCATCTCCCCTGCATTGGCAGACAGATTCTCAACTACTGTGCCACCAGGGAAGCCCCCCAGGATATCCTCTTTTAAAACTGAAAAATATTCCTTTGTATGTATATACCATTTTTTTTTAAATCAGTTATCTGTTGATGGACATTTAGGTTGCTTCTACCTCTTGGCTATTGTAACTAATGCTGCAGTGGACATGGATGTGCAAATATCTCTCTGAGATCCTGTTTTCAATTTTTTTGGACATATAAACCCAAATGTTTATATATAAAAACTGGACCATATGGTAATTCTGTTTTTAAATTTTTGAGGAACTTCCATACTGTTTTCTATAGTGACTGCACCATTTTACAGTCACATCAACAGCGCACGAGGATTCCGATTCCTCTGCCTCCTCACCAACGCTTGCTATTTTCTATTCTTTTGATAGCGGCCATCCTAATGGGTATGAGGTTGTATCTCACTGTGGTTTTGATTTGTGTTTCTCTGAAGATTAGGGATGCTGAGCATCTTTTCATATGCTTGTTGGCTATTTGTGTACCGTCTTTGGAGAAATGTCTATTCAAGTCCTTTGCTCATTTTAAAATCAGATTATTTGATTTTTTTTTTATTGTTGAGTTGTAGGAGTTCTTTTCATATTCTGGATATTAACCCCTTATCAGATACATGATTTGCAAATGTTTTGTCCCATTCCGTAGTTTACCTTTTAACTCTCTTGATTGTGTCCTTTGCACAGAAGTTTTTAAGTGTGATATAGTCCCATTTGTCTGTTTTTGCTTTCGTTGCCTGTGTTTTTAGTGTCATATCCAAGAAATCACTGCCAAGTCCAGTGTCATGAAGCTTTTCGCCCTATGCTTTCTTCTAGAAGTTTTATAGTTTTGGGTCTTAGGTTTAGGTCTTTAATCCATTTTGAGTTAATTTTTGTATATGGTGTAAGATGAGGGTCCAATTTCATTCTTTTGTGTGTGGATATCCAATTTTCCCAGTATTACTTGCTGAAAAGACTGTTCTTTACCCTTTGAAGGTGTATATACTTTTAAATCTAATTTCTAACTAGAATCGATAAACCGTGTTAATACTTGAAGTGCTAACGTGAATTTTGTACATGTGCTTGAGTGACTTCTCTGTACTATGTGCTGTGTGAGGCATTTTGTTCCTTGGGAGTTAAGATATCTACATTTTGGAAATAACATTAGCCTGGGACAGGTCAGGTCTCAGACATTCCAGGCGAAAGATGTCTTACTGTAATTAGAATAAAAATGGTTGTGGAGTAGTTGTTTTATTGCAAAAATGGAAACCTAGACCTTCTTTTGGGCTATTTAATTCGAGCAGAGGTATGTTCTCAGGAACTGGGCTTATTATCATGTTGCTGCGTCAGCATCTGTGCTGCAAAAATGTGATATAGCAGGCATTTTCTGCACTGTCCGGTCCAGTACATCTTGTTTATTTCATGACTTGCATCAGCAATTGTGAAGGACACTTGGACTTTTTTTTTTTCATTTCTCAAACATTTATGTGAGCCTCTCTGTGCCATGCTCAGGAGATACACAGATGAACAGATGGCCTTACCTTTTAGCTACCCAAGGAAGGGAGGCAAAGAAATACAAGTGAGTCATTGCTGTTTAACATGATGACAGGGGTATGTGCAGAATGCCATGGGGGTAATCAGAGTGATTTATTAGCATTAAAGACATTTTTGAGTGAAGCACGTTGGAAGGAGGTCTTGACCCAACAAGGGTCAATGTTGGGATATGAGTGAGAATTTGAATTTGAATCCAAGATTGGCCATGTAATTTGTGGGACCCAGTGCAAAATTAAAATTCTTATCCCCCTGTTAAAAAAATTATTAAGAATTTCATGATAGTGACAGCAGAGCAGTAAACCCAGTATGGAACCCTTCTGAGTATAGGATCCTCGTGAAGCTGGCCCTGAGTATATCCTTCGGAGGTACTGGTTTCCAGGTCCTGTTAAAATCACCTCTTACCCATCTTGGTGTTCTGGGTCAGGACTGCTACCATCCTGAGGGTGTGTTGTAGTGAGTTGGGGTCCCCAAGGCTTGATTCTCCAGTCTGGGTTGACTGTGGGGCTTGCCTGGAACACTCCATCCCCTGTCAACATTTTAGCATCTTAACACGGTCTCCTGTATGCCCAGCCTTTCATGTTTAACATGCGCTTGGGACTGTTGTCATTTCCCTAACTGTTGCTTCTCTTCTCTTTTCCTTTTGTTCTGATTTCTTCCCCATCGAGGGTGTCCAGCATATGTCCCCTCAGTTATCCTCACCTTTACCCAGAGATAATAGTAACGTGTGTTCACAAGATCCTTGTGAACCTTTGGGGAGCACTTCCTTTGGTTGGGAGCTGTACTGCATCATCTTGAAGCACTCCCCAAGTTACTGTCTCCTTCCCCTTTGACAGCTGGGGAAATGTAGGCTTTGAAAGGTGAAGTAACTTGTTCAAGGTCACAGAGCTAGATGAGAGTGGGGCTGGGATTTGAACTTGGGTTTGTTCAACTTTAGAGCCCACTCTCTTCACCACCACCACTGCTACAAATTGGCATCCTTTTCCAAACCTGCTTCCCACTCTTTCCAGTGCTTACATGCATTAGACACTGTAGGTTGCATTTCTTATGCAAAGCACAGTTTCAGGCCAAGGGAAATGAAACCAGCCCCTTCTGTATCTTAGGCTGTGTTTCTTCCCTCATCTCAGTTTGTTTTTTTCAGCCTCTTACTCCTCACTGTAACCAGTCTCCCTTGTGAGAGAAGTTTCCCAAGGCTTGCTGCCTTCTGCCTGCTCACTCTCCCGTCACTGCCAGGCTCCTTGGATGAGCGGTCTTTGTGCACCGCTTCCATCTGCCTTGCCATCTGCCTCCTCTTGCCTCAGCATCGAGCCCCATGGGCCAGGTCCTGCCTCTACCACTCACGGCTCACGGAGAACTGCAGCGGCTGTTCTTCTGCTGTAGCATCCCAGGCCTTTAGAGCTGCAGAGGGCTTGGTGGTCACTCCCTCCAAGACCCTCTTTTTACAATGGAGGAAACTGTGGCCCAGGGAGAGAAGTGATTTATCAGATCAGGGTAACCCAGCTAGAGCTGAGGTTAAGACCCAGGTTTCTAGACCTTTGGTTCAGTGCTCATTTTCCTTGACTGACATCATTAACCAACTTCCCCTCAATGCTTTTTTCCCTGTCTTTTTTCTCAGGGTCTTACTCTGTTCACTGCTATATTCCCCAGCCCAGTGCCTGGCACATAGCAGATGCTTCATTCACTGAATGAATTGGTTCTCTCCTCTCTTGACCCTCCCCTGGTCTGCCCCTGCTTCTCTGGACCCTCCTCTTTTTTTTCCTGAGCTCTAACTGTGAGCCCACCCAGCCATGGTTCCTGGCCTTTGCTAGTTCCTTATGTACCATCTCTGGATGGACTTTACTACTGCAGCAGGGCTTAGGATTTCTAGCTTTAAACCCATCTTTCCAAGTATTTCTGTGATTCTTGTTTTTAGCACCTTATAATCACTCCATGGTGAGAGTATTTAAAAACCATGGCTTTCTTCACCTCCCCTTTTAAATATCCCACTTTTGTATATAAACATCACTGTCCTTTAATGTCTGTCTTCATTTCCATTGTCGTTGTGAATATCCTAATCAAGATGTATGATTATCTAACTGGCTTTCCTGCTTTGAGTCAGTCAGGTCCCTCCTCCCCAATCTATTTTATTCTGAACACTGTAGCCAGAATTCACCTTCCTAAAATATTGTATGTGTCATTCCCCTCTTTGGAGACCTGCGGCAAGACCTTCCCTTTGGAGACCTTTCCATTGCTTACACAGTAATGGTCTGAGTCCTTAGTCTGGCCTTCTGTGATCAGGTACCTATTTACCTCTATGATCCTCTCCTAGGAAGTTATGTCCCTGCCAAAGGATTTTACTCATGAGCTGCCTGGCATGTCATGTGAATTCTTGCTTGCCCACCTTTGCTGAGCTTTTGTCCTCTGTGTGCCTTTCCAGCTGCCCCCTGCTATTGCCATAGACCTTTGCTATTCAAGGTGTGGTCCATGGACCAGTGGCATTAGCATCACCTGGGAGCTTGTTGGAAATACAGAATCTCAGGCCTAATTCTAGACCTACTGAATCAGAATATGCATTTTGACGTGATCCCTAAGTCATTGTATGCGCATTAAAAATAGAGAAGCACTGTTTTAGAACAAGGTTATTGAGTTTAGCTAAGTACTCACATCATCTGAGGACCTGTTAGAGGATGCTGATGCCTAGGGCCCACCTCAAGAAATTTGGATATAATGAAGCTAGGATGGCCCAGGGAGCAGTATTTTGTAAAAAGGCTTTTCCAGGTGATTCTAACATGCAGCCAAGGTTGAGATCAGTTGCCTTAGAAGAATTTTCTGATTCACTCAGGGGGAATGCGCCATCAGACATGTATATCTCCTACACTGTGCTATAAACTCCTTGAGGGCAGGGGCTCTATCTGATTGCTTATTGCTGTAATGTCAGTGTACGAACAAAGCCTAGGATGGGGTGGGTACCCAAATATTTGCTGAGTCAGTAAATGGACATGAGCTAAATGACATGTACAAGAGTATTTGTTGCAATATTAGTTTTAATGGCAAAAGGTAAGAAGGAGCCTAAATATCTATCAGTGGGGAGCTAGTTTTATAACTAGGGTCATTTAAAAAATGTAGTATTAAAAAGAATATGGCAGGGCTTCCCTGGTGACGCAGTGCTTGAGAGTCCGCCTGCCGATGCAGGGGACACGGGTTCATGCCCCGGTCTGGGAAGATCCCACATGCCGCGGAGCGGCTGGGCCCGTGAGCCATGGCCGCTGAGCCTGCGCGTCCGGAGCCTGTGCTCTGCAACGGGAGAGGCCACAACAGTGAGAGGCCCACGTACCGCAAAAAAATATATATATATATGGCAGCCCCTGTATATATTGATATGAAATAATGGCAAGATATAGTAAGTAAAAAAAAGAAAAAGTACAAGCCATGTGTAGTTTGCTATCATTTGTAAGTGTGTGTGTGTGTAAGAGTGCAGGTGTGAATGTGTACACTAGCCTTGGAAGGATGCACCATTGCCTCTGAAAAGGGTAATTTTCTGACCCTTTGAGAATGTAGCCTTCCTTCCTTGGAGACTCTGACCAAATTAGAGAGAAAGAGCCCTCCTCCTCGCTCCCTAATTTGGTTAGTAATAGTTGATATTGATTAAAAAGGAAAAAGTTGACTAACCCCTAACTCCAATTAAATTTCAAATAGGCAAACAAGAAAAATGGGGCTGTCACTTGTAGTCCTGTGGGGTAGGATGTGTATGTTGTCCCTGCCTGGAAACTGAGTCATAACCACTCAAAACCTAAAGAGGACAGAGCTAAACTGTTACTGAGGGGCTAGAAGAGAGAAAGCTCTTCTGTAGTCTTTAATCTGTTCTGATCAAATACAGGTGAATACTGGCTCAGAGTGAGCTTTTTCCCTTCTCTCCTGATGGTCAGTCAATATTTTGAACTATCTGTTTTTCCCCTGAGTTAAGAATTAAGAAATTCTTTTCTTTCCTGGTTCAAGTCACTGAGGAGGGGCAAGACCTTCCCTTGTTTCACCAGTTGGCCAGACTTCGTCCAACCCTCATTTCATGCTCTTGCCTCTGCCCTCCCTGACCAAAGGACTGCCGTGGACCTTGCCTGTCTCCATGAAAGAGAATGAGGTGTTTTCAGCCCAGTGACGTCAGTTCTTCTTCCTCCCAGTTTTCTTCATGACAATCCTTATCCTGGTGAGGGGTTCTGGGCTTCATTGCAGCTTCTTAGAGAGAGGGGCGGCCAACTTTCAAACACGTGGACGTGGAAGACGTGGTGTTAGGAGGTGGTTATGTTAGGGATAGACTGACAGCTCTTTCTAAGACGGTGCAGTTGACTTGAGTCTTTCGATGTAACCAAATTCTCCTCCCCTGGTCTACTGGGAGGCTCGGCACATTATTGTAGGTACCTGTGGAGCTTTTTGAGTAACCTAGGTAGTCTTTTATATAGTAGTTTAGACTGGACTGTTCAGACTTTTAGATTGAATGAGATCCAGATTTGGGGCTAGCGTGCATCTACAGATTTCTAAGCAAATCTCAAGTGCCGAGGTTTGAGCAAAACGGTCACCTCTCCACTTTCAACTTGACTCTGAAGAAGAAGGTAGCCCCTGTTTTTTGTTTTTCCTCAAAGCATTCTTCTCTTGGACATGTGAGTGGAAAAGGGTAACATTTATTAAAGACACATCGCAGTGTTCCAAGATTATAAGTTGTAGAAGCAGCGGTGGCATTTTGCATAAACCAGTTTTGGTATCACACAGGTGAGTATGTTTTCAGGTGTTGACCTCGGCAGGTTGGCTACTTATTTAAAGCCAACAAGATTACGACACTGTCCATTTTAAACTTTCTTTGTGTTTAAGTTATGATGAAACTGATAGAATAAGTCTTGCTGTTGACTTCTTCATGAATCAAGGAAACTTCACGTATTATATAGGTTTATGATATTGCAGGAAGTGGGTAGAGGATCTGTCCATCATGAGAAACAATGTTGCCAGCAGCAGAAGGAATAAAGTTTATTTGCTCCCTCTGGTTCCAAATCAAGGAGGTACGCTATGTAAAGTAATTTAGAACTGCTACCTTAGAGAGGTTAATGTTGTAGGTTTGAAGCAGACACAGCTGAGTAGGAAAAAGTGGAGCTTTCAGACTCAACCAAGGGAGTCCTAATACAGTCACTTACTGGCTGGGCAGTCATTTACCTGCCCTGAACCTCTGTTATCCTGTCAATAAAATGGGAATTCTAGTAGTACCTACCTAATAAGGTTGTTCTGATAACATAATGAGATTATGCATAGTAGGCCCCCAAAGCTCTTCTCGTAACTGATTCTCATAACTGATTCTCATAACTGATTCTCATAACTGATCTGAACAACGTATTTTAGATGACTACGAAGATTCCTTGCCTGTTTTTGATAGGTACCGATGGTAAGCATAGGTGCATCATGTGGTGTGTTAACATTCAGAACATAGTAGATGAAAGAAAGGAAAAATGCTTCCTAGAATATAGCAAGGTTGTATAGTTAAGGATTTTTATAAGACTGAACAGAAAAAGGAAGAAGAAACAGACCCAGTTCTGCAGAAAGAATCCATAAATTGTGGGAAAGAAAATCTTGAGTCAGCTCTAGGCTTATTTTCTACAGTTCAAGGCCAGATTATGGATAGCTTTAACAAAAATAAACAGGCCACAATAAACATTTACAATCATGTTATGTTTACATTACCGTTGATCTGATTATTACTGTGATTTGATTATGGTAGATATTTTCACTTCCTCTCCTTTATTGGATTTTCATTTTATTTGGGTAAGTAAATTACTCTTGGCTCATTCAACATGATGCTAAAAAAGGAAAAGAGGAATCTTTCTGATATGTGAGCTATATACCTTGAAAAGAAAGGTCTGTTTCAACTGGCAAGAAAACAGAATTCCCTCCCAAAGGAAGTAGATAAGAGGAACCAGACCTAATCAGGAAGCTCATATTCCATTCATTTATTCGTCAAATATTTATCAAGTGCCTGGCACTGTTCTAGGTGCTTCTAGCTAAATCCCCTTTGGACAGACCATTGCATTTCGGGACTTTTCAGGTTCCAGTTTCTCTTCCTCTGCCCCAAGATTAAAAGATAAAGTTCTAAAATAAAAGTTACTCTTGTTTGCAGTTTCTTACTGCCAGTATATAGGGAAGCTATTTATTTTTGTAATGTTATCATGCATTAGCCACCTTACTGAATTCCTAACACATTTTGAATAATTTTTCAGTTATTTTCTACTTAGAAATCCAGAGAATCAAATATTTTGCAACTCACTGCTTCTTTTCAAAAATGTATGTTTTTTTTTCATTTTATTACATTGGCCAAGACCTATGGAAATTCTTAAAATATTGAGAGCATTCTTGTTCCTTGTTGAAGGGTATTTGAGTATTTTCTTATTAGATATGTTTGCTGTTGTTTTCTTGTCAAGAAAGTTTTTTTTTTTATTCATAGCTTACTAATTTAAAAAAATTTAGGAATGGAATTCAGGTTTAATAAAATGCCTTCTCAGCATCTATGGAAATTATCATTTAATTAAATTAATTTCTTAATACTGAAATTACTTACATTTATACTTAGGATAAGTCCTACTTAGTCTTGGGTTCAGTTTGCTAATGTTTTATGTGGAATTTTAGTTTTAGTCTTTATTTTCTGTCTATTATGCTTTTTTTTTTTTTTTTTTTTTTTTTTCTCTCATTTTCTCCATTTCCTGACTCTGGTTATGTTGATCTGGGTGTGCTTTGTTCAATTTTATTTTCTTCCAATTTCTATGTCCTGTTTCTATTTGACTAATGTTTATAATTATATTTTTCTACCATAGTCGAGATTTAATTAGTATCTGTAACTTTCTCCAGAACCAGGAGAGACCTTGGGCTTGCTTTTACTTCCCCTTCTAGGTTTTAGTGAAATTACTGAGTTTTGAGTTCCTGATTTGAAACCACTCTCACAATCCAGATACAGAACATCACCTACAAAAGTTTTCATGCACTTTTGTAGTCCATACTTTGCTCCACCGTTGGCCTAGGCAATCACTAATCTACTTTCTGTCACTATGTTAGTTTGCATTTTCTAGAATTTTGTATAATTGGAATCATAAAATCTATATTCTTTGTGTCTAGTTTCTTTCACTCAACATTTTTATTGTTGCTATATCCATAGTTTGTTCTTTTTTGAAAAAATATTGAGTATATTCATTCATTAATTGAATGAATATATCAATATTTGTTTGTTCACTCATTAATGAACATGTAGGTTGTTCCCAGCTTTGGGCTATTACAAATTAAGCTACTACACTGAACAAAGGAGAGTAAACTAAACTTAAAGCAAGCAGAAGGAAGGAACTAAAGATTAGAGTGGAAATTAATGAAATAGAGGATAGAAAAACAGTAGAGAAAATTAATAGGACCAAAATTTCATTCATTGAAAAAATCAAAATTGACAGACCTTTAGCTGAATCGACCAAGAAAAGAGAAGATTCGAATTACTAAAATGAGAAGTGAAAGGGTAGACATTACTGACCTTACAGAAATAATGAAGGGTTATAAAGGAGTACTGCAAACAATTCTGTCAGTAAATTGTATTACTTAGATGGAATGGACAAATTCTTAGACACAAATAAAGCTGCTGTGAACATTCATGTACATGTCTTTAGTTGACATGTTTTCATTTCTCTTGGGTAAATACCTAATAGTGGAGTTGCAGTATACGAGAGTTTTTTTTCCATATCTTTGCCAAGACTTGGTATTGTTTGATCAGTTCTAGTGGATGTGTAGTAGTATCTCATTGTGGTTTTAATTTTCTTTTACATGGTTACTAATGATGTTGAACCTATATTCGCATGCTAATTGCCCATTTGTATATCTTTTGTGAAGTATCTTCAAATCTTTTGCCTATTTTTTTTTCTTTTTTTTTTTTTTTTGCGGTACGTGGGCCTCTCACTGTTGTGGCCTCTCCCGTTGCGGAGCACAGACTCCGGATGCGCAGGCTCAGCGGCCATGGCTCACGGGCCCAGCCGCTCCGCGACATGTGGGATCCTCCCGCACCGGGGCACGAACCCGTGTCCCCTGCATTGGCAGGCGGACTCTCAACCACTGCGCCACCAGGGAAGCCCCTTTTGCCTATTTTTATTGGGTTGTTTTTCTCACTGAGATATATACGTATCTATCTATATATTGAATGTAATATCTATACTGAATTACTTAAATATTCTTCAGTAAGGTGAAAAAATCACTTTAGGTATGATTGACATACAAAAAGCTGTATATGTTTAATGTATACAACTTGATGAGTTTGGAGATAAGTATACATCTGTTGAAACCATCACCACAGTCTGTGCCATAAACATATCCCTCACGTCCAAAAGTTTCCTCCTACCTTCTTTATATTATTATTACTAATATCGTTACGGTTTGTGATAAGATGTACCCTCTTAGCAAAACTTAAAGTACTGTATACGATACAGTATTGTTAACTATGGACCCTGTGCTATATACATTAGATCTCTAGGACTTACTCATTTTGCATAGTTGAAACTTTGTACCCTTTGACTAATACCCCCGCCCCCAAACCATCTTCCCCTTCCCCATCCCCTGGCAATCACCTTTGTACGCTTTGCTTCTATGACATGGACTATTTTAGATTCTTCAGATAAGTGGAATCATGCAGTATTTGTCCTTTTGTGACTGGCTTATTTCACTTCGCATAATGTCCTCCACGTTCATCCATGTTGTTGCAAACGGCAGAATTTTCTATTTTAAGGCCGAATAACATTCCACTGTATGTATATACCACATATATCCTTATTAAGAGTTTTTGATATATTCTGGATACAAGTGCTCATCAGATATGTATATTGTATTTTCTCCCATTCTGTGGCTTGTCTTTTTTACTTAAATTTTTGAGTGTGTGTGTGCGCGCGCGTATGAGAGAGAGAGAGATTGAAAATTTTTTGGTGTTTGGTGTGGCCAGTGCATTCACATGGCACAAAATTCAGAAGATACAAAATTTTATCTGGTGAAAAGTCTCCCATTTGCCCAGGCCCCATCATTTCCCTTCCTCTGGCAGCAGGTTTCCCTCCCCAGAAGCAACCAGTGTTACCAGTTTCTGGAGAAACTTTCTAGAGGTAGATGTTATGCGTAAATATGAAAGTGCATACATGTAATTCTTTTAAAAGTCAGATGTCAGCATACCGTACACAGAGTCTTGTACCTTGCTGTACACAGTCATAGATCTTGGAGATCATTCCATATGGTACATAAAGCTCTTCCTCCCTCTCCCCTCCCTTTCCCTCCACTCCCTTCCTTTTTTTTTAATGACCCTCTAGTATTCCTTTGTTTCTGTTAGTTCAGTGCCTACAGTCCCAGATGAGAAGCCTGTGCCAGTGATTCTTTTTCTTCTGTACCCAATCTTCCACATATCCCTAGAGTTTTCTTCTTAAATTGAGAAATTTACCAGCCTGCTTGTATTTAGGTATATATTTTTCTTAGGTATTTCTGCTTTAAACCCTTTCAATTTTACCACTTTGTCTACATCCTTTTTTATTCTTTTTTTTTTTTTTTTTGGTACGTGGGCCGCTCCCTGTCGTGGCCTCTCCCGCCGCGGAGCACAGGCTCCGGACGCGCAGGCTCAGCGGCCATGGCTCACGGGCCCAGCCGCTCCGCGGCACATGGGATCCTCCCGGACCGGGGCACGAACCCGTGTCCCCTGCATCGGCAGGCGGACTCTCAACCACCGCGCCACCAGGGAAGCCCGCTTTTTTATTCTTTATTCTCTTTTTTAGGAGAAAGGACTTGTGGATATTTGGATTTTAATCTCTCCTTTTTGGGTCTTCACTACTTCTGGGCTCATTTTATCAGGTTATATTTTCATTCTTTATGTTGAGGGAATTCCTTGATTTGATCTTCTGAATGATGGATTTATTTTTAATTTCATTCTATTCCACTATTTCTACTTTTTTATTTAATTTAAATTTAATCTCACTTATGTTTGTTTTAGCAATCATGTTTTTGGACCTGCTTTCAGATTGTGATGTCCAAGATGGTGATCCTGGCTTAGGGCAGGAGCTGACCCCCTTCAGACGGGAGTGCACTGACCTTCTGGGCTGCACAAGTGGGCTGCTGCTTCTGCCCTCTTGGGGAGACCCATGCTGTTGCCCACCCCCAAGTAATGAGACTTGCTCTTGGGCCTCCTGTGGGGCATGTATTTGCGTGGCCATGCGTACCTGTGTTTGCGTATAAACATGTACATATGTGCGCGTAAGCAGCGCACAGACTCTGCAGTCAGCCTTTGCCTGGCTGCAGTGGTTAGGGTTGGAATGGGATGCGGTAAGAAGAGGATGGAGAGTAGATCCTTGGAATTGCTCTTGGGCAGGCTTCCTGTGTGTGTGCTTGGCTGATAACAGGACAATAGGCTGGGTGGACCCTTCTTAATTGAGGAAGTGGGGAAAGAGTTGCCCTGCAGTTGGAGAACTTCACAGCTGATCCCAAAATACCCTTCCTCTTTTCTTTCTTCAAGCTGCGCTAGAAACTCAGCATTCCACAACCCTTTCCTCACCCGACCCGCCAGCTTAGTGAGTGCCTGCCTCTGTTCTCAGTCACTCACTTCTGAATTGGGGGTTTTTTGTCAGACCCTTTCCGTGTCCAGCATTTCCCACTGTGGCCCAATTAGGTTTTGGTTTCTCAACTCTGGCTAAATTTGATTTTTCTGTAAATTTGATCCTGTCACATCTCTTCCAGAAATTATGCAAAAAAAAAATTTTTTTTGACTGATGACATCCATCCCCATTTTCCGGATTTTAAAAATAGATTATCATTTATATATATATATATATATATATACATATATATATACACACACACTTATTTATTTGGCTGCGCCGGGTCTTAGTTGTGGCACTCAGGATCTTCATTGTCACATGCGGGATCTTTAGTGGCGACACGCGGGATCTTTAATGTGGCATGTAGAATCTAGTTTCCTGACCAGGGATCGAACCCGGGCCCCCTGCATTGGGAACACAGAGTCTTAGCCACTGGACCACCAGGGAAGTCCCTAAAAATAGATTTATTCTTAATTTTATGTTTCCTTTGTCATTGAATTTGGAGGAACATGAGAGTCAAGCCCAGGGCTCAGCCCATCCCCACCGTGGACGTAGTGGATTTCATTATTTTTCACTGGCAGGGATGTAACGGCCTCTCCCACCAGTTTCTTTGTTCCCCTTCCACATAATTTCAATAAGAGCAGCAGCTATTAAATTGAGTGCTATGTGCCGTATCTCATGTCAGAGCTGATTTAATTGTTCTTTCGCTTTGTACCCGGTGGGTACCAGGTGGACATTGTTTTGGTTGTGCACTGCTGCTTAACAAACCACCCCAAAATGAAGTAGGTTAGAATACACATTTATTCTTGTCGCTTGTGGCTGTATGAGTTGCCTGGCCTCAGCTGTATGGTTCTTGCTTGGAGTCTCTCATGTCATCTGAAGGCTCAACTGCGCTGGGGGCCTAAGGTGACTTGTGGCTGGCAGTTGACTCGAGTGACATCTCCAGGTGGCTTGGGCTGCTCAAGACAGGCTGGATGGGCTCCTGGAGGATGCATCCCAAGAATGCGCATCCCAAGAGACAGGAAGTGGAAGCTACTGGGCCAGGTGAGGGCTGAGCCCAGAAAAGGCACGACATCAGTTCTGCCGTATTCTTTTTTTTTTTTTGCGGTACATGGGCCTCTCGCTGTTGTGGCCTCTCCTGTTGCGGAGCACAGGCTCCGGACGTGCAGGCTCAGCGGCCAAGGCTCACAGGCCCAGCCGCTCCGTGGCATGTGGGATCTTCCCAGACCGGGGCACGAACCCGCGTCCCCTGCATCGGCAGGCAGACTCTCAACCACCACGCCACCAGGGAAGCCCTGCCATATTCTTTTGTTCAAAGCATTCATAGGGCCTGCCCGGATTCAAAAGGGGAGACTGATAGACTCCATCTCCTGATGGCAGAAGCGGCCAGGGCACATTGCAGATAAACATGTGGGTCGGGAGATACCGTAATGGCCATCCTTTAAAATATATGAACTGACACAGACGCCATGCTGCAGATACAACGGTAACCGATCCCAGGACCACAGATCCTCAGACCTTACGGGGCAGAGGCAGGTACATAAACAGGCAGTAACAGCGCAGATGATGAGTGCTTTGAGAGGACCAGGCACGGGGGCATGAAGAGAGCAGGGTGGGGGATATCTAACCCAGACTGGGCAAGTGCTGGCATGGATGGGAGGTCAGTGGAGAAAGAAGGCATCTCAGCGGGGATATCTTTGGAGCTGAGTCTTGGAGCACAAGGGAACATTAGCTAGGTGAACAAGGAGGGAGGAGGCATCCCAGGGAGAGGAAGCATCCCTCTCTGAGATGTGGTAGGGTGTGTGAGAGCTCATGGCACTCTGGGGGAATTGCTGGCGGACTGAGGATTGGCAAGTAATTGGGTGCTGCTGGCACATGTGATGGGAGCTGAAACTGTAACAAAAGTAGGTATGTTCTACCTTCAGATTCTGTGCATCCTTGGCCTGGCCTATGAGCCCTCAGTTGGTTCTGTATCCAAAGTATATTAGGGGTGATGGCTGGGCTGCTGAGGAGGATGGTGGAAGAGCAAGCCTCAGCAGCTCCACTTTGGGGATCCTCCCTTGGATCCTCTCCATTCTTCATCCTTCAGTTCCCCTTGTTCCTTACACTGTGCTTCCCTTCTCAGTCTGTAGCTTAAGTGCGCATGTAGATAAGGATTCTGTTTGCGGTTGAAGGATAAGGGCAGACGTGGGACGAGGAGGATGGGAGCTGGAGCACCTAGGTGCTTGGCTGAGCATTTTATTTTATTTTATTGGCCGTGAGGCATGTGGGAGATCTTAGTTCCCCGACCAGGGATTGAACCCACACCCCCTGCACTGGAAGCACAGAGTCTTATGCTTCCAGTAAGTGGACTGCCGGGGAAGTCCCCTGGCTGAGCCTTTTAGATTCTCTCTCATTTGATGCTCTCCGAGACAGGCGAATAATAAAAATATTATCTCTGTTTTAAGGCTGGACTCTCTCAGCTTGTTAGGAGTGGACATGGGACAGGGTTACTTGTCACTGTACCCCCAGTGCCTTCAGACACGCTTATCTCCAGCCTGTGTGTCCAAGATGCTGATCCTGGCTTAGGGCAGGAGCTGGCCACCTTTAGACGGGAGTGCACTGCCCTGGTCTGCACCTGGGGGCTGCTGCTCCTCCCTTCTTGGGGAGGCACATGCTGTCGTCCCCAGGCAGTGAGACTTGTACTTGTGCCACCTGGGGGGTGTGTGTGTGTGTGTGCGTGTGTGTATAAACATGTGCACGTGTGCACAGGCAGGCAGACTTGGGTGAGGGGGCAAGCCCAATCATAACCCCAAACTCCTTTGGTTAGAAAGAGAAGGTTCTGAAAAGAGTTCTGGAGAGCAATTGGACAGCCGTATGCCTGGACTTATTTGAATTGTACACTTAAAGATGACTAAGACAGTAAGTTTTATGTGTATTTTACCACAGTCAAAAAAAAAAAAAGAAAAAAAGAGCAAATGTGGTAATACCCGTTTGGCACAGCCTAAGGAAATCATTCTAGAGTCCTGAAAACACTTGACGTGTGGGCTTGCTGATGGCAGCTGGAAGGAGGTGAGATCTCTAAGCCTTTCACGTGTACTTTTGGAAACTTGTCTTTGCACCAGAACCCAAGAAGAATGGGTTTCCTGCCTTCTTTACGTGGACTCCTCCCTTGGTGAGTAACACTGTCGCATAGAATCAAACACGTTCCTTACACTGAGTTTGAGCACAGCGTTTGGCTGGCTGCTGTCTGTGTCCTTTGCTTCTTTGGGTGATTTTGAGGACTGTTTGTTTTCTTGGGGCTTGAATTTCATAGGAAGATGCAATGCACTGGGTATAAATATTACCATCTGCCATTAGTCCCAACTGACAGAGGACAAGGACTTGGTCATTGAAGACAAATACTTGTGGGTCACGTCTCCTGCATCTTTGTTCTTGGCAGAGGCATTGATGGCGCCTAGGCGTGGCTGAAGGTGGAGGAGGGGACACCAGCTCTATCACCAACATTTTCTCGAAGCTGATAAAGGTAGTTCAGCCAGTCACAGAGTCCCTGAACCATAGTGTCGTCCCACAGTCTCTCTTCTTGTTTACAGAGTCCTTCCTTGCTGTTCTGGCTCTGAACAGAGCTTTGACAAAGCCATTTTATTTTGTTGTTGTCCTAAAATTTTTTTAGTGTGATGTAGTAGAAACTGTGTGGCTTTAGAACCAGAGGTAATCTTTTTAATCTTTACCAGTTTGATAGGAGAAATGATATCTTGTTTTCATTTTCATTTTGTTGTTTGCTATTGAAGTTGAACAATTGTTATTATTTTTATTGAAGTATAATTGATTTACAGTGTTGTCTTAGTTTCAGGTTTACAGCAAAGTGATTCAGTCATAAATGTATATATATATTATATATATAATATATATATCCTTTTTCAGATTCTTTTCCCTTATAGGTTATTACGAAATATTGAGTATAGTTCCGTGTGCTATGCAATAGGTCTTTGTTATCTATTTTTTTAAATTTATTTTATTTTTTTTGCTGTGCCATGTGGCTTGTGGTATCCTAGTTCCCCAACCAGGGATCGAACCTGGACCCACAGCAGTGAAAGTGCCGAATCCTAACCACTGGATCTCCAGAGAATTCCCCTGTTATCTATTTTAGCTAAAGTAGTGTGTATATATTTTTTATTTATTTATTTATTTATTTATTTATGGCTGTGTTGGGTCTTCATTGCTGAGCATGGGCTTTCTCTAGTTGCAGCGAGCAGAGGCTACTCTTTGTTGTGGTGCGTGGGCTTCTCATTGCAGTGTCTTCTTTTGTTGCTGAGCACAGGCTCTAGGTGCGTGGACTTCAGTAGTTGTGGCACTTGAGCTCAGTCGTTATGGTGGCAGGCTTAGTTGCTCTGCAGAATATGGGATCTTCCTGCACCAGGGCTCGAACCCGTGTCACCTGCATTGGCAGGTGGATTCTTAACCATTGTGCCACCAGGGAAGTCCCTCCCCTCCCTTTTGGACTTCCCTCCCATTTAGGTTACCACAGTGCATAAGGTAGAGTTCCCTGTGCTATACAATATGTTCCCATCAGTTGTCTCTTTTTTCCATAGTATGTCTTTAATGCTTATTTTCAAAATCCTTCATACGCTGAAGCAAACAACCTATGGTCATAGATGTTCAAATCTTTTTCCCAGTTTGCTGTTTATCTTTTCACATTTATTGTTTATTGACATAGAGAAAAATTTGTTAAATAAGTTACTCTTCCTTTATGGATTCTGCTTTTGGTTTTTAAAATTTATTTTATTTATTTTACTTTTGGCTGCGTTGGATCTTCGTTGTTGTGTGCGGCTCTCTCTAGCTGCAGCGAGCGGGGGCTTCTCATTGCGGTGGCTTCTCTTGTTGCTGAGCATGGGCACTAGGCGCGCGGGCTTCAGTAGTTGTGGCACATGGGCTCAGTAGTTGTGGCACGCAGGCTCAGTAGTTGTGGCTTGCAGGCTGCAGAGCTCAGGCTGAGTAGTTGTGGCGCGCAGGCTTAGTGGCTCCGTGGCATGTGGGATCTTCCCAGACCAGGGCTCGAACCCTTGTCCCCTGAATTGGCAGGTAGATTCTTAACCACTGCACCACCAGGGAAGCCCCCATTATTAACTTTTTATTTTGAAATAATTATAGATTCACAGGGAGTTACCAAAGATGTGTATAGGAAGGTCCCAGGTGCTCTTTATCCAGTTTCCTCCAATGATAACATCTTGCATAACAATACCAGCAAATTGACATTGGTACAGTCGACAGAACTCATTCCGATTTCACCCATTTTACAAGCACGCATTTGTGAGTGCGTGCATGTGTGTAGTTTATTCTGTGCAGTTCTGTCAGGTGTGTAGATTTCTGTAACCAGCACCACCACAGTCAACATACAGACAGTTACACCACAGCAAGGCTCCTTCCTGCTGCCCTTTTATAGCCACGCCCACCCCATCCTCCATCCCCAACCCATGACACCTTCAGTCCTAAGAGCTCCGGACCTGCAGGCTCAGCGGCCATGGCTCACGGGCCTAGCCGCTCCGCGGCATGTGGGATCTTCCCGCACCGGGGCATGAACCCGTGTCCCCTGCATCGGCAGGCGGACTCTCAACCACTGTGCCACCAGGGAAGCCCCTAAGAGTTTTTTAATGGCATTTTTAAATGAATGGAAAAAAGAAAGATGTTTATTTCATGCCATGTGAAAATTAGTGAAATTCAGACTTCTGTGTCCATAACAGTTATGTCCATAATTAAGACATAACTGTGTCCATTCCATAATGTTATTGGAATGTAGCCACGCCCATTTGTCCACCTACTGTATGAGGCTGCTTCTGCACCACAGCAGCAGACAGGAGTTGTTGCAACAGAGACTGTGACCTGAAAAGCCAGAAAGAAATATTTACTCTCTGGTCCTTTACCAAAACAGCTTGCCAACCCCTGATATAAATCATCATCTAGTTTTCTTTTTTAATCTTGCATTTCATTCTTTTTTTTAAATCGAGGTATAGTTGATGTAGTGCATTTATTTCTTTACATGACCTGATATTTATTTTTGTATTTGGCGTTAGAAAAGGATATAACTTAATTGTTCCCTAACTGGTTAACCAAATTCTCCATCAGCATTTATTGACTAATCTCTTCCCTCCTCACTATTTGAAGTTCCATAGTTATCATATACTAAATCTGTCCCATCAGTTTAGGGAATGACAGGGTGAATCATCGAGCTATGTGGGCAGGATATATATTACCCAAGAGTTCTCTGGGGATGAGAAGCCCTCACCCCCTGCATTAACACTGAGTGTTCAAGCCAGATGTGCCCGTGCACCATGGTGTCTAACCACGCAGGTTTATTTCCATGTGCAGACACTGTGGTGGGGTCTAGCTTTATTTTTCTGGAGTCCATGGGGGATTGCTGATGGCCAAATGGAGCTGTTTGTTAATGGTTTCTGGTCCTTTATGTTGGATCCTCTCTGGAGCTGGCTGGCTCTTAAAAATCCTTTGAGAGGCAAGGTGACTTGGTTTATTTCTCTGGCACTGGTGGATCAGGAATTTAATTGTTTGAAGGGACACGTGAAGGATTGCTCACCACCAGGCCCTACTGCAGATGCAAAGGTGAATGTGGTGGCAGTGGGTACGGGGTCTCTTGTCGGGTAGGTGCTTGTTCCATGAAGTCTCTTGCGACCAGGGGCAGGCGGTGGCCAGCCACCAGCCTCTGCTCTGGCCTCTTGGGGCTGGGCTCCGGTTGTGCCTCTGCTTGTTACTGGCTGAGTGACCTTGGGCCCGTCCTGTAACCTCCCTGGACCTGCTCTCCTAGTAGGAACACGGATAATAAAGCCCACCCTCCACCCCCACCCCCATCCCCACCCTTGTGTTATTTGAAGGGTTGAGAATACTGTGTAAAGCTTGCACAGTGCTCAGAAGATAGTATGAACGTACAATATTTAATTTCTTTATTCTCCCTTGACTTAGAGGTGTGGTGTGTAGATCGCTGTGAAAAAGTATGGATTTTTGTCTCCAAGTCCTGTCATCTTTCTTAGCCCCAAGAGTTTGCTTTCTGTTTTGGAATTTTGTTGTGTCGTGAGTCACTTCAGAGCCCAGGCTCCCAGAGCGCTCAGCTGGCCACCTTCTGCTCTCTGCCAAAGGTGGGTTCAGATGACAGAGATCCCGCTGGCCAGGTGTTGGAGCCAGGCGGCGCTAACAGCCTGTGAGCTGTTTGTTCATCTGGCCTTAAGTGGATGGCGGTGCGAGATTCCCCACGTGAGTTCCTGCCGTGAGCGTGCTGGCTGTGACAGTGGAAAAGTGACTTGAGTCAGGTATCCCTGAAGCAGGTGATGGAAGGTGAGTGGGAGGAGTCTCCTCTGGGAGGCAGCTCCCACCTGGGTAAGAATGTCAAGTGCCTGGTGACCTTGGTGGACCTTGGTGGACCTTGGTGTAAGCCTTTGCTGAGCACGGTCATTTTGGCAGGACTCGCCCTCTTGTCCTAAGGATGGGCTTTGTGGATTTAACCACAGCACAAACGGCAGTTGAACTTGCGTTTACTCGATTTTGCTAGAACTGCGGGAATTTATAATCCTCTGTAATTTACCTGTGTTTGAAACATGATCCCCCTGGTGTGGCCAGACTCTTTTTTTCTGCTGAGGAGACATTCATCAGAGTCTCCCAGGGCACCCGACCTTATTGTTGACGACACTTCTCACCTGTCCTTTCCTCTCCGTGGCATCTACCACCTGGCTCAGGTACCATTCGGGGGCGGGGGGAGGTGTGCCTGGACAATTACAAGAGCTCCCTAAATGAGCCCTCTCTTTTCTCCTATTTCCTCCCCTTTCTCTCTGATCTGTGTGTTTTTTCTGAAGTCTTTTTGAAAAAGTTACGTGCGAGTGCCACTTTTCTGCTTAAAAGCTTAGCCACGGCCTGTGGGGTGCGCCTCAAATTCTTAAGCCTGTTATTTAAGATCCCTCAGAGTCTGGAGCTCATTGGACCTCCAGGCCTTGCTTCCAGCCACCGCCCCTGGGCGGTTCATGTTCTGTCCACAGTGATGGTCCCCAGCTGTGCCCTCCGCGCCTCACCCTGTGGCAGTTCTGCTGAGGCCGCGCTCCACGCCAGGAGCACCTTTTCCCTGCCGAGTGGCTAGTCGCTGTGTACAGGGGCTTTCACAGGCATTCTCCATACTCTCCGTGCGGCCTGGCCACCTGGATCGGGTGACCTTGCCATTTTCCAGCGAGCGTTGGTGAACTTAAGTGGTTTTCTTACTGCCGCATAGCTGGTGGGAGAGCTGGAATGTGAGGCCAGGCCTTGTGCGGTCAGGCTGCCTCTCCGGAGCCGCCCTCGGAGGGCAGAGTTACTCGCGGCTGCTCTGGACTCCAGCACGGCAGTTTTTCCTTATTCACGTATTTATCTCATTACATCACGTTGCTGTTTCTCCTGGGTCTGGGCCACACCCCCGTACTCCACCCCAAAACTTGTTTCCTCAAACAAATCCCGTATCAGCTTGCTTTCCCGTGCATCTGGAATAGTACCTGGTACTCAGCGGGAACTCGATAAATGTTTGTTTGGATGAATGCATGGATGAGTAGCTTTTTCTTTCCATATCCTCTAATTTGTGGTGTGAGGGAGGATAGTACCCTGGTAATTAGGCTACTTAAAACTCCCGTGTGTTGGAAAACATCTCTCTTTTGGTCTATAGAAGAAATAGAAAGTGATAATTATTTTGTCCCATTCCCTCTGCCATCTCACAGAGATTCCTTGGAGAAAGATGCTGAAAACATATTTAATTATATATATTGTAGGAATGTAATCTTTTAGCGAAATTTTGTCAAACAAGCTAGACCTAGGAGTGGCTTTGAGGAAAGCTGACCCTCCTTTAACCTATCAGCCTCTACCCACCCCACGACCACAACCTGAACTGAAAAATATTAGTCGTCTTCGCTTTGGACAGTTGACATTTCTCTCTGTCATACGTAAAATGTAAATGAAAGCATCTTGAGAAATCCTTGCTGTTTATTGATGTCTTGTGTATTGGCTTCAAGACAAGCCTCCCCGCCTCCCCATGGGGATGGATACCAGCACCACCATGTGGGAGCTGCCTCCTTTCTGACTTTGTTTTATCCTCATGGTTTATAGGAAAATAAGGTTGCAGTTTTTTCCCTCATTCATTCCTTGACTTCCTTTATGTGTTTCTGCCCCCTTGACATTTGTACCCTCCTTCCACTGACCCTTATTCACAGGGCTTGTTTCTGCCTCTGAGCTCAGAATGCCCACATGAGGGGGCCACACCGACCAGTATGAAGTGTAGGGCCCTTTTCTTGCATGTCCTTCCTTCCTGCCTTTTTCCCACTTTTCTTGTCTGGTTACTTAGTTGTGCAACTCCTTTAAGCTGTTTTGGTTTAGAATGTCCTATTCCCGCTTTTTCTTTCACTCCTTATTGTTTAGACTATGATCAGACTCTTGGTTGTTGAGTTCCTTCTTCTTTCCCAATAAATCTATTCACCGTGGAAATAAAAAAGAAATCCCCTATGTCCGGTCTGAGTCATGTCAGTAGGAATGTGGGAATTAGAGCTGGAGCAGCCAGGTAGCCAGGTGAATCTCAAGCCTGGAAATCCATCTGCACTTTTGGGGGGAGGCAGGCATGCTTCAGGCTTCTAAAAAGGATGCCATGGGGGGATCCTCAGGCTTCGAAGAGTTTCACAGAAAAACATCTCTTTTAGCTCCTAGCTCTTTTAGCTGCTGAATCAACACAACAGTGTTTAATACCACAAGACCAGTATTGAGAGAATCCTTTTAGGTGAACACTTGTTTCAAGCTAGTGTGACCTATTTGAGTATGGTCACATATTTCCTAACAACTTCTCATCTCAGGTTAGTTTCAGGTTTGGGTTGAGGGTTTAAGGACTTCCCTACCCCTAATGGTAGGGTCTGAGCGTCACAAATCATTGAACGTCACAAATCATTGATCGTGAGAGTACTCTGCTGAGGGGCAATTTGAACTTGGAGAGCTCGTGGAAGTTCAAATATACTTCTGCTTCCTTTTTTGAGAGAGACAGTTTAGAATCAGGAGTGCTTAACTTTTTTCCCCCATAGGTATTTTTGGGACTCTAAAAATGATAGGTTCTCTGCAAAGGAAAATTCAAATTCACGAGTGCACGTGCAGAACCTTGCTCATAATTTTTGGCATGAGGTGTCTTTGGATCCTAGAGAAAGCGTCCCTATTATAGAGGAATGGTGAGCTTCAGGTAGTTTTTGAGGCAAGGACACTTTCAGTCTTGCTCAGTGCTCAAGGCTTTTTAAAAGCACAGCTGAGTGGTGTGGCTGTAAGCGTGGACTTAACAGTAACCACTTCACATGAATTGGTAGTAGAGTCCTGCCCTGGTCTGTTGCTCACTTGAATGCTTTTTGCCCTTGAAAAGGTTTGGTCTGAGGTGATGATTAATCAACAAGTATTTGATCACCTAGTAGATATTCAGCTCTGTATAGTATATCGTTTCATCTAGGTCCCTGTTGTGAACATGCGCTTTCCTTTAACTTCCCATAGGCATCTGACTTGTTTCATCAGACACTGAGGGCATTCCACATATGCAGTGCTGTGTCAGGTGGCAGCACAAAAACATGTCAATTAGGACCAGCTTTGAAAGGTGAACAAATGGTACAGTTAAGGAGTGTTGTATGAAGGGTGGGAAAGAACTAACGTATATTAAGGGATTAAGTAGCACATTATTTGTGTTTTCTTTAATCCTTACACCCTCCATGTCATAGATGGAGAAACTGGGTCTCAGAGAGATTGAGTACCTTCCTCCAGACCTCTGAGGAGCAAAGCCAGAATTCAAGCCCAGCCATGTGGACTCTAAGCCCAGACTATCTATCTATCTTTCTTCTTCCCTCCCTCCCTCCCTCCCTCCCTCCCTCCCTCCCTCCCTCCCTCCTTCCCTCCCTCCCTCCCTCCCTCCCATGCCTCTTCTGTTAAAGACCAGAGGTGGATGGAGTGGGTTAGTGTTGGGAGAGTGTAGAAATGAGACCCTTAGACTGAGTATCCCCAGTAGGTTAACTTCATGACCTTTATGAAACATTATTTCTCCTCTGTTAATTACCACCCATCATGTAACTGTTTCTCAGTTGGTCTTTAGAGCTGTTTATCTGCTGTGTGCATCACTCCCCTTTTGTGGAGCATCCAGCTTGTGTGGTACCACAGTATTGAGAGAGTGACCAAAGACCTGGTGGTCACGTTACCACCCGAGTGGCCTCATGCATGCTACTTCCGAGTCTTTTCTTGTAAGTGACACAAACAACTTGGGTGATCTGAGGGATTCTCCGCCCCAGGCCCTCGCGTGATTTTGGTGCAGAAATGTCAGAGGGGAGTGCCTTTATTACTTAGCTTTCAGTTGGCAGAATGCATCCAGGTGGGACGGAAAGAGAGCAGGTGTTTAGTTAGAGTCACGTTCTCTTTGTTGTGTACTTTTGGGGAGGTTCAATTCGTGTCTTTAAAAAGCTGTCTGCTTGGGCATTTGAGTCCTCCAGATCGTGCACGTACTTGACCAGCAGCAGAGGCAGAACCTTTGTGTGGTGCGTCCTAGTTATCATTCAGTTAGGGACAAGCTTTTGGAAATACCTCTCCTTCTTCAGAGGTCATGATTTCTCAGCATGGAATGTCCATGCCAAGCTCTCCCACCATCTTGTTTTTCCATTTGGCAAATTTTCTTGTTCTTCTCCAGTTGCCCCAGCATCCTTTGTGCCCCTCCTTCATTTTGCATGGACCTTCGTTATACCCCATATTGCGTTGCATCATAGGTAGAGGTTTTTGTGTACACTTGCCCAGCCAGACTGAGTCATTTGAACACATCCTGGTAGCTCTGTGTCAGCACTTTGTCCAATGTGTGTTAGGTGTTTCACTCTGTGGTTGAAACAGTGTATCCTCTTTAGAAGGAATGAAAAGAGATCATGTTTAAATTCATCTGAGAGCGGGAGAAAAATCTTTGCTCCCGACAATCACAAGAATGTCTGGAGAGCTGATTGCTAGTCTGGAGATCCTTAGAAAAAGCTAGTAATAGACATTGGAAACTGAGCCAAGGAATGTGGACTTGGGCTCTTACATTTTGACTTCGTTTGTGATCTTGTTGGAGGTCGTCTTTTGCATCAGGCCAATGGGTGGATTTTACTTGAAGGGAGAGTTTCTAATAGGAAAGCTGGGGAAACATTTTCAGGGTTGTTTTTGGGTTTTTTTTTGAGGTATGCGGGCCTCTCACTGCTGTGGCCTCTCCCGTTGCGGAGCACAGGCTCCGGACGCGCAGGCTCAGCAGCCATGGCTCACGGGCCCAGCCGCTCCGCGGCATGTGGGATCTTCCCGGACCGGGGCACGAACCCGCGTCCCCTGCATCAGCAGGCAGACTCTCAACCACTGCGCCACCAGGGAAGCCCACATTTTCAGTTTTGAAACGACTTTATTAACCTACAAATAATTAAAGGTGATCTCTTAACCTATGTGTAAAGAAGAAGAGTCTTTCCCTCATATGTGATGATCCAGAATCCAAAGTGGGAAAATGTAAGACTGTTCAGAGAAGATGCTAACCTAGAAACCACAGACTGCTGGGCCTTGGGAACTTGGAGAAACTTGTGGAAGCAACCTTGGAGGTTATGGAGAATATTGGAGATGGGATTCTGGGGCAGGGGTGGGAAAGAAGGAAGACTGAACTTCTACTGATAATCAAATAGGGTCCTAGGACTTAAGTCATATGGTTAAGATGCATTTTGAATAATTCTACAGTTACCAAAAAAAAAAAAAAAAAAGATAAATCCCTACATCTTAAAATTCCATATTGTTTACACACTATCTCTTACCTAGATTTTTTAAATTACATAGACATTTTAATAATTATATGTATTAGTCTTGCTGTGGTTAATAAACCACAAATTTCAAAAATACAGAGGTTTGCAGCAAACATTAATTTCTAGATCGAGTTATGTGTCAGTGGCTGGGAGTCCATTGCTATGGCTCTTTTCCACAAGTCTTCCCTTCTGAAGGCAGGAGAGAGCACATGAGGAGGAGAGAGCACATGAGAGCTGATGGAAACATGCAGTGGCTCTTAAAGTGTCTGCTCCCATCTGGTGTACGTCACATTTGCTCATGTGCCATTGGCCAGAGCCTGTTACGTAGCCAAGCCAACAGTCACTGGACTCGAGTGGAGATATGCCCTCCGGTCGGCAGTCACTTGGCAATAGTGAGTGTGTATAATCCACTTAAAGGTACAGAGTTAATAATTGCAAACGATACTACAGTCTACCATGTAGTTTGTGTCTTCTCCTTTTGTCACTGAATGTTATTTAGTAAATACCTGACATCAGTTTAGATTTATCATTTTTAAAAGTTTTAAATACATTTTCACCCTATTATGTGTATTATAGTTTTAGATTAATTTTCGAAGAAATGAACCTTTTGAAAGGAAGCGATGTGGTAGATCGCTGCGTGTTTCTTCTTGAGCGATTGCAGTGCGTGGAGCTCTGTTGTACACCGTTGAGCTAGCTCAAGAACAATTTGAATAATGGGGTGATTCTGTATCAGTCTTGTTTCTGAATTTTGTAGACATGCCTCCAGTGTTTTATATTGTTTCCTGCTTAAGAAATAGATTATTGAGATCTAATTCACATACCGTAACAGTCACCATTTCAAACTATATTACAGTTGAGTGGATTTTAGTATACTCACAGCATTGTGCAAACATCATTACTATCTAATTCCAGAATATTTTGTTACCCAAAAAAGAAACCTCATATTTATTGAGTGTTCACTCCTGTTTTCCCCTTCCCTTCAGCCCCTGGCAACCAGAAGTCTTCTTTCTATCTTTGTGGATTTGCCTGTCTGGATTCTTCATATAAATGGAATTATATATGTGGCCTTTCATGTCTGGCTTCTTTCACTTAGAGCAGTGTTTTCAAGGCTCATTGCTGATGTTTTCCGATTTATACCCTTTAACAGATTTAGGAACCTTCCTTTTATTTCTTAATTTTACTTAGAGATTTTAATAGAATGGCTGATATTTACCAGTGTGTGATACCAGTAAGCATTTTGGTAGTTGTGGGCATGATTATGTTGGACAGTGATCCTATTATCAGTTAATGTAATAAATAACATTAATAAATTTCTTAATGTTAAATCACTTTTGATTTCTTGGATTATGTTTGACTCAATCCTGGTATATTATTTTTCTTTCTTTTTAAAAAAATTCTTCTAATGTACCATTTGCTGTTACTTTACTGACGAAGTCTACTCTTACATCTGATTTCCTTTTTTGTCATACTATTTTGATATCAGATATAGGTAACCCTTATAAACTGATTTGAAAGTTTTTTCATTTTTAAATGTGTTTCAGAGTGTTCAAATAAAACAGGACTTGCTCCTTGAGGTTCATTAGAGCTCAGTTGTAAAACCATTGGGGCTTAGCTCACCTTTCAGTGAAAGTTCTCTGACAGCAGTTCTGAGGTTATTTAGTTGTTTAGGTTTTCTACATCAATTTAATTTCTCTTTGGCCGTACTTTTTCCTGCAATGTATGGCCAAAGAGGCTTCCAGGTTTATTAGCATAGCTATTCATAGCACATCCTTGTAATTTATAATCATACACAGAGGTAAGATTTAAATCACTATTGCCTGCTCATTTTTCCCCTCCTTCTTTCTATATTTAATTCTATATTTATTCTATATTAATACAATTCTATATTTAATTCTTTTAGAAGAATTAAATTTTGGTTTTATTTATAACTTTTACTCTTTCTTTTCTGTTTTCAATTTATGCTTTAATTTTTTTTTTTTTTTTTGCAGTACGCGGGCCTCTCACTGTTGTGGCCTCTCCCGTTGCGGAGCACAGGCTCCGGACGTGCAGGCTCAGGGGCCATGGCTCACGGGCCCAGCCGCTCCGTGGCATGTGGGGTCTTCCCGGACCAGGGCACGAACCCGTGTCCCCTGCATCGGCAGGCGGACTCTCAACCACTGTGCCACCAGGGAGGCCCTGCTTTAATTTTTTTATTCCCTCTTCCACGTTCCTTTTTTTTTAGATATTTATTTATTTATTTGGCTACACTGAGTCTTAGTTGCGGCACCTGGGCTCCTTTAGTTTCCAATCGAGTGCTCCTTAGCAGTGGCATGTGAACTCTTAGTTGAGGCATGCACATGGGATCTAGTTCCTTGACCAGGGATCGAACCCTGGCCCCCTGCATTGGGAGTGCGGAGTCTTAACCACTGCGCCACCAGGGAATTCTCCTTCTTCCACTTTCTTTCTTTTTTAATTGGGGTATAGTTGTTTTACAATGTTGTGTTAGTTTCTACTACACAGTGAAGTAAAGTACAGTTCTCTTCCACTTTGACTTTTTTTTTTTAAATGGGAGCACAAGGTAGATGTGGACTAAAGTGTAGTGTTTTATGGGATAAATCTTTTCAAATGTATATATTTATCTGCTCTTAAGGACTGTGCTGCTTTTCCTCATGTATTGGTTTTCTTGGGTCTGAATGATGAGTTGATATAGGCTGGTATATTTTTCGGTTTTCTTGTGTCTGATGAGGTAATACAGGCCTGCTATTTGCCTCTCACCAGAAGAAGTGAATTATTGGATCCCCTGTTTCTTTTTTTCTTTTTCTCTCTTTCTTTTTTTTTTTTTTTTTTTTTTTTGCCTCACTGCACGGCTTGCGTGATCTTAGTTCCCCGGCAGTGAGAGCACCTAGTTCTAACCACTGTACTGCCAGGGAATTCCCTGGATCTCCCTGTTTCTACTTGATGTTAGAATTGTCTTCTTGGATCTTAGGTTGAGTGGAATAATAGTTGACAAATCAGTTGAGTGGTCTCCCCTTGGCAAAAGGAATCAGAAGAAAGAAAACCAGGGTCAGGGACAGTCGGTCAGGAAGACTTGGCCTAGTTCCTCTCTGTGTCTGGATCCAGTATAGCCTGGCTTCCATCTTGTTTTAGGTGCTCTCCCCATCTCGGTAGAGTCCAGCCTTTTCAGAATTTGCAGTCTTGCCTCCTTTGTGCTTGGTGGACCTACCCAGGGCAGCTGACTTCATGAAGGTGCAAGCAGGCGCCTTCTGTTCCCCTGACCTTTCTCTTGCATCTCTACCCCTCCTGGCTAGATGAAGCCCTGGGGGCAAGGCACCGTCTGCTGGTGGGCCTCACATGGTGTATCTGCCTGTGCTGGCATCCCCTTGCTCACAGCAGCCAGACACTCTGGGGGTCCTCCTTTGCCCCACTGTGGGCCCTTCCATACCCTCATCCCTCCAGACAATTGCAAATTCAAACTAGAGTGTCTGTGAGGGTTCGGGACACTTTCTACTTCTTAGGTAACCTTGAGAACCCTAGGTAACCTCAGTGACATGGGTTAAAGATACCTCTTAGTTCTTTTCTCAGTTGAGTCCCAATTGTCTCCTGTAGGAAATCTTCAAAACTTTTGGCATTTGGGTGATGCCCTTTCCTAGTTTCTAATCCGGTACTCATTCCAGTCACTATGCGCCCGCCCCCCCCCCCCCGCCGCACCCCCACTGCTCTTTCTCTCCCGTTCTTCAGGTGGTTGTTGTCTGGAACGGGGAAAGAGGGAGAAAGCAAAGACCTGAGCTTATTAATTCGCCGCATTTATCTAGAAGTCTAGATTTATAATTTTTCAGTGAGTGTGTAACATTGTTATTAACGTAAACACGATCATTTCCTGGTTAGCGAGCCTTTGGAGCTTTTCCAGGGTTCACTCTGTGTTCTTTGATCTGTTATGAACATCTGTGAACAGAACAATTTTGAGGTTTTCCCTTTGAAGTTACTGCCCGTAGTTGGCCTAAATTTAACTTGACAGCAAAGTCAGCAGTCAGGAGTGTCCCGTTCAGTGTGTGCAGGGCACATTCATTCTTCAGGCATCTCCCGTGTGCCTGGCGGGAGAGAGGGCCGCTAAGACAAGTCAGGTACAGTGTGCATTCAGAGAGCTCTCGTTCTCCCGTAGCGGTCGGGATGCCTCGAGAGGCTTCGGCAAGTTCTTCTGAAACGAGATCATCACGTTGCCCGCACTCCTCTAATAGTATCAGAAAGAGAAATTAGAGTGTTTTCGCATGACTTGTTTTTATTAAGTCTATATTGGCCCTTAAGGTATACCACTTTCTTTCATAAACCCTATGTTTAATGTAATATAGAATTTTGCTGGTGACTAACGTTATTTTAATAATCTCTCTTGCGGCTGGCTGACCACAATGGTGGATCTTGTAACTGAAATTCTTTGAGCGAGGGCAGTTTCCAAAGTGTCCTGGTTATGTATTCCTCTTCCTAAGTAAAAAGGGGTGATGGGGAGAAGAAATTCTCTTATAACTGAAACTACATAGCAAGAATTGATATTTTGGAGCATTGAGGAGTTTTCATGTATTTATCAGCTGTGTAGCTGTAACTCTCACAAAGGCTACCGTAGATATATCTATTGCCACAGGGAAGTCATTAAGGAAGATGTGGTTAAGGCCCCAACTGTGACTCTAGGTGCGATTTTAATTTTCAGCAGCACTTATGGTCTACTGTGAACCCAGCCCCATAGTCTAAAGGGGATGCCGGAATACTTGCAGACAAGTTGACTTTTTTGTTTGTTTGTTTGAGTATTTTGATAGTGATATAACGCCTACCATGTTCCAGGCACTGTTCCAATTGCTCCATATGCTAACTAACTCAATCCCATTATACCCATTTTATAAATGACGAAGCTGGGGCAATAGAGAGATTAAGGAATTTACTTAAGTCATGCTGCTAGTAAAGAGTAGAACCGGGATTCAAAACTCGGCAGTCCGTCCAGGTTAGCCTCAGTTTGGTTGTCATTCAACAGACGTTTATTGAGTACCTTATATTGGCAAGAGATTGAGTTGGGTCACTTCTAAAACTCATTCATTCATCAAATACTTACTGAGTACCTACTGTGTTCCAGAAGACACAGTCTCTGCTCCTGTTGAATTTACAGACTGGTGGGAAGTCAGACAGACAGATAATCAATTAATATATAATATATTTTTAGATAGTGGTAAGTCCTATGATGACAATAAAGCCAGGGAAGGGACTGGAAAATGATGGAGGGTGCAGGAATGTTTTTAGATTTTTGTGGGCTGAGAACGCCTCTCTGAGTAGGTGTCATTTGAGCAGAAACCTGTTTGAGGAGAAGAGCCAGGCCAGTGGCAATCGGAGGGGAGAGCAGTGTTCCAGGCAGAGTGAGCAGCAAGTATGAAGGCCCTGAGGTCCAGACGAGCCAAGGCCAGGTGTGTAGAGCAGGATGAGCTGGAGGGCAGTGGGGAGAATGTCTGGGATGAGGTCAGAGACTGTGGTAAGATCATGTTGGCCCTTGTGGGTTATGGGAGGGAGTCTGGATTTTATTTTGAATGTGTTTGGATGGATGTCTTTCAGAGTTCTGAGCAGGGGGGTAACAGGTTTTGATTGACCTTTTCCAGGGAGCATTCTGGCTGCAGTAAGGAGGACTGACGGTAGGGCAGCAACAATGAAACAGGAGGCTTTTGTGTTGAGCCAAGGGATTCTCTCACTTCTTGTAATTCGTGTTAGTTGTAAAGGCGCTGCCCCCCCACAATACGTGCTCTAGAACTCAGGTCTCAGTGAAGCAAACCCGCTACCGGAGGACTCTGAGGGTAGAGGAGCCTGGGTCACTGAGTCCACCTAAGCCCCTGCCCTTTCCTCCTGAGATTTTTGTCTTTTCCCTCCACGTTTGTTTCTCATGGGGACCATATCTTGAGGGGAGTTATCTGGGGGATAACTTGTATTAAGACCCTAAGGGAAAATGTAAGCATTCCTCAACTGGCTTTAAAAACAGAAGCTTCATGTTTACGCAGAAGGATTTATGGCCAGAGAATGGAGATGAGGGACAGTGTTGGGTTGGGGAAAGCCATCCAGCTTGATAACACCCTTGAACTAGGAACCAGATACCTTAGCTCAACTCAGTAGAGTGATAACTGGCTTCCATACATTTGCATACAGAAGTCCTTCACCTTTTTGAGTCGGCTTCCTCATCAGTAGAGATAGTATCTGTCTGCTAACCTCACCACGTTGAGGTTGACGTAGAGGGCAGCGAAATAAGAATGTGGAAGCCCTGCGCACAGACGTGCCATGGAAGGCGGAGACGGTAGCAGCCCTTTATAGGAAAGTCCAGGCATCCGTAGCTCATTTGCTATTCATATATGCTCAAATAATATTACGGGAAGCACCCTGTAGTAAGGGTGTGGGTATCTTCCCTGGTTGTGTAGTCCTAAAGGAAAGAATCTGCTGTGTGACAAGGTCTGGGTGACTTTCTCCTCCCCAACCCCTGCTAACTGATTTGAGAAATAGTTCAGTTCCCACTGTCTGGCCAAGATCTTTTAGACCTTTATGTGGGCCGTTCCTGGAGGGTTATTGGCTGAGGTCCCCAGAGCAAAGGTTAGGGGAGTTGAGGTTAGGGGAGTTGTCCTGGAGTCACTGGGAGACGGGCAGACAGATGGATGGATAATCACAGACACACACACAAAGGTGAACAAGGCACAGTTACAGTTGTTGGATGCACAGTGCTTATGGATAAGTTATATATGTAAATAAATGATTAAAACTGTGAAAATTGCTTCAGTGGAAGTATCTTCAAGGTATTGAGAAGGGAGTGACTAATTTTGTCAGGGGCTGGATCCAGGAAGGATTCTAGGAGGAGGGGGCATTTGAGAAGATTTCTGTGAGATCCTGGGAGCCCTCTACATAAAAAAGAGGGGTGTGTGTGTGTGTGTGTGTGTGTGTGCGCGCGCGCGTGCGCGCGCACGCGCTATGTAAGCAACGATGAGAAAATATGAAACAGCATAGTGGTTTCCAGGATCAGTTCAGGCCAGATTGTGGAAAATTGCTGTCTGAGCTGATGTTGGCTTATCTGACTAAAGGTTTTGAATTCATTCTTTCTTTTGTGCAATGTTTAGCCATAGGTGATGGAGCCTTTCTGAGGCCCAGTGAGCTAGTGTTGTTAAAATATAAGGGTGGGCCCCTCAGTGCCTAGCATGGTGCCTTGCCTGAGGTCAGTGTTTAAATATTTACTGAAATGATGACGACGTGATGGTTGTCTCAGAGCTCCAGAGAAGATGTCCCCCCGCTGATCCTTAGACCCTGGGATTTGGACACTGCATGCCCTCAGTGACATCAGTGTGCTGAGGAAGCAGGTCGTGGGATGCTGCTGTAGCTAGGTTCTGTGGTCCACACGGAGAGCAGCTGCTGAGGGGCTTGCCTTCCCAGCTGACAAGACCCTGGGCTGAGAAGTGGAGGGGTGGGGTCCATTCCCATGAGTACCTTCTGTGAAATGGTACCCTTTCAGTAATTACAAAAGTATTTTTGACATTGCATAAGTAAGGATGTGATTAAATTATCTGTGGTCAGGGAGACAAAGGAGGGTACCTTTTTTGTTTAGTTTCCATCACCCACTGAGTTGGGTGACATTGCCCTTGACCCCAGACCATGCTTCCCTCTGCCTTGTTCCATACTCTCTTTCCAGATGTGCTATCTTCATCTGGAGCTTATGGACATGACGGCTAGATTGACTTCTCATTTCCTGTATGTTCTCTTCTCTGGGGGCTAAGTCATATCCAGCCTGCACACAAGAAGAGATCCTTCTGGGGAAAGACCCACGCCCAGCCTGTGATCTGATTACGCACAGATCAGGAATGCAAAAAAACATTCCTGACCAAGGCTCTTTGCTTAGTATCATGTCACTTTCTTGCCATATTCCTTAGTCTTTGCCTTCTAATGATTCCAAGGTGACATTCAGAGGCTTTCACATCTACTGCTAGATAGGGCTTTGTTCTCTTATCAAATCTTAAAGCCAGAAAAGGTAACTGGAAGACTGCATCCTTTTTGAATAGTATAGGGACATAATTGATTCAAGTGGCTTCCTACTGAGGCCTAAGAAGAAAGAAGTCCATAAGTTTTTAATCTTTCCTTCCCTTTCTTTTCTGGTACTTGCTCCCCCCCACCCCTTTTAAACTTTTTTATTGCGGAAAATTTTAAACACATACAGAAGAGGTGAGAATTTATAGTGAACCTGCAAGTACCAGCTTCAACAATGATCAGCTTTGGGCCATCTTGTATCATCTATATCCCAAGTACCTGACCTTAATTATTTTGAAGCAGATACCACACATCCTATCATTTCATCTGTGAATACTTTAGTTATGTGTTACTAAAAGATGAAGACTTTGTAATATCATAATACTTCCATTATCACACCTAATAATTCCTTCATGTCATCAAATAATTGATCAATATTCAAAATTTCCCGAATGTCTCAAAGTCTTTTAACCCTGTGTTTTAATCGTGACCCACTGCAGTTGTTGGTAGGTCTCTTAAGTTTCATTACATCTGTAGGTGCTCTTTCCAACTCTGTATTTCTTTTTTCCTTACAATTTATTTATTTATTGAAGAAACTGGGTCTTCGGTTCTCTTTAGCTTCACATTGTGTAGATGCCGCTGACTGCGTCCTCGCAGTACTTGTTCTACACGTTCCTCACTCTTGCTGTATTGCCTATAAATTGGTGTTGTGTCTAGAGATTTGTTCAGGACTCATAGCCAGCATATTTGGCAAGCATGCTTCGTAGGTGGTGGTGTGAACTTATTCCAGGAGGCACGTAACGTTTAGCTGTCTCTTTGTGATGGTTGATTAGGTTGTTAATGTGTTGGATATCTAAGAGGGTTCTGGCCCCTCAATGTTTACCTGGGCCCAAGTGGCGGTCTTGAGAAAGTGGGAAAAAGAGACAATGTGGTGTGCTCAGGAGTTCTTTCTCTGTCGAAGTCTGACGCCGGTGGTGGCTGTCATGTTCTCTGTCCTTGAACTGTTGGTTCCTGCAGCGCTTGCTGACACGTGAATCGACGGGATTTGGTGTAGAGCATTGCCCGTCGTGTTTCTCTTGGTTGTAAAAGACTCGTTCACTTAAGAATTGGTAAGGACAGGATCAGATTCTTTGAAAGTTATTTTTGTAGTTAGAGGTGTTTCTTGGTTGGGCTAAACCAGCCTTTGTTGCTGGTGTTCTCCAGGTGTGTGTTTTTAGCTACTTTGTAAGATGATTCTTTTCTGCTTTCAGGATCTCATTTTGCCCAACGGCGGTACTCCAGCAGGCCCTGCAAGTCCGGCTTCTTCATCTTCCCTTCTCAACAGACTACAGCTTGATGATGACATCGATGGTGAGACCAGAGACCTCTTTGTCACGGTTGATGATCCCAAGAAGCATGTCTGTACGATGGAGACCTACATCACTTACAGGATCACCACCAAAGTAGGTCTTTTTATTATCTTCCACCTGTCTAGAGTGTCTTGGAGAATTGAAGTCCTACCGCCATGATTCCTGCCTTTCCTTTTTCCCTTCCTTTGTACAACTCTGTTCACCTTTATGACAATTGTGAGTGTAGCTTTTTGGGAGAGTGGATATATTCAGATTTAAAAGGATTATGCATAAGTTTTTTTTCTTTTAACCTTAAAATGAAGGAGAAATTGTACTACAGTCTTTCAAATGAAACTTTTTTTTTTTTTTTTTTTGCGGTACGCGGGCCTCTCACTGTTGTGGCCTCTCCCGTTGCGGAGCACAGGCTCTGGACTCAGCAGCCATGGCTCACGGGCCCAACCGCTCCGCGGCATGTGGGATCCTCCCGGAGCGGGGCATGAACCCGTGTCCCCTGCACCGGCAGGCGGACTGTCAACCACTGCGCCACCAGGGAAGCCCTCAAATGAAACTTTTAAACCCCGTACTTTCACTTATTTTCTATCATGATGTTGTTTAAGATGTTAATATCTCATTACTCTTGAAATTTATTAATCATTGTATCAACCATTGTATCAACCTGAAGCTCTGTGATGAGAACATGATTATAATCTGGTGTAATTAGTCTTTTTACAATTTTTTTAACATCTTTATTGGAGTATAATTGCTTTACAATGGTGTGTTAGTTTTTTATAACAAAGTGAATCAGCTATACATATACGTATATCTCCATATCTCCTCCCTCTTGCATCTCCCTCCCACCCTCCCATCCCACTTATCTAGGTTGCCCCAAAGCACCGAGCTGATCTCCCTGTGCTATGTGGCTGCTTCCAACTATCTATTTTACATTTGGTAGTGTATATATGTCCATGCCACTCTCTCACTTTGTCCCAGCTTACCCATCCCCCTCCCCGTGTCCTCAAGTCCATTCTCTACATCTGCGTCTTTATTCCTGTCCTGCCCCTAGGTTCTTCAGAACCTTTTTTTTTTTTAGATTCCATATATATGTGTTAGCATACAGTATTTTTTTCTTTCTGACTTAACTTCACTCTGTATCATAGACTCTAGGTCCATCCACCTCACTACAGATAACACAATTTCCTTTCCTTTTATGGCCGAGTAATATTCCATTGTATATATGTGCCACATCTTCTTTATCCATTCATCTGGCCATGGACACTTAGGTTGCTTCCATGTCCTGACTATTGTAAGTAGAGCTGCAGTGAACATTGTGGTACATGACTCTTTTTGAATTATGGTTTTCTCAGGGTATATGCCCAGTAGTGGGATTGCTGGGTTGTATGGTAGTTTTATTTTTAGTTTAAGGAACCTCCGTGCTGTTCTCCATAGTGGCTGTATCAATTTACATTCCCACCAACAGTGCAAGAGGGTTCCCTTTTCTCCACACCCTCTCCACCATTTATTGTTTGTAGATTTGTGGATGAATGGCCATTCTGACTGGTGTGAGGTGATACCTCATTGTAGTTTTGATTTGCATTTCTCTAATGATTAGTGATGTTGAGCATTCTTTCATGTGTTTGTTGGCAATCTGTATATCCTCTTTGGAGAAATGTCTATTTAGGTCTTCTGCCCATTTTTGGATTGGGTTGTTTGTTTTTTTGTTATTGAGCTGCATGAGTTGCTTGTAAATTTTGGAGATTAATCCTTTGTCAGTTGCTTCATTTGCAAATATTTTCTCCCATTCTGAGGGTTGTCTTTTGGTCTTGTTTATGGTTTCCTTTGCTGTGCAAAAGCTTTGAAGTTTCATTAGGTCCCATTTCTTTATTTTTGTTTTTATTTCCATTTCTCTGGGAGGTGGGTCAAAAAAGATCTTGCTGTGATTTTTCATAGAGTGTTCTGCCTATGTTTTCTTCTAAGAGTTTGATAGTGTCTGGCCTTACATTTAGGTCTTTAATCCATTTTGAGTTTATTTTTGTGTATGGTGTTAGGGAGTGTTCTAATTTCATTCTTTTACATGTAGCTGTCCAGTTTTCCCAGCACCACTTACTGAAGAGGCTGTCTTTTCTCCATTGTATATTCTTGCCTCCTTTATCAGAAATAAGGTGACCATATGTGTTTGGGTTTATCTCTGGGCTTTCTGTCCTGTTCAATTGATCTATATTTCTGTTTTTGTGCCAGTACCATAGTGTCCTGATTACTGTAGTTTTGTAGTATGGTCTGAAGTCTGGGAGCCTGATTCCTCCAGCTCCGTTTTTCTTACTCAAGATTACTTTGGCTATTCAGGATCTTTTGTGTTTCCATACAAATTGTGAAATTTTTTGCTCTAGTTCTGTGAAAAATGCCATTGGTAGTTTGATAGGGATTGCATTGAATCTGTAGATTGCTTTGGGTCGTATAGTCATTTTCACAGTGTTGTTTCTTCCAGTCTAAGAACATGGTATCTCTCTCCATCTGTTTGTATCATCTTTAATTTCTTTCATCAGTGTCTTATAGTTTTCTGCATACAGGTAGTTAGTCTTAATGTCAGGGAGAGGAGGAGTAAAAGAGTGGGAACTAATATTTATTAACTTTCTGCCTTGTACCACTATATTACTGCCTTGTCTTTTCCACACCTGGTTCACATTTGAAAATTTGTATGTGTGCAGAGGCATATGCGCTCACACAGTCTGCCCCTGTCTCTTTTGGCACTGGGTAGTATTTCTCAACATTGCTAGGTGCTTAGATGTGTATTATATCCTCAGAGGTCTTAGGATGATATACATACCCCCCATGAATCATTTCCAGTTACTTATTTTTTTCTCCCTAGTGTCAACTTGTACCCTGTAGTCAGTGAAATGCAAAACACACTTTTCTTGAATTTGTGCTCTAAACAGCTGAATGTCAAGGTGATCGCCTGGCACAGCCGTGCTCACCTGTCTTGATGCTTCCCCAGCCCTGCTTGTCCTCCACCCTGCAGTTTCTCTCCCTGTCAGCGGATTCTCAGGCTGATGCCCGTGCTGCAGCTCACCACTCTCTCCTCTGCTGTCTCTCTGTCCTTCCTTCCCCTTTCTCCATTGTGCTCTTATTTCTGTCTCTTTTCCTCTGAGTCAGATAATGTCTTAGGATAACCTTTCCAAGTTCCAGTCCCACATTTTCACTTGGCTTCGAGGACAGCACCTTAAGGGTGAACTTGTTGCAGGATTAAATTTTACTTCTTACCGTGAATTCCACTTCTGATCTCAAACCAGAGTCCTTTTCTTTTCCTGTTTCAAATAGTGACACCAGGTTTAGTACGTTGGTGATGCATCTGGAACCTTTTTTCTGAGTGTTGTATTAAAGGACGTGTAGGGATGCGTGGGGATGAGAGAGAGGACAGACGGGAACACAGGGTCCCAAACTCCTGATCTTGTCCCAGCACCCCACTCCTGCTGAGCTTCTCAAGCAAAGTTAATGGTCAGAGGACGAGGTTGTACAAATACTTACTTTATGACTTTGAGCTTTGACTCCCAGGCCTGATTCAGATTCCTGATGACAAAAGCTGGACAAAGTACAGAGCTGCTTTTGCCTGAGGTAAAATGAGCCTAGGGCTGAGAGCCAACGCGGGGAAAGTGTTCCCCACCGAGGTCTAAGGCGTGGCTGTCTTCTCTCTCCAGTGGTGGAGAGAGGCTTTCTCAGGGCTGGCAGATCCTGGCAGTTTTCTCTGTAGGCGTCTAGAAAGTAACATCTTAATAATAGCTAATTATTGAGCATTTACCATATGCTGTACTTTTTTTTTTTTTTTTGCAGTAGAAACCCTTTAAATTTTATTTTATGTAAGTAATATGTGCTCATTATAGAGAAATTGGAAAACTCAAGTAAGCTAAAACAATAAAATAAAAGAACACTTACAAGCTCACCAGCCAGAAATAATCATTTATAATTCTCTGAACTATTTGTCTCTATCCATTCACAAAAATGAGTATTTTACTTGCAGCCAATTCACTTAATACAATGCAAATGTCTTCCTCTGCTAGTAAATGCCAGTGAGCACACTTATGCCATTGTTTCTAAGACTGCAGTAGTGCTCCGCCATGTGGATGAGCTGTCATTTATTTTGTGCTAAAATAAATGTGCTTTAAATATATCCTCAGTTAATCCTCACACTCCGTGAAGTAGGTACTGGTAGTATTCTTAACTTTTGCAAATGAGGAAACTAAGACACAGCGATATTAAGAAAATTGCTCAAAGACATGCAACTAATACGTGTTAAAACTTGAACCCAGATCTGTCTTGAACCCAGATCTGTCTTGTGCTCTGCTTTCAGAAGACATGGTTTTCCAGAAAGTAACCCGCACCGCCCCTCCCACCCCCCCCCCCACCAGCACGGTCATCTACTACCATGGCCTGACTGTTGAAATTGATGATGATGTGCAGATAGACTGGAGGTTGGGGAAACAGAGAGCAGCCCTCAGCTCCCTTTGGAAGCCGTCCTCCTCTTGTCTTTTATCCCATCGCCAGATAGTCATCTCCTAGGCTTATGCCCCAATTAATTCCTCTTTTCAGGTGTCTCAGTGGTCAACGCAGGCTAAATGCTGCTGAGGTCAAGTTATATGTAAGAATTACAAAGTGAATGTTAGATTTAATGATGAGAAGGTTATTGATGACTGTGGTGAGAGCAGCTTCATTGGGGTGGTGGTACAGCAGTGCGCAGTGGGTTAGGATGAGTGGGAAGTAAGGAAAAGACGTGGTGAGTGTTGGTAGTTTGGCAGTGAAAGTGAGTGAGAGAACAGTAGCTGGAGGAGGGGATGTGGCTTTGTTTAAGTGCCACGTGGCCATTGTTGGTGGAGGAGACTGTGGGTTGAAGGTTGGAGAGTAGGATGGAAGCCTCTGAGGAGGTGGGCGGAGAGTGTCCCCGGCAGAAGTGGAGGGGAGGGAGTGGCCTCTCATGGGGGAAGCATACTTTTCCCATTGTTTCTGGAAGAAGGGAAGTGGTTTGTTTTTGTTTTGTGGCAGGATGTTGAGGGGTTCTTTGCTTATATCTGCAGTTTTCTCTATGAATAGATGATGAGGTCTTTGTGAAGAGTGAAGGGGGAGGTTTTGAAGTGGGGCTTAGAAGCTTTCAAAACTTATACAGGCTTCGCGTTAACTCACGGAGAGCCGACTAAGGAAGTATGGGGACAATGGGGAAGAGAGTTGACTAGGGAAGTATCAAGAGATTGTTTGACAGTGTTGAGCGTCCAGCTGTAGAATTTATTGCTCCAGTCAGTGTGTTTCCCTGATTTTGTTTTTCTTCCAGACTGTGCCTAGGTCTAGAAAAGCAGGCAGTAGGTGGTTGCACTTTTGCCAGAGTTGTATGAGTGACGGTGTGGAAGGGGCGTTTAGGATGTGGGCAGGTAAGATGCTGAAGTGATGGTTGGTGGAACTGATGCTGAGTAAGGAAGAAAGTAAAGACAGGAGTGGATGGATTGTCAAGAACTGTAGGTCCCGAGGCTGAAAAACCAGGGGTACTGGGAGATGGAAGAGTCCGAAATATAGGAGGTGCCAGTTAGAGAGGGAGCTGTGTGAACTTCTGTGTGATGACAGAGTCTGTGGAGAGGCCGTGGCAGTGGAGTGAGGTGTAGTTGGCTTAGCGGTGAGTGTTGTGTGTGGGAACCGCCTGCGTCTTGAGGGCACCCAGATTATGAAGCCCGAGAACGAGGTGCTCTCAGGGGAATCAGGAGGAAGGCCAGAGGTGTCAGCAGATGACAGGTGTGAGGAGAGGTAGAGGTGTCTATAACCTGATGGCATGAGCCGCGAAAGGATTTTCCGGGGTGGGAGGAGTGGTGGAGGGAGCAGGATGTCAACAGCAACTTTTTTTTTTTTTTTTTTGCGGTACGCGGGCCTCTCACTGTTGTGGCTTCTCCCATTGCGGAGCACAGGCTCCGGACGCGCCGGCTCAGCGGCCATGGCTCACGGGCCCAGCCGCTCCGCAGCATGTGGGATCTTCCTGGACCGGGGCACGAACCCGTGTCCCCTGCATCGGCAGGCGGACTCTCAACCACTGCACCACCAGGGAAGCCCTCAACAGCAACTCTTGGTCTTGGTCTTAGAGGTTTGTGAAATGTAAGAACACCAGCAGCTTTCCACTTGATGGGACGGCAAGGGGGCTGTATTCTCGGGAGAGCCAGCTTTCAGAATTTGAGCAGGTTGAGAAACCACAGGACATTATTACTTACGGGACGGGTGTTCCAGAGAGCTGGGTGGGAAGATCTGAGGAGGAGGAAATAAATGGAAGCTCGTTTCGGAAGAAGGAGGCCGGAAGACTCTTCAGCATCACTCGCAGGTGCTCTGAGAGCTACAGGGCTTTGAAGCAGGATGGGGCTGGCTGGCTGATATTTGATAAGGGAAGAGGTTCTCTTTTGGGGGGAGGGGGTTACTCAGACTTGTTAGGATCCAGCTGTGGCCTGGACGGATGGCATTTCTGATAGAGACAAAGCCTCTCTAGAGTGAGTTGACTGTAAAATCAACTTTTCAGTTGACTGAAACTGCTTGGGGAAGGCTCCAGGCCAGAGTCACTGGACCCATCAGCTCCTAGGGAATAAAGAGGAGTTCTTTTGTGGGACGGTGAGGCCCAGGGGACTGGATGTGCTCCTGGGGGACTGATTTTACTGTGGCTCCGTGCTGGGTCTTCCAACGTATTAAACTTAACAAAATTTGGCAGTGATGCCTAGAGATGACCAAGGAGATGTTCACAGGGTGCAGTGGTGAGAATGAATATTCTTCATTACAACTCTTGTGCTCGGTTACCTGTTTGTAGACCTGACTTTAGGTGTGTACGAATGACCTTATGATCTTGGTGGGGCATTCTAGAGTTGGAACACAGTAAGGAAGGACACAGAACAAAACTGTAAAGTGGTCGCCTCTGGTTATGGAATTGTGGGTGCGCACTTCCTTTTTTATTGTTTTGTTTACCACAGATACTAGAAAATAGAGATAAACGCTTATTAGTACTTTATTTTTCTTTCTAAGTCAGACCCTGAATTTCACAGAGGAAAACCTTACTACAGACTCATAGTTGGGGTTTTATTGGCCTGCATATTTTTTTTTTTTTTAATTTATTTATTTTATTTTATTTTTGGCTGTGTTGGGTCTTCATTTCTGTGCGAGGGCTTTCTCTAGTTGCTGCGAGCGGGGGCCGCTCTTCATCGCGGTGCGCGGGCCTCTCACTGTCGCGGAGCACATGCTGCAGACACGCAGGCTCAGTAGTTGTGGCTCACGGGCCCAGTTGCTCCATGGCATGTGGGATCTTCCCAGACCAGGGCTCGAACCCGTGTCCCCTGCATTGGCAGGCACATTCTCAATCACTGCACCACCAGGGAAGCCCGGCCTGCATATTTTATGAGCGCTGTATGTCCTATAACGGACTAGATTTCTTTCCAGAAATTCACAGTAATGTCTGTGGCCCAATTTTAACAAGTGTGCAGAATTCCAAGGTGAGTGTGTTTTGCTAGCCTCGTTCCCAGCTCTACTTTTTCTCTCTGTCCTTGTTTTTTTTTTTATCTTGCTCACCTACTTCTAATTTATGTCATTTGATCATATTCCACATATCGCTCTATCTTTTCTAGAACAAGTGGTGGTAAAAATAAGTAAAATAATTATCAGGTCAGAGAGTGTGAGCATCCTTCTCTTTCATGATGGGTTTTTTTTATGTTATTGCTTTCCAAAGCATCAAACAAATTTTACTGATTTATTAAATCCCCTGTCCTTAAAGGAGCTGTTTTAAAAAATGAGTTTTTTTTGTGTGTAACTATAAGTATTGTATAAGAATGTTAGAAAGTTTGGAAATAGAGTTGAATGTAAAGTTGTCATCATAAGTCCTAGATTTTTCTTCTAACTTTTTATGTCGAAAATTTCAACACCAATGAAATCATAAAATGTGTATAATTAATTTTATATCCTGCTGTTTTTTCTTAAAACTATTACTGAAGCATTTTTGTCATTAAAAATGTTTTACAGACATGATTACTGATAACCATAGAATAAATATACCATAATTTCCCTGACTGTTTTTTAATTGTTGGACATTTAGGTTGCTTTGAATTTGTTATTTTAAATAATATTGCAGTGAACATCATTATAACAGGTATCTTTGCCACAGTTTAAAAATTATTTTCTAATGATAGATTCCTAGAAGTAGCATAGCAGCAATTTTATATATATGTATACATGTATGCCATAAATAAAGGAGATAATTCAGGTGAATATTTTCAAAAGCTTGCAATGAAGACAGACTTCTTATCAATGACACTAAAAGTAGCAACCATAAAGGGAAAAAATGGATGAATTTGACTAACAATTTTAAAATTCTGTATAATAAAAGCCATTTGGCAGTTATGATAGGTAGATCGCTATAAAGAGCTTTCACAAATGGAAAAGACTAGACTCACAAATATATAAAAAGACTTCTCACAAAAGAAGAAAAATATACAGCCAACAAACACTTGAAAGGATGTTCAACCACGACAGTCATTAAAGAAACAAAAGTAAAACAAAGATGACATGTTATTTTTCAGTTATACTTCCATCAAAGATAAATAAATAGTCTCAGTATTGAGACTATATGCTAAGAATATAAATCAGTCTGTAACTGGAAACAATTTGTCGATTAAAGATACGTATACTCTTTCATGTATATTCTTTCGTAATTTCAAGAGAATTATCAGTGATGTTTACCGTAGTATGGCTTATTGATTGAAAAATTGGTAACAACCTAAGTGGGGATTTGGTTTAATTATGGTATCTCCATGTGTGTTAAAGATGATTATGTAGATCTGAACTTACTGACACAGAAAGATGTCCAAGATATATTAAAGAGACATAGGAAAATATGAGTGCCTGTGCATAGAAAAAAACATGGAAAGATATGAACCATAATATTAATTGCATTTATCTCCATTTAGAGGGATTATGGCTGATCTTTTATTTTTTATTTCTTTAATTTTCCTGAAGTTTTAAAATAAGTGCGAACCTAAATAAATAGAAGGAAAAAAAAAAAGCAGTTGCTTGAAAGTGAAATTGGTTACGGCAGACAAAACTTGTGTTTTATCATACATACTGCTTTTTGTAGTTACCAAAGATTGATTTCAAAGTTAGAGTAGAAATGTTACATAGACTATAATTTAATGAAGTGGTTTTGCAAGCCATAATAAAGAGGAACAACCAGTGGATATCATGTGACAGAAGAGGACAGAAAGTAGAGCCCTCTATTAGTTCTGTTTACAATGAAAATGAGTTGCATTCATTTGTCACCCTTCAAAATCGACCTTTCCTGAGCCCATAATCATCGACAAGTCCCCAGACAGAATCTGCTGGGGGACTCCGTGCGGTCTTGAAGAATGCCCCTTCCAAACTGCCTCCTTACTGTTGAGGAAACCGAGGCTCCGGGAGGCTTGGTGGCATCTCAGGGATGCTAGGACTGCTCACGCCCCTGCGTCAGGAGGAGTGCCAGGCTACTGCTGCCAATATTTCTGTCACCCTTATACCTAAAGATTCATCAGTAGTGATTTGGATTTAACTATTCTATTTATTTCTCTCCCTCTCTCTCTCTCTCTCTCTCTCTCTCTCTCTCTCTCTGTGTGTGTGTGTCTCTGTCTCTCATCTCTCTCTCTCTCATCTGTCTCTCTCATCTGTCTCTCTAGTTCGGAAACGCTAATTCTTTTGGGGAGTCTTCTAATAAATCACAAATGCCTAAATTAAACAAATTTCCCCATGTCTTCCCACCCCTACCCCTGCATCATACGGGAAGGTTGTGTTTCATGGGCGTGTGAAACTTTGCAAAGGGGAGAAGAGGCAGAAAGATTGTTAGTTGGGGTTTAGTCCAAGACTGAGTCCTTTAACTTCACAGTTTTGCTCAGACTGTGATCCTGGCTTCTGGGAAGGATGAAATCATAATTTTTGATGCCAAAGCTGTTCACTGGCTGCTGCTTTGATGGATGACTCTTGTTCATGTGTTTTTTAAGTTACTGTCCTTTTAAAAAATTAATTTTTTGTCTACGTTGGGTCTTCGTTGCTGTGCCCGGGCTTTCTGTAGTTGTGGCGAGCGGGGGCCACTCTTCATGTGGTGCGCGGGCTTCTCATTGCTGTGGCTTCTTTTATTGCAGAGCACAGGCTCTAGGCACGCAGGCTTCAGTAGTTGTGGCACGTGGGCTTCAGTAGTTGTGTCACGTGGGCTCTAAAGTGCAGGCTCAGCAGTTGTGGCTCACGGGCTTAGTTGCTCCGCGGCATGTGGGATCTTCCTGGACTAGGGATTGAACTCGTGTCCCCTGCATTGGCAGGCAGATTCTTAACCACTGCACCACCAGGGAAGTCCCTTGTTCATGTGTTTTTAAGATTTTCTTGGTTCCATGGATTTAAACAGACTTTTGGCTTGAAAGATTTCAATAAATTTATAAAATGTAGTTTGAACCATTTTTATCTTGTGCTTTAACCTCTGAGAACTGTGACCGTCATATAGTCGGTACCCTCACAAGGAAACATGGCTTATCTGAGACATAATTTTGGTTTGGGCAAATTAATGTATAAAAATCCTGCTTTGGTATAAATTAATTTTATTTAATATTGGTTTTTGTTATCAAAGTGTTGCAATCACATTTCAGAAAACTTAAATTCAGGGAATTTTTTTTTTTTTGCAATACAATGATATTTTACAATTATTTCCTTCTAGATTTAAAAAATCATCTAAAATACAATGTAGTTTCAAGCTTATGGTCCTGGCAGAATATGGAAGAGTGGGCAAAACCTTTTCTGTTTTCACCTAGTCTGGTTCCTAAATGAGCAGGTGATCTGGTATCTCTACTTTTTGCTTGTTTCCCCTCTGCCTTTGGCAAAACTTGTCAGCATATTTAGCAGACGGTGGAGACTTTTTTTTTTTTTAAAACAGATTCACAGATTTGGATTCAGTAGCAATATCCTCAGTGGAATTAGTCTGCTAAAAGAAATTCTCAGAGTTAAACTTGGAGGAAATGAATCAAATGTTTCCAAGCACAATTCTGAGGGATAGTTCCATTTCCTGAGATAGGGGGAAATGAAACCTCGACATTTTCATTCTAGATCCTTGAAATTTTTAACTGGACCCCGTGGCCCGGACTTGTCATTCCGTGTTGGTAAGCCCTACCACTTGGCTGGTGCGTTTGGTGGAAGAAAAGTGTGTTCTTGCCCAGGTTATTCAAAGAGAGCTTTTTTCCTTCCATTCTGCCAAGGTATGCTACTCTTCCCTTACCCTGATTTTGTTCCACTGTCCTCATTTGCAGAGTACTCGGGTGGAGTTTGACCTGCCAGAATATTCTGTCCGTCGAAGATACCAGGATTTTGACTGGTTGAGGAACAAACTGGAAGAATCCCAGCCCACTCATCTCATTCCCGTAGGTACTAAGTCAGTACAGCTTGTTACTCACTTTTCCTGCCTTCTCTTTTCTGACGGTGTTCACTCAGCTCTCACCCTTTAAACTATGGATGAACTCTACCTTACATTTCATACCAGATTCACCCATCAAATGTACATTTTATGGATGCTGTATAATACAGTTCACCTTCAGGGTTTTGATTTCTGATTCGCTGTACAGTATGCTGGTTTCTTGGGTGGGTTGGGTTAGATTTTCACTTTTATTATAACAATTTTTTGAGGTATGGAGAATCCTAATTCTCATTTGCTGCCTCCTTAAAGACTGTTTCACCCTTCCTAGACTCCATTCTTGCGGTTTGGATAGCTGCCCCCAGGTGGAGAAAGATGTCTCAGATTACAGCTGGCTGGGCTTTCTTTAGACGTGGGTAATTCTGAGAGCAGGAATCTAGCACACGATCCACTCAACCACAGTTTTTCCTTTAAGAAAACAAACCAAAAGCCAGTTAACTATTTATTGAAGAAGCATACTATTTATTTGTTATTTTAGCTGCACATTTTAAAAAACAAAACTAGAGCAAATAAAATTTAAAAGACTACTTAAAATCAACATATGTATTGAGTACTTCTCTACTTTTTTATTTTAGTGTAAAATAACTGTTTAGACCTCAGATGTTTCTTGGGCTTTGGGGCAATTTGGATCATAAAACTCTTCAGCAGGGCTTTATCTTTCAGTAAAAACCTTGGCTGGATAACTTCTTAGCCACTGCCAGTTTTCCTGCTACCACTGCATCTTCCAGTCTTCCCTTCATGGTTGGAAAAGGCTGACTATGCTGTGAACGCACTAGCAGTTTTTTTAGTTTTCAAGGCAGAAGTGGCCACGTTGCTAGTGCTGTGATGGGGATTATGGGTTTTGCTTGCGGCTCCATTCTTTCTCAGGGAAACCACTGCCCCCCCACCCCACCCCACCTATTCCCTCTGCTCTCCAGGCCTGAGGTTTTGCTTTTCTGTCTTCTAATCACTTAAAAACATGCCAAAAAAGAAACTATAGTTTTAAACAGTTGGAACTATTCCTCAAAATCTTAATGTGGCAAAATTGGCAGCTAGTGAAGTTTTTAAAAACAGACTTTTATTTTAGAACAGTATTAGATTTACAGAGTTACTGCAAAGATAGTACAGCAAATTCCCATAGACCCTACATCCAGTTTTGCTTATTAGTATGGCGCATTTGTCACAAATAATGAACCAGTAATGAAACATTATTATTGACTAAAAGTCCTTTATTCAGATTTCCTCGTTTTTTGCCTGCTGCCCTTTTCCTGTTCCAGGATCCTATCCAGGGTAACACATTACATTTAGTTGTCATGTCTCCTTGGTCCCAGGCTCCTCTTGATTGTGACAGTTTCTCAGGCTTTCTTTGTTTTCGATGACCTTGACAGTTTTGAGGAGTACCAGGCAGGCATTTTGTAGAATGTCCCTTCGTTGAGATTTGTCTGATGTTTTTCTCATAGTTAGCCTGGGGTGATGTGTTTTGAGGAGGAAAAGCACAGGGGTGAGGTACCATTCTCATTACATCATATGAGGGGTATATACTATCATTGACAGTATTTTATCACTGTTGATGTTAACCTTGATCACCTGACTTGAGATGGTGCTCATCAGGTTTTTCCACTGTAAGGTTACTCTTTTTTCTCTCCCTCTCCGTACTGTACTGGAAGGAAGTTGCTTTTTATGTGTAGCCCACACTATGCATGAGGGGAATTATGCAGCACTTCCTGGCAACTAGGAGTATATGAAGTTCGGTACTTAAAGACCAAAGGTTAGACAGCGACACCTGCTGGTGAAACATAGTAGACTCATGCATAGACACTGAAGCCAGAACTGAGAGAATGGAAGTCTCCAGGATGCCCATGGTGGATCCAGAGTATCTTTAAGTCTGGTTTCCTATGGTCTGGGTAAAAGCAGTGAGTAGAAACATCTAGAGAATTAAATTCTTGATAACTTTTTAGTGCATGTCTGGGGTGGAGAGAGATTTAATGTAGGAGAACATCTCTGACGTAAACGTGAAAGTCAGACTGCAAACAAACTCTTCCCCCCCCCCCCCCCCGCCAGAGAAATTCGTCTTACAGCAGCTTTGTTGGGAGGTATCTGTTATTAATAATCGACTTTGGTCCTTTTACTAGGCCTTTTTGCTGCCCTTGGGAAGGTGAAGGGTAATAAGATAGACAAGGGACTCCTGCCCAGGGGAGTTAACTACCAGATGGAGACCCAGTAAACATGTAACAGAATTATTGTTTAAATTCTCATTTCTTTTTTTTTTTAAAGCTTTATTGAGGTATAATTCAGTATACCATACAAGTCACCCATGTGAAATGTACAAGTCAGGGGCTTTTGGTATATTCATAGAGCTGTGTAACCATCAGCACAATCAGTTTTAGAACCTTTTCATCACCCCCAAAAGAAACCTCTTACTTCTTGCCTGTTGCTTCCAAATCCTCTATATTCCCCATTGCCTGGCAACCACTACTCTACCTGTCTCTATAGATGTGCCTGTTCTGGACATTTCATGTAAGTAGAATCATACACAATGGCCTTTTGTGACTGGGTTTTTTTTCGTAGCATAATGTTTTCAGGGTTCATTCATGTCGTAGCACGTGTCAGTGCTTTGTTTTTATTGTCAAGTAACATTCCATTCTATGGATATATCATATTTTGTCTGTCCATTCACCTTTGATGGACATTTGGGTTGTTTCCACTTTTTGGCTGTTACGAGTAATGCTGCTATGAACATCCATGTGCAAGTTTTTGTGTGCACATATGTTTTCACTTTTCTTGGGTCTATACCTAGGAATATAATTGCTGAATCATGTATAACTCTATATTTAACCTTTTGAGGAACTGCCGGACTGTTTTCCAAAGTGGCTGCATCATTTTACGTACGCACCAGCTGTGTATGAGGGTTCCATTTTCTCCACGTCTGCATCAACACCCGTTATTATCTTTCTTTTTGATAATAGCCACCCTAGTGGGTATGAAATGGTATCTCTTTGTGGTTTTGATTTGCATTTCCCTGACAGCTAATGATGTTGAATTTTTTTTTAAATGTACCTTTATTATCTTCCTTGGAGAAATATCTGTTCAGATCCTTTGCCCATTTTAAAATTGGGTTGTGTCTTTTTATTGTTGAGTTAAAATGGTTCTTTATATAATCTAGATACTTATCTCTTCCCAGATATATGATTTGCAAAAATTTTCTCCCATTTAATGGGTTGTCTCTTTATTTTCTTGATGGTGCCCTGTGGAGTACCAAGTTTTAAAATCTTGATGAAGTCCACTTTACCTATGTTTTCTTTGTTTGCCTGTGCTTTTGGTGTTTTAGCTAAGAAACCATTGCTCATTCCTAGGTCATAAAGTTTTACACCTATGTTGTCTTCTAAAAATCTTTTTTAAAATTATTTATTTATTTTTGTCTGCATTGGGTCTTCGTTGCTGCGCACGGGTTTTTCTCTAGTTGCGGCGAGCGGGGGCTACTCTTCGTTGTGGTGCGCGGACTTCTCATTGTGGTGACTTCTCTTTGTTGCGGAGCATGGGCCCTAAGCACGCGGGTCCAGTAGTTGTGGCTCAAGGGCTCAGTAGTTGTGGCTCAAGGGCTCAGTAGTTGTGGCACACAGGCTTAGTTGCTCTGCGGCATGTGGGATCTTCCTGGACCAGGGCTCGAACCCGTGTCCCCTGCATTGGCAGGCAGATTCTTAACCACTGCGCCACCAGGGAAGTCCCTTCTAAAATTTTTTATGATTTTAGCTTTTAGAAAATGTAGATCTTTAATCCGTTTTGAGTTTGTTTTTATACAGTTAGTTTTCATTTCTTTAACCAGTGAAGCTACATATCTTCTTATGACTTTATCGAATGTCGGCATTTCTTTAATGAATTGCCTCTTTATTTTTCTATTTTTTTTCTTAGTGGTTTGTAAACACTCCATATCTGCGAAGGAAATTAACCCAGTTGAGAATATCTATTTTTTTCTCTAGTTGTCTTTTGTCTTCAGCTTGACTCCATAAAAGATAACATCTCTTCCCTCCCAGCCAAGTTAATTTTTCCCTTACAGTTTCTGGCTTTGAAGCTTGTTTCTAACCTAGGATGTTAAAAAAAAAAATGTTCTGTATTTTCTTCTATTACTTTTATGTCCTCATGTTTTATATTTAAATCTAGAATTTTTTCTGATGCGAGATGGGAGGATCTTATTTTTTTCAGATGGTGGGTTGTTCCAGAACCATTTAGGAGTAATCAGTCGCCGGTGTAATCGTTTGTGTGTTAGACTATGTCATGCATTAGATTTGTACATTTTGGGGCTATTTCTGAACACTTTGGTTCATCGATCTCTTTTCTGTTTCGTGTGGTGTCCCTGCTACACTACTGAATCATTACAAGTTTACGGAAAGTTTCATCATCTGGTTGGATAGGCCCCCATCTATGCCCACAGTAGTCTTTGTTTTCCGAGACGTTCTGCCTATTTGCACGTTTTGTTTTTCCGGTGAATTTTAGAATCTTTTGGATCAGTTGGAGAATGGCGGGTGGTGGTGGGTTCTTGGGGTTTTTTGTGGGTTTTTCTTTTTGCCAATTTTAGTTACAGCTGTGGTTAAAAATATGTGAGAATTCTGAAGCTTTCAGAGTCTATTGCTTACGTTATGAGCATGGAGATAAAGTTCCCACTTTTTTTGAGCTTCACTGGAGCCATGTGAAATTGTAGGTGAACAGCCAGCCAGAATGTGGTTCTGGGGAGGCCCCAAGTTCTTTCATCTGCCTCTCTGCATTGGCTGTCCTGAGACCTGCCCTGTTTCCAGCCCCTATGGCTCTGAACTTGGCAGCTTCTGGGGCTCTGCTGGGGAAATCCAACCCCTTACTTCCTTAGCCGACTGTTCCCTTGCCTGAGTAGTGTCACAAGATGGTTGATACTGATGGATTTTTCTCTCAATCCAATCTTTTCTGCTTTGTGTCTTTAACAAATTCTGTTCTGTTAACAGTACCTTTATATTTTCTGGTGCTGCAACAGATTTTTCTATTTTTATATGGCTTTGTTTTTCTGGAATTTTAAAAGCAGAAAGAAATAATCATATGTTCTTCAAATGCCAACCTAAAACTAGAACTGTGCTGGATGTGTTATGTTTGTCATCTCATAATGGCAATTCACTTTGTTTTTCTTTGTAATCTAATAGTTGGAGCCACCAGAGAGTCTTCATTGTGACATGGTTTTTGCTTTTTAATTTATTTTTTGTCTCAGAAGTTGGTTTTAACACCGCTTCATTTACTGGGGCACAAATAATTACACAGCAGAGAGATTTCATGACTCGATGGGTGCACATTTTGAAGATGAAGCAAATACATTTATTAAAGTCTTTAGTTTTTGATTTCACTTAGAAATTTAATGTTTGCTTCAGTTTTTATGAAGGGAGCTTTGCTGGAAGGATGCATTTGTATTTATTGTGGACCCAGTTTTGTTTTGGGTAGTGGTAAACTCATGGGAATTAATAGGAAGAAATTTGTAATGCAGCATTTGTTTTTCTTAATATGAAATAATCAGTAAGAAGTCTAACTTCACTTTCTAGTTGGCTCCTTTTTCTCGTACTGTTAAATATATATGCTTTTAGCTTACCAAGTAGATAAGTTAATAAATAGTGAATCATTAGTTGAACTTTCCAGTACCTGAATTAAATCAGGCTTTGTGACTGTTCTTTAAAAAAAAAACTTTGTTCCTATAATTTTATTGAAGTATATTTAATGTACAGTATTATGTAAATTACAGGTGTACAATGTAGTGATCACAATTTTTAAAGGTTACACTCCACTTATAGTTATTATAGAATATTGGCTATGTTCTCTGTATTGTATAATATATCCCTGTAGCTTATTTTATACATAATAGCTTGTACCTCTTAATCCCCTACCCCTACATTGCCTCTCACCTCTTTCCTCTCCCCCCCCCCCCCCCGGTAACTGCTAGTTTGTTCTCTATATCTATGAGTCTGTTTCTTTTTTTGTTACAGTCACTAGTTTGTTGTATTTTTTAGATTCCACATATAAGTGATATCATAACAGTATTTGTCTTTTCTCTGTATGACTTATTTAGCTTAGCATAATACCCTCCAAGTCCACCATGTCGTTGCAGATGGCAAGATTTCCTTTTAACCTTGATGCTCTTTAATTTATTTGTTACTTATTTTTGGTTAGGAGCAATATTTTCTGTTAGTTTGATATAAATAGGAAAAATAGTTTTCTGTCAAGTAGTGGGTATGCAGTAAATATTTGTTGAATTGCATAGAAGAAGCAATTTAAAAGCTGACAAGAGGAAACGGGACATATCAAGACTGAGCAAATGAAATCTTTGTCCAGATTTCCCACCCAGAAATAGTAGCTTTTCTGGGACAATCTACTATACTTTTGTTTCATAGATTATGAAATACTTTCTTACAAACTAATATAAAATACGATATATGTGAAAGTGCTTTACCAAAGTATCAAGTGCTATAAAATGTAAATATTTTAAGATTAAACCTTGAAATATTTAATGGGTTATTGTAATGCTTTGCAGATAGGATTTTTTGAAGGTTCCAACATATATATGCATATATAGTTTTTAAAAAAACTTTTTCATTATGGAAAATATCAAGCATACCAAAGCAGAGAGATTCAGCGCAATGAACCCTCATGTTGTCATCACTTAGTTTCAGCACTTATTAACTCATGACCAATCTTGTTTCATCTCTGTCCTTACCCACTCCCTCATCCTCACACCAGGTGATTTTTTTTTTAAGTGACATAAACAACAAAAATTTTTTATCTTGTAGTTCTGGAAGTTAGAAGTCCAAAATCAGTCTCATTGGATTAATATCAAGGTGTCAGTGGAGCAGGATAGAAAGCCCAGAGATAAACCCACGCACATATGGTCACCTTATCTTTGATAAAGGAGGCAAGAATATACAATGGAGAAAAGACAGCCTCTTCAATAAGTGGTGCTGGGAAAACTGGGCAGCTACATGTAAAAGTATGAAATGAGAACACTCCCTAACACCATACACAAAAATAAACTCAAAATGGATTAAAGACCTAAATGTAAGGCCAGACACTATCAAACTCTTAGAGGAAAACATAGGCAGAACACTCTAGGACATAAATCACAGCAAGATCCTTTTTGACCCACCTCCTAGAGGAGTGGAAATAAAAACAAAAATAAACAAATGGGACCTAATGAAACTTAAAAGCTTTTGCACAGCAAAGGAAACCGTATACGAGATGAAAAGACAACCCTCAGAACGGGAGAAAATATTTGCAAACGAAGCAACTGATAAAGGATTAATCTCCAAAATGTGCAAGCAGCTCATGCGGCTTAATATGAGCTGTAGTGAGGTAAGTGTCCATCATCAGATGAATGGATAAAGAAGATGTGGCGCATATATACAATGGAATATCACTCAGCCATATAAGAAACGAAATTGAGTTATCTGTAGTGAGGTGGATGGACCTAGAGTCTGTCATATAGAGTGAAGTAAGTCAGAAAGAGAAAAACAAATATCGTATGCTAACACGTATATATGGAATCTAAAAAACAAACAAAAAAATGGTCATGAAGAACCTAGGGGCAAGACGGGGATAAAGATGCAGACCTACTAGAGAATGGACTTGAGGATATGGGGAGGGGGAAGGGTAAGCTGTGACAAAGCGAGAGAGTGGCATGGACATATATACACTACCAAACGTAAAATAGATAGCTAGTGGGAAGCAGCCGCATAGCACAGGGAGATCAGCTCGGTGCTTTGTGACCACCTGGAGGGGTGGGATAGGGAGGGTGGGAGGGAGGGAGATGCAAGAGGGAGGAGATATGGGGATATATGTATATGTATGGCTGATTCACTTTGTTATAAAGCAGAAACTAACACACCATTGTAAAGCAATTATACTCCAATAAAGATGTTAAAGAAAAAAGGGGGGTGGCGGTAGGCAGGGCTGTGTCCCTTCTGAAGGCTCTAGGGGAGAATTTGTTCCTTCCCTTTCCAGTCTCTAGAGGCCGCCTGCATTCCTTGGCTCAGGCCTCTTCCTCTTTCTTCAAAGCCAGCAGCATTGCATCTCCTCTCCTCTCTGACATCCGCTTCCATCCTTGCATTTTTTTTTTTAATTGAGATAAAATTCACATAAAGTTCACCGAAGTGTATAAGTCAGTGGCTTTTATTATATTCACAATGTTTTGCAGTCACCACCATCTAATTTCAGGACATTTTCATCACCCCAAAAAGAAACCCCATACCCATTAAGTAATCACTTCCCATCTCCTCTTTTCCCCAGCCCAAATATCATGAATAATGTTTGAACATTTGTTGTACAAGTTTTTGTGTGAAAACTTGCTTTCAATTATCTTGGCTGTATACCAGGGGATGGAATTAATCGCTGGATCACATGGTAACTCTATGTTTAAGTTTTCGAGGAACTGCCAAACCGTTTTCCGCAGCGACTGTGCCATTTTACATCCCCGCCAGCAAGGTATGAGGGTTCCGACCTCTCTATATACTTGCCAACACTTGTGATTTTCCTTTTTTTTTTTTTCTTTTATAGCATCCTAGTGGGTTCAGAATGGTATCCCAGGTGATTTAAAAAAAATTTTTTTTGGCTTAAAACATGTGGAAGTTTTATGTTTAGTCCACTTCCCTTTTTTGCTTTCTGTTCTCAGTATTTACCAATTAATACAAATAGTTGGCATTCATTCGATATCTACCATGTGCTGGGAGCTGTGTTGAACTCTTTCTTCACTTGTATTATTTCATTTACAGAGTGTAGATGCCCTTGATTTTACCAGCAATCCAGATTCCTATGCATAGACAACCCAGAAGGTAATTATAAGGGTGAGGCAGAGAGTAGGTATATCGCTTTAAGGAAGCTTGAAATAGGAAGAAACAAATTTATAAAGCCATGTACATTTGGCAATAATGATGCTCATTACAGAAGGAAATTCTGTTCGCAGAAGGATTCACCCCAGGCTTCCTTTAACTAGCAAGCTCCCCTGATTCATTAAACAAAGTTCAATGTACTAAATCTGAAGAATGGATAACTCTTTTCAGAAGGTTATCTGTTACGTGAAATGAGGCATACCTAACTACTTATTTGCTCATTAGGCCTTTTCCCTGAGTCCTCTTCAGCATAGGCAAATGAGAGTATGCCCAACAGGACTCCTGAGATAAAAATATCCACTGGGTTTGGTAATTACAAAGTCACTGATCATCTTTAAAAGAGTGGTTTCTACATGAAGCAGGGGTAGGGCAGAGAAACGCAGCATTGAAGGCAGTACCAACGATGGCTTCGTTTTGGGGTGAAGAAAGGTTGGGGGTTGAGAAATCAAGGGGAAGAGTGGAAGTAAAGGTAAATGATTCTTTTCAAAAAGGTTGAATGAGACAGGAAGGAGAGTGGAGACGATGTAAGGTCAAGAGATAGATATTTTTTTCTTCAGGTAGAAAGAGAACCAACCATGTTTTTGTAGACTCAGAATAGAGCTGGATGAGGGGATGTTGAAGATAAACAGTAGAGAAGGTATAATTAATTGATGGTGACAAGGTGCATGATAGTAAACTAATGGGTCAAGGACACAGATGGAGTAGTTAGCTTTGGGGAGGGGGCTGTTCTCTACAGCCACTTGAGGCACGGAGGCAAAGGTGGCACCCAGTAGAGTCTTAACTCTTGAGATCTAAAACATACGGGCTTTCCAAAGCTCTTCAAGTCGAGGCTGTTGAATTCTCTCATACCCAAGTGCTTCCTTTCCAGCAGTGCTGGTGTTGCCAATTCCTAAATATTTGAAAGCTTTCGTGTTATAAATTGGGTTGCTTCTTGGCTTTCTCACTCTAAGTGCTTAGGTCTCCACATTGCCTAAGTCCGTGTTCCTGTATCTTATTTATTTCAGCATTTGTGTGTGTGTGTGTGTGTGTGTGTGTGTGTGTGTGTGTGTGTATGTGCTTGGGGGTCTATAACTTAAAAGAAAAAAAATCTCTATTTTCACACATTACAGAGTTTAAGGAGGTTGCAGACTTAAATGCTTGTTCCAGTTTTTCAGTCTCCTCGTCAACACTTGTTCTTTCCTTTCCTGTCTTTCTCTGTCTCTATTATGGTCATCCTAGTGGGTGTGAAGTGGTATCTCACTGTGTTTTTTTTTTTTTTAACATCTTTATTGGAGTATAATTGCTTTACAGTGGTGTGTTAGTTTCTGCTTTATAACAAAGTAAATCAGTTATACATATACGTATATCCCCATATCTCCTCCCTCTTGCGTCTCCCTCCCACCATTCCTATCCCACCCCTCTAGGTGGTCACAAAGCACCGAGCTGGTCTCCCTGTGCTATGTGGCTGCTTCCAGCTAGCTATCTGTTTTACATTTGGTAGTGTATATATGTCCATGCCACTCTATCACTTCGTCCCAGCTTACACTTCTCCGCCCATGTCCTCAAGTCCATTCTCTACATCTGCGTCTTTATTCCTGTCCTGCTCCTAGGTTCTTCAGAACCCTTTTTTTTTGGATTCCATGTATATGTGTTAGCATACAGTATTTGTTTTTCTCTTTCTGACTTACTTCACTCTGTATGACAGACTCTAGGTCCATCCACCTCACTACAAATAACTCAATTTCGTTTCTTTTTATGGCTAATATTCCATCGTATATATGTGCCACATCTTCTTTATCTATTCATCGGTCGATGGACACTTAGGTTGCTTCCATGTCCTGGCTACTGTAAATAGAGCTGCATTGAACATTGTGGTATGTGTCTCTTTTAATTATGGTTTTCTCAGGATATATGCCCAATAGTGGGATTCCTGGGTCACATGGCAGTTCTATTTTTAGTTTTTTAAGAAACCTCCATACTGTTCTCCACAGTGGCTGTATCAATTTACATTCCCACCAACAGTGCAAGAGGGTTCCCTTTTCTCCACACCCTCTCCAGCATTTATTGTTTGTAGGTTTTTTTGCTGATGGCCATTCTGACTGGTGTGAGGTGATACCTCACTGTAGTTTTTTGTTTGTTTGTTTGTTTTTTTGTGGTACGCGGGCCTCTCACTGTTGTGACCTCTCCTGTTGCGGAGCACAGGCTCCGGACACGCAGGCTCAGCGGCCATGGCTCATGGGCCCAGCTGCTCCGCGGCATGTGGGATCTTCCCGGACCGGGGCACGAACCCGTGTCCCCTGCATCGGCAGGCGGACTCTCAACCACCGCGCCACCAGGGAAGCCCCTCATTGTAGTTTCGATTTGCATTTCTCTAATGATTATCTCACTGTGGTTTTGGTTTGTATTTCCCTAATGACTAATGATGTCGAGCGTCTTTTCATGTGCGTTTTGGCCATTTGTACATCTTCTTTGGAGAAATGTCTACTGGGTCATTTGCCCTTTTTTAAATATAAATGTTCTTTTAATATTTCATAACCAAAACATTTTCTAATTGTGCATTAGCAGATACTCTCTTTCCCTGTGGTGGCAGTAATGAGGAAGGCCTTTTAATCAAGCTGTTGTGGAAATAGGTTAAAGCTCAAGGATCCCTTGGAAGCCGGGTAGTTTTCAATTGCCGACAATATTGGCTCAGAGTAAATGCGATGGAGAGATTTATTTGAGTGAGGAGTAAAGGAAGTTATATTATTAAGAACCTTTAAGCATAAACCTAAACAAAAAAATTGCCTTAGAAAAGGTATTTTTTTAGATACACGGGTTTCCCTAATGTACTTATTTTTTCATTCACCAAATTCTTTTACCCCTTGAACTGGGAGTAGGATGTTAAGATATTTAAATAAATTTTTGTGTGGCTGATGTTGTCTGACTCCTTTCCTTTCTTTCTTATCTTGCCTTAACTTTCCCATTATATCACCTGTGCATCAAGCAACGTAAAGATAACTATACCGTCCGATTTACCGGTAGACGTTAACCGACTGTTTTCTGTGTTCCAGGGACCATGCTCTACTGTTTCATTTCTTGTATTATAAAATTGACTGGGTAGTTGTGATTTACTCCATGGGTATTTTTTTTTCAGAAATATTTATACTGATGACTACATAAAGATCTGACCGATGAAGAAAGACTGTTCTTGACAGATGGTCCTAGGACTTATTTGCTAGCCTGGTTTTTCTCTGCACTTCCTTATCAGTTACTCTGAATATTTTTGTTCATGTCATTGTAGCCACTTCCTGAGAAGTTTGTGGTAAAAGGTGTTGTGGATCGTTTTTCAGAAGAGTTTGTGGAGACCAGAAGAAAAGCTTTGGATAAATTCCTGAAAAGAATTACGGATCATCCTGTGCTTTCTTTCAATGAACACTTTAATGTTTTCCTTACTGCTAAGGTAAGCAGAATTTTTCATGTTCCTCTCCCAGGTTAGCATTCTTTGGGCTCTTTCTTAAAAGCTGTTTTGATCTCTCACAAGCCACCCCCGTAGTGGGTGTCATAGAATTGCTCTGGGTTTGTTTTTTTTTGGTTTTGTTTCTGGTGCTCATCGGCCCTGGCACGGTTTCCATGTTAGAATTTAGGAGAAATATCCCCCTGCAGCAGTCAAGGAAGTTAGAATAGTTTCACTTACCAAAAGCAGGGATAAGTGTTTCCCTACACACTTAACCGGCGATATTACTGGGTGAGGCCGTTCTGACCAACGGTGGGCACGAAAGGGAAAGAATGTTTATTGAGTGTTTGGTAAGGACATATTTCACAGGAACCCTGTGAGTATTTGCTTATAGCCTCATTTCACAGGCAAGGAAACTAAAGTTCAGGGCGTGTGTGCTAGTTCAGCTGGCATCACTAGGATGTGAAATAGGGTCATTGTGGCTCTTGAGGCCACAGTTTGCACAGACTGCCCGACCAGGAGTAGTTGAGCATTACTTGCCCACGGCCAAGTTCCTAGCCAGTGGGCACTTCCCAGGCACTTGCCAGGGAAATAGTTGGGGCCTACACAGCGGCCAGATTCTATGTATTCAAACTCAAGCTGGCGCCCCCGACTTTTCTCTGAACTTCCCTGTTGGCAGAACTGACCGGCAGCCTGAGGTGCTTGACTCTGATTGTCTGCAGATATGGGAGCTCGTGTTCAGACTCCTGTGCCAGCTTCCCTCCAGCCCCATCTGTTTATTTTCATGTATCCTATTCTCACATTCAGGCCATAGGTAATTCATTCCATGTTGGCAAGGGTATTAAGGCCCAGGTACTTTTCAGTTTTCTTTTTCAAAATGGCAAAATGGAGAAATATTTACAGACAGCATCAGTTGCCGTAAAGACGTTGGAGGGGATGCCATTCTCCGGACGTAAGAGCCACCTGGCAAAGTCCTCCAGGGTTGTGGGTTTTCTTTTTTACTTTTTCCTGGACCTCAGTTGGCACTTAGCCTCCTTGATGACATTCCTGTTCCTCTTCTTTTTTTCCTGGAAACCTTTCCCGCACAGGTCAAACTTGTGTTCTTTTTAAAAATAAGTATTTCCTGGTGAACTGCTTCTCGGACGTAGTTCTTCCAGTGACTACAGAAAGTAAAATCCACTCTCTTCCCCAAAAGTGCAGCTCACTGTTTCACCCAGATTAGTGGTTCGTTGTCCAGGCAGGCCCTCAAGTTTCGTCATTTTTATTGAATAAAGAGACAAAGGAGGAGAAAGCTTGGACCCCCGGTCATTAGGAATTTGTGTAAAGAATAAGTAGGAAAGGTGGTTTTTTCTTTTTCTTTTTTTTTTTTTTGGGTATATGTGGTGTTCATCTGTGGACCAAGCAATATGAACTGATTTTATTTTTAATTTGCTCAATTTTGTCACTGAAGTATAACATACATAGAGAAAAATATACAAATCACAGCTCAGTAAATGATCACAAAATGAACATACCTTTATAATCACTACCCAATCAAGACAGAAAATCCCCAGCACACTGGAAGCCTCTCTCATCTCTGCTCCCAATCACTACCACCCCGCTCCTCCCCAGGGTAAACAGTATCCTGATTTCTATCATCAGAGATAACTGATTTTTTTTTTAAGCCCTTCAAAGTCTTAATCAAAATCTAACTTGACGTGAGTGAGTACGGGGGAGTTGGCTTGTTTAAAAACAACAGCCTCCTGCCTTAGTTCAGTTTTATTTGCTGAAGCAAATGCACTAAATAACCTCATCTTTTCTTTTATTTCTTTTTAATTGTGGGAAAATACACATGACATAAAATTTACCATCTTAACCATTTTACAGTGTACAGTTGGGAAATGTTAAGTATATTCACCCTGTCGTACATCTACTCTCCAGAACTTTTTATCCTGCGAAACTGAAACTTTGTACCCACTAAACAATAACTCCCCATCTCACCCACCCCGTACCCCCATCTTTTAAAACGCTTTGAATAACTTGGTCCTGTCCTTAGATAGGCCACTGACATGCTCTGCCATAGTGAACGCAGAAGCTCTCCTCTTCCTTGTGATGACATGATCTTACCACAAATTAGAAGCGTCCTTAAGAAGAAACCACTGATGCTGGGGGAGGTGGAGGATGCTTAGTATCAGCTGTGTTCAAATCAGTGTTTTCATTGTTGGCAGAATGGGTGCAGCAGTCAGATAGGTACGACTAAATAACTGTACTCAACACGTTAATGAACTTGGTTAACTGGGGATTCTTTGTAAAGTGCTACTTGAAGTAGAGTTTATGCAGTCCAGTGAGTCCATTTGGATCGAACCCTGATCCAGAAAAACATTGTGGAGCAATTCCTAGAACTCCAGGGCTTCAGTTACGGTCTTGTGAAAGCCTGGTGCCTACAGGGATGCTTTTATCTAGAGTGTATGAGGTTAGAAGGGGAGATAAGATCGTTATTTTATTAAAAATGTTTTTCTTTGGCTGTGGCATGCAGGATCTTAGCTCCCCAACCAGGGATCGAACCCTCGCCCCCTGCAGTGGAATTGCAGCGTCCTAACCACTGGACCGCCGGGGAATTCCCCGAGATGGGATCCTTAGAACATTGTCTCAGGCAGGTGGCATAGAAAGGAAGGACAGAGATGGAGGAGGGAGCTTAGAGGAGGTTGCTGCCGTTTTTAAGATCAGTGAGCTTCGCATATATTTCACATGCTGACGGATTAGAAGTTGGAATTATAGACAGGAGAGAAGGGATGGTTGAGAGGGCAAGGGCCTTGGCTGGTGGGGGGAGTGTGGACAGGAGAGGGCAGAATCAAGAGCAGAAGTGAAGGCTTTGGCTGCATGGAGGAGGAGGACGTGAAATCAGGAGGGATCTACATTTCAGGCACTTTTGGAGACCTGAGCCTGGGATGGTGTGTCACGTGGGAAGGGGCTGTCAGACAGCTGTGTTAACCTCTGCTCTATCCCTACATGAGGCGAGGTCACCAGAAAGCAGTGGCCTTGTGCCGTGTTCCCTTCTCTCCCTGTAGACCTGTCCCTCTAGGACTGGGAATTATCATTCTGTTAGTATCGAGGGTAGACATAAGGAACAGACACCTGCATCTTCTGTAAAACCACTTTTGAAGGCACCATTAAAGTAAGTGACATAGAACAACGGGAAGATACTGAAGATTCCCCTTAGCGATTAATGATAGGAAGAAATTTATTTTACCTGGCAGACTAATATGCTTTTTAGGTTTCAGTTCAGTGGATTATGCAGCTGAACGTATTTCCCATTAATGTCTCAACCAAGAAATCCAGGGTAAAATGTTTTGTCATTTGCAGCATCTCTCCTTGGCCTGGGTTTTGTAGCACCACCTTTCCTGTCACTGTCTCCTGCTTCCCACCCTCCACTTCCCTTCTATGGCTTTGGTTAGGATATAAATAAATGAAAGGAATGAATCTCAGCTCTTGAATTTTGCTCCTAAAGACAATTTAGGATCTTTTGTATAGGACAAAGGGACACTTTTTTAAAAACTTGTATTTAAACAGTTGTGTTGAAAGGAAGGTGTGCTGGGTGAGTGAACCTGACTGGAAAGGTAGGAGTCCAGCTCTGTATAAAGAGACCTGGGCGTAAAGGTGCAGGAGTATGAGCGTGGTGGCTGTGATGGCTGTGATGGCAAGGAGAGGAGACGTGTGTGTGTGTGTGTGTGTGTGTGTGTGTGTGTGTGTGTGTGTGGTGAGCGCCTTAACCTAACTCACTTCCTTATTTTCTGAGTCTTCCATTTCCAAAAGGAAGCTGCCTAAAGGAGTTGGCTTACTGAGTCCTGCCATGTGAGCAGTCGAGCCCTTTGAGTTTGTTTGTTCATATGTCATCCTTAGGACCTGAATGCCCATAAGAAGCAAGGGATGGCGTTGCTGACTCGAGTGGGTGAGTCGGTCAAGCATGTCACTGGCGGCTACAAGCTGAGGAGTCGGCCTCTCGAGTTTGCAGCCATAGGCGAGTACTTAGACACATTTGCGCTCAAGCTGGGAACCATTGATCGAATAGCCCAGCGGATCATCAAGGAGGAAATAGGTGAGCTCTCTGTTGAGTTCTTGATCAGGCCCAGGGGCCACGTTTGCAGAAATGGCATTCATTGCGCCAAGCAGAATCAAAATGCAGAAATGCCGGAGCAGCAGAACCAGGCCACATTTTGCTTATAAAAGTAATAAATAAATACAAGAAGCGGGGGAGGTAGTTGTGACCAGAGTATAATTTTGCACCCCGTCCCTTGCCCTGCATTTCATCCTTGTGTTTGCTTTCCCCATAGCAAACAACCACTCTGAGCCTCTAGGCTTTTCCACTTTTCTCTCGCTCAACTTCCCTTCATCCATAGCAATGATCATTTAAAAAATAAACTTAAGTATCTTTTCTGGCAGAAAGATGGTTCAAAATGAGAGCAGTGTTTGCCAAAGTTACTATCCTAATGAGCCTTCAGGCTTGAAATTGACTCACCTGCCTACCCTTGCTTCATTTCAAACCCACTCTTCCTGACCCAGGGAGTTATGAGGCCTTTGCTCTTGCCACCACTTCCTCCCCACCCTTCTCATGGCCACTTGCTTTTTTGTGTCCCAGAATGTTGGGGCCCTTTGTTTTCTTACACGTATGTAGGCCAAATAGACCTGAACAGTGTTAATGATCATGCTGGCATGTGATGTGAAACACATAGAGAAGGATTCTCCAGTAGTTGCCATCCATTGGTTACTAAAAAATGGCAACAACATTTTGTTGTAATGGCAAGAATCCTGGTGACAAATGATAGGCCAGGTTTTTTTGTGGGGGAAATCAAACAACTTTTTTCCTTTTTCCCTGTGCTTTGATTCTCCTTTACCTGCTGCTGGTATCCTGTAGGGCCTGCAGGTTTTGGAAATGGCTTTAGGTACCATCTACACCTAAAGATCATGTGGGGTAAATTCTGATGGGACCAAGGTGTTGGGGTGACCCCTGAATGAGAGAGTTGAGTCTGCTTAGGTAAGACCACATTTCTTGTATCAACTGTTTCCTAAAATTCCATTATTTTTCCATTGTGACTGATTTTTTTAAAATTTTTAAAAACACCCCCCTAAACCTATATGAAATCCTACCTCCATTGCCTGTTAAAATATGGCTTCACTGTAGGGGTAGGTGAGTAGGTTTCTAGGAAGATATTTGGTGGATGTAGCTCCCACCACTTTCCCCCAAAGGCATTGTGGTCCCCATTATCCAGAGGCATGACATTCCTATTATGGAGTAGAGTTGATTGATGTTATAGTGTTAGCTGTAACATCAGCTTTTGGAGATTAAAAAAATTGGTTATAAACAGTGTTGTGTTTAAAGGAAAGCATACTCAGAGAGCTCTTGGCTGCATTGGTTATTGAGTCAGTAATACCAGTGATTGCTACCCAGCCGATCTTAATTGGTTTCTCTTCCCCCTTTAGAGTACCTTGTAGAGCTGAGAGAATATGGGCCTGTGTACTCCACATGGAGTGCGTTAGAGGGGGAGCTGGCTGAGCCCCTGGAGGGTGTGTCAGCCTGCATCGGCAACTGCTCTACAGCCTTGGAAGAGCTGACAGAGGACATGACAGAAGACTTTCTACCTGTGCTCAGGGAATATATTTTATACTCTGACTGCATGAAGGTAAGCTGACTCACTTCTTCTGCACTTAGGTACTTTCTTTGTTGTAGTTGTTAATCAAAAAGTAATTGAATCCGTGATGAAGAGTGGCCCCCACTCGCCACAGCTGGAGAAAGCCCATGCACAGAGATGAGGACCCAACACAGCCATAAATAAATAAAAATAAAATTTAAAAAAAAAGTAATTGATTATTGCCTATTTGCATGTGGTACAGATTTCCTTCTTCCTGGGTGGGTAGGATCAGACGTGGACTGACCTCATGGACATGTAAAAAGAACACAGTGGTGAACCAAGTGTGTGAATTAAATGAAAGAAAAAAAGTTTGGAAGAGATTCTTTTTAGTGTTCTCTGAGAGTTTGAGAATAGCATCTGCTGATTAAGAACAGTATGTTGTGGAAAAAGAGCAATTGGATAATTAGAGCTCTTGGAGGTTAAAATACGATTGCTGAAATAAAATTGAAAAGTAAAGTTGGAAGATGAGGCTGAGGAAATCTGGGAAAGTAAAACAAATTTTAAAAGTAGTTGGAGGGCTTCCCTGGTGGCGCAGTGGTTGGGAGTCCACCTGCCGATGCGGGGGATGCGGGTTCATGCCCCGGTCTTGGAGGATTCCTCATGCCGCAGGGCGGCTGGGCCCGTGAGCCATGGCTGCTGGACCTGCACATCTGGAGCCTGGGCTCCGCGGTGGGAGAGGCCACAACAGTGAGAGGCCTGCGTACTGCAAAAAAAAAAAAAAAGTAGTTGGAGAGAGGGCAGACAGCAGAAGCAAGAAGAAGAACTACAGTCCTGTAGCCTGTGGAATGAAAACCACATTCACAGAAAGATAGATAAAATGAAAAGGCAGAGGACTATGTACCAGATGAAGGAACAAGATAAAACCCCAAAACAACAAATGAAGTGGAGATAGGCAACCTTCCAGAAAAAGAATTTAGAATAACAAGAGTGAAGATGATCCAGGACCTCAGAAACAGAATGGAGGCAAAGATGGAGAAGATGCAAGAAATGTTTAACAAAGACCTAGAAGAATTAAAGAACAAACAAACAGATATGAACAATAGAATAACGGAAATGAAAAAGACACTAGAAGGGATCAATAGCAGAGTAACTGAGGCAGAAGAGCAGATAAGTGACCTGGAAGACAGAATGGTGAAGTTCACTGCCATGGAACAGAATAAAGGAAAAAGAATGAAAAGAAACGAAGACAGCCTAAGAGACCTCTGGGACGACATTAAATGCACCACATTCGCATTATGGGGCTCCCAGAAGAAGAGAGAGAGAAAGGACCCGAGAAAATATTTGAAGAGATTATAGTCGAAAACTTCCCTAACAAGGGAAAGAAAATAGCCACCCAAGTCCAGAAACGCAGAGAGTCCCTGGCAGGGTAAACCCAGAGAGAAACATGCCAAGGCACATAGTAATCAAATGGACAAAAATTAAAGACAAAGAAAAATTATTAAAAGCAACTAGGGAAAAACAACAAATATCATACAAGGGAACTCCCATAACGTTAAAAGCTGATTTCTCAGCAGAAACTCTACAAGCCAGAAGGGAGTGGCACAATATATTTAGACTGATGAAAGGGAAGAACCTACAACCAAGAATACTCTACCTGGCAAGGATCTCATTCAGATTTGACAGAGAAATCAAAGGCTTTATAGGCAAGCAAAAGCTAAGAGAATTCAGCACCACCAAACCGTCTCTACAACAGATGTTAAAGGAACTTCTCTTAGTGGGAAACACAAGAGAAGAAAAGGACCTACAAAAACAAACCCAAAACAATTTAGAAAATTGTAATAGGAACATACATGTCGATAATTACCTTAAACGTGGATGGATTAAATGCTCCAACCAAAAGACACAGGCTTGCTGAATGGATACAAAAACAAGACCCACATATATGCTGTCTACAAGAGGCCCACTTCAGACCTAGGGACACATGCAGACTGAAAGTGAGGGGATGGAAAAAGATATTCCATGCAAATGGAAGTCAAAAGAAAGCTGAAGTAGCAGTACTCATATCAGATAAAATAGTCTTTAAAATAATGTTACAAGAGACAAGGAAGGACACTACATAATGATCAAGGGATCAATCCAAGAAGAAGATATAACAATTATAAATATATATACACCCAACATGGGAGCACCTCAATACATAAGGCAACTGCTAACAGCTCTAAAAGAGGAAATTGACAGTAACACAATAATAGTGGGGGGGGGGCGTCTCTGGTGGTGCAGCAGTTGAGAGTCCGCCTGCCGATGCAGGGGACACGGGTTTGTGCCCCAGTCCAGGAAGATCCCACATGCCGCGGAGCGGCTGGGCCCGTGAGCCATGGCCGCTGAGCCTGCGCATCCGGAGCCTGTGCTCTGCAACGGGAGAGGCCACAACAGTGAGAGGCCTGCGTACTGCAAAAAAAAATAATAATAATAATAATAGTGGGGGATTTTAACACCTCACTTAAACCAGTGTACAGATCATCCAGACAGAAAATTAATAAGGAAACACAAGCTTTAAATGACACAACAGACCAGATAGATTTAATTGATATTTATAGGACATTCCATCCGAAAACAGCAGATTACACTTTCTTCTCAAGTGCACACAGAACATTCACCAGGATAGATCACATCTTGGGTCACAAATCAAAACTCAGTAAATTTAAGAAAACTGAAATCATATCAAGCATCTTTTCTGACCACAGCGCCGTGAAATCAGAAATAAATTACAGGGAGAAAAATGTAAAAAACACAAACACATGGAGGATAAACAATACGTGACTAAATAACCAAGAGATCACTAAAGAAATCAAAGAGGAAATCAAAAAATACCTAGAGACAAATGACAATGAAAACACAATGATCCAAAACCTATGGGATGCAGCAAAAGCAGTTCTAAGAGGGACGTTTATAGCAATACAGTCGTACCTCAAAAAGCAAGAAAAATCTCAAACAATCTAACCTTACACCTAAAGAAACTAGAGGAAGAAGAACAAACAAAACCCAAAGTTAGTAGAAGGAAAGAAATCATAAAGATCAGAGCAGAAATAAATGAAATAGAAACAAAGAAAACAATACCAAAGCTCAGTAAAATTAACAGCTGGTTCTTTGAGAAGATAAACAAAATTGATAAACCTTTTAGCCAGACTCTTCAAGAAAAGGAGGGAGAGGACTCAGATCAATAAAATTAGAAATGAAAAAGGAGAAATTACAACAAACACTGCAGAAATACAAAGCATCATAAGAGACTACTACAGACAACTCTATGCCAATAAAATGGACAGCCTGGAAGAAATGGATACATTCTTAGAAAAGTATAACCTTCCAAGACTAAACCAGGAAGAAATAGAAAATATGAACAGACCAATCACAAGCAATGAAGTTGAAACTGTGATTAAAAATCTTCCAGCAAACAAAAGTCCAGGACCAGATGGCTTCACAAGTGAATTCTATCAAACATTTAGAGAGAGCTAACACCCGTCCTTCTCAAACTCTTCCAAAAAATTGCAGAGGAAGGAACACTCCCAAAGTCATTCTATGAGGCCACCATCACCCTGATACCAAAACCAGACAAAGATACTGCAAAAAAAGAAAATTACAGACTAATATCACTGATGAATATAGATGCAAAAATCCTCGACAAAATACTAGCAAACAGAATCCAACAACACATTAAAAGGATCGTACACCATGATCAAGTGGGATTTATCCCAGGGATGCAAGGATTCTTCAATATACGCAAGTCAATCAATGTGATACACCATATTAACAAATTGAAGAATAAAAACCATATGATCATCTCAATAGATGCAGAAAAAGCTTTTGACAAAATTCAATACCCATTTATGACAAAACCTATCCAGAGGCTGGGCATAGAGGGAACCTACCTCAACATAATAAAGGCCATATGTGACAAACTCACAGTAAACATCATTCTCAAGGGTGAAAACTGAAAGCGTTTCCTCTAAGATCAGGAACAAGACAAGGATGTCCACCCTCTCCACTTTTATTCAACATAGGTTTGGAAGTCCTAGCCACAGCAATCAGAGAAGGAAAAGAAATAAAAGGAATCCAAATTAGAAAAGAAGAAGTAAAGTTGTCACTGTTTGCAGATGACATGGTTTTATACATAGATAATCCTAAAGATGCCACCAGAAAACTACTAGAGCTAATCAATGAATTTGGTAAAGTTGCAGGACACAAAATTAATGCACAGAAATCTCTTGCATTCCTATACACTAACAACAGAAGATCAGAAAGAGAAATTAAGGAAATAATCCCATTCACCATTGTACCAAAAAGAATAAAATACCTAGGAATAAACCTACCTAAGGAGGTAAAAGACCTGTACTCAGAAAACTGTAAGACACTGATGAAAGAAATCAAAGATGACACAAATAGATGGAGAGATACACCATGTTCTTGGAAGAATCAATATCGTGAAAATGACTATACTATCCAAAGCAATCTACAGATTCAGTGCCATCCCAATCAAATTACCAATGGCATTTTTTACAGAACTAGAACAAAAAATCTTAAAATTTGTATGGAGACACAAAAGACCCCAATTAGCCAATCCTGAGGGAAAAAAATGGAGCTGGAGGAATCAGACTCCCTGACTTCAGACTATACTACAAAGCTATAGTAATCAAGACAGTATGGTACTAGCACAAAAACAGAAATATAGATCAATGGAACAGGATAGAAAGCCCAGAGATAAACCCACGCAGCTGTGGTCACCTAATCTATGGCAAAGGAGGCAAGGATATAAAATAGAGAAAAGATAGCCTCTTCAATAAGCGGTGCTGGGAAAACTGGTCAGCTATATGTAAAAGAATGAAATTAGAACACTCCCTAATACCATACACAAAAGTAAACTCAAAATGGATTAGTCTTACCTAAATGTAAGACTGGACATTATAAAACTCTTAGAGGAAAACATAGGAAGAACACTCTTTGACATAAATCACAGCAAGGTCTTTTTTGACCCACCTCCTAGAGTAATGGAAATAAAAACAAAAATAAACAAATGGGACCTAATGAAGCTTAAAAGGTTTTGCACAGCAAAGGAAACTATAAGCAAGATGAAAAGACAACCCTCAGAGTGGGAGAAAATATTTGCAAATGAATCAACGGACAAAGGATTAATCTCCAAAATATGTAAACAGCTCATGCTGCTCAGTATCAAAAAAACAACGCAGTTCAAAAATGAAGAGAAGACCTAAATAGACATTTCTCCAAAGAAGACATACAGATGGCCAAGAGGCATGTGAAAAGCTGCTCAACACCACTAATTATTAGAGAAATGCAAATCAAAACCACAGTGAGGTGTCACCTCACACTGGTTAGAATGGGCATCATCAGAAAACATACAAACAGTGAATGCTGGAGAGGGTGTGGAGAAAAGGGAACCCTCTTGCACTGTTGGTGGGAATGTAAATTGATACAGCCACTATGGAGAACAGTATGGAGCTTCCTTAAAAAACTAAAAATAGAATTACCATATGACCCAGCAATCCCACTACTGGGCATACACGCAGAGAAAAACCATAATTCAAAAAGACGCATGCATCCCAGTGTTAACTGCAGCACTATTTACAATAGCTAGGTCATGGAAGCACCCTTAATGCCCATTGACAGACGAATGGATAAAGAAGATGTGGTACATATATACAATGGAATATTACTCAGCCATTGGGTCATTTGTAGAGATGTGGATGGACCTAGAGACTGTCATACAGAGTGAAGCAAGTCAGAAAGAGAAAAACAAATACTGTATATTAATGCATATATGTGGAATCTAGAAAAATAGTACAGATGAACTGGTTTGCAAGGCAGAGGTAGAGACACAGATGTAGAGAACAAACATATGGACAACCAGGCTTCCCTGGTGGTGCACTGGTTAAGAATCCGCCTGCCAATGCAGGGAACATGGGTTCGAGCCCTGGTCTGGGAAGATTCCACATGCTGTGGAGCAGCTAAGTCCGTGCACCACAACTACTGAACCTGTGCTCTAGAGCCCGTGAGCCACAACTACTGAGCCCGTGTGCCACAACTACTGAAGCCCACGTGCCTAGAGCCTGTGCTCCACAACAAGAGAAGCCACCGCAATGAGAAGCCCACGCACTGCAATGAAGATTAGCCCCTGCTTGCTGCAACTAGAGAAAGCACATGTGTAGCAACGAAGACCCAAAGCAGCCAAAAATAAAAAAATTAAATAAATTTATATTTTAAAAAGTTGTATGGACACCATGGGGGGAAAGCGGGTGTGGGTGGTGGTGGTGGTGTGATGAACTGGGAGATCGGGATTGACATATATACACTACTATGTGTAAAATAGATTACTAATAAGAACCTACTGTATAAAAAATAAAAGTAGTTGGAAAGTAGAACAAAAATGCAAAAATACTGAAAATGTGAAAGAATGATAAGAGACCTGGAGGGTTAATCTCAGAAGTTCAGCATCCAACTGATAGGAGTTCCTGATTGAGAGAACAGAGAAAACTGAGGGAAGGAAATCATGAAAGAAATAATACAAGAAAATCTCCCTAAGCTGAAGGCCGTGACAGGTTAACTACCCAGCAAAAGGAATGAACAGAGAACCAACACAAAGCATATCATTGTAAAATTTTAGAACAAAAGTGGTAAGGATCAAATGCTTTAATGTCCACATTAGAAACTGCCCCAGTCTGCACTTAGACTGGTTGGAGAGCATAGCTTCTGGGGACTACTACGATTGTAGACAAGGTTCATCTTGTCTAACTTGCTCATTTTATAGATAAAGAAGCAGAGCCCCATGGGTAGATCTTTCCTCTGTTCCATGGCCCCAATTCTAATGAGCAGCCACCTTATATTTGTGTCTTTACTGTTGGCGAGAGAAACTGGATCAGTTCCTGCTTTTCAAAGCTGAGGCTCAAATTATCTCTCTCTAAGTATAATTGTGGCTGGGTACATTCTGTTCCCTTTGGAGGCAGAGAGAAAGCACCGAAAAAGGAGGGTCGTTATCAGGCCATGTGGAACAGATGAATAATGTTCAGGGAACAATGAGGACAGCTTGTACTGGAAAGATGGTGGAAGATGTGTATTCCAAAGTTGCTACGGAGTGAACAGTGCTTGAGAGAGAGGGGTACCAAAGTTACCCTCAGGCTCAAGACTCAAGTTAAGCACACTGTAGACATCTGCAGGTGAGCCCTTCCGTGGGCTCACATCCTATACACAATGTGTGTGTAAAATGTAATTATGATAGTAATGGGCTGAAAGAGAACACGTTAGAGTCTTTAGCAAAGTTCTGGCAGTGCCTTTTGAGTACTGGCATCACTATGACCAGGCCAAGAGTTGGAGAATTTTTATTTAAGAAGATTAGGGCAGAGCCCTATACTTCATATCCCACACTGCCTCATTCATAGCAGGTAGTTGGCAGATATTGAAGTTGGCAGTGTGGTGCAATTGGAACATTTACAGATATATAACTATTGTATGTCATGTATCTTTTTTTTTTAACTTTTTATTTTATATTGGAGTATAGTTGATTAACAGTGTTGTGATAGTTTCAGGTGTACAGCAAAGTGATTCAGTTATACATATACCTGTATCTATTCTTTTTCAAAGCATAGGGAACTCTGCTCATTGTTACGTACCTTGTTATTTTTAAGAGAGTTTTATCTGCAAGTCAAAGAGCATGCTTATCTCAGAGGTCTTGCTGATGACTAGTGAGGTGAGAGTCAGAAGAGTGGGTGATAAGGTAAAGGCCAGTGTGAGTGGGGCCAGTTGAGCAAGGGAGCAGGTGGCAGGTGGGGAGGTCAAAGAGATAAGTAAAGGCCAGGACATATGGTAATATCTTAAAGGCCATGGTTGGTAAGAGTCTGGATTTTGTACTTAGGAATAAAAGAGAAGCCAGTTAGTTTCCTGCAGGGAAATGACAGGATACGGTTTTTACTTTAAGAAGACAGCTAGTGCTGCAGTATGGAGAATGGGTTGTTGCGTGGGGGACGGGGAGAGGAGGTCCGGAGATCAGTAGGAGACTGTTGCAGGGAGCCAGGTGGCAGATAACTGAGGTGGTGGAGCTTGGAGAAGTGGGTGGATTTGGGGTATATTTTGTATGAAGGGCCAACTAGACTTGCTGCTGTATTAATGTGAAGTGAGAAATGGAGGAATTGAGGATGACTCCTGGGTTTTTGGTTTCAGCAGCTGTGTTGATAGTGGTCCTGTTTAGTGAGATGAGGAAGTTTGGGGTGGAACAGATTGAGCAGTTGGGAATCAGGTTGTTTTGTCCATATTCAGTTAAGAAAATGCCTGTTAGTCATTAAAATAGTGATGTCATGGCAGCTGGTTATGAGTTTAGAGTGGGAATAGAAATTTGGGAGTCATTTCTGTATAGATGGCGTTTAAATCTACGAGAGTCGGAAGATTATCTGGTGAGATGAGATCGAGGTAAATAGTCCAGGCCTGCTTCCTGAGGCATTGGCAATAGTTAGTGGTGTAGCACCTAATTAGGCAATATTGGCAATATCTAGTGGCAATATTTAGTGGTGTATATTGGCAATATTTAGTGGTGTAGCACCTAATTAGGGGGTGGAACAAGTAGGAAAGTAGCCTGAGAAGGAATGGTCAGTGTGGTAGGAGAAAAAGAGTAGAGGATGACCTTAGGGAAACCAAGAGAAGTGTTTTTAGAAAGAGCATGATAAATGGTGGCCATCGGATTTAATAATATGGAAGTCATTGCTGATCGTGATTAGAGGTGTAAGATGTGGACGCAGAAGTTTGGGTTTGAGGACAGTTTGAGTTGGAGATAAATACTTTGAGCAATGTTCCAGGATTGCTGCTTTCAGATGCTGGTTATTTAATTGCCGGATGGTTTCTTCAGCCTGCCCACCTTTTCTCCTCAGAGGCCACAAGGCGGAGCTAAGGAGTCAAGTGACTAGTCAGTGCTTTAGGTTGCCCACTTCTGGTGCCTTTCAAAAACCAAAAAGATTTTCTGGAAGATTGATTTCGGGGAGAAAAGTCCTCCTTCCTAAACAAAAGTGATTATGGACTGAGGGCCTGATTCCTTGAAAATGTGAAGAATCAGGATGTAGAAATGTACATGATGATCTCAAATGTTTTTAAAAATTAGAAAAGTATAAAAATTAAAACTCTGAGATTCTGAGTTAGGGCAGACTGTATACATATTGAAACTTCCTCTTTTTCATGAAACCAAAATGACACTAGAATGATTGTTTTTTAAAGGTATGCTTCTGCAAAGACAAAGAGCAGCAGGAAGGGAAACAATTGCAGTACAGTGAGGAACTAAAAGCAAATTGAGAGGTGACAGGGACTCAGGTGACTCAAAGCCGCCCAAGCTGATGGTGGGGAAAGACTAAGAAGCCACCTGGTTTACACCGGGGACTCCTTCAAAATGGTCAAGAATTGGCAGCACCAAGTACCTCGGGACTGAGGGAAAGATGGAGCGAAAGAGAAGGATTAGTCAGGGGTCTGTTTCAGAAGCAGTTAGAGCTTCCGATTCTGTCCTCCCTCCTCACACAGGGGCCACTATCGCTTTGCCACTCGGGCAGAGCTGGAGGGTGATAAAAAAAAAAAAATAGAGGGTCTCTGGACCGAGAGCCGCCAGGCAAAGTTAAAGGTGGCGGCTAAGATCCTAAAATCTAAAGCAAAAGGTTACTGAGATTTGAGATTCTTAGTCGTCTTCCTCTGCTTGGCTCTCAGCCTTATACCTTCCCTGCAAGCATTAAAAGAGCCTTTTGGAAAAATCTAAACAGGTTTTGGGAGAAGAGACTAGAATATACTGATATTGAGAGGGATGGGGGAATCTTCAATGAAATGACCCAGCAGAGTCCCTGTAGAGAACTGTCAGCAAGACCTCGAAGTCACAGAGCTTTCAACCAGTTTTTTAGTGTTTCCCTCTTAGGTGAGTGTGCAGATAAGGGTCGCCAGATATTAGGGAAGGTTCTAATATGAGTATCAAGTAAATACAGAGAAGGAAAAACATAAAGCATCATTGAGGGAGAAGAAAACTTCCAGGAAAAAAAAAATCAGTATCTTCAGAAAGAGAAGAGATGTCACAGCCATAAAACAAGCATTTTTTAAAATCCAGAGAATAAACAAAGAGCTCATGGAAATGAAGATCATGATAGAAATGAAAAAACAAAATCAATAGAGAAGAGTTAGCAGAAAAAGTTAAGGAAATCACTTTAAAGTGAAACAGAAAGACAGATGGAGGATTGGAGAGAAAAAGAATATAAAAGTGAGAGGGCCAGACCAAAATATTTCAGGTATCCAACATCTGAAAAACAGACGTGCCAGGAAGAGACACAGAGAAGTGGGGAGCATCAAAGGAGTCATTCAAGAGAAAAGACTAGAAGTAAAGACAAAACGTGTTACTGGTTGTGCCTGAAAGATGAGATTGTGGGTGCTTTCCCCCCCCTCCTCTACCTTTTTCTTTATTTTCCAAATTTTCTGTAACAAGTATTTTTTAAAACTAAGGCAAAATGTGTGGTTTTAGTATTACCAACATTGCCCTAGAAAATTTAACTCACAGGTTGTCTGTCATCAAAGAATGAATATGTAAAAAGAGCATGTTGAATGGGGCAACCTAAGTTCAGTCATTTAATCAGAAATTATGTCATCAGGACCAAGTTCAGACTAATTTTCCTCCCCATAGGAAAATGCTCTCCTAGAGGGGCACCCAAAGACAGGCCATAAGGCTATGTCGGGTGTCAGATTTCTTTTTAAATTATTATAAATTTAAAAAATTGAAGTATATTTGACATATGATATTAGTTTCATGTGTACAACATAATGATTCCACATTTGTATACATTGCAAAACAATCACCAAAATAACTTTATTTACCCTGTGACCTTACAGAGTTAGTACAGTGTTATTGACTCTTCTCCATGCTATACGGTACATCCCCATGACTGACTTTATTTATTTTTATTTTTTAAATTTTATTTATTTTTGGCTGCATTGGGTCTTTGTTGCTGCGCATGGACTTTCTCTAGTTGTGGCGAGCGGGGGCTACTCTTCGTTGCGGTGCGCGGGCTTCTCATTGCGGTGGCTTCTCTTGTTGCGGAGCATGGGCTCTAGTTGTGCGGGCTTCAGTAGTTGCAGCATGCGGGCTCAGTAGTTGTGGCACACAGGCCTTAGAGCGCGCAGGCTTCAGTAGTTGTGGCTCGCGGTCTCTAGAGCACAGGCTCAGTAGTTGTGGCGCACGGGCTTAGTGGCTCCGCAGCATGTGGGATTTTCCCCGACCAGGTAGGTATTGAACCCGTGTCACCTGCATTGGCAGGCGGATTCTTAACCGCTGTGCCACCAGGGAAGTCCACTTACTTATTTTATACCTGGAAGTTTGTACCTCTTGATACCCTTCACCCATTTTGTAACCCTCCTAACCCTTCTTCCCTCTGGCAACCACCGATCTTTTCTCTGTATGTGTGAGTCTGGGTTTTGTTTGGTTTTGGGTGTTTGATTTTTATTCTCATTTGAGCTTCTTTATTACGGAACCCTCATTATTCTACACAAATTCCTCCTGGGTCTTTTGGGCTGTCAGCCCTTGGCGCACCAGAATACAAGCCATTCTGTACTGTCAACCCTGCATCCTAATGTCCCTCTTACAGAAAGACTTAAAGCTTAAAAACCTTACGGACCTGTGGACCATTTGCATTGGGGCTGTTTTTGGCTGCTCTCTCCTCCTCCTCCACGTTTGTGAGCTGACAGCCTTCTCAGGGGGAGACATGAGCATGAGCTCTGGGGGTGGAGACTTTCCTGTTTCCTGGATGTTGGACTTTCCTATTGATACTGACCATTGTGGCACGTTCTTGGAGAAAATCCAGTGCAGATGTTGAGAGCCAAAACACAGAATGTATCTGTGATTGAACTTCCAAACACTTTTGTTTAATGGCTGTTGTTAGTTTGTAAAGTAAACATTTTGGATGACAGGTGTTATCTTTCCATTGCTTAACTTTTTTATCATGGAAAAATTCAAACATATCCAAAAGTAGGGTGGAAGTATAACCGTCCCCCACGTACCCATCAGCCGGCTGCAACAGTCGCCCACTCACGGTCCATCTTGTTCTAGCTCTCCTCCCCCTGCTCCCAGCCCCCGCCCCCTGGGTTATTTTAAAGCAAATCCCAGGCATCACATCACTTCATACAAAAATACATATCTCTGAAATGCAAGCATTCTTTTAAAAAAGAAAAAGGACCACATTATTATCACACCTAAACAGATTTTTTTCCCCTTAATATTTCCTCAAATATCCAGTTAGTGTTCAATTTCCCCAGTTGTCTCAGACACTGTTTTTATAGTTTTTTCCCAAATTGGGATATAAATAAAATCCATACATTGCTTGATATTTTTTTTAATATTTTAGAAATCCCTCCCCCTCTGTTTTTCCTTGCAATTTATTTATTAAAGAAACAAGTCATTTTTTTCCTCTGCATTTGAAAAGAAGGGTAGTGAAGTTGCAGATTACTAGGATCATTTTGAAATTGTGATGAAATGCTCTACATTAAAAAATATATATAGCGTTTGAGAGAAATGTATTCCGTGTCTCTAATTAAAAGTCACCTCTCGGGCTTCCCTGGTGGCGCAGTGGTTGAGCATCCACCTGCCAATGCAGGGGACACGGGTTCGAGCCCTGGTCCGGGAAGATCCCACGTGCCGCGGAGCGGCTGGGCCCGTGCGCCACAACTGCTGAGCCTGTGCTCTAGAGCCCGTCTGCCACAACTAATGAAGCCCTCGGGCATAGAGCCCGTGCTCCGCAGCGGGAGAGGCCACCGCAATGAGAAGCCGGCGCACCACAACGAGGAGTAGCCCCTGCTCCCTGCAGCTGGGGAAAGCCCGCGTGCAGTAACGAAGACCCAACTCAGCCAAAAATAAATAAAAGAAAATAAATTTATTTAAAAAAAAAAAGTCACCTCTCATTGAGGTCCTCCCTGGCCACCCAGTGTACAATTCGTCATCTCCCAAACCCTCAGTGCTTTACATCCTCCTTTCCTATTTTATCTTTCTTCCTGGACACCTAGCACTGCCTTACACGCGCTATATTGTTACATTTTACTTGTGTGTTATCTGCCTCCCCTCTAGAATGTAAGCTCCAGGTGGGCAGGGGTTTTGTGTGTTGTGCTCTCTGCTGTATCCCCAGCACTTGGGTAAGTGAATGAAGGAATGTTAAGGCAGGGCAGAAACAGGGTGAGGATGGCTGTGGAGGGCGGGGCAGGGGCACGCAGAGGGGAACGCAAGTATCTCCGCGCCCCTCCCCTTGTTGATTTCTGGTGTCCACTGGAATCAGAGACCCCTATAGATCTCTGTGAGAAGCTCAGATGACAAATGCCTTTTGCTTGTCACTCAGTGATAGAAGAGCCTCTCTGCAGATGCTGACACAGTATCTAGGCCCTTTCACTCCATCGTAGGCTCAGGCCCCCTCAACCAGAGGCTAGTGTGGCCAGGTTAATCTGCAGAATCTGTGCTGTTTCGGCTGCGAGGCCAGTCCCTACAGACCATCGACCGTGGTGTTCAAAGGTGCTCCCGGCGAGGATGGTAGCCTTCCACAGTTTATCTTGATTCAGAACAGGTTTCCCAGCCTTTAGCCTTTAGCCTGGTTGGATTGCAGGCAGGCTGAGAAACCGCGCTCTGCCCTGGAACGCAGCAGGAGAAGCCCGGGTGAGTCACCACCGTGCTCTTAGCCAGCAGTGTGGCCTCAACCAGGTCCCTCCACGGTGCCGTAGTGTTCTTGCCTGTAGAATGGCGGTGGCATCCTTTCACTGCCGCAGGGTCGTTGTGAGCTTTTGTTGTTGGGAGTTATTTCCGCTGTCCACTGAGGCAGGGATGTTAGCCCAAATCCTCCAGTCAGGCTTCATGAGAAGGCAGTGTCTGGTTGCTCCAGGCGAGGCTGGGATTGCAGTGGCTGAGGAGACAGAGCCCTTACCTCTCCTCTGGGCCAAGGAAGGCACGGTCCCAGTAGTGGGAGGGGGCGTGTGTGGCTGAATCTTGGGGCCCCCTTGCCTGCTTTGGAGGTAGGGAGAGGAGATGCATTTAGCTGAGTGGAGCTGACAGGGCTCCTCTCACCATCCCTCCCTGCCTGGGGGCCTGGGCAACCTCTACAGAGAGACTTGGAGCAGAACTGGGGACAGGAGGCCCCAGGAACTTCTCTGCAGATGCTGACAAGTATCTTGGCCCTTTCACTCCATCGTAGGCTCAGGCCCCCTCAACCACAGGCTAGTGTGGCCAGGTTTATCGGCAGAATCTGCTGTTTTGGGTGGGAGGCTAGTCCCTGCAGACATTTACCATCTGAGCTTCTCACAGAGATCTGTAGGGGTCTCTGATTCCAGTGGACACCAGAAATCAACAAGGGGAGGGGCGCGGAGATACTTGCGTTCCCCTCTGCGTGCCCCTGCCCCGCCCTCCACAGCCGTCCTCACCCTGTTTCTGCCCTGCCTTAACATTCCTTCGTTCACTTACCCAAGTGCTGGGGATACAGCAGAGAGCACAAAACACACAGCTGTGCTGTGTCCCAAGGTATTGTTTTAAGAGCATTTCTAGCTTTGGTTGTGAGGTTCTTGCCACACTGACAGGGGTGTGTCACTGGAACAACTCACCCTAGTTCCTGGAACCCTGTTCCTAGCCTGGATGTGCGCTTTTCCCAGTAAGATGTGAGGCGTCCTGTGAAGGGAGTCCCTGGCATGGGTTCTAGGTGCCCCTGCCCCTGGCCCCGAGGGAACCATATTTGTGTCTCCATGGAGAGCAGCTAGTGCTGATACCAGACCAGTAGATTTAGAATGCTTTCGGCTCTGTGAAATCCAGAAAGGACCCCTGTTTTTTTGTTCTGTTTTTTTACTTTATTGATTTGTTCTGTTCAGTATGGCAGCCCCTTGCCATGGGTGGCTATTTCAGTTAAATATTTATTTATTTATTTAATTTTATTTTTGGCTGTGTCGGGTCTTAGTTGTGGTGTGCGGGCTTCTCTCTAGTTGTGGCATGCAGGCTCCAGAGCGTGCGGGCTCTGTAGTTGTGGCGCACAGGTTCCAGAGCACACGGGCTCGGTAGTTGCAGCATGCAGCCTCACTCATTGTGGCTCACGTGCTCAGGAGTTGTGGCGTGTGGGCTTAGTTGCCCCGCGGCCTGTGGGATCTTAGTTCCCCGACCGGGGATCGAACCCACATCTGCTGCATTGGAAGGCAGATTCTTAACCACTGGACCACCAGGGAAGTCCTGTTATTTCAGTTTAATCAAATCAGGTAAAATTAATAAAAATTTAAATCCAGTTCCTCAGTCACACCAGCCACATTTCAAGAGCTCAGTCAGCACGTGGGACGAGCAGCCGCTGTACTGGATAGTGCAGATCATGGAACGTTTCCATCACAACACAAGGTTCTATGAACAGCACCATCAGTGTTCCTGCTCAGAGGCTGATGAGTGTGGGGAGGTAACTTCAGAGCGCCGAAGAGAATGCTGAGTGACAAGCAATGAAAAGGGAAGCTATTGCAAGTTTTACTTCACGTTCTTCTAGTGGTGAAACACTTTTCCAAGTAAATACTTACTTAGGGGAGACTTGAGGTTCCCCATGCTGACGCCTTCCATTAGAAGCATCAGAGCGTTGTCAGTGATTCAGTCACTCATCACCTTTTAGCACGTGCTAGGGACACAGGGTGTCTACTTCTTTAGCCAAGGAATGGCTCCTTCCTGCCCGGACTCCATGCTCTGCCAGAGAGCGTGAGATTCGAAGCTCTCACAGCAGTTTGTGTCTTCTGAGTTAGTGGTAAAGAAAGTTCTTATTACTCTTCATTTGTCATTTGTGGTTCTACTAAAAGAAGAAAAAAGAAACCCTGGGATGAAACCGATCCTTTTCTGTTGTATCTGGTGAGGTCTTAGCGGCAGAGCCAGGAGCAGATGAGGCGAGGGAGGCGCCCAGGGCACAGATTTAGGGAAACACGCTCAGGTGCCAACCTTGAACTTGCACAGGGCCCAAGACTGAGGGTCTCCTTAAATTTTGCATTCTGGGTGCCTGGCTTGCCTCCGCCTTGTTCCACCCAGCCTGGCTCCCATCACCGCTCACTCTGGCGGGCTCGCCGCATGGTTGCAGGGCTTCTGGCCTCGTCCGTGGCTCTTCGAGCACAAGCAGCCTCCTGCCGTGTCTGAACCTCTCCCTTAGCTGGAACCCCTCAAATACGAGCTGTATCTCTTTGCTCTTTGCATAACTGGCCCAGAGTGGAGGACAGATAAGTGGCTAATAATGATCAATGAGCAAATCAGTCCACCAGGGGTCAACTCAGTGAATTAAAGAGACAAGAACTCTCGTGACTTAGACTTTCTCATTAACGGTTCAGAGAACGTCCCGCCTTGTCACCTGCCAGGCTCCACGTCTTGGCACAGCTGAGTTCTCCCTGTGCGCATGCCTGCTGGTGGGCACCGCTCCCCCTACCTCGCCCTTTCCCAGGCCTCTGTCGCTTTCAGCGTCAGGCTGAGTTACCGTGCTAGAAAGCTCCGTCTCTGAGCACGGTTCTCCCTCTCTCCCTCCTCCACCCCTGCTGCCTCCAGAGCCTGTGTCATGCTGCAGCCAGACCGTCCTAGGAGCACTTGGCTGGCTGGGGCCATGATTCAAGGAGGAACGGGGTACAGAAGCAACAGCTGTGTTCACGCTGCCCTTTCTCCCTCCCACAGAGCGTGCTGAAGAAAAGGGACCAAGTGCAAGCCGAGTACGAAGCCAAACTGGAAGCTGTGGCTCTGAGGAAGGAAGAGCGGCCCAAGGTCAGGGGAACCGCCCGGGGTGGGCGGGCGGGCTGCTCCGGGCTTCCAGCAGTGATGCCCCCCGGATGACGAGCGAATTCGTGTCCCTAGATCCATATGACCAAGATGGTCAGTGCTAGCTGGGTTGATGCTGTTCTTTTCCTCTTTTTGCTCCCTTTTATGTCTAACGTACGTTGGCGGTTGACTCTCCTGCTGTTTCCTGTTTTTTTTTTTTTTTTTTTTTTATTTAAGGTTTCCAGCTCTGCCATTTATAGGCAGTTCCTGTCTATGAAATGGGGCTGAGGAGACTGGGGAAGAACAGTCTAGATCAGTGTTCTCAGAAGTGTGATTTGTGGACTGGTCCACAAACTGTAACCAACCCAGGAGGAGAAAAGCACAGAAGCTGAGAGTGAGCACTTTTACAGCACTGTGTGCACAGCTGCCCTCTGTCTTCAGCAGCCCGTCCCGCCGACTAATTCCTAGCTGTCCCTCTGATATTGTGGAACACGGCCTGCTGAGCCCACGTCTCAGTGTCACTTAAAGGGATGACGTGGAATGCTGTATTTAAAAAGTTCACTCTTAACAATTTAGCTTCTAAATATAAGTATAGAAGTCACTCTTCCTGGCTAGGGAGGGAAGGAAAGACAGCAAGTTCTGCCACTAGCCTAGTTTGGAAGCTGAAGGTCCTGTATTTAAATGATGTCACTTAAATAGTTCTGTCAGCATTCGTACCTGCTCAGCACCGAATGCAAGCTTTGTCAGAGGCTGGTTTTGGCATTTAGTAATGTTCAGCCCTACTGGGGACAGTTCCTTTCCAAAGACAGGAGCTAAAGGTTATGAGTAATAGGCCGAATTAAATGTTGACTGTGCCCTGGATTGCTGGCTGCCTGCAGGTCACACCCACTCTGGAGCAGACAGAGCAGAGGAAACAGCTGTTTCTGGCTCACGTGTTCCACCTGGGAGAGCTGCCACCTCGTGCTCTACCCTTCTTGCTGGCCTGGGTGACTTCCCTTCTCCTCCCAGGGAGTGTTGAAATCTTCCTGCTGCTGCTGTTCTCACCTCCCTGGAGCATCACTTATCCATACGACTCATCCTCGTGGCCACAGGAGTCCTTACGAGATGGGGAAGGGTTTCTTTCTAGCCAAGGAGACCAACCAGTAGGTCCCAAACACACCTATGCCCTCTCAGCACACCGTGGGGAGGCGGAGTTTGTCTTCCTTCTCTCTCGTGGGAGCCACACCAGAGTGAACTTGGCTACTGATTTAGCAGTGGTGATACTGAACAAAACGGGCTGTCCCGACCATGTACCCGTGAGTGGGATCCAATGGTGGGGGCAGCAGAAATTGTGTCTCCAGTTTAGGGTCTGGGGCAGCCACTACTTTGCTGGGCAAAGGAGGGCTCAGTTGGCAGCCTGTCCAAGTCAACCATGGTTTGGTAGACAGAGCACAGGACTTAGAATCACATGGCCCTGGGTTTGAATCCCAGCTCTGTCCCCCAGCTTGGACTGGTTTGCTCATTAGCCTTTGTGGGATGCGTACATGTGATTGCTGTGAAGGTGGAAAAATCAGCCCAGTGTCTGATGTAGTAACAGGTGCTTCATTGGTAGATCCTCTGTTTTCCAAACTAGCTCCTGTTGCCTCTAGTAGGACTGCTGAATGAGAGCTTCATTTTCTGGGTTTGTTGCCACTTTTTTTTTCTTAATTATTAAAAATGTTTTTTCTCACTGCACTGTTGGGGGCATCGTTTCCTTGTGTCCCAAAGTGTCCCCTGCTTCTCCACGCCTCCTGAGCGTCTTTCCTCCCTGACCACCCATCAGCAGGGAGAGACCTGTTGTAGGAAATGAGTAGCTTAAGATTTTTCTGTGCTTTGTTTATCGTTTTATGTTTTGAGCTTCACTTTCCAGATTCCCACTGAAAGATGGAGAGTTTTCACAGGGAGGCGCCGGGTCTGGGCATGTTAACAGAAGATCTGAGGGAATCTTGGGGCTGATTCTGTTTTGAGGTGAAATCTTGAAACGTTGCTCTGAGGAGTGAGGGAAAGTTGATTTTCTGTGAAGCCATGGAGAGGTCACTTCTCTGTAACCCAGAAGAAGGAAATGGCCTCTTGGGTCTCCGTGTCCCTCACCGGGATTTCACACTGGAGTGGACATCTGAGGACAGAGGACTGAGCCCCGTGGCTCCAGCTGCCGGACGGAGGGCCCCGTGGCTGCAGCTTCTCGGCGTGTACTGAGGGCAGGCAGCGGTGAGGCCGCTAGAGCTGAGGGGAAACGTTTGTGTCGCAGAATTTGAAGTTTTGCTTTGTTTTTAGGCTGACGATACTCAGCAGACCCCGAGGTGGCTTATTCTCAGGAAGATGGAGCTTTGCTTTTGCAGGCTTGGCCTTCCTCACTTTAATTTTGAGGTTGGAGAAATCACAGGCACTCAGCTGGGGGTGGGGGGGCGGCTGGCTGCCTTCTGCTGCATCTGTCAGGACCACAGACTGGGGGAAATCTGAGAATTTGCCCCTCCTTAGAAGCTTGAGACAAAGCTATTACTAGAAACACAGGGGGACTGAGGGATGGCATTTAAAACTGGACGGGAAGCATGCACAGTCTGTTGTGGACTCATAGGAGGGTAAACCATGGGGAACCTGCACATTTTATTCTGCATTTGACTCTTTTCAAATGCTAATATATTCACAGGTTGCTGGTTCAAAAAATAAAAGAAGAAGGGATGCTAGGAGAGAATGCTTCATACAAGGTTAAAAAAGAAAGAAAGAGAGGGAGTATTTCAGGCCCTGACCCACTGGTAGCTTGTACTGGCTACGGGCCAGGTGAAGAGGCTGCTGGGAGTGGGCAGCGTCATCGTGGAGCTGAGGTGGTGTGGTGCGGGGCCGGGCGGAGCGGACCGCGAGAGGGGCTGAAGTGCCGCTCCTCGGGGTGAGAGCAGGTGAGGAGAGGAAGGAGCACCTGCGGTCAGTGGGACAGGCCTCCTGAAGGCTGTGGACCTTCAGAGTCTCTTAGAATCACCAGAATGGTGCACATTCTGGAATGGGGAGGATGTGGCAGAGAGCAAGAACTCCAGCTGTGAAGTAGCAGATAGGAACAGGGAGACTCGTTAATACGGAGCTTCGGCAGACCTGAGAGTTTTGCAGGGGTATCTGTTGTTTCCAGATACTTTCGACAAGTGAGGAGACACACACCTGATAATTCCCAGTCCTGTCCACGGCGGCTGTGATCTCAGCCTAGCTTAGGAAAGCAGACTCATCGGCCACAGAAGGGCAGGACTCTGTCACCTCCCTTACTGGATTCCTATAACAGCCTCTGTCAATGCGGTTCCTCATCTGTAAGATGAGGAACCAGCGCTCAGGGGAGTTATATGACTTACACGCCAATGCTCACACACGGTGGAGCTGGAATTGGGCCACGGATGTGTCTGGTTCCAAAGTGGGAGCCCTTTATCCCCACCACAAGGGCTCCCAGCAATCTTTGCTTCACTGAGGGGTGAGGCTTCCGGCTTTTGTAAGATGCACGGCTGATGCTAGAGGGACTGGGCAGAGAACCTGGGCCTGCCGCTGGCTCTTCCGTCCGTGTCTGCTAGTCCATTCAGCGGGTGTTGGGGAGCTCGTGGCTCCTGTTCTCATTGCACCTGCTCTCCACTTGGGCGCTCACTTTTCCCTCCTCAGCTGCCATTCTCTGAAGCTTGTTTCTTTTTATGTATTTTTTTTTCAAAGCATTCTTTCAGGGCACCAATGACTTCCTATGTGCCAAATTCAGTAGCCTCTTCTCAATCTTTACCCTGCCTCAGTGCTTCCTCAACTTCTCTTCATCTCACAGCTCCCATAGAAAATGAAAATAGTTGTATGGCGCACTGAGATCAAAGACCAGGTTGCTTGAAACTGGAGGTGACCAGCCTGGAACTCTGGCTTCGCAGAGGGCTGGGGGGATAATATTGCTGTCGTTCACACAGCACCAGTTAGGAAGCTGTGCCCTGCTTTTCACTTAGTGGCATATAGCCGAGAAGACAACCGTCTTGAATTGGTTCTGTCATTGGTCCTGGCACCTCTCCCCCAATACTGGGATCATGTCTGCCTTATATAATCTTTGGGGACTTTATTAACCTACTGCCCTCATGGGAGCAGATAATGTGATGCCTCCAGCCTAGCTCCAAGAAGGATACTTAGGTAGAGATTCATATCGTAGGGCTGAGAGATGCCTGGCACGTGGAAAGAGTTCATTAATACATTTTTCAGTGAATGTTGAGTGAATTCACATTACCACCCTGCTCTCCAGCACACACGTGCTGAATCTCATCCCGTGTTACCCTTCTCCCATTGCTCCACAACCAATATTCTGTAATGGAACTTCTCACGAGGGGTAGGGGAACCAATGTGAAGAATGCAGTGTTGTCCTCTGTTTAGAAATTATTGTGTTTTGAGGTCTTGTCTGGAGATTCTTTTCCCTTCTTGGTATCTTGTGATCAGCAACACCTGACCGTTAGCATCGGCTATTCCCATCTCTACCTGCTCCAGGTACAAGGTAGCATAACTCGATAACAGTACCTCAGTCAAAAAATCAGAACATTGAGTTAGGAAGGAATGCAGGGTGTTACTAGTCAGTGAATCGATTGTCACAAAGACACCATCCAGAAAGAAACAAAAGTGAGAGGAGTGCAAGCCCAAGCACCTGCTGCCAGCAGCCCTCCTCTCCGCAGAGTTGGGCAACTTCAGCAGCTGGTCACTTCAGGCAGCTCACGCAATCTCTCTTATTCTCTTCTTTTTAAGCCCTCCCATCTCCTCCCTCTTCTAACCTCCTCCACCCTTGTGCTTCTATGGCTCTGCTGTCTCTGACTCACTTCCTGCTTCTGTGCCCATATTTCTTAGTAACTTTTGCTGACTCCTTTATTAAGCCTACACATGTAGGCTTTTCCATGAGTTTTTCTACCCTTTGGCTCTCCCCTCCTTAGCCCCCTCTTTTATTCCCCCATATATTAAAAAAAATTTTTAATCATGGCAGAATACACAAAACGTAAAATTTACCATCCTAACCATTATTAACTGTGCAGTTCAGTAGTGTTATAGTAAATTCACATTATTGTTGCAACCAGTCTCTAGAATTCCTTTCATCTTATGGAACTGAAACTCCATATTCATTGAACAACAAAGCCCTGTTTCCCCTCCCTCTGGTCCCTGGCAACCACCATTCTCCTACTTTCTGTTTCTATGAATTTGACTACTCTGGGTATCGCTTATAGGCAGTTATAATGAAGTAGTATTTGTTTTTTTGTGACTGGATTGTTTCACTTAGCACAATGCCCTCAAGGTTCATCCATGTCGTAGCAGGTGTCAGAATTTTCTTCCTCTTTAAGGCTGAATGATATTACATTGTAGGTGTATATCGCATTTTATTTATCCATTCATCTGTGGACGAACACTTTAGTAGCTTCCATCTTATGTCTTTTGCGAATAATGCTGCAGGGAACATGGGTGTACAGATATCTCTTTGAGGCCCTGCTTTCAGTCTTTTGGGTATATACCTAGAAGTGGAATTGCTGGATCATACGGTAATTCTACTTTTAATTTTTTGTTGAACTGCCATACTCTCTTCCACATGTGCAAAGGTTCCAATTTTCTCCATCCTTGCCATTCCTTGTATTTTCTGGTTGGTTGGTTTGTTAACAGTAGCCGTCCTAATGGACGTGAGGTGGTTTTGATTTGCATTCCCCTAAGGATTTGTGATGGGAGCATCTTTTCATGTGCTTGTTGGCGATTTATATAACTTCTTGGGAGAAATGTCTGTTGGAGACCTTTACTCATCTTAAAATGGGTTCTTTGTTTTTGTTATTGAGTTGTCTCAGCCCCCTCTTGTGGAGGGAGGTCTCACCCTTCCCATGGCTGCAGCTACCTCCTTTATCTGGTCTGTGGACCTGTCCTTTACCGTGAGCCATATGGTGGACTACTGCCACCCAAACTTTAGTCTCCTCTCTGACTTCCTATGTTTTATTTCTTGTGTGCTGTTGGTTGCCAAATCTGTCAGTTCTGTCTCCACCAGGTTGGTCTGATCTGTCCCTTCTGGTATTTCAGCCATCACCCTGGCTCCAGGGTACTGAGGGTCATCACAGGCCAGTATAGTTTGGTGTTGACTCATCTCTCATCTCTGATGAAATCTTGGGGTGAGGTAGCATGGGTGAAGGGTGGCATGAAGTTCGAAAGAACATGTTTAGTCGTATTATAATATTTTATATTTGGAAAATAAAAAAGAAACCTTTTGATGTGACATGGAATAAAGTTCAGTAAAATATTCTTGACTTGAGGGGTTATGCAAATGATAGATTATTTTTTGTGAACAGCGCTTTACAGTATTGATACTGATCAGAACTAACAAATAATTGGTTCGGCGCTTAACACATGCCAGGTACCAGGAGTTTTATGCATGTACTGCCTCATCTAACCTCATTCCAACCTTATAAGGTGGAGGGTATCACCCAGAAAAGGAAACTGAGGCGTGGAGAGGCCCAACGTCACCCATCTAGGAAGTGGTAGATGCAGTATTCACAGCCTGGAAGTCTGGCTCTAGAACTGTCTCTATAGTAAGAGGAAGCACAAGGCGTTTCTATTTTCCAAAAAGGACGCCTCAGAACCCCTGGCCTTCAGGAAGAGCCCCAGGTTTCTCATCTGCTCCCCGCCAGCTGGGGCTCTCTCTGTCTCTCTGCCTTTGAGGGCTCTGTGGCCTGTGAGCTGGCTGTTCCTGAGGTGGGTCCAGGTGTTGTCTCATCTCTGTCACTGCATGTACCATCCCTCTGGAGTCACAGGCCCCACTTCCATCATCTTTGAAGAGTCGCCTCTTCAGGGAAGCCGGCTCCCCCATCCAGGCTGTCCTCAGCCTCCAGCTGCTCCTCACAGTGTGCGTATCACAGGCTCCGAGTGAAGTGAAAGCGCTCGAAACATCTCCCCACAGTGTCCAGCCATGTTCATTTTCTTCCCAACTAGACTGGGTGACTTGAGATAAGATTCGCCTGCTGAGACCTGAGCACTTGCCCTCTGTACCCAGCGTGGAGTGTGTAGGGAAAATGATAAGCTAAAAAATACTTCCCACATCGAGGCTCAGGCAGTCATGCAGTCCGGAGTTTCCATGCCCAGACCAGACCCAGGAATCTTTGCTAGGTGAGCACTCCTTGGAATCAGAGAGCCTAGCTCCTCTCTTCTCACCGTGTCCCAGGAGGTTTTCCTCTCAGAGCTTTGCTTTCCTCCTTGCTGCAGTAGTTAACTAAACAGGAAGTTGATCGTGGGCACTTTTCCCCAGATGCTAAAATGAGCAGTGGCCAGGAGAGGAATAAGGGAACTGGCCTGTGCCTGCGGGGAGGGAAGGGAGGTCAGCCCAGAGACTGGTTCGCTGGGTGCCTGTTGAGGCTGGTTCCTGGGATGTTTGTCAGGGAATGGCTCTGGAGAGGCAAAGCCAGGGCACTCTTGTTTACACTTTGGTTTCCCTCAAGGTGGCCAACAGTAACAGGTCAATCAGCAGGGAAAGGCAAAGTGACTTCAGTCCTAGATCAGGAGGGAAAATCGAGTCCTTTTAAAACTTTCTTCCGGAAGTTTAAGTGCTTTGGAGAACGCTCCCCTACCCCCACCCCCAAAAAACAGGTTCCTTGTTATTGGTTTTTGTGGGGTTTTTTTCCGGCCATGCTGAGCGGCTTGTGGGATCTTAGTTCCCCAACCAGGGATAGAATCTGGGCCCATGGCAGTGAAAGCACCGAGTCCTAACCACTGGACGCCAGGGAATTCCCCAAAGTTCCTTGCTTTTAAGTCTCTCAGGATGCCTGACTGTATACCTTCCTCTCTGACTCATCCTTGTCTCTCCCAAGTTTAGTGCCTGTGCCAGGCACATTTGAATCCCCTCACCTAGGCGGCTCCACTTTCCCTGCTCCTGTGTACTGCAGCCATGGCCAAATGGTCTAGGTGGCAGACGGCTAAGTGCCCTCAGCACTTTGGAAGCCCTGAAGGCGTTGGCTCCCTCAGGCTTGGCCTTGCCTGAGGTGTTTCTGGGTCAGCTCCTGCCCATAAGGTCTGGGTATAAAACTTCCCTGGTTGGTAGAGATTGACCTTGATGGTTACATTTGGGATCAGAGGCCCCAGCACACAAAATGTACAAGGCCTCACTTGTTTTGGGAAAGCATTTGGCAGGTGGGTGTGTGACCCAGCTTTGGGCATGTTGGCCGCCCCCCTCCTCCCACGCACCATCAAAGTCCAGTGGAGCTCCTGTGTTAGGAGAGAAGCCAGCTTTGTGCTTTGGGTACCAGGGTGATCATTTCCCATTACCTTCTTATAATATTGGGTATTTTCTTTCTAGCTGTGTAGGATGGATGAAACTCACCAAAGCAAAGTGAAAGTTGTGAAATTCAGGGGACTTAGTTCCATTTTGAGAAAGCCTTCTAAACTTCCTTAAGAAATACTAGGAATAGCCTGCTGTATATTTCTTCTTTGTATTTCACGGGTTTTGACATGCATAAACACCTTTCTTTCCATTTCCCCAGACTTACCCAATTTTAGTTCTTTATTTTTGGTTATCTGCTGTCTGGGGATTGCGTGGACAAGTCTCCAGTTGATTTATAAAGTGGGCCAGTAGTCTTATTGCAGTGCATTCTCTGGTTAATGGAGAGAGGCATCACCAAAACGTCACGGTTAATGGAACAGTTCATGTTATATGGAAAACCCTCTTTTCTAGTTTCAATATGGGGCCTAGGAGAATAGCAGCGCAATACCAGCTACTGCTGTACACTTGCAAAATCTGCACACATTTTCATTTTTGGATGGGTGAGTCCTAAAAGGGGCCAAAGACATATGACTCTGAATCACAGCGTTTCTTCTTCCTGTTTGTAAACAGGCAGGTGTTTCCCCCACAAGTCACTGTTTGGCTTGGATGGGTTTAAAAATTTGGGTCAGGATAGCACTTTTCAGAATTCTTTCTAACATCTGGAAACCCAAGGCTGTGCCTACAAATAAATGCCTCCAGAGGAGGGAGTGTGTTCATGGCATTTTCTTTCTTTTTTTTTTTTTTTATCGGGCTAAGTGACTTTATTAGAGAAAGCCAAGATGACAACGGACTTAAGAGTTGGCATTGGGGCCCTTCTTCTTGCCAGAGGTAGGCACAACATTGACAAAGCGCCGGTTGTACTGCATACGCCTCTTGGCCCGGTCCGTCTTCGTCTTCTTTTCTCTTGTTTGCCCACCTTTGGTGCCTGACCTCTTACTTTCCCAGCTCGGGCCAGGGAACCATGGACTTTACCTCCAAGCACGCGGCCGGCTACTTCCAGAGTGCTCAGAGCCTCCACCGCACACTGGCCCAGGGTAGCCTCATCCTCTAGGGGCGTGCCTGCCATGAGCAGCACTTGATCTTCTGGAGCGATGCCCTCCAATGAGGCTACATGAGCCTTGATCTGGGCGACCGTCTCCTGGCCGGTCACCTCGAGAGTGTGTAGCTCCTGGGCACGGACAAAGAGCTGCATGTTGGCGACTGAACCGCAGATACCGCTGCCGCTACCGCGAAGATGGAGTCGAGAAAGAGCCGTGGCATTTTAAGGCAGTAATCTGGCCTCTCACAAATGTGTGAGCATAGCGGCATGAGGTACCCGTTACACATACAGAACTCCTGTGTATGCATCCCCCTTCCAGGTACCAGCAAATGTGGAGAAATGTCAGGATCGGATGGAGTGTTTCAATGCTGATCTGAAAGCCGACATGGAGAGGTGGCAGAACAGCAAGAGGCAGGACTTCCGGCAGCTGCTCATGGGAATGGCCGACAAGAACATCCAGTATTATGAGAAGGTAATGAGCAGGCTGACAGGATGACAGTCTTCTCCTTGAGGAAGCGTTTCTAATGGCCAGAGCCTCTGGTCGGGGCCTGCCAGAAGTCCAGAAGGGTCCTGCCGGGCCCATCTCCTTCCCTTAATTTATGTGTTTAGTCTTAGCAACCCCTGTGTGTCCTCACCCTGCTGTGCTAGATGTGGTGCTGGGTTTGGAAGCCGGGGGGTGGGGCGGGGGGGGGGCCTGGGTGCCCACAGGAGTTTTACTTGCACACCCTGCTGATGGAAGCAGCAGTTTTATCCTCCAAGCCCTTTAGCCCTTCCAGCGGCTGCTTCCCAGTCAGTCAGGCCTACAGCGCAGGGATGTCCCCAGTTGATAGAGGCTTCGGGGTTCCTTTAAGCTGTTCTGTGGTTCTTCACACAGGGGTTCTTCCCTTCATTGTGCTGTGGGTCCCTTTGGTCATCTGGTGAAGCCTAGAGACCCCTTATCAAAATACTGTTTGTTTTTTAAAAATAGACTTTGAAGTACTGTTTTTAAGTACCTAAAACAAAGGGATGTAGGATTACAAAAGAAAACTTTTAAAAACAGTTTTTTTGCTGAGTCCCCTTAAGCTGTGGACTTTAAGGTAGGCGTCCTGCCCGCCACCCTCACACACACGCAGCTGTCAACAGGCTGCAGCGGAGTATCCTCAACGTTTGCTCCTAGCGTGTCCAACCCTAGGTCATTGCTGCTGACGAATTCCCATATTCCTTAAAGCTTAAAGTTATCGACGAAGAATGGCCCAGTGGTAATTCAACGAGTAACCTGTAGACTTAAAATCAAGCTGAACAAGCATTAACTCAGCTACTCCCATCACAATTCTAGAAACACGTCGTCATCTCAAGCTGGAAGAATCCGTCTTTTTCCAAAAGCTTTGCTGGTTCTGGCTGCTGTGCAGAGGCAGTGTGTCTGCATCTTGATCGGGAGGAGGGTTAAGGAAGAAAGTCATGGAATGGCCCTTACTTGCCAGGTCTTAGTAAGGGCTGTTTCACAGGGAAGGGGGAAGGTGGCGTACGCCTCTCCTCAGTACCTTTCTCATGGGACCCCCACCGTGTGTCTGCATTGGCACTGGGCCAAATGCTTTGCATATGTGATCTCATTAAATTTAAATTTAACCCCCATCATGACACTGTGAAGTGAGTTTTAGGGGCTTTCAATTGAAAGCTGAAGAAATGGAAGCTCAGCAAGGTTTTAAAACTCTGCCCAAGGTCACTCACCTTGTGAATGACTGAACTAGGATCGGACTTGGCTCTCCGGGTCCACAGGTCTGAGAATTAACCACACATGGTCAGTGAGGGGGACAGAGACCACGGATCTTTGGGGACAGTCCTGACTGCCCAAAGGTGGAAACATCATTCCGTGTGCAGCCAAGGCCTCATTCCTCTATTGACTGTGCTCTTAGACAGGGTGCCTCTCTGCGCCTTTGTTTCTTCATCTGCAAGATGGGAGTGATCCTTATCCATTGAATGATGGTGAAGAAATAATGAAATGATACCCGAGAACCTCTAATGTGCCTGGCAGATGGTGGATACTCAGTGAATGGTGCTTCCTTCCCTCGTGCGCTCACTCTAGCCCCGCTTCCCACTGCACCAGTGCTGACTCAGTTGGATGTTCATTCCTCCTCTTGGTGATTAATTCCAGTGTTCCCAAGGCCCGCGTCCCAGGACTCAAACCCAGGGCCTTTATCCACATCTTGCCGCTATACTGCAAACAGGGCCACTGTCTTGGGGCCTCGTCTTGGCTCCTACTTATATTTCACAGATGCTTTTTGTGTACTGTCTGTGTACAAGGGACCAGGTACACATCGGTAAACAAAGTGGCAGGACTCCTGCCATTAAGGAGCCGTCTGTCTAGTGGAGGATAGATGTTAATCCAAGAATCCCACCTTTTCAGAGAAATACGTGCCCTACAAGAAAAGAACAGGAAACTGGGAGGAAAGACTAGGGGGCATCATTCAGATCAGGATGGAAGGGGGCAGGTAGAGTGGGCAGGAAAGGCCAATCTGAGGAAGTAACATTTAACCTGAGTCTCGGAGACAACAAGTATTCCAGGCAAAGGGAGCAACATATTTAAGGGTCCTGGGGTGGGAAAAAGCTTGAGTGTTTGTCCAGTGGTTAACTTTGTGAAGAAAGCTGGTATTTAGTTGGGTCTCTGGTCAAGGGGACCTTTTGCTTCCTTTGTAGTTTTTGAAGTTTTTTACAATGAAAATGTTTCCATGTAATAGTTGTATAATAAAATACGTTTTAAAAATGCTAAAAAGAAAAGAAAGAAAAAGCAAGCTGGTGTGGCCTTGGTTCCCATCATTGACATAGAAGAACCTTCCAGATCAGAGATGATGGCCGAGGGAGAGAACAGGACCCAGGATGCCACGGACCCCACACTGGGTCTCTTGCTGACAGCAAGCTCCTTGAGGCTCCCTGGGCTTCCTTCTTTTTTTTTTTTTTTTTTCCTGGGCTGCCTTCTGTAGGGCAGGGTCTGAGTCCAGCTGCTTCTCCAACCTCAGAGTCACCAAGGAAGGAAGCAAGGAGCTATTGCACCACTCCCTTCATCCGGCTTGATCTAGGGATGCGTCTCTCCTCCCCCATCCTCAGGTCTCCTCCCCAGATGACTTAACACAAAGCCTTGCTTCACCCTTGGGCTGCTCCTAAGAAAGGCCTTATGTGGTTCTTCTCTCCTCTTTATGCAAGAGACTGCTCGAAGGGCAGGTCATTTCTGCCGAGCAGCGTGCTCTCAGAGGAGAGGGCCAGCATCTTCCAGGTTCTTGGCTCTTCTGAAGGGTCTGGAATGAAAGGCACGTGTGTAGTGGAAAGAACGTCCACTTTGGAATCACGAGCTCTGCCGCTCATGAGCTGTGTGTCTTGGGAAAGTTTTTTTTTAACCTCTCTGGGTCTCATTTTCCCCACCTGTGAAATGTGTGTTTGTGTAATAAATAATAATTCTACTTGCTAGAGTTGTTCCGAGGACTAGTGACAATGAATGTAAAATACATAACAGGGTCTGGACATGATAAAACTCAACAAGTAGAGTTCCCTCTCCCCATTTTCCTTTATGGGAGATCCGGGAGTGGCCCATACAAGGAGATCTGAGGTGGCTGAAGAAGAGCGGGTTTTCCGCCCCCTCTGGGTCAGGTGGCTGGCCCGTTCCAAGACAATTTACATACTCCTGCAGGCGCCACCCACACCTGGAGCAGTGTCTTCATCCTGGCTGAGAACCTAGGGCCTAGGGTTTGCAGCCTGCCCTCTCTCCTGCTTTTGGAATGGAAGGAATTTCTTTCAGTGAATACATTTCCACTCACTGATAGGAACTTTACGGACAGTGCATTTAGGCCTCACAGAGACGCTGCAGTCTTTCTTAGAGATGGGGGCAGGGGGAGATGTAGTCAAATACCTGTGGCCTCCCTTCTTGCTGCTAGCTCTGCGTAATACATGTAGGTGTCGTTAGACCAAGGTGACCCAGCAGGATTGACAGTGTGAGGGTATAGATCAAAGCAGAATGAAGACGCTGACCCTGAAATCTGAAACTCCACGCTGATGCTCTGTGTGTGTGTGTGTTGTCGTTCCAGTGCCTCATGGCTTGGGAGTCGATTATCCCACTACTGCAGGAGAAGCAAGAGGCCAAGTAAGCTCCTTCTTGGGACAGAGACTCTCCTACCTATGCCGGGCATGGCGCCCACACCGGAATGTCCCTGCAGTGCTAGAGAGGTAGCACCAAGAAAACAACACAGAAACATCTCTCGTTTGTGTATTTCTTTCCCTTCCCCCCCACCTTTGTCCGACAGTTGTTTTCAGTGAGTATTTATTCCTTGGTGGCGTCTGTAAGGCTGTCATCATCTCTCAGCAGAAGAAGCATACCTCCGTGGTGTGAAGGAACCTGTTCGGTGGGACACTACGAGGATTTGAAACTGAGGGACAAGACAGCCCTCAGCTGACATTCTGACATCTCGTTACAGTCCCCTCTTTGGGGACGGCAGAGTTGCCTGCCGTGGAAGAGAACCCGGGTCCTGCCTTGCAAGGCCGTGAGGAAGGCATGGACAGAAGGCAGCTCCTGCCTTCCGTGGATGCACAGTGGCTCTGGAATCGACCTCCACGGGCCTCGACTCGCCTTGGCCTAGAAGGAGGTGTCGGCGCCTCTGTGGAAAGCCCTTAATGTACAGTGTAGCTCTGAGTGTGGCCTGCTGCCTGCCTGTCATGAGTGACACCTGTGTTATGGTTTCCGGTTCGCATAGGACCGTTTAATCAGTGTCTAGGTGCGTCCATGCTAGAGCAAGCAAGCTAGCATCCTTGTCCTTTATGCGATGCCTTGGGAAGCTGAGGGGGCAGTGCACCCCGAACTTGTTTCTGACACTAAAATGTAGTAGATTGGAAACTGTTTTGTGTAAAATGAAAAAAAGGTGCATTTTTCTCTGTGACGTTCTTCGATGTTCTTCTGCTTGTTAAATGTCATCAGGGTAGAGAGTTAGGCCTGTTAGGGGTCATCTGTTGTCTTGAAGTCAGAGTAGCTCCGAGGTGTTGAGGTCAGCGGGCATATACCAAGCGCCACCTCCCATGTCTGCTTTGTGCAATTTGCCTTTACCTCACCAAAAACTCCTAGTTTAATGTCTCCTGCTGTGTCGGCTGAATGTTTGGGCATCCTTTTTGGGAGAGGCTGGCATATTCTTATGATACAGTCAAGATGTGTAAACTCAGTCTGAATGCTCTACGTGAAGTGCTTTAACCTTACTCTTTCCTAGTCAGGAAGAAGAGTCTGTATCCAGGTGGGCCTCGAAGATGCCAAGTGTGACAGCGAACTCTTCGCTACTGGTTAAGCGGAAACCTCCTCAGTTTGCAGCCACGTTCCTGGGGACGGCTGCATCTAAAGTCTTCATTTCAAACTATTAGCAGGTTTCCTTTTCAAGTGTGTCAACACAAAACAGACAGACAAAGAGGATCTCTCTTCCAGCTTGTTTTTTTCCCCTCATGAAGTTAAAACTACCTGTGTCATGTTTGTGTTCTCTCGTCTGTGGCTCATCTCTCTAAAATTACAAATCTGAGCCTCAAATAAGCGGTAGGATTATTTTTTTTTAATAAAACAGCTGTGCTGAGACACTGCTGCGTTTGCAAGTGAACCTGCAAATACTGGTCAACGTGCAGACTGCTGAGGTCACTGCATTCCGCTTCTAGCTGCAGATCTTGGGGCAGCCACGGCTGTGATGCTGGTGGGGCAGCCGTTGGACAGCCCAGGACAGTTTGGTTCTGCTTCACCGTGTTTGAAAAAGTGGCGGTTTAAGTGATAATTTGTATATCAGTTGGTACTTGTGCACACTGTTAGACCCCATTTGTGCCATTCTGAAATCCTTTGATGTGAATTTTCTGTTTGGTACAATTAGAGATGATTCATTGAAGCAGAAGGGTGAGAACAGTCCATAGACCCCGAGTGGTGAGTCAGTGTTTCCTTCTACCTCTAAACCATCCTGTTGGTGTGGGTGTCGACGTCCAGGTCCAGCCTGAAAGCTTGCTGGTGGAATCGGGGCATGCATGTGATAGTGGGTTGATGGCCTCCTATGGCTATTTGGCAGAAAACTCTAGACTGACCCAGAGGCGAATGCTTATCTTTGGGAACATGTGAAGTCTTGCCTGGTGGAACGTATGCTTTAAAAATGTTGTCCAGTGTGATGCAAGCTTGGAAAGAACTGTGGAAGGAGTTCCAGGAAGACTAGACTCTAGTCTGCTGCTAGTTGCCGAAGCCCAGGCACATTCCTGTGGAAGGGTTAGATGGGCAAGAAGGCAGCCCTACCAAAAAAAAAAAAAAAGAAAAAACCATCAGGTTCCTTGCTAGGATATATGGGGAAGGGGAAGGGGTTGGGGTACACAGTCATCCCCTTACATTATTGGAGGCAGAAGACTGGTTCTGAAGGGATGCAGGCATCTTGGGCTTTTATCTTTCTCTGTTTGTTTGGTCTCCCTGTGATGTGCCTGTGCTTTAAGGCTCCAGAGAGAGCTGGAAAAGGCAAACCGACCTCCAGCGTGCCATTGATAGCAGAGCTTGGAGGACCAGGGTATCTTGCAGCCTTCCTTGGAGAAATGGTCTTTCCAGAAAAGGGACCTTTGTCCCTTACTTCTGGCTGGCATCTGATGAGGTGAGGAGGCTGGCGCAGAATGCCAGGGACAGTAGGCAGCGGAGGAGGCCCTCCAGCCCTTCCCACCCCCGCGGCTCCCTCGGGCCCCCGAGGGTCAGCAGCCCCAAGCCTTCACCTCTCCACCTCCATCAGCATGAAGGTGATTCCCCGTGAGAAGTGTAACCCAGAGACTTATGTGCCAAAGACTGGCCCGTAGAGGCTTCATCACCCCATCCTTCTTGGCTCCACAAAAGTCGGGGTGCTGAGATCACTGACTCCTCTCTTGTATTTATTTTCCAAGAGGTTTTTGCTTGAGGATGTGTCTTACCTCAGGCAGACACACGTGGACAGGTTGAGACTTGAGCACGTGGCAGTGGAGTGGAAAGTCATCCCTGTCAGCTGTCCCCGGGCCGGGGAAGTGAAAGGTTCAGTTCACCTGGGTGAGAGATCCAGGCTAGGGCAGAAGAGAGAATTCCTAGAAACTGAGCAGATCTTAAAGATGCAGGTGAGGTTGAAGAGAGCAGTTGCGATTTGCAGCCGATATGGACACTGCTCGTCCTTACCACATGCTGGATCTCCAAGAAGACTCTAGGCTGCTCTGCTCAAAGCAAGGAACCACTGCCCCTGCTCGAGCCAGGTTTGGGGTTCGATTTTATCATTTTTTAAGACTTAACGATGATTCCTGGGTGACCTCAGAAAAGTGTGATTATGGACGTGACGGGCTCTTATTTCACCGTGCTGCTCATTGAACCCACCACACACCTTTCTATGGCTGAAATAACAAATACCAGCACGACTCTGGGGATGGTGGTGGATGTAACCTAAGTTTGTCTTCATGCCAAATTTCAGCCACACCCAGAGTGTGTCCTTCATGTTACTGACTTGAATGTGTTTTCTCAGTGGCTGTCCACACAAGGGAATTAAATGCACACCTGCTGCTCGTTTCCTGTGAGGCTGCCATTTGTGTTGGGACGATGGGCTGTTCTGTTTAGAGAAGGGCACGATGCCGTGTGGCAGTGTGCACATGGACTTTCCCTTGGGACGGTATCAGCCCAAGAGGCACCCAGAGGTTGTGTGACTTGGCCCTGCTGTTGATAGCATTGAAATCACGGGCACCTGGCTCTGTTTTGATGCCATTCGTTGGGCCACACAAGAGTCCTCCTCTGCCCTGTGTCCTGAGCTGGTGAGAGTGGTGGGAGAGCCAGGGCCAGAGCAGCCTGTCTTCTGAGCAGAAACGGCCCTTTAGAGCAGCCAGAGTAGAGCCCAGTTTTAACCCATCCCAAGACCCAACACAGGTCTGCCTGTTGTCAGGGTACGGCACACCAGTCCTGGCCCCCACCTTCCCAGACGCCTACTTTCAAGGTCTGTGGAAACTGGGTCATCTCATCCTGAGGCTGGGGTAACACTGCTTTGGCCATCCCTGTCTGCAAAATTGTTTTGGGAATTTGGGTGTACCTTCTCCCTTTCAAAAATCCTCCATGTGCCACCAGATTGAACACGCCCTCTCACTTACTGTGTTTTCTCTATTCAGATGACATTTCCCTCAAATTTACCTGCCATCCCCCGGGCCAGACCTACAGATTGAGCTGGGTGTGTTGGGAGTTGTTCGCCTCTTTGCGGTTTGTTAATTCAGTGAATAAACCAGGAACCTGATTTTTCATCAACCCACCCAATAGGTGGTTTTGCTTTCTGTATTAAGGATGTCTGGTCTCTCCATAGTTGCACAGATCAGAGCATGCGCAGGGCTGTCTACGTTAGAAAAGGTTTGGGGTGGGGGGCAGTTACAGGGAGTGTGACTGTTTTTTCTTAATCAGATGTCTTTGAAATGCTCTCCGGGTGTGACTGTCTGACCCCTTCCGTGTGGCAGAAGAAATATGTTATCGAGGTAGTTTTTACTACTGTAGATAGTCTGTAAATAAGTGCTTTGAAAAAATAACGTTAACAAACCAGTAAGATATTTGTCTGATTCATAAACATTTTGTGTATTTAGCACTTGAAAGTCAACAAATCCAGACTTTTAGAAATGCCACAGACTGTTAAAAGCCTAACTCTACTTTTTGAGAAGTTGTCAACACCTGCTAATATGCCTTATTCTTCAACTACTGTTTTTTAGATTCTGGATAGAAAGAGTTTTTAGAGATGTAATCAGTTGTTCAGTTTAAATACTTGAGGCCTAACATAGCCAGTCTTTGTTCCTCTTAAAGAAACAAGCAAGAAAGTGAGGTTCATAATTAGGGCTGCCTTTTGGGAGGAGAAAGCTAAGTATTGCTATTGCCAAATGATATTTTTGATAATGTAAGGAAACACAGGGACCACAAAACCTTTTTGTTGTTGTTGTCGTTGTTGTTTTAAAGTGTGAAAGATTAATTTAGTGCCTTTTGGCACATTTTTGATATTACGGTATCAGCACCGACAAATCACTTAGATACAGAGAACTCTATAGATTATGACAATATTAAATGTTTACCCTGATTCTGTAGAACAGCTTCTTAAAAGATACCGTGGGGGCCTCAGAGCAGCATATTTTACATAGAAATTCTCCGCAGGTTGAAATGCCAAAAACGCGAAACGTGCTGTTGACACGCGTAATTTAGTCCTTTGTCAGAGAGCTTTTACTATTAAAACCAGTGATTGGGGACAGCACGTGCGCCTCTCTGGGCGGCGCTGCCCTCTCACCGGGTGATTCTGGGTGGCCGGTAGGCCAGGTGTGAGCAGGTGACACCTGCCAGCTCCCCTGTGCGACAGGCTGGCTCACAGTCTCAGACCATCCCTCCAGTCACAACTGATACCGGAAGGAGGGAAGGGGGGTTGCTTTTTCCCCAGTGGGGAAGTGGGGAGGGGAAAGTACATTGCAAACAAAAATGTGACTCAGTGAGATAAAACAAGGCCCGTGTCAGCTGGGCCCCCGTCGAATAACAAACCAGCAGTTCTTAGCAGTCAGCACCGTTCTCCTGGGCACCCCTGAGGTTTTGGTCCGTTGTACTCTTGTACCTGTTCCCTTGATGTCTGTGTGTCGGGAATGCGTTCAGACATGATGTACATCTGATATATTCCCGTGAAATAAGCTGCCAGCAAACTTTCTAACTTGTATTTTAACTGTTGGAAAAACAAACAAACAAGCAAAAAAAAAACCTTTTGCTTAGGTCATGTCCAAATTATGGACTGTTTATTATTTTAGAAATCATTCTTTACATTTAAAATTTTACAAGAAAAACCCTGAGGTATTGATCAAGTCCTCCGTGTAAATGTGTGCTCTTCTCTCCATGCTGCTGTTCAGCCACATCAAAAGCTGTGGGAAAAAAAATAAATAAATGTGCTTGAGAATGTGTGTCCTAGATGAGAAGGCAACTTATTTCCAGATCAAAGTCTTTGTTTCATGAAGCTACCAAACTTTAAAAAGAATGTCACCTTTTTTTTTCTTTTGTTATGGAACCCAGAGATTATAAAGAGAAAAAAGTTCTTGTTGCATTTTTGATGCTGGCATGAGGTTTTTGTCCACGTTTTTTTCATATATCTGCGTATAAAAAATTCTGTCCATTGTGTACTATGGGATTAGTATTACATTTCAAGGTAAACAAAAGAATTTGTATTGCTTGATAAACTGTTAGCTTGTAAATTTAAAACAGGTTTCCTTACCTCAATTAACTTAAAGTAATGGACCAATAAACCTATAAAAGACGCTTTCTTTACCTTGAGTCACGTTCCGTTTGTACGGCTTTATAGGATAGGGAAACATGCGTGCCTTTTGTTATTTTCTCTGAAGAGGTATCCATTTGCCTGCAAGAATCAGGATATGCATAGCGACAGGAAAAAACCCTATAATTTAACTGTTTTTATTCTTCATTTCTTTTTGGACTTGTCCTCAGTTTGCCCTCTCCTACATCTTACAAGGTGACACCAATCTGAGGACATGAAGAAACCACCCAATGTCCATCTGTAACCGTGACTGGCAGGAAGGCTGGCAGCCAGCGCAGGTAATTACATAAAGGATTTCTTCCTATTCTATCCCGTAGCAAAGCACAATGTCATATTCTGAGAGCCAGTCATTTCCGGATTTTTTTTTTTTGATTCCTACGTTTTAAAAAAATCTGTAAAGAAAGAAGAAATGTCTGTAGCTCACTTGAGCGTGCAAGTGTGTTGTAAATTAGAGACCAGAATGCTCAGTTAAGCTTACCTAATGATGGCAATGCACTGGAAATGGACTTAAACTGGTGCTAAACTTGGCTTACGGATAGTAGACACCATTAATATAAGGCTTCAGTTATACAGAATGAGGCAGCAAGGTGTGGGATAAGAGATTTGGGATCAAATGTCAGCTTTTCTACTTTCTAGGTATGTGGCTTTGGGCAAGTCACATCTCTCTGAAATTCAGTATTATGATCTTTGAAATGAAGACATGCCTTTCCTGGAAGGTTGCCGATAGGACTAGCAATAATGGTCTGCACCTAAGGGTCTGCTGGGCCCACATTATGTGATAACACTTATGGAAAGACTTGTCCTATTGTTCAAATATGGCCAACTTAAACATCAAGGATGTTCCCATAACAGTCCTTCCTGTGTGCTTTGCCAGTTGAAAATTTAAAAGGGAGATATATCATTTTTTAAACTGTTTTCCTTTAAAGAAGATTATGAAAATAGTATGATGGAGGATTGTAGTCAGACTGAAGGTCTGGGGAATAGATGGGACTAGATCATAAAAAAGAAGTGATAGAAAGGGGGATGGATTTCTGTGGTGAGGGGAGGGGGTCAGAGATTACTTGGAGATTTCCAGCCTGGGAGCTGGGAGGTGATGCCATTTACTGAAATATGAAATCAATCAAGAGGAAAACAGAAGGTGAAGGATAGGCTTAGATGGTGGGGTAGGAGAAGAATTTGGTTTGGACTTACGTTTGAGGAAACCCAGGGGGAGGTGTTGACTAGATTGTTGGAAAGAGAGTTCTGGTAGACGAGATTACCTGGGAAGGGAACCAAGGGCAGGGCTTTGGGGGCCTCAAGAATTAAGGATGCAGGGAGAGGAGGAGGGGGACTCAGCAAAAGTTCGTAAGGAGAAAAAGGCCCATAGCTTAGAACAGTGGTTCCTAAGCCTGAGAGCTTGTGAAAACACCAGTTTTGGGGCCCCACCCCCAGAGTTTGATTTGGGTAGGGCCTGAGAATTTGCATTTCTAATAGGTTCCCATGGGATGCTGATGATGCTGACCCAGGAACCACACTTTGAGAACCAATGGGTTAGCACGTCTGCTAGAAGACCTGGAGAAAGCGGAAAAGGTGTGACACTACTGCCCTGGTGACAGGTGGGGTTGAAAAAGAGTCAATACTAGGGTGTTGAGAGCCCAGCTTAGGTGAAAACCCACACGTTTATGGCAGGGTCAATGTGGACAAACAAGGAAATTATTCTAGATGTTAAGAGCAGGTTTTTTAGGACAGGAATGGAGAAGCCAATGATCAGATTCATTTAGGTTGGGGGACCGGTTCAGGGGCTAGGGTTGGAGAGGCTAGGTGGTCCAGAGGAATGAGCATATTGGTGAGAGTTTGTTTAGCGAGGTAGAGCATGGCCTTGAACTCATCTTCCCCATCCCACCTTCTCTGCCGCTGTTGCCTGTCTCAGCGAGGATCTCTGCCTCCTCAGGAAGGAGATTTGGGGTTGCCTGAACCCCAGATCTGAGTCATTCTTGCCTCCCTCTACCTCACCCTTTGCAGTTTATCCACACCAACTTCTGTTGACCTCTAGCTTGCAAATATTTCTCCAAGTCCATCTAACCTTTCTCCATCCTCATAGCTTCTTACCCAGTGTCGGTCCACCAACATCCTTCACCTGGATTCATGCAGAGGTCTCTCTGCTCGTCTTCCTTCTGCAAGTCTTGCCCACTCCTTCCTCCACCAATTCATTCTCAGTGCTGCGGGAGTCCTCTTTCTAAGACAGAGGTAAGCATTCCATGTTCCTGCTTAAAACCTTTCAACACCTATGCCATTACTCTAAAGAGAAACTATTTTTTCCTTTTAAAAAAACTTTTTATTGAAGTGGAGTTGATTTACCGTGTTGTTAATTTCTTCTGTTATATATATTCTTTTTCATATTCTTTTCCATTATGGTTTGTCACAGGCTGTTGAATATAGTTCGCTGTACTGTGCCGTAGGACCTTGTTGTTTATCCATCCTATATAATAGTTTGCCTCTGCTAATCCCAAACTACCATTCCTTCCCTCCCCCGCCTTTCCCTTGGCAACCTCAAGTCTGTTCTCTATATCCGTGAGCCTGTTTTTGTTTCATAGAGATGTTGATTTGTATTGCATTTTAGATTCCACATATAAGTGATATCATGTGGTATTTGTCTTTCTCTGTCTGACTTACTTCGCTTAGTATGATAATGTCTAGGGCCATCCATGTTGCTGCAAATGGCATTATTTCATGCTTTTCAATGGCTGAGTCGTAGTCCATTGTATATATGTATCACATCTTCTTTATCCATTCATCTGTCAATGGACATTTAGGTTGTTTCCATGTATGGCTATTGTAGGTGGTGCTGCAGTGAACATTAGGGTGCATATATCTTTTCGAATTACGGTTTTCTCCAGATGCATGCCCAGGAGTGGGATGGCAGGATCATATGGTGACTCTATTTTTAGTTTTTGAGGAACCTCCATACTGTTTTCCATGGCTGCACCAATTTACATTCCCACCAACAGTGTAAGAGGGTTTCCCCACCCTCTCCAGCATGTGTTATTTGTAGACTTTTAAATGGCCATTCTGACTGGCATGAGGTGGTACGTCATTGTAGTTTTGATGTGCACTTCTAAAGAGAAACTTAAAAAAAAATTTTTTTGTGGTAAAAGTCACATAATATAAAACATACTATTTTACCCATATTTAACTGTACCATTCAGTGGCACTAAGTACATTCACATTGTCGTGCAGCTCTCACCATCATCATCTCCCAAATTTTTCACCTTCCTAAACTGAAATTCTGTCCCCTTTAAACACTGACTCCCCATTCCGCCTCCCCACCCCACCACCTGCTGGCATACCACTGTACTTTCTGACTCTATGAATTTGACTATTCTAGGTATAAAGAGACTTTTTAAAGGCTCTGTCTTGATGTTGTTCCTCCTCACTGTTCCAATCTCACCTCTTGATTCCATTGCCCTGGATACCTCTCCCTCCGTCCCTCTTTTCTCCCCTCACGTTGCTTTCGTATATTTGGGGATATTTTCACCTTCAGGCCTTCCAGCGTGTTCTTTCTGCCTGGAACGTCCCTCAGCGTCCCACCTTGATAACTCCTTATCTTTCCAGTCTTACGCCACTTCTTCTGAGAAGCCCTCCCTGCGCTCTTGTATCTGCATTATATGCTCCCTTATGTTAGCGTTTACTATAGGATACATCGTTGTTGCCTCCTGTTCTGCCTGCTCCACCCATTCGATAGCACACTGGGAGGGCAGGAGCTGTCGTGCTCTTGCTGCATCTCAGCACCTAGCGCGGTGCCGGGACCTTAGTAGATGTGGCATAAAGAAGGGATCAGCGATACAACTCTGAGCCCAAATGCTCTGAGATTTAAATGCTAGCTTTTAAGCATTTGCAAGCTTTAAGTTTAACCCTAGTCTGAGAATGCTATGTCTGAGTTCTGGTGGGAACCTGACCAAAGAAAGAATGATTCACACACGCATGCTGTGAATGTTGATTTTATTAGGAGGTGAGTCTTTTATACACATAATTAAAATAGGCTGTAAAAATAAGTACCTCAAAATAAAATGGCTCTTAGTATATCACCCCTCTCCGTTTACACCTCCCACTTTGGGAAATATGGTGACTTTCGGGATCAGTTGACTGAAAGTATCCAATTATATTCCTTTGAAGAAAGCCTTTTGATATTTGCTTCTTAAAAACAACAGTAACAGCAAAACTACCCTGAAGTCAAATGCCTGAGCTCCAGATTTCTCTGGAGTTAGTTGTTCACAGATAACAAGGCCTTCCGGGAAGAAAGCTACCTTTTTTTCAAGTTTCTATTTTAATTTAAAAAATATTGACTGACGTTCACTGTTGGCAGTTCTTACAAAACATCCCTTCCCTGTCCCCCTCGGGCTCTTGAAAATGTGTGCCTTTGAGTTCTCACACAGGACTCCTGGGTGTGACTAGTTACCATATGTTGGAGCCCTCATACCAGACAGAAGCCCCTTCCATTCCTGGAAGAAAAGGGGCTTCAGTGTCTGGTATGGCTGTGTGTGCGGCCTTCATATGAAAGTTCACACTCTGTCTGCAGAACCTAACCTCTGACTGATAGTGATATCTGAAAGCTGAGAAACTTTCTCCATCACCAGGAAAATGCTTTTCCCTACCCACTAGGACCCTTGAGCCAGAGCAAGTCGCTCTGAAGCTGACTCTGGCTGGAACTCGGGTTTCTTGAGCAATGGGTAGACTTTGGGGGCCCCGGCCATTGCTGGTGTTTCCGGCTCCCGCAGTTCAGCACCTTCCTTTCTCTGTGATGTCTCCATGCTGCAACCACGAGGCTTGCATATAGGCCACGATGCTGTAAGAATTTACAATAGAGAATTATGAGAGAACAGCTGGAACAGGGCGGGGAGGTCTCTGGCCACCTCTTTATCACTGGTAGACTAGGGGGTTCTATCGGTTATGGCAGCAGAATGCTGTACTGCATGAAGGGAGAGGGCCCGAGGGAACTTCTCTCACTCCAGCCTCCTTCCTGTCCCATAACATCAAGAGCCCTTTGCATCTACATTTTCCTTTTCTTGGAGTCTCTTTCCATCTCACTTCTGCCCGATGATGAACTCCCACATGGACCTCAAGATCAAGTTTTGCTCATCCCACGCAGAATTAGCTGCATCCTCTTTTGCCTTTCCATAGCCCTTTTCTCTCTTCCATAAATCATTACATTGTTTAGAAATATTTGGAGATAAGTGAATGCATAGGAATGAGGAGCTCTAGTTGAAATCTTAGAAGTCTTTGTGACCTTTGGCATGTCCTTCGACCTCTGGTGTCCTCTGTTTTCTCAACTGTTTTGAGCTCTAGGAACCTCAGGTTCTAAGCTGGCACACAGTTCCTCCTGATGGATGGACCACATCTGGAGCTGCTGGATGGGGTGTGAACATAAATCCAAACCCTTCTAAGGAAAAGCTTTGTGGAAACTTCCAAACACTGATTCCCCACCTTCCATGAGCCCCAGGGCTCTCCACGGGGGGAGCACTTACTGTACTTAGAGCTCATGGTATGACAGAGCTGGTAAGAGGGAAGCCAAGACTTAGAGGCTGCTAGCCCAGGACCACATGAACTCCGGTTGTAGGTCTGACTCCACAGCTCACCCCTCCCTACTGTGGACCATGACAGCACAGCCACGTGGTTGATAAATTAAAAAGGCGGGACAAGAAAACTTGTAAACCTAAGATTCTCTGCCCATTTGAGCAACTACCTCCTCCCCTTTAGTGTGCACTGTGTGCCTGCATTATACGCTAACTAGATCCCCTTAGAAGACACAGGAATTCCTACTCACCAAAAAAAAAGAAGCAATTTCCTCCTGATGCCAGCAAGGTGACGCCCTAGGAGTTCACATTCCTGTCTCAATCCTGTAAGGGCTCACAATAACCCACTGCTCACCTTGTTGGGCTATGTAAACTGTCAATATGTTACTTTGGTTTTGTTTTCTGGTCCATATTGGGAAATTTTTTAAAATTGGAGTATAGTTAATTTACAATGTCCTGTTAGTTTCGAGTGTGATCACAGCAAAGTGATTCATGTATATATTCTTTTCCATTATAGTTTATTACAAGATACTCAGTATAGTTCCCTGTGCTATAAAGTACGTCCTTGTTTACTTACTTTATATATGGTAGTGTGTACATGTTAATCCCAAACTCTTAATTTATCCCTCGCCCCCCCACCCCGCCCGGCAATGTTACTTTGATGTATAACCCATTGTCTGAAAAACTTATGTAGGGCTTCCCTGGTGGCGCAGTGGTTAAGAATCCACCTGCCAATGCAGGGGACACGGGTTCAAGCCCTGGTCCGGGAAGATCCCACAAGCCGCGGAGCAACTAAGGCCGTGAGCCACAACTGCTGAGACTGTGTGCCACAACTACTGAAGCCCGTGCACCCCAACAAAAGCCACTGCAATGAGAAGCCTGTGCACCGCAAGCCCGTGTAGTCTCCGCTCGCCACAATTAGAGAAAGCCCACGCGCAGCAACGAAGACCCAGCACAGCCAAAAATAAATTAATTTTTAAAAAACTCAAAAAACAGCTTATGTAACTGTGCCTTGACCTCTAACAGGTGGAACAGTCCTCAGAGTTTTCTGAAATACTGTCTCCCGGGTTATAATCCTTGGGATAGCATGACTAAAATTTTCTATTTCTTTCTTAGATTGACTGTTGATCAATTTTCGTTGATACGGTGATGGCCAACCCCTGACTTCATGGCCAGTCAACAGGCAGCTCTGGGATATGGACGGTCGGCAGTGCTGGCTAGTAGGTGTCACACCCTTCTGACAGATTTTTCATTCATTAAATACTTTGAGTACACACTAAGCTCTCTGCTGGACACAGGCTATGAGGTGAGCCAAACAGGTGTGGTTCCTGCCCTCAGGGAGCCTACGGTCTAGTTAGTGAGCAAGGTTGTAAAACATGATAATCACTAAATAATCATCAACTATCACGCTATGAAGGAAGAGTATAGGAAGCTTGGGGAGCATACACTAGAAGGATCGAAGTTAGATTGAGAAGGGGATTTTTCTCAAATGCTCTTTGAGAAAATGGTGTTCAACTTAAGACCACAGCTAAGTTGTGTTAAGAAGGATGTGTGGGTAAGGAAGGGGAAAGAGCACGAGGGTAGGCTCCTGGGGCTGAAGCATAGAATGGGGAGGGTGGTTAGTGGCAGGAGTGGGAGGCTGCGTCATGAAGGACCTGTTGTCCACGGTAAGAAATTGGGGTCTTAAGAGCAGTGAAAGCCGAGCGCAGAGCTTTGGGCAGGAGATGATGTGAACTGATGTACACTCGAAGGAAATTGCTCTGGCCACCTGGTGGAGAGAGGATGAGAGGGGAACACGTGTGGATGTGGGGAGAACGGCTCAGAGGCGAATTTGGTCCCCCAAGTGCTTGGGTGGCAGCAGTAGGCATAAAGAGAAAAGGGTGAATTGGAGGCATGTGTTGGAGGTAGAATCAATGTAGACCAGGTGTAGACCAGAACTGGAGAACATGGCTGTAGCAAAGGAGGAGAGAGGGTGGTAGATCACGTGTCACTTCTGATAGGAAGAATTCAGGAGAGGGAGCAGCTAAGTAGTGCAAGTAAGCTCTCTAAGGAGAAGGGGAGAGGTGGCACCCAGGTACCCAGGGACTCTTCTAAGAAGCAAGTCAAGGAGTGGCTGAGAACCAACTGCCTGGGTTCAAATCCTGTCTCTGCCACTTATTAGCTCTGTAATCTTAGGCAAGTTACATGACATCTTAGAGTCTGTTTCTTCATCTGCAAAATGGGGATAAAATAGTAATTGTCTCAGAGGATTGTTTGAGAAGGTTAAAATATATGAAATATTTAAAGTAGTGCCCCACACATAATAAGGGCTGTTTAAGTGTTTGCTATTATTATCTTTCAGAGAGGTTGTAGGGAGGAGAAGAACAGGATGGATGCAAAAGAACGTAGGCTTGTAGATCTACTTTGGAGAAAATGAGCCTACTCTCCTCTGATGGCATCTGTTTTCTCTATGAAGCACGAGGTTTGGGTGGCCAGTGGGTTGCGGATGGGCAGAGCCAGACAGTTATTCCCTCAGCATCTCCCTGTCGCATGTAAAGAACAACAAGCAGGAGAGGCCAGGTTCTCACGGTGACATGAAATTGACTCACTTTGGTACCAGGAAGGGCTGGGGCCGCACACCCTTCCTGCAGATGGGCTGTTGGCAGCTCAGCCCAGGAACCTCTCCTCCCAGCCTTCTGCCCTCCATGGCCTCCTCCACTCCCTGCTGTGACACGTCTTCCTGGGCTTTTATGTCATTGGAATGTAGCTTTTCTTTCTGTGGTTAGAGAGTTCTGGTCTTTCCTGCTAATAGCGCTTAATGATTGATGGTGCAGCCTTGGCCTCTTGTAATAATTTTTCAGGATCTTATTTACTTGCCACTTCGTGGAAGGGAAAGGTAATAGAAAAACTCCCTTTATACCAGAGGTTCTCAACCTTGGCTGTATATCCGAATAAACTGGAGAGCTTTAAAACATTCCCATGCCCAGGCTGCATCCCAGATCGACTGAGTCAAAATCTCTGCGGGTAGGAGCCAGACATCAGTAGTTTTTAAATCTCTCCAGGTGATTCCAATGTACAGCAAGCAAAGGAGGCTTCGGTTGCACATGGGTCCCGCTACAGCTAAATGTCTACAGCAGAGGGAAACAATTAGCAACTACTTAAGTGCCTCAATTCACATAAGCATTCAGTTACTTAAGACTGGTTCAAGATCCTGTCCCTGCTTCTGTGATATAAGATCATGAAGATCGTGCATATCTTAATCAAGATTCCATGCACACAGTGTAGGGCTGGGTCCAGGTGCATGTTACATAGTACATTGGGGGGTAGGTGTCAAGGGCAGCACACCTGTTTCATGCACCCCAAAGTCTCTTAAAAAAGGGAAAGCATCTCCTTAGCACACATATGAAGCAATGAAACTGCAGAAAAGAACCAATTATTGCATATTCTCAATGCTTTCATTTGTTTATATCTCTAGCTATGACACACATTAACTAGTCAGACTTGTTTTCTTTTGTTGTTTTTTGTTGATTTGTTTAGGTCAAAGAGACTATATTTCAACCAACTGCCAATCAAACAGGACTGGATAACTTACAAGCGGCACGGCTACTAACCCATTACTCACATGGACAGAGAGCTGGGACTCCTGAGAAGTTTGCATTGTGGGTCAGCTCTAGCTAAACCCAACCTATTCAGCTGAGACTCTAATGAAAACAGTGGCACATGAAAAGGCCTAAGGGCTGGGCAGCTTGAGGACAGGTCTGGCTCAGTCCCACACCTTGAGAAAATGAGAACTGGCCCAAGAAGGCACTAGTAATCAAGTCTGCTGTTTTGTACAAATTCTCTCAGCTGTTTGATCCGCATCTTATTATTTTCTCAACTATGAAATAAAGCAAAGAGCCTTCATGATTGATGGCTCCTGTCTCAGGAGGCTCAGCCTTCTGTGCAGGCAGGGACCTATGCAATGCAATGTGAGAATTCAAAGACGATGGTGAGAATTCCACCATCCACTTCCCACTTCCAACCTGCCTTCAATTCTGGTCTACTCTGCTGCCTATAACACCACCGATACTGATATGTAGGGCTCTGGTGTGCTACTACTGGTCCCTTTAAAATGCAAATCTATGTCAAGTCCCTTGTATCTTACTGCGGATATCAATAATCCTCTGGTGGGACTGATACAAGTGTGAGATAACCACACCTTAGGGGGCCTAAACAGACCGAAACTGAGCTAATATGTAGCCACTAGTTAACATCGGCTACTGAACACTTGAAAGGTGTTCAAATGGAGTCCAAATTGAGGTGTGCTGTCAGTATAAAATACCAGATCGTATAAAATACCAGATTTTGAAGATTTACTTTAAAAGACTCATTGATTTCATAAATTGATTACAAAGATATTTTGGATCTATTGGGCCAAATCAAATGTTATTAAAATCATTTCACCTGTTATTTTATTGTTTTTAAACGTGGCTACTAGAAAATTTTAAATCACATAATATGGCTTGTACTTGTGGCTCGTACCGTATTTCCCTTGGATGGGGCTGGTCGAAGACTAGACTGTTCGATGTGGTCCATTTTGGTGACGATCTAGGCTGGCACTCTCCCCATGGGCCTGGAGTACCCCTCCTTTGCTTCTCTATCCTTCCTCCTGCCTGTTATCTTCCAGACTTCAGCGCTCTTGTTTTGCAAACAAGAAAATTCCCCCAGAGAGATCAAAGGAATCGCCCACGTCCTACAGGGAAGCTCACACAGTCCAGTGGCCATGAGATTTAAAGGGCACTGAGCACAGAAGTTGCCAAGCCCTTGGAAGGTACAGACAAGAAAGAGTACCTGGAAGTGAGGCCGGCTGACTCTCACCTAAAGGAGACTAAACAAAAGAGGTCTGAGTGGTACAAGAAGGTTTCTAATCCCAGCCCCTGATTACAAGGAAGTATATGAGTTGCCTATAAATAAGTTGTATTACAAAACCGCCAGGAAGTGAGCTAGCTTGTTAGGGCCCTCTGTTTACTACTTATAACTTGAGGGAATTTCCAAATCTCCAATTATTAGTTTGGGGAAACAGGAGAACTTTTTCTCTGTGAGAGAGCCTACTCAGAACCCATTGTGTAATTGTCGAAAATAAACAATACTTTATGATAATGGGCTGGAAATGCTCCAGCAGTCCTTGACCTAAGCCCCAGGCCCCAGCCCAAAGAGCAGACGCTGGTTCTGTCTTACCCAATCGGGATGATGGCCAGGAAGGAGAGAAAGGAGGAGAGGGCAAAGCAGGTGCCCACGAACTTCTCCATGGTGAGCTGGTAGATCTTGTTGTACATGGTGGATGTCACCACCCCGGTCAGAGCCAGGGACAGCTGCAGGATGACAAACACCTTTCCTGTGGAAGGGACCGAGGTTACCAAGGTTACTAAGCTGTCCCTCCATGTTCCCTGAGAGCTGAGTCTCCGGGGGGTTCTCAGGAGACCCCTCCCCCTCCCCAGACTCCCTCTGTCTTCCTGGCTCATTTTGCAGGATCCTTGCCTCCACCCAGCTGACTCTTCCCGTGGCCCCTGGACGGTAGTATCTCCCTTTGACCGTGGCTTTTCAGCGGCTGACTTTCCGAGTCTTTCCCACCCTCCTGCTCTCACTCGCTCCACTCTGGTTGGACACCAGTGTGTTTCTAGTGTCTTCAAGGCTGCTTCTGGAACTCTCTCCTGTGCCTTCTGCCAGTCCAAACCCTGTGCCTCAAGCCGACTGGCTCTGAAACCGTCCACACAGAGAGAACCTCCGAGAAATTCCTTTCACTCACCATAAGAGGAGCCCTTGATGAGCTTGGACATTGCCGATCGGATGGTTGTGATGGGGATGAGAGCGAACAGCATGACGGCCCGAGCTGGAAAGGAATCACGGGAGAACACTCCTCACTGTAGCCCAGCCTTGGCCAAAGAGTAAATTAGAATAGAGCAAAGGCCTCCCCTACCCCCTCTCCCACAATCCTATGTGGCCTTGAAGAAATGGTTTCTCTCCTGGCAGACTAGGACCCCCCCCCACCTCCTCCCCCTGCCCCGGGCAGGCTGATTCTCCCAGCACATTGCTGCAGACCCGTCTGCAAGGTGCCAAGCACAGTGGTGACAGAGGGTGAAGGGTGTCTTCATTGGTAGAGTTGTTTCTAGGGAAGTAGAGCTGATGTCACTCAGAGCTCCTTGCCTCCTGGGAGAGGTGTCTGCGCTTGCCGTTCATCGTCACCTCTGGGAGATGGTCCCAGGAGCTTTGGCAGACTGCATCTAGAAATGTGTGCCACTAACTCACCTGCCACACACCCCTCCTTCCCTCAAGCCCTGTTCATTATCCCTTGGCGGGTGTGTGGGGGGGCGGGGTAGGGAAGGAAGGGGAGGGGGGACTCTGGCTCTTGCCCACGGCCTGTTGAACTGGGAGCTGGCGAAAGGTAATCTTGCCATGTTGTGAGGGGTTTTTCTGAGTTGTGTGACCTCTGCCAAAGGACGGTCTCTGGGAACCATCTTGAGTTGTTCGAATATGTTAGCCACTAGCCAGCCACGTGACTATTAATTTAAATGAAATAGTACGAAAAATTCTGTTAAGTTGCACTGGCCACATTTCAAGGGCTTCCTAGCCATACGTGGCTAATAGCTAGTGTATTAGGCAGAAAGATACAGAACATTTCTATCACTGTAGAAAGGTCTGTTGGAGCACGGGCCAGAGCTCTCTGCTTGTGGGCTGTCTTCGTCCTCAGATAGGAACTTCATTCTGCTTCCTTGAGGGAATGAATGTATTACATTGGTTGTGGAAGGCATTTATGGAGAATTTTTCTCTCTTTTTAAAAAGCTTGTGCTTGACCCAAAAGGATTGAAATGATTTTAATGAAAGGACTTTTTCAGCTGGATTACGTAATGTTTTATCCCTTTTAAACTGGGGAGAAGAAACTCAACCCCATCTCCTCCACTCGAGGGCATCCTGAAGGCTCTCTGCTGACTCCAGGCACCACTGACCAGCCCTCCCTTGACTTCCTAGAGCTTTGGGCACCACTCTGGTAACATTTCAGGGGCCACACATTGTCGGTAACAATACCGACAAGCTCAAGTGCACATAATCCTGTCTCCCTTGTGTCTCCCAGACAGCAGGTATAATCTCCGGTGCTGAGCTGGGACACCTAGACCACAGCATCCCTGGGGTCAGCCCCGTGACTCGGGGGATGCGCAGTGTCCTTGTCCTGCCTCCCCAAGAATGCCAGACTCACCAATGTAGAACATGTATGTCTCTTTCACAAAAGCCAAGAGGAGGGCTCCAGACGCAAAGGAGACCATTCCAATCATGATCATGGTGGTGTCCTGGAAGTAGCGGGAGAAGACCAGGACGCCCAGGAAGCTGGTGATGAAGATGGTGTACCCTGAAGCCATACCATAGCCCAGCTGCACTTGGTTCCAACTCAGAGGCTCCCGCAGCAGAAAAAGGGGCATCATGTCCACTGTGCCCACCACTGCCAGGTCATATGTGATAGCACCCACAAAGAGCAGAGCAATAATGGTTTTCTTGGGCTTCGCTTTTGCAGGAGACGAAGGGTGCCTTATCACACGCTGCTTGTCTGTCGGATCAGGATCCAGGGTGTTATCCGTGCAGACTGTGCCAGACACCGTATCCACAGCCTTGCTGGGCTTGGCCGTGGACTCAGGGACCTTCAGCACCAAGAGGCTGTAGAAAAGGGCACAGGTGGCACAGCTCACGCTGAAGGCGGTCAGCACCAGGCCCTGGCTGGAGTGCCCGACTATCTGCTTGAAGAGGTGCCCAGAGATCATGCTCCCGCAGAATCCCGCCAAGCCCAGGATCAAGTCGATCACGATGAGGCGCAGGGAGCGGCGGCCCTCCGAGGAGCCGAGGGATCCCAGGGCCATGACCCCCGACCAGAACGCCGAGAAGCCACCGCACAGCCCGTTCAGCGCTGCCGCCCCGTAGAGCATCTCCACGGGCCAGTCCAGCAGCACCTTGAGCAGCAGCGCGAGGCGGGCGAGCATGAAGCCCAGCAGAGACATGCAGATGGAGATCTTGGGGTGGTAGCGGTCGCTGAGCCAGCCCAGCCCATAGGCCGACAGCAGGGGTGTCAGGCCTATCACAAGGTTGTAGATGATGTAGAAGTTGGAGATGGCTCTCTGCTGTTGGTTCTCTAGAGCCCCCGGGGGCGCCGGGCTAGCGCTGTGGTTGGACAAGGCCTCGACTCCGAAGGACGCCTTCACCACGAGGAGCAGCCCCGCGTCGTAGAGGGAGGCGGCCATCTGGGTGGAGGCCACCACGGGCTCGATCCAGGTCGACACCTGGGGGCGAGACAGGGGGCCCCTGCACGGGCAGGTGGTCCCCGGGCCCATGTCGTCTCTCCGATGGGGGATGGAGGGAGGGGCTTGCCCGCTGCTGCTGCCGCAGCTGCTCCCGGGAGGGAGGGAGGGCGGGCGCGCAGCCAGGGTGCACGCGGGGAAACCTGCGAGCCGAGCTGAGCCAGGCGCAGGGCGCAAGTGACAGCAGCCAGCGGGGCGGCCCAGGGCCTCTGGGACCACGGCCACGCCTACCCGGACCAAAAAGGGCCATGCTCCGCCCCCGGCGGCGGAGCCGGACTGGAGGCGGCCCAGGGAAGCGAGGCGCGGGGGAGTCTGGAGTCCGGCTGTGCCCCCGCGGCACGCTGCTCCGGGCAGCGCGGCCGCTTGAAGGGCCGATTTCCGCACGGCCGGGCGTGCCTGGACCTCCCGCAGGTCGCTGGGCACCTTCCCCTGGGACTTGGCCCCCTCAAGGCAAGGGGCAAAATTCTGTACCTGGAAGGCAGTTTGGGGCAAGCCGTGAGGTGCCTGGGATCAGCGTGTTGGCGGCGGTGGGGGGGGGGGGGCGGCGGTGAGGTTTTATTTTGGGGTTTAAAAGTGACAGGGACCTATGTGCTGTGGGGAGCTGGGTAGCAGAGACTTTGAGAGAAATTTGAAAAACTCAGGAGTCCTAGTATCTCTTTGAGGTGCTGATTTCAATTCTTTTGGATACAGACCCCGCAGTGGGATTGCTAGATCATAGTGCTGCTTTTATTTTTTTGAGGAAACTTCGTTGTTTTCCATAGAAGCTGCCCATTTTCCTTTCACAGCACCAGTGCACAAGGGTTCCAATGTCTCACATCCTCACCAACACTTACCTATTCCGATAAATAGCCATCTTGACAGGTGTGGGGTGATACCTCAGTGTGGTTTTGATTTGCATTTCCCTGATGATTAGCTTATCTTTTCATACGCTTCTTGGCCATTTGTATATCTTCTTTGGAGAAATGTCTATCCAAGTCCTTAGCCCATGTTTGTTTTACAACTGAATTGTAGGAATTCTTATATATGTTGGAGATTAACTCCCTTTCAGAGATATGATGTGTCATATTTTCTCCCATTCTGTAGGTTGCCTTTTCACTCTGTTGATTTTTTTTATTTTGCAGTGCAGAAGCTTTTTAGTTTGATGTAGTCCCACTTGTTTATTTTTAGGTTTTTTCTTAAAATATATAAATTTTTGGCTGCATTGGGTCTTTGTTGCTGCGCACGGGCTTTCTCTAGTTGTGGCGAGTGGGGGCTACTCTTCGTTGCGGTGCACGGGCTTGTCATTGAGGTGGCTTCCCTTGTTGCAGAGCATGGGCTCTAGGTGCGTAGGCTTCAGTAGTTGTGGCACGCAGGCTCAATAGTTGTGGCTTGTGGGCTCAGTAGTTGTGGCTCACGGGCTCTAGAGCGCAGGCTCAGTAGTTGTGGTGCACGGGCTTAGTTGCTCCACAGCATGTGGGATCTTCCCGGACCAGGGCTCGAACCCATGTCCCCTGCATTGGCAGGTGGATTCTTAACCACTGCACCACCAGGGAAGTCCTATTTTTAGGTTCTTGAAGAGAGATTAGTACTCCTGTGTTCGTTGCAGCACTATTCACAGTAGCCAAGATGTGGAAGCAACCTAAATGTCCACTGATGGATGAACGGAAAAAGAACGTGGTATATAAATACAAATGAATGTTATTCAGCCTTTAAAGAGAAGGAAATCCTGAGATTCGTGTCAGCATGGATCAACCTTGAGGACACTATGCTAAGTGAAATAAACCTGTTGTAGAAAGACAAATGCTACATGATTTCCCATATGAGGTATCTAAAATTGTCAGATTCATAGAGTGGAACGGTGGTTGCCAGGGATTGGGGGCGGAGGGAGGGAGAAATGGGGAATTACTAGTCAAGTAGCATAAAGTTTCAGCCAAGCTAAATGAAGAAGCTCCAGAGATCTGCCGTACAACACTGTATTTACAGTCAGTAACACTATATACACTTAAAAATTTGTTAAGAGGGAAGCTCTCATGTTAAGTGTTCTTACCACAATTAAACAACAACAGCAACAAAAAACAAACAAAAACCCCAAACGAGACCCTCAGGAGCAGCTAGGCTCAGCCCTTCCTGCAAGACAAAGGCCTCTTGGAGAAGAGTCCTTCTTTGAGCACCTGAATTAAAGGGCCAGGAGCCAGCACAGGACCCAAGCCAGCGTGGGTCCCAGCCTGGAGGCTTTGTCCTTAAACCCCAGCGCCAAGGGAGAGAGGGGGAGGTCCTGCCAGCCCTGTGTGTCCCTGCAGATGCTAAAATTGGACTCTTGCAGGGGGTAGATCCCCCAAGAACAGCCAGGATCATTTGCTGCTGAATGAAGTCCCCAGGACCCTTTCTATTTCTCTGCAGTTGTTCTTCTTCTGTCTCACGGGCTCACTGCCTTGGACTAGGTGGAGACCGGTTTCCCTGGCTGGCTTGCTTCCTCTAAGTACACACTCCTGCAGAGAGGACCTTCTTCTGACTTGAGTCTCCCTTGTATGACTTCAGGTTCCTGCTCGCCAGGGCTGCTGTGCCTGTGTCGGGGTCGAGCAGACAGGGAGAGAGGTGGAGCGTTTGTTTTGACTTTCCATTGGGGTGGGGAGTGAGGGAGGCAGAAAAGAGGCATGGGGAAGTGAGACTCGGGTCTGCTGGAGAGAACAGGAACCCCCGTGTCAGTGTGGTCAGAGGAACTTTAGAAGAATAGGAAGGTCCAATAGGGCTCTAAACAGCTTGCTGTCTCATGTGTGTATATGAATCCTTCCTGAGACCTCACCCTACGTCCTTGGTTCTTTAGAAAAGTCTACTCATGAATGTTTTGTGTAAGTGGGATTTTTTATTTTTTTAATTTGGTGGAAGCTGGTGAATAATCTGTGATTCATGTCTGGATTAACTTAACTCTGGGCAGAGATCGTGAGCAAGCAGAAGGAGAGGAGACCACAAGAACACCAGTCTCCCAGGGACTTGCTGAAATCTGGGACGGGCTTGGGAATGTCCCAGGCTGTGGACTTGGGTGGTTAAGCCATCTGACCCAGATCCTGAGGGCCAGGGAGACCCTCGCTGCTGACGCAGGCTGCACTGCTGGGAAAAGTGTTCTTCTCTATTGTTGGTATTTTAGGGGCTGAGGTGAGCCTTTTCCCAAGACATTACAAGTGAAGGAAAGAAGATGCCCTCCAAGACATAAATATATAATGAACAAAGCAAAGATATACAAACTTATCCTAGGAGACAGAGATAAACCTTGTCAGTGACCATCCAAGAACTTTCTTTCTAGGGTTTCCCAATGGCTGGCCCATCGCTACATGCAGGGGCCACCCCAAGTTCCCTTGCCTGAGCGCAGGCAATCTTCTAGTTGTGATTTCACCTCCCAATAGAGCTGAGCGCAGGAAGAAAATGTGCTAGTTACGCGAATGCTCCAAATAATTTCTCATGGTAAGTTAATACATTGGCATTCTGATTTCTCTGCCTTTCTAATTTGGTTAACGTAGGCCTCTGTCTGCGAAATGACTTCCCTCTCCGAGTGCTGCTGACGTTTTTTATTCTCTCAGGCTGAGAGCTATGACTCATTTATAATAAGCTCTCAAAATAATGAATGCCACCCACGGATCTTCTTGGGAAATTGTTTCATTGGCTACTCCCCCTCAGGGTGGCACCCTAACATTGCCCAATTTTATAGATGAGGAGACAGACTTAGGGTGGCTAAATCATTTGCACGAGGTCACCCAGAGCCAGAATTCAAATCTTGGTTTGTGTGACTTGAGAGTCCATGCTATTTTCACAATGCTCCGTTTCTGACGTAATTGAAGAGAGACATTTTCAAAATGCATTTTTGTGTTCAAAACTTTGTCGAATACTGTAAGCCTATTCCTAAGGTATTTTCAAACTCAGTGATTCATTTGTTCATTCATCATCCATTCATCTACCATCCAGCCATCATTTACAAGCATTTTTTGAGAATCAGGCTCACTACTTGGTACCAGGGATACAAAATCCTTTGCCCTCAAGGATCTTTCAAGTCTGAAGAGTTCTCAAGAGGCACTGTACAAACACTCCGAGTTCTGTTTTACACCTGTAGTCACTGACGCCAGGCCATGCCTCCTCTTTCAAAGATTCTGGCTTAATGGGATTCCCGTCTACCCCAAGCTCTGCTCCCAACATGAATGACCTCATGAACAACCTGCTCAACACTGCAGAAGTAAGACATCTGTTTTTACTGGCCAGGATACATTGATTCTTCTTCTGGTAAGAACACCCCATTTTTCCTCTGATGAACCATCTTCCAAGTGGAAATGAGACTCAGGTCTGGCCAATCACAGCACGGAGTGCCTGTGATGACAGTGTTTGGTTTGGAGATGGAAATGTGACTCAAATTTGAACCAGTAAGAATGAGGCCCAGGACTCTGACTTAAATAGTTAGGGAGGAGACACTTATTCTTCTCTGCTCACCTTAGACTGCTGAGGATGAAAGCCTGGAGTTACTGGCAGCCGTTTTGCTCCCCCTAGAGCAGAGCTTGCCTGAGATCTCCCTATAGAGGACAGCAGAGCTGAAAGATGGAGAGTCAGATCCTGATCACATCCTACGAGCTCTGCCTGAAGCTAAACTACCTCTTCACCTTTTTTTTCTTCTTTTTTAACATCCTTATTGGAGTATAATTGCTTTACAATGGTGTCTTAGTTTCAGCTGTATAACAAAGTGAGTCAGCTATACATATACATATATCCCCATATCCCCTCCCTCTTGCGTCTCCTTCCCACCCTCCCCATCCCACCCCTCTAGGTGGTCACAAAGCACCAAGCTGATCTCCCTGTGAGATGCAGCTGCTTCCCACTAGCTATCTAGTTTACATTTGGTAGTGTATATAGATCAATGCTATTCTCTCACTTCATCCCAGCTTACCCTTTCCCTCCCCGTGTCCTCAAGTTCATTCTCTACGTCTGCATCTTTATTCCTGTCCTGCCCCTAGGTTCTTCAGAACCTTTTTTTTTTTGGATTCCATATATATGTGTTAGCATACGGTATTAGTTTTTCTCTTTCTGACTTACTTCACTCTGTACGACAGACTCTAGGTCCATCCACCTCACTACAAATAACTCAATTTTGTTTCCTTTTTATGGCTGAGTAATATTCCATTAATGTATGTGTCACATCTTCTTTATCCATTCATCTGTCGATGGACACTTAGGTTGCTTCCATGTCCTGGCTATTGTAAACAGTGCTGCAAATATTGTGGTACATGACTCTTTTTGAATTATGGTTTTCTCAGGGTATATGCCCAGTAGTGGGATTGCTGGGTCGTATGGCAGTTCTGTTTTTAGTTTTTTTTATTTTTTTTGCGATACGCAGGCCTCTCACTGTTGTGGCCTCTCCTATTGTGGAGCACAGGCTCCGGACGCGCAGGCTCAGCAGCCATGGCCCACGGGCCCAGCCGCTCCGTGGCATGTGGGATCCTCCCAGACCGGGGCACGAACCCGTGTCCCCTGCACCGGCAGGTGGACTCTCAACCACTGCGCCACCAGGGAAGCCCTGTGTTTAGTTTTTTAAGGAACTTCCATACTGTTCTCCATAGTGGCTGTATCAATTTACATTCCCACCAACAGTGCAAGAGGGCTCCCTTTTCTCCACACCCTCTCCACCATTTATTGTTTGTAGATTTTTGATGATGGCCATTCTGACTAGTGTGAGGCGATACCTCACTGTAGTTTTGATTTGCATTTCTCTAATGATTAGTGATGTTGAGCATTCTTTCATGTGTTTGTTGGCAATCTGTATATCTTCTTTGGAGAAATGTCTATTTAGGTCTTCTGCCCATTTTTGGATTGGGTTGTTTGTCCTTTTCATATTGAGCTGCATGAGCTGCTTGTGTATGTTGGAGATTAATCCTTTGTCAGTTGCTTCATTTGCAAATATTTTCTCCCATTCTGAGGGCTTTTTGTCTTATTTATGGTTTCCTTTGCTGTGCAAAAGCTTCTAAGTTTCATTAGGTTCCATTTGTTTATTTTTGTTTTTATTTCCATTTCTCTAGGAGGTGGATCAAAAAGGATCTTGCTGTGATTTATGTCATGGAGTGTTCTGCCTATGTTTTCCTCTAAGAGTTTTATAGTGTCTGGCCTTACATTTAGGTCTTTAATCCGTTTTGAGTCTATTTTTGTGTACAGTGTTAGGAAGTGTTCTAATTTCATTCTTTTACTTGTAGCTGTCCAGTTTTCCCAGCACCACTTACTGAAGAGGCTGTCTTTTCTCCATTGTATATTCTTGCCTCCTTTATCAAAAATAAGGTGACCATATGTGTGTGGGTTTATCTCTGGGCTTTCTATTCTGTTCCATTGATCTATATTTCTGTTTTTGTGTCAGTACCATACTGTCTTGATTACTGTAGCTCTGTAGTATAGTCTGAAGTCAGGGAGCCTGATTCCTCTGCTCTGTTTTTCCTTCTCAAGATTGCTTTGCTATTCGGGGTCTTTTGTGTTTCCATACAAATTGTGAAATTTTTGTTCTAGTTCTGTAGTAGTTCAAACTACCAAAAATGCCATTGGTAGTTTGATAGGGATTGCATTGAATCTGTAGATTTCTTTGGGTAGTATAGTCATTTTTACAATGTTGCTTCTTAACAAAAACTTCTGTATTCCCCTTTCCCAATCCCAGTTTGATTTAGGTTTTCCATCAATTGCAAGTGAAAGAGATTTGATGGAGTCAAACCCAAGGCCTCTAATCTCTAGTGACCTCCACCCTTCTTCAGCCACAAACTCCCTTGGATCCTGGATCTGATCATCAACCGTAGCTGTGCCACCTCCAGAATCACTAATTCAAATACCCCACTCTGACTACAGCCTCCTCTCCTGTGTTGCTTGTTCAGCTACTTCTACTTCAACATTTCTTTGATCTTATCAGGATGCACACACCCCTACACTAATGTATGATTTTTCCAAATCATTCCAAATCGATGTATGATTTTTTCTTTCTTCTCTTCCTCTGCTATCTACCTCTATCTATCTAACTTAGGTAGCAGAGGTACATCATTTTGGTAACACCCTTTTCAATAGATCAAACTCTCTGGTTCTTTTATCTTTGCATGCCAACCTTGGATAAACCCAGTTATCTGCTGGCATTCAAGTAGCTGAGGACTAGTTGGGGGGAAGTCTCACAGTCAGATTTTAACTATAAATTTACAGACTCCAATCTCCAATGAGCCCTCTAAACTACCCAGCAGTCCTATGCTGTTTCTCCAGTCAAGTCTCACTCTTTCATGCTCCAAAATTACAAGTTCAGAACTTTGCATTCCTTTCAACCTTTCAGACTCCTCTACTATTTTCTATTTTACTTCCAGCCAGTCCCTTCAAACTCTACTATTTTCTATTTTATTTTCAGCTCTATCGTGTCACTAAAATGGATTTTCTGAGGTCAGTGATTCCATGTCATTAAATCTAATGGACATTTTCAGTCCTTATCCTACTTGACTCTGAGCAACCTTTGAGAGTTTTAGCCTCTTTCTTAAATCTTTGAGAGTTTATTCTCTTGCTTCAGTAATACCACACCTTCCTGGTATATCTCCTTTCTCTTTGACCACTCTTCCCTTTCACCTTTGGAGACTCAAACTCTAACCAGTCTTTTTTTTTTTTTAATAAATTTATTTATTTTTGGCTGTGTTGGGTCTTTGTTGCTGCACACGGGCTTTCTCTAGTTGCGGCGAGCAGGGACTACTGTTCGTTGCAGTGCATGGGCCTCTCATTGCAGTGCATGGGCCTCTCACTTCAGTGACTTGTTACAGAGCATGGGCTCTAGGTGCACAGGCTTCAGTAGTTGTGGCATGCGGGCTCAGTAGTTGTGGCACACAGGCTTAGTTGCTCCACAGCATGTGGGATCTTCCAAGACCAGGGCTCAAACCCGTGTCCCCTGCATTGGCAGGTGGATTCTTAACCACTGCACCACCAGGGAAGCCCTAACCAGTCTTTAAAGTTAAAATTCCTTGTAAATTGGTGCAGCCAGTGTGGAAAACAGTATGGAGGTTCCTCAGAAAGCCAAAAATAGAATTACCATATGACCCAGCAATCCCACTCCTGGGCATATATCCAGGCAAAACTATAATTCAAAAAGATACATGCACCCCTATGTTCATAGCAGCACTATTCACAATACCCAAGACACGAAAACAACCTAAATGTCCATCGACAGATGAATGGATAAAGAAGACATATATACAATGGAGTACTACCCAGCCATAAAAAAGAATGAAATAATGCCATTTGCAGCAACATGGATGCACCTAGAGATTATCATACTAAGTGAAGTAAGTCAGAAAGAGAAAGAAAAATACCATATGATATCACTTATATGTGGAATCTAAAATATAACACAAATGAACCTATCTATGAAACAGAAACAGAATCACAGGCATAGAGAACAGACTGGTGGTTGCCAAGGGGGAGGGAGGTGGGAGAGGGAAGAACTGGGAGTTTGGGATTAGCAAATGTAAACTATTACATATAGAATGGATAAACAACAAGATCCTACTGTGTAGCACAGAGAACTATATTCAATATCCTATGATAAACCATAATGGAAAAGAATGTAAGAACGTAACATTAAAATTCCTTGTTGGCTCAGTCATAGGCTTTCTTCTCAGTCTCTTCTCTAAACAATCTCACCTACACATATAGCTTTAAGTACCATGTATGTATAGATGACTCATTGTTATGTCTCCAATCCAGACCCTTTTGAGCTCCAGACCCACATATCAACTACCTACTTGATATCTTTCCAATGTGTGCAAGTCCATACTCATAGTCTCCTTTCCCCACCCCCATTATAGTGTTCCCTACCACCCATCCATCCAGATGTATAAACTAGAAAGGTATCCTTGATATCTTTCTCTCTTGCCTTATTTATACAATTCTTTACCAACTCATCTTTACTTAACCTCTTAAATATCTCTGGAATCCATCTAGTTTTTTCCATTTTCATCTTAGCACCCTAGTTCAAAGTATCATTATCTCTTGCTTGACCTACACCATCAGCTACTGATTGGTTCATCTTTATCTATTTTCATTCTTCTCCAGGAATGAAATCAGATTTCTCTCTTCAAGATACACATTCTATTCTAAAGCCAAATCCTCTTACCATGGTCCGCCAGCCTTGCATAGTCTGGTGAGTACCTTCCTTTACACCTTCATCTCGTACCATGCTCCTCGTTGTCTCTACTCCAGCCATAGTGGCTTTCTATTTCTCAAATGTTCTTTGCGCTCTTCCTACAACAGGCCTTTGCACATACTATTCCTTCTCTCTAGAACCTGTTAAAATCCTATTTTTGCCCAGTTAACATTGAATTATTCTTTGGGTCTCAGCTCAAGTGCCATTTCCTCAGGAAAGTATTCCCTGACTTTCCTGGCTGTCATTCCACCCCACCCCCATTAAAGGGTCCCTCAGCACCATGTAACTCCTCTTCTTGTCACAGTTGCAATTTTCACATTTGTTTTGGTGATAAATTTGTTTCATGTCTCTTGGTGCCATGGGACTGTAAAAATCAATGAGGGCCGAGACCATATTTTCATTGCCAAAGCCCCAGAGCCTGCTACATTGTCTGGCACCTAGCAGGCGTGCAATCGGTATTTGTTAAGTAAGTGAATAAAGATATTACATTCCCACTGTTTGGGAAACCCATGGGTTTAGATTTGAGATACAGAGAATTTAAATATTAGTCACTGTTTAAACCAGTCTTATAAAGAACTTGAGGCCCCAAACCCACAGTTAGTAAGTCCTAGTCTTCTAATTCTGTGACTCACACCTTCCATTGTGTCACTCTCCCTCCCATCCAGCAGTAGTGATGGGTTACACTAAACCAAACCCTCTGACATCTTAGCATGTATTTGTAGCAGAGTAGCATGTGGCCACGAGGCTAAGTTTGAGTCACTGGTACCTTTGGGATGAGACTCTTAGCCTCATCAGCACTATACTTTGGACAGGCTGTAGATTTTATTTAGTGGTGACAAAGGTGAACTCAGAATCCTGCTATTCCTGCAAGCCCTGCTTTACTTAAAGTTTGCAGTCAGTGGAGCTGGATGTAGAGGCAGAAGCTACAGCCCATATTTCCAGTCTCATCACCTTCTGGCAGCCCCTAACATACCAAGAAAATTTTTGGCAAAAGGACCTTTGGGATCATTTTAATCTCAGCTAAGAACCTTGTTGGTTCTCCTTGGTCAGGATATAGCAACCCTTAAAACACACACACACACACACACACACACACACACACACACACACCTGTGCTTCTCTGTCTCAGTCAAAAGTTAATGTCACCATTCCCTCCACTCAGGTGCTTCACCATAGGGATTCTCTAGGGGGAAAGATCCCTATCTTTCAGGAGCTGACAGAGACTTGAAGTTCCCTAATTTAGGGAGTGGAGTTCTAAGCTACAGTCCTTACCCAACACATGCTCAACCACCTCAAAGTGAAAAATCTCCACAATGTTACCAAAAAAATTAAGAAATTAAAATAAAGTTCCTATTCCTGATTAAAGAAGCTTTGTCTCAAAATACCATCCTGCATAATTCAGGAAGGAGAGGAGACAAGGGGGGAAAAAAGGAGGCAGTTTTCCTGTTTTAAAACTGAAATATAATGAGTCACCCTGACTCACTATTTTCTTGTCTGCACTATCATTTTTAGGAGTCAGATTTTTCTTTGTGAACCAGAAAAAGCAGATCTTGGAGAGACATGGTTGGCACAGGCCTGGAAACACCTCTGTAATGAGTTAAATCAAGTTAGGACATGATCACTTTCTGATTTCAGAGAGTGAAAGTGTCAGAGAAACACAAACGCTATGAAAAAGGCTGAAACTAGTCCAGAGGAAGAAAAGAAACAATCAAGGGCATTTCCCACATGTAGATATTGCCAAACTTTTAGAATCACAGTAGGGCTGAGGAGAAAATAAAACCCATCTGCATCCCCTTTCAGAAATCAAGTTAGGGCTTCCCTGGTGGCTCAGTGGTTAAGAATCCGCCTGCCAATGCAGGGGACACAGGTTCAAACCCTGGTCTGGGAAGATCCCATATGCCGCGGAGCAACTAAGCCCATGAGCCACAACTACTGAGCCTGTGCGTCTGGAGCTTGTGCTCCGCAACGAGAGGCCGCGACAGTGAGAGGCCCACACACCGCGATGAAGAGTGGCCCCCACTCGTCGCAACTAGAGAAAGCCCATGCACAGAAACAAAGACCCTACACAGCCATAAATAAATAAATATTTTTTAAAAAATTGGATCATATATTCACCTTTCTCTTTATAAAAAAAAAAAATCGAGTTAACGTTTTGAAGATTTAGGTTGTGTCATCATAGATCTGGGTTAGAGTTTATTCCACATCACTACCCTTTAATAACAGTGCCATCTCCTTTTTCGACCAGCTTATGTTTTGGGACTTCTCTGTTCATGGATTTCACCTTCAATCTGACTACCTGCTCAACATTTTCCAAAAGTTCCTTGATGATTCTGGTTCACTCATGGCACCTACTCTGATTGCCTTTGACTCAGTGGAGTTACACTTATATTCCCTCTGCATTCAATAATATTCTGAGAGGAAGGAGAGGTAATGCATATATCCACCCCCCATCTTGAGATAAAAGCCATAGACTATCTTCAAGTGTCAAGGCTCTTGTATAAGAGATAGCTTGTGGCTTCTTTGATATAAACTCATATTTGTGATTATAAGACCTAACTCCTGAATCCAGAAATTAAATGAATATAGGATTAGTGAGATCTATTGCAGTGATACTTAGTGCATGTAAAATTGTGTCCTTTTGGCTAGTCACTTAAAATATTATACAAAATATATTGTGATTATGGTAAAAATTCTTGTCATGATTTTTTATAAAATTTGTTAGATGGTGAGATAAAAGTATAAAAAATGTGTTTTGATTGAAGCATTTAGTTCATTTACATTTAGAGTAATTATTGATATGTATGTTCTTATTGCCATTTTGTTAATTGTTTGGGGTTTGTTTTTTGCAGGTTTTTTTGTTCCTTTCTTTTCTCCTGTGATTTGAGATTATCTTTTAATTTTTAATTTTTATTTTTAGGCTGTGTTGGGTCTTTGCTGCTGCATGCAGACTTTCTTTAGTTGCGGCGAGCAGGGGCCACTCTTCGTTGAGGTGTGCAGGCTTCTCATTGCGGTAGCTTCTTTCGTTGTGGAACACGGGCTCCAGGTGCATAGGCTTCAGTAGTTGCAGCTCGTGGGCTCAGTAGTTGCAGCACACAGGCTCTAGGGCACACAGGCTTCGGTAGTTGTAGTGTACAGGCTCAGTAGTTACGGCTCACAGGCTTAGTTGCTCCGTGGCATGTGGGATGTTCCTGGACCAGGGATTGAACCAGCGTCCCCTGCATTGGCAGGTGGATTCTTAACCACTGCACCACCAGGGAAGCCCCCTGATGATTATCTTTAGTGCTATATTTGGATTCCTTTCTCTTTTTTGTGTGTATCTACTATAGATTTTTGGTTTGAGGTTACCATGAGCTTTTAATATAGCACTCTATATTATTATATATGATTGTTTTAAGTTGCTGATCTCTTTATTTTTTGCCTGATTACTTCCTTTTATTTTTTTAACATCTTTATTGGAGTATAATTGCTTGACAATGGTGTGTTAGTTTCTGCTATATAACAAAGTGAATCAGCTATATGTATACATATATCCCCATATCCCCTCCCTCTTGTGTCTCTCTCCCACCCTCCCTATCCCACCCCTCTAGGTGGTCACAAAGCACTGAGCTAATCTCCCTGTGTGATGCAGCTGCTTCCCACTAGCTATCTATTTTATACTTGGTAGTGTATATAAGTCCATGCCACTCTCTCACTTCATCCCAGCTTACTCTTCCCCCACTCCGTGTCCTCAAGTCCATTCTCTATGTCTGCGTCTTTATTCCTGTCCTGCTTCTAAGTTCAGAACCTTTTTTTTTTTTGATTCCATATATATGTGTTAGCATACGGTATTTGTTTTTCTCTTTCTGACTTACTTCACTCTGTATGACAGACTCTAGGTCCATCCACCTCACTACAAATAACTCAATTTTGTTTCTTTTTATGGCTGAGTAATATTCCATTAAATATATATGCCACATCTTTTATCCATTCATCTGTTGATGGACATGTAGGTTGCTTCCATGACCTGGCTATTGTAAGTAGAGCTGCAATGAACATTGTGGTACATAAGTTTTTTTTTTTTTTTTTTTTTTTTGCGGTACACAGGCCTCTCACTGCCGTGGCCTCTCCCGCTGTGGAGCAAAGGCTCCGGACACGCAGGCTCAGCGGCCATGGCCCACGGGCCAGCCGCTCCGCGGCATGTGGGATCCTCCCAGACCGGGGCACAAACCTGTGTCCCCCACATCCGGCAGGCGGACCCCCAACCACTGCGCCACCAGGGAAGCCCCATGGCTCTTTTTGAATTATGGTTTTCTCAGGGTATATGCCCAGTAGTGGGATTTCTGGGTCGTATGGTAGTTCTGTTTTTAGTTTTTTAAGGAACCTCCATACTGTTCTCCATAGTGGCTGTATCAATTTACATTCCCACCAGCAGTGCAAGAGGATTCCCTTTTCTCCACAACCTCTCCAACATTTATTTTTTGTAGATTTTTTGATGATGGCCATTCTGACCTGTGTGAGATGATATCTCATTGTAGTTTTGATTTGCATTTCTCTAATGATTAGTGATGTTGAGCATCCTTTCATGTGTTTGTTGGCAATCTGTATATCTTCTCTGGAGAAATTTCTGTCTTGTTTATGGTTTCCTTTGCTGTGCAGAAGCTTTTCAGTTTCCTTAGATCCCATTTGTTTACTTTTGTTTTTATTTCCATTTCTCTAGGAGGTGGGTAGTTGCTGATCTCTTAATTTTAAATACATTTTTAAAACCCTGCATTTGTACTCTCCTCCCCTTATGATTACTATTTCTGATATCGTTGTACATCTAATTGTTTTGTGTATCCCTTAACTGCTTATCGTGGATATAGACGATCTTAGTACTTTCATCTTTTAACCCCCCTGCTAGCTTTGTGTGTGGATGATTTTCTCCCTTTACTGTATGTTTGCCTTTACTGGTAAGCTATTTCATAATTTTCTCGTTTTCTAGTTGTGGCCTTTTCTTTTTTGCTTAGAGAAGTTCCTTTAACGTTGTTGTAAAGCTGGTTTGGTGGTGCCAAACTCTTTTAGCTTTTGCTTGTCTGTAAAGCTTTTGATCTCTCCATCAAATCTGAATGAGAGCCTTACTTCGTAGAGTATTCTTGGTTGTAGGTTTTTTCCTTTCATCACTTTGAATATATCAGGCCACTCCCCTCTGGCCTGCAGAGTTTCTGCTGGAAAGTCAGCTGATAGCCTTATGGGAGTTCCCTTGTATGTTATTTGTTGGTTTTCCCTGCTGCTTTTAATATTCTCTTTAATTTTCTGCAATTTTAGTTGCAACGTGTCTTGGTGTGTTCCTCTTGGAGTTAATCCTGTATGGGACTCTGCACTTCCTGGACTTGGATGTCTGTCTCCTTTTCCAGGTTAGGGAAGTTTTCAGCTACTATGTCTTCAAATAATGTTCTCGCCTCCTTTCTGTCTCTTGTCCTCCTTGGAACCCCTATAATGCGAGTATTACTGCACTTGATGTTGTCCCAGAGTTCTCTCAAACTGTCTTCATTTCTTTTTATTTTTTTCTATTCAGCGGCAATGATTTCCACTACTCTGTCTTCCAGCTTGCTGTTCCATTCCTCTATCATTTAGTCTACTGTTGATGCCTTCTAATGTATTTTTTACTTCAGTTATTGTATTCTTCATATGTTTGGTTGTTCTTTATATTTTCTAACTCTTTGTTAAAAACTAACGTCTCTCTCGTGTATCCATTTTTCTGAATACTTTGATCATCTTTACAATCACCACCCTGAACTCTTTCTCAGGTGGGTTGCCTATCTCCACTTAGCTGTTCTTCTGGGTTTTATCTGGCTCCTTTGTCTGTACTATGTTCCTCTGTTGCCTCACTTTGTCTAAGTTGCTGTTTGTATTTTTATGTATCTGGTAGGTTGGTTATGTTTCCCAACCTTGGAGAAGTGGCCTTTTGTAGGAAACGTCCCATGCGTCCCAGCAGTGCACTCACCTCTCATCATCCAAGCTATATGCATTAGGAGTTCCCCCTATGAGGGCTGTGTGGATCCTCCTGTTGTGGTGGGCTATATGGGCATTCCTGGTTGGCCCCCAGTCTGATCAGTTGCCAGGCCCTGCCTTGCACAGAGGCTGCTGGCCACTGGTTGGCAGGACCAGGTCACAAGGTGGCTGACTATGGAATCCCAGGGGGCCCCAGGGCTAGTGCTGGCTTACTGGAGGGCAGAGCCAGGGTCCAGAAGACTCCAGAGCTGTTGCCTGCCCACTGGTAGGTGAAACCAGGTCTTGAGGTTAGCACCAGCCCTACTGGTGGGCAGAGCCATACCCTGGAGTCTGGTTGTAGGGTCCAGGGGTCTCAGAGCTGGTGTCAGATTACTGGTGGGGGAGGGACACTGGTTTCTGACACAGCTGGATACAGGGTCTGTGGTGTCCTGAAGCTTATGTTGTCCTACTAGTGGGCAGGGCTGGGGCCAGCTGTTCTCAGGACAGGGGATGGCATGCTGATGGTCAGGCTGGGTCTGCAGGCTATGAGGTTGTGGTTTTCTTGCATCTGGTGTCTTTCCCCTTGTGGGTGAACTGGTCCAGAGGCTAGAGAAGGCTTCCTGGAGGACAAGGCTGGGGTTCAGGGGATTCTGGGGCTGGTGCCTGCCCACTGGTGGGTGGAGCTGAGTCCTGGGCTCTCTAGTG